>NW_025814867.1:140712007-141962007 GCF_022079265.1 Lynx rufus
TCCTGCCATGACAGCCCTTGGCTGACACCATTTTCATAATTATGTTGACCTGAGAAAATGTCCTTGCCAGAAGGAACAGTATCATAGAATACAAATATTGTTTATCATGTAAAAGCAGAGGACAAGGCCAGGATCATCTGCAGAAGGTAGGAAGTATTTGCCCCAGAAGATGTGCAGACTTCTTTTGTTAAACAATTGTTGCAGGTCGAGACCCCAGAAAAGACTCTAAAACAGGTGTGTGGCAGAAAGTTTATTGGGGATTGACATCAACACCTCTGGGAGAATGGACTGATCCCGTGGGGTATTGTGGAACTGAGATGGCCCTAGAGTGTACCAACTGGAGACAAAGGGACCAGGGCCTTACGTCCTGGTATTAATCATCTTTGGATATGGGCTGAGCCAGAGGAGGGGGCAGAGCTTTCGGTGAAATGACTCTCTTTAGACACGAACAGCATAAATATTTCACTTCCGAGGGGGGGCACATCACAGCATCCGCCACAGAAGATTTTTTGAATCCCTGAGGCGCATACCATGATCGCCATAGAACCTAGGTTATCGAATGTAAATCATAGAAGAAGTTTTACTTTGAGGAAATAAGTTGTAATTTAAAACCCATCAGAATCAAGCCCATGATCTGTCATACTATTCTCATTACCAGGTAATAGTGATTAATTACATGGCTGTGAAATGTTAGGTTTGCCCCATTTTCAGAAGTTTCTGTGTTAGATGCTTCAAGTTTCCGCAGATTTGCAGCAATTCGCATACTTAATTGCGAATGTAAGAGGAAAAGGAACACATTGTGAATGATTTTTGTTAATAAACATGAAAACAGTTTAAGTCATCAAAGCTATTTATTTTCAAGGTCCTTTGTCCTGCTCAAGGCCAAACTGTTAGCGGATAGAGCTGTACAGATGTGTTGTAAATGTACTCTTACCTCTGGATAGAAAATTGATTCTTGCCATCTCAAGAGGGGATGCACAGATACCTCTTAGGAAAGGACTGGTTCACATCTTGTAGGAACCAAATGCTAAGCATTAATGACATCAGAATGGTGTGATTATAAAACCTCACACATGGGGAGATTTAAAAGCATAGCTCCTATGTGGTCTCGAGCACAGCTCTACTATTTGTTTGCTTGGTGCCCCTGGGAAAATGAAGTTCTCTGTCATTTCATTTTCTCCTCTCTAAAGTAGGTTTAATAATAAGAACCTAGTATTAATAAATGACCAATATGCGTGCATGGCAGAGAGTAAATGCTTTGTAGATGTTTCCTGTTATAATATTCCATTGTGTTTTTTTGAAGAAAAATTTAAGAGAGAACCAACTTTCTCTTTATTAAACTATCACGCCATTGTTTGGTGCTGGAGGTTTGCCTTTTGCTGTATGGAAAACCAAATGTTGTTTGATTATTAATGAGTCCATATATTCGAATGATGTGAAGAGTTGACATTTGAAGGTTTTCCTCAACTCTCTCCATATGGGTCAGGAAAAGGCGTCAAGGAAAAACAACCTTTTTCTAGATCTTTGATGAAAAAAGGTGAGATTGGGAATTTCCTTTCTTTTTTTTAAATATATATTTTTAATGTTTATTTTTGAGGGAGAGAGAGAGAGAAAGAGACAGAGCACTAGTGGGGAAGGGATAGACAGAGAGGGAGACACAGAGTCCGAAGCAGGCTCCAGGCTCTGATTTGTCAGCACAGAGCCCAACACAGGGCTCAAACCCACGAACCATGAGATCATAACCTGAGCCAGAGTCAGGTGCTTAACCAACTGAGTCACCCAGGCACCCCAGGAATTTATTTTCAAGTAAAGCTTATGTGTCATACATCTTTGATGTATAATCTCAATTAACCTTTATAGCGACTCCATGAGATTTACACTGTAATGTTCTCCTTCTTACTAATGGAGGGAAACAAGAGAAGAGGTTATGAATAGAAACTGGAGCAGAGTTTAGGGTCTGAAAACAAGTCAGCGTGAAGTCATTGTAGTGCTCGGGCAGGGGTGGAGTGGGGTGCTGGCCCGCTCCAGTGCAATTCAGGTTGGATGATGTGTGTGCAGAATACAGATGGCCAGAGAGGTCTTTCCGCCTTGTGACCAGCGGCTGCAAAGGGGTTTCTCCTGGGCTGAATTCATGGCAGCAGAACCATGAAGCTTGCCGTCTTCGGGTTAGTTAGTTATTTCAGTGGAAGAAAAAGCATGAAAATTTCTCTGGTCATGTAATTACTAAATTGCTTGTTGTATGTCTCCCCGAGAATATAAGACAAATCTATCATTGCAAAACAGTGGTTTCCTTTATTAGTCTTATTTATTTATTTTGAGAGGAAGAGAGAGAGCATGTGCAAGTGGGGGAGGGGCAGAGGGAGGAGGAGGAGAGAGGGAGCGAGAGAATGAATCTTAAAGGGGTTTCACACCCAGCACAGAGCCCATGCACGGGCTCCATCTCACAATTGAGGTCACGGCCTGAACCAAAATCAAGAGTCAGACGCTTAACTAACTGAACCACCCAGGTGCCCTTTTACTTTTCTTTTTCTTTTTTTTCTTTTTTTCTTTCTCGTTTCTTTTCTGGTTAAAGATTAAGTTACATAAGGAAGAAAAGGCGTTAACTGGAAATCAATATATTTGCGTTTCAAGACAATTTGTATTGTAGTTCTCTCAAGGATATTTGCAGAAAGAAGAGGAAATGGCTAAAGGAAATAGCTGTGGTGGTGAAAATTGCCTTCTTGAAGGCCTGTTCCTAATCTTTTCTGCTGCAGAATATTATGTTGATTCAGGAAATTAGCTTTGCGTTTTTAAAAATTATAATTTAGAAAAGGACTGTATTTAGGTCAGAGAGAAAAAGATAAAGATGTGGTTTTGAAATTTCTAGAATCTTACATTTGGATATTTCTTCTCACAGTTGCTCAGTTGACATACTCCCTTTTCTATAAGTAAAAATGTCTTGCACTCTTGTTTTCTGGTCTAGGAAGTCTCAAAGCTCTCCCTGATGTCCAGATCTTGAGAGAAACAAAGGAGCAAAATTTCTTTTTGCAAATCTGTGAAGATTATCTGATTATTAAAAATATCCTGATCCAGAAATCCTGGGAGAAATAATGTGTATATTGAGTTTTAAAAATAAAAGCCACTCAGTGCTTGTGCATGAACATTTGCACCTAACGGGCAAAAGAAAGTCAGGTTGAGGATGGCACAGTATAATTAAAGAGGGGGATGACCATGAATTCATCAGGATCAGAAGATTAAAAAAACAAAAAAAGATCTCTTTGTATGTATAAAACCACTGCTTAAAAAAGAACTGTGTGGCTAGAAGAGAATAACAGTAACACATTAAATGGGATTCTTTGGAAAAGAACGATTCTAGAAGATCAAAAATACTGTACATATACTCACAGTAGGTATCTGAGCTTTACAGAAATTTATACTAATGTCAGTGTCTTTCTACTTGTCCCTTTGAACGCAAGATTCATAGAAAATATTGAGAACAAAAATTTACCCTCTCGCAAGCCAGTAAAAATGTGAAACAGTTTTTCTACTAAGTCATTTAGCATCATGACCAGATGGTTAAAGAAGATAAATTTTAAGAGTTGATTTTCAAGTTTTAGAGGAAACTGCTGGTGGTGTTCAGTTGGGTACACTTCAGAGTGCACATTTGCATATGAAAAATGCTTCTATAATATTGCAGTTAATTTACTGGGCAAACAGCTTGAATATATATTGAAGCTTTATGGTGCCAGGACACCCAGTTGATCTGATAAAATTACAAGTGAATTTGAGAGCAGAGGAGGACGGAGTAATAAATCAGTTATATGTTAACTTGCAGAGGAAAGAAAATACTTGCCTACTCTCCAAGTCTCCCCACCTTTTCAACGGGTTGAATTTACCTTGTACACACAAAGTGTAATTGTGTTAGCCCTTGGTTATTGATGAATCCTCTTAAAAGGAGTAAGTTATTTGGTTGCTTTAATTGATTGATTTCTTTAAATTGACAGTAAAATCCTTGAAACACACCAGACCTATGTAAACACAGTCTGAATCACACTCAAAATTTAACCAATGTTTGGATACCCGTTCTATCAAGGCATCTTGTGAATGTAGTGAAATAATGATTCAATTCTCTAATTATTAAAAAGAAAATGGCTTGCTGGCCAATTGGGCAAAAAGCATCCTTCACCCTGCATATGTCATTGAATGGATCTGTTATTTGAATGAAGTAACAGATCTCTCTGGTTAATACTATCCAAATGATTGTTAGGCAGGCACAGCTGCTGTTCTTGAAATGTGAGTTTGTCTGCAGTGGATGCTATTCTTGCTTCTCCAACATTAGTACCATCTCTGTCTGGTGGGTGGAGGCCAGGGATGGTGCTGTACATATCACAATACTTAGGGCAGTCCCCCCCTCCCCACCATATGAAAAATGATTTGGTCCAAAATACCAATAGTGCCACCGTCTATGACTAACTAGCATCTGTGTGTCACTATCATGGTTTTGATAAAGAAAGGAAAATGGAGATGTCCTTGGACCAAAGACTTGATCCATTCCACCAGCACATGACACATCCTGATGAAGACTCCAGAGCTTTCTGAGAGGGCTTCGAAGGGAAGATCCTCCTGCCAACAAAGAGGGTTGTGGTGCCAGATAACTAATTTTGGGTGCAAATGAGTATTGAGTGCCCAGCTTCTTTAGATATAAGCTTTATGAGCATTTAATCTTTAGTACAATAGCCATGGTCCTTCTGGAGGCTTTCAAATCACCAGAAAGAGCTTTACCTCGTCCTTATGGTCAGATACCTGAAGGGAGGTATTACCAGTTGCTTGGCAGTTTTATTTCTTCTTAAATTCAGTTGCCATTTGTTGACTGCCCATAATATGGGCGCCTTAGCTGCAAGGGTGACGAGAATGAGACAGACTCAGTTGATGTCCTCCTGGAATTGAATTCTAGTGGGAGATGATGTCTGTGAATGAATAAATATTCAAGTAGTTAATCACTCACTATTGTGTTAATGGGTCTATAAGAAAAGCAGCCGGTATTAGGAAAGTGTCTAAGGGAGATCCTGATGGAATTGTGGCCTTCAGGTTTTCTGTGTTGAAGGGATACCTTTGCTTAGGTTGGAAAGGAAGCTTGGGCTTCCTGACAGCATGGCAGGTAGATGTCAAGACCTGAAACCCCAAGAGATCAAGGCTGAAATGGATGGCATTTGTGACTTAGCCTTGAAAGTCACATTAACTCACTTCTGCCATACTCTTGGATAAGACAGTCACAAGGTTGGATCCAACAAGCTTCAAAGAAAGGGTGACATGGGCACTACAACTTGATGGGAGTGATGTAAAGATCACATTTTAAGAAAAAGTAGGATGAGCACTATTGTTGCAGCCATATATATTAAGTGAAACAAGAATAAATCAGTACACATTTCTGTTTAAATTCCTTATCTTTTTGAACTATTTAGGTAATTGATATGATCTCCAGCTTCCAAAGTATATTCTAACTGACCTAGCCTGTAGTGCGATCCCATCTCCCTGGTCACAATAATTAATTCAGGAGTGTCACATGACATAGGCCGTGGCATTTATTCAGAAATTGGGAGAGGAAACACCATCTCGCCTGGATGGTGTGATGTCTTGATATGAGGCCTAGAACTGCTACAAATATTTTGCTCTTATGAGGAAAGCCAGTCTCAAGATAAAGCTGATGCATCAGGATGGGCAGAGCTCAGTGGATTACAGAGAAATAGTCTGGAGTCCTTAACAAATCATATCAGAAAGTTTTAATGTCCTCTAGACTGCATAACCCAGTGCATTACTTTTTAAGTGAGTTTGTGTTGGATCCTCTATTACTCGCAAATGAAATCATCCAAAGAGATCCAAAGACTCAATAGTACCAAGGCCAAGGACTCTTACTGGTATTCAGTCTGCTATCCCCTGCCCCTGCCCTTCTCCTCCCCTGACATTCATATGAGACTTCTTTTCTCTTCTAAAGCTGTCTCTAAGTTTTAGTTTGAGATACAGAGAGGATTATGGAAGGATAAGACAAGTTCTTCATATTTTCCTATTTTAGCTTTGGAAAGCCTTCAAATATTTGGATGCAGCCAAGTTTATTTTAACTCTTTATTTAAAAAAAATTTTTTTAACGTTTATTTATTTTTGAGACAGGGAGAGACAGCATGAACGGGGGAGGGTCAGAGAGAGAGGGAGGCACAGAATCTGAAACAGGCTCCAGGCTCTCAGCTGTCAGCACAGAGCCTGACGCGGGGCTCGAACTCACAGACCACGAGATCATGACCTGAGCCGAAGTCAGATGCCTAACCGACTGAGCCACCCAGGCGCCCCTTAACTCTTAATTTTGAAACCATTGCAGACTTATCAGAAGTTGCAAAAGTAGATTCTATAATCTGCTTATAATTAAGGGATTCTATAATCCCTTGAACGCATCACCGAGCTTCCTATACTGTAGTAGTATAATATCAAAACAAGAAAATTGATGTAATTAAATAGTATAGTAAGCATTTTTTTATTGGCCGTTGATTTTATCATCTGTAAAGTGACAGTATAATATGTTCCTTCCAAGTTGAAACAAGAAAATGAATACAAAGCAATTAGCTCAATGTACTTAATACCTGGAATTGTTATCAACAACACTTATATATACCTAAAAGTGTATGTATATGCATGTATGTACATACATATATATTGCATGTATATATATATGTATATGTATATGTATACTGATACACACATGCACACACAAATATATTCATTTTTTTTTAATTTTTTTTTTCAACGTTTATTTATTTTTGGGACAGAGAGAGACAGAGCATGAACGGGGGAGGGGCAGAGAGAGAGGGAGACACAGAATCGGAAACAGGCTCCAGGCTCTGAGCCGTCAGCACAGAGCCCGACGCGAGGCTCGAACTCACGGACCGCGAGATCGTGACCTGGCTGAAGTCGGACGCTTAACCGACTGCGCCACCCAGGCGCCCCCAAATATATTCATTTTATAAGGCTCAAGGTATCATTTAATTTTGTAAACAAATACACTGCTAACAGTTGTTGCTTTGTTTTTTCACATATTGCTATGCACATCTGTTAACTTGTGGTTAAATCTTTGGAGAAAGTACAATTTGTGATTATATTTTTCTGGTGAGAAAAAACTTGATCCATTTTTTGTAAAAGTTGTAGGAGATGTTTCTATCAGAGTAACAGTCTTAATATATTGCACTCAAAAATTCAATCTCCAGCAAGTAGCCGGTACATTACTCAAATACTGGCCATGAAGTCTATACCCTCATAGGCAAATCTATGAGTACCTTCTAGATTACAATAAGAACTGAAGTTCGTCGGACGGATGTTGTCTTCTACCAATTTCCAGGCTCAATGAGTCATTTTATGGAGAGACTCTCAACAGACTAAAGGAGTTCTTATTTTTTTAATTTTATATGCCTCTAGTGCAGTGCTTTTCCAAGAGCAGTCACTGGAACACCCGCATTCATATCATGTGGTGATTTTGAAGGACCTAATCTAGATCACCTAAATGACTTCTGAGAGGGAAGATAAGAAATCTTTTTTTGACACACATCTTATCAGATTCCCATGGTCATAAAAGTTGAAGAATGCTGTCCTGGTGCCATATATCTGCTTTCTTTAAAATATAAGGACAAGGAGTTCTAAAGTATCTCAAGAATGAATGATGCTGCAAGTTCTAATAGCAAGAAAAACAAAGAGGCAGAAGAGATAGTTTATGATAAAATTGGAAAAGAAATGTATAGGGATATAAAAGATATAAAAATAATTATTCAAAGAAGCATCTCAAGATAAAATCATCTTAAAATGAGTTCACCCAACATTGCTTTTTCTAAGAATTAACTTTTAAAAAATTTAAAATTTAAAATTAACATAAAGTTGACTATTTTAGGTGCACAGTTCTATACACGTTAACACATGAATGAATTTGTATGATCACACCATAATCAGGATGAGACAATTTCATCACTCTAAAAAAACTTCCTCTTGGTTTCCCCTTGAGCAAAGTCATACCCTTCCCTCCCTCCCCTCCTCCCAATCCTTGGCAAATACTGTTCTGTTTTCTGTCACTGTAGTTTTGTTTCTTAAAGAACGTCACGTAAATAGAATCGTACAGTATGTAAACTTGAGACTGACTTCTTTCGCTAGGCATAGTGCCTTTGAGATTCATCCAAGTTGTTTGATACATAAATAGCTCAATCCTTTTTACTGCTGGGTGGCACTGCATTTATGAATGTATCACAGTTTGTTTTTCATTACCTATTGAAGGGCATTTGGATTGTTTGATTACCAATAGAACTGCTATAAATATTCATGCAAGGATTTTTGTATGAACGTACATTTTTATTTCTCTGGGGGTAAATTCTCAAGAATGGGATTGCTGGATCATAATGATGATATGGTAAGTATATGTAACTTTATTAGAAACTGCCAAGGTATTTTTTAGAGCAGCTTTACTATTTTGCATTATCACCAACAATATGTAAGAATTACAGATGTTCTATGTCCTTGTTAGCACTTAGTATTGTCAGTATTGTTTATTTTAGCCATTCTAATAGGTATGGAGTGATATCTTCTAGTGGTTTTAATTTGCATCTCCCTAGTGGCTAATAAACATTGTTGAGCATCTTTTCATGTGCTTACTAGCCATCTGTATATCCTCTTTGGTGAAATGTTTTGGCTATTTTTTTTTTAACATTTTGTCTATTTTTTAATTGGATTGTTTCCTTACTGGTGAGTTTAGAGGGTTTTTTTATATATTCTAAATTCAAATCCTTGCCAGATATGTGACTTGCAAATAACTTCTTCTGGTCTATAGCTTATGTTTTCATTCTCTGAACAGTGTCTTTAAAAAAATTTTTTTTAACATTTATCTATTTTTGAGAGACAGAGAGAGAGGCAGAGCATGAGTAGGGGAGGGGGAGAGAGAGAGAGAGAGAGACAGAGACAGAGACAGAGAGACAGAGACAGAAAGAATCCGAAGCAGTCTCCAGGCTCTGAGCTGTTTGTTAGCACAGAGCCCAACGTGGGGCTTGAACCCACAAACTGTGAGACCATGACCTGAGCCAAAGTTGGACGCTCAACCAACTGAGCCACCCAGGCACCCCGTCTTAACAGTGTCTTTTAAAAGGGAAACATTTTAACTTTGGTGAAGTCTGATTTATAATTTCTTTTGTAGGGATCATGCTTTTGGTACAATATCTAAGAATTTTTTCCTTATTGAAGAAATGAAGATTTTCTCCTATTATTTGAAAAGGTTTAGTTTTGTATTTATATGCACATCCATGATAAATTTTGAGTTAATATTTGAATGAGGTTATATTTTGTTTTTTGTTGTGTCTTGTTTTGTTTCGCTTATGTATGTTCAGTTGTCCTAACCATTTGTGGAAAATACTGTATTTTCCCTATTTAATTACCTTTGCCCTTTTGTAAAAACCTGTTAGCTCAAGGGAATGAGAAAGCAAGCCCTAGCCTAGAAGAAAATGTTTGCAAAATATATATCTGATAAAAGACTGGTATACAAACTATACAAAGAACTCTTAAAACTAGCATTTAAACAATGAATAGTCTAATTTCAAAAAAATAGTTAAAAGAGGGGCACCTGGGTGTCTCAGTTGGTTGGGCATCTGACTTTGGCTCAGATCATGATCTCACAGTTTGTGGGTTCGAGCCCCACGTCGGGCTCTGTGCTGAGAGCTCACAGCCTAGGGCCTGCTTCAGATTCAGTGTCTCCCTCTCTCTCTCTGCCCCTCCCTGCTCGTGCTCTATCTCTCTCTCTCTCAAAAATAAATAAGCTTAAAAAAAATCGTTATAAGACCTAAACAAGGAAAAATCAAGAAAACTAAAAGGCAACTAACGGAATGGGAGAAGATATTTGCAAATCACAGATCGGATAAGGAGTTAGTACCCCAAATCCATAAAGAACTTATCAAACTCAGCACCCCAAAAATAAATACTGCGTGAAGTGAAGAAATGGGCAGAAGGCATGAATAGACACTTTTCCAAAGAAGACATCCAGATGGCTAACAGCCACATGAAAAGATGCTCAATATCACTCATCATCAGGGAAATACAAATCAAAACCATAACGAGGTACCACCTCACACCAGTTAGAGTGGCTAAAATGAACAGGAGACAACAGATCTTGGAGAGGATGTGGAGAAAGGGGAACACTTTTGCACTGTTGGTGGGAATGCAAACTGGTGCAGCTCTTCTGGAGAACAGTATGGAGGTTTATCAAAAAATTGAAAATAGAACTATGTCACATCCCAGCAATTGCAATACCAGGTATTTATCCAAAGGATACAAAAATGCTGATTTGAAGGGGCTCAATGCCCCAATGTTTATAGCAGCACTATCAACAATAGCCAAACTATGGGAAGAGCTTAAATGTTCATCAGCTGACAAATGGATAAAACAGATGTAGTATTTATATACCATGGAATATTACTTGGCAATCAAAAAAATGAAATCTTGACATTTGCAACAACATGGATGGAACTAGAGTGTATTATGCTAGGTGAAATAAGTCAGAGAAAGACAAGTATCATATGATTTCACTCATATTTGAAATTTAAGAAACACAACAGATGATCATTGGGGAAGGGAAGGAAAAATAAGATAAAAACAGAGAGGGAGGCAAACCATAAGAGACTCTTAAATACAGAGAACAAACTGAAGGTTGCTGGGGGGGAGGTGGGTGGGAGGATGGGCTAAATGGGTGATGGGCATTAAGGAGGGCACTTGTTTGGATGAGCACTGGGTGTTGTATTGTAAGCAATCACTCACTGGGTTCTGCTCATGAAACCGATACTACACTGTATGTTAACTAACTTGAATTTAACAACCACAAAAAAGGACTTGAACAGATACCTTACCCAAGAAGATGTACAGATGGCAAATAAGCATATGAAAAGATGCTTAATATCATGTGTCATTAGTGAATTGCAAATTGAAACCGCAATGTGGTATCAGTAAACACCAAAATCCTAAACACTGAGAGCAGCACTGGTATAGAAACTGAGCAACAAGAACTCTCATTCATGGCTGGTGAGAATGTGAAACGGTCCAGACACTTTGGAAGGAATTTGGCAGTTTCTTATAAAAACTACACATACTCTTACCATACAATCTAACAGCTACGTTCCTTGATATTTACCCGCAGGACTTGAAAACTTATGTCCATATAAATACATGTATACAGATGTTTATAGCAGTTTTATTTATAATTGTGAAACATGGGAGCAATCAGTATGTCCACTAGGTGAATGGAAACATAAACTGTGGTACATCTAAAAAATGGACAGTTACTCAGTGCTGAAAAGAAATGATCTATCAAGCCAAAAAGACATGGATGGACCTTAAATGCATATTACTAAATGAAAGTAGCCAATCTGAAAAGGCTGCCTACTGTATGAGTCCAATTATATGCCATTCTTCAAAAAAGCAAAACTGTGGAGACAGTAAAAATATCGGTGGTTGCCAGGGGTTATGAGGAGGAAGGGATAGATAGGTAGAACACAGAGGATTTGGTGCGGGGGGAAGGAGATAATCAAAGACAATCAACTGGCCATATATGTGGAGGTCTATTTCTTTCTTTTTAAAAAAAATTTTTTTTAACGTTTATTCATTTTCGAGAGACAGAGAGAGACAGAGCATGAGTGGGGGAGGGGGAGAGAGAGAAGGAGACACAGAATCCAAATCAGGCTCCAGGCTCTGAACTGTCAGCACAGAGCCCTATGTGGGGCTCAAACTCACGAACTGCGAGATCATGACCTGAGCCGAAGTTGGACGCTCAACAGACTGAGCCACCCAGGCGCCCCTGTGGAGGTCTATTTCTAAACTCCATTCTGTTTCATTGAACTGTGTGTATGTTTATCTCTCCACCAACACTGTAGTATATTTTTATTGTTGGCCTAACAATTGTGATTCTTCCAATTTGTTATTCTTTTTCAAAATACTTTGGCTTTGCTCATCTATGTGAATTTTGGAATCAGCTAGCCCATATCTACAAAACAAAAATCCTGCTGGAGATTTGATTGCAACTGTGCTTTATCTGTAGATTCACTGGGGCAGAGTTAGTATTTTTGCTGTATTGGGTCTTGCAATCAATGAACATAGATTTTATATTTTTTTGCAGTTATTATGTGTATATTAAGAAATCATTTTTTATTGCTTATCATTTTTTATTAGTAGATGGGAATATATTATTGAATTTTGTACATTGCCTTTTTTTTTTTTGTAGATTCCTTGAGATTATCTGCATGGAAAATCATGTTTTCTGTGAGTAGAGACAATTTTATTTTTTTCCTTATGATCTATTTGACTGCCCACTCCCCACACCCCTTATTGTTCTGATTAGGACTTCCAGTATAATATTAAATAGGAGTGACGAGAGTGGACAGCCTAGTTTTGTTCCTGTTCTTGGGATAAAAGCATTCAGTCTTTCACCATTAAGTATTATATGGGTGTAGGTTATCCATCAATGCCCTTTATCATATTGTGGATATTTCATTCTATTCCTAGTTTCCTGAGGGTTTTTTTTTATCATGAGTTAATATTGAATTTTGTCAAATATTCTTTTGCATCAGCTAATATGATCGTGGTTTTTTTGTTTTTTTTTTGTTTTTGTTTTTGTTTTTGTTTTTTATATGAAGTTTATTGACAAATTGGTTTCCATACAACACCCAGTGCTCATCCCAAAAGGTGCCCTCCTCAATACCCATCACCCACCCGCCCCTCCCTCCCACCCCCCATCAACCCTCAGTTTGTTCTCAGTTTTTAACAGTCTCTTATGCTTTGGCTCTCTCCCACTCTAACGTCCTTTTTTTTTTTTTTTTCCTTCCCCTCCCCCATGGGTTCCTGTTAAGTTTCTCAGGATCCACATAAGAGTGAAACCATATGGTATCTGTCTTTCTCTGTATGGCTTATTTCACTTAGCATCACACTCTCCAGTTCCATCCACGTTGCTACAAAGGGTCATATTTCATTCTTTCTCATTGCCACGTAGTACTCCATTGTGTATATAAACCACAATTTCTTTATCCATTCATCAGTTGATGGACATTTAGGCTCTTTCCATCATTTGGCTATTGTTGAGAGTGCTGCTATGAACATTGGGGTACAAGTGCCCCTATGTTTTGTTTTGTTTTTTGTTTTTGTTTTGTTTTGTTTTTCCTTTAGGCTGTGTTAACAGTTAACATGATAGATTGCATTGATTGATTTTTAAATGTTGAACCAGCCTTGCTTTCCTGGGGCAAACTCCAATTGGTCAGAGTGTATTAGTTTTATATATTCCTGGATTTGTTTTGCTGTTATTTTGGTGGGGATCTTTTTGTGTCTACTTCATGAGAGATATTGGTCCGTCGTTTTCTTTTCCTACCCACTTTGGTTTTGATACTAGGGTAATACTGCCCTCATAAAATGAGTCAGGAGGTATATCCCCTTCTTTCCTCTTTTCTGGAAGAGACTGTTAAACTGGTGTTATTTCTTCTTGAAAAGTTTGATAGAATTCACTAGTGAAGTCATCTATACTTGTATATTTCATTCTCAGAAGGGTTTTGACCAGAAATTAAATTGAAGAGGTATAGGACTATTCAGGGGTCTATTTCATTTTGCATACATTTTTGAGGAATTGTTTTATTTCACCTAAGTTGTTTCATTTATGTGCACTGAGTTGTTTGCAGTATAATCTTCGGATTCCTTTAATGTCAGTAAGGTCTGTAATGACATATTCTCCTTCATTCCTTATATTGGTAATTTCTGTCTTTCTTTTTTTCTTTGTGAGACTTACTAGAGATTTATCAATTTTATTGATCTAAGAAATGAGCTTTTGACTTTATCATTTTTTCCTTCTTTTGTTTCCTGTTTCATTAGTTTCTGCCTTCATTTTTATTATTTCTTTCCTATACTTGCTTTGGTTTTGTTTGCTTTCCTTTTTGTAATTTAAGGTGGGAGCTTATATTATCGGGTTATGACTTTCCTTTTTTTCTAATACAAGTGGTCCTTTCTTTGCCTGGTAGTGCTGCACTATAAAAATGATCGTGTAAGGTCAAACTGTTCAAAGTAATCTTAATAATCAATAGGAACATTTTTTATTTTTCCATGACTGTTAACATTTTTTTTATAAATACATTAGAATATGTCTTGCTGTGGATTATAAATGGTTGTCAAATGAAAAAAAAGTGAAATTAATACTTACTTAATAGGCCACAATTTAAGACATTATGAATTTTGAGAATTGAAGTCTTTTGTTTATAAAAATGCAATAGAAGTACTGTGAGCTTCTCATTGTATAATTTACAGTGAGAACAAGCATCTTATCTGTGCTTTGGCAGTTTGTCTTATTGCTTTCTAAGTTTCGACTGGTTTCCAACAGTTTATCCTTTGTACCTCAAATATTGTAAAATATTTCCAATTGTTCCTTTAATGTGAAGTTTTGTCATTGTCATCTCTTCTGAGGCATCTTTCTCCTGTTTTCACTACCACTGTCCTCATTTCTGTTAACACACTCACCTTTACTGAATTCATGTGGCTGCATATTTAGAGCAGCATGGTCAACATTTCCATGGCCAGCTATTTGAATGGAAATAGCATGGTCAACATTTCCATGGCCAGCTATTTCCTCTATAATCCCATTTATGTTGGATTCAAATTTTACTTTATTTTTTGTTACACATTCATCTTTGTTGGCCAGTTTTCTCTTTTGATTGTACATTTTAAAAAATGCCAGATGGGTTTATCACTGGGAGACAAGGAGACAACACAATTATACTTTCTGCTGTAAGTGCATGAACTGAATAACTGATGTACAGTGACCAATCATTGACAAACTTTGGAAGAAGTAGTTGATTGGTCACCTATCATGATGTGCATCCATTATTTATGTAGTGATTTATGGAGTTTTCACGTCATGCAATTACTCATAGTAAATATATTGTAGTCATTAAAATTTGAACAGTGTTATTGGGGGCTGATGTTGTTTATTTAAACTATGGTAAAGGAAATTTTTGTATATTGGGACTTTCTAAAGCTAGGGTTATCTACATAAGCATTTATTTCTATAAATTACCTTCTAAGCACAGCCTTAGATGTGTTCCACAAATCCTGATGACATGTGTTATCCACTCTGTGCCTGTAAAGCTGCCCTGTCTGGTATCTGGGCACACTGTCATTGGTTTTTTAAGAGTGTGTTGGCTTAGTTTGCACATGCTTATAAAATTTCCAGCTTTCTACCTGTTGTTGATTTCCAGTTTCAATTATATTTATATAGTTTACGTAGTGGTTGTCTAGGGATTGCAATATATATATTTGACTTTTCAAAGTCTACTTAGAACCAATTATTTTCTACTTCAAATGGAATTTAGACAACTTATCACCATATCTTAAAATGATTGACTTAACAAACAAAACACAACTGGAGTATTGGTTAACTATGTAATCCAGATCGATCCTATAATTCTTCTTATGCCTTAGGAAGACATTATCCAACATATGAATGACTGATAAGTTATGAAGGAATGATAACATATTTTAGCCTGAAGTTCAGTAATTACAGTGTAGCTATTTTAGAAATAAACTATGTTTTAAAATAATTTGATTGGTGTGTGGATAGTAGAGATTTATTAATATTGAACATATTTAAATGTTATTTGCTGGGATTTTTCCCCCTCTAAATAAGTAATTAAATGAATGAATTAGCTAACATTGAACATAGAAAATAAGTAACAAATCAAAGCTTGCTTACAGAAAACTCATCATTTGTGATAATAATTATAAGTCGTATCTGGAAAAAGAAAATAAACCAATTGTGGCTCTTTCATATCATTAATGAAAATTTTGTTTACTTTTAAATTTCTAACAGTATTTCAGAGTAGGAACTAAAGGGGTTAATTTTATTACAATATTCATATTTATAGACTATTGTTTTCATATTTCAAAATCTACTTCTTTACAACCATAAGGAATAGATAAAATCCTCATTTTACATATGAGAAAACTGAGAAATAGAGACATCAAGTAAATTTCCCAAGTTCATACATATTGAATGGAAGAGTTGGGATTTAAACTTGAGTATTTTGACTTCCAAATCCACACTATGAACTGACTTATTATCTAGTCTCCAGGGGAGAGGGCAGTAGCATTGTATAGTATTATGATCTTGAGAAACTTTAGAATAGAAAACAAATTTATTTTTTTAATTTTTAAATTTTTAAAGAGATTTTATTTTTAAGTAATCTCTACACACAATATGGGCTCGAACTCATGACCCCCTGAGATCAAGAGTTGCATGCTCTTACCAACTGAGCCATCCAGCCGCCCCTAGAATATAAAACAATTATTAAAAAGAAGGGTGGTGTGTGTGTGTGTGTGTGTGTGTCAGTGTGTGTATGTATATGCACATCTCTGTAATTTTTGCCCCAAGTAACTTGCTAAATAGGTTACAGATATTGTATAGTTTCTATAATGGGAAAAAGATCCTGTCAGACATTGATGTATTATGCTTTGCTATTTATTTTCAGATTTCACTTTGATGTCTTTACACATTGATGTATGTACAGATAATATGAAACAACCATCAGGTGCTGAATTCTGCTTCTGAGAAAGGCCACAAGGTTATAGTCTTAAATGAGCAGGATCCAATTTGGTAACATTCTGCATATCATTATGACCTCTCTCTAAAGTAGATTTTTCTTATGCTATTTTCCGTGTTTTTGAGAGTTTAAGAACTACTATACGCTAACAATAAAAATTGTTACTTTATTCTTTCATGCCTTCTTTCTTTACCACTCTTCTCAAATGTTGTTTCCTATAAAAACTGGTCCAAAAGAAGGTTAAGCTAATCAAATGATTGACTATTGCAATTTTTTTTAGTTTTTAAAATATTTATTTATTTATTTATTTATTTTATTATTATTTTTTTTTAAATTTTCTTTTTCAACGTTTATCCATTTTTTGGGACAGAGAGAGACAGAGCATGAACGGGGGAGGGTCAGAGAGAGAGAGAGACACAGAATCGGAAACAAGCTCCAGGCTCTGAGCCATCAGCCCAGAGCCTGACGCGGGGCTCGAACTCCCGGACCGCGAGATCGTGACCTGGCTGAAGTCGGACGCCTAACCGACTGCGCCACCCAGGCGCCCCTATTTATTTATTTTTAAAATTGTTATTAAAAATTTTTTAATTTAAATTCTAGTTAGTTAACACACAGTGTAATAGGTTTCAGGTATAAAATCTAGTAATTCAACACTTTCATATAACACCCAGTGCTCATCACAACAAGTGCCCTCCTTAATCCCCATCACCTATTTTATCCATCCCCCTACTCACCTCCCTTCTGGTAGCCATCAGTTTGTTCTCTGTAGTTAAGAGTCTGTTCCTTGGTTTGTGTCTTTCTCCTTTTTCTCTTTGCTCCTTTGTTTTGTTTCTTAAACTCCACATATGAGTGAAATCATATGGTATTTGTCTTTCTCTGACTGACTTATTTTGCTTAGCATAATACTCTCCAGCACCATCCACATCATTACAAATGGCAAGATTTCATTCTTTTTTATGGCTGAGCAATGTTCTGAAAATCAAAACCAGTCCTGCTGGTATCCCATTAGAGAAAATTTACTTTTCTTATTCTGCAGTGGAAAAATGGAAATATATTAGCTACTCCATTCTTCAAATAATTTGAAAATCTTATTCTTTCAATACAGGATGTGGGGTGTATTAATGAGGAATCAAAATGTTGAATAGGAAAATCTTTTGGAGAAAACACTCCCACAGATGTGAGTTTTCTTTCTTCCATCCTTCACAGAATCTCTGTCCCTTTCTTGATATTGACAAAAAATATATAGCTAATTCCTCTGCAGCATGTAGAATGATTTGAAGTTTTGTTTTCGTCTTAAATAGTAATGATTTAGTAAGATTTCTGATACAGAATTTTTTCCATCCTCCAAACTTTAGTTTTAACTTCCTACCCATTCTTCTGCTAACTATACCTTAAATTATTTCATTCCTATATTGTTGGGATTTTAAAGATTGTCTTTAATTTAGGGATGTACACAGTGTCACAGTCGGAGAGTTTTTAGAGGTTGGTAGAGTCATTCGACTTTTTTAATAGACGTTTAGAAAAATAAATCTTAGTACACAGTCATACGTACAAAAAATAGAAGACTTAACATTTTGGCTGTCCAGTAAATATATTAATCCTGGAAGACACATAGCAATGGTAGTCCTAGAGAGAGTGATCTGTCATTATAACTACACTGGCGGCAGAGACAGTCGCCTGGCCTAAGAGAGCCTCACTTTCTGTGCCACTGCAAAGCCCTGAGCCCCAGTGTTTCCACCAGTGTCTTTATATTCCAGTGAAATTGAACATGAAGGTATGGCCATAAACAAAAATCACTCCTCTCCATATAAATAGATCTGACTATAGCAAAAAGAGCTAGATTTTACGCAATTTTCTGTTTGTACTGGGGAGACAAAATTTTCATTTTGAACAGAGGTAGAAATGTAATTTGTGTTAGAAGATTGACAGAGACAGCTAATGTGATCTATGATTTTGCTCTGATATGAATCATAGATTGCTAATAATAGATGCATAATTTCTTGGTGTAAATTTATCCTTTTTAATGTTTTCATCAGGTCTTTCAGCAAACACACTCATCTTCACTTGATTTCCTACTGTACTCCTGGTTCAGGGAATTAATCACATAATATGAATTATTTAAATTAGTAAGAATTAGTAAGGAGTAAGGGATTTTGATATTTCCCCCTAGTTCTTAGAATAATGCACATAATGTCTCCTCTGTTTTAAAGAGAACGTGGAAGATATTCAATTGATCAATTCACCCGGATAAAATGACATAACAGTCAGTCAATAAGGCTTTAAAAAAATTTTTTTTAGTGTTTGTTTATTTTTTGAGAGACAGAGATAGAGTGTGAGTGGGAGAGGTGCAGAGAGAGGGAGACACAGAATCTGAAGCAGGTTCCAGGCTCCAAGCTGTCAGCACAGAGCCTGACGCGGGGCTTGAACCCACAAGCCGTGAGATCATGGCCTGAGCCGAAGCCGGCCGCTTAACTGACTGAGCCACCCAGGCACCCAGGATTTTTTTTTAAATACATACCAATATAAATTCTATAGTTTTCTCTGACCATTATTTAAGTCTTCCAAGAATTAACAGTTAGTATTTTTATTAGTTGTAACTTTCTTTGGCAATAGTTGGCAAAATCAGACCAAAGCAGAAACAGTAATGCAGATTTAAACAATTAACTTAACAAAGTTCAGACAACTTTTGAGTGCTTCACTGTTCAGAATATGCTAGCATGATGATCTATTACTAGGAATACAAAAACTAATATGACGTGATTGCTATTCCAGAGGAGTTGGGGAGGTGGGAGATGGGGAGGCAGACCTGTGAACAATTAATTTGATAAGTAGATATATCAAGTTGTATGGGGACACAGAGGAATTAATTGTTTGCCTGGGCTGGATAGTTGGGAATTATAAAGCCTGAAACATAATGCAGAAAGGCACAGAAGTCAGAGTGTTCGTGCCAGTGATCTGACGATGGAGAATAGTCCATTGTGCCTAGAAAATACAGTGTGGGGAAGAGTGAGGGGAAAAGGACCCACGTGTTGTATCTTGAGGACCCTGGATGCCAGGCTAGGGAGCCTTTGCTTTATTGGGAAGGCTGAAATGTAGCAATAAGGGTGGTTGAGAGACTTTATCACTGATGGTCTGTCTCTCACTGGTGAGTAGACGTATAAACTGGTTTTGATAAGAATAGTGAATTTAATTGACAAAATAGATTGATAAAAAATGCCTACTTGGTTTAGAATGTTTATTGACCAATTATACATAAAGTCGTATTTTATATTAGATTTCTTGGCTTTTCATCTCCCCGCAAATAATTTGCTTTTTACTTTTTGTTTTTGCTTTTTACTTTTAAGCAGATAATGGTTTATATAGAAACACTCACAAATTTACTTCTCCTGACTGACTGGCTTTGTGACATTTGCATACAAAAATTAAAATAAGACAAATGAAATAAAATTGGCCACAACAAAATATGTTTTCCACATTAGCTTTTGACAGAAAATTAAAATGGGCTGTTCAATAAGTACATACAAAATAGAAGTAGGAAGATATTTTCATGGGAAAAAAATGTTCTCTTTATCAAGAAGTGTTATATATATTTTTTTATGTTTATTTTTGAGAGAGAGAGAGTGCTTGAGCAGGGGAGGGGCTGAGAGAGAGAGAGAGAGACAGAGAGACAGAGACAGAGAGAGATAGAAGGAGAGAGAGAGAGAGAGACAGAGAGAGAGAGAGACTCACAAGCAGGCAAGAATTCCGAGCAGGCTTCGCACTGTCAGCAGTGAGCCTGATGTGGGGCTCCAACTCACAAACCGTGAGATAATGACCTGAGCCGAAGTCAGACACTTAACCAATTGAGCCACCCAGGTGCCCCAAGATATGTTATATTCTTAAGGGAAATGAACATATGTTCCAAAGCCATAACTTTGTCCTAAAGAGAATTTTAAAAATGTCAGTTTTCATGATGACGTTATCTGGAGGGTTGTGTCATTAAAATAAGATTTGCCATTATTAGAAAGCATCAAAGCACTTAGAATAAGATAAAGTTTCCAAAAAGAAAAATATTGGTGCACTTTTCTAGATTTCTTAAGGCTCCTCTGTGTACATGCAGAGATTTACAGGCAAATTTATTCAAATACTTAGTGTGGTAAGTAATCCTGACATATAGATAGATATAACTTTCATTCCTAAAAACATTACTGCTCTTGTGGAAGTTTAGAACAAGATTAAATACATTTAAATTTAAGACTTACAGACATTTTTGATGGAAGAACCAAATCCTCTCTGCTCCCCCTAACCCCCGCCAAAAAAAAAAAAAAAAAAAAAAAAAACGATGGATATATGAGAACAAAATAAACCAAAGCCTCCTTGGAATTATATGTGTCTAAAAGGAAAATCTTCAGCATTCTTTTCAGCTGTGTACCACTTGGCTGGTAAACACATCCAACATGAATTTGGACCTCGGCTGATGGGTTTGCCATGGTTCCCTGTGTAGAGCCATTTGCACAGATAGGCTAGTAAGATTTATGTTGTTGTATCAAGTGTCACAGCTCACAGGCCTAACAAGTAAGTGCAGACCTAGCATGTAGGCAAAAACATTCACACGGAGAAACTACTGGCTGGATGTCTGGTATTTCTCAGTTTATGTCTTGGGCAGAAAGTCCTAATACAAAACTGCTGTCAACCCAGACCTGGTAATCATCCTTTCAACAAAAATCTGATGCCTTCTATGTTCTACATGTTAAGGAGGAAGCTGTAAATAGCACTTGCAAGGTTCCTGCTCTCAGATAATTCATAAGACAGACATTACTGAAAAAGAACAGAAAGAAATAAGATAAATACACGGGGCACCTGGGTGGCTCAGTCGGTTAAGCGTCCGACTTCGGCTCAGGTCATGATCTCACGGTCCGTGAGTTCAAGCCCCGCATCGGGCTCTGTGCTGACCACTCAGAGCCTGGAGCCTGCTTCGGACTCTGTGTCTCCCTCTCTCTCTGACCCTCCCCTGCTCATGCTCTGTCTCTCTCTGTCTCAAAAATAAATAAACGTTAAAAAAAATTAAAAAAAAAAGAAATAAGATAAATACAGATTGTGACCTTTGCTATGAAGAAAATCAATAATACGATGCCTAAGAGAGTGACTGGGGCCGAGGGCTTCTTTAGAGAAAAGAAATACCAATAAAAAGTTACAGTTGAGTCAAAGACCTCGGGATGAGACAGTGCTAGACATCCAGAAAGCTGTGGGAAAAGAATTCCAGGGGAAGTGCAAAGCCCCTGACAGGAGGAGGGGACCTTTCCTTTATTCAACAAGTAATACTAAATGTTCCCTAAATGCCAAGCTCAAAGGTCATGTCTTTGATATAACAAGGAAGGCATTTTGGAGAAGTAGAGACACACATGCGTAAACACTTGTTACTTATGTGCCAGTGAGTCACTGGGGAGTTAAAGGGGGTGGTATTTGGGTTGAGAGATTCAAGAAAATAATAAATTTTGAGTTGATGGGAGAGGGGAGAGAAGGAAAAGGCAGCCGACTAGGAAAGAGTTAAAAATATTGATGTGCTACCTGGTGATGCTGTTTGTTTGAACCAGACAGCAACTAGGCAGGTTGAGCGATTGTGTCCTGTAGCTTCACTGTGAACAAGAAAATGCAACATAATGACCCCTCTTACTTTCAAATGATCTAAAGTATCCTTGACAAAAAGTATTAATCAGCCTGCCCTGGGTTCACTATTTCTGGGCGACATTTGCTCGGGTGCACCCTGGTAGACCTTCTGGTCCTGAAAGACCTAAGTGAAATGGTGAGGAGGAAAGAAAACCATGACCTGATAGCTTTTATTCAGTAGGCTTTTGTAGGAAATGCCTGATCTGATGGGAACCCATTATCTTGGCCATGTTGTGAGATTATGGGATGGCACTGATGTTTCATATTTCAACTTAGCATCTGTAGCTCACCTGTCTTATGCCTTGGAGGATCCTGTGAAACCGACTAGAGCCCGTTCTCACTGGGGGTAGAAGATCAAGAGACTGAGTAGCACGTAGGGCTCCCAGGGAGCAGTCAGTTTTTCTTTTTCTCTTTTCTTTTTTTTGTCTCAGAGACTCTTATTTTGCTGAAGAAGTTCGGAAAATGGCTCGTTTAGTCATTTTGAGGATTCTGATCCTTTTCCTCACTTAGTTGCTCCCAGTGAGGACCATTGGGCACATGAGACCGTGTGTGAGTCTCCAACTTTACTGTAGACTTGGTGTAATGGAAAGAGTCAGCGGATGGCCTGTTGAGTTGACCTTCTGTTTCCATGCAGTGCTTTGGGTATTCCCATCATCTCAGATTCTAGGCTTCCGTGCCATTTCTTGCCTCCCCTTCCCTTTTTACTGCCCCCCAAAACTCCAGCGAAATGCTGCTTAATTATTCTTATAGTTAACTAACATTTACTCCATTGAACAGGGCTTTGCACTACAAGTCAGAATGGCTGCCTGTTGATATGGGTGACTCAAAAGGCTTGCCTGCCCCAGAGTATTTCCACTACTGGTCAAACACCAGTACCTGTTGCCCTGTCCTCATGGCTGTCACCATACTTCTGACCTACTCATGACCTCTGGAAGGCCCTTGTTAATCTGAGTCTGCTGCCTGAAGAAGGAAACCCCATAACCAATTTTCATACTCAGTCAACTCTTTAAATTTGTTTTAAAGGACAAAGTGATTCCCCAGACTGGTTGGAGACTGGGGACAGACAAGGGGAAGAGTGGCAGAAGTCACATGGGTTGAGCTATTACTGAGAAGGCAGCATGAACTATGATGGGCCAATTCTGACAACTGGGTGAGTGTGACAGTGTGCCCAGATACCGGACGGGGGGCTTTACAGCCACAGAGTGGGAGGAAGGACTCCAAACAAGGATAGGTTTGTGCACGTGCGTGTGGCACATACAGTGCAGAAGACAAAATTTGTTGGTTTCCAAATTTTGCTTTAGGCTGGCTCCTATCCTGTAATTCAGTGACCCTGCCTGACCAGTAGAGGCGTTTTGCAGACAGACTCCTTTGTGATCTTGCCCAAGCTACGAAGCTTGGATAACTATATCATAGCTGGAGGCAAGAATCTGTAGGAAATACAAAGTTTGCTGCCTTGTTTTTCATTTCCTCTGAAGAATTTTCACAATCGATATAATCTACAGTTTTTTCTTCCCCCAGAAGAACTCAGTAGATCTCTTTACCTCCTTAATATTGATTTATTTAAAATTCTAGTTTGCACAAAGGAAGGCTAGTCATTCATCTTTCCAAATACAGCATAAACAGCTTATTAAAAATGTAAGGGGTACAAATGAAAGGAATATGGATTATTTGATATTTTATTTATCTTTGGAATACTTAGCGATCCTCTTTCCTTAAATAAAGAAAGCTGTTACTGATTTTCTTACACATTGAAACAATTATTTCTCGATTTATGTCTGAAAATTTAAAAACTGAACAGTACACAAACAAAATAAAAGGTACTTTGAATTATTGACTACTCAGATAACTACTCTAACTACTCAGAATTACCCACTACTAATATTATTTTTTTACTTTCTTCTCATGCTTTTTTCTATTAGCTATATTAGCACATATATAAATACACAGATTACCATATTTGTGTATAGCATATGTGTATATGTGTATATGGTTATACTTAAACCAAATTTATAGAATGGCGCATAATAGTTTTAAAAGATGCTTTGGCACCTAAATTAGAGTATTCTTCAAAAAATATGAATTTTAAAGTATCCAAAGGATAAGAACATATGAATACACCATATATTTTTTTTACTATCCTGTTTTTGGGCATTTCAGTAGTTTCTAACTATTTATTATTAAAAATTAGATTACACTAATATTTTTATATATACATTTTCTACTTACTTTTGAGGGAATCACTGGGTCAAGGGTCATGAATGATTATGTATATATATGTGTGTATATATATATACACATATATAAATATATACATATAAAAAATATAAAATATTTATATATAGTAAAATATATATATTTATATATAGTAAAATAAAGTATACATATATACATATAAAATACATATAAAATAAAGTATTGTGACCAAATGTAAGAAAATAAACAAAAAATAAGATTCACCATCTGTTTTCTAATATATATACATATATATACATACATATTACATAATATATATACATATTAGAAAACAGATGGTGAATCTTATTTTTTGTTTATTTTTATATTTTGTTTATTGCAGTGCAATATTGGTTTCAGGAATAGAATTCAGTGATTTCTCACTTACATACAACACCCAGTGCTCATCACAAGTGCCCTCCTTAGTACCCATCACCCTTCTAGCCCATCCACCACCCACCTCCCTCCATTAACCTTCAGTTTGTTCTCTATTGTTAAGAGTCTCTTATGGTTTGTTTCCCTGTCTCCTCTTCTCCCATCCCCTTCCCAAATATTCATCCGTTTTGTTTTTAAATTCCACATATGAGTGAAATCACATGGTATTTGTCTTTCTGTGACTGATGTATTTCACTTGGCATAATACACTAGTTCCATCCACATCATTGCAAATGGCAAGATTTAATTCTTTTTGATGGCTGAGTAACATTCCACTATATTATCTATACATCTCTCTATTTATCTCTATCTCTATCTCTATCTCTATCTCTATCTCTATCTCTATCTCTGTCTCTATCTACTACATCTTCTCTATCCATTCATCAATCGATGGACATTTGGGTTCTCTCCACAGTTTGGCTATTGTTGATAATGCTGCTATAGACATTGGTGTGCATGTCCCCCTTTGAATCTGTAATTTTGTATCCTTTGAGTAAATACCTAGCAATGCAATTGTGGGATTGTAGGGTAGTTCTATATTTCGTTTTTTGAGGAACCTTCATACTGTCCTCCAGAGTGGCTTCACCAATTTGCAATGAATGACTGTTTTTAAATGATGTTTGGTTCATATTTTCAACTTCTTCTCTGGAAGAGATGTGTGAGTTTTCCCTTCTTCACATAGAAGGGTGCCATTTCATTGTATTCTCATTGACGCTGGGGAATATGATGCTAAGAACAACTCTGCCAATTTGCTTGGAAAAACTCTCATTTTTTAATTTAAATCTTTATCTTTTAATCTCTGATTGCTACATTAGTAGCTTTATAGGAAATATCATTCTTCCCTTCCTTTTGTTAGTCTTGAAAAATAATGATAATAGTTGTTTCATGGAGAAACTGGGAGACACAAATATGTGTGAAAGTGCTGTATGAATAGAATATTTGGGAGTATTATTGTTGTGAAGCCATTATGGCAAAATGAGAAATCTTCATTCAGTGATAGTCACAAATATTAACATTCCTTATGCTTGTCCTCATTTGAAACAGAGGCCCTTGGTGTCTGTGTTGCATTTACTCGGTTCTCATCTGATTTCAACCCCAGCTGTGGTAGATAGATCTTGAAAGGTCAGACTCTTCTCTCCCTGCCAGAACCTTGCTACAAGTGCTTGCTGCTGTCTGCAGTCTGCCCCAGGGCCTTCTCCAACACATGAGTCTTCTAGCTAGCTGGCGTTGGATAGCCCAAAGGTACATGAATGGGGCGGGGGATTCGCATCAGGGGGAGCCCTGAACTGAAAGGAGATGGGAATCAGTGAAAAAATGTTCCAGTCGCCCATCCTTTGGGTGATCAATTCTGGGAGGCATTCCATTTGTGCTTCTCAGGATTTCTGGCAGAATCCCACTCTTTCTGCCAATAGCAGAGTTTCTAATACTGCAACATATTATGGCCTTCCTTCTTCAGTGTTTGGACTCTCTTTACTCCCTCACTCCTGTTTCTTAAAATTAGCTTCCTAATAAACCAACTGTAACCAAGTCCTTAGTCTGGGCTCTCCTCTGGGGGAACCTAAATGAAGACACTATCCTTTCCCTTCTCCAGCAGTGCTGAGCTCTTCCCCTCCCACTGTAGAACGTTCACTTAACTAACATGGCCATTATGTATTGAGTGCTGACCAGGTGCCAGGTACCTTGTTGTGAGGGATGGGGACACAGACTCAAATTCTGGCCATCAGGGAGCTACATTCTAGTGCAACAGGCAGAAAATGAACACAATAAATAAGATACTGAAGTTCATAAGTACCAAAGAGAAAAAAGTAAGGGAGATACGAAATGTCTGGGGTTGTAATTTCAGACAGTATGGACAGGGGTGACCTTATTGAGAAGTTCTCATTTGAATAAAGATCTGAAGAAGGTGAGGGAGTGAACCATGTCACTATTTGTAAGAAACATATTCCATCTGAGAAGACAGCAAATACACGGGCCCCATGGTGGGAGCCTGTCTGGAGCATGCAGAAGTATGGGGAAGACCAGTGTGGTGCTGCAAGGTGACAGAAGAGGAGAATGGTTAGGGAGCTAACAAGATGTTAGAGCACATAGGAACTTGAAGGTCTTTGCTGTTTGCTTTGCGTTTGATGGGAAACTACTGGAGAGTTTCGAGCAGAAGAATCTCATGGATAAAAAAAATTATTCTGGCCACTGTACTAAGAATAATTCTTAGGATGACAAAGGTGGAAGTAGAGACCAGGTAGGAAGTTATTGCAGGAATCCAGGAGAAAGATGACTGTGGCTTGGACTTGAGTCTTAGCAGTCGAGGTGGTGAGATGTGTTTGATTCTGAATATATTCCAAAGCTGAACTTTACAGAATTTGCTGACGGATGGATAGGACATGGGATGTGAGAGAGGTTAGGAATCATGGACAGTCCCAAGGTGTTTGAGCTGAGAAACTGGAAGAATTGTGGTTTGGGGAAGTGGGTGAGAGAAGGGAAGGTTTGAGGAGGCCTATTCAGAGCCCAAGTTTCTACATACTAAATATCAATATTAAATGAACTGCATATTAAATAAACCTATTTATTACACCCCTTGGGGAATTCAAGGGAAGTAGGTGGTTGCAGATATGAGTTTGGATTTAAGAAAGGCCAGAGCTGGAGGTATAAATTAGGGAGTTACTAGTATATAGATGACATTTTGAAACTTCTTGGATGAGATTTCCAAGGGAATATGTGTGGATAGAAAAGAGAAGGGATCCAAATATGGAATATTAGTCTGCTAGGTTGTCATAACAAAATACCACAGACCGGGTGGCTGAAAAAGAATTTTATTTTTCATAGCTACGGAGGCTGGAGGTCCAAGATCAGAGTGCCCACAGTAGTGGTTTCTCCTGAGGCCTTTCTCTTTGGCATATAGATGGCACCTGCTCTCTGTGTCCTCAGGTGGCCTTTTCTCACTGCGTGTGCCCCTCTGGTAGTCTCTTTCCTTATGACCTCATTTACCTTAACCACCTCTTCAAAGACCCTAACTCCCAAAACAGTCACATTCTAAAGTACTGGGGATTAGGGCTCCTTTAGCATACAGATTTTACAGGGATACAGTTCAGCCCCAAACAGGTAAGTATCAGGGACATTCTGAAGTTAGGATTATAGGGAGATAAGAAGGGGTAGTCAAACAAGACTGAGATGGAGAGTATAGAATGGTAAGAGAAAAAAACTAGAAGATACGATACGAAGTAAAGAAAGCAGAATGAGATAGAAAGAAAGAGGAGAAAGTGATCAGTTGTGTGAAAGGCCCAGGGAGGGCACATCAATCAGTCACTGAATGTGGATTGTGCCTAGAATGAGCATGGCCTTGGTGTTGCAACCTTCTGCAGTTGAAGTAATCCTAAAGGGGCTGATAAACTAAAAAGTATCTGCCCACTGCACTCCCATAAAATGAGGCAACCCCCTGTATTTCACTGAGGGGAAATCTTGGTGTTACAACACAGGGCTCACTTTAACAGACCCTTTACTGGGGACTGTCATCATAAGAGGAGACAACTGCACTGGCACATATACCCCTGCTCCCCAGTGTGGCCAATGGAAGGCTGATTGTCGGATATGGGGCATTGATGGTGAGCTGGGATTTTCTACATGTGTGTTCATAAAGGCTTTTGAGGTGTGGGATGGAGCTGTGGTAGGAAGAAAATTGGAGCATGCCTCAGGCCAGAGGCTTGGGGCAGGTTCTTCATACACTTTGTATTCTGGCCCAGCACCCCAAATGGCCAGAGAATTCTAAATTTGAACCTGACTTCCCAGGTTGTTTTGCAGGAGTATTTGTCAAGGTAGAAGAGTAGAACCTATGTTATTTAACACTTAGCTTAAATCTTTTTATATCTCTAGACAGATGGAATATGAGCCCCCATTTATACTCTTGCCCCGAGCCCTGCAAATGTGGAAGGGGGGTTTAGCTGATCACCTATCCCTGTTGGATCACTGTAGGATAAATTTGGCAGGAGAAATTTGCACAACACAAGGATCAATTTAGCACATGTGAGAAGTAAAAATTTTCCCAACTGAAGCCCTAAAATTTACTTTTTTTCATGTTATACTTTAGTCTACCTTGTTTAGAAAAAGAAAATGGGGTATACAGAATTTCTGCTTAGGAATTACAGTCAGATTCACTTCTACCTGTCCTAGTCAGTCATATGGCCCCCACTGCCTTTTGTCTCAGATCTATATGTGTTGGAGTAGCTATTTTTACAGGATTGTTTTCCAGTACTCTCTGAGCCATTGGGAGCCAAGCTGGGAAGCAATCATAATTTCATGGCAAGGACATCTCCCAGATGCTAAATTCCTTTAGGGCAATAGAAGACCAGCCCTCACTTAGATGGTGAGACCTTTCTGGGGGACATCTGTCTTTTGATGCAAATAGACCATTTCCCTTC
Source organism: Lynx rufus (assembly GCF_022079265.1). Taxonomy (NCBI): domain Eukaryota; kingdom Metazoa; phylum Chordata; class Mammalia; order Carnivora; family Felidae; genus Lynx; species Lynx rufus. The sequence goes on from NW_025814867.1 coordinate 140,741,334, forward strand.
TCTACCAGGGACCAATCCAAAGTAGGTAGATTATTCCCCTTTATTGTCTCATATAAACTGGAACATTTGCACGTGCTCTTCTGGTTTCTAGTAGACATTTATTCCTCTTGCTGTCCTGAAACACTTTCCCCTTAGTTTATGGATATTCCTCCTACTCATTCCATGAATCTGGTGTAGCTGTTGTTAAACAATAAAATTCAACCAAAATTCAGATTGACCATTAAAAGGTTGCATTCCTGGGGTAGATTGAAACTGTAATTAAGTCTTGGTTTGCTGTCATGGGGGGGGGGGACATTGAGGCAAATGACTCCATTTTGTTTTTTGTGTTTTTTTTAATCCTTTTTAACACTGTCAATCACAGTGTCTATCTCCCCTTCCCCTGCTCACTGAGTGGGGGAGGGGCATATATAACCTGAGACCATTTGGATAATCTTTGCCAGGTTTTTGATTCTGAGCAAAATAACAACTTAAGCTAAAGGTGGTTAAAACTGACTTGTTCTAGAGGAAGCATCCAGAAGAGACATATTAGTATTACTGAGCTTTCTAAGGGTACCCTTTTCCTATATTATTTAAGCTTGCTGTGTTGTCTTCTTTTTTGATTCTGTGAGCTACCCAGAGTCTTTCCAATAAGTTCTTTTGTTTACCTCAGTTGGCTCTAATTGCTTGCCTGGCAAGAGCCCTAAGTGTCACTTCCATTTGGACTACCTTCCTCCAAGCCAACCCTACTTTCAGGTTCACTCTGTACATCTAGCTAATTTTACTCTCCTGACTTGACGATACAGTCTACTCTCCCCAACTCCCCGTGATTTTCTTTGCTGATTGCCTGAATGGCAAATCAGAAATTGCTTATTTTACCCTAGTAAACTTTACTGTCAGAACTACAGTTGGATTTTTCTCTGCTAATATCTCTTCTACCCCAATGTGATGATTAAATCCTGGAAACTAGAACTCACAGTGCTCTATGCTGATGAAGGTAGTTATCTTTAACCTTTAAAAAGTCCATAAATTGATCAAAAAACTAAAGTAAAGTTAGAGCAATGTTAAATTGTTCTGTTTCAGGGTGGTCAGCATATCAGAAATTGATTATCACAACAATTCCCCCTAATAAAGTTTGTTACAGTCTCAGTGGGATACAGTGGCAAGTGCTTTTTTAGCTTCTGAATCAGCAGGGTTCAGCTGATCAGGCCTGGACTGGGCTTATCTTGAGTTTACTGTCAGCTGTAGGTTGGGTAGATGGCTCTGCTGATCTTGGCTAGGATCTCTTACAAGTGTAAGTGTCTTCTAGGATGACTTTGACTAGGATAACTGGGGCAACTGAGCTCTGGTCCTTGTGTCTCTCCTCTTCCTGGCACAAGAGGGCTAGCATGGGCATGTCCTTCGTATCATAGTTGGCAGAGAGTCTGAGCAAGTGAGCTCAATCATGCAAGTGCCTTTTTTGCCTTTGCTTGCATCACACTTGTCATAAGCTCATTGGCCTAAAGCAAGTCAAATGACCTAGCACAGAACGGGAAAGCACTATAGAGCTACAGACTAAGTTTGTAGATACAGGAAGGAGTGACAAACCGGGGCCATTACTACCTTTCTTACCTTTTTTTTTTTTTTTTTTTTTTTTTGCTTTTCTGCATCTTGTGATCTTTCCTGGATAAACACCTCTAGCTTGTTTACTAAAGGAAAATTCCCAAAATCAAGCAAATTACAGTCATTGAAAACTTAGAAATCACTGTATATATTATATCCATTTGGCTATACCATTGGCTGAACCATGTAGTACTTTATGAAAACTTACTAAAGCAGCTAACCTGCTTGAGACTTGGGTTATTCTCATGCTGGCAAAGTACATCTTTCCCTTTTTTCTGTTCACTGTGACTAGAGCTGATAATTGAATGCTGAAATTTATTTCTCTTGTGGACTGGAATGTACAGGTAGTGCTTTGGCTGGGATTAAGTGCCGTGTGCTGCCTTGCCAAGCACTGAACCCAATGAACTGCGTATTTCTGTAAGCTATTTACAGTGAGTTTGGAATTTCATAAGGCTAGAAGACTGTGCACCAGAGTCTAATCATTTATCTTCTTTTTACATGAACTTTTTAGTGTCCAGGGGATCTTCGTGCTTTTAGAAGGATATGAGGCATGTAACTTTGGTTTGGTTGAAGAAATTTGTCATTTTCACACTGTACCTTATAGCGAAAATGCTCTTCTAACCATGGAACAGAATTTGCCATGATTACAGTCCAATTGTCAAGTTTGAAAGAAATGCCATCTCATCAGAGAGGTCTTTACAGACTATCCTATGAAATAGCTACTCTCCCACTATTATTCTCTAGCTCACTCTCTTGGTAGTTTTTCTCATATAGCTACTGATGTGGTTTGAAGTGTTGGGGTTTGGAGCTGCATCTTTGGTGCAAAACGTTGGTTTTATTAAAGCATGGGGATAGGAGGTATGTGTGTGGGTGATTTGCATTATCAGATTAAGTGAAGACAGATGAAAAGATGACAACAAGAAAACCATGGGCAAACCCAGTCATCTTTTTTTTCTCAAGGGGGAAAAACACACACACGCATCAAGAATACCTTGCCATTGTTCAGAGCTTATCTATTTAGGTCCTAGTGTCTCTTACTTAAGAAGGCAGGTAAGTGTTAAGAAGCAATTTTTGCTTAGTCTTAATCTTATGGGGATTGCTGAAATTTTCTGGTTAATGGTGCCCAGATAATACCAGGTGCTTGGTAAGGGCTCAAAGACACCTCACAGGAGGGTTGGGAAGAAGCCTGCCCAACAGCCCTTGGCAAACTGAAACTGTTGTTCTGCCCTTTTTTCCCTTAAATTTCCACTTTTTGAACTAATTTGTCTCTTTTGGTCCCAATTTTTTATTTCTGGCCAGAACTCGTGAACTGAGTAGAAACACTTCCATTCTTTCTGCCTGTCAGAGAACCTCCTGAGCCCATGAAGGCCTGCCTTAGTTTGTTAGGGCTGCCAAAACAAAATACCACAAGCTGGGTGGCTTAAATAGAGAAATTACTTTTTCACAGTTCTGGAGGCCAGACGTTTGATCACACCGTCTGTAAGTTTGGCTTCTTCCGAGGGCCGTGAGGGAAGAATCTGTTCCATGCCTCTCTCCTTGACCTGTAGATGGCCACCCTCTCCCTGTATCTTTACATCATCTTCCCTCTGTACATGTCTGTATCCAAATTCCTCTTCTTATAAGGACACCAGTCAGATTGAATTGGAGCCACCCTAAGGACCTCATCTTAACTTAATTAATCTTTAAAGGCTCTATCTTTAAATATAGCTATGTTATGAGGTAGCAGGGTCAGGGCTTAATTATATGAATTTGGAGGGGTGCAAATCAACCCATAGCAACCTGTCTCCAGCAGAGGCTGACCCTCTTGATAATCCTAAACAAGTCCTGTAATAGAATAAAGGCCATGGCCCCATCAGCATGAGGAATTTTCCTAAGCCAGTGGGTCTGGGCTAAGACTCTTAAGACTGACAAGTCTGTAGAGATGAGATTTTCTCAAATCCCTGTTGAGTTTGCCAAATCTGCATATTTTGTCTTTTACATTGACTGACTTCTGAATATATGTTCCAGCTTCCTTATATCTTAGTCTGCATGGTGCTGACTGGATATACTGCCTAACTCTGAACAAATTTCTCTCCTTGTGGTGGAGGCTCTCACCTTAGGTTAAGCACCAGAATCAGTAGAGAGCTACTTCAGAAAAAAGGAAAAAGAAAAGGTGTATTTTTATTAAATTCTAAGGCATATCTCTCATTAAATACCAAGGTCCCCAGTACTACCAAGGATTGACTGAGGTCTTACGCTTACATCGAAGAGTGACCAGACCTACCACTTACGTGGTAACAAACGGCACCGCCTTCCAGAAACTTGCTGTTTGCACACCATTGTACCATGCTCACATGCTAATTAAATACTAACAACTAATTGAGTCTTACTTTATCAACTGTTTATGCAATAATAAACAATAATAATGGCAATACCATTTATTTAGTTTTTACTAAATGTCAATCATAACTCTATAAGGTAGACAGTACTCCAATCCTTCTTTTTCAGATAAGAAAACTAAGCCTTAAGATGTCAGAATAGATTATTTACTAGTCATACAACTAGCAAATAGTTAACATAGTCTTTGAGTTTGGGTGTGCCTGAGATTTAAGCACACTTTGCTCTACCGTTAACTATTCTCCCCTAGCTTGCATCTGCAACCAAGTGGTCTCTCCTAACTCAGGTAGGCTAGTTTCTGGTATCTTTCCTGATCTTGCCAGACCATTTGGAATCCCAGCATGTCTTGAGGAAGATGCATCCATGACAGGACCCAGCTACTGGCTATTATAAAATGTGTAGCCTTCAGCTTCTGCTAATTTCCTTTATGGTCTTGAATCTGGTTTGCTATTTGCCTTGCACTTTCCATTTTAAAGGCCATCTTCCAAAACACCACCAAAATTGTCAAGGGGACTAAAATTTTCATTTGCAAAATAATCAATGAGTATCTTGTGCTATCATCTAAAATGCTCCCAATAGTCACCAGTTCGGAAAATCTGCCTCTTAATGCAGATGTGGTATATGCGGCAGACATCTGCCCAGTTTCAATCTTGGTGATAGAAAAGCCTTTTTAAGTTTACACCTCATAATATCCTATTGCAGGAAAATGCTTCTTAGCAGTTTTCATAGAAGCTTGTCTTTTGCACAACAATAAAAGGCCATTCTCCATTTCTGTGCAGCTATTTAGCAAATTAAAATTCTCTTCTCAAGTTTGAGAGGACAAAAGAGTAGTTAAGGATATTTGGTTTGAGATAATTACTTACACTGTTCATGAAAGCCAAAGTTGTTTCTTACAATGTAATAACCACTGCATTTTAAATAAGTAACAAGATGAGTCTCATCCTATGCATAGATAAACAGTTGTATGAAAAGCAAAAAATCTTAAATGGAATTGCATTTTAAATATATAATTTCCATGAATTACTTATAGGATTTTTTTAATAGTAGAATGTTTGTTTTGTATAAACAGTTGCTCAATATTCACTAATGTGAATTCAGTTACTTAATTATGGTAGCGAATTTGTTTTTAAAAAGAACATATGTAGTACACATACAGAGCACATGTAAAGTATGCATATTTGTAACAGTTTGAGAAAGAAAAGAAACAATGCATATTTGTAAAAGACATTGATATTTCTAAAATTGTAAGTATAATGTTTGACATTTGAAAAGTAAATGTATTAAATTATAGGAAATAATATATTATTCTGGTTTAAGGTGGGCAAAATTAGCAACCATAAAAGAAGAAAGCAGAAAACAGGGCTTCTTGATTTAGTTAAGGACCAATTTTATACTTTTAGTGCAACATTTCTATGTTCGCTTGTTTAACTTGTTTCTCAGGAAGTTTTACCTGAAGAATTTTGTCCTCTGTCACATGCCATCCTATTCCATAGATGTTCCTGTTGAAGTAACTTCAAAGTCTTTCCTTAGGCAATGAGCTAAGAGTCAAGTGCCATACTCCCCTTTATAATGGACTCAAACCAATTTTCTCTTATGAACTAAAACTTTGAATACTATATCCTGCTAATAGGGTTCCTATTATTTAAATAAATGAAGAGGTGATGAGTAAATATATTCTTGTTACCACAGTCAATCTCTCCTTTTAAATTATTAAATGAGTCCGATTATAATGGTCAAATCAGATTTAAAAAATAAAAACTTTTTACATCTGGAAAACATGAAGCAAACATACACTTTTATTGTTATTAACTGGATAGAGGTTACACATGATATTATCTTAATTTTACTATAATGGGGAGTTGCATTCATTTAAAAAAATTTTTTTAACGTTTATTTATTTTTGAGACAGAGAGAGACAGAGCATGAACGGAGGAGGGGCAGAGAGAGAGGGAGACACAGAGTCGGAAGCAGGCTCCAGGCTCTGAGCCATCAGCCCAGAGCCCGACGCGGGGCTCGAACTCACAGACTGCGAGATCGTGACCTGAGCTGAAGTCGGACAACCAACCGACTGAGCCACCCAGGCACCCCGCATTCATTTTAATCCATACACATTGTAGTGGAATGGTGCCCCCTCAAAAGATATGTCCATATCCTAATACCTAGAACCTGTGAATATGACCTTATTTGGAAAAAGGGTCTTGGAAGATGTAATGAAGTTAAAGGTCGTTAGGTAAGATCATTCTAAGTTGTCTGGGTGAGCCTAAATCCAATGACAAGTGTTCTTGTGGCAGAAGAAAATACACAGAGACCCAGAGAAGACCAGGGGAAGACAGAAGCAGAGATGGGAGTGACACAGGCCACAAGTCAAGGACATTTGCAGCCACCAGAAGCTAGAAGAGACAAGGCACACTTCTCCCCTGGAGACTTTTGAGGAAGTGCAACCCTACTGACATCTTGATTTTGGACTTCTGGTCTCTAGAACTGTGAGGGAATACATCTCTGTTATTTTATTATGGCAGCTCAAGAAATCAACACACACACCATACAGGCAGAGCACAATATGCTGAAGAAAACAAATGACCCATTGTTGTTGATGGTTCATGCTGGGCAAGAAGGAAGAACACAAGCCATCAGGAATGTTCATCTCGTGCTCTCCACTGAAAGAAGAACTCAGATAAGTCAGTGAAGCATCCGACTTCAGCTCAGGTCATGAGCTCACAGTCCGTGAGTTCGAGCCCCATGTCGGGCTCTGTGCTGACAGCTCAGAGCCTGGAGCCTGCTTCAGATTCTGTGTCTGCCTCCTCTCTGCCCCTCGCCTGCTCATGCTCTGTCACTCTCTGTCTCAAAAATAAATAAAACCATTAAAAAATTTTTTTTTAATTTAAACTAATTTTATAAAAACACAGGTTGTCATTTTATTGAGTCATTTTGTTCATGATTATATCCATAAAAATCATTCATGTTAATTGTATTAAGCAATAGTTCTTTTTGTTTTTTAACTCCTAGGCGAGTGAATAGTTCTCAAAAATACTGATTTATTCTACTATTAACGAACATTTGGATTGTTAGTTTTTGGTGATCATGAAGAAAGTTGTTAAGAATTCTTGTCTTATTTTTTAGTAGACATACTCACTCGTTTTTCTTGGAAATATATGTAAGAGTGGAATTATTGGCCATAGTAGGCATGTATTTGGTTTCGATAGTTACTATCAAGTACCATTCCAAAGTTATTATATCAATTTATACTCCCACCGTCAGTGTATGAGAATTTCACTTGTTTACATCCTTGCCAATACTTAGAATTATTAGCCTTTTTAGTTTTTGCCATTTAGGTAGGCAGTTAGAGGTATTTTATTTTGTATTTTAATTTGCACTTCCCTATTGGGTAATGATGTTGAGCATCTTTTGATGTGCTTATCTGCTATGTTGATAGCCTCTTTCATAAAATGCCTTTTTAAGGCTTTTGCTCATTATTTTTTCCCTTTTTTTAATTGAAAATGCCTTTCTATTTTTACTTGGGCAAATCACGAGCAGAAATAGTCACTCCTTCATGGTCAGAATTTAGTTTTTCTGTGCATTGATTTATTCTCAGAGAGCTTTAAATCTTGACGCATAATGTGTTCATCTTTGTATACATTGTAGATTTTGACTCTGGTTCTTCAGTTTTTCTATCTTAATTGTAGTCCCCCAAATAATTTTTGATTATAAAGCCATTGTTATATCGTCTGTTATCAGAATGCACAATCTTTTGGATACATATATAAGTTATATATCTCTATAGATTCATTGTTCATCAAATATCAATTCACATTAATACAATTACTGTATTATTAATATTGTAGTAACATCTATAGTAATATGTTAACATGTAATATTAATTAATGTGTATGGTAATAATATTAATGATAGTGATTAATGAGAGAATAAATGATTTATATGAAGTTGAATACCCAAGATTAGTGTTGGAGCGTCCCAACTACTCAGATTTATATTTTTCATTCAGCTGTATTTTGTGATCTCTGTAGAGACTGTTCTATAGTTTTCTCTCAAGTTGTTCTTGGTTTATTTTCTTAACACATCATAAATGCTATTATCGAATAAAACCATTGCAAGTGATAAGAGAATAAACTGGTTTTGGTTGTTAGAATATCATGGTGTGTATCTTTGCCCTGGGGCAACAGACGTATCTACTGGATAAAATAATGTGTTTAGAACATTTAGTATTATATATTATGAAAAATAAATCCCTGAGGAATAAATAATTTGCTTTTAATATTAAAATGCTTTATCATCCTAATTTTAAAAAGTTGATACTAAAAACCTAAAGCTAAGATTTACTTAGCTTCTGGATTTTTTGTGTTGTTTTGTTGTTTTAACGGGGAGAGAAAGAGAAATTGCCTAATGTTGGCTTGAAGCATATGGCCTTATCTAAGGAACAGTCATAAGGTTTTAACAGAAAGTATAGAACATTAAAATCAGGATTTTAGGTGCTACTTTCTTGGGCTTGGATCGAGGACAGAACAATTGCACAGTGGTTTTATGAGCATTCCTGATGTGTGATATTTATTTTTATTTGCTCTTCATTTATATTTAGTGCATGTTGTAAAACTGCATAAGGCTATCAAGTAACTTTAGAAGTTATAATGGGAAACACTCTTAATGAGGATTTTTTTTTAGGATTCACTTCGAAGTGCATTAAAGACATATTCAGCTGAGTAGAGCAGCCTCTATGCATCATAGATTTAATTCATACCCATAAAACCTTGCCATGTGCTTGCAGAAATAATACAAAGATCAATAACCTGAAAGGAGCTGGAGGAATGAAAATACATGGTGGATGAGGCTCCTTTTGTATGAGACAAGAGAAGGAATATTTAAAGCTTAGTGGCAGATTAATATGGCCTGCTTTACATTTGCCTACTATATTACTAGCAAGTTGCATCTGTTTCCAGAATTTTAATCAAAGCCACTGAAGGAGAAAGTGGGCATTCAGAAAAATGAACTTGGTGAAGGAGTAGAGACCTTCAGCAAAAACAGTATATTTTCAATGGCCTGTTATCTCTCTTTTTTTTTTTTTTAATTTTTTTTTTCAACGTTTATTTATTTTTGGGACAGAGAGAGACAGAGCATGAACGGGCGAGGGGCAGAGAGAGAGGGAGACACAGAATTGGAAACAGGCTCCAGGCTCTGAGCCATCAGCCCAGAGCCCGACGCAGGGCTCGAACTCACAGACCGCAAGATCGTGACCTGGCTGAAGTCGGACGCTTAACCGACTGCGCCACCCAGGCGCCCCTGTTATCTCTCTTTATAAAGATCTCATCGTTGAGTTCAGTTGGACAACTACATACATAGCCTGTGAAGTTCTGGTAAATAATGATCACATCATGATACCAAGAAAATTGCCTTATGTTTTTGCCTTTAAAAATGGTGGGATATAAAACAACAGGACAACTGGTTCTTGATATGCTTGGCATTTTAAGAATACATAGTGGAAATCACTATGGGCATTCAAAGGTAACATATGGGCCTCATGGATATTTGCATGTGAAATGTTAAAAAAAAAAGGATGATTTTGAGGTCTTGAGGGCAGTAGTTGTTCCCACTGGTGTTGTGGGCTGAGGACGGTTGGTCTGGCTGCTGTGTGAGTGCCCTTCACCTTAATCACAGCTCCATGTGTCCTTTCCAGAGCTTTGCAGGAGATGTTAGAGGTATCGAGAGGGATGAGAAGATAAAGCAGGACCTTTCTTTGGTCAAGGCTAAACAGCAGGGGCAAACTGAAATGCCCACAGGGACTGGGCAGGCTGAGTTTAACTACTCAAATGGAGTGACAGAAAGCAAATAGCAGACCTCAGAGTTAAGAAGCAGTTGTGATCATGGGAAACTAAGCTCATGCTTAGTTAAAAGGGACAACTATTACCCAACTCCAGTCAATTGCATGAAGGTCTACGGTTGCAGTATGATAACTGTATTTTGGAGCTAGAATCACCATGACTTTCCCTATAGATAAATTAGGACTGAATTCATGAAACCTCAGGGTGTTTTGTTCTTGTTAAAAAATATTATTGCTTTATTGATCAATCATCTGGGTAAAATAGCCACAGTTTTCAGTGTGGTAAACGTACTGTCAAACTTGAGATCATTGGGGCGCCTGGGTGGCGCAGTCGGTTAAGGTCCGACTTCAGCCAGGTCACGATCTCTCGGTCCGGGAGTTCGAGCCCCGCATCAGGCTCTGGGCTGATGGCTCGGAGCCTGGAGCCTGTTTCCGATTTTGTGTCTCCCTCTCTCTCTGCCCCTCCCCCGTTCATGCTCTGTCTCTCTCTGTCCCAAAAATAAATAAACGTTGAAAAAAAAATTTAAAAAAAAACAAACTTGAGATCATAAAGCTAATGTTTTTCATTAATGTCACAGCCTTGGTTTGAATGTATTGCTTTGGAAAACACTAACTGAAGAAGTACCTACTATGAGTCACGTAACTGGAAGAGTTATAAAGAAGAAGAATATGTATTACCCATCTTCACAGTCTAGCAAAGGCTCGGGTGGATACAATTTAAATGCAGTCAGAAAATAAAGGTTATGTAATATAACATGTTACACTCAATGATAAATTATTTTATACTTCCAACAAACTGATTTCAATATTTATTCTGGTTTCTGACTATGTAACAATTCTAAGCAACTGAGTATATTTTCTCTTATTTGTAACCTTTGAATTTCTATTTTCTTCTGTACTGTCATTATGAAATTATAATACTGACTCCATTTATGCACAGTGCTGGAATGCTTACTTATTGAAAAGCCTTTGGATTAGAAGGAGATTGCATTAGCACTTTCAGGGAAAGTATAGACACATTTTTTTGTAGTGTAAGATAAACAAAAAAAGATTTCAGGAGCTAAATGTACTCATTTTTCATATTTTTTTCAGTCATTGCCTTTCCCTGACTCTGAAGTGAGTAGAAATGAACATCTCTGATTTCTGGTCTTGAAACCAGTTCTGACTAGGGTGGGGAGTAAGTTGGCAGTTTTAGTTACACCAGGGTGCTGTAGTGTAATATAGTTATTATAGACACTATTCTGGTCATCTTTGTGCTTGGATAACCTGTGCATCCCTCTTTTGAGGTAGCCCAGATCGAGGGTTAGGTTTGCATCTCTGTATCTTTAGTACTTCTGTCTCCTGTAGTGTCTGGAACCCAACCCTGTGAGGCCAAGGCCCTGACATTTCATTCATGATGCTATATTAGCCTTCCTATACTACGAGCTACTTGATTTTCATCCCTCGCTGAGCATTATTGGGAACCAGTGTTGTCGCTGATGCCCCCCTCGGTCCATCCCATCTTTTGGATTGGACCTTCTTGAGAAGTCATACCTGTGTGAAACAGGCCGACTTCTCTGCATGACCCTGAACAAAGTACATTAATTGTTTTCTTATGTCTACAACGAGTTGAATATTTAGTCATCTCAAATGTGGACTTCTCCTCTTCTCCTATCCAGGTAATGGTGAGGTCCTTGTGTTTTGTGGTGGAGTCTGAAGTTCAGCAATATTTGCATAACCAGTCTGGAGTTTTTAAAGTTCTTTAGTATCAGAATTTGAATCACAGAACTACTAGTCAGGTGTTTCTTCCAGAACATCATGCAGTCTCACTTCCACAGGACTGTATTAGAGAAATGAGCAGTATCACAAGGTCGAAATTATCTGGCAAGGCATTTTTTTTCCTTCGCTTATATCAAAATGATCTCTAGCCGTGGAATATGCACCTATAGAAATTATTTTGGATTTTTATTTTATTTTTTAAAATGTTTATTTATGTATTTTGAGAGAGAGAGAGAGTGCGCACAAGCAGGAAAGGGGCAGAGAAAGAGGGAGAGAGAGAATCCCAAGCAGGCTCCACACTGTCAGCATGGAGCCTGATGGGGGGCTTAATCTCACAAACAGTGAGATCATGACCTGGGCCAAAATCAAGAGTCAGATGCTTCACCTACTGAGCCAGCCAGGTGCCCTTAATTTCAGATTTTTAAAAATGGTAGATATGAGTTCTGGTTTTAATTGCCTCCTTGGCAGTACACTATTTCCACTGGGAAAACCTGAAGTCAATACCCATTTGCTGCATGTATCACCATTTTGGAGCTTGTCAGTATTTTGCACGCTGGAGGAGTTATAGTAGGACCCACATTTCTTATTTCCTTTTGTTCCTTTTCACACAACACCTAGGTCTCCTAACGGGACGGCCATTAAAGACTCTGAAGCATGAATTGAATTTTTACAAATTTTTATTACATCTTTCACTGAGAAGGGAAAAAAATGGAAAGCATAAAAAATAGGTAGTTTTGCCTTGAGTTAAAATTTGGGGGGGCCTTAGCCTTATACCACTGCTCTTGGCTATTTCCAATAACCTATAGTAAGACTGATTGGGAAGTGAGCCCTTCTCGAGCACACATGGGGAGTTATTGGAGTGATTAACTAGAGGCATTTTCCTTGGATCTTGTTCTTGGCTCCAGAACTGATTTTACTGGATTCCCTTCCTAAACCACCATCCACTGTGTTGTGAACATACATCAACTTGCTGTAGCTAGGCAGCCGTGAAATGCAGCGTGGTATCTACTCTGCTGAGGAAAAAAAAATCATTTTCAAATTTCTTGTTTTATATTCTTATGACATTTGGACACAAACATTGTACACTCCCTGGAACTTCTAGCTTCTCAGTTTCAGTTGCAGACTTGGGTGATCTCTTTCCTATGCACCCAATGGTGTTCTACATTCTGAAGATTATTGAGTGTACTACCAACTGGTCTTTAATATACATCCTTTGAATCCTGTTTTTGCTTGAATAATGCCATCTCTGTCTTCAGCATGTATCAATGACTGGAATAATAAAAGATATCTGCTTTAAAAATAAGTTATATTTGAAAGGTGCTTGATGCTGTGCATATACTATGAGCTGCCATTTTAAGAATGTGGTACCTTATGTGCACATAAGTGACAATTTGTGAAACTAGATTTATTAGTCAGGCTAGGATGGATTATGCTGTGGTAACAAGTTAGCCCTGAAATCCAGTTTAAGACATGCAACAAAGGTTAAGGACGACAAGGGTTTTATGTAATAGTTACACAAAGACTGTTAAGGTTCAGGCAATTCTCCAGGTTAGTTTCTCTCTATGTGATGACTCGGAAAGCCAGGCCATTGGCTTCTTGTAGCACGTCCATTTCGACACATGACTTCCGTAGTTGCTTCTTAAAGGGAAGACAGGCTCTTGAAGGCCACAGTCTGGAAATGACCTGCAGTACTTACACTTAAATTTCATTGCTTAGAACAGGGTTTCTCCACTTTGACTTTTGGCATTTGGGGCCGAATAGTTGTTTGTTGTTGGGGGCTGTGCTGTGCTTGGTAAGATCCCAGCATCCCTGGGCTCTTCACCCTAGATGCCAATAAGCACTGCCTGTGGCTGTGATAACCAAAGGTATCTCCAGACATTATTAAATGTTCCCTGGTGGTTGGGGGAGGTTGGGAAGAAAATTGCTCTTGTTGCAAAACCACTGAACTGGGGCTAGTCCTTTAGCTGTAACTGCAGGACCACTGGGGGAAAGAGGTCATCTGGTTTTTATAGGAAGGAAGAGAAGCAGGTACAGCTATGCGCTAGTAGTCTGTAATACATGAGCTAACAGAAATAGAGAAGTTTCATCCTTTTACTATATATCTAGACATATGTGAAAATGTTGATGTATTTTAATTTTAACATAAAACGAACAATATTGCACGTCCAAAGTAAATTTAACAATTCTTAAGAGCTAATTAAATTGACTAAGCTGTAGGGGCGCCTGGGTGGCGCAGTCGGTTGAGCGTCCGACTTCAGCCAGGTCACGATCTCGCGGTCCGTGAGTTCGAGCCCCGCGTCGGGCTCTGGGCTGATGGCTCAGAGCCTGGAGCCTGTTTCCGATTCTGTGTCTCCCTCTCTCTCTGCCCCTCCCCCGTTCATGCTCTGTCTCTCTCTGTCCCAAAAATAAATACACGTTGAAAAAATTGACTAAGCTGTAAAAAGAAGCATTTATAGTGAAAATACATTGAAAGAATTATTAAAAAAATTTTTTTAATGTTTTGTTAATTTTTGAGAGAGAGAGAGAGAGAGAGAGAGAGAGAGACAGAGCATGAGTGGGGGAGGAGCAGAGATAGAGGGAGACACAGAATCTGAAGCAGGCTCCAGGCTCTGAGCTGGCAGCACAGAGCACGACGTGGGGCTCGAACTCACGGACCGTGAAATCATGACCTGAGCCGAAGTCAGACATTTAACGGACTGAGCCACTCAGGCGCCCCCGTTGAAAGAATTATTAAAGGAAGTGAAAATTATAAGTATTGTATTTGACGATGAGAGGCTTAAAACAAACACTAGCTATGATGTAAATATGAGTGTTAAAACAAATTAAGGTGGCCATGAAAACTTATCTAGGATCTAGGAGCATATGTTTAATGTTGAAAATAATTTTTTATTAGACATTGAAATAGTCATTTCTGGAATAGACTAGCTTAATGTATACTTGTCACACATGTTGACTTTGGTAATTTGCTGTATAAATGTGATGCTAAATTGTATGTATTAGTCATGGAATAAACAGTGTTAGTCATGGGGTAATTAGAATGCTTCTAGTCACAGGTATAGAAACCTGGTGGAACTGTCTCCTGGGAGAGATAGAGATATAGAAAGAGATATAGAGACAGAGGAGAGAGAGACAGAAAGACAGATACAGATTTATTAGAAGGAGGTTTTGTTGTACAATAACAAAGGTTTTGTGTGTCATTCATGTTACCTTCTGGTGTGGCTGCATTCTCTATACCTTCCCGTTCCGGGACCTGGGCTGAAAGGTCTCCTGTCTCCAGCCCCTGTCTCAGTCTTGTGGAAGAAGAAAAAAATAATCATACAACCAGTTTCCGTGTGGCTGTATCATAAATTTCCTCTGCTGGTATTTTATCGTTTTAAGCAAGCCACATGGCCAATCCTCCCCCAAAGAGATATTCTGCATGTGATATGACCATAGGAGGACCCAGAGCCTTTTTGCAGAGAGGGCAACAGATCACTGTGAACAATAGTAGAATCTACCACAGATATTGAGACATATCACTGAAGATGGGGACAGACATCGAATTGGGGGCACATCTGTGACCACCTATGCTTCTTTCTGTTTTAGCTGCATTCGTTCCAACTATTGAAAGTAGGAGGAAGTCTTCAGCAGTCCTAGGTATACCTTCCCCCAATTAGCAACAAAAAGCAGAAGGACAGGGCTTAGTTTTGAATATCCTTGCAGGACCAATTTGTGAGAAGGAGTTCTTGCTTTACCGCAAGATGACTGATGGGCCATATCCATGTGTCCGCTCTATGTGGTTAAAAGAAAAGGACTGAGACTTCAACCTTCAAAGTCATATCTTGAGTGAGGAGGTATGTTTTCCTAAAGGAGGTCAGGGAATGCTGTTGGCAGAAGCAGGTAAAGGTGTTGGGAAGACCGGAAAATACATCCACTGTGTATAGACATGATGTCATCACTGAAGTATAGGCCAGAGTATAAAGAAACAAGATAAAAAATGAATTTTCATCTTTATTCAAACTTCTGCTCCCCTAGTCTCATAGTTACAAAAAATTTACCCTAACCAAGGGGTAAAGGTTGTAGAAGAGCTCCAACATCAGTTGGGGGAACACATAATTCCCCCGATGCTCCTTATAAATTTTTGAGTAGGGATCCAGAACGATAAAAGCTTCTTACTCTATTGAAGTAATATTGTTAACTGACAAAGAAGATAAACTTGCTTTACTCTTGTTCCCAATTATTACTGATGTTTTTAAGAAACTCTTCTGATGTACTGAGATGCCTTAATGTAAAGAGTTGAAATAAAGATCGATGAACCAAGTTATATAGTATGGCCATTTCTAAACACGCTGGAGATAAAGAGGATCTCAGATTATAGTCATTGACTTTGAAGTGTTCGCGGGTTAGATGTGGAGATGGAAGCATTCACGTGAAGAGATAAGAGCTCAAGGTTCCTTCTGACAAACACCAAAAGGATAGAGACGATGAGCTTTTCACAGCCAGAGCTGTTTCAGTCATTGGCCAAGGTAGTGGAGGAAAACGAGAACCCTGAGTTCACAGGTACAGGCTCCGTTGCCAGGGAACGTATCTGTCTAGGCAGGCAGATGGACTGTGGTGGCAGAAGGATTCGGCAACAGGTTCTGAAAATTTAACTTTTCATATTAGGGCATTGGTTCTTATCCCAGGGTGCTTGGGCCCCCTAGAGAACATTTGGTGACGTCTGGAGATAATTTTAGTTGTCATACCAAAATGGATGGCGGCGCTTCTGGTATCTAGTGGGTAGGCACCCCGGATGCACATCCTACAATGCGCTGGACAGCCCTTCACAACAAAGGATGATCCAGCCTAAAATATTAGTAGTGTTAAAGTTGGGACACCTTGCATTAGGAAGTCCTGTGGAGATGAGACAGATCTGGACTAGGGTGAAATGTAAATAAATGAAGAAATGTATGTCAGAGTCTTCATAAAGAATGAACCCAGGGGAGTATGTGCTTGATTGGTTAGAGCCCACAGAAAGCTTGTCTTGGATCTGCTTATCTTCATTCCTTGCATTTCAATTTGGAACCATGATTACCTTTCCTTTCCTTGACAGAATCCTAACAAGTCTATTCAAGTTGGAAGGAACCTTAAAAGTAATCTAGATCCTGGGTCAGGAACTCTGATGTCTTCAGTGGCCAGACTGTGTGACTCAGGCGAGGTGTAAAGTCCAAAAGGGGTCCCGTTAGCTGACAGGACTTAAAAGAAACAACACCCTAGTAACAATGAGCATACCTACCACCCAGATCTTGGTTTCTTTCTTTCTTTTTTTTTTTTTAGTTTATTTTGAGAGACAGAGGGAGAGAGTTTGAGCAAGGGGAAGGAGAGGGAAAGCGAGAATCCCAAGAAAGTTCCACACTGTCAATGCAGAGCCTGAGGCAGGGCTTTGTCCTATGAACCAGGAGATAATGACCTGAGCCAAAATCAAGAGCCAGTAGCTTAATTGACTGAGCCACTTAGACACCCCCAGATCTTGGTGTCTTTTTTCTTTTCTTTTCATTTTTTTAAATATAATTTTATTGTCAAGTTAGCTAACATAAAGTGTATACAGCGTGCTCTTAGCTTCAGGGGTAGAGTCCTGTGATTCATCGTTTCCATACAACATCCAGTGCTCATCCCAACAAGTGCCCTCCTCAATGCCCATCACCTATTTTCCCCTCTCCCCCAAGCCCCCATCAATCCTCATTTTGTTCTCTGTATTTAAGAGTCTCTTATGGTTTGCCTCCCTCTGTTTGAAACTATTGTTTCCCCTCCCCTTCCCCCATGGTCTTCTGTTAAGTTTCTCAAGTTCACATATGAGTGAAAACATGTATCTGTCTTTCTCTGACTTACTTATTTCACTCAGCATAATACCCTCCAGTTCCATCCACGTTATTACAAATGGCAGGATCTCATTCTTTCTCATTGCCAAGTAATATTCCATTGTGTACATAAACCACATCTTCTTTATCCATTCATCAGTTGATGGGTATTTAGGCTCTTTCCACAACTTGGCTATTGTTGAAAGCGCTGCTATAAAAATTGGGGTACGTGTGCCCCTATGCATCAGCACTCCTGTGTCCCTTGGGTAAATTCCTAGCAGTGCTATTGCTGGGTCGTAGGGTAGTTCTATTTTTAATTTTTTGAGGAATCTCCATACTGTTTTCCAGAGCAGCTGCACCAGTTTGCATTCCCACCAACAGTGCAAGAGGGTTCCCGTTTCTCCACATCCTCACCTACATCTGTTTTTTCCTGAGTTGTTAATGTTAGCCACTCTGACCAGTGGGAGGAGATCTTGGTTTCTAATACTATTCTCCAGTAAAGGGAACCAGGGCCCTTGGAGAACTGGATGATTCTAGGACTGGCACAGGAGATCTAAAACATGAGTCATGAGCATCTTTTAGTATCAGAAAGCAATAAAGTGCTAAAAAAATAAAAAAAAAAACCTATATTGAGGGGGATGTGTCAAAGGAGAACTGTATCCAATTGCAAAAGTTTCATATAGCAAACACAAGAACAATTTGAGCAATGAAATCAATAAAGTAGTATTGGAGTATAATCCAAATTATAAAATAACTATCCATTAGCCCATATTGATATGAATAAATGACTGAACACATTTGAAAGGTAGGGAAGAGACAAATTTCCCAGGCAGAAGAATTCCAAATAATTTATGTAGATATTCCACTTTGGGGACGAGGAACGTAACTAACCACTCTTAAGAGTAGGCTGCACAGTTACTTCCCTGTATAGAAAGGAGGAAAAAGTAACTTTACAGTGGAAAAGCCTAACAAACACTACTTCAGCCAGGTGATCAAGTCAATATCAACAGTCATAAATCAGGCCGATTGTGTGTACCCTTGACATGATTTGATAAAAATGGCACTTTATTCTGTGATCTTCCTCCCCAAATCCCACGACATGAGTCTAGTTATGAGAAACACATCAGACGAATTCTAATAGATAAGCAGCCTGCAAAATACCTGACCAGTACTCCTCAAAACTGTCAAAGTCATCGAAACAAGGAAAAGTCTAAGAAACTGTCGCAGCCCACAGGAGCCTAAGGAGACATGATGACTAAATGGAATGTAATACCTGAATGGGATCCTGGAACACAAAAAGGACATTAGGCAACAAGGAAGGAAATTCAAATAAACTAATGATTTCACTTAATAATGGTCTATCCTGGGGCGCCTGGGTGGCGCAGTCGGTTAAGCGTCCGACTTCAGCCAGGTCACGATCTCGCGGTCCGTGAGTTCGAGCCCCGCATCAGGCTCTGGGCTGATGGCTCAGAGCCTGGAGCCTGTTTCCGATTCTGTGTCTCCCTCTCTCTCTGCCCCTCCCCCGTTCATGCTCTGTCTCTCTCTGTCCCAAAAATAAATAAACGTTGAAAAAAAAATTTAAATAATGGTCTATCCTTATTGGTTCGTTACTTGTGACAAATGTAGCATGACTGATATAAAACGGTAAGAACAGGGGAAGCGGTGTGCAGGGGATATGTGAGAACTCTGTAGTATCTTGTCAATTTTTCTGTAAATCTACAACTGTTCAAAAAATGAAGTCTATTAATTTCTAAAAGATTAAAGGAAAAAAGTGGGTCTGTGACCTCCTAGCAAGTGAAGGTCCTGCCTATATAACATTTTGCAGGCTGGAAAAAACAATGGATTTGGCTTGCAGTGAAATGTGGTCCATAGACACCCAATGTGCAATCCCTAGTGTGGTCAACCATGCTTTATTTGGTGGATAATATGCTCTGGTAAGTTTGAAAGGCTTACCAAAGCCACACAACTATCCCATTTCGAAGTCACTTCTGGGGTCGTGTTCTTTCCTCTCTAAGCAGCCCCTGCCATGGGCACAATGCTGTGCTGGTGAAAGCAGCAAGCAGTAGTGACCAGAACAGTTCATCTTTGCACTTCATTTTTAGATGTATGTCACTTCACCAACAATGGAATTTATTACATAAGGAAAACAAAAATAAGGAAACATTTCTGAACATAGCTCAGTTATTAGAATAGCAATGTCAACATTTGCCAAACATGAAAAAACATTTTTTTAACATTTATTCATTTTTTTGAGAGACAGAGAGAGACAGTGTGAGCGGGGGAAGGACAGAGAAAGAGAGAGAGAGGGAACCCAAAGCAGGCTCCAGGATCCGAGCTGTCAGCACAGAGCCCGGAGTGGGGCTCGAACCCATGAACTGTGCGATCATGACCTGAACCGAAGTCAGACGCCCAAAAAACTCAGCCACCCAGGCACCCCATGGCAAACATTTTTTAAGAAACAAAGGAATAACATAGTTCTTTACCTTGTCATGAAGTTCACAGCAACCAAAATTGGTGAATAAAAGGCCTTGTACGTCTTTTCTCTTTTTTAACATGGGTAATGAAGATAGAATACATGAAAAACATGGAGATTTATAAAAATCTGAAATTATCTGAATGATACAAGATGAAATATTTAAGTAGGAATAAAAATCAGGCTAATTCCTAACTTAGCCAAGCTGTAATTTTCATGACTATGAACATGACAGAACCTGATGATGAAATTAGAAAAATATTGCTATGGTTGAATACTTTGATGTTATTAATGCATGTTAGCTGAATTGATATTCTCGCAAATGAGCAACGGGCATGGCATATGAACATAAAATAGATTCTTTGGAAGTGTTATTAATCTTTTAACATGGGAGTATTCTACATTAATCATCAAATTGAAAATTGACTATTTTTATTTTGAAAAATGGGTTATACTTTTACAGACTTTCAAAAGTCAATTATTGATTTTATAAAGGCATACTTAATGGAAAGGAAATGCGGTTTTTCTTTCATCATCAAATGAAACCCTTGGAATTTGACAAACTGATCCAAGTTCCCATCTTTTTTCTCATGTGTTAAAAATTGGTAATATTTTTGAACACTTGCTCTGGATTATTTTATTTAATCCCTAATAGGCTCCTCAGAGGAGGAATTATTGTTTTACAACTTTGAAGGTTGTGAACACTGATGATGGCATAGCCACTATGAGGAAAAACTGGGATTTATCATGTACTTACCCTCTATGTTCTACTGGCATAAGTTAGTTTACAAGAATAAAAACTGATCGTGTCTTATCTACTTAAAAGCCTGCATAGGCTTCCCATTCCTGTTAGGAGCAAGACTCAGGGTAGTCTTCTACGAACTGTTTGCCACCCATCACCTTCATCCAGAGAGAACACATGGCCTTGTTCTATGTTCCCATACAACAATATCCCTGTATAATAAATTGTTATTTTTATTTTATAGCACTTACCACAAATCTAGTTATATGTTATGTTTGTTTGATTTATCTGTTTAATAGCTTTTATCCCAGAGTCTCAGAACAGAGACCATACGATTTATCATTACCTCCCCAGCATCTAGACCAGTCTCTAGGATATAATAGACACTGAAGAATATTTATGGAAAGAATGAATGGTAAAGTGAAATTTATTTTAAAAGGAGAGCATTACACTTAAGTAGAGCAACCTAGACTCCTACCCCATGTGGGGGACTATTTTATATAGTAAGACTCTTTGTTACTCTTCAAAATGAAACGTCCTTTGATAGAGTCCTAGATGGAATTGTTCTGGACTGAAGGTTTTTCTTCATTCAATGATATGAAGGAGGGTCATAAATATATAAAATTTTACTGTACACTTTTGTATTTATTGGCTTCTTCTGGCATTACCACACCAAGAAATATCTAATTGTTTTAGTCTTTGACCTTACTATTTTCTGGGGTTTTGTTTTTAGTTGTTTATTTATTTTTGTTATGGGAATTTTATATACCTATATATGTATTTGAAAATTTTGATAAAAGTTCCCATAATAAAAAATTCTCCTAAAAATCACTTTTATGATGGGGAATTTCATATATACACACACATATATATGCATATATATTTGAAATTATATACAAATATGTATTATATATTATATTTTTATATGTATTTATATTTATATATTATTTATATTTTTATGTGTCATTATATATTATATCTACAGTATATCTATATACATTATGTATATCTATATACATTATATATTATATACAATGTACATTACATACATGTATATTATGTGGACTTTGAAATATACATATATAATGGAAATATATACATATATATTTTAAAATTCCCATAATAAAAAATAAAAGTATAGATACATACACATATTTATATATCTACATATACACTCACAGAGGAGTAAATTAATCCCTATATACTAATTATCTAGCTTCCACACTTCCTAATATATGACGATTCTTGTTTCATCAATACCCCCATCCATTCCCACTTCTAGATTGTTTGGAAGCAATTCCCAGACATATCATCTCATAATACATATTTCAGTATGTATCTCTCTCTATAAGAAAAGGACTCTTCAGTATGACGTAACCATACCATTATCACAAAAATATATTTCATTTATAACCCTGACAACCTTCATTTATACATATTTCATTTATATCATCACAAAATATAATTTCATTTATATCATCAAATACCTTGTGGGTGTTCATCTTTCCCCAGTTGTCTTATAGAATTTAAAAATTATTTTTCATTTTATTTGAATTGGGTTCTAAATAAGATCCATATGTTGCAATTGGTTGGTATCTCTTTTAAACTATAAGATTTCTTTCTATCTCTTTTATCTTTTTGAGTATTATGTAGAGTCAAATCAATCATCCTCACCTTAGAAAAAAATAGTTTAGCCAATAATATTTAATCCAAAGTTAATTCCATGTATGTATTGACCCTGAAGAATGGTTGGTCCTCTTAAGTAACTATAATTCCTAGTTGTTACCTGTGGCATCTTAATGATTTAGACATCAGATAAAATGATACCTAACCAAAATCCATATAGCCTGGCATCAGGCACTTGTAGGAAGGATGGAGGGAACCGAATTTTGTGAAGAAGAGAAAAGGTTCCCCTCCAATAAGTTGAATAAATCTTTTCAACCAGCTTCTTGTTTTTGGTTATTCCGTGCCTGATAGGAAAGACTAAAGAAAAATGAAAGGGAGAATCTTGACTGTTTCTTAGAATGTCAGAAGTTGGTAGGATTTTTAATATTTTCTCTACTACTGGCTGAGACTGTGAATGGGTGATGAAATAACTTACAAAACGCAGGCATAAATCTATCCAGCCCAAGAAGTTCACTGAAGGGCAAGATATAATCATTCTGAAAATCTCCTCCTCTGAGAACTGCATGAGTTTATTGATCGAGAGAAGGCAGGGTAAAACAAATATTTTCAAGAATATTTTCAAAAGATTTCATGTTATGGTGATTTTGAATATTGTGTGTTGGCTTTGTCTGGATAGCTGACATCTCTATTTTTCATAAAGGCTTGTGTTTGGCATGGTTCGTGCTAACCGATTCCCTTCTCACACCCATCCGTTTGTCATGTACAGGACTTTTCATCTTCAGATATCCCAAGGATTCCCTTTACTCATTCTGGTTCCACAGTGCACTGCCCTTGATAAACAGAATCTGCTCCTGACCTACTATGAGTAGCTTTTCCAGTAGCAAGCAGCAAAAGGATATGCTTACCTAAAAGCTATTGTTTCCAAGACAGTTACTTAGGGTTACAGCTGTGGCTTTGAAACTAAGCCAAGGGATGTTTCCTACATAAAAATTAAATGCTGAGCAATGAGCAGTGAGTTCTAGTTGATTGTTCTCATACTTTTAAATCTTCCATTATGTTCTAAGTAAGTGGTTCTCAAATCTGGCTGCAAATTGCAACTCCTTGTTAAACTTACACCAGGATGAAGCAGTGATGCTTGAGTGTCTTGCACCAAAGACTCTCTGATTTAACTGTTGTGGATCATTCCACACTGATATGTGGAAACACATATCAGTGTTTCCAATATAGAGCCAGATTTGAGCATGTTTGTTCTAGATAGTGTATGCAATGGCAAACCTTGCTCAGATGATGGCCTTGCTCACAGGCAACTATGTTCTGGTGTGAAAAAGGAGAACAAGCATAAACATATGTATAAGAGGAACTCATAGTGCCAACAGCGAGAACAGAAATAGAAGAAAAGGATAAAGAGGTACAAAGGCGGGGGGCGCTTCAGGAAAAGTTGTCAGGGAAGCTCTCTTGGAGGAGGTGAGAACTGAACAGAAACTTGAATGAGTTTATTATGCTTAAGAGAAGACGGACAGAGAAAGAAAGATACTTCTTTAAAGATGGATCATAATATGTAAACATCCATTTTCTTTATTTTTCTTAGGAAGTTAAGTCCCAGAGCTTAGAAATTTCAATAGCTTAATTTTATTGGACACTTACCTTATGGCAAGCACTGGGGATGCAGACGAGTAAAGCACGAGTAACTAAATCCAGTGCTGCACAAATTAACATATTTCATATACTATAACCTAGAGGTGATGATGGGAAGGAGCTCTTGACCCATCAATGGGTTTCAGTCTCCCTTTAACATATTCCCAGGACTAGTCACTCAGCTTGTTTTCTGTTTACCACTGCTTTCCACCTTAATATTTTTTGCCTTTCATATTTAAAAAGATAATTTTCAGTGAAAGAACTGACATACTGATATTTGGGCAAAATTGATCAATTGGATAACCTAGTATTAGAACACTTATTTATCTTTTATTGCGAACTCTGCTACATACTACAGTGATTCAAAATGAATAAGATGTAGTTAGTTCCTTGGATGAATATATATATATATACATATATATATACACATATATATACATATACATATGTATATATATAATTTTTTAATGTTTATTTTTATTTTTGAGACACAGAGACAGAGGGCAAGCAGGGAAGGGGTACAAAGAGAGACAGACAGGCAGACAGACAGACAGAATCAGAAGCAGGTGCCAGGCTCCAAGCTATCAGCACAGAGCCTGACGCGGGGCTCAAACCCACAAACTGTGAGATCATTACCTGAGCTGAAGTCAGACACTCAACCAACTGAGCCGCCCGGGCACCGCTGGATGAATATTTTTTTTAAGTTTATTAATTTTCAGAGAGGGAGAGAGAGTGCAGGAGCGGTAGAGAGAGAGGGAGAGAGAAAGAATCCCAAGCAGAGTCTGCACTGTCAACGCAGAGCCTGACTCAGGACCCGAACTCATGAACCGCGAGATCATGACCTGAGCCGAAACCAAGAGTTGGATGCCTGCCGACTGAGCCACCCAGTGGCTCCCCAGTTCCTTGGATAAATTTAAGTAAAAGTAGGTAAAACAAGAATATGATCAATCACAATGCAGAATTATATGTGGTATAATAAAGTATGCAAACGGTGTGGGTGAGTAGAGGAGGAAATGCAGAACTTAAAACCTTGTAGTTGATAAACCTTGTTGTGAGATCTCGGGTACTTCAGGGAGCTAGTGCTGGCCCCATTCATACTGATTCTACAAGATGGTGTAACCGAGATGGAGTGGCTCTTAATGAACCTCACTATGTAGGTGATAAGTTAGGTCAATCGCTGATTACTTAACAACATCTTGGGCAGGCTTATCTTCAACAATAGGTGTATTCATTCTGATTTTCCTTCTACATGGTCTTTCCTTTTTGCTGCACTTTTCCTTCGCTTCAGAAGCAATTCTGGGTGATTTTTAATGATTTGTTAACACCCCAAGGTAACATTCTGTGTTTGGCTTTTACAGAAACAATCAATAGGACTTAGAGAAATAAACACAGATGAAAACACAAGCTGGATAATAATAGTGATTTCACAACACCTTTTCCCTCTGGGAGTTTGAAGCATCTTGTAAAATACAAAGTTACTGAGAATTCCCAGTGGGAAGGTGACAAAACTCATAGCCTCCATTTAGACAGGGAGTTTTCCCTGAGAATCTCTGTGGAAAAGGAAAGTGAGGTGATATGATCATTTTATAGCTACCCTAAAAATATCCTTGAGGGAAGAGTCTTCTTGTGATAAACTACATTTTCTACACAATGACTATTGGTTATGGACATATTCATTATTTATTATAACAATTGCAAACATTTAATAAATATTTGCTATTATCCGTATCACTCAGCATTTAGTTAAGTGATAAACCTCCAGATTGGATATTAACCATACATACCAAAAGGTTTACCTGTCTTACTAGGAATAATTCTGCATTTAATATTTGATTCTATTCTTATGTGAATTGATTTTACCTTACCAAACTGACTATAAGAGTGATATGGGCAGGGAGCTTTATCCTAATACTCAGCTTGGTCTTAAGAATCTGGTACTTTTTCTCTTTTTTTTTCACCTTTATTGGGGCATAATGACACCCAGGAATTGTATAAGTGTTTATGGTGTACAACTGAATGTTTTGGTGTCTGTATACATTATGAAATATCACCGCAATCAAACTAATCAACATATCCATCGCCTCATATAGTTAGCATTTTCTTTTTTTTCTTTAGCTTTCTTTTTGTGTTTCTTCTAATTTTTTTTAACGTTTATTTATTTTTGAGACAGAGAGAGACAGAACATGAACGGGGGAGGGGCAGAGAGAGAGGGAGATAAAGAATCAGAAGCAGGCTCCAGGCTCTGAGCCATCAGCCCAGAGCCCGATGCGGGGCTCAAACTCACGGACCGCGAGATCATGACCTGAGCTGAAGTCGGACGCTTAACCGACTGAGCCACCCAGGCGCCCTTTTTTTGTGTTTCTTTTAAGGGCAAACACTTAGATTTACCCTCTTAGCACATTTCAGGTATAACAATAGTATTGTTAATTGTAGTCACCATGCTGTACGATACATCTCCAGAATTCATTCCTCTTGCATAATTGAAACTTGGTACCCTTTGATCAATGTTGATAGTTGTTCCCTTTCCTTCCTTCCCCTGGCAATCACCATTCTACTCTTTGCTTTTATGAGTTCAACTGGTTTAGATTCTGCATATAAGATCACGTAGTTTTTGTCTTTCTGTATCTGTCATTTAACATAGTGTTCTTCAGGTTCATCCATGTTGTAAATGGCAGGATTCCCTTCTTTTTTATGGCTGAAAAATATTCCATTGTATTACCACATTTTCTTTAAACACCTATCTGTCTGTGGACATTTAAGCTGTTTCCATATGTTGGCTGTTATGATTAATGCTGCAGTAGACATGGGAGTGCAGATATGATTTTGAAACCCAGATTTTATTTCCTTTGGATCTGTACCCAGAAATGGAATTGCTGGATCATATGGTGGTTTTATTTTTACTTTTCTGAGAAGCTTCCATACCGTTTTCCATGGTGGCCGCACCAGTGCAAATTCCTACCAGCTGTGCATGAGGGTTCCCTTTTTTTTATATCCTTA
Organism: Lynx rufus; assembly: GCF_022079265.1. Lineage (NCBI taxonomy): Eukaryota > Metazoa > Chordata > Mammalia > Carnivora > Felidae > Lynx > Lynx rufus. The sequence continues at coordinate 140,768,165 of NW_025814867.1, forward strand.
CCAATACTTGTTATCTTTTGTCTTTTAAAAAATTAAAAAAAAATTTTTATGTTTATGTATTCTTGAGACAGAGACAGAGCGTGAACAGGGGAGGGGCAGAGAGAGAAGGAGACACAGAATCTGGAACAGGCTCCAGGCTCTGAGCTGTCAGCACAGAGCCCGATGAGGGGCTCGAACCCACGAACTGTGAGATCATGACCTGAGCTGAAGTCAGACGCTTAACCGGCTGAGCCACCCAGGCGCCCCTAAAAATTTTTTTTAATGTTTATTTATTTTTGAGAGAGAAAGAGAGAGAGAGAGAGAAAGAAAGAGGGAGAGAGAGAGAGAAAGTACAAGTGGGGGAGGGACAGAGAGAGAGGGAGAGAGAGACACAGAATCTGAAGCAGGCTCCAGGCTCTGAGCTGTCAGCACAGAGCCCAAGTTGGGGCTTGAACCCACAAGACATGAGATCATGACCTGAGCCGAAGTCGGACGCTCAACCGACTGAACCACCCAGGCACCCCTATCTTTTGTCTTTTTGATAATAGCCATTCTAATAGGTGTGAGGTGATATCTCACTGTGGTTTTGACTTGCATGTCTGTGACAATTACTGATATTGAGTGCCTTTCTATGCACTTTTGGCCATTTGAACTCTTTTCAGAAATGTCTGTTTAGGTCACTTGCCTACTTTTTAATTAGCGTATTGGCATTTTTTTTAATTGAGTTCTCTGACTCCTATATTTTGTATGTATTATTAGATATATAGTTGCAAATATTTTCTCTCATTCCATATGTCATCTTTTTCATTTTGTTGTTTCCTTTGCTGTGAAGAAGCTTTTTAGTTTGATATAATCCCACTTGTTTATTTTTGCTTTCATTGTCTGTAGTTTTGGTATCATAACCATAGTATGGTTGCCAAGACTAATATCAAGAAGCTTTTCCCGTATGTTTTCTTCTAGTAGTTTTATAATTTCATGTCTTACCTGTAATCCTTTAATTTGTTTTGAGTTCAGCTTTGTATATGATGTGCAATAAAGGTCCAATTTAATTCTGCATATACGTATCCAGTTTCCAAACACCATTTATTGAAGAGACTGTCTTTCCCTACTGTGTGTTCTTGGAACCCTTGTTGACCGTAAATGTGTGGATTTATTTCTGGGCTTTCTGTTGTGTTCTATTAATCTATATGTTTGTTTTTATGCCAGTACCATACTGTTTTGATTCTTGTAGCTTTGTGATATATTTTGAAATCAGGGAGTATGATGTTTCCAACTTTGTTCTTCTTATTCAAGATTGCTTTGGCTATTTGTAAAGAATGCCATCGGGATTTTGATAGGGGTTACATTGAATCTGTAGATAATTTTGTATAGTATGGACTTTTAAACAAATTAATTCTTCTAATACATGAGCACATTTATGTATGTCTTTTTAAATGTCCTCCATAAATGTCTTATAATTTTATGTATACAAATCCTTCACCTCTCTGGTTAGGTTTATTTTTAAGTATTTCATTATTTTTGTTGCAGTTGCAAATGAAATTGTTTTCTTAATTTCTTTTTTTGGATAGCTGATTGTTAGTGTATAGAAATATTACCAATTTTTGAGGGTTTATTTCATAGCCTGCAAGATTCTGTATTCATTCATTAGTTTTAACAGGTTTCTTGTTGTTGTTTAGTCTTTAGGCTTTTCTATATTTAAATCATATCTACCACAAACAGGTAATTTTACTTCTTTTGTTGACTTGGATGCTTTTTATTTATTTTTCTTGTCTAATTGGTCTGGGTAGGACTTCCAGAATTATGTTGAATAGAAATAGTGAGAGTGGATATCCTTGTCTTGTACCAAATATTAGAGAAAAGACTTTCAGTTTTCCCCATTGATTATGATATTATCTGTGGGCTTTTGGTATGTAGCTTTTATTGTGTTGAGTGAAGTTCCATCTATACCTATTTTGAGAGATTTTTTATCATGAATGGATGTTAAATTTTGTCAAATGCATTTTATGCTTCTACTGAGATGATCATGTGGTTTTCATCTTTCATTTCATTAATGTGGTGTATCACATTAATTGATTTGCATATGTTGAATCCTCCTTATATCCTAGGGATATATCCCACTTGGTCATACTGTATAATCCCTTTATTATTTATTTATTTATTTATTTATTATTTTTTAAATGTTTATTTATTTGAGAAAGAGAGTGTGTGAGCAGAGGAGGGGCAGGGAAAGAGGAAAGAGATGTGGGGCTCAGTCTTATGACTGCAAGATCACAACCTGAGCTGATATCAAGAGTGGGATGCTTAACTGACTGAGCCACTCAGGTGTCCCTGGTATATAATCCTTTTAATGTAATGTTGAATTTGGTTTGCTAGTATTTCATTGAAGAATTTTGCATCAATTTTCATTAGGGACATTGGACTGTAGTTTTCTTCTTTTGTGGTTTCTTTGGCTTTGGTATCAGGGTGATGCTGGCTTTATAAAATAAGTTTGGAAGCGTTCCCTCTTCTTTCCTTTTTTGGGGGAAGCATCTAAGAAAGATTAATATTCTTTGGTACAATTCACTGGTGAAGACTTCTGGTCCTAGGTTTTTCTTTGTTGAGAGGTTTTTGATTATTGATTAAATCTCCTTATTTGTTACTGGTGTGTTAATGCTTTCAAGTTTTCCTTAATTCTGTCTTGGTAGGTTGTATGTTTCTAGGGATGTATCCATTTCTACTAGGTTATCCATACTGTTGGCATATTATTATAATAGTCCCTTTTGATCCTTTTTATTTCTGAGGTATCTGTTGTAATGTCTCCCCTTTAATTTGTCATTTCATTTAGTTTTCTCTCTTTTTTAGTGTAGCTAAGGGTTTACAAATTTTATCTTTTCAAAGAGCCAATTTTAGTTTAGTTTTTTTTTAATTTTCTATTCTCATTTGATTTATTTATACCCTAATATTCATTATTTCTTTTCTTTGGATAATTTGGGGCCTAGTTTGCTCTTGTTTTTCTAGTTCCTTAAGGTGTAAAGTTGAGATCTTACTTCTTCTTCTTTTTTAAATGTACATTTATTTATTTTTGAGAGAGAGAGAGAGAGAGAGAGCAAGCCGGGGAGGGGCAGGGAGAAGGGGGAGACAGAGAATTTGAAGCAGGCTCCACACTGTCAGTGCAGAGCCCAATGCAGGGTTCCAACTCATGAACCATGAGATCATGACCTGAACCGAAGTGGGACGCTTAACTGACTGACCCATCCAGGAGCCCTGAGATCTTTCTTCTTTTTAAATGGTGTTTAAAGGTGTTTGTTGCTATAAGCTTTCCTTGTAGGACTGTTTCTGCTGCATCTTATAAGTTTTGGCCTGTTGTGTTTTTGTTTTCATTTGTTTCAAGATATTTTTAAAACCCCCTTTTGATTATTTCATTGACCCAGTGATTCAAGAGTGTGTTGTTTAGTTTCCGCACATTTGTGACTTTTCCTGCTTTCTTACTGTTATTGACTTTTAGTTTCATTTTATTGTGGTCAGAGCAAATACTTAGTATGATTTCGATCTTAAATTTGTTAAGACTTGTTTTGCAGCCCAACTTTGTGATCCATCCTGGAGAATGTTCACTGTGCGCTTGAGAAGAATGTGTCCTCTTCTGTTGAGTGGAAGCTTGTGGACAGCTGCCGGGTCTGTTTGCTCTATCGAGTTGTTTAAGTCTGCTGTTTCTTTATTGATTTTATGTCCAGATGATCTGTTGATTATTGAAAGCGGGTACTGAAGTCTCCTACTATTACAGTATTTCTATTAGTTTCTTTTTCAGATCTGTCTATATTTATTTGCTTTCTATATTTAGATGCTGTGATGTTTCATGCGTGTACATTTACCACTGTTATATCTTCCTCCTGAATTGATCCTTTTACCATTATGTAATGACCTTCTTTGTCTCTAGAGATAGTTTTTGCCTTCAAATCCATTTTGTCTGATATAAGTTAGCCATCCTTGCTTTCTTTTGTTACCATTTGCGTGGAATATCTTTTTCCATCCCTTCACTTTTAGCCAGTGTGTATCTTTGAATATAAAATGAGTTTCTTTTAGCTCACTTCCCACCCACCTCCCTCCATCAACCCTCAGTTTGTTCTTCATTGTTAAGAATCTCTTGTGGTTTGTTTCCCTCTCTGCTCCCCCACCCCACCTTCCCCTGTGTTCATCTGTTTTGATGGGTGTTAAGGAGGGCACTTGTGATAAGCACTGGGTGTTGTAGGTAGGTGATGAATCACTAAATTCTACTCCTAAAACCAATATTGCGCTGTATGTTAAACTAACTAAAATTTAAATTAAAAACAGGGGTGCCGGGGCGGCTCAGTTGGCTAAGCATCAGTTTCAGCTCTGGTCATGATCTCACGCTTTGTGAGTTTGAGGCCGATGTCCAGCTCGCTGCTCTCAGCGCAGAGCCCACTTTGAATCCTCTGTCCCCCTCTCTCTTTGCCCCCCACCCCTACTCTCACATGTTCTCTCTCTCTCTAAAAAGTAAACATTACACAATTTTAAAAAAAATTTTTTAATGTTTATTTATTTTTGAGACAGAGAGAGACAGAGCGTGAACGGGGGAGGGTCAGAGAGAGAAGGAGACACAGAATCCGAAGCAGGTTCCAGGCTCTGAGCTGTCAGCCCAGACCCCGATGTGGGGCTCGAACTCAGGAACCGCGAGATCGTGACCTGAGCCGAAGTCGGCTGAGCCACCCAGGTTCCCCCCAAATGCTACATCCTTACCTCTCCTGTTTCCACATTATATGTCCTTGGTGTCATAATTTACATCTATTTATATTGCATATCCATTAGCAATTTAGTTATAGGCATTTTTAATACTTTCGTCTTCTAACTTCTATATTAGAATTAAAAATGACTTACCCACCACCATTACAGACCCTGCGCCAGGCCTCATCAGCTTTCATAGGCAGGTGTGTTCAAAGTCAGTGCCTCGAATAGTAGCTAGAAAAGTTGGGACACTGGATGTGTAGTCCAACGACGTCTAGGAAGAAGCGACAGGCTTGGTTTTATTGCTAAATCCAGCTGTGGCGAGGAGCCTCAGGAAGTGCCCTCACAGCCATTCAAACTCCCAGGGGAGTACTGCCCCATCAGCCCCCAGAGACAAGCGAGTTAAAAGCCACACCCTCAGGCAGCAGCTTGATAAATTGGGGAATTAGATGTGCGGTCCCACTCTTTCCAGGAAGCAGCTGGGAGGGGGACTTTATTGCCTGCTCAGTCTGAGCTGATCAGGTTGGAAATAGGGGAGTGTTCACGTGCCCATTTAAAGCCACCCTTTCCCACCTGTGTTCGTGGGGGACTAGCAAATTCCAGGCTGCCAGCCTTTAGGGACAGGCAAACCTGACTGAACCAGTCCCTTGGGTAGCAGCTGAAAAAGTTGGGGCACTAGGTATGGTTCAAACCCTTCACTGCTCAGGGACAAGGTGAGAGTTGGGGGTTCCCTCCCAAGTGTAAGGTACTGTGCCAGTGATGGGGTTCATGGCAAGAATGTGTCTCAGCTTTACCTGCCTGTTTCAAGGTGGGTGCTTTCTCCGTCGCCTGGTGTGCGGGACCAACTAGTTTCTGAATTTCTCCCAGTGAGAAGTGCTCCATGTGATGCTGTGTCTTTAGTGCACCTGCAGGAAGACAGGGCCACCTCTTCTACCACTGTGTTGACTTCACTCTCCCAACAACGTAGTACTTTTTGAATAGAGTAAATTCTTTCGGAACAAAATGTTGAACAAATAATATAAACCAGGTTCTCTCTCCTCTCACTAAGCTACTTAACTACTTACTAAATGAATGGCTTGGGGTGCCTGGGTGGCTCAGTCAGTTGAGCAGCTGACTTCGACTCAGGTCATGATCTCACGATTTGTGGGTTCAAGTCCTGCGTCGGGCTCTGTGCTGACAGCTCAGAGCCAGGAGCCTGCTTCAGATTCCGCATCTCCCTCTCTCTCTGCCCCTCCCCTGCTTGCGCTCTGTCTCTGTCTCTGTCTCTCTCTCTCAAAAGTTAAACAAACATTAAATTTTTTTTAAAGTGAGAAACAAAGTGAATGGATTAATTCTGTGTCCTTCCACAAAAGTGGAAGATTATTCTCTAGCCAGTAAATCATTCCCTAAAAAGAATTTCTTTGACATCCAAATCCAAGAAGATCTTAGTATTACCTGGTGATGGTGTTTGGTACTGTGAGCTCCCCTCTCTCTTCCCATGGCTGTCATCACAAATCCTTTGTACTCTTCTTAACATTCTGTCTCAGACCAAATCCCTTCACCCTTAATAGGCAGCCTGAAATCTCATTTCACAGAGCATACCGAGGCCCTCTTCTTGTACTCCTTCAAACTTTCCTTCCTCCCTCATGTAAATGTCTTTCTCTTCTTCTGTTTATGAGATTTCTTTCCCTTTCATTGTGCCTTGGGTTTAATCTTCCGTATCTTCCCGAACCTTATTCTTTCATAGTTTCCTTTCTTCTTTGCAGTGGGAATCTTCCTCTTTCATTTGGTCTCCTTTCTGAAACTGCAACCTCTTCCATTTTAGTTTGCTTGCTCCATACTTTGACCTCAGCCTCACTGTGAGGTGCCGTGGGTGAGTACCGATGCTGTCCTTTCTCCTGAGTACCTCACGTCCATCTCTAATGCCATTCTCTTCATCTATCTTACTAGTCATTACCTTTCAAACATCCTCAATTTCTATCCCTCTTTTCCTGCTCTTTGGTTCCCCACTTCGTAAGACAGGAATAATAGAAGAGCCTATTTTATGCGATGGTGGTGAGGATTAAATGAATCTATGGAAAATGCTTAAAACAGTGCCTGGTTTTGGGGCACCTGGGTGGCTCAGTTGGTTAAGCATCTGACCTGGGCTCAGGCCATGATCTCAGGGTTCGTGAGTTCCAGCCTCCCATTGGGCTCTCTGCTGTCAGCGTGGAGCCCGCTTTGGATCCTCTGTGTTTCCTCTCTCTGCCCTTCCCCCACTCACACTCTCTTTCATAAATAAATAAGCATTAAAAAAAATTGAAACAAAAACAAAAACCAAACAGGGCCTGGCATATTGTCAGTCCTCTATATGTGCTGCTGCTGCGGCTGCTGATTGCTACTACTTGGAAGCTTCAGTGCCGCCCAGTGCCTACAGGGATAAAACTCTAGCTCCTTATCTTGGTATACCCAGTCCTGCCATTCCACACATCCCTACTACTGCATTTTGAGTCTCTCATTACTTCCTAAATACATCGTGTTGTTTTACATCTCTGTGCCTTTGCATATTCTGCTTCTTATTCTTGGAATGGATTTTACCACTCCTCTATCTGGCTCTTTCCAGTGGACCCATTAGGACCTGAATTAGCTGTCTATTGCTGCATAGCAGATTAACCCTTAAATTAATGACAGGAAATAATAATAAACATCTATCTCACACATAGTTCAAGAATTTGGGATCGGCTTAGATGAGTGCTTCTAACGTGGGGTCTGTCACGCAGCTGTAGTCAAGATGTAGTTAATTTGAAGGCTTAGAGTTGGAGGTTCTGCTTTGAGGATTGCTTGCTCACACGGTTACTCGCAAATTGGTGTTCGATTCTGGCAGGAGGTCTTAGTTCCTGGGCTTGTAGACTATTCCTTAGGGCTGTTCGAGTGTTCTTACAACACAGAAGTTGGCTTCCTCCAGAGTAAGTGATGCGAGAGAGAAAAAGACAGGAGTGGAAATATCTTTTATGATCTTGTCTTAGACCCCACCAGTGTCACTTCCTCAGTAGTCTGTTGGTCACCAGAGCCGTGTGGGAGGGAACCATACAGAAGCTAGAATACCAGGGGTCCAGATTGTTGGGGCCATCAACTTTTTTGTGATCTTCTCCCTTGTCCTCCAGGTATATTAGTTTACATGTGTCTTTTTGGTGCCTCCATAAACACCCTCATAGCAGTCTTCAGTCTGTTTGTTGTTTATATCTCCCCTCCTTCCTCACAAGATTATAAATAATATAAAGGCAGAGGTCGTGCAGTTTCATGTCTATTTCCCTTGGCCTATGACAATCTACAGCCATAAAGCGGGAACGCAATAGATGCAGATTGCATGGAATTGAATCATTACATATCCCTGTTCAGCATTCAAAATCTATCTTCTAAGACAATAGTTTCCTGAAATGGAGAACATTATGTAGTTGGTGTTGTTTTCTTGAGAACTAAATCGTATTATGTACTCACAATTTCTCTTTCTTATTTTTTAGCAAGAAAATCTTCCATCTTGTTTAGATTATTACATGAGCCTTAGCCTATAATTTTCTTTTCCTGTGAAAAGGAGTCAATCTCTGTCTAGTACGTTATATGGTCTACCTTCATTTTCTACAGCTCAGGTGAGATCAGTTGGGTGAGGTCCCTCCCATAAAAAATAAAAAATAAAAAAAGCTGCTTTTGTCCAGTTCATTGCAAAAGCTCAACATTACTTTTTCACTTGATATATTATAAAGTTACTGCTTCATTTATTTTAAAGGAAATTAAAAGTAAAGTGAGGAGTGGTGCAAGTAATGGAGATTTTGTAGCCATCTATTTTCTAGAAATGTTTCATCAGGGAGTAAAAACAAACGAATAGTGTGTTTCTCTCTAGGCTTCAAATGCTAACACTAATGGCTTATGTAAGAGTGGCTTTCAGATTTAATTCTAGTGATCAGTATTGAAAGCATACTATCAAGCTTTTACCTTTCACCATAAAGAGCTGAACTCAAGGAATTCGCTTTGAAACATGAACAGCATAACAAAAACTTTAGCTTAAATAAGCAAATGACATTGGCAACAGAAGCAAGACTACGATCCATCCCTTCAGTTGCTCAATAAATATTTATCGAGACCATAATATGCACTCATATGGGCTTCTTGGAGATTTCCTGTCTTTGAATATTACTTGGGTCTATTTTAATTTATTAGGATTTACAGTGTCAAAGAGAAAACAACACTCACCCTGTAGAATTTTCATTGTGTGCTTCTGTCTTCATTTCCCTTCTCGCACTATACTCGGGACTTAGTTTTGAGGGTTTGTTTCAATTTTTCCTCTTCTAGAAAGGCCTCACAGTCCAACATTCTGTGGGAGGTGCTCTGGGTGGATTCATTCAATCATACCCTCTCCCATTGCCTTCCTGTACTATGCAGGCCTCAAAGGGAAATACTTGGAGAGCCAGTTTCCCTTGCAGCTAGAAATGGCCATGTGACAGTGAGGACTGATGACATATAGAAGTCCCACCAGGAGAAGCTCTTTGCCTTCTCTTCCCCCTCTTTCTTCCTACCTGGAATGAGCAAATGATAGGAGTAGGCCTGGAAGCCACTTTGTGACGCTGAGGACAATACCCACACACTGAAGGTAGTAGAGCGGACATATAGAAGGAGCCTAATCCCTTGATAATATTTACACAAGTACACCAGTCTTCAAGCATCTCCTTTTGGATTTTTTCGGTGAGATAAAAATAAATTATTTGCACAACTGCATTCTGTATTTTCTGCTATTCACAGTCTAATACATTTGGCTGATACACTCTTCAACCCATCCATTCCAGACTGGGTTGAATTCAGAATTCAGCCTTCTCTGAGTTTAGGATGTTAGAAAAAGCCTAGTGGGTTAGGTAGGCTTAGGTAGGCTATCCCTCCCTCTCTCCTTCCCTCCCTCCCTTCCTCCCCCCCTTCTTTCCTTCTTTCCTTCCTTCCTTCCTTCCTTCCTTCCTTTTCAAATTCTACTATTAGTACTATGATTAGAACTTAATGTAATAATTTTATTTGAATTTCTTTTCTTGAATATATGTTATATATTTTGAAAAATGTAAGTGTGTATGATAATATTTTCATAAAGCCTTATGCAACCCTCAAAAAATTATGCTTATTATCTGTATGGCTTGATGGTTGATTTTGTGTCATATAGGAAAAATGAATCTCCAAGATTTTAGTTAGAAGTCTCACAAAAGAAATATGAATAAATATATGAGCATGTGTATTTTCAAAATACGTTGTGTGCAAAGCAACTGCATTGCCTGTTGTTTTCTCTGAAGATGGTAAGTTAATATTTGTCCAGATAACAATGAATCTTGATGATACAGAATAAACATTTCAGGGGCTGTGGCTCCGGGTTCTAGTTCTATCTTGGTGAGAACTTGAGTGAACTTAGGAGATTTAACTTTCTGATTTATAAATAGAAAAAGAAACATTTTATTTAGTCTCTTCAGTAGAGACTAGATAGACTGGAATAATACAATGTCGTACATAAATGAAAACTATAATGCTATTAACTATTAATGAAAATCCCAAAGGATGAATGCCAGTGTTGTTTCAAATCAAAGGTATTTGGTGTATATGAAGGTAGAATTTAGTATTCACATCTTCCTTTTTGGGGGGTCATATCAATGAAGACATTAAAAAGTGAAGAAAAAAACCCGTTTATTTTCCTAACTCCATTTCCAGCTCCAGTTTGGGAGTGATTTTTCTACTAAAATCAATCTGTATAATGTTGTGTGAGGTAGATGAAGCATGGTGAAAACATTAGCATACTTCTTTCCAGGCTGTGATTAGGCTACTAAGAAAACCTACTTCTTGTGAATTCTCCAGCTTCCAGGAAGGTTGCCAGCATTGAAAAATGTTCTCGGGGAGGGAAGGTTTCTCATAAAATGAATGCATTGAATATATTCACCTCTTAGGAAATAGAGAAACGAGAATATCCGTTCAAAAGCCATGGAACCAGCCATAATCATATGAGGAAGTCAAAACACCAAGAGAAAAACTTTCTTGCTAATTTGCCACTGTCTCAATGATTTATTCTAACAAGAGATGTGGGGGGAAGTCAAGTCTGGAGGTGGCATTTCCCCCAGCTCCGGTTTCACCAAGTAGACTATAAAAGATAAGTAATTCAAGATGGAAGACTACGTGTTCATCCAAAATGGATGCCAGTGCTTCTTTGGGAAGAGGGTAAGCCAGTGTGTGAGCTGACTAACAACCCTCTTAAGTCTGGTGAATAGGGTTTTCTCTTTAGAATGTATATCCCAAAGCCTCCTGACTTCTGCTTTAAAAAACCTACTTTTATATAAGGTCTGACTGGTCTGAAGTAGCCCTTTCATAAGATACCAATACTTTTATACTGGGTTGCTTCTGGATAAAGTAAATTTTTTTGGCATTGGTTGCTTATTTTTGTGTGAAATATATTTGGACTTCTTAGAGTGTGTCATACTAGGATATCTAGTTGGGCTTTGTAGGAGCGTATGTTAACTGGGTCATCTCCACATATATTTCCCATAAACAGTCTATCCCATTTAATAATAAAATGTCAAATCATATCTTATTCCTGTTTTTAAAGATACTTTTAAAACATATCTTGTCTCTTAAAATAGTAATGTTCATAAAGGTTTCTTTACTCCAAATCACTATATATAAATTGAGCAAGTTATGTCATTTTTTAAGTTAACCTCCATCCATTTCAAACTCTAATATACTTAAATTTATTTCTTTATTTTTGTTTTTTTAAGTATATTTATTTATTTTGAGAGAGACAGAGACAGTGTGAGCAGGGGAGGGGCAGAGAGAGAGGGAGAGAGAGAGAATCCCCAGCAGGCTCCACACTGTCAGCGCAGAGCCTGACGTGGGGCTTGAACTCATGAAACTGTGAGATCATGACCTGAGCGGAAAAGGAGAGTTGGATGCTTGACCCACTGAGCCACCCAGGCACCCCTAATATGCTTCTATTTAAATTACAATTTGGAAACAATGAAAAGGAATGTCTGAATAATACATTATAAGATATCAAAATATTTTACTTGATTTCTTTTCCCAGATTTCACTCATCGTACCTGATTTCTTGACTGGTTTTGGAAAATTTAAAGGTTTGCTCTTCCATGCAGACTTTATACTAGAGTATGTATGTTCTTCTTCAAAAAAGGGAATCTAAACATTCTTTACCCATAACGTTACATTTGGGGCAGCTTCACAGATTTTTACATTTCTTATTAGGGTGTCTGTGTGCGATGATCACTAATGAATGCTCCTTGTGGGCCTGTGTGCATGCCTAGACTATCAGATTGGAGACAACCAACTTCACTTCAATTGTTATTATTATTTTTCACGTGGGAGATTGTCTCTTTATTTAACAAAATTTTTTCCTATATAGTCACTATAAGGTTTACATTATTGTCAGTTCTCAATTCTCTCAGATGGTGGCTGCTAAATGAGCAGTAATCCGTAGGAAAGAAATCAGTTATGATGGGGCGAGCGGGATGAATAAAACTCTTCCCAGATAAACTACATAAAATAGAATAATGACTGAATGACTGAATAACTGCTTCTTAATAAATTGATTAGATTCAGTTGGCTATTAAAATAGTCAGTTGCTGAGGGTGCCTGGGTGGCTCAGTCAGTTAAGCATCTGACTTCGGCTCAGGTCATGATCTCGCGGTGTGTGAGTTCAAGCCCCACATCGGGCTCTGTGCTGACAGCTCAGAGCCTGGAGCCTGCTTCGGATTCTGTGTCTCCCTCTCTCTCTGTTCCTCCCCTGCTCCCACTCTCTCTCTCTCTCTCTCTCTCTCACTCTCAAAAATGAGTAAAGATTAAAAAATGTTTTTAAAAATAATCAGTTACTCAACTAATGTAATCCATTATTTTTCTTCCCAAAGTGACTCGAGATAGTTGGGTATAATTTTATACGGACTGACATGAAGCATAAACTTGAAATTCGGAGAGTATATATGCATATACGTTGTCTGTATATGTGTGAAGCATATGTGTAGTATGTATATATGGAGAGACAGAGAGAGAGAGAGAGAAAGTAAACTAGAAGAGAAATATTTTGACCTCAAGAATAGTGATTCAAATGTGAATTACACGTTGTGTTCTGTTGGCAAGCTGAGATTTCTTCTATTCTTGGTGGCATTGCATTTTTGCAATGTGATTGCTTCTCTACTTCTGCAACGACATATTTTTGGTTATAGGTCTCTTTCAAAAATTCCTGAAATAGAATTTTATCCTATTTTTTAATTTATTTTCTTGAGGGGAGAACTCAACAGCCAGTTTATTTTTTTGCATAAATATACACACAAAATTAAATGACTTCCTGTCATCTTTTTCCACTCAACAAATTGTTATTCAACTTATTCTAGGCTCTCGTCTCTTGGCAAGATTAGGGGGCTATAAATATGAATAAGACCTGGTACTTGCCCTTGAATAACTTATTAAACAATAAGTTCTAAACTGAACATTTGGGGAAACAGACACCTAAGAGGTTGACTGTAATATACAATAGTAAGTGTTGTAAAGTATGAACAAAGTGCTAATAACGATCATAAATCCATGTGTAGTTTTAGCTATCCATGGACATCACTCTGAGATAAGAATACACATTAAATTCTTTTAAAAAAATCCCAGTAGGCTGAACAATAATATGCAATAATGTTTTTTGATATTTTTGAAACCTACTCTTTTCCCAAGGCATATATTATCTGGACTTTTTTACTTTTAGTTATTTTTATTTTTTAAAATATTTGTATTTATTTTCGAGAGACAGAGAGAGACAGAGCACGAACAGAGGAGGGGCAGAGAGAGAGGGAGACACAGAATCCGAAGCAGGCTCCAGGCTCTGAGCTGTCAGCCCAGAGCCCGACGCGGGGCCCAAACCCACAAACCAGGAGGTCATGACTTCAGCCGAAATTGGATGCTTAATCGATTGAGCCACCCAGGTGCTTCTATTATCTGGACTCTAAGTAATTCCGAGTAAAATAGTGAAGTAAATGGAGCAATAAGAGTAAAAGAAACATCTATAATTGGGAAGAGGTGGGGGTAAGATGAGGGGGGCCAAAGAGACAGAGTTTTAAGTGGACATGTGGGTGAAATCTTCTAGTCAATGGCATATGGAAGACTGAGAGGGTTGGTCTTGGTGGGGAAGCTGCAGTTATCATGAAGTCTCACGGTCTTGCCGAGCGTTGCAATTTCATGGCTCCACGAAATTAGTTGAGCGGGAGAGTTTGAAAATACATACATGAACCTTTAGAAGAGAGGAAGTTACAGAATTTTGAAGATACGAGGCAAGTAATAATAGGACATCTGAGCAGATTGCACCATTTTCTGTAGGCTACTGAACCTTTCCTTATCCACGTTGAGTGATTTTTTTTTTCTTTCAAAATATACCGTCACATCCGATTCTTAAAAAGCACATGGAACCACCCTTTGCAGAATATCAGCAGTGGCTTCACCCTATCCTTGAAGACAAGTGCGTAAATGTTCTTGTCAACAGCTGTGATGAGCAATATCTAAAAAAAAACAATAATACAGATCCCCGAAAACAAAGTTGCCATAATAACCACAACGTGGAGGGTGAGAAGAGAGGCGTGTGGGTGTGGGAGTGCTGCCACAAGGATTTCCTACTCTCAGGCTGTGTCTCAGACTATGGTTTGCATAAGAGGTTAATTTGTCTCTTGTATAGCAGCAAAGTCACATTTTCCTCATTGAAATACAAACACCGAGGCCTAGTTCTAGAAATCACCAAGGATTATGACATAGGTTGTTTAGGAGAGAGGAGTAGGACCAAACCAATTCTGAAATCTCCAGAGAGGGCTGCAGATAACAGCAGCAAGGAAAGCGGGTATCTGGGTTGTGTCAGCCATACAGGGCTGCCATAACAAATACCACAGGCTGGACAGCCTAAACAACATTTATCTTCTCACAGTTCCAGAGGCTAGATATATCTGAGATCAGTGTCAGCAGGATTGGTTTCTTCTGAAGCCTCTCTGCCTGGCTTGTAGATGGCTGTCTTTTCCCTTTGTCCTCATATGTCCTCTCCTCTGTGCATGTCAGTGTCCAATTTGCTCTTCTTATAAGGACACCAGTCATATTGGATTAGTCCTCACCTCAGTGACCTCATTTAATAGTAATTAACTCTGTACAGACCCTGTCTCCAAATACAGTCACTTTCTGATGTCCTGGGGGTTAGGACTTTAACACGTGAATTTAGGGGGACACAACTGGGCCCCAAACACTGATGATTATTGTTACGAGATCAGAGAGGGAGGTTAAGAAAAAGAGAGTGAGAGTTGCCTCGAAGAACAGTGAGGACACCTACCCTACCGTTAGATCCAGTGTTCTCAAAGCCATTCCCAGAGAGGGCAGCAGGAAAACTGTACAAAATGTAAAGGAAGGATTTTTTTTAGTTAAAAAAATTTGTCTTTTTAAGTATGATTCATTTTGAATCTAGTTGGATTTTACTGGAGGCTAATTTGCATTTGAAAACTTAGTCTTGATGAAGGGCAGATATGCTCTAGAACTGACCTGATTTACTAATGGAACCCCATATCAGTAAGTCCTAAGACTTTGCATTACTTCTGTTACCATCCTTTCCATTCTCCTTTCTAACTTATTTCTCACACCTATCTTTTGACTGTCCCCTCAGTCAGTAGCCAGTGGCCAAGAAGGTCTGGAAATACCCTTCAAGCCAGTCTTAATGTTCAAGTGCCCAGAGGCAAATGGAACCTTACCTGCTAGGCAGGAGCATCTCATTGCAACCCTATCAGTGACAGCCTTTCCTGTGTGATCCATTTGTGGGTTTGGCTAGGTGTGGGCTGCAGTGCTAACACTGATGTCTCAGCCGGTGGACTGGGGAGTTTACTATTGCGATTTCATTCTAACCCATGCCCCAGGTTTTTGGGTGTTTACTTTGTATGCATGCCTCCAATTGCAAATCCCCTTGTCTCACGTGAGGCGTTAACAGCTGCCATTGCAGACAACTTCCAGCGCCTCATTCCATCCTGGTTCCTCAATACAGACCCCTTCTAGGCTGGCCAAGACTCAGCTTGAGTTTACTCCTATCCTTGTTACATAAATGTTTTTCTCCTTCTGCATGGAGCCACTTCTCCTTCTGTGAGTTAGTATTTCTCAGCTTCATCTAATTTGGTGCTAGCTGAGCCTTTCATTCAAAGCTTCATCTCTTCATAAGGGTTCCCAGCATATTTTCCTGCTTATGCATTATTCCAGCTGCAAATTCACTCAGCCGTCTCCTATTGAAACAGGTGTTCATAAAAATAAAAAGTAGAGAGATAGCAAATATGGAATACATTAAAAGGATTTAAACTCACAGCTTATTTTCAGAAGGTGGACCTTAACAGAATGTTAAAGCTCCACTGGGTACATATTCAAATAACTGGGATAAAACCTAATATTACACAGACATTTAATGTAAAGAATACCAACCATCAAATTAAGCTCTTGAATGCTAAGAGCTGCATACTATAATACTCTGTGGTGATACGATTAAATTATGGTCATTCGGTCTGTTTTCTGACACCAACATGTAAATGGGCTTTTCCTGTGCGTGGGAAATAGAATAATTTATATTAGTCATTAATAGGATACACCAGTATTTATCTTTATGAATCTGTATTCAATATTAACTAATTGTGAAAATTATCAATGCCGCTGTAGCAAAGAAACATTCTAAGATAAAGAGAGGAGAAAACCCATAGCCGTATTGGTATTAAAGTAACAGGGCCCAGATGGTGTGTTGTACCAAAAGTCAAGATAGTCACTGTATTTATGGAAATACCATAAATTCTGTCTTTAGAGAAACACCAGGAAGGTAGTCCTTAAAGTTATAGTCCAGGGACACATTTGTTTATGACACTGGATGTCCATGAGAGCACCTTTGGGTGGATATTTCATGATAGTAAGTATAATCATTATTAATTCTAAAGACTGATTTAAATGCATGTATCATATTGAATCATTGTGGGGATATAAAATATTTAAAACAAATCAGAAGATCCTGGGTGGCTCAGTCAGTTAAGCATCCAACTCTTGATTTCAGCTCATGTCACGATCTCGTGGTATGTGGGATCAAGCCCTGCGTCGGGCTCTGTGCTGACAGCGTGGAGCCTGGTTGGAATTCTCTCTCTCCCTCTCTCTCTGCCCCTCCTGTGTGCACATGCTCTCTCCCTCTCTTTCTCTCAAAAAAAATAAATAAATAAACTTTAAAATATAAACCAAATTGAATAGAGACACATATATTTAAAAATGCAAAGAAATGTATTTGTCTGGATTCTTTAGAATTGGGACATTTTAGGAATCAATAAACCACTTTAAGATTTTTAGAATGCTAAAGTGTTTGCTCACTTTCCACTATGGGCTCTTTCTAGGGAATAAAATACAGTTTTATTTTCTGCTTTATTACCTACGGGTGGTTTGTGGTTTAATTTTCTTTGCGAAGGAGACGTGAAAAATAATGAGAATCAGTGACATACTGGATTTAGGACAGTTAAATGTTTTGACCTTAACTTCCACTGGAATTTTAAGTAATTGGCCCAAGAGGCATCTCTTACAATAATATACATCAAGGAACATATAGTTTGATATCTATAGATAAGGAAATTTCATCCCTTGTGCCTATGAGTAGGAAGTTATTTGTTATTTATGGGGAATAGGGTAATGGAAAAATCTTTGTGTGCCAAAATGACCTCCCCCAAAAGCAAGCCATGGGACCTGAGATGCTGTCATTGTAGATGCCTCCCTGGGTGCTGATTCAACAGGGCCTGGTAACACCACGGGATGAAATGGCATCAGGGTCTAACGTGGAATCATTGGTGTCCATAAGCACCTGACACTCAGAAATCTCAGTTTATACTTTTATTTTTTTTGTAATATCTGACACCATGGTAAGTACACAGGATACGTAATACTGAAAAAAAATGCAATTATGAAACATCACAGTGTTTACAGTTATAAAAACACTGAAATGGCAGCTGTGGTCTAAAAGAGGAAATTAGTTTTACAGATGACAAGAAAGAATTAAAGGGCTGTCTACATAAGACAAGTCCATTCATTCATGAACTTATCAGGCATTTGTTGAGCACATGATATGTATTCGCAAAGAGAACATATGCAAAAACATAATTGCAATATAAGAATGATAGCTACCCTAGCTACAGGCTTGTTTTGGGGTGGGCTGATACTCTGTGGGTACTTGCAGGAAAGCCTGCACCTGTTGTTAAACATTAGAATGCTTCTTTACTGATTTATGTTCACTCTTTAAAGTTCCCCAAATGACCCTTCAGTGCCCCGGCTTCCCGGACCCCTTCTTAGGATCCTCAGGGCCTCACTTTAATTCAGCAATTAAAACTTGACATTTAGCACAGTGGGAGATCTCTCTGATCCTCCCACCCCCACCCCAGCTCGATTGCCATTGCACATATTGATTGGCTGGTGTCAACTTGTTCTTAGTGATTTTAAATATTATGCCTGTGCACCTGGTGAAAGGGCTTCCATTATTCTTTTACTTCTTTATTCAAACTTCCATGGTTCTTTGGAGTCCATACCGGTGACTAAGCCTACCCTGGAACTCTCACATTAACCCCCCCACACCCCCAGGTGGGATCTGTAGGCAGGTTAAGAACTAGAAGAACATAGCCTGAAGGTATGGCCTACTATTTGGAAAGGAATTCGCCAGTTACACAATGAGTCTGTTGTCAAAGCTGAGGAAGAAACTCTAAGCCAGGTGGTCTCCATCTTGGTTGTACATTGGAGTCACCTGCACATAAGAAAAAAGACAAAAATCAAACAAAAACCAAAGATGATATCAGAGTCTTAGTCTAGGGATTCTAATTCACCTGGTCTGGGGTACGTGCTGGACACTGGGCTTTTTAAAAATATTTCCTGGGGGATTTTAATGTGTAGCTGAATTTAAGAACCACTGCTTTAAGCAAAGGATAAAACAAGTTAGAGCGTCTAGCCTTGGCAACAAGTATAAAGGGCTTGAAAAAAGAAAAGCGTAAAAATATATTGATAAGGTATATGTGTGTGTGTGTGTGTGTGTGTGTGTGTGTGTGTGTGTAGGTATGAGACTGAGAGAGAATAAACTAAAAAGGAGATAGTATAAATGGCCTTAAAGCTAGACATCCTTAAGATTTTCCTATATTCTAGCAACTATGTTGTTATTACTTTTGGTTTTCTTTAATGTGTCTCTGGGTGATTGAGAGATTTGACAATTCTGATCACAAAGATCCTGGTTTATAATATTCCAAGGGTTTACCAGCATTATAAAAACAGCTCAGCTCACTAATTGGTGCTTTCTTCTCTATTTGCCCTTATTTCCCTAAGTCCCTCCTGTAGGCCCAAGTGTTATTTGTCATCTTAAACAGCCTGCTTTCAGGGGCGCCTGGGTGGCTCAATCCGTTGAGTGTCTGACTTCGGCTCAGGTCATGATCTTGCAGTTTGTGGGTTCAAGCCCCTCATCAGGCCCTGTGCTCACGGCTCAGGATTCGGATTCTGCTTCAGATTCTGTGTCTCCCTCTCTTTCTGCCCCTGTCCCACTTGCGCTCCGTCTCTTTCTGTCAAAAATTAATAAACAGTAAACAAAAAGAAGAGGCAACTTTCAGCTGGAACTGTGACATCAGCCCTGCTTCCTGGTGTGGTTTGGAATTAGGTTGTGCTGAGAACTATTTCCAAGACCCTGGGCCCTGGGACAAGCCTCGCTGCTGTGTAGCTCCTAACTTGCTGCAGTTTTAATAAGTGTTCATCCTCTACATGTTGGTCCATTCTTTAGACCTGGGCTTCTGTCTTGAATCCAACCTTGTGGTGTCCATGCCCTCCAGCCAAAGACCACCGGGAACATACCTGTGATCCACCAGTTGGGTTTATTACTTGTGTTGGTGAGAGAGAACACACACCACGGGAAACCACAGGGTATCTCAGTAGAGGGTGTTAGATCCACTTGCAGGATTTAGCCTTTGGTTGATATGAGGGAGGGCCTAAGAAAGCAGGAGTTCTCCCTAGATTGAGTGCTCTCAGAAAGCATGGGCAATTCTATGATTGAGGATCAATAAATCTTATCTATAGAGAGGGCGGAGTAGGAAAGAAGTAGCAGTCAATTATTTGTGCCAAGAGATGGAGTGTTTGGTGTTTTATGGGTGATATGGTGACCTTGGTTTTATCTGCACTTAGACAAAATTATGAAGTAGACTTGTTTGTCTCACTTTATTATGGTCTCTGAGTAACCTTGCCTGATGTTGGTATTCATTGAGATTGTTTATATCCAACAGGAGAATAACATGGCCCAGCCATTCGTGCAAGGCCACGTTTTGTTCAAGAGCTGTTTTTTCTTTTTTCCTCTTCTCAATAGTTTACATGGTAATACCTCCCAGTTTGCTTTTCTTTTCTTTTTTCTTTTTCTTTTCTTTCCTTTCCTTTTCCTTTTCCTTTTTCTTTTCCTCTTCCTTTTTCTTTTTTTCTTTTCTTTCTATTTTTCTTTTTTTTCTTTTCTTGCCTAGTTTCTTTCTGATAGGACGCTGCCACAGTCCATGTACGTTGGGGCTAATGCTATGTCCATTTCTAGACAGTCCCTTTTACAGAGAATGGCAGTGGTGATGGTTAGGGGGCTGCTAAAGATAGGATAATGTTGTGAAACCCTAAAATCTGACTTCATATCATAGCCTGCCACCTTGATTTCTCCTTGCCAGATCTCCTTCCCAATAACTGAATTGAGCCCACTGGTATCACCTCTTGCTTTTATCAGACCCATTCTGACAACTCACTGGACCACTCAGTGACTCTGCTACCCAGACTGTACCTGGGGTGGGTGCACACAGGTCATGGTGGTAACCCAAATTCCCTTCTTTTTCTTCTTCTAGTAGTGCAGTGCTCTCCTCCTACATGTCTCTCATCCAGATGAGTCTGCGTGGGAAGAAAACATTTATGTTGAGTCAAAATTTATCTCTTTGAAACTCTCTCCCAACATTGTCCTGTTTTTGTCTGACAGTTGCTTTGTTATTGATTACGTACTTGTTGGATGAATAAAGCATCTGGCATGTACTAGAACTCAGTAATATGGGGCGCTTTCTTTTATTTAGGGAGTTTGGAACGTTGAGAAACAATGTGGGCTACATAAAAGAAGACTGGGGAAGGGACATGGAGCAGATATGAAAGAAATAAGGCGATTAAGAAAATACAGTTCATAGTGGATAAATTTTCAATGAAGAATGAGAAATGAAGGACAATGATAGGCCTTTACAGTTCCCTTATCATTTTCAGTTACCTTTCTGCCCAAAGAAATATTTCCTTGGACTCTGATGTAATTACACAGTTAACCAGAAATGTTGGATGGCTGTATCATAAGGATTGGCAAATAGAAAACCAATAATAAAGAGAATGCACATAATAGGAAGAAATTAAGGTGATACTAGAATGATCCCTACAAAGAGAAAATATGTATACATTTTTCCATTGTTGTAGAAAGAAATGAAAGTGCAAAGAAAAGCCCAGATGACTTGGTTAAGGTTGCCTGAGACCTCAGAGCAGGATGGGGGAGTGGATTATTTTCACGGTGTCCACCAGCCCACGATGTTTCTCAGTAGCAGCCTATCTGCAGGCTAAACTCAACCTATAGCAGAGTTAGCACCGTGCTTCCTGCAGAGACTTGTGCAGACTGGCAGAATCACCATTTCAAGAGAAAGATTTATAGCTGTGCTTAATGAATCTGAGTAGTTGTTTTTGGAAGTATTGTTACAAATATCTTTAGTATGAAGAAATAGAACTTGGCTTTGATGCCCGCCTCGTAAATGTCATAACAAAACGCTGGTTAGTGACACATCTAGCTAAAAAGGAAACATTATATTTATGAACTGCCATGAAAAAAATGTCTGCAAGATTCACATTTGGACTATAGTGCAATACAGGTGATCTTATGGATTATTAGAGGGAAATGTCTTGGGAACTGGCTACTGCAGGGATTTTGAGAATTACCTATATAAATAAAGTCAAATTGGGAGGGTGTACTATTCCCTCTTGACATAGAAGAAGTCATTTTACTTTTTTAGGAGAGTATCCAATATGTACTAAAATAGAGTTTATCACTTGCTTATTTTATTGAAAACCTATTGCCCCTAGTACAGTACAACAGAACAGTACAGGTCAATAACTGGATTTAAAGCCAGGGATGCACCCGGGCGTGCACACATACCCATGTATAAAGGTTTCACAACATATTCTGAATTATTATATTTATAGACGTTTGAAGGAGGCTAAAGGTAACTACTATATAATGTCAAAGACTGGACCTATAAATGGCAAGGTCATACCGATTATAGCATTCTACAGCGTTGAAACCCAAGTACAATTGAATCACATCTTTTTCATTTTAATTATCAGACCTTAAAGATACATTTAACCTAATGCAGGCCTTTGTTATACTTTTTATCAAATTATATTCTGTCTGCCTTGAAATGATGATGACATTCTTTATGAGGTGATTAGATTAACCTGAATCATGAGCTTTGTTGGATATTTGGAGCCAAGAAGAAATAAATGGTGACCAGAATGACCCGTTTTCTGGGTAAACATAGCTTCGGGGAACGTTTTCCTGGGAAGGCACTCTCTACTTCCTCTAGTTAGTCATCTGACCCTTTACTTCTTCATGGAGGCGCATGCACCACTGCCCAGAATATTCTTAAGACATTCCCCCCATTCCACCATGCCCAGCTTCCTTATATTGCTTTCTCATGCCCTCCCAGGACAACTACAAGAAGAAGAGTAGAGAATCAAATTGATGGATGCCCCATAACACTTCCAGTCAAGGTGTGGACATGGGGTTCCACTGAGTAATTTGGTGGCTCACTTCTATAAATGCCGTATGTGTGACTAATGCGTTCTTGAGATGCGTCCAGGACAAAGCAGCACTCATCAGCGGTATGATTTATGCTTTGTTTGCAAACATGGACCTTATTGTGGCCTGCAGCTCCTGACTGGCTCTCTCCCCTGAGTGTCGAACCTCTTCCAAAACAAGCCTCGCCACGATGGGAGGGCCATCTCCTCTCATCTCAGGGGCAGCCATCCTGCAAACCCTTTATTCTCAACCGGCTGGTTTCAGCTGGTTTTGACTGTGGCAGAAATGTTGTTGACATAGCAGATGGTCTTGATATTTCTGAAAACCAGCAACACATTTGCCATTTCCACCTCCACACACTTGGCTACTGTTTCTCCTTCAAGTGGTTTGGGTCATTTTTAGCAAACCTGTATATTCTGATGATTTTTCTTAAATATCAGATTAAGAGCAGTATAACACATAAATACCCTTGCAGAATATAGGCAGAGGAAGAATATCCAGGCTTCTCCACGCCCACGCAAAAAGACCCTCAAGCTGAGATAAATTTTGTTTGGCATGATGGATTCTTATTTGAATCAGAATGAGCAAATAGTGAGTCGACTTTAAATATTTTAGGTATGAAGTATCAAGCAGTGAGATGTGCTAGAAGAAATAGAGTCTAATATTCATGTGTTTGAAACGTTTTTGAAGAGTAACACACCGTTGAGTAATGCTTCTCCTTATTGAACCCAAGAGGACTTGAGAGAAGGGCGAGTATAATTGGGTTAGATAATATTCCCCAGCAGTGACTCCAGAGCCAAAGCAAAACGAAGGTGCTATAAGAACTTGATAATCTGGGACCCGATCCAGCCATTCTGAAAAATTAAAGCAGACTGATTTATTCCTTCTTGTTTGCCCCATGCAGGCAGGCAATGTGAACAGTCTCTGAACTCGTTAAATAATGGTACAAAAACCTCTTCTTCACTTGAGCTGTATAAATACCATTTTGGAAAATGTTCATTCTCCCGGAAAGGACTGCACAGATGGGAAGGAGACATGAGTAATGGTGGCCCCACAAGGTTCAGCCAGCCTCTTATGAGTCAGCATGCTTTTCCAAGTCTGTAGGACTCACTGACTGCGAGTGTACTTTGGGTCGGCTAACAAAGGACAGGTGAGGACCCTGTCTCCAGAATGTCACAGTTAAGACCCAGTTTACCAGATACAAGTCTTTCCTTCTCAACGTAGTAGTAATGATCACAACAGCAGTGAAGTTTAGGCAATTGATTCCTCCAGATGCCAAAAGCAGCATTCTAAGGATGAGAACATGGAACCATATGGACAGAGGGAGTAAGTATAAAGGATGGGAGGAAGTTGTGTAGGTGAACATTGATGTCCCAGGTAGGGCGAGTTGAATGAGGAAAATCAATCTGAGAGTGAGGTATATGTATGTAGGGAGTGGGAAGGGATGGGATGGGAAGAAGACATACACATTGCACAACAGAGCAGAAGGGCCAGCTCCGTGGGTCATTAGGAGAACCTAGGGATAGAAAGGCACTGGGTGTATGACCTAATTTTCAATTCCTACCTGCCCTGCTGATAATATTAGTAGGGTCTCCAAAGTAATGCACTGCTTGAATTAAAAGGTTGACTCCATAATGGGGAACGGCTCACCCAGCAAAGAATATTCTGGTAACCCTACCATCAAATCTAGCTTACTATTGCCAAGCATAGAATAGCAAGAATAATTAAGATAATTTAGATACTATGAAAAATATTTAACTGGATGGAATGGACAACAAACGATCAGAATAGACACAGTCATAAAACTGGAGTGTTTGCCAGATCACGGGGAGTTCAGGGGAGACAGAGGTTGTGGGGGAGGCAATACTGGGATAATTCTAAGGACACTCAAGGATTTTAGTATTTTAATAACCAGACATACCAGCCAAATACAAGCCCTGAAGACAACCAACATTCCTATAAGTCATGCAGTGAAATAGGTTTGTCGATAACAGGTTAAGAGTCCATTTCAGAAACAGTAATAAAGTTTATAAAGCCAAGGAAAGAGCCCACATCTGAGACCCTTCTCACCTGTGAAGACTCCTTATTCTTTATCAGACTACATCTGCTAACCACCTATAACAAATACTAGTGATAAAAAGGATTCTCCCACACCTTTTGTCTTTGATATTAGACAGGAACTTCAATGGAAAAGTATGAAGATTCAGCAAAATGTTTAAATACAGATCACATGGAACATTAAAATACAAGTTAGGTTGATCTGGTCCTTCTAGACTAACCTCTACCTTCTTACAGTGTTCACCAGTAAACACATATTCAGAACAGATGTTGAGCCCATCAGGGACGCAGTAATGGCCTGTGATTCAGGTTATTACTAGGAACTATAGAACCCTTGATATATTTGAGAGTGATGCCAATTCCTAGAGCACGTTTGAGTTCTAAAGCATTTTGAAAACATTTGGTAACCATGTGCACACATACGATATGTATAATTGTCCTTGAAAACAGGTATCTGTCTGTTTAGTGACTATATAACTTTTTTGTTTTTTGTTTTTTTTTTCCTCAAGAAACTAGGTGGTCAACATTTTAGGAAACGATACTTCACACAAAGCCATGGAACATAGCTCAGTGGTATGCGTATGGGTCTTGAATATTTATTACTCTTTCCTAATACAAAATGCATCTATCCATCCATTTTCTTACTACTTACTACAAATACCACTTTTTCTTTTTTAGCCTAAGGATAATCTTGTCAAAAGAAAAAAGAATGTTATATTAGTTTTAAAAATTGCTTTATACCACATTTCAGAGAAAAAAATCATTTTTTTCACAAAGAGATTTTCTTTGTATTTAAAATAAAATATTTGATAACATGTGCCATATATGAAAAGTATGTATGGAGAGGTTGAGTCAAGCTCAAAATAACATTGTGGTAAATCGTACCAATTGGAGGTAGATTCCTGTATTAGAAAAAGTTGTTTTCCAGGCTTTCTGTGTTGTTTTTGTTTTCAGGCTTATGTGGTTTTATTTAACAGACATTCCACCCGAGTTCCAAATTTATTTCTCAAAGCAACTAAGCTTCTAGGAGAGAAATTATACTGCAAAATAAGAGTCTACATGGAAACACACACAGATACCCCCTCAAAAATCACAGTGAATGCAATCCCACCCCACATCTACTACTTGATAGACTAGAATTCCAGATAAGAAGAATAGAAATATGGAATTACAGTGATTCTTTCAAAATCATAATGATTAATCAATAAACAATTCCTGAAACAGGGTTTTAAAATTCATCTTTCATGACCTGTATTTTTAGCCTGCTTGGGTATTAGAGATATCCATTTACATCCCCCACTCCCACCCACCACCTTGAATTCACCAAGAGCTCTTGAACTTTGTCTTGCAGCAGATAATTTAAGACATTATATTTGTTCTGCCTCTCCCTTTTCCTTGCTCCATTTCAAGGCAGAATCCAGACTTTGAGATTCCTTGCCGTATGGATGTTTGGCTGGCAGAAACTATAAGCAATCTTAAATCCAAGGCTTCATTTTTGTTCTGTATATAAACATTAGCCCTCTAGAGGAGGTGAAGTCTCCAACTTGGTGAGATATGGGGAGAGCTTTTGAAAAGCAGGGGAGGAGCTAAGTCAGAATGGGAAGGGGAGAGAGGACCACAAGCTGCTTGTGTTGTGGATTCGAGCAATCCAGCGACACTAGCGGAATGAGGAATCCTCAGAAGGAATGGCTCTGTTTTCCCAGACTCACCCAAATCCACATGCTCTAAGTGTGACCCAGGGGCCAGATCGCAGGACACAAGGAGAACATAAGTGTTCCCAGAAGTAGAGTGAAAATCGAAAGGTCTTAAAAGGACCTTTCCAAAAACTGTAACTTTGTTTTATCCTAACCGTTGCTTTATGTATAAAGTGTGTGTGTGTGTGTGTGTGTGTGTGTGTGTGTGTGTGTGTGCTTGCATGCACACCTAGGGGTGGGGAAGTTAGAGGATGGGATTAAACATATGTGGGAATTCCAACGGCATGGGTCACAGTTGAACTAAGTTGGTTTCAGTAAATAAAGATGTGCTATTTCTTCTACTTAATGTTAGACTAAATTCACCTCTACCCCAGATGACCACTGAGGATTACACATAAAGAACCAAACCTTTAGGCTTAGATACAAATGGAATCTATTTGTTTTCCAGGAAGATACATATATCATACTTATTATGTTTATCCCCCACAGTTACTTCATGTTAAATTGTGCTATAATACATGTTATCTACCAAACGAGGTCATTTATTGTTTTAACACCATCACCCTCTAGGGAGGTGCGGTGAATGTTACTTTTTGCTAAAACTCAGAATGCACTGATTCACTTCACACATGTTTACAACCAGCGTTCAGCATACACTGTGTCTACCTGACAACCAAACACTGGCCTAGGTTTTGGAATGTGAAGATAAATGGTGTACCATCCAGTTCCCGAGGCACTCAGAGGTCCTGAGCTGACCATCGACTTCATACCCTATAAGGGAACCCTTGTATTTAACCGAAATCAACTAACCAACAGTGTTCCGCATTTGGATATTTTGCCAAGGAGTGTCAATCAGTCCGTCCTACTCCTCTGGAAGATAAATTTGTACCTAGAGCAGATAATGCTTCCCATTCCCCATCATGTCTTACGATGCGTATGGCAGGAGTGATGAATATGAGCAGATGCTAGAAATAAGACCGTATGTCACCAAAATGTCAGCAAATCTTTATATTTCAACATGGGCTTACAGATCTCCGCGTAACGTGATTTCAAGTAAATTCGCATTATACGGATCGGCCAACTTGCTACACTGGTCAGTCAGTGTCTTTATCAAATATCTCTCCATTGCTCAGATGGGATTATTGCCATCTACAAATAACTCTGCTCTGTTTTAGTCATTCAACAATCTGTATAACACAACAGAAGTGCCAAGAACTAGATTAGGTAATGGCGGGCGAGGGTTAGGCTACCCTCGCTACTTTGGTTAAGCTCAATACCTTTTCTTGATTGTATCAGAATTTTCTCAGCTTCTTCTATTTGAATAAATACTTTTTTTTTTTTGAGAAAATACTGAGTTATGTTCCAGCAGTTATAGAAAGTGAGGTAAAGTTTAGAGATATTTTGTAAGTGATACTCTAAGTCAGGGTTTTGTCCTGAAGGTATTTTTTTCCTTTTTCTTTTTTCTTTTTTTCCTTTCTCTACAGCATTTATTTCCTCTGTTTCAAGCTGTCTGTAGCAGAAAGAATGACTCGGAGATTAAACATCAGTGTTATTCTAAAAGCAATCATCTGCAAAATTTAGATTCTCTCTACAATGACTGCCTTGAAAAATGAAAAATTCAGTCACACAATTGGTTTTTTCAGTCTTGAGAATATCAAGCAGTTTATTTGACTGGTTTTTGCTAAATTGACTGTTTAGTCATTTGTGGGATGATGTGCCCCTGAGGTAGGACAGCCTGGGAAGTTGTTTCCGAAGCATTTGGGACTCACAGCTTTTTGCACCCAAATGATCAGCATAGCTTCAAGACCATCCACTTAACTACCAGACATCTTCTCAGGCACAGGTTTTTCAGTACAAAGGGTTTATCACCTTCATTTGTTGAGCCCTTTGGAGTGATACTTCCGTTGCTAAATGTAAGAGAATTGGTTTTAACAAGTCATTTTCGCTCCTTTAATCCGTAAGTTTCTCCTGTTGGTCCCAATCTGAGGCCAGAGTTTTTTCCTTCCACTCTTTAATAATTTTTGTTCACCTAGAGTCACTGTTCAAAGGTAACCTGGAAATTGCTCACAGGGAGAAATTTGTGATGCAGTGTATGAGACTACAGTCCTATGCTGTGCGTGGTTACTATAGCTTATATATCAGTCATAGCTGTGATCAATAACTGGTTGTGGAGTAAATGAATAAAGGGATGATTGAATGTAATAACCAAAAATCAGTGGGTAAAAATGAGTATAAAGGAGTTGTTAAGTAATAAGATGCCATAGGAATTACTTAAATATTTTTATCACATTGCATTTTTTTCCAAGTAAGAAATATTTTCAGTTTCGATATTAGCCAATTTAGGATATCCTGTTGTTTCACCCAGTGTCCAGGCAGGAAACAACATACTCAAAAGGACCATTGAAGAGAGTTTAAGGAAGGGAGTGTTTCCAGTGATGTGGGCAGGGGTAAGTGTAGTAACACAACAAAGGGTGGTGTAGTAGCCTGGAACCAGCAAAAGCAGGAATTGTGAGGAGGCTGTATGGGAAGCAATTAGTTACTGGAACATAGAGTAACTGGGTGGAAACATTTGCTCAGTGGCCTCAGGTAGAGGGTCAGAGCCAACTTGTGATGGCATGGCAGGGAGGTTGCTATTGGATAAAAGTGCCCTCTTCACTCTCCACTGATCTTACAATTTATTGGCACATATCTTCCATTGGCTGCCCTAGAAATTAGAGGACAAGGAAGCCTACTGGCGTCATCCCTAGAGGTTAGTCTTGGGGTTCAGAGCAGAGTGGAGAAGGGCAGAGAGTGGATCTGGAAGGGCAAACAAAAATATGAAGATACCTTTCTTTATTAGCTGAGGTGGCTAATTCGTGGTCTACAAACTATTGACACTTTCCTCCATATCTGTATGTGCTGGGTAATCAGAAGTGGGAGAAAACAGAAGGAAAACATGTGTGTCAAGAATGAAGGTCCAACAAAAAGAAAAAAAAATTGCAACAGAAAAGAAAAACAGAACTTCAATCTATTTTAGGTTCCTAATGGTAAAATTTACAGAAAATCAAAGTTAAACAGCATTAACATCCCTCAAATTTATTTGATAAAAGGGCTAAAAATTGTCCACTTAGCTTTTTTTCAATTTATAGTAGAAAGAACGAAGTCTTTGATTCTGTCTCTAAAACATGCATTGGGTCCTCTAAAAATGGAGTGTGTACAGGGATCCTTTAAAGGAGTGCTTGCAGGAGAAATCTACAAGGATAGGAAGAAAGCAGGAAAGTGAAGGGGGGAACCTAAACAGAGGTGTGGTTACTGCGACCCAGCACCTAGCGTCTGCCTGATTCCACAGGAGCTCTGGGGCGTGAATGGTGCCACAAGACTGTTCTGCAAGGATGCCAGGCATAGAATGGGTCGTTAGGTGCAGGCTACTCTAGTGGTGGTGGAAGCATTCCTCCCAGGCATCTCCAGGCAAGGGGGCTCTCCATGGCTGACGGCAAATATCCAGAAGAGGGTGCATCTGTGAGCCGCTGGAAACCAATACCAGCAGCCGACGCTGCATTGACCTAGTGAAGGAGATCTGTGTGGGGGCACATCTGCTAAATACATGCAAGCTTGTAGGCAGAATCCTCCTTCCCTACAAATGTTCCCATATTCTAACTTTGGGGGTTGAATATGTCTTTTATGACATTGCAGAGCACAGTTAATCATCTCCTCTCTTACTAAATATCAACCAGGGAGAGTTGTTTCAGGCTGTCATTGTGATTGTTGTGCTGTTTCAAGTTAAACCTTAATAGCTGTGGCTTTGAACCTTAAGGCAGTCCTTCCCATAACGAAAGAAGCCAGAAACCCATCCCTAATACAATTACAATCATAGCCCTGACATCTCTGACTTAACCCCAAATCCAGATTCTCATGAAATCCTTGCATCTAGTATAAACAAAAATTAAATAGGGATGTAGAAACTTACTTTTATTATTAGGTCATTATTTATTGTACGTTTTGACAGCAGGTGGATAAGAATTTTCCAATCACTGGTTATAACCTTGAGGAAATGAATAGATACCAGGCTATCTTCACTGGTATGTCTATAGTCAATGATTTTTCTATTCATAACTTTTTAAACTGTGGCACTTTAATGCATGGTACTGCTAATTTATTTTGTTTCCAGCATCATTTGTACAAAGTCTCCTAAAATCCATCACGGTTGAGAACAGAGTCTAGACAGTTATTATGATACAATCAAAAGGAAAGCTGGCAAATAAAAAAAAGGGGGGGGATGTGAATAGAAGTGCTGATTAAAATAGCAGTACAGTTTATATGAGGCTCCTTTTAAATTTGTATTTTCCAAATTTCATCTTTTGGAAGACTGAAATCACACAAAGGTACTGTACTACTGGAAGTCAGCTTTATTTTATAGGTCTAAAGAGGAAAGAAGAAAGACTTGCATTTACTTCTCCACAGAAAGAGTTCTGCAGCCTAATCAAATAAATATTATGGCAGTGCATTTGAATAGTTTTCCTATCAGTGAGGAAAGAAAATGCTCTGTTTTCCTAAAGCCATCTATTTAGGCCACTGTTGAAGAAAGGCAAGTTGGCCATTGCTGAATAAATGGTTTTGTCCAATCTATATCAGATTTGAGGAAGTGATCATTTTTTATGGGAACCAAAAAATGTGAAATTGACATAATCCAGTCCCCGAACACAATCTTCCCCTTTAGGTTTCCAGAAGAACTCCTATTTCAATCTTAGGGCCATCTGCTATTGTCTCTTGCCACTGAGTATGTGGATAGATAATTTCTCAGGGTGCAGTTAAATGAACATGAAGGAACTCGTTCATGCTATAAAGGGATCTGGAAAAGCTCACGCATAGATGATAACATCTGTGCAAGGTATGGAGAAGGGGAGGAGGCAGAGCGTGAACATTAGTCACACACCGTCAACACAGAAGTCCCAAGTTTCAGGCCACTAAGCTGAATGGGACGATGACTGACAGAACATAAACTCATCACTGTCAAAGGGATAGAAAGGATGAATAATTGGTCAGAGGCATTCACGTGGCATGGAAAGGCGAAAGGAACTCAACTGATTGTATTAAAAAACAAAAAACCAAACCAAACCAACGTGAATGAGAGGCTAATTAAAACTTTCCAGGGGCGCGTGGGTGGTTCAGCCGGTTGTTTCCAACTCTTGGTTTTGGCTCAGGTCATGATCTCACAGTTCCTTTGAGTGTGGGGCCCCGCGTGGGGCTCTACACTGCCAGCATGGAGCCTGCGTGGGATTCTCTCTCTACCCTTTCCCTGCTCGTGCTCTCTCTCTCTCAAAATAAATAAATAAACAAAAACAAAAACACAAAACAAAAACAAAAATCCTTTCCAGTCTTAGATTTGAATGACTCGGTTTGTTAGCACAGAGTTTCGTGAAGTCCAAAGTGTCATGATGGAGATTGGCTTTTCTTCCCAGGGACCAGGGTTTTTGTTCTTTCTCAGCCTCTGCATCACATCCCCCCTGTTGTAAGACATTGGCAGATGAGCTCTGTAGTAATCTTTTCCAGGAGCGAAGGTTCAGTCCTTCATTCGGGAAAGTCACAGTTTGGCAGGTGTGAAGAGATTTAATTTCACTAAAAGCCTACAGCAGAGGTTGCCTTCTCAAATTCAACACAAAGGATGCCCGTTGGACGATTAATGCAACTTTCACATACTCTTCATTTTGGCTCTAAAGTGTCTCTTTCAATGACCATAATTCTCTGACTGATAAGTATCCCGGATGGACCATTTAACGCATAATTCACCAGATTAATGTTGAGAGAGTTCTTCAGTAAGTCTTTGTTCTGGTAGAAAATCCAGAATAATATGCCCTTGGTGGTAAGCATCTTATTTTTAGGGTCATTTTGAGCTTCAAGCACTGCAGTGTTTGCATCTCAAGGTCCAAGTGAAGGATTAAGCCAGAGGCAGAAGCCTCCACTCCCATTATTTCTGTATCTCCGACTGCCTCTCCACCTCCTGCCCAGCCACCTTTCCACCTCTTTTTAAGGCCCAGCCCAACGACCATTTCTCCCTTTTCACCTTCCCTGGCCCGTCTAGTATTTACTAGCCACACTGAACAAGTCATAGTTGTTCACGGTGAGCATTTTTGCCCCTGTAGGGCTGGGGATCCCACACTCCAGTCTGCACCAGCATCACCTGGAGGACTTGTTCAACACACATGTCCGGGCCCCAGCCCACAGTTTCTGATTCAGCAGGGGTGGGAAGGGGCCCCGAGAATTTGCATTTCTAGCAAGTTCTCAAGGTAGGCCGCTGCTGCTGGTCCAGGGACCACACTTTGAGAATCTCTGCTTTGTCTCCTTCTCCACTTGCCATGTTCAAACTCATTTTTCAAGACTTGTCTCCACATCACCTCCTCCGTGACAGCTTCCCCTGGCACAGTTAGGCTTCTCTTCAGCCTCTCTTCCCACTCACGAACTGTCGTACCTTGATTAAGGCAGGGTAGCTGCTCTGGTTTCCTAGTGTTGCCATACAGAATACCACAGGCTGGGGAGCTTACACAACAGAAATGTATGTTCTCATAGTTCTGGAGGCCGGAAATCCAAGAGCAATGTGTCCGCGGGGCTGGTTTCTTCTGAGGCCTCTCTGCTTGGCTTGAAGACAGCCGTCTTCTCACTTGCCCTCACACGGTCTTTCTGCTGTGCCCAGACCTCCCTGCTGTGTCTCTGTGTGTCCTTAATCTCCTCTTCTTATAGGGACACAGATTGGATTAGAGCCCACCCTCATGGCCTCCTTTAAACTTAATCACATCTGTAAAGGCCCGACCTCCCAATACAGTCACATTCTGAGGAATGAAGGGCCAGAAGTTCAACATAGGAATTTAAGGAGACACAGTTCAGCTCGTAGGAGTAGCAAACTCAGAGGACTACCAAAGGGGACCCAGACAGTTACGCAAATGCCTTTGGCAAGATGCACGACATGAGAAAGGAAAAGCGGTCGTGCCGGCAGCCTCCCAATGGGTCATAAACATCTTCACAGAATATATACGCTGTTCAGACTGTGAACAGTGGCCACCCTGTGACCATATTTGGGGCTCAGTCACAGGTCAGACGCAGTCACACTGCAGACCCGAAAATGACCCTACTCCCTTCTGTCTGTTGCTTTACCTATGATAACTCTAAACCTCGATTTAACCCCCCCACCTCCTACATAAAACATAATAAACTAATCAGTCATGAGAAACCCCGCCTCCTGGCAGTCTCCAGCCCACAACTTGTTCCATCTTCCTTAAATCCTCCCCACAATCCTCCAACACAGGTCCACGTCTGGTGGGAAGCTCCTCCCAGCTCGTCTCCACTGCCCCAGTGGCTGTGGTTCCTGGGGAACATGCTTCTCCTGTGCCCGGTTGAGTTCACTAACGGGACCCAGCTCTGTCCCCTGTGCGCCTTCATCACTGGGTGTTCCAGACAGTAGGAGTGATGTGTTTGGCTCTAACCCCATAAAGAAAAGAGTCAAGGTCTGAACCCAGGTTCCTCTGGATTGTTTTGCTCTACTGTGTTACCTCAACCTCCCAGGAGCCTGCAGCATCCTCAAAGTTACAGACCGTGTTATGTATTTCCCTGGCATCTCCCGTCGCTAGATCTAATGTAATGCTGAGCACATACAGAGCCTCAGTGAGAAGTCGCTGACTGAATGAAACTCGTAAACATTTCTCGGAGGCAGACAAAGGGAAGACATTGTTTCGGAGCCTGGCAACTTTTCTGTCTTTGTCTCACAGTTGCAGGACCAGAGGCTGTAGTTATTTTAATTCTTCAGGGCGCTTGGAGTCAAAGAATTTTTCATGTCTCACAGTTTTTCTTTTCCTACTATGATTTCTGCACTCAAAAGGTTGGAAGTTTCACTTCCTGGGATTTTGTGCATTTTGAAAATATACATGAGGAGCGTGTGGTAGAGAGCATGATGTGCTGTCCAGATCCTCCTTTAAGGGATAATTTGTTGGGGTGCCTAGTGGCTGGGTCGCTTAAGTGTCCGACTTCGGCTCAGGTCACGATCTCACAGCTTGTGAGTTCGAGCCCTGCACTGGGCTCTGTGCTGACAGCTCAGAGCCTGGAGCCTGTTTTGGATTCTGTGTCTCCCTCTCTCTCTGCCCCTCCCCTGCTCACACACACACACACACCCACACACACACACACACTCTCTCTCTCTCTCTCTCAAAAATAAATAAACATTTTTTAAAAAATGAAGAAAAGAAAGGATTTGTTGCTCCAGCTATTGGGATTCTGTTGTCATCAGCCCTCACCTGTCAGCCCCTTCTGGGACTGCCTGAGCTACAGTGAGCTGCCCTGCCCAAGGGTGACAGGCACCCTTTCCTGGAATGGCACACATCCAATGACTGCTCAGTGACGGTTTAAAGTCCTGGCCATCTTGATCTAACTCAGGACAATTCTGAAGGGGCATGATGTATCAGAGCTGTCATTGCTGAGGCCGTCATGAGTCTGGATTATGACTCAACTGCTTCTGCCAAATCCAGCTTTCTTTTCTTTCCTTCCTCAGGTGTTGAATCTTAGGGCTCTCCTAAGTGCACATTTTGCATGTAAAACTCTGCCCTAGAGTGTGCTTCCTGTGGAAACCAGCTTGGGACAGAGAAGATTGGTGGGGAGTGGGGGTGCGGGGAGAAGGACAGGCTGAGTTGGTTCATGTGAAGAAGAGGTGAAAAAGAGTCTACGAACCCTCAAGAACATAAATAAGTAGAATGTGCTTGGCTGTGATCTGTTACAGCTGACTGTGCATTACACAGAGATTGTTTGGATATGTCTTGCGGCATTGCTATGCACCCTTTATGCCTCCTATACCCTGAGGGTGATAAAAAGGAAGCTGCAAGGGGCAGAGAGGGCTCCTCAGAGCTCTTTGGGGACCCTCAGGGTTGATTCAGCTGCAGAATATCTTTCCACATCCTCTTCCCTTAAAGCTAGGTAGACGGTTTATTTGCTATTGTAATAGTTACACGATCTTGATCATTCGTAATCCAATGCATGGGGCACGAGTGCATCATGATAGCCCTCGTGTTTTCTCCTAACACTGCTGGTAATCCCTGAACTTCTGATTGAGCTCATGGCATTTTCTTCCATTTCCACCCAAGTTCAAGCCTGGTAAAAAGCCTTTAGGTGGTCATTGGTTTACTCTTTGAATCTTCCTTTTCTCCCTGGAACCAAAGGCGTGGGCCTTCTTCTAATTAGCATCATTTTGGCTATGGTGTCGACAGTGGCAAGCTCGGGGCTCCATTTGCTTCTCTATGTTCCCTGTCACATAGATGAATTTCAGGGTGCTCTTGGCACCAGGCCTCCCTCTGGAGTTTCCTCAGCAGGACTAATTTGATATATTGCCTCAACAAATCCCATCAGCCCTGCCCGATTTGGAATCGAGGGTAAAGATAGTTTATAGGGGCAATAACAACAGACCTGTTCTGTCTGAGACAGGCAAATAATTTCCTCTCTGTGCCAGTCCAATACTATTTCCCTTAATCTTCTTAATGCTTGAGAAGCTGCTGCTTCCAATGTCCGTAAAGTCATTTTTTCCCCTGAAGGTTAATACCCTGAGGGGAGAGCAGACCCATCATTTCTGCTCCTTTGGGCAGGCAGCCTATTTTCTTTAGTTTCATTTGGCATTATATTAGAATGGCTCATGTTAAAACACATGATTCATAGTCATTGATGGTGTGGAATAAGCTAAGACCCCATGTTGCCTCATCAAAGGGTCCTTTAAGACAGAACCAAGATGGCTACCGGAGTCCTACAGGGTCTCTTGCCCTTGGGGGCGGCTGATGACCCATCAGCTTACTTACCCAACTAGTGTGCTTGTTGGCTTCCAAGGCCCCAGTCTCTCTTGGTATCTGACTCAACTTTATTCCCATTTCCTCCCTATTCCTGCAGGGCTTTCCCTTACCTTTCTTCCTACATTGAGTTTCCTGTCTTTCCATCCTTCCTAAATTGCCCTGGAAAAGACCTCACTCCAGTCAGCTGACATTTTCCATCTCTGGGTACTGCCGGGTTAGGGAAATGAGGGGCCAAGCCTGGGCTGCTGTGAGTGCCCCCCTGAGTCTTCAGTGGCTCCAGTGAAATCTACTTTGGTTCACTGTTTAATCAATGCCTCCATTCTCAAATTTTAAAAACCTTCTTTTCTGTTTAAAACAGTCCCCAAATTTAATAGAGACATTCACAGTTCTGGTGTGTCTGTCCAGCTGGCCTAGCATTTTGTCAGCTATCTTCTTGGACAAAGACCTGCTGTGGCCTTCGGCCAACACTTTTTGATGAGAAAGGAGCAGAACACCTTCAACTGGAAACCCTCTGCCCATAACCACTCCTTCCGGGTTTCTACTATTGTTTTTGTTTATTCAGAGTCATTTTTGGTGAACTTATAAATGAGTGAGGTTTTTTGGTAACTTTATGGTAATCATCTATGTGGTACATGAATAACTAGATCATAAAACTTTAACTCTAGAGCATTATTTTTATTATTTATAATTCCCCTCTTCCATTTTTTGCTGAATTGCTTAGTTTCATTCACAAAGAGGGTATATGCTGTTGAGATTCTTGAATTCGTTGTCTTTTTTAGTGATCTCTTTTATATTATCTATTAGTGTCTGGATCCAAATGTCATCAAGGTTGTAGGCAAGTTCTTTAAAAAACAAAAAGGTATATTTCAGAAGAAGTTGGGGCTGCAAGTGCAATCCCTCTCCTCTCCTTTCAGTTGTGTGATACAATCAGTGTGGCCTTGGCCCCTCTCCCTCACTTTGACTATCTGGGCTTTAGTTTATTTATGAACAAAATGAATGTTTTGTACCAGGTGACCTCTAAATTCCTTTCCAGACCTAGCATTCTATGTGTCTGTGATAATGATCAACATTTTGAAGTTTGGGTTTAGAGATTCGAAATCACATTCGAATATGTCATTTCGAAAAGCATTACATTTCCTTTTGTTCAGAAATATTTTTCCACACCCTGATTGGAGACTTGCTGGAGGGAGTATCTCTCAAATGAGACTCATATGAGAGAAGGAAAGGGGGAAGGAAGAACTGAGTTTCAAGAATTGAATGAACACTTCACAGATTGTAGCTGCTATCTTCCAGTGGGCCCTGGATGCTGGGAAAGCATATATATATATATATATATATATATATATATATATATATATATGTATATATATTACCAAATATATGATTTGTATATATATTGTGTGTGTGTATATATATATATAGTCTATATATATTGTATATATATTATGTGTATATATGTATGTATTGTATATGTATATATTATATATAGTATATTTATATTTTTGTGTATATGTATATTGTATATATACATATATATGTATGTTGTATGTATGTTATATATATATTTCTGTGTATAATAAATATATTTATATATTTATAATTTACCAAATCAGAGAGAAATCCCATATATCTTGGATATATACTATATAAATATATATGCATTAGATATCTCTCTGTTTTGGTAGCTAA
Organism: Lynx rufus; assembly: GCF_022079265.1. Taxonomy (NCBI): domain Eukaryota; kingdom Metazoa; phylum Chordata; class Mammalia; order Carnivora; family Felidae; genus Lynx; species Lynx rufus. The sequence continues at coordinate 140,805,940 of NW_025814867.1, forward strand.
ATCACAATAAGTACAACATCCTCATATTTATTCTAGCTGGAAATAAAAAGCTTTCCATGGAATAGAGCACTGACTTTCATAGGCATTTACTTCGTGTTGCATTTTTTTTTTCTGCACTGGGTCCTAATCTGAGTCCCGGCAGATCTTTCTTGAAATTCTCATAACTAAGGACATTAACTAAGTGATTCCCTTAATAGGCATTTCCATGAACCAGTCTCTCTCTTTCCCAGACATGTTTTATCTGCCTGGACAAGTTTATTTCTTTTCTTTTTTTTTTTTTTTCAACGTTTTTTATTTATTTTTGGGACAGAGAGAGACAGAGCATGAACGGGGGAGGGGCAGAGAGAGAGGGAGACACAGAATCGGAAACAGGCTCCAGGCTCCGAGCCATCAGCCCAGAGCCTGACGCGGGGCTCGAACTCACGGACCGCGGGATCGTGACCTGGCTGAAGTCGGACGCTTAACCGACTGCGCCACCCAGGCGCCCCCTGGACAAGTTTATTTCAATAGCTGCCTACAGCTTTCAAGCATTTTTTTTTTTTTTAATCTGATTTCCCCTGTCTGTTGTTGTGCCTTTTGGGACTCGCACTTCACTCCAAGCCCTCTGTCCTCTGCCCCAATCCTATTTCCAATGTCTTGGTCTCCAGTTCAGGTATTTTTATTTGCTGGCTCACTGATTTTTTTTTTCAGTCACTAAATTGTAATTTTAACATTTCTAAATGTTAACATTTAGAACATTTCTAAATGTTTAACGTTTCTAAATTCTATGGTTTTTACAATTAATGTCACTTCCACCTAATGCTGGAGCAAACAATACTATTTTGGACATATAAATTTTGGGAAGAGATATTTCTTCCATGGTTTTTGGAAGAATGAGCTTTTTTTGCAGTGCTGATGGACTATCTAGATGAGATAATATTTTAAAGACACCTAGCTCGGGGTTAGACTTCTAGACGGTACTCTGTAAATAAATGGGGATACCCTTTCACTGTGTCCTCACTGTGGACTTTCATAAACCACAGCTGGTGAATCAGGGAAGATGTTTTGCTCAAGGTTCACTTTCCTGAATCCCTCCCCTCATACTGTTAGTGCCCAGTCTGCCCATTCACAAGGCCCCCACAGACATGCTTCTCATTTTCTCATGGCATGAAACAAGGATTTATGTCTCCACAAATCAAGCCTTTCAAGGGAGATTGACTCTCTCATTTCCAGGTCCAAAATTCCCACGGGAGTAATCAGTATTCATCCATCTTGTGTGAGGTCCTCACTTACTGACCTATCCAAAAGGCTTAGGTTTTAGGGAAGACGGGATTAACCAAATTTAGATTTTGATAGGGTCTTCTGCAGTACATATTCCACAGAGAGGGCAGAGAATTAAAAACTCTCCCAGGCAGCTATTCATAACTTTCGCTCTCTTCTAAAGCCTCCAACGACACTGCTCCATTTCTCAGTCTCAACCTCGATTTTTATTTCACTGAAACTTGAAAGCAATTAAAAGGGAATCTGACATGTTCTGCTAGTATATCTAATACTTGTTTCTTTGCCTTAACTCCAATAACCGTGGTGGATCTGCCCTCCCTCATTTCATCTATAGCCATTTCCTCTACTTTATCATTAGTTCCCATTTTCTCTGTTACCCCAGGTCTTCTGTTCTCCTGCATCATCAATTTTCCCTCTCACCATATCATTTCCATCAGCATACAAATGAACCATAAAATCTACTGTTTAAAAAGTGCTTCCCTTGATCCACATGTTCCTCCAGCTATGACTCCATCTCTCCTAGAAGAGTTACTTATAGTCTATGTTTCTAGCTTCTCTTTCATTCTTGTGTGTTGCCTCCTGTCAGGCTTTCTCCTCTTCCACTTCTCAAAAACTGCACTTGTCATGGTCACCAGTGACTGAAAGTTGTTCAATTCAAAGGTAAATCTCAGTCTTCATTTTATTTTAACCATTAGCAGCAATTGTCATAGTCAATCATTTCTTCTTTCTTTTTTTTTTCTTTTCTTTTTTTTTTTTTAACGTTTATTTTATTTTTGAGACAGAGAGACAGAGCATGAACGGGTGAGGGGCAGAGAGAGAGGGAGACACAGAACCGGAAACAGGCTCCAGGCTCTGAGCCATCAGCCCAGAGCCCGACGCGGGGCTCGAACTCACGGAGCGCGAGATCGTGACCTGAGCTGAAGTCGGACGCTTAACCGACTGCGCCACCCAGGCGCCCCAATCATTTCTTCTTTCTTAAGGCACTTAAAAAAAACATGTAAACAGGGAATTAGTTTTGGTAATTAAAATATTAAAACTCAACACAGATTCTACACCAAGGGCTACTAAAACCCATTAAATACTCCATGGTCAAAATAGAGATGATAAGCATTTGAGACACATTCTGTTCTTCTGGGAAGCGAACTGAGAGTTGTGCTTTCCACAGGTTTTAAAACTGAGGCTAAAGAGTTAATAAATCTGGATGTGCAATAAACCAATGTCCCTTCAGAGAGGAGTTAATTTTTCTCTGCTGTCTGTGAATGTTCATTTATTTCTACTACATAAACCATTACTCAAGATCTATGGCTCCTACTTCCATTAAGAAGCATAATACTCTTAAAGGATCGGTGATCCTTTATCCTAATCCACAAAAAATAAAACAGTTCTTTTCTAAAATACAGGATGTTCCCCCCTCTTAACTCTAATGCAGGAGAATGATGTCCTGAACACCTACCTTATATATTACATCACTGTTATAACTCCACCAACACAACACATCCTGATTTAAGTTCACATTATACATCTTTTTGGGATTATCTCTTATAGTGGTTACTGTATAAATGTTTGCTGTTATTATTTCTAGGCATCTCAAATGCACCACATCTAAAATTAAACATTTTATTGTTCATCTTCCCCTAACCTTCAAACCACAGGGGGCATAGACAATCAAATACTTTCCCAATTGGTTCTCCTTTCTTTCTTCTCAACTTCTAAATCTCCTCTCCATTTTACTCTCAGATCATGATCTTGCTTCTTATTTCACTGAAAAAACCTATTCCTCATGCTGAGTTTTCAAACTCAAGTGTAGGCAATTCTTTTCTCCCAGGTATGCGGACAAAATACTCGGTGTCAAGATTGACCCATTTTTCTTATTATAGCTCATATCTAATCTTTCAGCAGATCCAGTTGGTTTTACAGAATTCAGAAATTTTCACCACTGTTACAACCCTGTGCTAAGAAATGTCCAATTACCTCTTGACTGGACAACCTCGAGTGGATAACTGATCTCCCAACGTCCACCTTTGCTCCTTTTCATTTTTTATCCTTACAGCAGCCCAAGTATTTATTGTCTGCTTTCCTTACTAGAGTGTCACTGCCATGAGAGCAGGAAACTTTTCTGTTTTGTTCACTGCTGTTTTCCCAATACCTAGTACAGTGCCTGGCATACAATAGGCACTCAAAGCAATGTTAGTTGAAAGATAGGTTAATTTGTGAGCTCCTTGTGAAGTGAAGACCTTGGCTTATCAACTTTTGTATTTCTTGTGCAGGATGCACTGTAGGCAAAGAGCAGGTGCCCAAAATGTATTTGTTCAATGAATCCCTGAGTTACTGAGGAATAATACAAGGAAAGCATAAATTCCTCTCTCTAGCTCCTTTTACAGGTTGTCCTTTGTTCCTCTCATTGTAAGGGTACTATAAGAAGTCAAAGGGATAAATCTCTCCGGAATTACTAAAGGATCATTTGTTAGGATGAAGATTGGCAGATCACAGTGGATACAAAAGGCTGGAGGCAGGGATTTGATTCAGTGGGGAGCGCCAGAACAGAACTGCCTGGGAGATTGTTTGCAGGGAGATGAAGTCACGGACTCTACATGAGAAGTTAAAACACCTCTTGTGGCAGGATAATGGGGTCTATGGGTTTTCAGAAGCTGAAGGAAAAAAAAATGCCCAGAGACTTTAGCATAGTGAGAAATAGCTGTTTTCCCTTCTTTTATCCATTCATTCTTAACTTTTTGTTACTCCATACCTTCTTTCTTTTTTTCATTCATCTACTTGTACTGAGCCCTTACTAACGCGTCAGATGTACAATGAGGCGAAGAGACAGACATGATTCTCATAACTATGGAGTAGATGGCACTGGGTTGTGTTGGGGGGGCGGCAGGGGGAGACAGTCTGGCTGAGCGGTACAAATAGAACAAGGTAATAAAAGCCTTAATATGGCTACAAGAAGATGTAGATATGCCCAAGGAGCTGTTCCCCAAAATATGGAGGAAGCTGTAAATGAGACCGTGGGGAAAAGAGGACACTGCCAGGAGCCTGAGATTTGGTCTGAATTTTAAAGAATGAATAGGAACCTTCTAGCTGATAAAAAGGAGACATGCATTTTATTTATTATTTTTTAAAAATATTTATTTGTGAGAGAGAGAGACAGAACTCACGTGAGTGGGGGAGGGACAGAGAGAGAGAGAGAGAGGGGGACAGAGGATCCGAAGCAGGCTCCAGGCTCTGTGCTGACAGCAGAGAGCCCAATATGGGGCTCAAACCTCATGGACTGTGAGATTATGACCTGAGCTGAAGTCTGATGCGTAACCGACTGAGCCACCCAGGTACCTCAAGAAAGGCATTTTACATAGAGGTGTGATAGCAGTGTGGAGATGCTGAGAGTACAATAGGGTATGTTTGGGAAACTACAGTGGTCCCATGTGTCCAGGGAAGAGACGGCATGTGGGGATGATTAAGGAGATGAAGTTAAAGGTGGGCAGAGGCCAAATTATGAAGTTCATAGAAATTAAAATGAAGGGTCTCAACTTATTCTGGGTGCTCTGGAAAGCAATTTTAGGATTCTAATCAGGAAAGAAAAATAACTAATCAAGTTATTATCAGGGAAAGTATTATTAGGCTCATTCTCATGTTTAGGAAACAGAAATTTAGACAACTTCCCATAGGGATATGGGGATTCTCAGGGTTCTCAGACCTCTAATTCGAAATTCTGAAACTTTTCATCACCATGATCAGTGGTGCCTAGAAAAGAGGCTGGGGGAAGAGTGGCAGAATCGGCACAGGGCGATGAGTTAGCACACAATTTCCCTAAATCTGGAGGGAAATGCTGGGAGTGGGAACTGGAACGACAGCAGTGGAGATGAGGGAAAAGATGATTTTGAGACAAATGAAGAAGATATAATTTGTGGGATGGTGACTAGCGGGATGTGGAAGAACAAGTAAAAGAATGAATGTTTGCGAGGTTTATGGCCATGGTAACTGGGTGGAAGGTAGGGCCATTTGCAGAAATATAGGTATATTAGGCTTGGAAGGGTTCAGATGTGTTGAGTTTGAGCGGCTTGTAGAACATCGGCAGTTGGATGTACGGGATTGAAGCCCCATAGAGGGCTGTGAGCTAGAGGACAACTAACTGTTAGCACATAAACACGGGCAATTGACCAAGGGATGGTTGGTAGACTCATTAGAGCAGAGAGCTTAGGGTAGAACCGTGGAAACTGAACATTTAGTAGATTTACAAGAGGAAGAAAACCTGCAAAAAGAGTCTGAGAGGAAACAGAAGGAGAAATAGGAATAAAGTGAGGAGAGAGAGATCCCAGACCCAGGAGGGATTCCAGATTGAGGAATTGGGCAACAATGGAAAATATCACAACAAGGACAAGTAAGGTAAGAACAGAAATATGTCCATTTTATTTGATGGTATCAGGCTCATTGTTCAAAAGATTTCTTTGTTCCAAAGAACAGCCCAGGCAAGGGAGGTGTGCAATGGTGGCTAAGGGCAGGTTGAGGTCACGGGAAGGATTTTTGGGAGGGGCTGTGGAAATGATTTGGGAGGGATGGACTCCAAGGAAACTCCAAGGAAAGATGACTCTTGAATAACGATTATGCTGGAAAGCCTCGGAAATAGATTTCTGACTTGTTTCAAACATGCATGTGAGATAGGGGAGGAGGGGTGCTATTTATATGTATCCTTTTAGCTTTATTCAGGCTTGCAACCTGCACAAATATTACCTCTTTAAGTATAAAATAGTTTATGTTTTCTTTCTTTCCTCCTTCACCTCTCTTTTTTTCTATCTAATGAAGCATAGGACTTGGAGAATAGAAGTTCTGATTTTTAATTCACCACCAATACATTTGTTTTCTTTCAGTAAGTTAGTATTAGCAGTCCCTACCACAGTACTGCCGGCAGAAGATTTTGAGCCGGACCGGGATGCCTGTTTGACACACTGCGGTATCCGGAGTTATTAGCAATGTCAAACTGACTCTCTATTCCCAGAAGTCTTGATTCCTCCCTTCGAAGCAGTCTGTGTCCTCGATTCCAGCTCTCACTCTCTTGAGTGAAAGACTGAACAATGTCCTAGTTCAGGTGTTTCCAGACAAGGATCAGGAAATAGCTTCACCCTCTCTTAGCTGGGGTAGGGGCACAGGCACTTATAATCTTATAGAGGGACCACCGTGAACATTATCTTCATCTTCATGTTCACAAGTTAAAGACTTTAAATAAGGTGGAGTTCACTGATTTCAGAAGCATTTGATTGCAATGGGGGTGGGTGGGGAGGGAGTGGAGATAGCAGGGGTAAAGGGGGTGGGGACACTTCCTCAGATGGAGTTGTTTTTTTATACCTCAGAGACAGAGGATGCTGGAAGATGTAGACTACCAGGTTGGCTCTGCCTTTTGGTACTTGGATGCAGACTTTCATTTTTCCCAAGGGCAAGTGCAGGAGTTGGCACTGTTCACATCGGAGTGCCAGTGACTTCACTCTTAGGCAACGTCAAATGGCCCGGAACCATTTTGCTTGTTCTGGCGGGGGCTTCTGCTGACCCTGTTGGAATCCAAGGTTATTCTGGTAAGCGGACTTTGGTGCTCTAGCTGGGCACCACTGAATGCACCACTGAATGAACAAAATCTTCACACTGGCTCCTGTAGATACTCAATGGTAACTTAAGAGCTGACACTGATTGAGCTGAAACCTGTAGGTCAGTCGATCAATAAGTAGTCTTTGGGAGCCTTAGCACAGTTTGGCGAAAATGTGACCAGCTGTGGTGAGTTGTTTGTTACAGTTAAGAATTGAAGTTTGCCCCATCTCCTGTTTTCCCAGGAAGCTCAGGGTGCTGACATCGCTAGTTATTTGCATACTTGCACCATACTTACTAATTATTAAGAATAACAACCAAAATTTGTTTTATGCATTTTATTTATATATTACTTTCCAACATGGCACCTTATTTGAAGCTCATAACAACATTGAAGAGGAGGTAATTACTACTGCTAATTTAGAGATGGGGAAAACAGGGCTCAAAATACATAAGGGCTGTGGCTAGAGTCACAGAGCCAGCAAAAGGCTAAGGGGAACTTATTTTTCTGTCTTCCGTGGCTTTTCTCTGCCTATGGTTGCTCCTGCCCTGGTGTCAGGAATCTTTCAGCATTATAGCAGCCAGTAAAATCAGTAAGTTCCTGGGTTTAGGAGTTCTGGGGCAAAGAGAGCTTGGAGGTTGCTGGAGGATGGGTTTCTTAGCATTGGTCAGCCTTGAGGTCAAATGCAGCATTAGTAGCACTGAATAGCTTTGCCCTTGAGAAATTAAAACCCATCACCTCTAAGCAGACTTGGATGAAGCATGTTCTTAGATCTCATGAAGCATCACATGAAGGATCTAGCAAATTCTATATTTTTTTTAACATTTATTTATTTTTGAGACAGAGAGAGACAGAGCATGAATGGGGGAGGGTCAGAGAGAGAGGGAGACACAGAATCTGAAACAGGCTCCAGGCTCTGAGCGGTCAGCACAGAGCCCGACGCGGGGCTCGAACTCACGACCGCGAGATCATGACCTGAGCTGAAGTCGGCCGCTTAACCGACTGAGCCACCCAGGCGCCCCTAGCAAGTTCTATTTTTATGTAATGCACGGAAGCCAAAAATGTATTTTTGCGTATTTTTCACAAAAGCATGTAAAAGAAGAGTGAAAACAAGAATAATTGGAACATAATCAAGTAAGTTACCAATAAACCTTTTTTCCGCAATTCAAGCATAGAGTTTTTTCATAAGCCAATTTTCTAAAGGAAACAGAATTTTTAAAAAATAAAATTTAAATATATGGTCCATTATAAATAATGTATTGGTTGAGTAAATAATGGTACATCCACAGAATGAATCACTACAGAGTTTTTAAACTTGATGCTGCTGAAAATACATAATGAAGCAGCACAATATATTGTTATTTTTAAAGAGCAGCATATATAACAGTCTGTGTGTGTGTGTGTGTGTGTGTCTGTGTGTGTGTGTGTGTGTGTGTGTGTGTGTAGGGAGAGAGGGAGAAACAGGGACAGGACTAGAAGGATACATACAAACTCTTAGCAGTTGCTACCTCTGGTTCAGGTTGGGTTTTCTGGGAAGCAGACATTGTGACACAGTTAAGAATGCCAAAGGATTACTGGGGATTCAACAAATGGCGCTGGGGAAAACTGATATCCACACGTAAGATAAAAAAGTTGGACCCTTACCATATACAAAAATTAATTCAAAATGGATCGCAGACCTTAATATAAGACTTAAAACTACAAAACCCTTAGGAGAAAACAGGGGGAAAGGTTGATAGCATTGGATCTGATGATGGTTCTTAGATATGACACCGAAAGCACAGGCAATAAAAAGAAAAATGGATACATTGGACTCCAACAAAATCAAAAACCTTTGTGTATCAAAGGACACAATCGTCAGGGCAAAAAAGCAACCAATAGAACAGGAGAAAATGTTTGCAAATTATATGTTTGATATTAAGTTAGCATCTAAAATATATAAATAATTCCTACAACTCAATAACAGTAACAACAAACAAGTAATATTATTGAAAATGGGCAAAGAACTTGAATAGACAGTTCTCCAAAGAAGACATCCAGATGCCCGGCAAGCATATTGAAAGGTGTTCAACATCACTCATCATTAGGGAAATGCAAATCAAACCCACAATGAGATACAGCCTCGTACTCGTTAGGATGACTACTATGAATCCATCAATAAATTAATAACAAATGTTGATGAGGATGTGGAGAAATGTGTTTATGAGGATGTGGAGAAAATAAAACCCTTGTGCGCTGTTAGTGGGAATGCAACGCTATGGAAAACGATATGGTAGCTCCTCAAAAACCTAAAAATATACTTACCATATGATACAGCCTTTCCATTTCTGGGTATGTATCCAAGAGAGCTGGAAGAAGAGTATCAATGAAATCTTTGCTTTTCTGTGTCCGTGTCCATAGCAGCATTATTCACAATAACCAAAAGGTGAAAGCAGCCCCAGTGTCCATAGACCATGAATGGGCAAACAAAATATTCTATGTACATACTGTACCATTGTTTAGCTTAAAAAGGGAAGGAAATTTTCAAACATGCTACATTATATTAAGTGAAATAAGCTGGTCACACAAAAAAGATACTAAATGATTACACTTGCATAAGGTATCCGGAGTAGTCCCAAATTCACAGAAACAGAAAGAAACAAATTCATAGAAAACAGGCCCTGTGGTTCGCAGGGCCTGGGGAAGGGCGGGATGGGCAATTGTTGTTTAATGGGTACAGAGTTTTATTTCTGCAAGGTGAAAGCTACGAAGGTTGGTTGCTCAACAGTGTGAATATACTTAAGATGAATGAATTGCATACTTAAAAATGGCTAATAAGGTAAACTGTATGTTATGTGTATTTTGCCACAACTTAAAGAGATTAGTGGGGAGTAACACCTGTTAAGGAAAAAGGAAAGGAAGGAGAATTAGGCAGGGGACCTATCACACTGTGATGCGGACAGTCGCCAGTAGGCTGGTAGGAGTTCTGGAGCAAAGTTTGCCCATCAGAAGGGGTTGCATTGGGTGGGTATGGCTAGGCTTTCGCATCACCCCTTAATTTTGGTTATCATGAATTTGGCCACCATGCCTTACTCAGTCATTGATGAGGGGTTGCTCTGAGATGAGCAGGACCTCCGCCTGAAAGCTGAGGCAGACGCTGAAGGAGTTAACAGTTGGAGGCTGTCAGGCAGGCATGCTCCTTGAAGCTGGGCAGTGATTTCTTCTTTGAAAAGGAATCTGAGTGACAGATCTCCATGTCTGCCATATGGGAGTAAGAGTGACTGTTATTTTCCTTCAGTTTGCATTTCTGTGTATCCCGCCTTTCTAGCAATGAATAAAAATGCCTTTTTAATAAACAATAAATGAAAATTAACATGATATATGGCAACCAGTAATCTTAACTGTTGAGCAGTTAGTTACGTATTAAGAATCCATTTCAGATTATTATGTGCAGGCCCCTACCATGTACACAAACACATTCCATCCTAATAAATCAAGGAATTATGAGTTCTCCTGTGAAGCTGAAAGAAAATGATTGTTCTGCCATATTGGTTGATATTTGTCAGTTTGATATTGGCATATGCAATGGGAGTCACTTTAGATATTAAAAGGAAGGTGCAAGTGAAATCGTCAGAGTGACAGCTCTTTTAACTTTAAATTATTTATGGTTTACGTACCTGCATCTTGGGTAGGCTGATGTCAAGAGGGCTTCATTCACAAAAGAATAAAACTTTCCTAATTCCAATGAAAGAAAAATGAGCTAAGGGAGCAAGAAGATGGTACAGAGAATTACAGAGAGAAAGGCAGGGCTGTTGGCTTTTCGACATCTGTCGGGAATTTAACTGCACCGAGGTGTTGGGATTCATCCATGCAAAATTACTTGAGTAAAAAATTACTTTTCGTTGCAAACTCGCAAAATAGAGGATCGATACACTGCCAGGAGATAGAAAACACTGAGTAATCACACTTATCAAACTAAAACTGTTCCTGCTGTATACTTCTGAGACCTGGCTTTATGTCTAATTAAGCAACTGAAATGATTTATGGACTTTAACATTTACTTTAAAAGTGGAATTTGAAGGGCAAATCTGTCTTTCTAAATTTTACCTGTTCAAATAGGAATCTTAAGTCACCGGTGGTGAGACTCAATAAAATCTCTAGTTAAATGACTCACCTGATTTTGGATAAGGCTAAACTCATCACAGAGTAATTTCACAAGATTTGGCAAGATTTTCAAGCTCTCTTAACTTTCTGGGGGTTTAGGAGGGCTTTCGGTTTGTTGTTTCTGTTTTAGTTTTGCATGCATTTAAAAAATGTTTATTCTATGATAACTTCTTACAGCTAGGCACTGTGAATAAAACCAAACAAAAATTTCTGCCTTCAGGGAGTTTAGCACCTAGTGGAGTGAGGGAGAAAGCCATAAATAAAATAAATTAGTGAATAGTTGATAGAGGGGAACTTTAGCTTCTGGTGTGATTCTGCCCATCGTATCCATCAAGAGGGGTGGCAGGGTTTCTGAGATATGAAGAAGGTGCTTCCATGTGACGATCAAGAGGCGGGAACGAGGTCTTGGTGCAGTGTACATTCAAAGTGCCAGAGAAAAAAAATAAAGTCGGAAAAACGTACAGGAAAAAGAAGGTGAGAAGTGCAAGTCTAAATCCGTAGAACAGGGAAAGCCTCACTGAGAAGGTGACGCTTGACCAAAGACTGAAGGCTTGGGAGTGAGTGAGTGATGTGGGGAAGAGTGCTGCAGGTAGAGGAAATAGAGCATATGCAAAGGCCCTGCATCAGTCTGAGCAGGAGACCAATGTTTCAATCAAATGGGGTATTTTGAGGAGAGTTGACAAAAGTGATTATTTACAGAGATGTGCATGGGTTGTAGGGGAAATGACAAAGAACGGTGTAGTGTTTAGAGAAGTGCATAGGTTGTAGGGAAATGGCCAAGAATGGTATAGTGTTCAGCAACTAGAGACAGTAGAGCCCTATGATCATCACTGAGCCTGAGCGGGTGACTGGTAAGTGGTTCTTGGAACTTGGAGTAACAAACAACTGTGTTGGAAATCTGCCTGACAGGAGCTGTAACCCGAGGTTGAGGGATATAGGACCTGCAACACTGTCGGAAAGAAGCACGGGAAAGGAGCGAAAAAGAGACTAGCCTCACTCTCTTCCCCACTTCAGATTTCTGCTGGGCTCCCCATTGGCCTTGTGGAAATTACTAAAGGGAAACCTCACTACCATGGACCCCGGAGGTTAGAAGGGGAGGCTGGAAAGGGGAACTGGGTCACCCATTGTCAACTAGGGGAAGAATGGTCAGTTAGGGACCCCAACAGAAGAACCTCAACAGAAAAAACATCAAATACAGGACCTAACAGGGAAAGATGTATATTGCATTTCCTAGAAAAATTGACTATCCTTGCAGCTCAGCAGATGAGAAACTATTATCACCGTGAACTCTTGCTTTTCTGCAACGGACTTCCATTCAAAACAACCCTTCTCAACTTCCTCCTTCTTCTCCATAAAATAACATTCTTCTTTTTTGTTTGTCGGACTTATCTATGATTTTGCCATAGTTTGCATGTCCCAAATTGCAATTATCTGTTATTCTCAAATGAACTTCTTTTTGCCGGTTAAAAAAAAAAGAAAAGAAAAGAAAAGAAAACAGACTGCTTTATTTTTTTTAAGTTTATTTATTTATTTGGGGGGGGGCAGAGAGAGAGAGAGAGGGAGACAGAGAATCCCAAGCTGGCTCCATTCTGTTAGCACAGAGCCCAACTCGGGGCTTGATCCCATCAACCACAATAATAGCAGCAAAGTTAGTGTATAGGGGCCAATGCTGGTGGGTGGGTCAATGTAGTGGTGGTGGGAACTTAAAGAAGTTCTCTTTCAATTCTATTATCAGTGAGGTGAAAAGAAAGGTCATCATTTGGGAGTGTGAAAGGGTAAGAAGGTGTGGAAGATTCAGAGAGAGAGGAGGAGGTATCTTATAATCATTTAATACATGGGAGTGTGAGTGGCCTAAGGAAATGTGACACAATTTGGGGACATCAATAAAAGCTTACTTGAAATTTGAAGTCATACATTTAAAATGGGACTAACCAGCATGTTTGCACATTTCACTCGAGCCACACTTAGTTGCATAGATGGAAGTGTAGATAAAGTAGAGAGATGCATTTGACCAGGGTTCAAGTTTTGCTCAATGAGTGCAGTGAAATAAGAGGGGAGTCAGGGATTGGGAGTGTTCACAAGGGAGGTTCTCTAATGATTGAAATGGAATTTACATTTAGGTAAGGAGGAAAACAGAGACAGTTGGGGAATGAGTCGAGAGGGGGCAAGGTTAAAGGAAGGAAGATTCATTGGAGCAGAGGGATTGTTGTATGTCAGAGAAATGAAGTTTTGAAATTGAGATCAAGGGGGAGTTGCATTTCTTTATTATGACAGTCCTGGGTTACGGCCATGGGAGTGTGTGGCTGAGGAATTGCTGAAATTGTGACTATGGGTGAGAGGAGTTTAATGAGCCAAGAGCCCGTGGTGTTAGAGAAATCATTCATATGAATATTGAAATCAGTAGGATGAGTGGTAGCAGTGGTTCTGGAAAGAGAGTTAACAGTGAGCTGGATGTTGTGGATTTGTTTGCAAAACAAGAGAAATTCAAAGCTGGGTTTCTTAGGAAGCATACAAGGGTGTGGAAGTGGCAATGAGAAACAGAGAAGACACTTGTCAAGATCCCCATTTAGGGCTGTGGGAGAAGACAACCAACCTTGAGGGGGCTTGAGGTGCAACATGCCCTCACAAGATTGATACTAGTTAAACTAAGAAGGGCGATAAAGCCCCGGGGGAAGGTTGAGGTGGTTGGGTGTTTGGGGGATAAGGGCACATGGAAGAGTTTCAAGAGTTGGGGAAGAGTCAGGGATTGGGACAGACTCGAGCATACAGATACCTTAAAGAGGTGAAGAGTTGCCTGGGAATCTGGGCCTCTTGGGATGATGCATATAAATAGTGCAAACAGCTATCATGTGATGAATCCTGGCAGTCTCAAGGCAGAGTGGTGTTGAGTCTTCAAATAGGGAAAGGTATTGAGGAGTGAGGACACCCCCTTCATGGCTTCTGAGTGATGTGTGGAGGCTGAGGAGATGGGGTGTTACTTTGAGGACATGAGGTTTTCTCTTGTCTCCAGAAGATGGGAATTTTGAGTTATGGAGGGGGCACGTTACCTCAGGATGCAGAGCCAAAATTATTTTAATTAAAGGAAATGCTCTTGCAAATGTTGCCAGACTCAGGGAAAAGAAACCCAAATGATTACGTGGCGAACTGATGCAACATTTTGGAAAGGTCCCCCCCCCCCCCCCCGCCCCATGGCTGGTAAAGAAATCCATAAACAGTGAGATAAGAATGTAGGAGAATTCCCACCATCTTTCCATCTCTTCGTTGGTTAATTCAGTTTCAGTTTTCTAGCTTTTACAGATTTCGTTTTAGATGTTTCTTACCCAAATTGCCCAAGTAGTCGCTTTGGCTTAATGCTACACTTTAGGAACAAGGCCATTAAGATTTCTTGGCAGAGTCCTGATCGGTAGGCAATCTCAGATATTTTGTTTTGGCGTTCCTTTAAACCTTAATTTCTCTGGATTTGGTGGCATAAAAGTCATTCCAACTGGAATTTATTGAGTTTTGGTATGCACAGTAATTGGTTATGCCCTCTGAGAGCTCCAGAAAAACTCTAAGACGCTGGGTAGCTTAAATGAAAGTGTATGTTGCTTTGCATTTCTCAGCACTTTTTCCTGCTGAACATTTCCAGATAATATGGAAAGTGCACCCCGAGCTTCAATTAGTTTTATTATGGCTATTATTAAAATTAAAATTTATAATTTAAGAGAATGCCTGCACATTTAGAAACCCCCACCTGTGGACATTAAATTGATTATAGGGCAGAAGCTATTTTATAGTTGTAACCAGAAAATCTGGGATACATAAACAGGCTTCAGCTACTGCCACACATCTCTGTTCTTTATAGCAAAATTCCTGGAAGATGTTTTTATCCTCGTTGGCTACATTACCATCACCTTCCACGCTCCCTGGTATCCACTCTGTTCAGGCATTGTCCCTATATTGTTCATGGAGGCCATTAATGCTCTCCAGCTTGATTTCCATGCAATGAATGTTTAGTCCTCATCTTGTTCTCTCAACCATGTCTGACTCAGTTGATAATTTTGTCCGTCTCAAAATACTTCGGTTGCCTTCTCGGCTCTCACATTTTCTAATTTTCCTGCTTCTTCCCTAGAGATTCCTTGCTGACTCTTCCTGGCCTTCCATGTCTGTAAGATGCTGTTAAAAACTCAGGACTCTGTCTTTGGCTCTCTTCTTTCTGAATAGACACTCATTTTGCAGGTGCCCTCATCAATCCTGTGGTTTTAAAAATTATCAATAGAATGGTGTTTCTCCAATCTTTCTTTCTAGCTGTGAGCTCTCCCTGAACTGCAGTCTTAAGTGTCCAACTGTTAGACATCTCTGTTTAGACGCCTAGTGGATGTCTCAAACTTACCAGGACCCCAAACTGAACACTGATTTCCTCCTCTCTCCAGTATTTCTCGTTTCGGTAAATGACACCACCCCTCACCTGCTTGCTCAAGCCCAACTATCATGGCTCTTTCCCCTTATGCCCAAAATACATTTATGCATCCTCTGGCTCTGTCTCTGAAATATGTCTAAAATCCAACTACTTCTAAGCTCCTCGTCGTTATTGCCCTGGTCAAAGCCTTTGCCTGGAGTGCCACCAAAAGCCTTATAACTGGTTTTCCACTCCTGTTGCTCTCCTAGAGTCTAGTTTGCGTACAGAAAACAAAGAGACCTTTTAGAAATGCCAGTCAGATTTTGTCCCTTCTTATCTCAGAACTTTCCAAAAGACTTTGCATGACACTGGCCACTAAATCCGAAGACAAGGCCCTGTGTTTCTGCCATGCTCCCCCTTTCCCATGCACCTTAGCCACACGGGTCTCCCCATTCCTTGAACACCCTAGATATGTTTGGACCTAGATTTTCACCCTTGCTCTGTCCTTTGGCTACAGTGCTTTTTGACAAAATCCGTACAGACTTACTTTATTATTTTATTCAGGTCTCTGTGAAAATGCCATCTACTCAGAGGACTTCCTAGACCACTGTTTCCAAATACTAACTCCCCACCTGCTCCCAGCTATCTTTCTGAACTTTTTACTGCCTAACGTTAAATTATATATGTATGTTTTTGTTGTTTCTTCCAATGGAATGTAAGCTTCTTAGAGTCAGAGGCTTATTTTATTTCTTTGTTGTGTCTGGGGCACCTCGAACATTTTAAGACTGGGAAAAATTAAATTATTGCTGGTGAGGCGAGCCAGAGTTGGATCTTCCCCAAGGAGAGTTTTGAGAATGGTAAGCATTTGACAGATGGCCTGGAGTTATCTTCTTCTAGCAGTTGTGATGGTCCAAGGGACTATTTCTGATAAGGAAACAGAAAGAACATTTTAAACATTTTACATTTTTATGTTTTAAAACCGCACGGTGAGGAACCAGACCCATAATAAGTGCTCAGCAACTTTTTGTTGAACAAATGAAAGAATGAATACAAGTATATGTATATGGGATACACAGAGATCATGTTACAAATTACTAGATCATCAGATGACTTATTTTGCGGCTACTATCCTTCCCATATTAAAAATGTTATTTAGTGTGGCAAATAAAATATATTTCACTTAGCTTTGTGAGTTTTAGAAAGATTGTGACATCCTTTGTCTGTGGCTCCATTAGGTTTCAAGGTAAGAACATTCTATAAGTGAAAGAAAAATATGAGTGTATCTTAATTAACTAAAGATATGAATTCTTACAAATATACTTAAATTGTAGTCGGAGAACCATTGAAGACAAAAATTATCTGTGTTTTCAAGCTTTCACACATCAGGTAACCACATGACAGGAATTTCTTGAAAAACTGTATATCCACAGTAAAGACATATCCAAATATAAGCAATATAATTTATTCAATTTTGGAGTATTGTTTTCTTCCAGTCTTGCATTTTCATCATACAAAGAAATTAGGGTTTGACATTCTTGGGCATGAAATTCTGTCCCCTCCTTTCTGTGCTGATCAGGTTAAATGCTTCTTTCCTTTGCATTTCACCCAGAGCATAACAAGAACTGAGTGTGGACAGAGCAGGGGTTTGGAATGAACATCGGTTAAATTGTCAGGAAATGTGGTTTCCAGTCTCCATTTTACCTCTCATTAGCCATGTGACCTTGGGCAAACCACCTAACCTCTCTAAAAAAGAAGGTATTCTTCTTGGCTGCTAAGAGGGCTTTTCATTCTGCAAGTCTCTGGATTTATGGAGTTCCCAACAATTCATTCCAGGGTGAGATTTCCTTCCACCGAAGTGCACCCGTCTTCAGCATTGCATGCCAAGGATGAGACCAAAGCAGAGTGGCTTAAAATCATTTGGAATTCTAAATTATGGTCACTCTTTTTATTGCTTCAGCATTAACACGATTCACATTCCTATGTTTTAAAGTCGGTTCTTTATCAGGATATCACTTGGTTTGCATGAAATATAAGCAGCATTCAACAAGACTTGGTTAATGTTATGCACAGGATGAATGGGACAAATGGCGTCTTTTTGCTGAGTTTAATATGCCGGCTCTAATATAGTTGAAGGATGCAGAACAAAATCAAGGTTTGTCCTTTTAGCACACTATTGTGCTTAGAGAAGAATGCAAGTTTCTAATATGCATTTTACATGTCAGAATTTTCAGACATGTCCAATTTTTCAAAATCAACTTTATTGGTCTATAATTTACAGGTAGCCTAATGCACACGTTTTAAGTGTGCAGTTCTATGAGTTGTGCCAAATGTACAAGCCATGGGCTATGAGTTGAATTGTGCTCCCCCTCACCTCAAAAGAGATATATTGGAGTCCTAAACCCTAGTACCTTAGAATGTGACCATATTTGGAGAGTCTTTACAGAAGTGGTCAAGTTCAAATAAAGTCATTTGGGTAGGCCCTAATTTAATATTACAGTTAACTTTATAAAAAGAATAAATTTGAACACAGGGGCATGCACACAGAGAGAATGTCCTATGAAGATTGAAGTTACATTTCCAGAAGCCAAACAACACCCAAACTTGAAGAAAGGCTTGGGTCAGAACCGTTGGTGCCTTCCGGGGAAACATGATTCCGCTGACCCCTTGATTTTAGATTTCCAGCCTCCAGAATAATGAGACAGTAAAAATTTCTGCTGTTTAAGCCACTCAGTTTGTGATACTTAGTGATGGTGGCCCTAGGAAAGTAGGATATACCATGTAAGATATACAACATTCTCCTTGCCCCAGAAACTTCCCTGGCATCTCCATATGCTCAATGTTTACTCCCTACTCAAGGAAAAATACTGATCTGATTTCTATCGCTATAGATTAGTTTCGACTATTCTCAGACTTCATATAAATAGGATTGTGCAATATATTGTTTTCTGTGCCTAGCTCATCATATTATTTTTGAGATCTGTCCATGGCTTTGAGGATGTCAGTAGTTATTCCTTGTTTATTGTCAAGTGTTTCCTACTCTCTGCCGGTTGTTGCAACTCAACTGAACAGAAATGTCTGAGTCTGTTTCTGCATTCTCTGTTCCGAAACTATTTTGAAACTGTTTTTGTTCTGCTACTCCAAGAATAACATGAAAATAAATAATTAGTATGCTCTCAAAATAAATTATTGCTGAAACTCAACTCCAATCCTAAAAGAAATGGTTTGACCCAGTAAGTCAGTCAGTCAGTCCCAAAAGATTAATATTATCAACACATCTTCTGGTAGAGAGAACATATGATGCCATCAAAGAAGCCATTCAGGGTACCATTTTGTCTCTCGTGTAAGATCCAAATACTTGAAGATATTTACATACACCCTAATTTAGGGATATTCCTTCTTTTTGCTTCCTCTTTCTCCATACATGTGCTTCACCAAAAATCCTCTACACGAGGAACCCTGTCATGCCTAGATGCAGAAGGTGACCCATTAAATATTTATGATATATCATGAAGCTTATCCTTAACTTTGATCCACCCCCAATCAGATAATAATGACTCTTCTCTCAAAAAGTTACTATAAAAATTCCTTAACGTTTAAGTGGTACTAGACCTTGGCATTCTATACTAAGTTTACATTTTCCAACACACTATACCCATTATAATCATGTCATTCTTCAACCTGTCCCTCATACGTGTGCATGCTTGTAACGTTTCATTTGGAGTGTTCTTTATCCCTGCTATCTCCAGGGCCTTAAATGGATTTCTGTTTCTTCTACAAGACATCCCTTAACAGTTCCATTTGGCAGCGACCATTCACTTGGTCTGCTGCACCAAGCACTATAAGGGATGCATGATGAACACTGTGTAAGTGTTTATTGAAAAAATGAAAGAAATAAGCGAGCACATCTTGGTAATGTTTTTCTCCCTGACTCTTAAGTTCTATGAGGACAATAGTAATTTCCTGAACATAAGGAATTTTACATGAAAAACTAATCTTCAAAGTTCAAACCATATAATAATTCTAAAATGATTTTTTTAATGAGATTTCATTTTTAAAAATCATGCTCTGGTGATAATTTACAAATAGTCCAATTTGATTGAAGAGAAGGATGCGTAGTGAAAAAGTGTTAAAGATGTGTGATCTGGGGGTGAGCTCTAGATGTTTGATGTCAGTCTGTAAGCTACAAGGAACCATTGGAGGCTTTTAAAAAATATTTTCTTTTTAAGGAATCTCTACACCCAATGTGTGGCTGAAACTCACAACTCCGAGATCAAGAGTTGCATGCTCCACTGACCGAGCCAGCCAGGTACCCCACCATTGGAAGCTTTTAAACAGAGAAGCCTAAGGACAGTTATAGGCTGGACTGAAAGAATGGAGGGCTAAGAGAATGAAGCAGTTACAAGAGTATTATAAGAGTTAGGATTATGCAGATTTGGGAATCTTGCATGACACCACTATACTGGCAGAGTCGATGGTATGATTATGAGGATTTGGAAGAGGCAGCAACCGAGGGAAGGGCTAGAGTGGACGTATATTTAAAAGATAGGTGTATTGACCAGTTGGATATAGGAAATGGAGAGTGAAGGGATTCCAGAATGTCTTAGTCTATTCAGGTTCCTAAAACAAAATACCATAGACTGGGTGGTTTCTAAACAATAGCGATTTAATTCTCACAGTTCTGGAAGCTTGAAAGTCCAAGATCATCATGCTGGCATATTCAGTATCTGGTGAGTGTCTGATTCCTTGTTCATAGACAGCACCTTCTTACTGTTTCCTCACATGGTGGAAAGGCAAGGGGTCTCTCAGTGGCCTCTTTTATAAGGGCACCAATCCCATTCCTGAGGACTCCGCCCTCATGACTTAATCATCCCCACAGGACCCACTCCCAAATACCATTACATCGGGGATGAGATTTGAACATATGAATTTTATGGGAAACCAAATATTCAGTGCATAGCATAAGACATCTTCGATTTTTAAATGAAAATATATCTAATATTTTCAATGTTCTGATTCCTCTCCATTTATTTATTATTATTATTTTTAAATTTTTTATTTTTTAAGTAATTTTTACACCCAGCATGGGGCTCAGACCTACAACCCCGAGATCAAGAGTCACATACTCCGCCAACCAAACAAGCCAGCCACCCCCAATTTCTCTCCATTCTACTTTCCCTTGTCCTCTTTCTTTTTCTTAGAGTGTAAAGAAAGCTATAAGGCCAGAACAGTGGCTTCAGAATTTGTCTCCATTAGATGGAGTCTCTGATGAATAATAGACATAGCCACTGTATTATGTAGACATTTTAAAATGAAATCTATTTTAGTAATGTTTTTTATGTATAATCAAGTGTATCGAATTAAATTCGATACATAAGGGCAGAAGACTTACTTGGCTGAAAATCAGGAAAATGACACCATTTTGAAGGGAGAGCAAAGCAAAACGTACAATGTGGGAAAGATAAGAAGGAAAACAGAGGAAGGGCTGTTGGTAATGTCTTCATGCTTTTGAGCTAATGCTAATCTTCCGTCAGCGATAAGTGTGCAGACATTAGCCAACAATTGCTCTTAATAAATAGCATTTCTGATTAGCCTGACATTCCACATTCCTTTTGGCTTCTCTGTACTTCTTCATATTTTATTGCTTTTGGAAGGCTTTTCAACCTGAAAGTAGTGTATTCCCTATGCGCTTCAGTAGAGAAGTAAAAAGAGAAGCAAGGAAGAAATGAAGTAAAAGAGAAATAAAATAGAGATTAAAAAATGTCTCACATTATCTTTATACGGTCACAATTGTAGTGTATATTTGTAGCACCTCAACTTTCTTCACATTTCACTTTCTTATTTTACATTTATGATAAAATTGAAAAAGCGACCTCACCCCTCCCCCCCGCCTCATTTTATAGATAAAGGAACTGAGTCCCTAAACATTTAGGTGATGTCTAGTATTTTATAATTTACGAGTGGCATATCATTATCTTGGCTTTTGGTTCCTTAACTCTTTTTTTCAAGTTTCTTATTCCAATATGGATTGTTTTTTGGGTTTTGTTTTCTTGTTAGGGTAAGGGGGCATGGCAGAAATAACTGGAAGATCAGTAGAGAAAGACACTTTCCTTTTCTAAGCCAACTGTCTCTCCTGTACTCCATCTCACACACCCAAAATTCAATAGCAGCAGTGACAGCTATCTGCAAAGCGAGTCTGGCCAAATTCCATCACCTTCTGTGTAATTTTCAGTGGGTATAAATCGCTGTAACTACTGTTTTGCTCTGCTGTCCTTGACTGTACAGTCTTGGACATATGGTAGTTTGCTCCCTACATATCTGGTTGGTCACTGATGTGGTTTCACACACCTAATTCTTCTGACACATGAAAAGGGAAGCAAAGCTGGAACAAGAACTAACCAATGTGTGCCTTTTGTCCAGAGTTTAAAGAGTGACATCATAATGGGAAAGCAGACCCATGAACTCCCCATCTCTGTGGTTCCCTGTCGTGTTAGTGAGTCACCCCTATGACATCTCTTTGGGTCCCAGTCTGGCTTTGTCTTGTGCAGACAGAGCTCGGCTTTGCTCTGACTCAGCTGGTCGCTGCTCTGACTTGATTGGTTCCCGTCATCTCTCTCAGAGTTGCTGCCAACTTGCGTCTTCCGCAGTTTCTAGCTCCAGCAGCTCTTGGCTTCCTGCCTCCTGACCATTCACCTCTCTGTTGCTACTTAATTTGCCTCTGTCTGTCTTCTTTACCCCAGACTCCCCAATCCATGTGGCATTTCCCTACCAGCAGGGAGCAAGTACAGGTCTTTTGACTCAGATTTGCCTTTTAGTCACTTGAATCCTGTCTTCTCATTGCTCTTGGGGAAAGGGCTACTGGACAGTACCTACCTTTGTGCTTTTCATCTCCTTCCGCATCTGACTGGGCCTTGAATGAGGTGCATGTCTTAGCTTAGAGTGAGGATCTATTTTCCTAAAGGTTGCAGCCTGGCCACTGTCTTAACTTCAGTGGGTAGGGGAGGTCTTAGCTCCTCATGGGGCTTGTTCTCATTATTCCTGGGGCCTGCTACTTAGGATTGAAGAGCTCCACCAGGAAGTGTGAATTAGATTCAAACAATTCTCCTGATTGCTCTAGCAAATGGCAAAGACAGAAGATCTGATTCATACCCAGTATCCCCTGAAGGTGTCCTTTGAAGTTGAAGATCATGACTCCTCGTCTATAACAGTGTTTCCATATTAAAATAATAGAATACAAGTATATTTGAAATTGCACAAAATTCTAATTGTCCATTAAGTGTCTGAAGAGACTCGAGTGCGTTAGCAGTCGCCTTCTCTTACCGATTTAATCCTTTCGGTGGCTGTGTTCTAACAACATTGAGGCATAGCTGATACCAACGTGGGGGAGAAGCAGAGCCTTGGACACTAATACCACCTATGTCATGACAGATTTCAGCAGTAAATTAAAGCTGAAGGAGTCAAATATGAGGCATGTCATGCTTAGGATGATAGGGCCATATCCAAATGTCGCCAAGCTTGGCTGTGGCTTGGGCTGGCATCTCCAACAATACTGTAAGCCAGTGGGAGAATGGAGAGACCAGGACTGAGAAGAACCAGTGGTGGTCGCAGAGGTGGCTGCTTGCTCAAACACGTTCATCTCAGCTTGATCTGGGCTGGCCTGGATTCTCTTTCTGGAACTAATGGGAGGTTTGGAATAGTGAGAGGAGAGCCAGGTCTGGGGGTTGTTGTACAGAAATGAAAGGAGCAGTGGAACTCACTGTCAGATGAGAAGCTGAACTGGTTCAAAAGAAGACTCTGGCCTTCATCAGGGAGTACAAATGGCAGGCATAACCCTCTCGTGGGAAGGGGGGAAGGGTGTGGCGGGTTGTTAAACCCATAGATAAGAGGTCGGGGCATTATAGCACGATTTCAAATCCAGTACAGGAAGGTATTCTCAGTAGGCAAGTATCTGGCCAATGTCCTCTTCGGGCCCATTAGATGGCAGGTGAGAAATAGAACCACAAATCTAAATGGCGGTTCCTTATATAAAGTCTTTCTTGGTTGAAATGAAATCACTAACTGGGTGGAACAGAATCTTCTGGTTGAGGGGAATTAGTTCCTATAGGCTGTGGGTCAGAGTGACAGTAGCAGTGTCATGGTGACATGGGGTGACTAGCATTCCTGGCTTGTCCAGGATTAAGAAGAGATTTCTGGGACATGGGTCTTTGAGTTGTAAAACTAAGACAGTCCTGTTTTAACTGCTGGTCACCCTACGAGGAAATAAATGTATCTGATAGTCTTGGTCAAGCACCTCCTCAAGTATTAACTCAGGGTTAAATATGAAAAAAAAATTAGCTCTTTATGTTTATACAAAAGTGTGAAATGTGGGCTTGGCAGGAATTTTGGTGAGAAAATAATATTCACTCTTTTTTTTTGCTGATGTATTTAATCATAGAATCTTAGAATTTCTGAGTTGAGATGGAAATTAGATGTCATTTAATCTCTCACTGAGAGAATGATAAAATTGAGAGCCAGGGAGTTTCAATAAATAACTCAAGTTTGGATAGTTAATTAAGGGCATACATTTTTTGCTTGGCCATCCAAATTCTTTGCTTGGCCTCACTAATTTGTTCTGCAGCACCTAAAGCTTTTTCCTTTTTCCTCTTGGCAAGAGACTTTAAAAGAATAGATCCTAAGAATTCTCATCACAAGGAAAAAAAATTTTTCCTTCCTTCCTTCCTTCCTTCCTTCCTTCCTTCCTTCCTTCCTTCCTTCCTTTTTCTTTCTTTCTTTCTTTCTTTCTTTCTTTCTTTCTTTCTTTCTTTCCTTTTTTGTGTTTGATGGTTTTTTGTTTTTTGTTCTTTATTTTGTTTCATTTTGTTTTGCTTTGTTTTGGTATCTGTGTGTTAACTGAACTTACTGTGATCATCACTTCACAATATATGAAAGTCTAGTCACTATGCTATATTCCTTGAACTTTTATGGTGCTGTGTGTCAATGATATCTCAGTATAACATGGGGGAAAAAGAGACTTTACCACACATAGAATAGGCTGATTGTTCTTTTTTCAGTTAGATTCAGTCAGCCTTCTTTAGAAAGTTGTAGTCAAATCTATTATAGAACTCTAAGAATATCAGGCTGCAATGTTTCTATGACAATTATTGCTCTTACTACCGAGAGCATGACTACCATTATCACAATTACTATAGTTTGTGGGGGAATAGAAGACAATGCTTGTTTCAACCCCAATTTCTTAGGTGGGTTGCAGTGAAGAATACCATAAATTCAAAGAGTCTAGGAGTACTTCTTGGCTTACTAGATATCTCTTCATGGTCCCTACTGTAAATCTCTGAGATGGATGCTGAGCTCTGGGGTCAGTCGATTTATTCTTTCTTACATGTTGTCATTTTGGTTACTGCCTGGGCTATAAGTCATGTTGAGTTCTTGCATCCCTGCAGTAGGAAAAGAAATAGAGTATTGCACAGTGACCAAAGCTTTGACCCTGTACACTGTTACAAGAGAATTCCATACCTGCAGAGTGAGTGAAAATGACAAATAACTCTTTAAGCTTCAAAGTTTAAAGGAACAGATCGATTTCACCTGGAGGGTCAGCCTGTCATTTTTCATTCCATGTATTGTCAGGTCCATCATGTTTAACATGCCCAGAGTAGCTCCTGGGGGGATTGTCTGCTACCGAGAGTCACCAATAGAAGAATGTTTTGAACAAGTGCATGGATAAGATGTGTTCGGGGGCACCTGGGTGGCTCAGTCAGTTAAGCATCCGACTTCAGCTCAGGTCATGATCTCGCTGTCCATGAGTTCGAGCCCGCGTCGGGCTCTGTGCTGACAGCTCAGAGCCTGGAGCCCGTTTCAGATTCTGTATCTCCCTCTCTCTCTGCCCCTCCCCTGTTCATGCTCTGTCTCTCTCTGTCTCAAAAATAAATAAAAGTTAAAAAAAATTAAAAAAAAAAAAAGATGTGTCCGTAGTTTAAAGGTGCTCCAGGTAAGTTCTGAAACAAAAATAGTTCAGATTCTTCACTCCTTAAAATTTACTCCAGGGGGCACCTGGGTGGCTCAGTCGGTTAAGCGTCCGACTTCGGCTCAGGTCATGATCTCACGGTCCCTGGGTTTGAGCCCCACGTCGGGCTCTGTGCTGACAGCTCAGAGCCTGGAGCCTGTTTCAGATTCTGTGTCTCCCTCTCTTTGTGACCCTCCCCCGTTCATGCTCTGTCTCTCTCTGTCTCAAATATAAATAAACATTAAAAAAAAATTAAAAAAAAAATTTACTCCAGAACATGATCCTTGAAATAGCTCGTTGGTGTTTCATCTGGTCCCCTCCAAGGTTGCACTGAGAATAAATTTGATCTGGGTTAGGAATTGAAGACATAGATTCATAGTTTGTCTCTTCAACCTCTAAAATTACCAAATGAAAGGTCAAATAATTAAATATCATCACCAATGATGTTGTTGTTGTTGTTAACATGACATCACAGATTTGATTCGGTTGAATAAGAGACTGATTTATTTGCCAAAAAAGTGCCTTGATTATTTTGGAATTGAACAGACACTATTTTTGTGAAAAAACAAACAAACAAACAAAAAACCAAAAACTTCTCATTGTTCCTAGGGAAATTATGGATTGTTGGAATGGTGAAAGAAAATGGATGTTAGGAGGAGTCCAGGAAAGACGTATCTGGCACGAAAAACTGTGTTCTTCCATAGTAGTGTCGAGCCGGGGAAGGGGAATTGATGTTTCAGAATTAAACGTTTCATCCCTAGAATTCCAGGACTTACTTTCTAAACCACCCCAGAAACTTCCTTTAGTTTTGCGCCTCTCCAGGTAGTTCTAAAACGTCCCTTGTTGACCAGTAGGCACTTTCTAATGGGGAGTTTTTAAATTTGGCCAATGTCACCTCTGTCATGCTCTCACATAAGCACTAAGTTTAATGTTATATAAGTGGTAATAACCTAGAGTTTCAGGTTTCAGTAAATATAAGGCCTATTAAGTACTAAGTGAGGTTCGTTGCTTTTGATACTTAATAAGTGTTTAGCTTAAAATAGTCACTTTTTTTTATTTTGGTATAAAAGACCTTACATGTACTTGTTGGACAATTAAAGATTAGCTTCATGAGAAGATCAAATTTAGATGGTTAATAAACTCACACCAGATTGCTCTCACAGGCAGAATAAGAGTTTTTCCCTGTAATATATTGTTTTCAATAAAGAATCAGTCCCTACATTAGCTATTCCAATAGTCATTACAAAGGAAAACATAATAAACCATATCTTGTCGGATTAAGAAGCTCTTGAATCAACCTTCAGAAGACAAAGTGGAGCTTCTGAATAAACAAATTATATTATGCAGGGCAATGCCAACAGGCAATCTGAATTATGCTATCTTCCAGCATGTGATAGTATTTCTTATGAATTATTGTGGACAAACACTTGGGACAGCCACCAATAGTGTAATTTTTAGAGTAGCTGCATTGTGTGGTGGTTCTTATGCTTTTCTATTGTGCTTAAGAATGCCTAGTTTTATCATCTTTCTTTAATTTGATTTAACTCACATTTGATCTTGTAATTTGACCAAGAATAAATCTCTATGTAATTAACAAAACGCAGAAGGGAAGTAGGGACAACACATCCCATGGTTTAGCCACATGCAAATGAGCAGGTACCTTCTTTTGGTGCATGCCGTGGAGGTTGAAAACCTTTACATATTTTCCTGTACTGATACACTAAGTGAGAAAGGCAAGCCAGAACCATCTTCTAGCTTATTTTCTCCTGTATAAAAATGGAAAAAATTGCAGTTAATGGATGCTACTTTTAGAAGGATGGTACAAAAAAAGTAGCAAGGAATTTGCCTCAAGCAATATAGAACATTATACCCATGTTTTATGCACAAAAACATTGCTGAAAGTTTTCATTGTATATCTAGATTATATGAATAGAAGATTAAATTCACTAAGGTTGAACTGGTTATTTGAAATGTCATTGATTAATCTTCCTGCAAGACAGATTTTCATTTCTCATGCTTGCTGGAAGCATGACAGAAACCATCAATAAAGCACCTGTGTTTATAATAGACTTCATGAAGGTAGACAGAGTTTCCATATTTTGTGATATGAAAATCTGTTTTGTAGCCACAGTTTGGTATAGCGTTAGAAGCACTTTGGGCCATTTTTCAAGTCTGCCCAAATCAAGGAATTCCTCTGAAATGATCTCACAAAATTTGTCCGGATTCACCTGAATGTGCTTCTAGATCAAGGTTTCTGCATAAAATATCACAGAAAAGCAAATTGCCTTTGTCAGTTAGTTTAGTAGTCTTCTGTATGATGCACACCTTTCTACTACCTTTGATATATAAGCAATTCGAGGTCAGCAGAAATAGCTTCTAACCAACAGTTTCATTCCAACATTTCCGACATGTACCGTCTAAAATGTGACCAAGATAATGTGATGATTGCTTTCTGAACTTCTCCTGCTATTTCCTCTATAAAAAGCATCTTTATGGGCAGATAATCTGTGACAAGCTTGACTTTTTAAGGTAGTTTCTCAAAGTGACAACCGTGGCCTATCTAATTTATTTTCCCCCACCTATATGACAGCAATCAACCTGAATATTTAGGTTTTCTTGTATCAGATAAGATGTCCTAATATTAATGAAGGATAATTTTATGTATTTCAATTTTAATTTTATTTAATTTTTAAATAAGCAATATATTCACATGGTTCAAAAGGCACCAAAGAATATTCATTGAAAATTCTCTCTTCACCCTTGTCTTTCAGCCACCCAATTACATTTCCTGGAGATAAGAATGTCACCAGTTCCTTGGGTATCCTTCCAAAGAGATTCTGTGCTGCATATATAAACATATACATCTACAGATATAAATATGCTATATGTTGGGGAGCCTCTAATGAGCTATGTAGAGTTTCCTGATTTCCTGTGTGGTGTTGGCTCCCTCGTACTTCCAGACAGCACATGCATCAGAATGTCTGAGTGGTTTCCACAGGTGTACCAGGCAGTAGCAGCAGAGAAGCCATTGGGTAGAAAGTGGTGGTGGTGGTGGCGGGGGGGTGGTACGGATGAGAAGAGGTGCGCGAAGCTACGCTTGCGTTGAGGTGGGTCTTGAGTGACAGCTTGCAGTAAAAAGTTGAGCCAAGAGGGCATGAGAAAAGGCACAAGAGACATCCAATACACAAGACATTCTGGTGGGATACACAGCCAGCCCATCAAAGTAGACAGGTCAGGAAACAGGTGTTGATACTGAGATTATAGCACAGACTCAGATTTTAATACAATCTAATTCTAAAAAGAGACTCATCTTGAGAATTTTCACTCCACGGATTGGCTTTTCCTACTAGGCTTTTTATTTTGTATTTTTATGTTTTGGGTAAAATGTACATAACATAACATTTCCCATTTTAATCATTTGTAAGTGCACAATTCAGCAACATTAAGTACATTCACATTGTTGTGCAACCGAAGAGGCTTTTGTAGAAGAAATGCATGGTAGAAACTTTCAAATATTTGCTCACATTGCAAGTTGCTATTTTATGCCTATTTTTTCACTTCGGCCCTTGCTATATCCAAAAGTGTATGACTTTGAAGTCTTTCTGTGAATTCACCTTCTGCAGATCCCATGCCATGGAGATCATTAAAAGAACAGTGTTATGTCTGGAGTTCTAGAACTCCATAAATGGCTGAGAAATTCCAGGGGGGAAGAACCATTAAAAATGGCCATTAAATATTGTTTTGAGAAATGCCACTTTCTGAAGTACCTGGACATGCATTATTTGTACTGCTGATAAGCCTGGGCGACATCAAATTGTGCAAAGGTCTTTCTCCTAAGCGGAAAGAGGGATGGTTGATTCATGATAGGAGTTGGCTTTAGATAAGTGCTTTATGAAAAACCACATCAACTTCAGATTGTGTTGATGACCATTGGTAGAGATAGGATGTGTCTTGATTATATAATTCTGAGGGAAAAAATATATCTTTCTACCTTTTAGTGGGTTTGCGCACTGGCTGGCGTAAATATGATTTTTCTCCTTTAAATCCACAGTTCCTTAAAATGTGCCTTGGGAAAATACCTAGATACTTTTCAATAATCAAGTATCTCTAATGGCATGTATACTGAATACTAGAATACAAAATTCCAAGAACATGAAGCATTTTCCTCTCAAGAAGCATTTGAGCCTTCCTCTCTCTGTAGGATGGATGAAGCTTCTCACTAATGGTGCCACACAGCGCATTTGTAAACTCCTACTTCAGCGATGTCATCAAGTCTGTGATTGTTAGACTCACGGACACAAGCATGTACACAGACACACATTCACACATACAAACCACTGGTTAAGGATCTTGACCCCAAAGATCCTAGTTAGAAATAAGTCATGTCAGAGTCACCTTCCATCTTGTACACACAAAAATTTATAAGAATGGGGGTAAATGCTGCTGCTTGCTCTTAGTCTGTTGAGGCTGCTATAACAAATACCATAGACTGAATGGTCTGTAAACAACAGAAATTTATTTCTCACAGTTCCGGATGCTGGGGAGTCCAAGATCAAGGCACAGGCAGATCTGGTGCCTGGTGAGAATTTGCTCCCTGGTTCATAGTCGGCTGTCTTTTTACTCCGTCTGTGCACCTGTTGGAAGGGGCAAGGGAGCTCTCCGGGTTTTTTTTTTCCCTTAATTAAAAAAAAATATTTATTTATTTTTGAGAGAGAGACTGAGTGCGAGCAGGGGAGGAACAGAGAGAGGGAGACACAGAATCCAAAGCAGGCTCCAGGCTCTGAGCTGTCAGCACAGAGCCCGACGACAAGGGGGCTCAGACTCACAAACCATGAGATCATGACCTGAGCCAAAGTCGGATGCTTAACCGACTGAGCCACGCAGGTGCCCTTCTGGGGTTCTTTTCCTAAGAGTACTAATCCCATTCATGAGGTCTCAACTGTCTTGCCCTGATTGCCTCCAACTGCAAAAGGCCCCACCTCCAAATACCATCACACTGAGGATTAGGTTTTAACATATGAATTTGGGGGTGGCACAAACATTCAGTCTATAGTAGTTCTTAAAGCATCTTGTCTAGGGAGATTTACATATAACAAACTTTTAATCATCTTATGCTCATGTTAATAGTTTAATCTGAGCTCTTTGGGGAAATAACTTGCCAATTTTTTCTGAACATGTGGCTATTCTTAAAGAATCTGTGCTTGGTATTTTTGACTTTGCAAATGGAACATAAGTAAATTGTTCAGTGCCTTTGGTATGCCGAACTAATCTGAAGATGTTACTGTGTCTGAAGTTTCCTGTGTCTTATCAAAGAGCAAGAGAGAGATGCTTCACATTATGAGGAGCACAGATATCCGCAGCTTTGAAGTTATTTCTGTGTCATGTCCTATTGGATTATTTGGGCCACTGAAATAACAATTAATTCCGTAAAGGAATATTATTAGAAGACTTTATTATAACTTTTATGCAAGGCTCAAGGCAGTATTTCTCAACTTCGGCACTATTGCCATTTTGGGCCATCAAATTTTTCCATTTTTTTTTTTTCAATTGAAGTATAATTGATTAGGTAACTATTGTGGAAACCATAGGACGTTTAGCAGCATTCCTTCTCTCTACCCTCTAAGTGCTAATAGCTCCTTCCCCCATTTGTGACAACCACAAATGTCTCCAGGTGTTGCCAAATGTCCTTTGGAGGGAAGAATGCCCACATTTTGTACTGCTGGCTTCAGGGAACCCTGATTTAGGGCATGGTTTCTAGAATTAGTCTTAATGCCAGTTGCATAAATCGAAGATGCATAAGAACAGCTGTAGCATAGTTAAAATATGGAAATAATCTTCAGCCAATAGCTAAGTAAGTGCATATTTGTCTTCCTTCTTTTAAATCGTGTCCTCAAAGTGAAAATATAGAGTCAAAACATATGCACATTTTGCATTTTGGTGTATGTTATCAAGCTGCTCTTCAGGAAGATTTGCCCAACTTACATGCTAATGGGGCGTGAGTTGTCCCCGTACCCCACATCTTAACTAGACACATGTCTTTGGAAATAGGTTTTTCGATATGTTAAGAAAGCCACCAAAATTTTGAAATCATGAATTGGTTTAATTTGACTGTTGAAGTTTGTGATTGTGTTTTCGTAAGCCATGATCATAAAATTCAACATCGTCCCAAGTGAAATCATGTTAACCTATATTAGAAGGTTTCAGGGACTCTAGAGAGAGATGAGAGTGAATTGTATGTCTGGTTATTGAGACAAAAGACTGTATCAATATTCTTACGAGAATAGTGTCAACTCTGTAGTTGAGCTGATTTTGGTTTAAGTTTCTCCCTTGGAAATTCTGGTAAGGAGTGGTGATGGTATTTAAAGTATTGCATTATTTTTATCACATTCAGTGACAAAGAAAAGCCTCACCTTCACTTTATAGTGCTTCTTCTCATGGAGTTATTTTTGAATCCCTTTTCTTCAATTGCTTTTGAGAGGCCAGAGCCCAAGTGAAACACAGTTTGGGTCTGGGTTTGATGTGAGATGGTTTCCAGAAATCAGGCCAGTAGCTCTCATTTAAAAGATAATGATGCCAGCCAGGCTTAGAGCCCTCTCCTCTGGTGGAATAAGGCCCAGCCTAGGGCTGAAAGATAGCAAATGACACACTGGAGTTGTTTTGTTTTGTTTTGTTTTGTTTTGTTTTGTCCCAGGAAGCTCCTGTGAGAGAGCCCATCCTGTGTGACTTTCTTTCCTTCTGCCCCCTTCCCAACTTACCTAACAAAGCCCAAAGGACAAAGGCAGTTTGCTTTCAGAATTTGCCTTATGAGTGGATCTCCTGTAACTTTGGGGGTGGGGGAGAGGGAGTAATGGGGTAAGGGACCAAAATTTATCGAACATGTGCAGCATTCTAGCCCCGTACTGGACTTCTTTCATTTCCATGGCAACAATATGAGATAGTATGTTAGGGCTCTCCAGAAAACAGAACCATGTTGTGAGTGAGTGTGTGTGTGTGTGTGTGTGTGTGTGTGTGTGTGTGTGTTCAGAGAGAAAGAGAGAGAGAGATTTTATTTTTAAGGAATTAATTCATGTAATTGTGGGGACTGGCAGACCCAAAATCTGACTGGTAGGCTGAAAACTCAGGCAAGGTTTCTATGCTGCAGTCTTGAGGCACAATGATCTCCTCCTCCTTGGGAGAAACCTCAGTCTTTGTTCTTATGACCACCCATAATTTGGAAGGTAATCTATTTCAGTCAATTGGTTGCTATTGTTAATCATATACACAAATACCTTCACAGCAACATCTAGACTAGTATTTGTCCAAACAACTAGGCACTGTAGCCTAGGCAGTTTGACACACAGAATTTACCCTCACAGATGGTTCTTGGAAGCTTAGACAAAGCAATAGCCCACACTAAATGGTGTACCATTTATAGATGAGGAAACCTTGGCTCAGAGAAACTATGTAAGTTCAACGAGGTCCTGTAGCTTGTAAGCAGTGGGACTGGGATTTAAATCTGTCTCTGACTGATTCCCAAGTCTACTGTGTTCATTGCATGTTCACGCCCCACCCCCAATATATACACCTACATACATTCACACTTTCACACACCCACATATTCATATTCATGCAACACGCTTGACCGCACACACACACCTCCTCTGGCCCCACGCATTAACCTCTCTTACCCTTTTAGCCTGATCCCTGGAAAATCCACGTCCTAGAAAAGAGAAAGTAACCCCTATCATCTCTCATAATCACTGACATCTGAAGAGGTGGATACACCATCGAGTGGGGATAAACTGAGTCAGAAAGGAAAGCAGCTCTTACGCTAACAAACTGAAACCTCATGATTTTGTTTAGGCCGTCTTTTAAGAAAATATTCCGCCATTTTCAGACATATGAAAATTATTCAGGGATCTGTAGTTGGGGCTGAATATTCTATGAGCAGAGCTGAAGAGGAAAGTCAATAACCCTATCAAGTATTTGAAGTATTCTAAAATATGTATATTTGGAAGCATCAGTCTTCATATTTGGGGAGCATTTTAGAACTTTTTAGACTCCTTTCTTACCCCTTCCCTCTTTTCAGGGAGATTAGAATATTCCATTTTTTATCAGATAGCTATATCTTAGGGTATTGCGTACCCTCATACATTCAGTGTGTGCATTGAAGCCACTGGGAAATATAAAATGTGAAATTTAAGCAGTTAGAAATCAAATGGCACTACTTCATTGGAATATAATCGTTCAACCCCTAAATCATCATGTTTTGTCTGTGAGTTAGGAGGGGGCATGGTTATTTCAGAAAAAGGAAATTTGATTGCAGAGATAGCAGATTTCTTGAAAATGTCCACATTTATCTTTTTTTCCTTTGACTCACCTTATGAGGATAGCTTTGGGAGAAAGCTGGGAAATGCTATGAACTCTTGACTCAAGGAAAATGCTGATCTTACAATGGAAAACAGGGTAGCTATTTTCCAATTGGAGATCTCTCCTTTGAATGTTTTAGGTAGGTGAGCAATTTAAATCTGGTAATTGACATAGAAGACATTTGGTTGGTTTGTACGTTTTATTTAGTAATTGACTAATTTGTGGACAAACAATAATTTGTGTTCATAAACATAAGATGAGTTCTCTAGATTTTAACATTACCTCCATATCCATCTGCTATGAATGCTTAAATGAGCATCAGACACACATACACACACCAAATTACTCACCATTAGAAATGTCGAAAGTATTGAAAAGTTACAGCAATAAACCAGAAATTTCTACTTTAGATGTGCACACACTCCTTAAATTCATTTTAAAGGGGAAGGGTAATAATATTTCCCATCTTTACTTTATATCTGCCCAAAAGAATGCACAAAGAATATTAAATATATACCGCAAATTACAATACCTTTAGGAAGTGAAAGGTTCATATGCTGCGTGTCAGTTCTTGCAGAAAGCTAGTAAAACATTCCATAAGAACATTCATAAGATCCCAGGACTTACCAGTCCTCATATACTTTTAGTTATTGGCACAGCCTTTCTCGTCTCTATTCACCAGCCGTAAAAGGGATAAAATCAGCTGTGTATTTTTGTGTGGTAGCATAGAGATGATAAACATTCAGAATTATAGACAGAACCACACATAGAACCTGATTCTCCAGTCCAGGAAACAATAAATAGAGTGGTAGAATATTTCAGGGAGAAGACCTAAGGGCTTTTAAAAATGAAAATGAGGGGAGCCTGGGTGGCTCATTCAGTTGAGCATCCAACTCTTGATCTCACCTCAGGTCTTGATCTCAGGGTTGTGAGCTCAAGCCCCCACGCCCAGCGTGGAGCCTACTTTAAAAAAGTAAATTAAGATGAAAATGAATATTTGAGACCTAATCTTATCCTGTGAAATTTTATTTCTCGGTGTGCCTCTCTGAGCCGGCTAAGAAGGGCTGGGTAGAACTTGACCACAGTATTCTCCAGGCATAAGGCAGGGGACATTTAGAAGTAAAAAACAACTCCCCCCACCCCACCCCCCCAAAAAAACACCCAAAACTTCAGGGAACCAGAAATCCTCCCTCTTAGCTTTTGCTCTTCCCTCTCCCAGTACATCCTTTTTAAAAAAAATGTTTATCTATTTATTTTGAGAGATAGAACACAAGCAGGGGAGGGGCAGAGAGAGAGGGAGAGAGAGAATCCCAAGCAGGTTCCATGTGCCCTCAGCACAGAGCCTGATGTGGGGCTCGAACATTTGTTTGGACAAATGTATAATGGACATGGGTCCACCATTAGAGTAACATATATTAGTTTCACTGCCCTAATAATCCTTCCTAAACTCTGGCAATTACTGATTGTTTTATTGTCTCCATCGTTTTGCCTTTCCCATAATGTCGTATAGTAGAATCATATACTATGGAGCCTTTCCTTTCACATTGGCTTCTAGAAAGGGCTTTTTCCAACCCTAACATACTTGAGCCTTGCTAAAACCAACCAAGAAGCAAATGAACCATAGTTGTATAACCAAAAGGCTTAATAAACAAAACCAAATGAAAACAGCCACCATTAAGTAAGTCACATTTAAAAAAAAAAACACAAAAGGAAAACTCCTGGGTTTCGAAGACCATTGTTCTTTCTCCCCCCCCCTTATATTCTTTATTCAGATACACCAATTTTTTTTAAAAAAAAATTAATTTTATTTAAATCCAAGTTAGTTAACCAATATAGCGTAATAATGGTTTCAGGAGTTGAATTTAATGATTCATCAGTTACATACAACACCCAGTGCTCATGGCAACAAGTGCCCTCCTTAGTGCCCATCACCCATTTAGTCCTTCCTCCCACTCCTCTCCCCTCCAGCAGCCCTCAGTTTGTTCTCTATATTTTAGAGTCTCTTTCGGTTTGCCTCCCTCTCTGTTTTTATCTTACTTTTGCTTCCCTTCCCCTATGTTCATCTGTTTTGTTTCTTAAATTCCACATATGAGTGAAATTGTATATTTATCTTTCTCTGATTGATTTATTTCGCTTAGCATAATACACCTTAGTTCCATCCACGCTGTAGCAAGTGGCAAGAATCTTTAGATGACATGAGCTATGAGCCTAACTTTAGCTGAAGTGCACACACGGTTGTATTTTGTCTTTTAGCGGTCCTGTCAGCCTTAGGTGTGGATGAAGATCTTCTCTGCTTCCTCTGTGTTTACCTGGTAAGAGCCCCAGGCTGGCTGCTTCCTCTGATTACACTCAGCTAAGCCATTTCACCCCCCAGGATGTCAGCATTCCTGCCTCTGAGATAACATGTTCAATCTTAATGACCTATACGGTTGCTCTTAGGATAATGTGACCTGACAGTTGCATTTGATAAATTCCTACAATTGAATTTAATACATTAATTTTGTAGTGACTCGTGTTTTGTGTTGTTTTTTTTTTTTTCCTGGTACAGAACACGGAGATTACTGTAATCTCTATGAGTCAAGGGACCGTGCCCATTTTCTTCATTGCTAGCAACCCAGCCTTTAGTGTCTGACACAAAATATGTTCTCCATAAAAATCTGTTGATTGAGTAAATGCCCGAATGCATGAATAAGTGGATAAAAGTGATCTTAAAGTGGACGCCTACAAATGTACCAGGCTTACTTTTGGGTAACCTGATGGACTTTTCTATTTTGTTCCCCTTCATATAAGTAGAAATATTGCCTGTACTATTTTAATTTTACCGCTATCTCATAGTTTTAAGGCCTGACTTACTTAAATCCATGCTGAGGACAAGTAGAAGCCAATGTTTTTATTTCCAAACCATATTTCAAGCCTGATGACAAGAAAACAGTGCTGCCTGATTGGATTTTCCCCTAATGAATGGAGACCATAAAAAGGACTTATGTTCAATGTCAGTTATTCATATTCCCAACAACTTGTACACTCACAACTTATCACTGGCCTCTTCACCGACAATAAAATGAAGCTCCGCTTTGAATAGAATGCAGGTTGCTCTCAGGTAAAAATACATCCTGACTCGAACAATGGATATTTGCATCTGTCTCTTGGAGGCAGCAATGTGTGGCCATCACTTGGGTGAGACGTAGCAGTCAAAGCAAAATTGCAGTGAGAGAGGCCAATACGCTACTTG
The DNA here is from genome assembly GCF_022079265.1 of Lynx rufus. Taxonomy (NCBI): domain Eukaryota; kingdom Metazoa; phylum Chordata; class Mammalia; order Carnivora; family Felidae; genus Lynx; species Lynx rufus. Next base: position 140,842,868 of record NW_025814867.1, read on the forward strand.
AGATATTCTTTCTGTGTAACCATCAGTCTCTGAAGTTCGAAAAAGAGAATAGAGGTGGAACGTTTACGACTCCCTTTGTTCCTCAGGCCAGCCAGTCAGCTGACATTGCTAATGGCATGTGTTAGGGTCATTAACTATCTGAAACATTAAAAATTAATGATACTTCACGTAATCATGGATTTGTACCTTTTGGGTTGACTCGGAGGTATCTGAGGAAGATCTTGGAGAAAATATTGACCCCTGGGGCATTTGGGGCAGGACGATTTTTTGTTTTATGTGATTGCCATCTGTGGTGTACTAAATGCCAGTAGCATCTCCATAGACATAGTGTCACCTGAAATGCTACCACATTGTTTCAAAGACTCCCTGGTTCTTGGTGGTGGTGGTACCACCCGTCATTCTGAATCATTCCCATCAGGGAAGGCTGTAGAGAAAAGGAGAAAAGAGGGAAGGAGAGCGTTTCTTGAGATGATCACTTCAAATTTAAGAACTGTGGGCTTAAATTTAAATGTTCTCTTATTGTAGCATTTGGGCAATGACATCCCATACCCTAGTTTGCAGTTCTGGAAAACACATTCAGTAATGAATTTAACAGATACTTTTACTGAGTGCCTATATTTTTCCAGACATTTTACTGGATGCTGGGTATAGAGTTGTACATTAAACAGACATGCCCCTGGTCCCAGGGAACTTACAGTCTAATGGAGAAAGGGGACAGAACAGAAACAAGTAAACAATATTTAAGTACATCTGGAGATAAGTGCTGTGAAGGCAGCACACGGGAGATGGTGCTGCAGAGCAATGGTAAGGCGCCGTTAGAGACTTACTCAGATCAGGTTGTTAGGGAAGCCCTAATATTATCATTTGGTATTTCAAATGAGATCAGGAAATAAGAAAGACGGGGCATCAGTATGTGCAAAGCACAGGAAAGGGTGTGGCAATAACACGCTGAACCAACAAGTGTGGAGAGAAATGGCATAGTGCAGTGGATAAAAGCAATGACTTTGAGGTCCTGATGGTGGCCACTAGGAAGTTTGCTTATCACCAGTGACTTTGAAAAAGTCTGTCTATTCTGTGTCTATTTCCTCACTTAAGAAATAGGGATGTTACATGAAAATATCCTTATGAGTCTATGCAGTTATTTTTATTGGCTTGTTCATTCTTGGAAGCTGCCAGAAGAAATTTGTTAGTTCCTCCTAGGATCACAGAACTAGAAATGATCTTAGAGGTCATTTAATCTAACACCTTTATTTTGTTTTCAAGAAAACAGTGGTTCTGGAGAATTCTTCACGGTCCTGAAGCTGGTTAGTGGTAGAGCTGGGACTAGAATTCAGGTGCCTTGCTTGCTTTCTCAAATAAATAGGTAACAAAACCCAGAGCAGTCGAGAAGAGACCTCTGGTCTATTTTAATATATTACATGATTCATATTCAGATATATGTTCTTTTTTTTTTTAATTTTTTTTTCAACGTTTATTTATTTTTTTGGGACAGAGAGAGACAGAGCATGAACGGGGGAGGGGCAGAGAGAGAGGGAGACACAGAATCGGAAACAGGCTCCAGTCTCCGAGCCATCAGCCCAGAGCCTGACGCGGGGCTCGAACTCACGGACCGCGAGATCATGACCTGGCTGAAGTCGGACGCTTAACCGACTGCGCCACCCAGGCGCCCCAGATATATGTTCTTAAGAATGCATGTTTCGGGCACCTAGGTGGCTCAGTCGGTTAAGCATCTGACTTCAGCTCAGGTCACGATCTCATACTCCGTGAGTTCGAGCCCCACGTCAGGCTCTGTGCTGACAGCTCAGAGCCTGGAGCCTGCTTCGGATTCTCCCAATCTCTCTTTCATAGGCTGTCTCTCTTTGTCTCAAAAATAAATAAAAACATTAAAAAATTTTTAAAAAAGAATGCATGTTTCAATCAGGACAAGAAACAAATGGCACACTCAGACTGGGTAATTGGAAGAGCCTTTAATGATATGTGTGGGTAGTGGTTGCACAGTATACCCAGGCTAGTATCAGTGTGGAGTGTTACCAGCCCTGGGTCTGAATGGGGCAGAGGAAAGAGTTGGCAGAGACAGCTGCTTGATGAGTGAATCCCATGAGAATCGAGACTTCTGTGTAAGAGGCACAGCCCAAATAAATAACCCAAGTAAATACCCTATCCTATTCTTTGTTTTCCTTCTGCTCTCTTGAGGGGGCTCCCTGTTGGCCAAACTCAACCAGAAGCCCAATAGGCAAGGGAGCTCACTGATGTAGTCCATATAGTATGACTCCCTGGGAAGAGATACAGGGGAGAGGGGTGGAGATTAGATCTGGATGGACAGAATGGGAGGTATGTGATACAGAAAGGCTTTATGCAAAGAGTATTTTTAACTTTTCTGTCTATTCAACGTGTTTTTTTTTTTCATCAACACTTTAGGTTATCTTATGTCATGCCATATATTTGCTTAAAAATTATTATATGATAGATAAACATTTGGCCTTTATTTTGGTTTCTACTGACCTGTCTTTAAGAACATGTCTACTGATTGCCAAAATGACAGTGAAATTCACATAAAAAATTGAAATAAGTAATGAGTCCATCTAAATAAGTTGATAAAATTATTTTCTCAGTTCATCTGAATTTGACCAAACACTAGTTTCAATTAAGCTCTGCTTTATGGAAATTTATTCTTATTTTTTTAATTTAAGTTTTTAAAGTTTATTTATTTATTTTCATACAGAGAGAGCACGAGCAGGAAAGGGGCAGAGATAGAGAATCCCAAGGAGGCTTCACGCTGTCATCGCAGAGCCTGATGTGGGGCCCAAACTCATGAATTATGAGATCATGACCTGAGCCAAAAATCAAGAGTCAGACACTTAACCAACTGAGCCATCCAGGCACCCCATGGCTATTTGTTCTTTACTGGGAGACATACTGGGAGTCATTGAAACCACTGTATTTTGCTTGTAGTGCAGAATGCAGTTGCCCACTTTGAGTTTCAACTGTTCATTCCCAGCATGCCCGAAAGTCTAAGTGGTAGAGCAGATCCACTGAGATTTTATTTGTATGAGAGATGATGAAGTCTCCTGGGCAAGTTTCATCTCAAGGGAGGAAAAGAGGCAGAATTACGTTCCCATAAAATGTCCTAGTTTTCAGAGAAGAGTAGAATTTTTTTTTTAATGAAAAGAGCACAATGTCTATCACGAGAATTTGTCCTACAGTTATTTCCTTGTAGATCTATGGTCTAAGTTTAAGGGAGAGAAAAGGATACTAGGTCAAAAATGAAAGAAATAGTTTCACAAGATAGCCCCTGAGACATTGGGAACTGCTTTGAGCTTGGCATCTTCAGTAAAAGAGAAAGAGTTCTTTTCCCATTTAGCTCAGGGTACAGCATTGTATTCGTTTGTTAAAAGATGGAAAGAATATAGGAAGCGCTAGCATATTGGGGACTCTACCCTTTCAGTGGCCCAGGCCTCAAGGTGTCTGTGTCCTAACTTTATTGGAGTCCGCAGCCAGTAGGTTTCAACAACAGCCAGAGGCAGACACAGCACCCCAGTCATTCTCCAGGATAGTTCTGCCGCTGCAATAGTGGACAGTGACGATGCAACACAGGATCTCCCGCAGCAATGATGGTGCTGGTGGCTGGGCACACCAAACCATCTTACCAGTGTCCCTAGCAGCATGGCAGTGCCACGTGACCTTCGTGCAATTTAGTGGTTGGCATGTCCAGTCAATAACCTCGGTAATTTTGGGATGAGCACTGGGTGTTGTATGGAAACCAATTTGTCAATAAATTTCATATATATATATAAAAAAAAATAACCTCGGTAAAAGAGGAGGTGCAGAAGATGCTACCTGATAACTGAGAGGTCCCAGAAATACTCTGGTGACTCCCAAATCTAATCACAGGTTATACTTTTCAGGAGTCTGGAAGTCCTACAGTAACGAATGAGGCTCAGAATGGGGCAATACCATTTATTAGATTGCTCTGGCCTGGAGAAACGCAGACCTCATAAATATTTTAATTTTGACATTCATTCATATATAGCTTTGTGCTGGGCAAAACTACTTTATTCCTGGATTCCTGGAGAACGCTGCTGTTTATGCAGAATTATCTAGAAGACTATTACTGCCTTTTTCTTATTTAAACATTTCCCCTAACTCTTCTAACATATTGCTATTGTCTAATTTATTACTTTATTGCTTGTAGGTAATTTTCCCTTTAAAATTCTGCAGGGATCTTGAGTTTTTTTCTTTTACTTTTTGAATGTATAACAGAAAGCCAACAACCAGTTCCATAGGAATATTGAGATACTGACAAAGTAGATGCCAGTGTTCACAGTTTTCATATACTCTATCAACATTCATGACTGTCCCTTCCAAATCACTTAAAAATTTACATCACTCTGCAGATATCCTCTTCCTTTATCTCTCTCTTTTTTTTTAAAATAAATATTGACTCATTCATTTGTACTGGTCCAAAGAAATATAGGGCATTCACAGAAAATTCAGAGTGGTTTCTGTATTGGTGAAAGTCATGCCCTGAGAGATAATTGGGTGCAGGTGTCTGCTGGGACCAGGTGCTTTGTCAGGGAACAGAGGGACCTTTTACTCTCCATCACATCGACAGTGTACATAAAAGTGGGAACTGAAGAAGAGAAAGTGATGAATTGCAACAGAGGGATGAAAGGAAGGATATGAGTCATTAAGATTGTTCAAACACGTAAAATTATCTGTTTAGAACCCAAGCCATGGAAAGGCAGCTTCTGTGATCAGTGACAGGATCACCACAGGTAGCTCTACAAGCAAAGAGTAAATATGGATATATTTCTTTGCATCATTAGAAATCTATTCTCACCGAAAGATGTTTTTTTTTTAGGATTATGAAATGATACATTTACAGTTCCTAGATCTGCAAAATGAGGATGATAATAATATCTATACGATGAGATCGGCAGATTCAATGTAATTAAATGTAAAATGTTTAGAACAGTGCCTGGCACCAAAAAAATTATTATGATGTAAGGTAATACATTTCTAAGGATCCTTTCATTCAGAATCTTTTTACAATCGTATAACTGCTTTTTCAGAACTTGGATAAACGCACTAATGCTCTCTATACATATCAAATGATAACGGCACAAAGGATGGCAGCCATTTTATAACCTATTTCGACCAGTTTTCTTTTTCTTTCTTCTTTTTTTTTGCTTCATTTCTGAATATTCAGTGTTTTCTTTTCTTTTTTCTTTTCTTTTCTTTCTTTCTTTTTTTTTTTTTTTAACATACCCTGAGGAAATGGTAATGGGAAAACGATGAAATCTTATTTTAGTAAAAATGCCTTTAGCAAATCCTTTGGACACTGCTTGTGAAGTCTAAATTACATTGTAATCTGTTCTATGGGAAATGTGATTTATGAGACAATTATTTTCTGATATTTGGTTGGTATTCTTTTTATGTAAAAAATGAGCCCAGATTTAATCTGAAGAATTGTAAGAGCACAGCTCCCAAACTGGTGTGTGGTCTCCTTCCCACTAAGTGAGTCAGTCAAGAGGAGCATGTTCATTTACTTGAGTGACATGTGTTAATACCGTACTTAATGACACAATCCAGCTACATCTGGATCGATGTATACCATCAATTAAAAACTGAGACTATAGCCTTTGTGCCAGTTCTCTGACCCCTATCTTGGATTACGGACCCCACTGAGAATATGCTACTCACTGTAAACTCTCTTCTTCTAGTTCTTTTTTTTTTTTTTAATTTTTAATGTTTATTTATTTTTGAGAGAGACAGAGCATGAGTGGGGAGAGGCAGGGAGGGAGAGGGAGACACAGGATCCGAAGCAGGCTCCGGGCTCTGAGCTGTCAGCACAGAGCCTGACACGGGACTCAAACCCACGGACTGTGAGATCATGACCTGAGCCGAAGTCAGAAGCTTAACCTACTGAGCCACCCAGGCGCCCCTCTTCTAATTCTTAAAAACAGACATTTAACAAATCTGTAACAAGGGATACAAGGAGGGTACAAACTAGGTAGAAGCAGGGGCAGAAGTGGGAATCTGTGAATTTTGACGGGAGAAATCATCACACCTCCCAGAGTATAAGCCCTTTTGCTACATGTGGGAAGATGAGCAGGGGGTCCACAGAAGTGAGAAGCCTTTTGAAGAAGCAAGTTTGGGGGTGCCTGGTTGGCTCAGTCTGTTAGGAGTCTGACTTGGGCTCAGGTCATGATCTCACGGCTTGTGAGTTTGAGCCCCACGTCAGGCTCTGTGCTGACAGCTCAGAGCCTGAAGCCTGCTTCAGATTCTCTCTCTCTCTCTCTCTCTCTCTCTCTCTGCCCCTCCCCTGTTCATGCTCAAACTCTCTGTCTCTCAAAAATAAATAAACATAAAAAAAAAGAAGAGGAAGAAGCAAGTTTGTCTTGTGTGTTCAGGGAGTGGTGAGAGACCCAGGGAGTGGTCTCCAATGCATTTTCATAGACAAAGCAGAAAGGACTGGACTTTAATGACTTAATTCTTCTGAACTGCCTTCACGTTCTTCCCAGTCCACCCCGAAAATAAGGCGCAAGTTGTGTGATAATGGAGACATTAACTCACAATGAGATACAGAAATGGGAAAATCAGATCACTTGGTTCTATCCATCCTTCAGATTATGGAGACAATATGAGATCTCTTATTCACTTATTGCCTATGACCAAATGTGATTCAGAAAGGGATCCCCCTGCCTCCCCTTCGCACTAATAGGAGGCGGGCTGCACACATTCGAAAGCTGCTCAAAGCTGGGTAGGAAAAGGGAAAGCAGAGCTGAAACAGGTTAAAATCGAAGGGTCTAGCTGAACATTTTAAAACCATTTATTTCTTAATGCATCCAGAGAAGGCAAAGTCCCCAGCACACGTTCCTGTGGTTGCAAACATTTCCTTAGATTTGTTTTCCATGTTTAGTGAAGGTATTCCAGATTAGGTTAGGTAGCAGCTTGGTCCACTGAACACTCATCTGGAAACTCGTCTGGGATTTCTCTTCTTAATGGAGATTAAATATCTTGGCACGAAGTTAAAACAAAGGTTAGAACCGGGGCCACGTTAAGACTTGTCCATAAGGTATGTGGTACATGGTTTACTTCGTTCCCCTGCCAAAATTCGATGTGCTGTATCGCAGCTCATAGATGAAGTTCACGAGAGACACAAACGTTGTGGATCTCGGTTCAGTGTTCTTAGGAATGCAACACTCACCCAGTCAGCATGCCTCTGGGATCGTCACGGCTCCTTTCTGCCCCCGTCAGTTCACTAAAAGCAATTTGATCACAGCCAAGCTTGGCCCTGTAATTCTTTCAGCTGTGGAGCTGGTACAGTCCTGTTAGGAAAGATTGACTAAACTCCACATAATGGACCCACAGAGGATGAGAAAAAATATCCCTCCTGTGGTAGGCTGACTACTAAGATAGCCAGTGCTCTCACCTCCTGGTATTTGTGCCCTTGTGTAATCTCCTTCTCTTTTGGGCAGACTTGACCTGGTGACCTTATTCGAAGGAACTGAACGTGGCAAAAGTGATGGGATGTCAGTTCCAAGATTAGCGTTTAACTCTGTGACTCCCCTCTCGTTGGCACTATGTTTTGCTAGCATGTTCTTTCGCCTTATGGCTCTCGTTGCTTGCTCGCGCTGGGGAAGCAAGCAGACATATTTCAAGTTGCAGGTGGTCCCTGGCCAACAGCCAGTGAGTCAATCGGACCCTTAGTCCAAAAGCCCGCCAGGAATAGAAGCCTGTCAACAGAGTCCTCCAGGCACAGGAAAGAGCTTGGAGACAGTCCCTCGTCAGGTGCACGTGGAGGTGACCCGTGGGAGTCCCTGAGTCAGAGGACCCCACTAAGCCATACCCAGGTTCCAGGCCTATAGAAACTGAGATCGTTAACGTTGTTTCAAGGTGCTAAATTCTCAGGTAGTTTGTTACGCAGCAATGGATAACTATTATATCTGCTCACAGAAGTGGTAAGGCTCAGAAGTGGGAGAACAAGCATTGGAAAGAGAATTGGTATATATATTTGTATCTGTCGGACTCACCAACCCAGAGAGAATCCTTATGACAGTTGTTTTCTGTATACTGTTTATAATCATGGCAACAACCTGGCAAAGGTGGTGGTGTTCCCATATTTTAGATAAAACCGAGGTTGTGGAGACCAAGTTACTCGGCTCAGAACACATAGCTAGAAGGCAACAGAGGTGAGAGAAAACACGGTCTCTCACTCTGAAGCCTTCATTCCTTCTTCTGCCTTAACCAGTGTAAGTGGCAAGGGGTGTGGTGGGGATTAGGGTGGAAATCAGAATCACCTGGAGATCTTTTTGAATCCAGTTATGTTGCTTTCGTTTCTGGAGGTCCTGACGCGCTTTGAAATGAGTCATACCACACAGTGGGGTCGCACCAGAAAAGCACTGGACTTACAAGTTCAGCTCTCTCCCTTGCAACTTGGCCCTTTAATTAAAACCGCATTTCAACCACATTCAGGTTGAGGATCTGGAAAGCGATTATGTGACCATATGACTTTGGCATTGTGGTGTTAGGGTGTTTTTTTTTTTTTCAACATTTATTTATTTTTGGGACAGAGAGAGACAGAGCATGAACAGGGGAGGGGCAGAGAGAGAGGGAGACACAGAATCAGAAACAGGCTCCAGGCTCTGAGCCATCAGCCCAGAGCCTGACGCGGGGCTCGAACTCACGGACCGCGAGATCGTGACCTGGCTGAAGTCGGACGCTTAACCGACTGCGCCACCCAGGCGCCCCTAGGGTGTTTTAATTAAGTTAAAAATAAAGCAATAGCACCCAGCTCTCCACTATTTTGACAGACTCAACATAGTCTGATGCATCCTGGACTTGACCTCACGGCCAAAAGTTGGCAAAATGGGTTTGGCTAAGCAGGGACGGATTGGGAATAGAATGGAAGAATGGTAAGCGCGGCTTTCATTTGGTGGTGGGAACAAGATTGTGGAGCAGGGCAGTTCAGCAGAACTGAGTAGACTTTGAGAAGGGCCTGTGGTTCTGTCTCACCAGCTCCTGGGCCAGGGTCCCTCTTCTAGATTCAGCCCTTCAGCTCTTGCAATACCTCCCCTGCTTCTGGCCCTGAGGAGAGACCGAGTGGGCTTCTTGCAGACCCCAGCCTCACTTGCACAGCAAAGGCCTCTTTGCACATATTTGTGGAGGATGTCACCATTCGCTGGGAAAGCTCAGTTTCTCCTGGACGAGATGACTGTATCCTTCTTCGTAACCTCCTTCCTGCTACCTCACTGCACTTTGCCTAGATTTTTCTAGAGCAGCACTGCCCTGTATGGTAGCCACTGGTCACTTGAGGCTATACAGCATTTGAAATGTGTTAGTGAGACTGAAGACGTGAATTTTCCAAAAAAAAAAAAAGAATTTTTCATCTAATTTAAATTTGATTTATTTAAATTTAAATAACCATATGTAGCTGGTGGCTAATGTGTTGGACAGCACGATTCCAGAGGCTGCCGTCCTTACGTTATTCTTTTGTTAACTTATTTTTGGTTAATATTTAGAGAACATTTTCTATGTGCCAGGCACTATACTTAGAATTTTGCATGTATTCATCCAATTTTCACAAAACCTGATGAACCTCATTATATTATTTACATTTTCCAGAGCAGAAAGTTAAATTTCATAGAGATGAAGTGGCCTCTCTCAAATAATACAGGCAGGAGACAGGATTCAAAATAAAGTCTATCTGGCTTCAGCCCTGTGTTTCTGTACAAAAGAATGAGGCTAAATCAGCAGAAATGGAGGGTGAAACAAAATGGAACCAAGACAATTAAAATATAACCCTTGGTATAATGAGTCATTTCACTTTATTGCATATTGTAGACGCTGGCCACAGCACACACATTGGTTTCTGAACAACCATAATTCAAAGCTTTCACATTATATGCTGTTTTCCTTTCAGATGTATCATCTATGAAAATATCAGTGAGCTCCAAAAGTCTATACTGGTAACGTTCACCTTTATGCTCTTGTGACACTAACTACAAATAGTAAAAATAGTCATCGGTTGTAGGTCTTTGGGCCTGTGCTGAGCCTTAAGGGTAGCCATAAAACAACTCAAAGAAGAGATATGGTGCGGACTGAAATGGCTCCTATGGGGGTAATGTTTGCAGAACATAGGAGGTACGCAGTAAATGTTTATGGATGGTGAAGATGATGAGAATTCAATTTCCACTGCTCCTTTCCTCTCCATTTTTCCTAAGGAATTTACGGTTCATTTGCAACCAACACTGTGAACGTCACAGAGACCCCAGCACTGAGTCACATAGCTGCAGTGTAATTGGATGTGATCACACTTACAGGAGAGAGATAAGGCACATGTACTTTTAAAACTGTGCTAAAATCTCAGTCACTAGAATAGGCTGGAGCTCTTGAATGCTTTGTGTCTTATAAGCCAGAAAATCGTCAGTGCCTAAGACTCAAGCAAGTACATTCAAAACAAATCCAGCTTTTAGATCTCACTGACAGAGTGCATTTCAGTCAGATCAATGTATTTGAAAGAAAAATATGCTACATATATTAACTACTAAGTTTCCTAACTACGAGGACCGGAACTGTAATTTTAAACCTTAAGGCATTTCTTTTGATTATTTTATTCAGCAAAATTCTTAGTGTCATTTTGGGATTTCACCAAATTATGACAATGACGTTGGATTAAACTTTTTAGATTTAATTGCCAGATGACACAAACATTTGATCATCTGCTCCCAGTGTTCTTTTAGGCATGCAGTGCAGTGTTTAAGCAGACTTGTAATAAAGATCTTTCTAACCAGCTACTAGAAAGTTATGATTATCACAGTGTTCTTTCAATGAATAGAAGTGATACACAGTTTTGTTGTTCAGTTTTATTGAGAAATAACTCACATGCATCACTGTGTAAGTTTAAGGCACACGGCATGAAGGTTTCATTTACATATATTGTAAAATGATTACCACAATAGGTTTAACTAACATCCGTCTTCTCATATAGATACGATAAAAGGAAAGTAAAGAAGAATAAAAGAAAAAATTGTCTTCTTACGATGACAACTCTTGGAATTTACTCTCTTAACATCTTTCCTATATACCATACAGCAGTGTTAGCTCTAGTCATTATGTTGTACATTACATCCCTAGTGCTTATTTATCTTAAACTGGAAATTTATAGCTTTTGACCACCTTCCTCTTATCCCCCCTCCTCCCACCTCCCACCTTTGGAAACCACAAGTCTGAGCTCTTTATCTATGAGTTGTTACTGTTTTAAGATTCCACATATAAGTGAGATCACACAGGATTATTTTTGTCTTATTTCACTTAGCATATTACTTTTAAAGTCCATTGTTGTTGTCCCAAATAGTAGGATTTCTTCATTTTTTAATGGCTGAGTGACATTCCATTGTGTACACACACACACACACACACACACACACACACACACCACCCTACACCCCATACCTTCCTTATCCATTCATCTATTGATGGATACTTAGACTGTTTACATGTCTCGGCTATAGTAAATAATGCTGTTATGAACTCATATGAGGGTACAAGATATCTTTTTTGAGGTAGTGTTTTCAGTATCTTTGGTTATGTTCTTAGGAGCAGAATTGCAGGATCATATGGTAGTTCTATTTTTAATTTTTTAATGATTCCTCCATATTATTTTCCATAGTGGCTGCACTAATTTATGTTCTAACAGTCTCTTGTGTTCCTTTGAATTTCTATGGTAATAGCTGTAATGTTTCTTTTTCTCTTTGTAATTGTGTTGATTTGTTTAATTTTTTTTCTCTTATTTCCTTGGTTGGTCTGGCTAGGATTTTGTCAATTCTATCTTTTCAAAGAAGCACTCTTAGTTGGTTTATCTTTTCTATTGTTTTTCTATTCTCTATTTCCGTGCTGATCTTATTTCCTTTCTTCTGCAAACCTTGGGGTCCATTTGTTCTTCTTTTTCTAATTCCTTATGGCATACAGTTAGGTTGTTTGAGAACTTTCTTACTTCTCATGTAGGCATTTATTGTTATGAACTTCTCTCTTAGAACTGCTTTTGCTGCATCCCATAAGTTCTGGTGTGTTGTGTTTCCATTTTCATTTGTCTCAATAAACTTTTATTTCTCCTCTAATTTCTTCTTTGACCCACTGGTTGCTCAGGAAAATGTTAATTTCTATGTGTTTGTGAATTTTCCAGTTTTCCTCTTATTACTGATTCCTAGTTTCACACTACTGGTATGAGTTCAGTCTTCCTGAATTTGCTGGCCTGTTTTGTGGCCTAACATATGGTCTGTCCTAGAAAATGTTCTAGGTGCTCTTGAGAAGATTGTGTATTCTGCTGTTGTTGGACAGAATGTTCTGTGTACATCTGCTAGGTCTATTTGTTCTATAGTGTTGTTCAAATCCACTGTTTCCTTATTGATTCTCTGTCTGGATGATCTATCCATTGTTGAGAGTGGGGTATTAAAGTTTCCAACTATTATTGGATTACTGTTTATTTTTCCTTTTAACTCTGTTAGTTTTTGCTTTATGTATTAAAGTGCTCTTTTCTTGGGCACCTAAATATTTACAATTGTGTATCTTCTTGATGTATTGATTTCTTTATCATCACATAATAACCTTCTTTGACTCTTTTTTATTATTTATTATTTTTAAAGTTTATTTTGTCTGATATAAGTGTAGCTATACTTGCCTTTTTTTTCTTTTATTTAAGGTTAAAGTGAGTCTTTTTTAAGGCTGATATTGTTGAACTTTTTTTATCCGCTCTGCCATTCTTTTGATTGAAGAATATAATCTATTTACATTTATTGTAATTATTTATAGGTAAGGGCTTACTATTGCCATTTTGCTAATTTTTTTCTCATTCTTTTGTAGATCCATTGTTCCTTGTTTCCTATCTTGCTGTCTTTTTTGTGTGTGTTTTTGATTTTTTTTTTTGTATCAATATAGTTTGACTTATTTATTGTGTTCTCTTGTGTTATTACTACAAGATTTTCCCTTGTGGTTACTATGAGGCATGCATAATATATCTTAAACTTATAACACTCTATTTTAAACCTATATTAAACCTATTAATAACTTAAATAGAATTTTTATACTTTACATTTTTATTTCGGCCCCTCACATTTTAATGTTTATTTATTTTTGAGAGAGAGAGCACGAGCAAGGGAGGGGCAGAGAGAGAGGGAGACACAGAATCTGAAGCAGGCTCCAGGCTTCAAGCAGCCAGCACAGAGCCCAATGCAGGGCTCGAACTCACCAGCCGTGAGATCATAACCTGAGCCAAAGTCAGATGCTTAACCAACTGAGCCTCCTAGGCTCCCCTCTGCCTCTCACATTTTAGGTTATTGTTGTTACAATTTATGGTTTTTTTATATGGTGCAAATAACAACAGGTTATTGTATTTATGGTTATTTTTGCTACATTCTTAAAAAATATTTTTAAACTAGAGTTGTGAATGGTGTATCACTATTACCATATTGCATAATCCAATGTGACTACATATTTGCCATTGTCAGTGAGATTATGCTACCTTTTTGTGTTTTTATTTTTGTGTTAATTATAAGGGGAGTTAAAGAACTCCCTTTAGCATTTCTTGCAAGACAGGTCTGGTTGTAATGAACCCCCCTCAGCTTTTGTTTGTTCAGGACAATCTTTATCCTTCCTTCATTTTTGAAGGACAGCTTTTCTGGGTATAGAATTTTTGTTGACAGTTACTTTCTTTTATTATTTTGTATGTCACCCCATTTTCTCCTGGCCTGAAGAGTTTCTGTTGAGAAATTCACCAATAGTCATATGGGGGGTTCCTTGTATGTAAGTTCTCTTTTCTCCTGGTTCTATTAAATGTTGTTGTTGTTTGCCTTTTATTTTTGGCAATATAATTATAATGCCTCTTAGAGTAGCCCTATACCCTTAGGTTCAACCTATTTGGGATCCTTTGGGCCTCATGGATCTAGATATCCATTTATCTCCCCAAGTTCAGTAAGTTTTCAACCATTTTTGCTCTAAATAGACTCTCTGTCCCTTTCTCCTTTTATTCCTTTGGAATTCTTATGATGCAAATATTGTTGGTTTTCATTATCCTTTAATTTCCATAGGGTTTTCTTTGCCATTTTAATTTCTTTTTTCTCCTTTGACTGGGTAATTTCCAATGCCCTATCCTTCAGGTTGCTGATTTGTTTCTCTGCATGTTTAGGTCTACTTTTGAAACTCTCTATTGAATTCTTCAGTTCAGTTATTGTATCTTTTAACTGCAGGATTTCTGTTTTTGTTTTTATTTTTTGCTGGTTGCTTTGTCAAACTCTTTTTGTTCCTGCATTGTTTTCCTAATTTTGTTTAGTTGTCTGTCTCTGCTTTCACATCATTCACTAAACTTCCTTAGGAGTATTATTCTGAATTTTTTGTCTGATAGTTTATAGATTTCCATTTCGTTAGGGTCAGTCACTGGGGCTTAATTTGTTTCCTTTGGTGGTGACGTATTTACCTGATTTTTCATGAGCCTTGATTTCTTGCATAGGTATCTGAGCATTTGAGTAATTAAAATTTTTTTTTAATGTTTACTTATTTTTGAGAGAGAGAGAGAGAGAGAGAGAGAGAGAGAGAGAGAGTTGGAGAGGGGCAGAGAGAGAGGGAGACACAGAATCTGAAGCAGGTTCTAGGCGCTTTGCTATCAGCACAGAGCCTGACGTGAGGCTTGAGCCCGCAAACTGTGAGACCATGACTTGAGCTGAAGTCAGACACCTGGCTGACTGAGCCACCCAGGCAGCCCTGAGCATTTGAGTAATTAACCTCCTTTTCCAGACCTTTACAGGTTTGTTTTGGCAGAGATAGCTCTTCAGTAGTCAGCTCATTTTAGGTGGGTGTGTCTGTTGGAATGCCTTTGGGCAGGTGGGACCTGCTATCATGGACTTCTTTGGGCAAGGCATCTATTCAAACACTGAAGAGAGGGATGGAGTGTGTTTACCACTGGCTGAAAATACTTGGATATGATTGCTGGCTTGGTTCCCTATCCATATGAAGCTGTAGGATGGGGTTTTTAGTTGTCTTATTCTCTGCTCAGACTTACTAGATGTTTGGGACTGGGTCTATATTCAGTAGTAGATGGAGCTGTCTTACCTGCTTCTCTGCTCTGGCAGGGCAGCAGCCAGGGCTCAGGACCCATACAAATCATTGTTTGGGGCACAAATCAGGCCTGAGTGTCCACTGAATTCCCTTGTCAGGTGATGCTGTGCAGATGGACGAAGCCAAGGGCTGCACTCTTTTCGAGTCCCATGGTATGTAGGGCTGTTAGATGGGCCATGCAGCTTCCTGTGTGCTCTGGTTAAGTTCCCTGCTCAGATAGGCTGCAGGCTGTCTTCAGCAATAAGCAAGGCTATGAATTAGATTCCCTGCCTGGATGCAAGAAGAGGAGCAGCTCTAAAACCAGTCAAGCTCTTTGTTGCCTTAACTCAAGCAGACCCACATCACACACGTTCCCTGGCCAGATGAGGCCATTGGCTCTGCAAACTATCACCTCTGTCTGCTCTTCTTTCAGCTCAAGTATCACTCGGTCACGCAGCTTCCAGGAGTCGTCTCTAGCCCTTCTGGTCAGATGGGGCTGAAGGCAATCTCCACAGTTGGCGGGGCTGTGACTCAGTACCCTTCCTGGGTGTGAGAAAACTGGGCTGTAGGGCTGGCAAACTTCTTGTTTGAGGATGTGAATAAGGCAGATCTGCACCCCTCTGGGTTCCCTGGTCAGAGTGTGCTCCCAACTTGGCTCTACAGATGAGCAAAGCCCCTGGTTGAGATTACTATTTGGGCACTGCCAGTATGAACCTGGTCTGCCAACATCCATGGGCTGGTTGTTGCAAGCTCCTCCTCATTCTCTTTCACAGTTATATTTACAGTGGCTGAGCCCTGCAATTCCAGTGGTATGAGATCAGAGTAGGGGTTGCCACAGAGTGATCCACCATCCTGGGGCGGGGGTGGGCAGTTAGTTGTCCTCCTTTGGGTTCTCTTTTCCGCTGGAGGAACTGGAGGCTCAGGAGACATCTCTTCCCGTGGTGCTGCACTGTCCTGAGGGAGGGGCAATGCAGTCAACATGTAGTCGCTTCTCTTACTCCTCTACGACAGTGTCTTGGTCTCTGAAGTTCAGGGGGTGCTTCAGCCTCACTCCTGTGTTCTAGGATTCTCTCAGTGGTGTCTGGTTTTGGATAGTTGTTACTTGTTCTTCTTGTGAGGGGGAGCAAATTCAGCAATGATGTATGTCACCATCTTGGTGACATCACTCTCCCCCAATATTTTGTCAATGTAAATTTTAAAAACATGAAAGGACCCACATAAAAATATAAATGCTAAGGTTACTTGCAGCAAAATATGGCACATTAGAATTATTTAGTAAAAACTTTTATAGTTGAAGGTAGGCACTTCGTAACATTTGGATTTTGGCAAAAGGCAACTGTTTGGTGTCACTATCATAACCTTTCTATTAACTGTATAACTTTTTCAAGGGACTAGGTTTTTAAAGTATTACAAAAGAAAAGGGAAACAAATTTGACTAAGCTACATATGAATGGAATTCCACAGAACAGAATCCAAATTTTATTTTCCTCTCTTCTTTTTGTAAATTGTTGTATATCTTTTTTGTCAAGTTCTATGAGTCTACTCCTTGATGTAAAATCCCATGGGAATATTTGGCTTCTAATCTCTTAATCTGAAGAGAAGTATTTGTTGCTTGTGGAACTCAGTACGGTTCCCCCCCCCCCACAGTTGGAATAACCTTTTTCATAATAAAACACTACTTAAAGTCACATGATTTTTAGATAGCAGTAGCTAGCACTTGGCTTTAAGCAGCTGTTGAGTCCCTTTGATCTTGTTTTAGCTGTCAAACTAAATAGAGAAGATTCAACTCTTCCAGTTGTTTTAATTCTTGGAGGCATAGAGACTTACTTCACACTTACCTAAAACATGAACAGAATGTTTGGGGCCCAGTGGATCCATCTACCATTTGATTTAGCTATCCTTTCTAGAGCATGTCTCTATCAGATAGACAGATTCTGTTTGAAGTCTTGGTAATAGAGAACTTCACAAAACAATCTAGTGAATAAGGAAGCTCCAACTCCTCTTTCTTATCCTGAAACCAAAGTTTCTTGTTCTCATCCAGAAACCAAAGTTCCTGTAGCTTCCACCCAGTGCTTCACAAACAGTGGAAGACACAGAGTGAGCTCTTAGGCACTTGAATAGTATTTATTGATGAATGAAAGAAAGAATAATTCTTGTTCCAACTTTTAAAGCAACGCAGAATATAGTTGTCTCCTTAGGTAGTCCAGGCTGTCCTCCTGTCTTTCCTAATTCTTCTCTTTTCCAGGATCAGTATTGCAATTTCCTTAAGCAACATGATTTTCAGATGTTTTGTCTATCTTCTTACTCTTCTCTGAATGTGCTTACATTGACCAGTACATCTCTTCAAATATGATACCATCAAATCGAACAGTACGTCAGATGGGGTCAGCTCAGAGAAGGATAAAAACTCAGTGTTTCTTAGCCTGGACATTCCACTCGACATATTGTTTCACCCAAAAATGTATTCCTTAGAGCAAGCATTTTATTCCAAGCAAGATCTCTGATTGGCACATATTCTGTTCTGGGAGAAGGACTGTTTTCTTGAATTTCCAGGGTAAGGAGGGGGTGGAGAACGCTGCGCGGAAGCCTGTGGGGTGGGAGAGTAGGGAGGCGGCAAGTCGGCACAGTATTCCATCTCATGGTCATAACTATAGGGCGGTGGTGCCACTGAAAAAGAAAAGGTAAAGGGCGTCAGACATTTAGCAAATACTTAAGTGTCTACTATGTTTCAGCCACTGGACTGAGCACTTTGGGAGGTGACATAATTTTTGTCTGAAAAAAAATCTTAGTTTTATTTGGTTGAAGATGCATGTATATGAAAGGGTAGGTGCTATAAAAAATGGCGCCATTGGCCAAAATGTTTAGAATTGGCTGCTTAGGGAAGTTTCTTGGAAATATGTGAAAGGGCAGATAAATTAACGACTAGGGGCTAATTCAAGACTGAGCAAAAGCACAGAAGCAGAAGAACACTTTTGTTGAAAGCAAAAAGTACGTGGAGGGTGGAAATGGGAAAAAGTGTTGAGGAATCTGATTGTAGCATCATCATGGAGGGCTCTGAATATCACATAAGGAGTGTGTGATGTGCATTTACCAGATATATATATATATATATTTAAAAATTTTTTTACATTTATTTATTTTTGAGAGACAGAGAGAGACAGAGCACAAGTGGGGGGAGGGGCAGAGAGAGGGAGGGAGACACAGAATCCGAAGCAGGCTCCAGGCTCTGAGCTGTCAGCATAGAACCTGACGCGGGGCTCGATCTCACAAACCGTGAGATCATGACCTGAGCTGAAGTTGGACACTCAATTGATGGAGCCACCCAGGCACAACAGATATATATATATATATATATATATATATATATATATATATATATATATTAATATGCTGGTAAATATGCTTTGGGAAGGTGACTGTCTCAGCCGTATGGATTGAAGTGGGCAGAAGGAAAGGAGAAATGAGGTAATAGCATATGTGAAAGAGTGTAAGGGAGTCATGGCATTGAGTGAAAAAATCAGAAGAGATCTTGAGCAGCTGAGTGCTTACTTGATGACTGGGTAGGTGAAGAAAGAGATGGAGAGTGAAAGAAGGTGTCCAGGTATTGGGCACCCTTTATCGGGCTCCTGCAACTCAGAAGGTCATGGAACCATTATAGGAATAAGAAAAAAAGTGAGGGTTTTTCTCGCTTTAGGCAAGCACGTTTGTGAATAGGAATGAAGAATTTCGTTTTCTAAGTATTATTTGAAAAATTTTCTTAATTTTTTATTGTTAATATATGTCAGTGTGTTTTAAATCGTATTTAATACACTTTATCACGACTCTGTATGGATGTCTATTTTGTAGTGTGCCAATCCCGTGTCGAGGGTTGGAAGAGAAGCACCCCTTATGTACTCCATGTCTTCAAGAACCAATCATTCTGCAACATCTGAGCAACCCCTCTGATGATTTGGCAGTAGTTGAATTATCACGATCATGATTCTCATTGGAAATTGACATGCCTTAATTGCTTACTATGAATGTAGCCTAAATCACAGGACTACTGTCATAATAATGCAAAAAATGGCCAAGCCTTTTATTTTTTTATTTTTATTTATTTTTAAACGTTTATTTATTTTTGGGACAGAGAGAGACAGAGCATGAACGGGGGAGGGGCAGAGAGAGAAGGAGACACAGAATCGGAAACAGGCTCCAGGCTCTGAGCCATCAGCCCAGAGCCTGACGCGGGGCTCGAACTCACGGACCGCGAGATCGTGACCTGGCTGAAGTCGGACGCTTAACCGACTGCGCCATCCAGGCGCCCCTGGCCAAGCCTTTTAAACGTTACAATGGAAGAAAAGAACAAGCAACATTTCAATAAACTTATTTCTAAAATATCTTCCAGGGACACCTGGCTGGCTCAGTTGGTGGAGCATGTGACTTTTGATCTTCAGGTGGTGGATTCGAGCACCATGTTGGGTGCAGAGATTACTTAGAAATAAAATCTTTAAAAAAAGTCTTCTAAATTGTGCTCTTACCAATAAGATTACGATAGCGTTCTGATTAATATGCGTGCACAAACATAGGGCTTCACCCTGTATGCAACACGAACAATGTTTCTTCTGGATCCCTTTAACTTGGCTTGCTTTACCAAGAGCTTGATGACTTGAACCACTTACTGATCTGCCTGTACTCAGGGATGTGAGGACACAGGATTGAGTCACCTGAGAAAAGAGGAAAGTGGAGACACAGAACTGGGCAGGATGTCCTCTGAGGACTGCTCTACTGAGCAAAGGCTTTGCCAGTGTCTAGTGGGCTCTACAGGCCAAGGCCTCATGGCAGAGGACGCAGCTGTATACAGCTTCTCTAAGCCTGCTTTAATTAAACATTTGGAGTCCGGGCTATCACAAGCTTTGTTTTCTATAACAAAATGGAACAACTCCTGTGGACTCAAAGCACACACTCCCGCTGTATTACACCCACTCCTTTGCTTCATTATATCTAGGAAGACTGAGACAAAGAGATTTATAATATACTTCATCCAAGCCAAGAAATGCAGGCTCCATGTAAAACAGGAAGTTACAGCTGGATACCCATTGAACTGTTTCTTATAAGCGTGTGGTTCTAAGCTGTTTTTATACGGAAGGTTTCCCTGCCTCCCACTTGAGGAGCACACGTAGAATGATTCTACAGATTGACTCTGCACCATTCTCTGTCATGAAGCCGTGACAGTGTCTATTTATGTAACAAAGTGTTTATGTTTTGCCATCTGCATTAAAACTGCTAGAGGACATTTCAGTGAGATTCCCTATGGTTTATACAGCTGCATGTTGAACATGAAAATTTAAGATAGGATTAGAGCCATATAGCTTTCTACTCATACAGCCTTTGAATTTTGATAAAGTGATAACATAATGCAGAAGAGCAATATTTTGAGGACTATCCATCATGAAATAAACATGGCACATCTTTTATAGTACCAGCTACTGGAAGATATTTTGAAATAAGACTTGTATAACTGTGGACTGTGATAATCTTTCCTTCTTGGGATAATAAGGTTTCACTAGGAAGTAAACTTTTTAAGGTATCAATTCTAGAAAATTCCTAACTCTAAGAGGTTTTGTTCTTAAAGGTCAAATCATCTTTCAAAGATGTATGGATGCAGCTGGAGGGATGGTGCCTTTGAAATTCTTTCATAATCAATATTCCAATTCTATGATTTAAGTAGGGAAAATATGCCATTTATCCTTTTTTAAAATTTAAATTTATCTATTTTATTTTGAGAGAAAGAGAAACCACGGGGAGAAGCAGGGGAGGGGCAGAGAGAGAGAAGAGAGTGAGAGATCCAAGCAGGCTCCACATTGCCAACATGGAGCCCGATGCAGTGCTGGACTCACCGATCGCGAGATCATGACCTCAGTTAAAGTCAGATGCTTAACCAACTGAGCCACCCAGGTGCACCTATGCTGTTTATCCTTAATGTCACTATAGTTTTCTACAATATTATAAAATTTACAGATGTTATGTAATTCATAGAAGAAACATAGTGCTTTTCATCCACTCAGGCCAACATCTCTAAAGCAAACGTAAAGGGGAAGATGCACAGTGCTACCAAAACGTATACAACATTATTTTTAAAAATTTGGAAACAGGAAAATCATCCATAATTTTGTCGCCATGATTTAACAACTATCTTTATATAATCTCTTCTAGTCATTTATGGTTTTTATATCCTTGTAGTCATGTAAAATGGGTATATGCTTTTTTTTACTTTGTATTATAACATAGTCTTTTTCATTCACTACATATTCTTCATAAACTTTATTGTTAATGTCTGCATATTATTCTGACTCTTCAGTTATTTTGAAATTAACAATTTTTTATTATTATAAATAATGGAGTGATGACTTTCTTTCTACACATAGGTTTTTTTTGTATTATTATTTTGATTTAGTTTGTTAAAATAAAATTCCAAGAATCAACCAACTGGCTATCACTTAACACTTTGGTAATTTAATGGTAAAAACAATAGCTCTTTATTTTACCTTTCTTTGGTAGTAGCTGGATTTCACATTGTTCTACAACTTGTTTGCTGTTTGTAGTTTATATTGGGTGATTTTTAGTTTGTTTTAGGTTGGTAATTTAAAAAGTGGGATCTTAATTCGAATCAAAATATAATTAACATAATATGATATGAACAAATATACAGAAGTATGTATCTTTTCTAGGTATTTTTCTAAAAATAACTGTCAAAATGATTAATTATATTGTTTTTACCTTGACATACCACAGTTGAAAACTTGTACTTAAAATATAAGCTTCATCTTTTTTATCTCTTCTGTGTTGTTTCTAAACTTAGACATTTATCTCCTCTTTCAGATATCTGATACGTAACCAAACTATTTCTGAGGTTTTCCATTTAAATTTATGTATTATTTTATTTGGTGTATATTTGCATCAAAGTTTATTTTTTCTAAATGGAAAATTTTTGGCTAAGCCAAATTATCTACATGCCTTCTTAATCCTCATTTTTCACATTGCTTTGTTGTCTCTCCTTTTGTTTGTGAAATTTTAATCTATTTGTTCTATTCCAATGAACAAGACATGTATTTTTGTACTAATATCCCATTTAGTTATTATTGATTTTAAATGGTTTTAATATCTGGTAGGCCAGGTGAATCTCATGACTTTTTTTTAACATGTTTCAAAAAAAAATTTTCTTACTAGATAAATTGACATATAGCATCATGTAAGTTTGAGATGTACAAAATGTTGATTTGACATGTTTATATATTGCAATATGATTACCACCTGTAATATTAATTAAACAAGGAGCCCATTACACTGAGGTGACTCCACTGTCACGGTAAGCAAACCAAGACGTAAGCCTGTAAATGCTTCAAAGTTACAAAATCAAAACACTAAGGCAACCAATCACAAAGAGCCAACTAGGATTTAGGCTGTAGCCAAGCATTTCTTCACTTCCACACTTTCTCTATATAAGGCAGGGTACTCCTAACAACTTCTGGTTGGTGCTGTCTGATTCAAATCAATTTTTGCTCAGATAAACTCTTAAAGTTTTAATATGCCTCAATTTATCTTTTAATATACTTTAGCGTTCACTCACAACTTATTTTTAATTTTTTTAAAAATGCTTATTTATTTTTGAGAGAGAGAGAGAGAGAGAGAGAGAGTGAAGGAGAGCAGATAGAGAGAGAGAGACAGAATCTGAATCAGGCTCCAGGCTCTGAGCTGTTATCACAGAGGCCGACGCAGGGCTCAAACTCACGAATCACAAGATCGTGACCTGAGCTGAAGTTGGCTGCCTAACTGACTGAGCCACCCAGGGCTCCAGCTCACAACTTATTTTTAAAGATAACTCCTAATATTATTGCTAGGAGAAAATCTTCTCCTCCATCGTCTCCCAAATCCCACTACTCACAATTTGCCTGAACCGTACTCAGAGCAGAAGCCCACAGAGCTCCCAGCAGGACCTCTCCAACTGCTTCCATCCCCACCACACAGACCCAGTCCTGCCCACTTTTTCTCAATAGTGGCCTAAGATGCACTTCCCAAAAAGATGATATTATTAGAAGCTGTCATTCCCCTTCCCCTCAGATGACATCAAGACCTAGTCCAGTCATGTTTTACATTTCTCTGTTACCAGAGAAACAAGCTACTAGACAAGCTACTAGAGCATCCTTCATTGTAGACCTCTAACTCTGGAAGGCTTTACGCATGAATTTAATTAATTTTCTAAACTTTCCCCACCCCCTTTCACTGTACTCAGTAGACCACAAAGTCTGTCGTCAGAAAAGCCCTTTGTATCCTCACCTTTTCACCCCTTTACACTTTACTCTAGCTCAGAATATGAGGAAGTCTTCTTCTAATTGTGCCTGTTTTCCAGAGAAATGAGATCTGCTGAGAGCGAGAAAAATAAAGGGGTTTTTGAGCTTTTGAGAAGAAGGAAGAATACAGGAGATAATTATCTCAGGAAGTGAACATTCACTTCCTGTTTTCATTCAAGTCAGATTTGTCCTGAGAGGGCAGCTTCCTCTACAGCAGTTATTAAATCAGAGGTCTTCTTTTTCTCCCGTATCCTACGTCCTATAGGGCCAGCAGGTGCACTGGGTGTCTTCTGGGATTCTCATAGCCATTTTTCAAACCGTGGCTTATGTTCCCTCTTTAAAAACCTGGGCTCTTTTGTAGCACACACTATGAGATTATACTACTTTCTACTCCTCTTCGTTATCAATACCTGTGGTCTGCTCTGCTCTAGAGTCTCATCCATTGAAGATTTAGCATCCGGCCCATTATCTTTCTCCACATCATGACTTCTATTAGCATTGTTGATGATTTCAACATTCATGTGTTGAAGTAATTTCTAGCCCCAAGATGGAGCTTACTTCTGCCCAGGGTGCTATGGCAGCAAACCAAAGCTTAGATAACCGTCATGTCCCTATGAAGCTCCACTTGACCTAGATCCAGTCAGCTAATCCCCAAACCCCAAGCCAGTTCTGAGCTCTATACTTACTTCCTGTTCCTTCTCACTCCAAACAAGGTTTATGCGGCAGCCAGTCAGATATTTCCTATTTTTCTCTTCTTTGTTCTTTATTTTTTTATCCTCTAAAAGCTCCCTTCCTTCCACCTATTTTGCAGCTCTCTGCATGAAGACTGTCCATTTCATGAAGTGTTAAACAGTATTTTTAACACTTGAACTTTTTGGCCTGCAAAAATCTTTTTCTCACCCTTGCTGTAACCAATAACAGAATGGTACGTATGTAAATCTGACCGCGACTCTTTATCTTTCTAGAATACGCATGCCAACATATCTTGAACTTCACCTAGATTTCCAGTTTCACTGATGACATTTAAAAAATTTAATTTAAACTGATGTCACCTCTTTCCTGTCTTCCTATCTTTCTTTATTAAGCTTAGATTTATCATCCATCAGTAAAATTATTTCTGTGCATTTATCAACTTTCTTATCTCTTTTTCTCCCCATTGCCTGATAAATCTCCAATCTTGATTAAATTCAACATTTTGGCTCTCCCAGACTGGTACCTAGGAGCTTAAAGTGGCTAGAGAAAAATGAACAATTATAACAACTGATTTCACTTTCAAGGAATGACTATATTCTTAAGTGTGGAAACCCTTGGCATTGCTTGGAAATTATGTATTTCTTTAGGTATTTCCCTGCCCCTCTGAGATTCCTTAACTATAAACATCTCCTCAACCCACTTTCAGAACAAGACTTGTTTCTAATTTCTGTAAGAATATAGGCACAATCAGAAGATACTATCCTCATATCACCAAATCCTTTGATAAGTATATGAAAGTCTTTGTGTGTTCAGTGCAAATACTAATAAGGTTACCCTCATTTGTGAATTCAATGATGCAAATAGATTTTTGATTTCTTTTTTTGAATGTTTAATTACTTTAAAAAAGAGAGACAGTGCATGGGCATGGGAAGGACAAAGGGAGAGGGGAGAGAGCAGGTTCCACTCAGCACAGGACCGGACACAAGCCTTCATCTCATGACCTGTGAGATCATGACCTGAGCTGAAATCAAGAGTTGGCCGCCTAAACAGCTAAGTCACTCAGGTGCCCCTAGAGTTTTGAGGTTTTTTTAATTCTTTAAAAGCTTTATTTATTTATTTTAAGAAAGAGAGAGCATGAGCAGGGGAAAGGCAGAGAGAGGGAGAGAAAGGATCCCAAGCAGGCTCCGCACTGTCAGTGCAGAGCTTGATGCGGGGCTTGAACTCACAAACCGTGAGATCATGACCTGAGCCGAAATCAAGAGTTAGACGTTTAATTGACTAAACCTGCCAGGCACCCTAGAGTTTTGATTTCTTAATGAAATATTTCCAGGAGATTTTAAAGACCATAAGTCAGTTATTTTATACAATGCTTCTCAACTTGGCTTTGTCAGATTTTTTTTTTCATGCTTAGATTCAAGCTGTAAACTTTCAACCAGAATCCTACACATATACAGTTGTGTCATCTTCAGAGTAACTAATACCCAAAGGTGCAAGATGTCCATCTGTCCTTTTTTGGTGACTTTACTGGCTGGTCAAGATGTTGTTTGATTTCTCTACTGTCTGGTTTCTATCTTTCCCCTTATAACTAGCAGCAAACTTGGGGGTAGATACTTGCAAATGTCCTGCCCCCCTGCAGCCTCTTCCCCCAGATTCAGCATCATTAATGACTCTTGTCCCAAACTTTTTTTTTTTTAGGTTTATTTGTTTATTTTGAGAGAGGGAGAGAGGAGCATGGAGGGGCAGAGACAGAGGGGAAGAGAGAGAATCCCAAGCAGGCTCCACACTGTCATTGCAGAGCCAATGTGGGACTCAAACCCACGAACCATGAGACTATGACCTGAGCCGAAACCAAGAGTTGGCTGCCTAATCTACTGAGCCACACAAGCACCCCCAAACTTTTCTTATGATGGTTTTAAAAATGATGATTTTTTCCAATTCCACAACCCCTTTCTACATGTATCCTTTGTCATTTTTCTGTTTGCAGGAACTTCCCCCTCCTTTTCCACTGTTTACTCAAATCAGTCTATCTATCTATCTATCTATCTATCTATCTATCTATCATCTATTAGGCAATCAGCAGGGGACTCAACAATATACTTCAGATCTCAGATTTCTTGATAGCATTGAAATTCCTTGCTTTCCTTTTGTTGATTTTTATATCTTTGCAAAGCCTTCTGTTGTGGTCTTTCTGTATTCTTTTCTTTCAAGTGTGTATCATCCAAACCTATTTTTAAAAAAAGGGTTAGCACGATCACTTTCCTTTGCTCACAATGAAGTTCTGGAAAGTAGTGGAAGTTATAAGACTTGACAAATAATTGTAATTAAACTGGACACTGTTCACTCTACCCAACATGGCGGGAACAAAAACTATTTTGGAAGGTCATTGTCCAACAAAGTATCGGGGGGGGGGGGCAGACTACCTTTTCTCAGTAATCTCTCTAGTGCACAGAAATAGCGTTCACTGCAGGTGTCCTCACTGAGCCCTTTCAGCAAGGAATAAGATGACCTTGGCCAAATTATTTTCTACTCATGCATGTGGCCCGCAGGCTGTAGGACTATACAATAAATTGGGTGGTTGCCTCATTTATCACAAGGTTATTTAATTACTGTGAGTAAAATATGTAATATGTCTACAGATGAAAGATTTTGAAAAGCATTCAATACTACTCTGTGTGTTTTCCTATCTCTTAAGTAAAAGCTTCATTAGTTACTTTGTGAAGGAAATGAGAAGTGATCAAGCACATTATGTCTGTGAAGACCTAGCCTTTTTGCAGTAAAAATGCTTCCACCATAAGGTTTATTATGTTTCTCACGGTATTCGGTTCCCAGAACAATGCATTTACTGAAAATGCAACATGCTGTCGTGATCTGCCAGAATATATGATGCCATTCAAAAACATGTATCCATGCATGAAATAGAAACTTCAAACCCAGGGGCGCCTGGGTGGCGCGGTCGGTTAAGCGTCCGACTTCAGCCAGGTCACGATCTCGCGGTCTGTGAGTTCAAGCCCCGCGTCGGGCTCTGGGCTGATGGCTCAGAGCCTGGAGCCTGTTTCCGATTCTGTGTCTCCCTCTCTCTCTGCCCCTCGCCCGTTCATGCTCTGTCTCTCTCTGTCCCAAAAATAAATAAACGTTGAAAAAAAAAAAAAAAAAAGAAACTTCAAACCCGAGAAAACATAAGCCCTCACATTCAAATATTTTGTATTTTACATTCTACTTTTATAAAAAGTATTTAAAAAAAATTTTTTTTACATTTATTTATTTTTGATAGAGAGAGAGCACAAGTGGGGAAGGGGCAGGGAGAGAAGGAGACACAGAATCCGAAGCAGGCTCCAGGCTCCGAGCTGTCAGCGTGGAGCCCGACGCGGGGCTCGAACTCACAGACCACGAGATCATGACCTGAGCCGAAGTCGGATGCTTAACCGACTGAGCCACCCAGGTGCCCCCCAAAATATTTTTTAATGTTTTAAAATGTTTAATGTTTAATTTAAGCTTTTTTTTGGTCAAGCAAAAGTGTATCTGGGGGCTCCTGCGCTGCTCAGTTTGGTTGAGCGTCCAACTTTGGCTCAGGTCATCATGTTCCAGTTCCTGAGTTTGAGCCCCACGTCAGGCTCCGTGCTGAGAGCTCAGAGCCTGGAGCCTGCTTCGGATCCTATGTCTCCCTCTCTCTCTGACCCTACCCCACTTGCTTTCTATCTCTCTCTCTCTCTGTCTCAAAGATAAATAAACATTAAGAATTTTTTTTTTTAAAGTGTATCTGGAATATTATCTACAGAGGGCTTCTCCTTGTCTTCTTTCTAGTTAATGTATCTCTCTGACTCTCCTCTGTTCTCTTGAGTTATGGGCTGATCAGGTAAAAACAGGGAGATGTGAAGAATAAAAAACAACCCCCCCTTTTCTCCCCTTTCCTCGAGTTCTAACATCATTACACTAATCCCAACAATATTTTTACTAAGTTGGAAAGAATCCACATTGTGAATTGCTTTTGTGTGAGTAAAAGCTACATATTCCAGGGTGGAATTTAAAGTAAATTCTCTAGGTTTTTGTATATAACTACATCAGATCTTGTCATGAGTGGTGTTCCTCTCTTGTTCAACTACATCTGTTTAAATGACCATTATGTGCCAGTCCCGGTATTATACTTGGGATTGAGTGGTGAACAGAATAGACAATGATTTCTTCTTTGTGGAGCTAATATTCTAGAAGGAGGGGATGGACAAAAAATAGTAAATATAACAATGAGATAAACTATATGGTATCTTAGAAGATTAAAAGTACTCTGGGGGAAAAAAAACTGGGTAGAATAAGGACACAATGGGGAGGGACACAATACACTCTTAAATAGAGTGGGCAGAGCAGCCCTCAGTCAGGAGGTGATTTTTGAGCAAAGAGTTGATTGAGTGCGGGAGTCCATGTTCTAGGCAAAGCCCTAAGATGGGAGTGTGCCCTGTTGTGTTCACAGAGTACACGGAGCCTGTTTCTGTGTTCAAGGAAGAGTGAGACTAGAGCCAGAGTGGCAAGAGGGAGTAGAGAACGAAATGACGTCAGACAAATAAAAAGAGGAGCCAGTTCATGCATTGCCTTCTAGCCCCCAGTCAGGAATTTGCCATTTACTTTGGCTAAAATGAGGAACCCCTGGCTTTGACTGTTCCTCTGGAGAGGATACCCCGAGGTACCCTCTTTTCTAAAGGAGCTGAGAGGGCGCCTGGGTGGCTCAGTTGGTTAAGCGTCCGACTTCAGCTCAGGTCATGATCTCACACTCCGTGGGTTCGAGCCCTGCGTCGGGCTTTGTTCTGAAAGCTCAGAGCCTGGAGCCTGCTTCAGATTCTGTGTCTCCCTCTCTCTCTGCCCCTCCCCTGCTCAAGCTTTGTCTCTCTCTGTCTCAAAAATAATAAAAAAAAAACATTAAAAAAAATAAAAATAAATAAAGGAGCTGAGAAAGAACATACAGTGGATGGGAAATTATCTTTTTAAGAACATATCTTTTCAATATGTTTATATGTAGAACTTCTAGCAGATTCTTGTCAAATACCTGTCAAATTATTAATGTATTACCTTTGTTGAGAATTTTCTTTGTTGAGAAGTTTGCTATTATGTTAAGAGGGTTTTCCTTGCATAAAGAGGACACGTAAAAACTTTAGTTAATACTTTTCCTTAAGACATACATACCTACTAGGTCAGATGCCAGTTTGTTAAGACATGTCACTTACACTTTCTCTAGAATTATTTGTCAGAACTCTGGCTGGTAGACACAGTGGGCGTGAATTGTCTATTTCTCTTAACTCCGGCTGATTGGGAATTGCAGTCAATGAGACAGGCATTAAAAATACGAATACCTTCAGATGTGAGGTAGATTTTGTTACTTGGACCTAATTCATCTCCATTGAAAGTTAGAGCTTCAATCTACGTTAATTTAGAAATGCCCTACCTTCTTGGAGATGATTGTGGTGACCTCTTCAATGTTTCCTCTCTCCAAGGCATAGAGCATAACTAACAAATCTGACTCTTCCTTCAGAAGGAGTAAGCGATTGTGCTTACCGGGATAGGAGGAGATGGCATTGATGTGGGTGGTCCTGATGACGCCCACCCGGGTCCCACGGTTGTTTTTCATGCACATGCAGATACATATGGCAATCCCCGCAATGACCCCCATGATGAATACAATTCCAAACACGATGCCAGCAATTGCGGTGCCCCTAAAAAAGAAAAACAAAAGTACATTTGTTGAAAAGGCTCAAAAGTCTTTCAAATACAGCTCCATGACTATGTGACTAATGCTCCTTTACAAATCTTCTTAAGGATAATGTTAAAAAAAAAAAAAAGATAATTCCCTGAATCAGTCAAGTGAGTAGTCTTGTGTATTTCAATAGATAGGGAAACGTTATAAGCCGTCAGGGAATCCTCTTTCAGTACAGTGAAACTATCATTCAAACTCTGGTTTTAGAAATCCATATATTTATACGAAACACAATTATCCAGATATGCTCTCGAAAACAATAATTAAAAAAAACATTCTGCTGTGTACTTAAGCAGCAAAGGATTTACCTATTGTCTGAGTACACATTTACTGAAAACAATTTGATAAATACCAAAATATTAAAGAAACTTGAACGTTTATCTTTATTAAAACTCTTCACAAAGTAGAACTGGGATTTTTTTTTTTTCTTAACAAAACAGAGAAAACCAAACCAAACTTTTTTTTTAAGTTTATTTATTTATTTTTGAGACAGAGCGAAAGAGAGCATGAGCTGGGGAGGGGCATAGAGAGAGAGGGAGACACAGAATCCAAAGCAGGCTCCAGGCTCTGAGCTGTCAGCCCAGAGCCCAATGCGGGGCTCGAACCCACGAACTGTGAGATCATGACCTGAGCTGAAGTTGGACGCTCAAGTGACTGAGCCACCCAGGTGCCCCCAAACCAAACAGTTTTAAAAAATTATTCAGAAAACAGTTACGACAAACAATATTCTCATTAAATTTGGAAATAATGCAAGCGACACCTTTGTTCTTTAACGTTATGTTTTTCTCTGGAAGGCTTTTATCTCTCACAACAAAATCATAGAAGGGAAAAATACCGCATGAAAGAATCACCATTATCATTACGTGCACACAGTATGATTTGTCAGAGTCTACATTTGTCCACATTTTGGAAAGTAATGGGGAAATCTTTGTGAAAAGGTAAATTTTCAACAGGCAGCATCATTTCTAGCAATGATTTCTGAGGAAATACAGCACGTGTGGGCGCAAATAATGTAACAAGGGTATTTCTCAATGTGTTGTTGCTAATAACAAAATATCAGAAGCACCTTAATATCCATATCAAGAAAATTACAAAAAGAAAAAAAATGTAATACACCAGAGAATGAATCCTATATAGTGACTTAAAAAGGTGAAGAGATCTACATGGATTGGGGTGAAATGTTCATGGTACATGGTTAACTTAATACTACAAGTGAAAAGGCAAATATTCGCAGAATACCAGTATTGACAGATGATTGCAAGGAGAAAATTATATTTTAATTTTCAAAATTTTGAATGTATATCTAAAGATTTATTTTAAACATATGGGATCGGTGCCTGGGTGGCTCAGTCAGTTAAGTGTCCGGATTGTCATTTTGGCTCAGGTCATAATCTCACAACTTCCTGAGTTCAGGGCTTATGTAGGGCTCTGCACCGACAGCATGGAACCTAATGGAACCTAATTGGGATTCTCTCTGTCTCTCTCTCTCTCTCTCTCTCTCTCTCTCTCTGCACTGTCTCTGTCTCTCTCAAAATAAATAAATAGACTTTAAACAAAAAACAATGTATAGACATGGGACAATAAAGAAAAATTTCACTTTCTAATTTGGGTAACTCCCCAGAAGTAACCATTTCAACTCTTTCAAACATTGTTTTAGTACCTTTCATCTTATTTCTCATTAATACAGTTACATTCCTTTATTTTTTTTAAATGTTTATTCATTTGAGAGAAAGGAGAGAGAGAGCATGCACAAGTGGGGGAGGGGCAGAGAGAGAGAGAGAGAGAGAGAGAGAGAGAGAGAGAATCCCAAGCAGGCTCCAACATGTCAGTACAGAGCCAGATGAGGGGCTTGAACCCACGAACTGTGATTTCATGACCTGAGCCGAAATCAATAGTCAGACGCTCAACGGACTTGAGCCACCTAGGCGCCCCTTTATTTTTATGGATTATCTATTGGCTCCTCTTAGAAGTATTTGGGAATTTCGATCCCACAGACAAACTTTATCCATGGTTAAATCAGTCACCAGTATTGACATTTACCATGACATTGCTTACTGCTGAGTCAAGCAAGGTACATTGGTAACTTTCATCTCTCTTACACTTACTTTGTTTATGGAATTTCCATGAGTTCCCATCTTTCCATATGCGTGTTGCTATTAGCCCCCACCCCCAAATTCGTAAGAAAATTTTCAAACAGTTATCAGAAGTTGTTAGCATTTTCTTTTCACTAGTATTCTGAAGTTGCATAATGTGCTTGGATTTTTTTATAAATTATTTTTCCAGTCCCTTAGGATTTTTCATGTCTGGAGACTCATTCTTCAGTTCTTAAAATTGTTCCATAAATGGATGATTTCCGTTCCACCATTTTATGTGTTTCTCTTTCTGGAAGCTTTTTCTGAAATAACTTCCAGGATAACTTCTTTAAGTTTTCTGATCTCTGTTTTCTTGAACTACTTTCTGGGGAACTTCATTGACTTTACCTTCCAAAGTTTCATTGAATTTTCAGGTGTCATATTTTTAATTTCTGGATGCTCTATCTTATCGTCCATTGCACCCACCCCCTTATTGTATAATGTCTTGTTTTGCTTTCATGGATATAGTTTCTTCTAATCTCTGAAGGTACAAATAGATGCTCAACCAACTTGAGCACCCAGGCGCCCCTTTATTTTCATGTATTATCTATTGGCTCCTCTTATAAGAATGGTGTACAATGATGTATAATTTTTTGAAATGTTCTCTTCTACACTTTGTATTTCTTCCGTCCTGTTTAGGTTCCTTTTTATGGATTATTTTGATCTGTTTCATGTTTGGCATTTTCCTTAAATGTCTGGTGATCCTGAATTTTCTGCTCTTTAAAAAAGAAGCACTGATTAGCTGCTTGAAAGTTCAGTGTGGAAGGCTACCATTGGACAGATGAAATCCACGGTGTAAGAGCACCCATAGTTTTTTCTTTGGGGCTGTTCATGGTGCCCAATGAACAGGATCCTCCAATGTTATGTATGAGGCAGCCTGACACTTTCTTGGAGCCTAGAGTTTTGCCTATAAGGGCATGAACTTCCACAAATCCTTGTGCTTTTAACTTAGAGACTGCATCCCACTCTGCTGCGACAGTGGAACCATTCAAAATTAGTCTTCAGTAACATAATTTTTGTGCTTCAAAAGAATGATTTCTAAAGCCAGACTGCCCGGGGTTCCAGCTGTAGCTGAGTAACCTTGGGCAAGTTGCTGAATGCCCCCCACCCACCTAGTTTTCTTACTAATTAAACGGAGGTCAGCCTGGTGATTATCTGACTCTTTTCTCAGATTTCATATCTGTACTCCTGGACTCATTTGCCAGATATATATCTGGCATATTTTCATGCCATATAAATATCTATCCTATACTTTTATTTATTTAGTTAGTTATTTCATTAGTTTTTGAGAGAGAGAGTGTGGGCATGATAATCAGGGGAGGGACAGAGGAAGAGTAAGAGAGAGAATCTTAAGAAGGCTCAACACTGGGTGTGGAGGGCTTGATCGCACAACTGTGAGATCATGACCTGAGCCAAAATCAAGAGTGGGCGATGCTTAACTCCCTGAGTCACGCAGGCATCCCTCTATCCTTTTTATCCTATACTTTGTTTCTATCCTATAATCTGTCCTAGACTTTTCTAAGACAGGTCTGTGATTCTCATCCCAAACCCTTGAGGCCAGATATTTCTCTTAAATCAGAAATTTTAAGATTTTGTAAAGGGAATATAGTACATACACCATATATTGTAGGATACTTCTTCCAGGGCCAGCATCCCGAGCACATACACATTTACATTTCCTTAAAAAAATTTTTTTATGTTTTTATTTTATTTATTTCAGAAGAGAGAGAGAGAGAGAGCACCAGCAGGGGAGGGGCAGAGAGAGAGGCAGACACAGAATCTGAAGCAGGCTCCAGGCTGTGAGCTGTCAGCACAGAACCTGATGTGGGCCTCGAACCCACAAACTGTGAGATCATGACCTGAGTGAAGTCAGATGCTTAGCTGACTGAGCCACCCAGGCACCCCCACATTTACATTTCTGCAGTAAAGGTGAGGATATTTTTTTAAGTTTATTAATTGATTATGAGAGACACAGAGAGAGATAGAGAGAGAGAGAGAGAGAGGCTGAGAGAGAGGGAAAGAGAAACCCACGCAGGCTCTGAGATGTTAGCGCAGAGCCTGACGCACCGTGAGCTCATGCTCTGAGCCGAAATCAGGAGTCGGACGCTTAACCAACTGAGTCACCCAGGCGCCCCAGTAAAGGTGAGGAGATACATATATTTGTCATTGTTTTGTTTGGAGGATTTCAGAACGGCAGATCAGGAATTGTGAACATGTATTTGTTCTTTTCAGAAGAGATTTCCTTTTTATGACTTTTCCCGCTCTTAAAAAACAGAATGCCACTAATAATTCCAATAGACTCCAATAGACTTCTTTAAAATATTCCTACATGTTGAGGCACCTGTGCTGCTCAGTCGGTTAAGCTTCTGACACTTGATTTCAGCTCAGGTCATGATCTCGTGGTTTGTGGGATTGAGCCCCGCATGGGGCTTCACATTTGCAACGTGGAGCCTGCTTGGGATTCTCTCTCCTCTCTCTTTGCCCCTCCCCTGCTCATGTACACACACTCTCTCCCTCTCTCAAAATAAATAAATAAGCATAAAAAAATAAAATAAAATATTCCTACATGCATCTTAACTTTGTGAGTAAATTATGAAAGCAGAATGTGAGATGTATTTGGATGTGCTGTTATTAGTACTTAAAGAATGACAGAGTCTAACAATTTAATATATAAGTCTTTTCAAAAAGGAAAGATTTATCAAAGGAAATAATTTGAAATAGGTAAACCAAAAGTCATCTGGAAACCTTTCTATGGTAATTTTGAAGTCCAAATAAGATTGATTTGGTGGGCTTAATTTATGCTTCAGAAGTAATCAATGGCCCAATTATTCAGGCATAGAGTTTCCGAAATAAGTGTTATGGAAGCTGTTAAGATATCAAGTTGGTACATATTTATATTCATTAATTCATTTTTTAAACAGAGGAAAGTAGAAAATGAGTCACATTTTGTTTTCTTGTCAGCAGCTCCAGCAACAGTGCCTGCGAGGTCAATACTGAGGGTGCAACTAATGTGTTAAATGAGGTTTCTGATTAAATCATGATTTTGGTGTCCTTGATCTTTTGACACCCATTAGCAACTGTAAATTAGTTATTAAAGACATGGCAAGTAAAACATTTATAGCATTATTTACTCCATTATTAATTAAGAGAAACAATAAACAAGCAGTAACCTTCTGGCACATAAATAATTTGGTTTCGTCAACTGTCGGAAAGAGAGAAGCTATTCGTGGGAGAAATTGGGCATCATGAAAATCTTGAAAACAAGTGTAGGGAATGTACTTTTTTTTGAAAGAATGGACTGCCAGGTGTACATATTTTCCTTTTTAAGCTTTTATTTTGAAATAGTTATAGATTCCTAGAAAGTTGTAAAAATAGTACGGAGAGATCCTTGTGTCTCTTCCGCCCGGTGGCTACAGTACAACATCAAAATCAGGAAGGTGACATTAGGATGAAGTGTGTGCATAGTTCTGTGTCATTTTAACACAGGCAAAGATCATGCAGTCACTATGGCAAGCAAATATTTTGCCCACAAATATTTTCCCTGTGCTGTTTCTTTATAGTTAGACCCATCTCCCTCCTCCCCACTGTTAATAACTGCTCAAATCACTAATCTGTTCTCCATTTTTACAATTTTGTCATTTCAAGAGTGTTATGCAAATGGAGTCACGTAGTATATCACCTTTTGAGATGGACTTTTTTTACTGAGCATAATACCCTTGGAGCCCATCCTAGCTTTTGTGCATACCAATGCATTCCTTTTTATCATTAAGTAGTATTTCATGGTATGGATATAACACAGTTTGGTTATCCAGGACCTATTGTTGGGCATTTTGGTTATTTCCAGTTTTGGCTTTTGCAAATAAAACTGCCATGGACAATCATGTACAGGTTTTTGTGTGGGCATAAGTATTCATGTTTCTGGGATAAATGCCCCAAAGTGGGATTGCTGGGTTATTTGAAAAGTATATGTTCAATTTTAAAAGATACAGCCAAAGTATTTTCCTGAAGGGCTGTACTATTTTACATTCCTACCACCAGAGTATGAGACATCCAGTTTCTCTACATCCCTGCCAGCATTTGGTATTGTCATTATTTTGTATTTTAGTTTTTTTTTAATAGGCGTGTAGTGGTATCTCATTGTGATCTTAACTTACATTCCCTAATGGCTGAGGGCAGGGATATAAACATCTTTTCGTGGGCTTAGTTACCATCTGTGTATTATCTTTTTTTAAAAAATATTTATTTATTTTTGGAAGAGTGCAAGCAGGGGAGGGGCAGAAAGATGGGGACAAAGGATCTGAAGCGAGCTCTGGGCTGACAGCCTAACAGCAGCGAGTCTGATATGGGGCTTGAACTCACAAATCGTGAGATCATGACTTGAGCTGAAGTCGGACACTCAACTGAGTGAGCCCCGCGGGGGGCCCCCTATCTGTGGATTTATTTTTCAGTGAAATATCTCTTCATGTCTTTTATTCATGTTCTAGTTGGATTGTTTGTGTTTTTACTATTGAACTTTTAAGAATTCTTCATAAATTCTAGATAGAAGTCTTTTATCAGATATATACTTTGCAAATATTTTCTCAGTCTGTATTTTGTCTTTCCATCCTCTTAACGGTCTTTTGCGGAGACAAAAAATTACTTTTAATAAAGTCCAGTTTTTCAATTTTTTCTTTAATGGATTAAGCTTTTGGTGTCGTGCCTATGAATTCTTCACCAAGCCCAAGGTTCTGAAGACTTCTCCTATGTTTCTTTCTAAAAGATTTATTAGATTTATGTTTGACATTTAAACCTATGGTCCATTTTGGTTTAATTTTTGGATAAGGTGTCAGGTTGAGGTTGAGGGTAATTTTTTTTGTCCATGGATATCCATCCAACTGCTCCAGTACCATTGATTGAAAACACTGTCCTTCCCCCATTGCATTGTTTTTGTACCTTTCTAAAAAATTAGTTGGCCCTGGGGCGCCTGCGTGGCTCAGCCAGTTAAGCGTCCAATTTTGGCTCAGGTCGTGATCTCACAGTTTGTGGGTTCGAGCCCCGTGTCGAACAGCTCAGAGCCTGGAGCCTGCTTCGGATTCTGTGTCTCCCTCTCTCTCTCTGCCCCTCCCCTGACTCATGCTCTGTCTCTCTCAAAAATAAATAATAAACATTAAAAAAAAATAGTTGGCCATGCTTATTTGGGACTATTTCTGGGGTTTATTTTTCTGTTGTTGAATAGGGTGTTTGGTAAATGATTAGATCCGGCTGGTTGATGATGTTCAGTTCTTCTGTATCCTAGTTGATTTTCTGTCTAGTTATTCTACGAATTGATGAGGGAGGATGTTGAAGGCTCCAACTATACTAAATATTTGTCTGTTTCTCCCTTCGTTTTCATCAGTTTTGCGCCACGTATTTTGTAGCTCTTCTGTTGGGTTTGGGCTGCCGTTTGACCTTTACCGGTAGATGTTAGGATGGGGCTGTATTTGTTTCCTTTGTTGTTTTGTAGTCAAATTGTTATTGTCTAAAAGATTTCTGTCTTGCGAGGCTGCCTCTTTACTGGTGCCGCGGCTGGAAAGATTAGGCTTTTGTTGGGGCTTTTATTGTATGTGTCCACTGGTGTTTCTGGGTGGCCGGTTACCTCCAAGACTGGGATAAATGAGTCAAGAGAAAGCACAAGGAATTCACTCTTGTGTTCTTTAGGCATGGGAATCCTAGCTGCTCTAGCACCTTCTCTTCACCTTTCAAACTTTTCTTGTTTGTTTTATATATAACATCTAGGGTTTTCAAGTTGTACTTAGAGGGAAGAATAGGAAAAAGTAGGTCCAGTCAGGCAATGGGGCTTTGAGAAATAAAATACTGCCCAAAAAGGTAATTGTTTAAAATTATAAAGTGATTTTTTTAAAGCGAAATATAGAAACACCTTTTTAGAAGAGACGAAAATGTGATAAATATCTTTAAAGATATAGCTGTTAATTTAGGCTGGCAGGGCCAAAATCGTATGTCATTGACATACATATAGGATTCCAAACCTTTTCCTGTGCATATTAGAGGTGCCCAAAAAATCTTTAATAAATCAATGAATGAAGCTATCTCACATTTCTTTAACTGTGATGGAAATATCACCTATAAAATTCGTTCCCTGTAATGAAAGTATTTCTTTGTTTAATTGAAACGCAATTGACCTACAATGTGCCATTAATTTCAAGTGGTCAACGTAATGATTAGATAACTCTATGGTTTTGCTACACTCAAGAGTAGCTACAACCTGTCGCCATACCACGTTATTGCAGGGCTACTGACTATATTCCCTATGTTGTACCTTTCATCCCCCTATCCATTCCATAACTGGAAGCCTGTGTCTCCCCTCCCCTTCATTTACTTTGTCCACTCCTCATCCCCTTCCCCTGTGGCAACCATCAGATTGTTCTCTGTAGTTATAGGTCTGATTCTGCTTTTTTGGCCTGAGGTTCATTTGTTTTGGTATTTTTTAGAGTCCACATAGGAGTAAGATCATACGGTATTTGTCTTTCTCCGTCTGACTTATTTCGCTTAGCAGAATATTCTCGAGGTCCATCCGTGTTGTTGCAAATGACAAGGTTTTACCTTTTCTTGTGGCTGAGTAATATTTCATTGTATGTATATGTATGTACATATATACATTAATATGTCAAATAGGTAATATTTATTATATACAATATATATCAATATAAAAATTATATCTATTTTAAAGAATTTCATACTATTTTCATACAGGGGCCACACTAACAGTGCACAAGGGTTCCTTTGCCTCTACATTCTCGCCAACACTTCTATTTCTTCTCTTTTTGGCAATGGCAGTTCTGACAGGTGTAAGGTGGTAACTCACATGGCTGATTCGTGAATGATTAGTGACGCTGAGCATCTCTTCATGTGTCATGTGTTACATTACAGACGAGTGTAATGTAATGGAAGTATTTCTTACTGGCACTTCTTTATTATTAAATTAAACCTGAAAGGGCAGTTTTCTTGAGAAAAGAAAATGCTGTTAATTTTTAATACTTTTAAAATTTTTGATGCTATTAATTTTTTAAATTTTAACTTCTGATTTCTGGATTATAAAGCACAATTTGAGGGACCACTGGGTGGCTCAGTTGGTTGGGCGTCCGACTTCAGCTCGGGTCATGATCTCATGTTCGTGGGTTCGAGCCCCGTATCGGGCTCTGTGCTGACAGCTCAGAGCCTGGAGCCTGCTTCAGATGCTGTGTCTCATTCTCTCTCTGCCCCTACACTGCTCATGCTCTCTCTCTCTCTTTCTCTCAAAACTAAATAAACATAAAAAAAAATTTTTTAAAGCACAATTTGGATAAATATGTATGCAAAGACAATTCTCTGTTTTCAGGAGACTACTGCAAAACCTTTCAAGAATTCTAAAAAACATTTCAGAAATAATTATCTTCTCATGGTATTGAATAATTCTGTAAGCTTAGTACTAAACAAAAACATTCAGTTTTCTTGGTTATATACAACAATCAATAGGCAAAAATCCAAGTTGGTTAAAGCAAATTATTTTTTTTAATTGTTCATTTTAATCATTTATTATAGTGAATGCTGTTTCACTCAGCCTAGTCCCGCAGGAGGCAAACTAAGGCCATGCCTAGTTGTTTTCGCAAATAAAAGTTTTCCTGGAACAAAGCCCAACCCATCTGTTTACATGTTGTCTGACTGGTTTGGTGCTCTAATGTCAAAGCTGAATAGTTGTGAGACCACATGGTCTATAAAGTCTAAAATAGTTACTCTCACCTGTTACAGAAAAAGTAAACTGATGTCTGATTTAATTCACTTGCGAATAAATTAAGGTTGGTTTTTCCTAGATGACTTTTTCTAAAACGTTATGCCACTAGTGATCTTGTAACAAAGCAAGTGGTTGCATAGGCCGGGCAATTTGTCCTGAAGTTCTAACAGTCTATGGTATTTGGAAGATCTTTTAATTCTATTAATTAGAAACTCATGAGAGTTGCCAAGTTTGAATATACTTTTTGATTACCCCTACTGATATTTACCGTAGTTCATTTCTGTTGCTACTTCAATACAAAAATTACTCCTGCTTTGTGGTATAATAAAAAAATAAATAAACATTTGGTCTGGTCCCAGGGTCCTGGCATACAGCTCTTCAAACCCTTAGAATCTACACGGTGATAAAAGTGTCTTTTGTATGCTAATGAGATCACTGGTAGCTGGAGGCCCCTAGACAGCTATAAGAAGAGGGCTGATCTCTAGAAAAAGTCCTAAGCACTATTAATGGGTTGGAACTTTCAGCTCTACTTCTGACCTCGGAGAAAGAGGCCTGGGCTGCAAATTAGTTAATCACCAATGACCAGTGATTTAATCATGCATGCACAGGAAGACCTCCAAAAAAACCCCTACGTGACGGGTTCGGAGAGCTTCTGGGTTGGTGAGCACAAGATAATGCTGTGGAAGGGGGAGTTATCTAAAAAGTGCTTGGAAGTTCTGGAAGCTCCGTGCCCCACCTCCCCCCAGACCTTGCACTATGCAGCTCTTTGATTTGCTGTTCCTGTATTGTATCCTTTACGGTAAGCTGGTAATTCCACGTAAAGTGTTTTCCTGAGTCCTGTGAATTCTAGCATTGATTCAACCCCGAAGGAGGAGGCTATGGGAATCCCTGACTTTACAGCCACGTTAGATGGAAGTGTGGGTAACCCGGGAACGTGATACTGGTGACTGGCATCTGAAATGAGGACAGTCTTGTGGGACTGAGTCCTTAAACCTGTGGAGTCTGACGCCAACTCAGGGACTCAGTGTCAGAATTGAGCTGAACTGTAGGACACTCCGTTGATAGGAGAAGTGATTCCTGTCAGGAGGAAAGACACCCCACATGCTTCCTTCTCTGTTCTCCAAAATATTTGTAAATGCCTATTAGTGTGTATTGTTTCACTCCATGGGTAGATACTGACCACCTGCTGATAATGAAAAACTTTTGAATGAAATTATAGATTGAAAATCTGTACCAAAATGAGACTTTATAATTAAGATATTAAATGTATTTGTAGTGGCTCTAATGATACTGTAAATCTGTGGTCTATAACAAGGCTCAGAGATAATATATTTCATTCCATAAATAGCTTTTCATAAGTAAAAAAGATTCTCATAATGTTGCCATTGGCACAGTAATACTTACGACACACTTTTAGGGTCAGCACTGTTATCTAGCAACTTAATACAGATATCTTGACATGGTTTTACAATTAAATAATGTTTGCGGTAAATAGTAGATATGAAAAAATACCACTGTGATATTTCTCTTCTTCTCTGACATAACCAACTTACAAATGCATTTTATAAAACAGCATAATACAAAGGACAAATGAATATTCTATGCAATAATCTAATAACACCAGTCTCAATAAAATAAGATAATAAAAAGGGCCACAGAAATATTTGATGCCCATACAAGATACAGGCAGAGCTACAGAATATTTCCATTAGGAGAAACTTTGCATATGGACGAAAGAGTTTTTAAGAAGTACATGAAAAATAAGGGAGAGACAATTTTTAGAAGAGGGAGTTTTCTGGGAAAAAAATGACCACGATTTCAAAAGAATAAACTTAAAATGGCCTCATCTCCTATTACAATGAAAATTTATAAGTGAAACAGAGGCCCTCTTTATTAAAGAAGGGACTACTAAATAATCCTATTTGTTTATGGTGATCCATATGCAATGAATTAAAGCAAAGAAAAAAATATCCCAACTGTAGTGCTGAAAGTAAAATGCACATGTGGACAGAATAAAGCTTGGCAAATTTTTTTCCTCAATCTATTATTCCATTTGCTCAATAACTGCTCTTTTATCCAATGCATTAAAATATTGTGGTATAATATTTTCATGTCCAGAAGTCTTTAAAACCAATATTTTATTCTAAATGTATTGACAATCGATAAGGTATAGATAGGATTTAGTAAAATTCTGAACTGCTTAATTTAAAAATGATGCATTTTCTTGCTTTGATAAGTTATTACAGAATGTTAAGAAAGAAAAACAAACCCAATGGAGTATGGTTTTCAATATTAAAAATATTTAGTTCCGTAACTTCCATTAATTACAAGAGGACCCCAGAACTACATGTATCTATGTTTATATCTGTCTCTCTCTAGCCAGCTACACGTACACCTATCATAAAGAATTTATATATTCTCTTATATATAAATCAATCAGAATATATAAATCAGATATGTATATCTGATATAAATATATAAATAAATATATACAGATATATTTATATCTGATATAAATATATAAATATATGCAGAATATATAAATCAAGTAAGACTACTATAATTTCTAATGGTTAAAGCATGACCAAATATTGTTATAACCCCATATGTAAAATGCTTATTTTAGGAGGGTAGAAACATCAATCCATAAGATTCTCCCAATAAGTCTATGTTACTTGCAAAAAAAATCCTGTAAAATTCAGATATGCTCAAGATAATTTATTTTGCCTTTTATCATGCTAATCTTCTTTACTAACTTCATTCAAATTATCCTTTTGGGAGAGGTGGTTTACCGGTAACTTCTCTGTTATCCTCATAGTCAAATTAGAACCTAGGGGCATCTGGGCGGCTCGGGCAGTTAAGTGTCCAACTTTGGCTCAGGTCACGATCTCACAGTTTGTGAGTTTGAGCCCCACACCGGGCTCTGTG
Organism: Lynx rufus; assembly: GCF_022079265.1. Lineage (NCBI taxonomy): Eukaryota > Metazoa > Chordata > Mammalia > Carnivora > Felidae > Lynx > Lynx rufus. Next base: position 140,885,522 of record NW_025814867.1, read on the forward strand.
CTGACAGCTCAGAGCCTGGAGCCTGCCTCGGATTCTGTGTCTCCCTCTCTCTCTGCCCCTCTCCCACTTGCGGTCTGTCTCTTCCCCCCCGCCCCCGCCCTCGCAAAAATAAAATAAGCCCTAAAAAATTAAAAACAAAATTAGAAACTAATGTTTCTCTGTATATGTGCTGCCAAAGTGAGCACAATGTTTCCCTACATGAATAAATCTACCTAATCTCCTGACTCAATCCTGTAGTAGAGAGTTGTCTACTTCAGTATTTGTTCTGTATGTTTCCCCCTTAATAAAAGAACTCTTGCCGGTTAACTCATGCCTACCTGAAATAAATACTATTGCTTACCTCCCTGATTCTTAAAGCTGGTCTTTTTTTATGTGATAAAGTTCTGGAAAAGTAAGTTGTAAGTAAAATATTTTGTGACATCTCTCAAGAAACCTCCTTAAAAAATTGCTTGAATGGGTTTTTTTGTCCCTCCATCCTACCCTCCATCTGTCCTGCTTTCTGAAATGAAGACAGCCCTCCTCGGGATGGAGGTTTGAAGGAGATGCTGTATCAGCCTTGAATTGCTTATCTCTGGATTTCATGAGAGAGAAAGAAATGCCTTAAAAAAAAATATTAAAACCTTTGTTATTTCACTTTGTGTGTGTGTGTGTTTTTTTGTGTGTGTGACACAATCCTTGACCCAAGCTTACATAATACAGATCCTTTGCCAAGATTAGCATACAGTATAAACAAAAAGAAAACTTCAATATGGAAGAGCAGTTTTAAGTAGCATACAGGTACTCTGACATCCCCGTGAAAAAGTTCCAAAAAAGCATGTCAAAACCAAGAAAGCATGAGAGACTACATCCAACTTCTATTAAATTGGGATCATTCATCTTGCATCTTATATACAGCTAAATTTTAATGATTCAGTGAGAGACCTTCAAGAAATCACTACAATGCCTCGATGTCAAAGAGAATACAAAATGAAAATGACAAATGATCTTGAATGTGTTGTGACTGGTAGGGTGATCTACACAATAACATTTTATCACTGGAGTTCAATGGTAAATGATTTGACCGATGAAGAAAGCAAGAATAATTCAAACCAGAAGATACCCTTTGAGGATTGGTTGCTTTTCAGTTATCTCCACTGACCAAATTTTCTAAACAAGTTCCCCACACCTATATTAGATTTATGAAGTAAGTTCAATGAAGATCAAATGCATATAATAAAATAATAGTAATGTTGATAATAACGGTTATTTATAAATTTGACTTTCATTTAGGAAAACAGCAATCTGATTGAAGATTCCCTAAACTATATTCCATGATATGTTCTATACAGTGTGTGGATTCCAAATATCATTTATCCGATTAGCTGCCAATATAGACTTGGGATAGCACAACATAATGTACTGTCAGTCAATGTCTAAATGCAACAATTCATAGTTACAGAAGGTCCTAGAACCTTTTTCTTGCAAATGCAGAAAATGTTTCATTTCATTGTTTATAAAACAGCAACATCTCAAAAAGTGGTATTGATCCACAATTAAATCAGCTTATTTTCCAGTCATGCCCTTGAGGTGTTTGATTTAGTTCTAGCATTATGCCTGCAATTCTAAATGGCCGCCGCTAGATAGCAACATTCATTATTTCATTCATGAAATCGGTTCTGAGCATCTAATGTGTGGTAGCCACTCTTCTGGGTGCTGAGATAAAATCTGAATGATACAAAAAAAATTTGAATGATATATGGTGCCTGCCTTCAAGAATTTTAGACCCTATCTGTAGGCATATAAGATGGAGACAAGAAAATAATTAAAGGATTTGATCAGACTCAGCAAAAGAGAACTGTTGTTGTTTTTTAAACAGTATAAATGTCATAGACTAAAGACAGCAGCAATGATTTCTTAATACTTCTTAGTAGCATATAAAAGTTTTTGATCTGCAGGGTACCGTTGTGAAACAGAAATGGACCCACTTGTTTTGTAAGTGAGAAAACCAAATCTGTGAGAGGTGAAGATAAAGATCTTCTAGCCAGTTTCATGGTAAAGAATAGAGCTCAGTGGTCCTAATCCCCGCTACAGAGCTGGTTATATTCCAGTGGACTGCCTGCTCTCATTGTCTCATCCATTCAGCAAAAGTTTACGGAGTCCCTTTACTAATAAGCACTAGGCATATAAAGATGAACAGTCTCGAAGGAAAGCAGAGAAGGAGAGGAGAAAGGATTCCTGGAATGTGTGGGAAGTTGAAGCTCTAAGACCTGATGACTGATTGAATTGGAGAGTAAGCAAGAGGCCAGAGTGCAGAATGTCTTCGGGGTCATGGCCCCTTGCTGCATGAAATGCAGTTCATAAAAATGTGCTGAAATGAAGACTGAGATATGCAATCATAAGCTAGATTTAAATGGATACATAGGTTTTCCCTACATCCACATAAGTTTGTCTTTCAAACCTAAAAAATTTCCAATTGCTTGTAGATATAATACTCTCATTTACAATGCGTTGGCACAGTTCACCGTTTTGAAGTAACCTTTGCTGCAACTTCATACTGAGCTAATTACCTTAACTTGCTTATGATAATTACTTTAGGCAGGACTATCTTTTTCTTTCTGTACTTTTTTAAGTCATATTTTGAGTGGGGAAAAAAAAAATCACAAACCAGTTTCTTAACAGTGACTATGGGGATTTCTACTGAAAATGTATTTGTTGAGATTTAAGTCCTGAGAGCATCTAAGATGTAAGAGAGTGAATCTGAATATGAAAATTCAGAGCCCTCAGAGTAATCTGTTTTCCTTTTCATTGACTCCAGCATGGAGAGAGGCTCACACAGTTATGGACCTGGCAGAGTAACAGCTGCCCTCCAGGCGTAGACTTCTAAAAATTTAATAAGGTTCCCATAGGACTTGGGTGGATGTTGGAGGTTGTAAACCTTTCCAAATTAACTGCTGAAGCTGGTAACAGACCTTGATATTGTAATGGGTCGTTGGTAGCGAGCCCATGTGCTGCCTAACCTGGTGTTTCCTCATGTGGTTTTACCAATGGCTAGACTATACATTATACGTTGGCCTTCCCACCCAAACAACTGTGATCTTCTTCCTGGACCTTAGCAAGTCCCCATCCTCAGCTGAGACAAGCCTGCAATTGATCACTGTCTGCTGGGGCCATCTTGTGTTTTAGGCTTGTCAATGATTTGCTCAGTTCTGACATTTAGTATCGGCCAACAACTCTCACGAGCCTGGGACTGCCCAGACCCAAGAGGTGCTGTTGGATCACACCTCTCTGAACGTCTTGCTCACAACCTCAGCTGTGCCAGCCTGATGTGGTTGATCGGAAGTGTTACACTTTGGCTTCTTTGTAGGATCTAGCCTCAGGCTCATTTTAATGACTCTTAAAGTCATTCACAATCAATACATCCTTACCATAGCATCAACATCATTCTTTTTCACCGTAGGTGGCTGCCTCTACACAGCTTCAAACAATTTCTGAGCTTTATGGCTTACAATTAGCCATGAGAGAAAAACTGATTTTAACGATGTGTCATTCCAGTAGTTACACTTCCAGTGAAGGAATGAGATTGGCCTAGCTGGAGTTGGGGACCCACCTCTAGATCAACCCACTTGCCCACAGCCAGGAATATCACAATTGGCCCAGCTTGGGGGCGCCTGGGTGGCGCAGTCGGTTAAGCGTCCGACTTCAGCCAGGTCATGATCTCGCGGTCCGGGAGTTCGAGCCCCGCGTCAGGCTCTGGGCTGATGGCTCAGAGCCTGGAGCCTGTTTCGGATTCTGTGTCTCCCTCTCTCTCTGCCCCTCCCCCGTTCATGCTCTGTCTCTCTCTGTCCCAAAAATAAATAAACGTTGAAAAAAAAAAAAAACAATTGGCCCAGCTTGGCTCGGATGCTTGTCCCCAGACCTGCAATATATAACCAATGAGGAAAGACGTGGGGGAAATAGAGATGGTCAATTCAGGAAGAAAGGAAAAGTTTTGGCATACAATGACACAGACTATCACACACACTATAACTTTGTGTAGTTGACATGATTAGGATTCCAGGTCCAAGTTTGAATTTATGAGTATGGGCTACAATGATAGAGAATGAAAAAGACAAATGCCCTCAAATCCTGGTTTTGTCTGTCCTTCATCCAAATATATTAAAGGTGCCACAAAGTCAAAAAGGTAGCTTCAGGCAGGTTTGCACGTGTAGAACTATGAGGATTTCTAGTGGCCATCTATTCTAGCTGACTTTATTTAAAAAAAAATAATTTAATCTCAAGGTTGGAGAGAATCATGAATTATGCAATATCAAACACTTCTTAGTATCTCTTCTAGCTTAGACACGATGTTGAAGGTTCAAGAAACACAAAGACTGACGAAGGCACAGACACACATGCATGTAGTCATGCATGGCATTAGGTGCAAATGGGGAAGCCTAGTCCAGGTTCTATGAGAGCAGCCAGTGCCGATTCCAAATGTGTTAGTGTATGTGCTAGCATGTGTGGGTAGAGATTGGGTACGTGTGAGAGTGTGAGTGAAAGCGGGTGCAGTGTCTAAGTGGTTGGGGGGTGTTTGAGGATGGATTCCTGAAGGAGGTAAACCCCTTCTGATTACTAAAAGAAGATTAGGACTTAATCAAAGGGAATTGAGGAGATTAGAGCAGAAGCACACTCAAGATCAAAAGAACAACATATAAATGCCATAGGAATGTAGTGTATCATGATATGTTAAAGGGATTATGAAAAGTCAAGGGCTGCTGGACTAGGAAAGAGGCAAATCTCTTGAAGAGTAAGCCATGATTTAGGGAGCAGATTGCGAGGATCTTCATTGACACTGCCGAGATCTTGGTTTTTTTATTGTAATTTATGGAAAACAAGTGAAAAGCTGTAAGCACAGGCCAGTCAAAGAGTAATGTGGAGTGGAGTGGAGTTGATGGGTACCAGGCTGTGTCCGGGCAGTCCTATTACAAGATCTTTGTAATTATCTGGGAAAAAGATGTCAAGAGACTGAACCTGACCACAGTAGTGGGATACGGAGGAAGGCAGACAGGAGGGAGTTCAGGAACAGCATAGAAAGTAGAATTAGCAGTGCCTTAAAGTCAAGTTCAAACTCTGAAAGGATTATCATAATTCTGTGTTATCCACCAGTCATCCAAAGCTGTTGGACATTCCCAGGACTTAGAAGTCATTGAATCTGGAGGCACCTTATTTCACTGTGCAACACTACCCTGTAAATGTGTGACACTTCAGTGGGATTTAGTTCACCAGAAATCTTATCTCTCCCAAAGAAGAGACCTGTCACAGGGAAGAAGGGAAGGGTCCAGCCCAGAAGGTGCCACACCAAGCGCAGGAGATAAATTTTCCTGGTCTGTCTTTAATCAAGTGTGTTTTCCAAAGATGAATATGTTTATAAAAGGCATATTTGCTCTGTAATATTGTATTACTTAAATTTTGAACATAACGAGCATGCATGGATAGAAGGTTTGCTTTATTTGTATAATCAACGAGCTCTTAACCGTCCTTCTTTGAAACAACTGTCTTTAAACCTCTGTAAAATGTATATTAAAAATAATAATCTTTGAGTTTTTCTTAGATTGCTTCATGAAATCTGATCTTCTGATCCAGGTCTTGGTACAGTTAGAATCTAACTGGATCAGATGATGCCAGAGGTCCCCTCCAGCTCCCTACCACCACAACCAGTTAGCAGAAATTCCACTTTAATCACACAGCGGCTGCAGGTCAAAAAAAAGGAAAGCAAACCAGAGGTGGAAATCTCAGCCTAATGAACACTGAGAAAAGATTAGAAGAGGGTTAAATTTCAGTGTGATGATTAATTACACTCCAACAAGAACAGAATTTTATGAATGTTGGCTAATTGTAATTCAAGCTATATTCATTCACACAAATCTCTTTTCCAACATCACCTCCAATTCTGAGGTGGAAAGAGACTATCTCTTTTCAGTATTTCTTATCTCATTTATAGTTAATACAAACAACAATCTCAAGTCTGTGGAGATGTAATTAATTACCAAGGTAGTATTACATATCTTACATAAGTAATTATAACTGCATGTACTCATTCATATTATCTAATCAGCTCTTAATTAATTACTCCTACTTTGGATGTAGTTTTATCTTAAGGATCTTGACAAAAAATGGCTATACCATGACACGACAGAATAGAAGATATCTTACATGCTATTTTTTAATAAAGAGAAAAAAAGATTCAAAAATCAAGTGGATTCTGCGCATTTTTAAGAGTAACTATTACAATGCGATTGAACATTTCACTGTATTCTTTGACATTCCAATAGGCCAAGGGGCTACTCATTCCTAGAGCCATGCCACCTACAGGGAAGGAATTATGCCTGGTTTGAACCATCTGAGTGAACCATCTTTCTGCATGTCTCAGAAGTCAGGCAAACTTCATCCTATCCCATCTATTAGGAAAAACTAAAGGCAGGAGGAGTGGCCTGAGAAATAACAATTCTACCAGCGAGAAGAAAACTAGCCAATGTAAACCGTGCAGCCTGGCAGAATACCTATACTTACTCAAGTAACTTCTATTGCCTGTGTGGACAGGCAGAATAGCAAATTACAGTGTAAGTCATTACTGTAGATTAAAGATTCTTCTTTAACAATTCTTCTGACAAATTAATGCTGATTGGACAGAAAGAAGCAGATCCAATAAAGAGCAACACAGCCACAGGAGATCAAGGAAATAATGATCTTTCGTTCCGCAGAGGCACCTAAGGCAGGCAGTTGCTGCAGGAATAGTAACAGCCACGTGCTCCTCTCCATTTCTCATCTTCTCCTGCAGTTTGGAGGGGAGGGACTGTGTGAATAATTCTTCCCGACAGAATCTTAAAGGGAACGATGCATCACTTCCTGTCAAGGTTAGTTAAGATTTGGTGTTTCTTCTTCACCTCTTCCACCCTAGCCTGTCTATGTGACTGGAAGCAAAGGATTCTGGGATGGTAAGCTCACAATATGGGAGGAGGCTGAGTCACTGAGGAGGCGTGGCTTGAGACAGCCACGCGGGTGAGCTGCTGATGTGATCAAGAAATAAAATGGTGTTGGGCCAAGGCATTGAGATTTCAGGGTTTATCAGTTTCTGCATAATTATCCTGATTAATGCACTGGTGTGAGTCAGAGCACAGGATATGAAATCAGCATACCAGTTTTTGAATCCCGTCTCCATTATCAATGAGCTCTGTGACTTGACCTCTCTGAAATTCTGTTTTGGGGGCAAGAATCTTGATGACAGAAAGAGACATTGTACGGAGTTCCAACTCAGGAAACAAAATGAAGCCCACGGGTGGGCCCTGGAAAGACTACCTTCCAAGAGAGATGAAACTTCCAAGGACCCAGGTGTGGTTATCAGGCTCCCAGAATTGTAGAGCTGAATAGGCCCCACAGGGCACCTGACTTGGTATAGAATATGAAAGCCAATCTCATTTTGTCTTGGAATGAAGGCTGCAGTCAACTCTGGATTCGCATTAGATTTAAATTACATCACAAAAATACTGATGCCCAAGCCCTAACCCAAATCAATTAAATCAGAATCCTTGGGGATGAGATCCAGCTAGGGGTTATATTTTTAATGTTACCCTGGTGGTGCTAATATCAGTCAAAGTTGGTAATCAATGACTAAGTGTAACAAAGAGGGTTTAAAGCTGCTTAAGGACTTTCTGCCTCAGTTGAAATTGGTTCAGGAGGTGAAGGATGGAGCCCAGGGGAAAAGTCAGGTGGATTCAGTGATGTGGAACTGAGGAAAAAAGGTGATTTTAGCAGCAATTTCTCAACAAAACAGAGACAGTAGTTTAAGTCAACACATTTTCATTTACAGAAATTAAATAGAGTGCTGTTATGAATGCTATTATTTTCTTTTCAGTCCTATTTCAGATTCTCAAAGCTACTAAATGCACTTAAAGTGTGGAAAGAAGTTACAAAATTAATATTCAATAGAGAAAAGTATTTGATTGTTTATATACAAAATTAGTAAAACATTAATAAAGTGGTACAGAAATTAAACAATGCTTGCAACCTTTACATGTATAGCCATTAAAAGAGATGTTTGACTATGAAAATAGGCAGATTGCTGTTTCCCAAATGAGGAGAAAATTTATCCCGGCAATCTAGAAATTGCCATACTGATTCAATCCCATTGTTTCAATGTCCTATTCTATTTATGATCAACCCACATTTAGCAAGGGAGATCAGTTTCCTACCAGATGTGAATGAATCTTAATGGGAAGGTGACCCTTAATTTCCTATAGTCATTTATAACCGTTACTCAGATTTCTCCTGTTTTTGGACTGCTAAGGTTCAGTGAGATGACAAACTCAAAACTATCTGCTGGTAACAACAGGTATTGATTGGACAGTGACATATTAATTATTTGCTTTTGATGATGTACAGAGGCTACTAAAGAATACTCAGCTTATGTAACTAAGTTGCATCGGCACCAAAGCTTTCTATTTTCTCTTCTTAACTTAAAGTCAAAGTCAGCAGTCTTAATAATTTTGAATGGTCCTTAAAATATTCACACATCTGCTCAGATTTAATTTAAAAATGATCCTTTCTCACCAATGTACCCTCATTAGGAAATACAAATCATAAAAAGTTTTAGGGAACAGCACCAATAACTGATTTCATGCAAACAGTTTGGGATTATGCCAATCAATTCACCATTTTGTGATTTCAAAGACTGTTTTATCAATCTTCTATCACTCAAGTCACAGAACATAAAATAAACCATTAACAAGAATTTGGATTTTAATCTATAAGACAGACAAGGTCATTTTTTAAACGCAAATCAGCTAGCAGGAGTGCTGTGAGAAGCATGCCTACAAAGAAAAGTAGCCATTAAGCCTTTCAGCTCCATTCCATAAATCTTGACCTCTTTTTTCCCTTTTGCTACTAGAGGATAGTTTGCTTCTCGTATCATTCCCTAAGGGAAGTTCTTGCACCACATGAGGCTAACAAATATAATTTGGTCTTTTACTATTTTAAGTTCAAGTTATTAAAATGCCATGGACTCAGTGAAGTGTGGCTCATGTCACATGACCAACCTGAGAAGGAGTCCTACATACTGTCCCTGACAACAACATTATGACAATGTGAAACTAATAATTGCTTTTTGGGGGATCAATCCAATTTAAGATCAAGGTGCCTAAATGTTGTGTTTTAAAACATAAGAAATACATATTCTTTTCTACACTGAAAGCCAAGGAAAACATGGTTTTTTTAGGGAGACCCAGGTGTAAATATTGATTTTATGCTCTCCATTGAATTAGAAAGTCTGCATTGAATCTCACGTTTACTTTCTTTATTTCACCTGTGTCATATTTTCATTTGGTTTGAAATTTGAGCAGCTAAATTCGTCATCAGCTGTACAAGATTTCCATCTTTTACATTTGATAAGTTCTTGAGAAAGTGTGATGGATATATCTCTTCATGTATTCATTATCTATGGATGAAGTACCTATTCAGGTATACGTCTAGAAGCTGTGGACACAACAGTGACATAGAAGGTGTCCGAGTGGCCTCTCTACCAGGAAAGAAAGACAACTAAACAAAAAGACAGTAAGAAATATCAAGGAAGTGGTAATTAAAATGAGGTTTGAAAGGTGAGTTAGCCCAGGATGAAAAGAAAGTACTCAGGAAGAAGAAACAACCTGTGGAAAAGCAAGAGAGAGAACAGGGCATATTTCAAAACAGAAAAGTTCAGTACAGCAAGCACTGTATACAGTTTTGATGGCAGGAAGATATCTGACTAGTGGTTGCACACGAGTTTGGTGAGCTAAACTGGGATGAGATCATGAAGGGCTTTGAAAGCCATGGTAAAGAGGAAACTATAAAGCAGAAGGGTTGGTAGCAGGAATAGAGTTGTGTTTCAGGAAGATGTCAGAGAATATGGAGCAGAGGCAAAAATGGAGACAGAGATGCTACTCGGAAGGTTGCAAAAGAGACGAGGGAAGTAATGGGCAAGTATAGTGGTTGGAATGGTGGTCCCCAAAAGATTATGTCCATGTCCCAATTCCCAGAGCCTGTGAACGTTACCTTACTTGGAAAGAGTCTTTGCAGATGTAATTAAATTAAGGATTTTGAGATCACGAGATGACCCTGGATTACCTAAATGGATTCTAAATCCAATGACAAGTATCCTTATAAGAGACACATAGGGGAGATTTGGCAGACCGAAGAAGAGAAGGCAATGTGACCATGGAGGCAGAAGTTTGAACATGAGCCCAAGGAACGTCGACAGCCATGAGAAACTGGAAGAGGCAAGGAAGAATTCTCCTTTACAGCCATCAGAGGAAGCACGGTCCTTCATACACCTTGATTTTGGATGTCTGCCCCCAGAAATATGAGAACAAACTTCTGTTGTTCTCTGTTAAGCAACAGTTTTTGGTAATTTGTTATAGCATCCACAAGTAACTAACACAACAAGGCAAGAAAAAGACACATGAGGCGGAAATACAGTGCATTGGGGACACTGAAAAAAGTCTGCAGAGCAGAATCCAAGGGCATTTGTGAGTGAGAGGCCAGAAATGAGGGTGGACAGCCAAGCAAGGGGCTATATTGGTGAAAAGATGCTGGGTCTGAATGCACATGGGATGCCAAAATGTCAGTGACTGGATCAGACCGGCTGAAGAAGAACCATGGTCTTGAGGAATGGGAAGAGAAACTGGAAAGGGAGGAAAAAGGAACAAAATGCAGAACTTTTTGGCAGAAAGGGGGTCTGTGGCAGTGCAGAGAGGGAGGGGGAAAGGGCTGGGTGTGGGGAATTTGCACCCCAGCAAGTACAGTGTCTTAGTCAACTCAGGCTTCGATAAACGTACCACAGACTATGCGACTTAAACCACAGGCATTTATTTTCTCGACAGGCCTTTCTGGACTCTAGGACGTTGAATATCCAGGTGCTGGCAGGTTTGGTTTTGGGCGAGGGCCCCCCTCCTATCTTGTTCCTGTCTTCCTTCCCAATGAATCCTCCCACAGCAGGAAGAGAAAGCTCTAGTGTCCCTTCCTCGTCTTAGAAGGGCACTAATCTCACCATGGGGGCTTCACCCTCATGAGCTCATCTAAACCCAATCACCTCCCAAAGGTCCCGCCGCCTAATATCATTACATTGAGGTTAGGACGGCTGAGGAGAAGCTCTAGCTCCTTAAAAAAAAATAACGTTTATTTATTTTTGAGAGAGAGAGAAAGAGAGAGAGAGAGAGAATGAGAGAGGGAGGGGCAGAGAGAGAGGGAGACACAGAATCCGAAGCAGGCTCCAGGCTCCAACCTGTCGGCACAGAACCTGATGAGGCTTGAACTCATGAACCGTGAGATCATGATCTGAGCCCAAATCGGATGCTTAGCCGACTGAGCCACCCAGGTGCCCCGAGAAGCTCCAACTCCTGAAGACTGCTGTCTGAGGGGCCCAGCACAGGGTAAGAAGCTGGCTAAGTATTAGGAACTGAGCTGGAACTTTCCTGTGCCCTTCTTTTCACTCTTCTGTCCTGCAGCTTTCACATCGGTTGGTTGGATATGCACTGGGGGGTGGGGGGTGGGGGTGGGGGGTGGGGGGTGGGGGGTGGGTGGGGGGGAGCTGCTGGGTGGGAAACGGGTGGGAAAAGAGCACTTGGCCACATTTCTCTTTCCAAACACAGGTGACCCACCAAATATTGTCCACAGTGAGAAGATGGGGAGAAGCCTGGGCCGAAGTTTGAAATGTTTGCATCTTAAATTAGGCATTTAAAATTTCCAAACAGGAGGGGCGCCTGGGTGGCTCAGTGGGTTGAGCTCAGGTCATGATCTCACGGTTTGTGAGTTCCAGCCGCCCCGCGGCGGGCTCTGTGCTGACAGCTCGGAGCCCGGAGCCTGCTTCGGATTCTGTGTCTCCCTCTCTCTCTGCTCCTCCCCTGCTCACGCTCTGTCTCTCTCTCAAAAATAAAGATTAGAAAAAAATTTTTTTTAATTTACAAACAGGAGTGTTTTGAACTTAGAAGGTTTAAGGACTAAGAGTGAGCAGGAAAGTCACAGATCCACCAAATTTTCACCCACGGCAGGGGAAAAGCTTCCTGTGAAAAGGTAGTGGGTTAGAGTTGAATTTTGCTTATCAAACGTCCTGCTTGTTCAATATACTGTTTAGACATTTAAAGAAAAAGACAGACATTTCCTCTAAGACATCCCAGTAATCAATGTATTTCCTCAGAAAACAATCACTAAGGTGGTAAAGGTCCACTCTGAACAGATGCTTCCCCAGTTCTAGTGCTAAATTTAGGATACCTACATCATGGTGTGATTATTAAGCAATGTTTTTCTTTAACTTTGCGACATCTTATCATTCTTAAGAGAAATTTTTGTACAGAATGCATCACACACAGGTTCCATTTGTTTTCCCTAGCCAAGGGAAAGGTGTGCAACCAGGTAGATACAAAAGACCTAGGGTTGAGCAGCAGAACTGAAAAAGCTTTTCCATTCCATTCACACAGGCTCCCTTTTCCTCCTTGGTTCACCACTTAATCTTTTGGTCTCATTTCCTTCATCTGTACAGTGGTGGTAATGGGTCTCAATTTCATTCTGTTTTCTTGATGCATGGATTCCCACAGTTAGACCAAATACAATTCTGGCCAGTAATGCCCACTTATCTACCTCCCTGAAGTGTCGTGAGAATTAATGATGGTCTGCAAAATGCACTGAAGATGAAGAGCACATCCTAAGGGAGTTGTTAAGTATCATTTAAAAGTATCAGTCGGCTCAGGTCATGATCTCGCGGTCCGTGAGTTCGAGCCCCGCGTCGGGCTCTGTGCTGACAGCTCAGAGTCTGGAGCCTGTTTCGGATTCTGTGTCTCCCTCTCTCTGACCCTCCCCCGTTCATGCTCTGTCTCTCCCTGTCTCAAAAATAAATGAACGTTAAAAAAATTTTTTTTAAAAAGTATCAATGGATAAGGATATTTTAATAAACATGGGAAATTCATGCAGCAAAAGGATCGTGGCTTGCTTGCCGTAATACCTCAATGAGTTAGGGTAGAAAGGAATATACATATTATCCAAGTAGAAAAATAAAGCAAAACAAAATAAAGCAAAAACAAAACCTGACCACCCATGACCGTAAACACATGAATAGAGAGATATTCGTTGCATCTTAAAAAATCTAGCTAATTTTTAAAATAAAGCACTGGTTCACACACCCACGATGTAATGTATGCCTTGAAATTTTAGAATAGTCTGTGGAGGAAGGCAAGGGACTAAAGGCAGAGATGTTCAGAAATAAAACCAAGGCAAAGAGATCAAAGATACTTTCCTCCCCAGTTCAAAATGCGGCATGGGCAGAATTCATCTGCTGTGTATAAATTTGATAACTGCTTTTATTGTTGTTGGTCTTGCAAAAAAGAGATGAAATGCAGATATGAATATTGCTTGCTTTGGAGGATAGTCGGGGAGCAGATGAAAAGGCACAGCAAGTTTGACAGTAGTAAGTTACATTTATAGAGCAATAAGAGACGAATATGTTATTTATTAATCTGAGCATTTTAAAAGAAAGTTAAAGTCACTGTTTCTTTCCTGCACACTAATTATTCCGGGCTGTAAAGCCCTCCAGCAAACTGGAAATATTAAATTATTTTGGCCTTTACAATTTCTCTTGGTCTTTGCACCCAGAAGCATTAGATATGGCAGTGTCTGTCTTTTCTTTGAGAGGGCTCCAATTCCTTGTATACTTTAAAGTGCTGTCTAGGTCCATTCATAATATATTTAATGAAAAATTTATTTTCTCTCCCATATTATTTGTCTTTATGTTGTAATGCACCAGTGGGCTATAGCTGATTTTAATGTTAAGACATTTAGTTTAAATCCTCAAAAAAATTAAAAATAGAGCTACCCTATAACCGAGCAATTGCATTACTAGGTATTTATCCACAGGGTACAAAAATGCTGATTCAAGGGGCGTCTGGGTGGCTCAGTTGGTTGGGCATCAACTTCAGCTCAGGTCACGATCTCAAGGTTTGTGAGTTCGAGCCCCGCGTTGGGCTCCGTGCTGACAGCTCGGAGCCTGGAGCCTGCTTCAGATTCTGTGTCTCCCTCTCTCTCTGCCCCTCCCCCACTCATGTGCGCATGCTCTCTCTCTTTCTCTCTTTCTCTCTGTCAAAAGTAAATAAACATTATGTGTATTTACTTTTGAGAGAGACAGAGTGCTCCAAGCTGTCAGCACGGAGCCTGATGCGGGGCTCGAACTCACAGACCATGAGATCATGACCTGAGCCGAAGTCAACCGCTTAACCGACTGAGCCACCCAGGCACCCCTAAAAAATTTTTTTAAATGCTTATTCAAAGGGGCATATGTACCCCAATATTTATAGCAGCACTATCAACAATAGCCAAATTATGGAAAGAGCCCAAATTTACATCGACTGACATGGATAAAAATATATGGCACACACACACACACACACACACACACACACACTGAAATATTACTTGGTGATCAAAAAGAATGAAATCTTGCCATTGCCATTTGCAACACTGTGGATGGAACTAGAGTGTTTATGCTAAGGGAAATAAGTTAGTCAGAGAAAGATATTATATGATTTCACTTATATGTGGAATTTAAGAAATAAAACAGATTAACATGGGAAAGGGAAGCAAAAATAAGATAAAAACAGAGAGGGGGGCAAACCGTAAGAGACTCTTAAATACAGAAAACAAACTGAGGGGTGCTGGAGGGGTGTTAGGTAGTGGGACGGGCCAAATGGGTGATGGGTATTAAGGAGGGCATTTGTTGGGATGAGCTCTGGGTGTTACACGTAAGTGATGAATCACTAAATTCTACTCCTGAAAAAATAAAATAAGGTGAAATAAATTCTCTGATCTTTAATACCATGTGGAACAGATGGTGCTTTGCTCTTATAGATAAATATTTTTTGTGATAAGTTTTTTTTCTTTTTATTCTTTATTCACATATGTTAGTTTTTTCCCCCAAATATTTGTTTTTTTCCCCAAATATGGTCTCAGTGTATGTGCTGTAGTTAGAGGTGTCTGTTTTACACTCAATTCTGGAGGTAAGTGAACAATGAAAATAAAAGTAGGTGGATCCTAATTTCAGTAGGGCAATGTTATCACCATTAAAAGCACTTGGAGATACTATTATAATGGAGAGAATATTCCGGGACTTCATTTATTTTGGATACTAGTGACATAATTTAGAGTCTGTTCTTTCGCCGTGGGACACACTTTGAAACATGTAAGTCCCGCCTTCCTAAACTGCTTAGTTTAGTCTTTAAAAAGGATAAAAGTCACTTGAGCATTTGATCAAATTGAATCAAAATGATATTTTCAGAGTATTCTGCATTACATTTTACTGATAAAAATGTAAATGCTATTAACAAGTCCTGAATAAATGATTAAACATGTCATCTAACTTAAGAAATAAATCCTAGATTAAAATTTTTCTCTCAACACCTATCTCCAAGATACTAGAAAGTTCTGATATATATCTATATATATCTCAAATACATCTACATTTCTGCTGAATTCTTCCTTTCCTCAAACTAACCGTCTCATCTCATTTCTGTTCACTTTTGTGTCCTCTCTCTGCAGTAACTGCCAGGGATCCCGTTGCCTGGAGACCACTCTTGAACATCCATTGCTGTGGCCTCTTGGAGATTTAAGGCATCTAATAAGGAGCTGACAGAAACCATCAGCTTGCTCCTGAGAAAGTAGCATTTTTTTTTAAATCACCATAAAGCACTTGTCTGGATATTACGTATTTCAGGTAACTGTAACAACTAAAGCATAGGATACAAAGAAGAAAAAGTACCTTTAGAAAAATCTAAGTTCTACGAATCCATACAAAAAGGAGGTGGGACAAAAAACCTAAATGTGCACTTTTTTAAAAATGTTTTTTAATGTTTATTTATTTCTGAGGCAGAGAGAAACAGAGCACGAGTGGGGAGGGTCAGAGAGAGACACAGAATCTGAAGCAGGCTCCAGGCTCTGAGCTCTCAGCACAGAACCCAACGCGGGGCTCGAACTCACAGACCGTGAGATCATGACCTGAACCGAAGTCGGTCGCTCAACCGACTGAGCCCCCAGGCGCCCCAACTTTTTTTTTAAATAGAAGAACGTTTCAACTCCCCCCAATTTTTCAAACTATTTTTTTCAAACTATTCTAAAAGGCTCTACTATCTGTATTTTTAGCTCTGTTATTTTTCTATTAACATTCTCGTTAGCCCAAAGGAGTTGTGAAGCAGAAAATTCAATAAAATTACATAAGGCCAACTGTGAAAAAAAGTGAGTGAAGGAGATAAAACACAGCTATAAGAACTCCATATTGCAAAATCAACAAAATGAAAAGGCAGCCTACAGAATGGGAGAAAATATTTGCAAATCATACATCTGGTAACAGGTTAATATCCAAAATATATAAAGACTTCATACAACTTAATAACGAAAGAGAAAATAATCCGATTAAAAATGGGCAAAGGACCCGAATAGGCATTTTCCCAAAGAGGTTATTCAGATGGCCAACAGGTACATGAAAAGGTGCTCAACATGACTGATCATCAGGGAAATGCAAATCAAAACCACTCTGAGATATCACCTTATGCCTGTTAGAATGGTCATCATCAACATGACCAGAGATAAATGCTGGCAAGGATGTGGAGAAAGGGAACCTTCTCTGGGTGCACTGCTGGTGGAAATGTAAATTGGTGCAGCCACTATGGAAAACAGTATGGAGGATCATCAAAAAATTAGCAGTGGAACTTTCATATCCAGCAATTCCACTTCTAAGTACATACGCAAAGGAAATGAAATAACTATAATTAATGCTGTATGGTGTATTTGAAAGCTGCTAACAGAGTAGATCTTACAAGTTCTTATTACAAGGGAAAAAAAAACCTTTTGGTAACTACATGAGGTGACAGGTGTTAAGAATGATGACATAATTATAATTTTGGAATATAATAAAATAATACGGATAAATCCAGTAAAGAAAACCCAGAAGAGCCTCGTATCACCTTGGGGCATTCTGATTAGGATCGAAGAGTGCAGCACATCTTAATGGTGTCCAAGGATCAAGAAGAGATTAATATTTGGTGGAAGGTGTGCCCTGTTTAAGAAGTTAGGATGTATTTGAGTAATATTTTGCATTTCTGGCAGATAAACTATTTTTTAAATGTTCATGCTCAAAGGAAAAAAACTTTTGTAAAGTAGAAATGTAATGTGAATTAAAACACAGCTCAGAGATGAAATTAGAAAGAAAACAACGGCCCTTCTTTGCTAAACATTTATGGCTTTGATGCTATTAATTACACTTTGTTTTGCATACAGTGCCTCATGGTCGCCAAGGTATGGTACATTATTTAGAATTAACATTTCCTCCAAAATTCTTTATCTCCAAGCAAGTAAAAAGCCATACAAGCCCGAACTGCAATTAAGATGTGCCTCTCCATGAGCATTTGGAGGCTGCTGGGAGGTGGTACATTCCAAAAAGCTTAAGATTGTGCTTTAATAACAGACAAAACTAAATTTCTGCCATATTTCACAATGTGACCATGTATTGGCTGTTCAACCTCCCTAAACTTCATTTTTCTTTTACAAGAAAAATGCACGTATTTATTGTACTGAACTCCTAAGGTTGTTATGAAAATCAAATAAGTAGGTATGTAACCAGGTCCCTGGAACTTTATAAGCACTTAATAAACAGGAGCTATTATCATTATCATTCCTATTAAGTTATATTAACCCAATAGGATCATAAAGTTCTGAGACTGAGTCTGAGGGCAATGACAGAGTCACATAGCTAATTGTGAACTGCTGTTTAAGAAAATAAAAGGAAGCTATTGTCTACATAGTACCAAAGAGTACATTCTGAAGAAACTAGGTTAAGATTAGAAAAAAAAAGTGTTTTTAATGCTTCTTGGAGATGTGAGAGAAGAAATGGCGGTAATGCTGCATTAGGAACTATTTATTCTTGGGAGAAGTATAAAACCAAGGTCCTGCACAGTTCTATCCCATCTGTTTTGTTTGTTTTGTGTGTGTGTGTGTGTGTGTGTGTGTGTGTCTGTGTGTGTGTAGGTATAACTTACATAAGCAAAGTACCTAAATACTAAAAATACTGCTTGATGAATGATTTTATGCATATGTCATGTAAACCCCTACTCATCAACATGTAGATCTTAGCCACCATCTCAATAAGCCCCCTTGTGCTCACTAACAGTCAAAACACCATCCAGGCCCCAAAGGAATCACTCTGTTGATATGAGGCTTCGGATCCCCTCTCCAATCTAGAAAAGGGGCTTGTGAGAAATTCAAAGCCTTCATTCTGTACCCTAACTAGACTTGACTCCCAATCCACTGCCTTTACTTCACCCACCTTCAATGTCCCCTTGCCTCTAGCCAACAGTCACCTTGTCATCAACATGCCCTTAATCTAATTAATCTGTACTATGTTAAGTATTCTCTAGACAGGAACAGCTGATGAACTGTGTGACATTCTTCTGATATTTAGGGGACTTTCCCTCCACTATACATTAATGATGTTTCGTTGCATTTTTTGATTCACAAATTCTACAACCATCATTGCACTGTATTTTCCAAAGCATCCTGGGCCAATGCTAAGAAGGTGACAGAGAAAATAAGCTTCAAAAAGACCTGAAGGTGAACTGTACAGGTAGCTACATTTTTCTTTTTAAAGTTTATTTATTTATTGAGAGAGAGCCAGACAGAGAGAGAGAGAGAGAGAAGGGAGGGGGAGAGAGAGAGAGAGAGAGAAAGCATGTGGGGGAGGGGCAGAGAGAGAGGGAGAGGGAGAATCCCAAGCAGGTTTTGTGCTGTCAGCACAGAGCCCGACATGGGGCTTGAACCCACAAACCATGAGATCATGACCTGAGCGGAAACCAACCGTCGGTTGCTTAACTGACTGAACCACTCAGATGCCCCCGGGCAGCTACATTTTCAAACTCAAATTCCCCAAAGAAGATTTTCTGGTCCTAGTTAGAGTTAAATCATGGTGCAACAGCAGAATGAGCTTGGTGTTCTTGGTCTGAAGCAGCTCTCCACACGTTTCTATCGTCAGTGTGTTCTATGCTCCGAATCTTACCTCGGATACCTGACCCAGGTGCCCAGCCTGGGAATCCTTCCATTTTAGGGAAGAGAAACAGGCCCAAGGTGCACTGACCTTTGTAGGCTCCCTACCCGATCTAGGTGGGTGCCCACTTGCCAAAATGACACTAACCTCTCATTTAAGCACTAGACCACTGATGACTGTACAAGAAAATAAGCCCATAATGAGCAAAGGATCACAGTTTACAGACAATCACAGAAAAACTCAAATCATTTCTAATATCATCCTTTTCATAACAGTGCTAGTGAGTTCTGAGCTTGGATTTTTCCACTTGCTGCATGAAAATACAAGGACTATAATAATACAACTGGGTCAAAAAACAAATAGTAGCTACAAAAACCCTCAGCCCTCGGGTTGCCGTGATTTTCACTTGAGTACGCTCAAGGGTTCATTTTACGTTTGACTTTAAAATTCACACTCAATTTTGACACGAGATGTATGACTGAGTTCTTTACACTACCATCCTGTGAAAACAGATGACTCAGCCGCCAGTTCTAACAGCAGATTATTGCAGTCATCATCCAAACATGCCTTATGCTGACTAGAGAGGGCTTTCAAGTTAATGAGGCAAAAACAGCAATGTCCCAATAGAACATACGCTATCCTGTAATAAGAAAAAAAAAAAGAACAAAATATAAATACTAAACAATGTGGTATCATTAAAATGTAGTCCCTTAAAAAATCAAGCATCTTTACTTTTTTCCCACTGTTTGATTATTACTTTTAGAGTAGCTGCTCTCTTAACTCAAGTCTATTTTTACACAGTTTTAGAATTCAGATCCCCGTAGGAACCAAGAAGCTAGAGGCTGATTTTTCTCAACAGGTTTCCCCTTCATAGTCAAAGCGTCCGCTGGACAAGAAAATGAGGTCAGCCCTAAGAAGAATGGTAATCATTTAATAACATCGGCTGTAAGGCAAAGAATTACAAAAATAAGTCAATCTGAAGCAATAAAAAGCCAAAAAAAAAAAAAAAAACCAACCAACCCAGAAACCCGAGCAAAAACAAATTCAAAATTAGTGTTTTTTTAAATCAACTTACCCAACAAACTACTTAAAGAAATTACTACATTCTCCCTCAAGAAGGATGTGGTAACACAATGCCATTTTTCTACCCACTGAGCAGCACAGGATGCGGGTCAGCATACAGATGTGACATCCCCTTAATTATATTAACACCAGGCAATAGAGTCAGAATGGTATTTAGAGTTATTAATTCATTCAACGTGGACTAATCACCTACTATATATATCCTTTCCCTCTGTCTCAGGGGCTTGGCATATAAAATATTGTGTGGTGTGGGCAACAGATATGAGTTCTAAGGCACCACTGAAATACAGTTACATCTGAGGGGCCTGGAGGCGGGGTCGGGGAAGGCTTCACAGTTGGTATGACCTATAAGCAGAGGCTGAAAGCGGTAGGAATTTGCCAGTCAGACAAGGTGAAACGATATTCCAGCAGAGGGCACGTGCAAAGTCACAGATGTGTGAAGTAGCTTAGGATTTTGGAATACAACAAGCAGTCTTGTGTAGCTGCTGTAAAAATTGCAATCTAGAAGTGACAAGAGATGTGGCTAAAAATGCACGCAGGAACTTGATGGTACGGGATCTTTAAGTCCAAAGAGTTTAGCTCATCTTTGCAAAGAGGGGAGTGACACAATCAGATTCGTGTTTTAGAAAGATACTTCATGTAGCTGTGTGCAAAGAATGGGACCTAGGAGATCCATTATGGACTGTTCCAGCAATTTGCATGAGAGGGAACACGGGCTGGATTCGAGGTCGCACTGGAGAAAGTGAGGGGAAAGGGTTGAATTGTGTAGGACAAAGAACTTTCTAGAAATGGTTAGCAATCTCTGGGGTTTCTGACTCGAGCTACTAGAGTAATAAGGGTTTTCTGAACAAAGACCAGGAATCCAGTGGGCCTAAGTTCTGGAGTAGTAGACTAGTGCGAGTGGAGAATGGTTCTATTTTGGGAGACACTGAGCCAAAAAGTGTCTTTTGAATATCCAGGTGGAAATGACAAAGCAAAGAGTTTGGAAGATTAATGTCTTCATTCTGTCATTGCCTAGGACACTTCAAGCGCTGGTTTGAAATTATGTGCAAGTATTTTTGATGATTTACAGTGGAGGTTCAGGAGAATAAGGACTCTTGCAAGGATTTCTTTGATAGCTTTATGGCAAGTGTTTCAAATAAAGGCACTGTAGTCCAGGGTGTCACTGGGAACCTTGATAGAGGTCTGATTGTCATCCATATAATTTTCAGTGTGAGTTAACACCACCAGCGTCGGTTTGGTGTGAATTAGCCATGTATCCAAACCCCACATCCTGAAATCAGGGTTGTATTGCAACAACATCATCCAATGTAAATAACTGTTTAATGTCATAAATAGGCATTTAGGAAACAATCTTTTAAAAATATAAATTAAACTATGTCACTACACTTCCCGGTGGTTTCTGCTTTCCCTCAGAGTAAGAGCCAAAGTCCTTATAACAGCCCACAAAGCTGTCCATGATGTGCCTCTTTCTCCTTAACTCTCTGACTCCATTTCTCATTACTGTCTTCCCCCAGTCACTGTATTCCAGCTACACTGGCCTCTTTTCTACTCCTCAAATGTCAGAAACGTGACAATTCCCTTTTGCTGAGAATGTGTTTCCTGCAGATTTATCTGCATGGTTTTGACTTATTGGTCAAATGTTACCTTTAAGTGAGTCCTTCCTTGACCATTGATTTTAAATTGTGGCAACTAATTTTTTACCAATCCCTATTACCTTCTTTTTTTTAAAAAAATGTTTATTTATTTTTGAGAGAGAGAGAGAGAGAGAGCGTGAGTGAGGTAGGGGCAGAGAGAAAGGGAGACACAGAATCCAGGTTCCATGCTGCCAGCACAGAGCCCGACCCAGGGCTCAAACTCGTGAACTGTGAGATCATGACCTGACACTTAACCGACTGAGCCACCCAGGCACCCTGATATTACCTTCTGCTTTATTTTCTCAGTAGTGCCAAAGTATAATTTTTGCACTCCCTCCCAACATCATATCGGGAGATAATGGTGATAGCATCTGTTGATAGCATCTGTAGAAAGGATCTAGATGGGTTTTAGTAGAATAGGCTGAGCTTGTGCTGCCTTGACTCACAAGCCCAAAACTCAGTGGCTTAACTGAGATAGCTTCTTTCTTCCTCAAAGTCTATTTAAGTCAGGTGACTAACCATGATGGCTCTCCTCCATGCAGTGACTCAGGAGTCCAGGCTCATTGTAGTTCATGGCCCCAATCGGTCAACATATGGCCTCCATGCTTGCCCCCAAAAGGAAGGAGATTGTGTTGAAAGGTCCCACAGAGTCTTTTACATAACTCAGGCCAGAAGTGACATACATCACTTCTGCTCATGGTCCAATGGTCAGCTAGTTCCATGGTCCCACTTAACTATAAGAGGGCTGGTTGGGAAGTATAGTCTTCTAAGGGCCCTTCAAGGAAAGGAACCCTGGGCATTGGTGAGCACTTCTCAAGTTTCGCACAACAGCCAGCTTTGGAATGGCTTCCTTAAGATGGAGAGAGCACAGAAGTAGGATCTAGCAGAGCTGAGCATAGATCTTGTTGAACCAGTCACTACCCATGTTGCCTTGAGTAAATCAATCATTACCTCTGGGTCTCAGTTTTCAAATCCACCAAATGGGGAAAATAATACCTACCCTGCTTGTATTAGCGAGACTTTTTAGTTTCCGCTACAAAAGTCTGCAAGCAGAATTACCATATTTAGGCGACTGTTCAAATGCAAGTACATAAATAATGCAGTATGAAACCTAGAAAGCCTGTCTGGATGAGATATAACGAATTGTGCTGTTCTACATCAACATTGTTAGAGCCGTAAACAACGGTACCATGTCCAGTCTTGCTTGCTTAACGGCTGAGACGCCTAAGCAGCGAAGTAAGGAGCTGTTTACGTATCAGCACTCGTGTATTTTCTATGTACGGAGTATGAAGAAAATGCAAAGGAAATTATGATATATGTTAAACATTAAAGATTACCCAAAGCACAAGTTTGGCGGCTCTTATGGTATCTGATGCTCTGTTGCTAGAGAGCGTCTACCTAGATCAGCTACTAGGCCACAAAGCCGACCCTATGTTCCAAGGATGGATGTGTAGTTAGGACAGGGTATAATACTGGCCAACTGTCAGCTATTTGAAAAGTTTCATTACCATGTATTTGAGGCGATATCAAAGTCTTTTAAAGACATCAATTTTTACAGATTTGGCTAATTAATAAATATATTTGTTGTCAGACATCAAACGGTACTGAACGTACATGTAGTTATTTTGTAAGTCACCTCAAGATTGCTCGTGATGGTAAAATTTTAATGGTAATAATGATAATCATGATTATTGATCATTTTTCCGTATGCAAAAAAATGTCATCAATAGCAGGCGTAATCTTATAAATAGATGTCATGCAAAATACTCAAACGTGTGAATTCTACTATTAAAATATGCTTTGGGTTCTCTGGAAAACTCAGTGAAATCTACAGCATCATGACAGAAAGAGTCCAAGTCACCTGTTTTAAAGTGACAAACCGTCCCTATAGAGAGCTTCTTTTTAACTCAGCCTGCCATTTATTTTCTGAGAAAGCTCATTCTGCCTGCATGTATCTATGTCTGATAGACGAGTATTTCCTACATTAAACAGATGGGCCTCTACAGAAGCTCCCCTATGATTCTAGTTCAGAAAACGTTTCTTGCTGCTAGTAATAGTATTATACACACACGAAACATTAGGAACACCTATATGGTCATTGAAAGGTTACAGATCGATTACAGCCTAAAATATTAGAGTCCAGGAACCAGTCAGTACTGTGGTAACCAACCCACAAAAATCCATATAAAAATCTGCTAATTGAACTTTGTCATGGAATTTTTCTGCCTAGTCATTGGCCCACATAACTCTACGGTGACGAACAAAAGAAATGGATCGAATAAAGCCAGCTGCAAATAGATACCCACGGCCACGTGCTGGAATGCAGATAGCATATCAACAATGAGATAAAGCTTTCTGAAGCAGAAGGTCACTGAACCAAGATTTCTGACACATGTCCAAGTGCTGGCTTTTAAAATGGAGCGTAACAGAAAGCACAGTGAGTGAATTTTATAGGATGTTTTATGTGATGTTATGATAAAATAGAACCGGGCTATTGCCAAGCGAATGCTCCTTTGTTTCCTTTTACTAACAACTTCTATGTACTATTGCCTTGACTCAAGGGTTTGGGTTCCTTCCCACCTCCCACGAAGATTACAACCTCGAGAATGATTGTTTTTCTTCTCTTGAAACACTTCTGCTGCTCTCATGGATAAAAGACATTCACAGAGCTGGTCACAGTTCCAAGTTGATGACCATACATGTGTGGACACTTTGGAATAGAGAGTATAGAAAAATAAACAGTCCAAATCAGAAGGAACTTTCTACATGGCAGTTAAAAACTGTGTCCAAAATAGCGCACATGCACACACAAACGCAGATACACACAGCTTGAACTATGATCTCTTATCTCTGTCTCTCTTCTTACTAATCTCTTTCTTATTCAGATTTGACAGTATCGTGCTTGTCTTTAATAAATGCCATCAATGGTTTTCAATCATGGCCTGTATCTTAATTCCAGGAGTATCATTCACATGGAGTCTAGATTGAGGTCAGCAAACAATAACCTATGGGCCAAATCTGGTCTGCTGCCTATTTTGTATGCTAATAAGCTAAAAACATCTTTTTTCTTAATGTTTATTTATTTTTGAGACAGAGAGAGACAGAGCATGAACAGGGGAGGGGCAGAGAGAGAGGGAGACACAGAATCGGAAGCAGGCTCCGGGCTCCCAGCCGTCAGCCCAGAGCCCGACGCGGGGCTCGAACTCACAGACTGCGAGATGGTGACCTGAGTTGAAGTCGGACGCTTAACGGACTGAGCCACCCAGGTGCCCCTTAAAACATCTTTTATATTAAAAAACTGTTTATTAATTTTGAAAGAGAGGGCACGAGCGGGGAAGGGGTAGAGTGAGAGGGGGGCAGAGGATCCAAAGTGGATTCTGTACTGACAGCAGAGAGCCTGATGCGGAGCTTGAAGTCACAAACCATGAAATCATGACCCGAGCTGAAGTCGGATGCTCAACTGAGGGAGCCACCCAGGAGCCCCCCCCCCTTTTTTTTTTTTACATTTTTAAATGGTTGAAACCAATCAAAATAATAATATGCTATGAAACTCAAATTTCAGTGTCCATAAACAAGGTTTTATTGGAGCACATCTATACTCATTTGTTTATATGCTGTCTGTGCCTTCTTTTGGCTGCAAAGGCAGATTTGAGTAGTTGCAACACAGACCACATGGTCTGCAAAGCCTCAAATATTGACTATCTGGCCAAATAAAACAGAAGTTTGCCAGCCCCCACTATGCAAATGGGATCTCCTGGGGTTGAGTAGTACCTAGCCTGTGTGGCTGTCTACTAAACCTGATCTCTAATACTCATCCTTTTAAGTGCTTTTTCTCGAGCTAGGCATTTAAGATTTTCCATAAGCTAGGCCCAGACCAGATTCTCTCCAGCCTTTCCACCCATTACTTACTCTTTCCTCAGTACCCTGTAGCTTTTTATGTTGCTTCCATGTTCTAGCTGTGTGTTGACATCTGTGTAGCTTCATCTGTCTGTTGATATCCAACCTGAAATCCCAGCTCAGATGTCACTTTGAACCTGGCAGCTTAGAGATGCGTCTACCTAATAGGATTCCTCGCTTCTGTGAATTCGCAGTGTCTTGATCTTCTCTGACACACTTACCGTATCTTGCCCTGCACTCTACTTAGTCATACTCTTGTATCATTTCTCCTACTTTGTCCTGCAATCCTTGAGTGTAAGGACTTGCCTTAGGTTCCCTTTGTACCTTTACGAATGGTGTGGGTATGGACAGGCCTGGTGACGATCCCGGTAGACTGAGGGACAAATGCCAGCATCCATCCAGGCCTCTGCACACAGGCAATCACGTATTTCCTTAGTTGCAGTGTCCAAGGAAATTCCAGTGGCATGGCAAAAGACCCAAGTTAGTGCTCTAATAAAGCTGCTATGGGGAGGGGTGGCTCAGTTCCATAAAAACAAACAAAATCTTGGAAGGGCACAAGCCCAGGACCCAATCCAGAAGCAGACAAATACACCGAGGAACAGACAGGCCCTAAACATCGGCAACATTCAATAAGTAGTGAGATTCCATTCACCAGACCGGGGTCCAGGGCAACAGAGCCAATAAAAAAGGGGATAAAGTGAGGCTGTGGTGTTTGGCCAGGAGAAAATAGCAGCCGGGTCTTAGAAAGACCGGAGTTGTAAAAAGGTGACTGGGCAAAAGTCCAAAGACAGAAACACGCTCAAGGTCAGAGCTAGGCTACTACCAAGACAATGACTGGAGCTGAGTCCCAAATATCGTGTAAGGACTCCTTAAATTATTCTTGCTTAGGTTTGGATTTAATTCTGAGATTTATAGAGCAGAGAAATCTATAAAGAAGGCTTAAGTGGCTCTAGCAGTGGGGGAAGACAAGAGACGCAGAGGGAGGGGGAGAGCAAAGCCTGGGAAAGGCCAGGGTAGAGAGAATTAAATGAGCCCTAACCACACGTCAGGCCTTGATAAGGCTTTTACTTACAATACCTCATTTGACATGCATAAGAGCTGCAAGGAAGCAGCATATCCCCATTTTACAGAAGAAGAAACTGTGGCTTAGAGATTAGTGGAGCTGAGGTAAGAAGGCAGCCATAAATGAAGCCACACCAATTCCCCCTGCTACCTACCATTGCCCGTCACACTTTTTCAATAAATATCTATTAAATGAATAATGCAGGTAGAGAAATGACAAAGCGGTCTTTTTACAGTTCAACATGGTAAATGTGAGAGCACAGATATTTGTCTCTTTTATTACTGGCCCATTGAACTCAAACTCACAACTCACTCATGGGTACTCTGTGTCCCATGTGCCAACCTGCACACGAAAAAATCTAAAAACATATTGGTTGCTGTGGTCAGGTGCTCTGGATTTCTGGCCTTCCAAGTCATTTTCACAAACACGTCCAAATTCCATTTCCAGATTTATTTTAGCGTGCTCAGTCCCCCTGGGTACTCACCATCTTCCAATTAACCCTGGTACACCTCGTTCCCTGCATGTTAAATGTTCCCTCAATAAAACCCTCCTTGATCTCTTTATGCAGAAATGGTATCTCTTTCTTTCCTCCACTCTGATAGACATTTCTTTCTATACCATTTATATGGCTCTATCCTTAACCTGAAATAATAGTTGCATATAAGCTCCAGGAGCTTTAGAGTTTGTTTACATCTTTTTGTCCGCCCCCCACCCCCCACCCCAGCAACAGTGCCTTAGAATGGCATTCATACAAAAAGTGTTCAAGGGGCGCCTGGGTGGCGCAGTCGGTTAAGCGTCCGACTTCAGCCAGGTCACGATCTCGCGGTCCGTGAGTTCGAGCCCCGCGTCGGGCTCTGGGCTGATGGCTCAGAGCCTGGAGCCTGCTTCCGATTCTGTGTCTCCCTCTCTCTCTGCCCCTCCCCCGTTCATGCTCTGTCTCTCTCTGTCCCAAAAATAAATAAACGTTGAAAAAAAAAATCAAAAAGTGTTCAAAAATGTATTAAAGAACAATGTACACATGAAATTTCACTTTCTTAGGCTCCTCAATGTGGGCATTTTTTCCCTCGGAGGTTTGTTCCCACACTCACCTTATGTTTGACTTGGTTCTTTTCAATTAATACAGTTCTTTCTAGTCACTGGAATTCTTTCAAAGAAGCAGTTGTATGAAATGGAAGACGACGGTATATTGAAGGTAACTAAGGCTTTTCATTTTATGCCAGTTCCAAAGCCAATGTAAGGACCTGAGTCTAAAAGTACTTTTCACTACCAGTAGGATATACAGGCCTATTGGCATACAATCTGTTTTTCAAAGTCTTTAACAAAAATACTGATTCGAGTATTCTTCCTCTGATCGTGTATTCTTCTAAGAAGTGCTATTTAAATAACTGTATGATTTCTTTTATTGTATAATTTACATCATTGTAACAGTCTGATAGTTCACAGGGACCCCTTGAAAGACTTATATTTAGAACATTTTAAAAGTGTATTAAAAGGTATTTTTTTCTCATTTGATAAATATTAATGCATTT
This sequence comes from Lynx rufus, assembly GCF_022079265.1. Classification (NCBI taxonomy): domain Eukaryota; kingdom Metazoa; phylum Chordata; class Mammalia; order Carnivora; family Felidae; genus Lynx; species Lynx rufus. The sequence goes on from NW_025814867.1 coordinate 140,913,788, forward strand.
ATTGATGGACAACCATTTAGGGTTGTCCTAAATTATGAAAAAAATAATCTTGAGTGTGCAGTTATTATAAGAAAGTTAACTATTACTAAAGCTGAAAATATAAAATATATTCTTCTGGAAACTGCACCTGAAAAATATTAATGATAGAATATCTGATGGTTTCTGCTGGATAAGCTCCCTCGTTTTGATAGAGGCCTCCCAAAATGCAATCATTTTAAATTGTCTGTGTAAATAGACAATAGTAGCCATGTAAATTACGGCTTAATATACATAAAACTTAAAGCCACTTATATTGGCCTCTAGAATGTGTTAAATACTTTAAGGATATTGCTTTAAAATTCTTTGCTTAACTTAATATGAAGATTATTCTACAAGCCAGCAAGTAATGAAGGGATTCTATGGAATAATAAAAGAAATGTTTAGCCAGGGTTTAAGAATTCACTAGGATAATCTAACCAATTATAATATTGACTACGATTAAGACTAAAAATAATGTACCTATCAAATAAAGTGAATTATAAGAAAGAAATAGAACACCCTGTATAGGATTATCTGAGCTGATTCTTTCTAGAATCCATTTTTTTTTTACTTTTCATGTTATATGCAGTTTTAATATGGTATTACTTCTAATCTTTCAAGTACTGCTGTCAGATAAACCTAATTATTTCCTAGAAATGGCTTGCTACTGAAAGAAAAATGTAGCAGAAGACTTAGTCGCCCATTTACATATATTCAGTTCATATTAAAATATTTCCTTCTTTATTTTTTTCTCTAAAAGAAGACTCAAGTGGATGAGGTATCAGACATATTGGCAAAAGTAAGATGAAGGTGGGTAGAGAAGGCGTAGCAAATCCCAGGACTTGACACAGACCAGACAATTCTTCATTAAGTCTCTAGGAGCCCCGGAAAATTTCCACAGATATTTCTTGGCGACTATTACGAATTGAGTATTTGTGTCCCCTCAAGATTCGTATGTTGAAGGCCTAATCTCAGTGCAATATATTTGAAGGTGGGGCCTTTGAGAAACAATTACATTTAGACGGGGTCAAGAAGGTAGAGCCCCCATGATGGGATTAGTCCACTTATGAGCTTGGTCTCTCTCCCCCCACCCCACCCCCGCCTCCAGTGGAGAAAGAAAGCAGCTGTCTCTAAATCAGAAACAGGGGCCGGACCAAGCACTCAACCATGCTAACTGATTTTAGACTTCCCTAGAAGTCTAGACTTCCTAGAGCTAGAAGAAATAAATGTCGATTGTTGAAGCTACCCAGTATGGTATTCTGTTACAGCAAACTGGAGAGAGGATAAGGATTGTCAGTGTTCCTCTCACGTGGCCCTTGAAGTCTTGGCCGACAAGATCATGAATCTTGGTGTCACAGCACCTATGCTGACTGCACACAGCTTGCTGAAGATGTTGGTGCCACTCTCTGAGCATTTGGGAAGACAATGCTGAGACGTGTCTGGTCCTACATCTGCAATCGTCTGAGATCCAGACTTAGACACCCAGCATGGTTGTCTAGGACACTAGTTTTTGAAGCTATTGTTTTAATCTCATTATGAAAAGAAGAAATTATGCTACTTTACTCCTTGTACATCCGTGTTTTACGAGGCTCTCAGACTATTATCCTCCTAAAGTTCAGCCTGCTGACATACCAACAAATGGTAGGATTTAGCTTTACACCAACTGATTACCTTAAGAATGGGAAAGGGCTCAGGATCATGTCTCACTCTGAGTTCAAAAATTAGGCAGTAATTTACATTCTTGAAGTATCATTGAAATCCTTGCAACAGATGTCTTTTCTCCCAAAATTGAATAGATGTGGTTAGAACCATCCTTGTTCCTTTACTCAGGGCTGTCTGTGGTCAGTGGCAAACAGTTTAATATAGATCCTAATGGTAGAGACAACATCGGTTAGTTTTTGCACAGGATCCTGTCTTCTTATTCATTGTTGTATCTTCAGAATGAATTAATATGTAAATCTTAGGCTGTATAGTAATCAATTCATTCATTTGATTCAACAAATATTTATTGAGAGCCTACCATGTGCCAAGTACTATTTGAGATATTTGGAATACATTATTAAGACACTTGTCCTTGAAGAGATTACATTTTGGAAGGAATGGAGGAACAGGCAATAAACATAACAAAGTATAAATATTGTCAGAAGATATTAAATTCCACAAGGAATAAAACGATAAGTCAGCAGGATAAGGAGGATCAGAGGAAGGGATACAAGCGAGTTGAGATACAACAACTTGAAGGCAGTGAAAGAGTTGGCCAAGCGAACACCTGGAAAAGGGCACTCCAAGCAGATGGCACAGCCACCAGAGCATAATTTGGGTCTCAGATAGTCAAGCAAGGAGGTCAACGTAGCTGAGGGAGAGTGCCGCAGGGGGAAAATGGTAGGAGATGAGGTCAGAGGTTAGCAGGTCAGGTCCAGAGGGACTCGGAGACCATTTAAGAACTTTGGCTCTTACTCTGCATGGACATAGGGTGCTGCTAAAGGGCTCTGAGCAGAGGAGTGACATGATCCAAAATTGGGTTTTGGAAGGAATCCCTCCGGTTGCTGGGCTGAGAAGAGACGGTCAGGAGTGAGGGTAACCTGAGAAAGAGGACTAGGAGGCAATGGCAGTAATCCAGGTGAGAGGTATTTTTCAGAGATGAAATCAGCGACCTTGGTTCCCCATGAGTTAACTTACCAATGCTAGCTAGCCCAGACTGAAATGACTTTATACATATGCTAAATAAATCTATTTAGATAGATACAGCTCTGCCAATACATTTCACCTCGAGAAATGCTCGGGTATGCTTTTTAATTCTTACATTTTGTGAGCAGGTGGTACAATGAATGGACACCAACTTCAAACAAACTCCCATAAGAACCATCAGGACTAACTTACCCGAAAGGAACATTCAAATTCACATCAATCAATAATAGCTAATAATGGCCTCCGTTAATTTGTTTTAATTTTGACCGAGTGATAATATTGCCATCTTTTTTTTTTTTTTTTAAACAATCCTTGATGGAACTGCTACCTCTGTTGAACTCTTGAGTGTATCTCGTCCCAAAGAGAATGATCAACAAAATCAGTCCTGGATACATGCTATACATTCTGTTATACCTACTCATAGCTCATCTGTGACATAGCTTCTGAATTAAAAGCAAAGAAAAAAAAACAGGAAGAGAGAGAATAAAATATTTGCTCACATCTGGGAAGAATTCAACTAATTTCTTTAGCTGACTAAGGTAGGATTTAAAATGTTTCTCTCTCTCTCTGTCTCTCTCTTTTTTGGAGCTCCTTGTTAGCTGTTTTGCCCTTCAGGAAAGGATCTGTGGTGGTATGGATTGAAAAGGTTACACTGTGATCATTTGCAAATGAATTCTATCTGGAATGAAAATCCACATCGTTTTATACTGATGTTGTAATGTTCTATGTGATATTTTGTCAAAACTATATGCTGCCTACAACATAATATTTCACCTTTAGTTATTAGCACATTGACACATTATGAGAACAGTAACAGTTGGCAATGTGAGCAATATTCCAACTATAGAGAAGATTTACCATATATTTTTAAAAGCTTACAGAAGATACTTTCACCTAGTCTTGATCTATCCCATGAGGGGATTTTAGTGGGCTTGAAAGCCTCCAAAATTATTTGCAAAGTTGTGTGTTCATATGAATTTGTGAAATGATCCAACAGTTTTTATCACAATCTTAAAGGAACCTGTGATATCACCCCTCTTTGGAAAAAACAAAACTTAAAAAAACACTGACGTGGAAAAATGCACAGATGGTACTTTTTAAAGGTTATTTATATATCAGAAGAATACTCTCAATTTATGTACAGTTTGATTGCTCACAAAATTTAGTTTTGTTTTGATCAAAATGGACCTTTTGCTTTCACATCTTGATTTTCTAGAGAAAATATTTTATTTTACCTGTCATTATTTTTTTATAATGAGACAGACCTTAATTTATTTCAATCAGCACTGATGAGCCCCTACCATAGACTGAGGGATACAATGATGAGAAAAGATAAAAAGACCAGGTTCTTGACCTTGAGAATCTCACAGTCTATCGGGAGAGATGGAGACACAGCTATTGAGCATAAATTGTGAAAAACATTATTAGGGAAATGAATTCAATGGTGGTTTTATCCCTGGGATAACTGATTTCCCAGAAAAGATCTGGGTTATTGGCACTGGGAAGATGACTATGTTTTTCTAGGCCAGGAAGAAAGTTAGAGTGTTCTGGGCACAAAGAACAACAGGTATGAAAGCGTGACCGTTCAGTTTTGTGAGAACACAGGCTTAGGGGACAGGGGTGGAGAGCTTGGCTGAAAGGAAGTCTGGAAAGATGAGGCCAGGCTCCAAAGAGCCTTGGGACCATCCTAAGAGTTTGGAGTTGCGTATGTAAGGTGAGGAAAAAGTATAGAGGAGAGAGAGAATCGAATTAGTTTAGAAATCTGACTCTCGTGGATAAGACGAGGCCAGACCGAAAATACCAGGAAGCTCCTGGAAAAAAAAAAAATCTTGAATTAGTAATAGAATAGATATTCTTGTCCCTATTTTTTTTTAATTTATAGAAATTTCTTTTTTATCGTAGCCTATAGAAGGATCACAATCATCTTCCTCTCTCTTGTTCCCCAAAGTGGCTCTGAACTGGGGTCCCTGCTTTCTCTCTTGCCCCTTACAATCCGGACTCCACATGAAAGTGAGTGGCCGTTTACAATAAAATACAAATCAAATCATTCTCCAGAGGCCTCAGCCCTGACGAACATCCTGACTAACGTCTGTATATTTGTATTTCTTTTTCTCCCATCTTCTTTTTGAGCCCACTACTACAACTCTGTATTAACTAAGTGACTGTATGAGCCTTATGGGAAACACGTCACCTCTGTGACTCTTGGTTTTGTTTGTTTGCATCTTTACAGTGCTGTCGGAACTCTTGTCCTTACTTCAGGGTTCTAGATATCAAAGGAGACAGGAAGGTGAGGCATTTTAAGATTCAGGAACCCCATCTAGGGAACAAATCCCATGTCCTCCAAACACTGCGGCCCTGTTAATTCTCAAAAATCTGAGCGAAGGCATTCCTTTCCGGGCACAACATAAGCCAAGAGTTCAAGTCAATCGCTTGCAATGAATTAGACAGTAAAGAAAGTTGACTCCTTCAGTGAAAAAGCTCTGGACACTTCTATCGTGTTTTATTTTTCTTGCAAATATTGTGTTTATGACATGAATGATCAGAAGTCAAGGAAAGGCTGCCCTCACATAACTTTATTCTGTCCAGGAAACATAGAGAAGGGCATTTGGACATTTGAAGCAAATTAAAGCCAGATCAAAGGCCAGAAGCACTTGCCAGCTTCCTACTTGTCTTTGTCCACAGGCCAAAATATTACCAAAACAAGTGTTTCCTGTCAATAAGCTGCAAGCACAACTTCTAAAATATTACGGTTTTTAATTTTTTTTCAGGCATGAAGTTCCGTAAGCTCATTATATTTTAATTATGTAGCATAACCCCAGTTACATAACAAATTAAAGTCAAACCACTGTTATTTTCTCAAGGAATGCTGTATAAACCTCGAAGGTTAGAAAGTCAACCAAAAAAGAATAGTAGTTCTTTATAGTTCTTTATAGTTCTAATAGTAGTTCTTTATATTATCCACGAATTTAGAAATCTTTCACTTTTAAGGACAGTTATTTGTTTTTTTTTTAATTTTTTTTTTTATGTTTCTTTATTTTTGAGAGAGAGAGAGAGAGAGAAACAGAGCATGAGTGGGGTAGGGACAGAGAGAGAGGGAGACACAGGATCTGAAGCAGGCTCCAGGCGATATTTTACAAAGTCTGAGGTAATGAATATTAAGGCATTATTGTTACCTTTTTTAAAAAAAAAGCTCAGACAAAATATAGTGAGACAAAGGAGTGGACTGTTTTATGAAAACATCATACAGAAATGTCAAGAAATAAACTTTAGCAATTCTATAAAGAAAGGGTAAAGGAAAAACTTAAAAATCTGGAAATGCTCTGGTAGAAATCTGGTTAACTATCAATCAAAAAGAAGCAAACCATTTTGGCAGAAGAGAAATAGAAATATTAATTTTGAGCCAAAATGTTATCATTTTGTTAGTTACTGAATTTCTGCTTTTAGCTCAAAAGGTTTACAATTAAAAGCCTTTGGTCTCTTTTTAGAAATTCCTGTAAATAGCATTTGCTAGAAATTTGTTGGAAAGACCCTAAAATGGGGAAAAATGTGAAAATAAAATCTAAGATTCAGTTCAATCTACTGAGATGGTATCTTTATTTATATAATCGGAAGAAATGTCCGAATTGGAAATCAATTTGCCTTGTTATTGAGGAGCTCGGTTACTGAGTATCTGTGGCCGTCAGACAAGAAAGTGTGTAAAAGAAGGAAGCACATTCAAATAAATCTCTCGTGAGCCTTTTCAACACAGGTTTTCTGGGACAGGCAGGCTAAACCATAAAGTTTTGTTGGTTTGGTATCTATTTCACACACACGTAGTCCACTATTAATAGCAAACAAAGGGACATAAAGAAATTAAAATACTGAGTCCTTCCTCTCTATGTTTTACAAAGATACTTTACTTATTTTGCTTATTTCTCACAACAATCCAATAGTTGTGTATTGTCATTGCCACTGACCATACAAAGACAGTAAGGCTCAGAGGGGTTTACTAAGTTGTCTAAAGTCACCTGGTGAGTAAGTGGCAAATGTGCGATTTGAATAGAAGTCTACTTACTGAGTTCAAAGCCCATTCTGTGTCTGTCACATCAGATTTTGTTACATATGCTACTTTTGCATTGTTTTAGAAAGGTACAAGAGTTTTATGAAATAAATGAGCTTCTGATAAACTGGATACAAATGACCTTTTATAGATTGAGTCACGTATTCATATGGAACACACACATGTAATTCATATATTGAATTAATGAGTGTTATGCATTACATTTGTAAAGCATAAAATGTGTGAAGAAAACAGATAACCACAACTTTGAACTGAATCTTAGAATACAAATGATCACTCTCGGCTTTGCTTCAAATGGGTGAAATGTATACAGAACACGGTTTTGCTGGAGCCAGCAGCAGCCGTTGGCACGGGCTGGGAATCAGGGCACACTACTGCAGACCCGGAGGCTGGCTGGACCAACAGTGTGGCACAAAAAGACACAAGATCCTGAAGGCACAGGGAGACACAGCTTGCGACCGTCAGGGACAATACCACCAGTCTCTATTTCACTTAATTTAAAATTATCAGCTGCAGGTAATGTTGTTTTTGACAGAGGTCACTGTGGTTCAGTGCTACTGGATTTTACGTTATTAAGCACTTAAGCTGTTTGCTAGAATGACTGACGAGCAGAGGTATATTAGGAGGCCTTTAGAGGGAGTTAGCTCTTAGACCTTTGGTAATAATGGGTCTTCAAAATAAGGAAGCAAGAGATCTTTGGAAGTTCCTTGCCTTTTTTTAAATTAATTTTTTGGGGCGCCTGGGTGGCTCAGTCGGTTGAGCGTCCGACTTCGGCTCAGGTCATGATCTCGCGGTTCATGGGTTCGAGCCCCGCGTCGGGCCCTGTGCTGACAGCTCGGAGCCTGGAGCCGGCTTCGGATTCTGTGTCTCCCTCTGTCTCTCTGCCCCTCCCCCGCTCATACTCTGTCTCTCTCACTCTCAAAAATGAATAAATGTTAAGAAAAATTAAAATTAATTTTTTCTTGAAGTATAGTATCGACACACAATGTTACATTAGTTTCAGGTGTACAACACAGTGATTCACCTTCTCTATCCTGTATGTTGTACTCACTGCCAATGTCGCTACCATCTGGCACCATGCAATGACGTTACAAAACCACTGACTATGTTCCCTGTGCCGTAACTTTCATCCTTTTGATTCATTCATTCCGTAACCTTCTACTCCCCTTCATCCGTTTTGCCCACCCCCCACCACTGCCCCTCTGGCAACCACTAGTTTGTTCTCTGTATTTATGGGCCTATTTCTGCTTTTTATTTGTTCATTTGGTTTTTTTTTTTTTTTAGAGTCCACATATGATTGAAATCACATGGTAATTGCCTTTCTCTGTCTGACTTATTCCAGTAAGCAAAATACCATAGGTCCGGCCATGCTGTTGCAAATGGCAACATTCTTTTTTGTTGCTGAGTAATATTCCATTGCATATATTGTATATACACACTACATCTTTATCCATTCATCTATCTCTGGACACTTAGGTTGCATCCATATCTTGGCTATTGTAAACAATGCTGCAATAAACATAGGGGTGAATGTGTCTTTTTGAGTTAGTGTTTTCATTTTCTTTGGGTAAATACCCATGAGGACTCCTTTCTTGACAGTTTTATGTTACTGCACCCATCCCATTTTTTCTAGTGACAATGATGAGTTATGGCACAACACTGATATAGATATCTTCAGGAATACAAACATGTATTGGTCAGCAGCTCTACAACGATGGTGAGTACATGAACAGATCTTCCATTGGAGACTAACAAACCCACACTATATCATTTGACATACACTGTGAAGCTTAGGTTGGTCAATCTGCTTGTATTTGTGTGTTATAAAAGTCGTCGGAGCTGAGAAATGCTTATGGAATTCAAGCCCTTCATAACCAGCCCGCACGATCGTTTTCTGCCGTAATCAAGTTATGTGTTGTTAATGGAGGAATTTTACTGGTATAGAAGTTGAGTATCCTGTCACTTCGGCCACACGGCATGCAGCGCGTGCCAGAACTGGTCGTGACAAAACATCAACTAGGCTGTTGCTGTTGTCATTGGTGGTGGTGGTGGTGGTAGCAGGGTGTGTGTGTGTGTGTGTGTGTGTGTGTGTGTGTGTGTGTGTATTTTGTGTGCGATGCTTGGCATTGGTTCTGAGAGGGGACCAATTGCAAAAGTGAATGTTAGCAAACACTGGTCGTGGAACATAACCAGCCAAAGCCACTTACTCTTTCACAGCAAAAGGCCTAGAAGGTTTGAAGAATTTAAAACTCAGATGTATTTGCTCTAAGACTGATTCAAATAATATAAAATTTAGTAGCAAATTCTAAGTACATGGAGCTGTAAGCACACCTGTCATGCTATTCACCAGTATTTCTGGCACTCTGTCGGCATGTGTCTCAAATCAGTGTAAGGAATTTGTCAACCCGAATCTCAAAAGAATGACCTTGTAAAATACGTTGTCAATATTTAACTAATATCACTATGATGTGTTGTCAGTTGCTTATTTACGTGTCTGATTGCCCCATTACAACTCCTTGTAGGCAGAAATCATGCTTTATTTCTTTGTACGCTCAGGACCTAGCAGAATTCTTTTACAGGATGGGGGCTGAATAAAGGGCTAATGTTAAATGAGTGAATCAATGAATAGGAGTCACCACTTTCTTATTTTATCACACTCAGCTTCAGAGTCGGTGGCCATGCATTCCGTCTCTACTGTGTGTTAATATACTGGATATTTTCTTACCCCTCCTGACCCACCTTCCAGCCCTCTCCGTCTTGCTCAATAGTCAGGAAGGCTGACCCATAACAACTGTGCCAATACACCAACTTGCCTTCTGACGTATGCTTGGGTTTGGCCAAACTGGATATGGGGGATTGGAGGTTGAAAGGAACATGAGAATGAGTCCTAGGACGCTATGGCTATCCCTCCAGTCAGCTGGCTGCCTTCCAGGGATAGTCATAGCTCTGGTGGGAGGTCCTTTTCATACAGGTACTCTGTCTGGACTTGGGTAACCTCTCTTTCCTTGTCCCTTGGGAAAGGCTCTCAGCTGTTGATAGCCTAGAACATTGCACCATCTTTTGTTGGTTTCTCCAGTCCCCATCTGCACCTTTATGAAAGATCCTTTTCTTAAACTCTCTCCAATCTCCCCTTTGAGTGTGCTGCTTCCTGCTAGGAACTTGACAGTCACCATATGGCTGCTTGCATAACTCTTAAACAATTAATGTTACTCTTTACGCTTGCAAGGAAAATAGGACTACTCCCATTTTAAAGAATGGCTGTGACAGAAATACACTCTACCTAGAACTTGCATTATTTCCATTCACTCATTCATTCTTTGTTCATTTTGTTTCCCAGAAGCCACTGGGCATTTGTCTGTGGACACTGCAGCTGCTAGGTGTAATTCCTGTTAAAACAGAGTGGCACAGACACAGCCTGGCTCAAAGTGAGTCTCTCTTTTGGATAAAAGAGTAAACTAGTTTAAGGGAGTAAACTAGTTTTGCTGAGTGAGGGAAAAGAGCAGGAGGGGGAAATTTATAAAAGGAGGAATGCAGAATACTTTAGCTATTATAAAAAACAATACTGGGGCACCTGGGTGGCTCAGTCGGTTAGGCATCCGACTTTGGCTCAGATCATGATCTCATAGTTCATAAGTTCGAGCCCTGTGGTGGGCTCTGGGCTGACAGCTTGGAGACTGGACCTGCTTCAGATTCTGTGTCTCCTTCTCTCTGCCTCTCTCCCGCTCTCTCTCTCTCTCTCTCTCAAAAATAAATAAAACATTAAACGAAGAAAGAACAGTACTGTTGGAGTTTTGCTCATTCTATTCATTTGGGTGGAGAGAGACAGGCTTAGGAGACCTTTACTATGGCTATGGAGGAAAGTCAATGAGCTTTAAATTGGGTTTTGTTACAGCACCCTTTAAAATGTAGAAGACTCTCTAATTTCATTCATTATATACGCCCTGTCAGCATTCTGAGGGTTGTCTGAGGGCCACAGTAGGTCAATGGTCACTCTCAGATCCCACCCGCCAAGGGCTGCTTCAGTTTCTCTATCAGGCTCAAGAGTTGAGTGAACTCTGAGGTACTTTCACGTGGAGATATTTGTAACTTGCCTCTCCAGTAGACCACCAGTGCGTTTGTATGTCTCCTTACGTAAGGCTACTTAAGAATCAGAGTTTCCAGAGAAGCATGGAAGGGAAAGATGTAATATATCGTTGAAAGCCACACAGGTCTTAAGCTCTGCTTTTCTATGAGCTGTTTTATTGTGCTTTTAACAAATGGGCATGTGTATGATCTATTATGAATTAAGAAATAGTGTACATTACCAGAGGAAGGCAATATCAAATTATAGAATTTCAAAATCGGGTATGGCAGGAACTTGGGATTTTTTTCAGATGGTGTAAGTCTCCTTAGTACATTTTAAACACCATGGCCTCCATACTTCAGAGGCTTTCGTTTTAGAAAAGCATGGCAGGAGTCACTCTAATGTGATTATAAGGGGCCTGAAGGTTTGCTTTTAAAATTCAATACGTAGGTAGAAAGAAAGTGGTAACTTTTCCCCTTTGATTTCCAGTCACTATTTTTATAACACTGGCAGCCCTGAGACACTGGAATGGAAATGGACCTGCTTCTGGATGTTACCTGAGCACCACCACACCAGCCCTTCGACTGGCTCTTTGCATCTGTGCCCTGATCTTTATTTCTGCATTCCCCCAACGCATCATTTCTATATCCTCCAGACTTATTCTCAGCTTTCTTGATGCTAGGTGCGCTTGTTCCGTCATTCAGTAGATATTTATGGAGAACCTACTGTGTACCAGGCCCAGCCAAAGATCCTGCATTCAAAGAATCATGCGAAAGAGCCAAGAATTTGTAAACGCTGTGAAGGAAAAGTACAAGGGTAGGAGCATACAGCCAGGGAAACTTACATGATGTGTGGATTCAGAGAAGCTTTCCTAGGGGAATTATTGGAAAGGACTGTGATGGATAAGTGTGCTAATTAATTAAGTGAAGGGTACAGGAGAAGGCCTAGGGAGAGCTTATCAGATAGAAAGAATGGTATAGGCAGGGACTCAGAGACCATGTGGTGCTAGAATCAGGTATTGATGTATGTAGTGTTTGACTTAAAACCACTGGGCTCCAGGTAACTTATGCATAATAAGATCAAGGCTCAGATACCAAAGGGTCCAAGCTGGCTTCTTCTATGTTGTTCTTCGGTGTGGCGTCGCATCCCCCTATGGTTCACCACCCAGAACACATAAAGAGCAGACGTAAGATCGAAGTAAGCCACAGGGCAATGCTTGACCTCAAACTACGGAGAAGGAGGAGCCTACCGCCATGAGGCTGGTAGGCAGACAACTAGAAATATCTGGTAAGAACAGTAGCGGTCACCATAGAGATGAACTTTCGTTTATCAGATACTGTGGTCCATGGAAAGAGCAAGTTACTGGTACCCTGCCTAAAACCAACCCATTTTCTGCCCTCTCATTTTCAACCAGCTGCCCCTATATGGGTGAATAGGTGTGGGTGGGGGCATTGTAGGGGAGTGGTAGGGTGCAGAAGTGGAGATCAGAAGGTGTTCACTAACCACGGCAATGATTTGGAAATGGAGACTAGGCAGAGCAAATAAAATACCATTTTCATTTTTTTGACTTTTTTTCCCACTTCCTGGAAGAAGGAAAAGAGTAATGTTGTCCTTAATGTTATTTTCCACCCATCTGTTGAACATTTTATTGAAGCTATCTTTTTCTTTTATTTTAGAGGGGCACAGAAGAGAGAATCTTTTTGTTTTTAATGTTTATTTATTTTGAGAGAGAGAGAAAAGTGCACAAGCGAGCAGGAAGTGGGGAGGGACAGAAAGAGAGAGGAGAGAGAATCCCAAACGTGGGGCTCCATCTCACGAACCACGAGCCAAACTCAAGAGTCGGATGTTCAACAGACTGAGCCACTCAGGCACCCTTATTGAATCTATCTTAATTGAGTTTTCAAGAAGTCCTTTGGATTCTTTGCTCCTTTGTATGTGTATTGTTCTGGTCTTGTTTTACAGATGAAATAGAGTCTCTTAGTTCTCTTTGGATATTAATCACGATGTTCTTTTTTCACGAGTTTATTTTACCACTTTGTTCCTCTCCCTTCTTTGTTTCTCCCTATTTTGTTTTGTTCCGGCTCTACCTTTCAGAGTAGAGGCTGTCCTTAATGTCTGGTCTTCCTTAGCTGTCAAATCATATTTAAAAGTGAGGCCCAAATGAACTAGACTGGGAAGCATAAGTGTAGTTTCCTGATCTGTGCATCTCACTATGAGATCATTTGTTTGGCTGGGGGAAATCTCCAAATGCCTGTATCTGCATTTTAGGGGTTCTTAACTTATTTTGTGCCATGGCAGTCTGGTGAAGCCTGTAGACCCTATTTCAGGATGTATTTAAATGCATGGAACCAATTATAGCAAAGTTTTAAAAATAAATCTGTGATACAATAATATGTGCTTTTTATTAATGCATCATATAATAAGCTTTAGAGTTTGATCTAATAACTGCTGAAGTAATGATGAATGAAAATATTATTTCAAGATATACGCGATGGATAATGTGATAAAAAAGATTACCGTGATTCCTACCAGTGACAAAGTGATGGGTACTGCGATTATTACAATGGTTTGTTACCTACATTCAAAAATGACAGAGATGGGGCGCCTGGGTGGCGCAGTCGGTTAAGCGTCCGACTTCAGCCAGGTCACGATCTTGCGGTCCGTGAGTTCGAGCCCCGCGTCGGGCTCTGGGCTGATGGCTCGGAGCCTGGAGCCTGTTTCCGATTCTGTGTCTCCCTCTCTCTCTGCCCCTCCCCCGTTCATGCTCTGTCTCTCTCTGTCCCAAAAATAAATAAACGTTGAAAAAAAATTTATAAAAAAAAAAAAACAAAAATGACAGAGATGCTAATTTGCAGGTTAGTGGAAACAAAAATGAATTTTTGTGCTCATGGACCCTATGGTTAAAAATCCTACTGTAAGTCTATACTTTTGAGTGGATCCATTTTCTTCCAGAAGGCAGTTCACCAATCTCCAACCTCAAGTATGTATGCCTGGCTGCAGGCCTTTCCAGAGCCATGCAGGGAACAAATCTCTCTTCAGTGGGAAGATTTTCCCATAATCCCTCTGATTTCAGCATAGTAACTCACCCTCCAACCTCAACTCTTCTTGCTGTCTCCAAATCCAGAGGCTATCTGATCAAACCTCTCTAAAAATAGATCCCAGGTTTTGTTTTGATAGAGCCAGCGTGGGGAGGGAAGATGGGAAGTCTGGCTTCTCTTTTAAAGATGTTCAGTTCAGAGGCACCTGGGTGTCTCCGTCGGTTAAGCATCCAATTTCGGCTCAGGTCATGATCTCCCAGTTTGTGAGTTCGAGCCCCGCATTGGGCTTGCTGCTATCAGGGCAGAGCCCGCTTCAGATCTTCTGTACCCCCCACCCCCGTCCCTCCTCCACTTGTGTTCTCTCTCTCTCTCTCTCTCTCTCTCTCAAAAATAAATAAATCTTTAAAAAAAAAGTTCAGTTCACACTCCAGATTTCAGCCCCATTTTTTGCACACCTGCGTTCCAAGCACGGGTTGTCTCCAGTCTGAGTATTTTCATAGTTTTATGCGAAAATGACTGGCTTTCTGGCTTGCTGTCGCAACAGACTCAAATTGCTGCGTTCTCCAGTCTAAAGCAGCTACCGGTGGTTAAACTATTTCCCAGATTTCAAAATGTTACTTTTGTTGTCTGCTGTCTTCTTTTTGTCCTTGTGAATTTTTTTTTCTCTTAATTCCTTTACTGTCATTGCTTTGTGAGGCTTCAGGAGGAAGTTCAGATAGACATTTGCATTCAGCCTATGCTGTTTAAACAGCGCTTTGATGCATTCATAAATTCATAAGTAGCATTTTATTGTGTCTGGGATTCACATCTTTTTTTCTGCTCATAGTAGCATATCTTCTTCTCTCTGATTTAATATAAAAGTGAGACAACAAGGTTGATATGCAATGCCACTTTAAGGAAGACATCTATTCTGTGTTTTTAGGAAATCATTTCTTAAAGAACTTTTCTCAGACTCTCCCTAACTGCTTTTAGTGTCTCTGCTTAGGACACTACACTGAGTTTCTCAAAGTCAACAACCAAGGATGCGGGCAGTTTTTTCTTCTGGTACAATGGTAAACGTGGAGTAGCTCTTATGGGTACAACCCTACCACAGGTAGCAACTGAGTTATTTGTCAATATAAAACACATCTCCCCGAAGT
Source organism: Lynx rufus (assembly GCF_022079265.1). Lineage (NCBI taxonomy): Eukaryota > Metazoa > Chordata > Mammalia > Carnivora > Felidae > Lynx > Lynx rufus. Next base: position 140,928,794 of record NW_025814867.1, read on the forward strand.
CACTGGAGCGAAACGAAAAGCAGGCATAAATTGGAAGAGAGTCAAAACTTGGAAGAAGCGAATAGGAACTGGTGAGTTTCCTGTTGATCAGGATTTTTGCTAAAGGACATGCACTGGCCAGATTAAACAGATTCACTAAATCTTGGATAGAAATCTTTGCAGTGTACCATTTTTAAGAATTAAAGGTCAGAATTTAGGACTGTCAAAGCAGATGGAAAATGAGGGAGGAAATCAGGGAAAGGAGAAACTCTGGGGAAAGGGGGAAGGGGAATATCAAACTGTGCACATAAATTCTGGGAGAAAAAAATCAGGATGGCATCTGAACTATGCATGCATAAACCGTGAGCAGCCCTGAGGCTAAAAGAATTGAACCGAGATTTTAGCAGATACCCACTGCGGAGGTGACAAACATTAGGACTTGAGTCCTGTCACATTAACTGCCTGATGAAACAAACAAACAATCAAATACTCAGGGAAATACCAGAATATAATCTCTATCATGTATTTTTCACAATGTCCAGGATACATGTCAAATTACTAGACACATAGTCAAGAGGAAAGGCAACTGAGATGACCCAGACGCCAGAATTAGAGCACAAAAAATTTAATTTAGCTGTTATGAGTATGCTCAAGGATATAAAAGAAAATATATTTGTGATGAATGGATAAACAGGATATCTCAACAGCGAGATAGTAACCATAAGAAAAGAATCAAACGGAAATTCTGGAAGTGAAAAATACAGTATCTGAGACAAAAACGTCATTGGATAGGCTGGACAACCATGTTGGAATTAAAAGTCAGTGATTGACGATCACTCCACTGAAATTATACAGTGTGGAGAACAAAGAGGAAAAAAATGATAGGAAAAAACCTGAGTCTCAGTGATTAGTGCACTGTATCAAAAGAGCGACTACATATGGAGTTTTAGAAAAAGATGATAGAATTGGGTAACCCAACATTTGAAGAAAGAATGGACAAATGTTTCCAAAATTTTATAGATTCGAAAACCTCAGAGAACTCTATGTGGTATAAATAGAAAAAAAGCAAACAAACGAACACAAGAGTTGGAAAGGTGACAGTTATTAAGCAAATGAAAACAAAAAAAAATAAAGAAAATCTTAAAAGTTTCCAGAAGAAAAAGGGACACATAACATATACAGGGCAAAAATACAAGTTACCAATGACTTCTCTCAGCAGAAACACTGGAGGCCAAAATATAGTTGAATGACATCTTTAGAGTGTCAAATAAAAACAACAAATTGTGAACCCAGCATTCTCCATGGAACAGAAATAACTTTTAGGAATAAAGGTGAAATAAAGGCAGTTTCAGATTAACAAAAACAAAGGTAATTCTCCAGCAGCCTTTGCGTTCAAGAAAAGCTAAAGTAAGTTCTTCAAGTGCAAGGGAAATGATTCCAGATAAAAATTCAGATTTTAATTAAAAACTATTTATGACCATTTAAGGTAAAAATCCTAGCATGTATAGCTTGTGTAATAAACATGAGAACTATAACATAAATTACAGGGTGTAAAAAACCTATAAGATTGCACTAAAAAAAACCAAAAAGATTGCAAAGTTATTACATTTTATGTTATTAACTTCCAATGGACTGAAAAATCAAGGACGTTTGTTGTGCTTTGTAGATCACCACTAAAATATAATACAAAGACGTAAGCAAAACAGCCACTGGATAATTAAAATGAAATTTTAAAAGCAATTTCAATGAACTCAAAATGATAGGAGAAGAGGGACAGAGGAACACAAAACAAATGGGGAAAACAGAAAACAAATAGTAACCACGTTGACCTAATCCAGCCACGTCAAAAGTTACATGAATTACAAATTAAATACTCCAATGAAAAGGCAGGAATTGTCAGAATTGGTTGGTTAAAAGGCACTATATGCTGTCTGCCTGGAAGTTACTTTAAATAAAAAAATTTCAGTTAGATGTACTCTGAATTCAAAGACTTACTTAAAGGGGCGCCTGGGTGGCTCAATACGTTAGGTGTCCCAACTCTTGATTTTGGCTCAGGTCATGATCTCATGGTTCCTGAGTTCAAGCCTTGCAATGGGCTCCCCACTGACAGTGGGGGAGCCTGGTTGGGATTCCCTCTCTCTTTCTCTCAAAAATAAATAAACTTGGAATAAAACTTTCTTAAAGACAGGGAAGAAAACATATAAATACATAAATACTTTCATAATGCTAAAATAAAAATTGAACAGAAGACTTAATATTCAGAAATGCATTTGCACTTAGAAACAAAAAGTTTCAAAATTCACGGGGCAAAAATTAGTAGAATTAAAGGGAGGAACAGACAAATTCACAATTTTGGTTGGACTTTTAACAACTTCTCTCAGCAGTTAATAGAACAACTATGTAAGAAGTCAGGAAGAATACAGATCGCCTGAACAGGATTATCAACAACCTTGAATAATTGACATTAATAGAACACTGCACCTAACAAGTGTAGTATACAGCCTTCTTTTCAAGTGCACAGGGACCATTCACTAAAGCCACATGTTGGACTAGACACAAATCTTTTCTAAAAAAAAAAATTTAACCTTTATTGTTGAGAGATAGAGCACATGAACATGAGGAGGGGAGAGGCAGAGAGAGAGGGAGACACAGAATCTGAAGCAGGCTCCGGGCTCTGAGCTGTCAGCACAGAGCCTGATGCGGGACTTGAACTCACAAACCGTGAGATCATGACCTGAGCCGAAGTCGGACGCTCAACCGACTGAGCCACCCAGGCGCCCCCACAAATCTTAACAGAGTTTAAAATTTGAAATATTCCAGAGTATGTTCTCCAACCAAAAGAGAACTAAATTAGAAATCAATAATAAAATGATATTAAGTAAGAAAATTTATAAATATCCGGAATTCAAGAAACACACTTCCAAGTAACTGGCGAGTCAAAAAAAGAAGTCATCAAGGAAATTAGAGTACACTTTCATGTCAATGATCATGAAAGTTCATCATAACATTTGTGGGATGTAACTCTATGATGCTTAGAGAGACACTAATACCTTTAAATGGCTATATTAGAAAAGAAGTTATAACATCAGTGATCTAAGCTTCCAACTTAAGAAGCTAGAAAAAGAAGATCAGTGCAAACATAAAATAAATAGGAGGAAATAACTAAGACCAGAAATCAGTGAGTGAGAAAACAACAGAGAACATTAACAAAGCCCAAAGGTAAAAACCAAGGAATGAAGTGCTACATGGAATCTGGGCAAGGGGACTTAAGTCCTCTTTAGCCGAGAGGGCATGTCTGAGAGCCAGGCTACTGTTCTTTACATCCCTGGCCACTCTGCCCAAGAAAAGGAAGCTGCCCACTGCCTCAGGTTTCTCCAAGACTTTCCACAGGGCTCCTTCCAGGAACTAAGCCCACGAGGGCAGGGACTGTGTGGATCCCAGGACCTGGCAGATGTGACTGCTCAAAAAATATTTGTTGAAAGATCACCCTTGCAAACCCATCCTCAAAAAAATTTTTTTTCTTTGAAAATATCAATAAGATTGAAAACCTCCTGGGTAAGACAGGCCAATTTAAAAAAGAAAGAGAACAAGAATACAAATTAGCAATACTTAGAATAAAAGAAGGTTTATCACTAAAAATCCTACAGATAGTAAAGGATAGTAAGGGAATATTATGAACTTAATAAAATTAAATTTGAAGATTCAGGTGAAAAGAATTTTTTAAAATATACAAATGGAAGTGGAAAATTTAAATAGCCTCATGAATACTAAAAATTAAAATTAAAGTCATTATTAAAAATATTCCCCCAGGCGCCTGGGTGGCTCAGTCGGTTGAGCAGCCAACCTCCGCTCAGGTCACGATCTCGCGGTCCGTGAGTTCGAGCCCCGCGTCGGGCTCTGTGCTGACAGCTCGGAGCCTGGAGCCTGTTTCAGATTCTGTGTCTCCCTCTCTCTGACCCTCCCCCGTTCATGCTCTGTCTCTCTGTGTCTCAAAAAAAATAAAATAAAACGTTAAAAAAAAATTAAAAAAAAAATATTCCCCCAAATAGAACTGTAGACTCAGATGGCTTCACTGATAAAATTCCATCCAGCCTTTAAGGAAGAAATAAGTCAATCTCACAAAATTCTTTCAGCAAATAGAGATGGAAAGAACACATCCTCAGCTGTTATATGAGGTTGGTATAACCCTGAGTACACAACAAGACTTTACAAGGCAATAAAATTACAGACCAATTTCCCTCATGAGCATAGATGCAAAAATTCGTGACAAAGTCATTACCAAATTAAAGTCAGAAACATATAAAAAGATTTTTAAAAAAATCATGACTAAGTAGGGATACTCCTAGGAATGTTAGGGTGGTTTAAAATTTGAAAATCGATATAATTCATATTACAAGAAAGCTAAGCATACAATCATTTCAGGAGAGGCAAAGAAGTATTTGATGAAATTGAGCCCACAATCATGAGGAACAGAAGAGAATTTCCTCAATCTGACAAAGAAGATCAATGAAAAAAATTTCAGTTGTCATACATTAATGGATGTTGCTTCTTCCTAAGTTCTGGAGCAAGGCAAAGATATTATAACTTCTATTCAATATTTCTATTGGCAATGAAGGGCAATGAAGTAAGAAAAAAAAAGCATACACATAAAGGAAGAAGTATAACTCGGTTTGCAGATAATTTTTTACATGGAAAATCCAAACTACTGTACAAAGTAATTACTAGAGGTACTAGGTGAATTTAGTAGGGTGGTATACAGGATTTATACACAAACCCTAATTATATTTTTATATTCTGCCAGCAAACAGAAAACAAATTTACAAACAATTCCGTGTATTCAAGTGTTAAGAAACAAGTTACTACTTAGGGATAAATTTAACAAAGGCAAGGACTGAATCATGTTTACCTGTATTTCCACAGTGATTAGCAGAGTCCCTGGCAAACGGAATTTTTTAAATAAAATGTACAATATAAAAATAACACATTTAATGCATAAATATATAAAATTTAATATTTATTAAATGTGCGCTACAACAGAGATTTAATTAATGTCTTAGGATGTTAGAAATTGTTTTCTCCCTCATCTATCTGTCATGGAATAAGTGTACCAGACAACAAAAGATAGCGTCATACAGGGGGCTACACTCCTTCCTTCCCCACTTGGACCTGAACCACTTTTGCGTTCCAGCCAGAGTATATATACTGAAATTGTACTTATCACCTCTGCCCATGTACCATTGGCTGTAGGTTAGTCACATGGTCACACCCAGCTGCAAGGAGGACTGGGAAATGTAGTGTTTATCCTGGGCAGATATTGTGCTCTGTGAAAATTACATTACTACAGAAAAAGAGAGTGGATACTTGAAGACAATTAATGGTTTCTGGCACACCAATCCTAACCTGGCAGGTACAGTCAACAATGACTTTAATTTTAATATTTTATTGTTCTTCCAGCTACAATACTTTGAAATCATCATTGAGTTTAGAGTTCATTTCTATAAACTCACTCCCTAGAATACAGAGCAAGTTCTATTCAGCTGCTGTGTTTATTTAATCGAATTATATGCAAATTATCACTTTTAATCATTAACACCCTAAAATATGTACTTCTGAGACCCACTGTAAATGCAGAACACTTAGAAAACTGAAAACCTACACTGACCAGGATTTATGAATTACAGGCTAAAACAGAAGTCACAGAATAAGATTTATGCCTGATCAAATTATGGATTTTAGCATACTGACTCATAAATCAGTCCCTAGAATCTCAAGGGCAATGAAAGGATTTATAAATCAAAACTTATTTAGGATTTATTAGCTGAATGTTTATCATAAGAATGCAATGTTTATAAATCTTGTCTGACTTACACAACTAAATTTATAAGCTCTTTGTAGTCAGGGTCCATCTCTGATGACACTTTTGACGGGTATAGATTGTGATGTATACTGGTAATACTTAGGTTACATTGGTTAATGACAGGATCAGAAGGAAAGATAATTTTATTAAATTTGCTTAACATTTAAATGGGTTTTAAAGGTTAACTTTGTAATTAAAACATAGCATCTATTTATATATTTTTACTATTATAGACAGATGGGTTTAAATATTTAGAGAATAACATAAATTATAATTTGAGTATAAAATGACACCAAAAGAACAATTTAGCTAAATGGCAAAACCATTTCAGAACAGGTTAAATGTTCCAGAAAACATTAATACGACATTTCTGTACTATGAATTCTGGTCCGTATTTAATTCCTAATTTGGAAAACAATTCTATGTTAAAATTATAAATTTTATTACAAATACAAGATATTTGTACTATTTCAACATACTTTACTTTTAAAGTTCTGTTTTCTCATTTATCACATTCTTTCAGGATCTCCAGATCTGCCTCCCACCTGGTGAAATGGTATTCTTTAATCTAGCTGACTTCCTCATTTGGTTTTATTTCTCTGCTCAAATATCACATCTCTAGGGCCCACCCACATCGCTCTCAAGTTAAGCTTATTTATTGAAATAAATATTTATATAATTTCGAAATTATATATACATTTATTTATTGAAAGATACTAAGAAGCAACTAGAAGGTAGGGCCGTCTGGGTGGCTCAGTCGGTTAAGCGTCCGACTTCGGCTCGGGTCATGATCTCGCGGTCCGTGAGTTCAAGCCCCGCGTCGGGCTCTGTGCTGCCAGCTCGGAGCCTGGAGCTGCTTGGGATTCTGTGTCTCCTTCTCTCTCTCTGCCCCTCCCCCGCTCATGCTCTCTCTCTCTCTCTGTGTCTCTCAATAATAAACAAACATTAAATTTTTTTTTTACAAAGAAGCAACTAGAAGGTTAATTCCCAAATAGCAAAGTGAATGAGTGATCGCACACGCAGACAGTTCTATGGTGAAGTTTCTACCTCCTGGTTAACTCGGTACTCCTAACAAAGTGAAAGGTGGTTCACCTTATTCACTTTTCAATAATGAAAGCTTAAACAGATACTTTAAAATAATTTGAATAAGTGCTGACATTAGGTGTTTTCTCAGACGGACATGGGATGGACCTTGCTACCTTTAGATATTAGAGATTTCCAAAACAAAATAAAGCAGGAAGAAATTGTAACTATTAAAACAAAACACAATTTCAGTACAGATATGAATAAAACTATGATCTGCTTAGTCTTTTTTTTTTAATTTTTTTAATGTTTATTTATTTTTGAGACAGAGCATGAGCAGGGGAGGGGCAGAGAGAGAGGGAGACACAGAATCTGAAACAGGCTCCAGGCTCTGAGCTGTCAGCACAGAGCCGGACGTGGGGCTCAAACTCATGAACTGTGAGATCATGACCTGAGCCGAAGTCGGATGCTCAACCTACTGAGCCACCCAGGCACCCCATGCTTAGTCTTTTTTTTTTAATGTTTATTTATTTTTAGAGAGAGAGAGAGAGAGAGAGAGAGAGAGAGACAGAGTGTGAGTGGGGGAAGGCAGAGAGACAGGGAGACAGAATCCGAAGCAGGCTCCAGGCTCTGAGCTGTGAGCAGCACAAATCCTGACGCTGGGTTTGAACTCATGAACTGCAAGATCATGACCTGAGCCGAAGTCAGACGCTTAACCAACTGAGCCACCCAGGCACCCTTGCTTAGTTTTCAATTTAAGAAAAAGTTAGGATAATATTTCTATGTGCTTTATGTCTCTTGATTTTTCTTAAAATGTAATTTCAAAAATACAGTATAAAAATTTATAAATAAAACATAAATACAAAACGACTTTAGGAAATCACTTCCTATTATCGAACAGGTTTGGTTCAATATATCCCCCTCCCCTCATCCCAAGGTCCAATAATTGCATTGATAACAATAATAATAATTAATAATGGTAATAACATAACAGCAACTGATGTTTCTGCTATAACATGATGTATGTAGTCCTGGGTTATGAAAAGTTCTACAATATCGTGAATTAAAAATTAAAAGTAATAGGACTACGGAGTATAGACAGGTCAGGTAATCAAAAACCAGTGGTAGGTAGATCAGCGTTTCTTGGAGTCTGAAGCTTGCAGACTTTTGAGGACCCTTTATTTTGCAGAAGATACATTTGATTAACTGACTGACACAACTCAGCAGAACGAATTCCTTTATGTTTTACTACATTTTGTGGCTGCAAATTCTTTGAGCTCCTTTTCATGTAACAGTAACTCGTAATATCTTTTCCTAGACAGAGAAGAGAAAGATAATGCAGTCTTTCCTCTAACATGATGGATGGGGCTGTTTGATCATTTGGGGGAAGCGTTCCTATACAGAAATGGCTAACAGTTACAGCTATATATGGAAGTCACTATAAACCACATAAATATATACTAAACTTAGACAAAATATATCCTACAATTCCCGTTACCCCCCAGCTGGTCCCTAAAACGGTACAGCCATTCCAAAGCCCCTGAGGGAGAAGTAATTGAAGTGGAAAGATTGTGGTCTTAAAAGAAACAGTCAAAATATCCTACTTTACAAGTGCTACAAAAATGCATCCCCTTCGATGCAATGAAGGGGCCCACGCAATAAAAAGAAAGCTTCATTAGGGCCACCATAGATTCTACTGAGCTCAGACTGAGTATTCCAGCAACAGTAATGGATGCTCAGGAAATAACTTGCCCAGCTCAGGCAGGAAGCTCGCCGTGGCCGGAGGCTGCCTCAGAGGATATTAAAAAGGCACAGGGGTGCCTGGGTGGCTCAGTCGGTTGAGCATCCAACTTCGACTCAGGTTATGATCCTGTGGTTCGTGGGTTCAAGCCCCGCGTCGGGCTCTGTGCTGACAGCGCGGAGCCTGGAGCCTGTTTCGGATTCTGTGTCTGCCCCTCCCCCACTCGGGCTCTATCTCTGTCTCAGAAATAAATAAACCTTAACATAAATAAATAAATAGGCACAAAAACAATCAGGTGGAAATGCCAGCTCCCCAGCACTGAGGCAATGCAGACGGAAGCGTAATCTACCCAAAGTCAAGAGCTGAGCAAGGCGGAGGGTACATTTTTCTAGATGGGGAACCCCAGGTGCAAAGACTCATTTTTATTTTTCTTACAATAGAGCAAGAGAAGGTCTCCCACGTGCAGCATTTAAGCTAAGGGTCTTGGCCTTTCCTGGTGAAGACTGTATTTATATTCCTACGTTGTTGATTCTCTTTGCCCAGGAAAAAACGTTTGAACCAGCACAGTTTCTGTGTTACGCTCATGCCATTACCTGCTTTGCCCAACATGTAGCATATAACTGATAATCATGGAGAAGAAGAGATAGTAGCCAAAAATTATTGAGCACTAGCTCTTGTTCTAAGTGGCCCATAAGTTCAAACTAATCTATTCTTCGTAGCCACCCATGGGACAGATTCTAATATTATCACCATTTTACAATCTTACTGTTGGTAATGGTAAAAGCTCTGTTTTAAGTATGACTGCTGTGGGCTTACCAAGAAGTCATTGGTCATTCCTTCTATTCAATTACTTTGATCAAACCTAAGTAAATCTTTATAGCCTTTTATTTTCAGTAAAAATACTCCTGGAAACACTTACCATAGTTATTTGAACTGTCTTTATTAGGTCTGCATAAAGGCAAAGAAGTTATGGTTCGTTATATGACGATTCGATTCTATTTCTTAATTTGATAACTAAACAGGATAGTAGAGTCCAAAACGAAATGTACTTTGGTATAGTTAACTTAGACTAGTGTAGCCCAAGGGCTATTTGTTGGTTAATAAAAATATAGATTTCTGGCTCCCATTTTGGACCTACTGAACCTGAATTTCTACATTAGGTCCTAGGAAAATGTAGTTTTTTTTTTTTTTTTTTTAAATTTTTTTTTTTTTTCAACGTTTATTTATTTTTGGGACAGAGAGAGACAGAGCATGAACGGGGGAGGGGCAGAGAGAGAGGGAGACACAGAATCGGAAACAGGCTCCAGGCTCTGAGCCATCAGCCCAGAGCCAGACGCGGGGCTCGAACTCACGGACCGCGAGATCGTGACCTGGCTGAAGTCGGACGCTTAACCGACTGCGCCACCCAGGCGCCCCAGGAAAATGTAGTTTTAACAAGCACTCTCAGGTGATTCTGATGCATACTGAAGTTTAGGAACCTCTAATTTAAACTAATGTAGGGGCGCCCGAGTGGCTCAGTCAGTTAGGGGACTGACTTCAGCTCAGGTCATGACTTCAGCTCAGGTTTGTGGGCTGGAGCCCTGCGTCAGGCTCTGTGCGGACAGCTCAGAGCCTGGAGCCTGCTTTGGATTCTGTGTGTGCCTCTCTCTACTCCTCCCCTGCTCATGCTCTCTCTCAAAAACAAATAAATGTTAAAAAATTAAAAATAAGTAAACTAATGTAAATGCTGTGAAATCTCTACTTTCCTATGAACAGACATAATTAATGTCTGGTGTTTACAACTGCAGGGCATTTAAAAGCTTGGGTGTGATTTAAGAAATGGATAAATACGTTTTTGTTTCTTGTATGCTAATATAGCCTTAAAAGCGTTATTTGAAATAAATGACGCAGCACGGGGGAAAAAAACCTACAAAGTTGTGCAGGTCTTTAAATCATACTATCGATTAATGGAAACAGCTGGGGGTTAGTCTTCCTAATAGCATAATCTGAAAAGTAGAACAGATTTTACTGGCTTTGGATAAATCATTTCAGGATAAGCTCTTTTCCCTCATGAACTACTTTCTTCCTGCACCAGGAAAGGAATGAATTTTTGGGTCTTGCAGTTCCTGGTGAGTTCTCCTTTCTCATAAATATTTAGATTAGAAGAGAAAAGCCAAGATCATTCTTTTAAATAGTTTAATGAATTTTTTTTAAATGTATGAACATAGTTGGGAAAGCCTGCCACTGATTAGATTCTTGGTTTTAATATTCTATTCTTTTCCCTTCTGAAATTCTCTTCTACATTTCATGAAGTAATGTATTTCTCTTAATAAGCCCAAGTTGAAATTCATTATTGTAGTCACTTTTACCACAAAATTCAATTATCGATTCTCTTCATTTTCTGTTGCTTGTGTCTTTATCTTCCTTTCACGTCACCTGCAGGGCACTCTGTCTATCCGGTACTTTTTTCCCCCCTTTAATGTTTATTTATTTTTGAGAGAGAGAGAGAGACACACACAGAATGTGAGCAGGGGAAGAGCCGAGAGAGAGGGAGACACAGACTCTGAAGCAGGCTCCAGGCTCTGAACTGTCAGCACAGAGCCTGATGTGGGGCTTGAACTCACGAACTGTGAGATCATGACCTGAAGTCGGATGCTTAACTGACTGAGCCACCCAGGCGCCCCTGCATCTGGTACCATTAAATTAATATCTCTGCCATCACTGTGACGGGTTTTTGGTGCACCACACGTGTGGGGCACCTCCTTAAATATCTCATTTCCTAGTTGAGGTGATTACACATAAAAATGCCAGGAATTGCCAAGTTTTAGGTTGGTTTAGAATTAGAATACAGTAAATCTAAGCTTCCATGGTATTATCTACAATTCGCTGACATGACTCATAATTAAAAAGAAAAAAGATGAACAAAGGGAAAATGCAAATAATTTCATCTAACCCTGTATGTACGTCAAGAGACACACACTGCTCTCTCCTAAGATGCGCTTCAGCAACAAACAATGAGTCTATTTGCTGTTTACAGAAACCAAACATCAACAGTTTGAATTTCTCTTTTTGATGGTTATGTCTTCTTGATCGATGGACCCTTTTCTCACTATGCAATATCACTTTTTATCTCTGGTAATACTTTCTGCTCTGGACTTTACTTTGTCTCACACTCATGTAGCCACACTAGCTTTCTTTTGGTTCAAGTTTGCACGGTCTGTATTTTCTCTATCCTTTTACTTTTTTTTTTCTTTTCATGGCTTGATAGCTCATTTCCCCCCTCCCCTGCTGTATTAAGAGATAATTAATTTAAAAATTGCGTAGATTTAAGGTATACAACCTGGTTATTCAATATTTTCATATATTGTAAACTAATCACGACAATCAAGGTAATCAACATATCCCTCACCTCACTGTTACCTTTTTCTTTTGTGTGTGTGTTGAGAAAAATGTAAGATCTATGCCTTTAGCAATCACACAATAGAGTATTGCTAACTATAATCACATGGTTACACAGCAGATCTCCAGGACTTAATTCATCTTGTATACCTGAAACTTTGTACCCCTTGACCAACATCTCCCCATTTTCCTTCCTCCCATTCTTTTAACCTACCTATATCATTGTCATTGAAGTATCAGGTAGACAGGACAAATTTATGTCAGTTAAAAACAAAATCCATTCTCTGTCCTTTAGTTGATGTGTTTTGACCACCCATGTAATTACTGATACGTTTGGTCTATCATGTATTATTTACGTTCTGTTTGTTTTCTTTGTTTTTCATTCCAATTCCCCTTTTCTCCTGCCTTCTTTTAACTGTGTTACGCTATAGGTTTTTGGGTTGGTTCTTTTGTTTTTGTTTTTTGCTTTCTGTTTATTTTTAAATTATTTTCATTTACTTTTTTTAGTGGATGCTCTCAGGATTGCAGAACACATACTTTTCATCATTACTGAGAATCACTTCTATACTTTAGCTGGAAGGCGGAACCTCACTGTCTTACAGATCCCTTAATCTCTCCGCGTTATGCTATGGTTGTGTTATGCATAGCATTTCCCTCCACTGAAAACACAAACCTACAATGTATATGTTTCTGCATCCAACAGTCTAACATATTTTAAAGGACTCAAAAGGGGTAAATTACGCTATTATATTTACCCAAATACATGCCAATTTTGTACTCTTCTTTCCTTTCTGATATTGCAAGTTTCCTTCCGGCATCATTTGCCTTCTTTCTGAAGAAGTTCCTTTAGCAATCCTTTTGGATCAGGTCTGACTGCTAAATATTTTCTTAGTTTTTCTAAACCTGCAAATGTCTTGGGGCACCTGGGTGGCTCAGTTGGTTAAGTGTTGAACTTCAGCTCGGGTCATGATCTCACCATTCGTGGATTTGAGCCCCTCATCCGGCTCTGTGCCTGGAGCCTGCTTCGGATTCTGTGTCTCCCTCTCTCTCTGCTCCCCCCACCCCCCACTCTTTCTTAAAATAAGTAAATAGACTTTAAAAAAATCTGAAAATATCTTTATTTCACTTTTATTCTGGAAGGATATTTTTGCTAGCTATAGAAGTGTGGACTCATCTTTCTGTTCTTTCATCACATAAATCACATCACAAAATGTTGACACTTTGTCCTCCATGGTTTCTGATGACAAATGTGGACTCCTTCAAATCGTAGCTCTTCAGGAGGTAATTTGTTGCTTATTTTTTAGCTGCTTTCAAGATCTTATTTTCTTTACTTCTCAGTAGTTTGATTAGGATGTGTCTGGTATGGATTTCTTTAAGTTTCGCCTCTTGGGAGTTTGTTGAATTTTCTTGAATATGTGGTTTCTCTCACCAAACTTGGGAAGTTTTAAGCATCGTGGTCCTCTTTTCTTGGACTCTGTGACATCAACGCTAGACTTTTCCCTGAGACTCTGTTCTTTTCTTCTTCAATATTTTTTCTCTCTGTTGCTCAGATTGAGTAATTTCTACTACTCTGTCCCCAAGTTCACGTATGCTTTACTCTGCTACTGAGCCCATCCGGTGAATCTTTTAAGCCTTATCTCCTGAATTTTTTTTGTTCTGAAATTACCATTTGGTTCTTCAGGTTTCCTATTTCCTTCTTTTTTCTGTTTCAGTCTTCTCATGAATTTCAAGTAGTGTTTGTCCTTACTTTTTGGATCCTATTCATCATAGCTGCTTTAGAGGCTCTGTCAGAGAATTCCAACATGTCTGTTGCTTGATGACTGTTTGCCTTTCGAGTTAAGATTCCTTGTTTGTTTGATTGTTTGTTTGTATGCTGGGTGCTTTTGAATTGTATCCTGGACTTTGAGTCTTATGCTATGAGGATTTTGGTGTGAAGTGCATGGAGAATTCTGAGATTTTTGTTTCAGCAGGTGACCAACCAGTTTCAATTTAGACCACAAGCTTCAGTCAGACTGCTGGTTGTGGTTTTAATGTGAGTTCCATTTCCAGAGCCTTTGCAGTCAGGTTTGGATCTAGTTGCTAGTTGCCTAGCCTGTGTTCAGCTCTCAAGTTCTGTGTATACCGTTTAGGGTTGGATCCATGCATTAAAAAAAAAAAGAAAGAAACGCTGCACAAATTTGCATGCCATCCTCACACAGGGCCTTGCTAATCTCCGTATAGTTCCCATTTTAGTATATGTGAAGCCAAAGCGAGCACAAAGATCTCACCGGTACTTTCTGGTTCCCTGGGACAACACTTGCAGTTCTCTGGTCAAAAAATGGGCTTTATTTACTTTGCTCTCTGCGCGTATCTACAAATGGGCTCATAGCCAGGGTGGACCCCAGGAGGACAAAGACAGAAGAAAAGCACTGGGGATTTGCCCCATCCTCCTGGTATAACATCACTCTGATCAGAAAGGAAGATTCCCTTTTCTCGGAATGTTAGGCTCCTGCCAGGTCCTGCTGCTGCCACTACCCCTGGCCCTGCTGCAGCAACCAAAGGATCACTCGGGAGCTACGCAAGAGAGCAGAACAAAGACAAAATATCGGGGTATTTTCCCCCACGGTCTTCCGGCACGAGGAGTCCTGGGTTACTTAGCTGGAGAGATTCTGCTGTATCTACTTGACTGTCCGTGTAAGCTTCTGTGTTTTGGGCTACGTTTAGTCCAGAGTGGAGTAAACAGAGGGGGGGAAAACAACTGGTAAACTCATGGCTAGTTAGGCAGTACTTTGAATTTTGGTCTTGTTCCCCAATCTGTTTGCTACTGTTTACTTTCCATACACCTGAAAGGGCTTTTCCTGCCTCCCACCCCAATTCTATAGCTGCATTCAGCGGGAGGCAGAGAGTGGAGCGCCCTTTCTGTGTCTCCCCCAGAACTGGAGCCAATCCTTGCCATGCACGGTAGTGAGACGAAACGATTGTACCACAAACGCGAAGCAAAATATATAGCATGTGCAATAAGCTGGCTGTTTCAAGCCAACACACTGAGTACACAGGAATTCATTTTAGGACTGATAGACCTCAGCTGATCCTTGCCATGATCAATGGCTTTTTACTCAGCATAGCATCTGGCATTTACTCGTTACCACTGAAAATATTTTCAATCTGGCGATGTGGCAAATGGAGGTTATGTACTATATCATCAGAGGCAAGTCATTGCCTTTTTAATTTTTGTCTTTTAAGCACTAACTTACTGCTGATTAAGACATTTTTTAAAAAGCCTAATCAGGGCATTTCTAAGCTTTTACATGCAAAGGCACACTCAGATCTATAGAGTACTGTGATCACTGTTGAAATGGTCAGCAGTTAATGTCTATCTATTTTTGAGAGAGAGAGGGAGAGTGAACAAGCTGGGGAGGGGTAGAGAGAGACACACACACACACAGACACACACACACACACAGAATCTCAAGCAGGCTCCAGGCTCGGAGATGTCAGCACAGAGCCCGATGCCGGGCTCGAACCCACGAACTGAGAGATCATGACCTGAGCCGAAGTCGGACGCTCAACCAACTGAGCCACCCACGTGCCCCTAAGTGGTCAGCAGGTAGAACACGCTTTTTGTGTATTAATTACTGACATGTCATCCACAGAGATGAACCAGGCTTATGTACAATATACATTTCTGAAAAATTGTGAATAAAATAAATTTTGAAAGGGGAATTAATTGGAACCCTATAATAGTTTAGTAAAACAAATCATTGCCTCCCCGATATTTGCTATTACCTGTGTGCTTTTTTAATAAATCAGGTTTATATATTTGGACTTCCTTACCCCAGTGTTGAGTTGGCTTCTCTGATTCATAGGTCAGCCTAGGGCAACACGGAGCGTTTGTCTATTGCATGCACGTGACTTTCTGGGCTGTATTACGCTTTTAGCAATTGCTGGGCGGCAGAACACTGTGCTTAATCAGTAGATTTTGCAGTTAAGAGATGGTAATCACGTTTGATTAAAAAGGTCATTTATTTCATTCAAGGCTGAGGGTGCTTTCCTGAGGACAGAAGCCTATGTTTTGGCCTGGAGGACCAAGGAGGTCTTACACCCAAAGTGGCACTCACTTTGCAGATCAGTCATGGATTTCTGAATGACCTTGGAGAAGTCACTTTGCTTCTCTCTTCTCAACTCCAGAGATTTGCAAAGCCCGATGTTTTCATTAATGACAGGAAAATGTGCACAGTTCTTCTAAATGTTTTTTTTTTAAGTTTATTTTTTTTTTTTGAGAGAGAGAGAGAGAGAGAGAGCAAGCAGGGGAGTGGCAGAGAGACACAGGGGACAGAGGATCCGAAGCAGGATCTATGCTGACAGTAGAGAGACGGATGAGAGGATCCAACTCACAAACCATGAGATCACGACCTGAGCCGAAGTCGGATGCTCAACCCACTAAGCCACCCAGGCACCCCTTTCTAAATGCTTTTAATAACAAATATATCCTTTAGCTAAATTCGGAGAGGTAGGCAAGTTGTTACTACTGTTCCCTCTTTACAAATTAATAAACCCAGGCTTGGTGACATTAGGAGAATAGTTTGCAGAGCATAAGAGCAAGAGAAACTCAAATGCATTTTTTGTGAATCCAAACATTCTTGGTCTTTCTTCTACAAGTTCCTATCACTAAGACTTCTATCAGTTAATAAGAGAAATCACAAAGAATTGTTTTCTGTTGAATTCCACCTGGCAAAGGGCAAAGAGGTCTATTTGCTCAACGTAAGGATACGTATTGCTCAGGATTGCAATTGTCAAGTGGAGTTTTCACCACTAACTTGATACATTTAAGTATTTCTTCACGTATAATACTTTGGAGGTTGACCTTATATTATTCCTGGTGTCTGCAGAGAAAGAACGTTGTATCAACGTTGCGCAGGTGATTATTTGCAACCACAGGCGGCACTTACTTTTTGCAAAATGCAGCTCAGGGAGATACAGTTCTGCCCACCTTTTTTAACAGCCTGAATTCATACAGAGTATGTTTGGAGTCATTTGTCATGTTTTGCTCTATTTTTGGCAGATTGGTGCAGGGGCATTAAAAAAAAAAAAAGCATTCTTGTTACGTGTCAGATCTTCCTTCTTCCTCTTTCCTTACAAATGAATACTGAAACTACAAATTCCATTTGTCTCTGAGTTACTATGGGTTAAACGGGCGAGGCTTTCACCGTGCCCTTTCGGTTGGAATCCTATTACACTTTATGAGGTTATCACTGCCCTCTGAAATTTTCATCAGCTAGGGGTGTGTTCATCCTAACATTTTGTAGGCGGGAGACATGGGTTCTGGCCCGTAGCTGCCCACCAGAACTCGCCCAGGATAATCCCGTAAAAAGCACCGTGTGTGCCTAATTCTTCCCTTCTCAATTTTGTCAGCAAAACATTTTATCTCCCCAAATTATGCAAGTGACTCGAGTCGCAAGGAGGCTGTTCCCTTAGTAATCATGGCCTGGCATCCTGGAAGGAGCACATTCACTCCAGAGATGTGACAGGAGGTCAAATCGTCATAATCAAATCGGTCTTCAAAGTCTGATCCCTATCATCTGATTATAATTTATCCTAAACGGTGTGACTAGAAACTGATGCGTGGTTACATAGAGACCATTCCATTAATGACACCTGATTTATACTGCAGGAAAAGAAATTCTCTGAAATCAATAACATTTCCGAATTTGTTTTGTATTTATCCAGGTGATACATATTTGTGTAGAACCCACAATATATCCGGTTCTTCGGGAGCACATGAAGGACTGACCTGCATTTAAACAATCCATTATGGGGGCGCCTGGGTGGCTCGGTCAGGTAAGCATCGAACTCTTGATTTCGGCTCAGGTCATGATCTTGCGTTTCGTGGGTTCAAGCCCCACGTTGGGCTCCTTGCTGTCAGCATGGGGCTTGCTTGGGATTCTCTCTCTCTCCCTCTCTCTCTCTCTCTCTCTGCCTCTCCCCCAATCTGTGCCTCTCTCTCAAAAATAAATAAAAACTTAAAAAAAAAAAAACAACAGCTCATTATGGATCATTCAGTTGGTTCCACCCCTCTACCTTTGATGGTAAACTGCCACACTGGCTTCTTACCCTCTCAGGGTCTAGAGTATGGAAGGGCAGAAAGATCATTTTGGAACCTGAGCTAAGCGATAAATAATAACAGAGTAGAGAAAGGATAATGTTATGGCAGCATAAGGGAGGGAATTTAATCCAGATGTTAGGGGCAAAAAAGCGCTCTCCCCAAAGTACGGTGTTTAGGTCTCCATAAGGTCTTACAGCAATGAGTAGTGTCTACTCATCCCTTCTGAAATCTTCAGATCTTCTGGAGCCAGAGGGCAGTGGCAGTAAGACATCGAGCACACACAGTTTTAAGTGCCAGCTCATTACACGGTAGCTGTATAAAATTAGAGAGATTACCCAGCTCTGAGCTTAACTTCCTCATCTGTACAGACAGGGAATAACAATACCTCGGTCATGAGGGCCATTCTGAAGATTAATAAACTAATACATTTTTAATTTAATTAATTTAATTTAAACTAATATATTTTAGATAATAAAACACAAAAAGCACATAGGAGAAAATAAGGACATTTAGGGTCCCCACCACGGGAGGTAGAGTCAGGCTGATTAGTGAAGAACAGATCGATTCACACAGAGGCGAAGGAATATCGAAGGGATAGAAAACACTCTAAGGGAGGCTGAAATAGATGTAGAACACTTTTCAAAAGACTGATTAAATATAGAAAGGGAAGAACTCACAGTGTATTCCCGAATCTCCCCGGGGCTCTCTGGTTGGCTTGCTGTTCTCTTTCATACACCTCTCTCTACACCTTTTTCAACCAGCACCTCTAGGCTTTGTCCTCTCAAATTTATCTGTGCCTGCTCCAGGCTTCCCACGGAGTTCAGATTAGTCCATTTCACCATTTGAAGACCCACTGAATTGAGCCCATAGGCTATAAAGTCTATTACCGCTGCTCCCCTACTGGCCCGCCACTCAACATATTAAAAATGGAATTAATTCCCCTCTCAGAACCTTCTTGAATATTTCCTATTAGTTCCAGCACACCATCCACCCAATCATCCAAAGCAGAAGCTCCAGAATTAAATGTGGGCTTGTTCTTTCTTTTAGCCCCAGTCACTAGCCCCGCATGCCAGCAGTCCTCCAGTCCTAATCTCTTCTACCGTTTCATTCCATAGGTTAGGACGTTGTCAAGTCACGCCAGCCTCCTCTATCCAAGTGTGCTTGGAGGCTGGGCTGTGACAGCTCATCAGAGGTGGTGAAAATTGCAGAATTTCGGGTCTTATCCCACAGCTACCAAACCAGAATCTGCATGATAACGAGGGGCTGTAGAGGCTTATAATAAGCAATCTATATTTGGCCCTCCTTCTATTTCTGGCACGGAGCTCCCCAGATGCTTGAAATTTCCTAAAGGTGTCTTTTGTTAGGTTAATGAGGTGACTTTTGGAAAGCACCTGAGGATGGGGGCTGGTGGCCAGGGCAACCAACCGGGTAATAAGGGATGGAAAACTTTCAGTCCCACCCACCCTCCTCTGGGGAGGGGAGTGGGGCTGGAGATTGAGTCCAATCATGCCTCTGGAATGAAGCTCCCATCAAACCCCCAAAGGACAGAGTTTGGAGAGTTTCCTGGTTGGTGAACACACAGAGAGTTGGGGACAACAGATTGCTAGGGGGACACAGAAGCTCGGAGTCTTCTCCCCAGGCCTTGCCCTTTGCACTCTTCCATCTTGCTGTTCCTGAGTTGGATCCTTTTATAACCAAGTAAAATGTTTCTCTGGGTTCTGCGGGTCACTCCAACAAATTCATCAATCTGTAGCTGGTTGGTCAGAAGCACAGGTGGCCACCTGGACTTGCCCTTGATGGTTGAAGTGGAAGGATGTCTTGTACGATGGAGGCCTTCACCTCTGGGATCTGAGGCTCTCTCCACA
This sequence comes from Lynx rufus, assembly GCF_022079265.1. Classification (NCBI taxonomy): domain Eukaryota; kingdom Metazoa; phylum Chordata; class Mammalia; order Carnivora; family Felidae; genus Lynx; species Lynx rufus. The sequence goes on from NW_025814867.1 coordinate 140,948,719, forward strand.
CGGTAGCAGAATGGAGTTCATTGCTCAACGGTGTCTAGGCGGCCAACTTGTCCCAGTTTGCCAAGGGCTGTCTCCATTGTGGCACTGAAAATTCTGCATTCCAGGAAATCCCTCAGTCCTGGGAAATCCTCAAATTCATGTATACCCTTCGCTCCCTCAGATATTTACACATTTACCACATGCCCATGTTTCCTAAGTAATGCACAGAATTATTTTATGTGTTTAACTTCACACAAGTAGTATGTTTTGCACAGTCTATTTCTGTTAGCTCTTTTTCACATAGCATTACCAGTTTTGAGATTTACTATAGTGAGGCATTAACATGCACAGATTTTTTTTAAGCTTATTTATTTATTTTTTAGAGAGACTGAGACAGCATGAGCGGGGGAGAGGCAGAGAGAGAGAGGGAGACAGGGAATGCCAAGAAGGCTCCGTGCTGCCAGCACAGGGCCCCACCCAGGGCTTGAACTCACAAAACCATGAGATCGTAACCTGAGCCGAAACCAAGAGTCAGACGCTTAACCGAATGAGCCACCCAGGTGCCCCAACATGCACGGATTCATTGTAATTTCTGTATCCCGTTCCATTGTATGAATATACTCGATCCATTTTCTTCTGATGGAAATTGAGGTTGCTTCCAATGTTTTGCTAGTTTAACACGTCTGCCAGTATTATAAATCTTGTTGCATATTTGGGAAATTTGTAGGGAATATACGTGGAAGAGGAATCGCTAACCTCCAAAGTATGCCCACATTCATCTTTACTGTACTTGGTCAAATTGCTCCCCAAGTGCTGATGACAGGTGACGTTCTTTCCCCAGCAATGTGAGCTCCGTTCACCTTGGCTCATGCGGCTCACTGAACAGCGGCTCATGTCACACTGAACAGCACTGCCAGCCTGAGGGGTGTGAGATGGTATTTCATCTCCCAGCTTTGGCTCACTGGGTAGAGCATCTTCTATACATTTATTGCCCTTCCACTTCTCTGCTCTCTTATTTTTTTTGTGCACGCACATTGGTCATGTGGATTAAAGGTTAAGGTTAAGAGATACAAACTGCCTGTCACAAAATAAAGAAGTCATGGGGATGAAAATCTTTTTTTAAGAAGTATACAGTTCATTGGTTTTCAGTTTTAGTAGTTGTACTTGTGTTTTTACCTTTTATTTGAGAACTCTTTCCTATCCTGATACCATAATGTCATTCTCTCCCTTTTTTAAAAGCGATAAATGTTGGCTTCTTGCATTTATATAATTAATCCAATAGGAACGAATAGACTTCTGGGTGCGGTGTGACGGAGTGAGCGAATTTAATGTTTACCCATATGGATAGCTAATGCACCATTTATTAAATAACCCACCCGCCTCCACTGGTCTGTAAGGCCATCTGTTATCTGTCAAAGCCCAATATATATATATGTCAATTTCTAAGTTCTATATTCTATTGGTTTACCTGTAAACCAATATCACACAATTTATTTACTATAACTTTATAATAAATCTTGATGTCTCCAAGGCATATCTTCTCACTTTGTTCTTCTTCATCTCTTTTTTTCTTACACCCTTTGCTATCCCATGAAAACGTTACACTCAGTCTATCAAACTCAGCAACAACAAAAAGAATGGTCTTGTGGGTTGTGATTAGAATTCCACTGAATTTACATACAGTTCAGGAAGAACTGACATATACCAATATTGATATCCTTACAATATTCACATCTAAAATTTGATAGATCTTTTCATTTCTGTAGCTCTCTCTTTCTTCTCTCAAAATTTTTATACATTTATATTACTCCATAAATGCCATGCATATACTATTACTGGATCTCTGACTAAGTATCTTATTATTTTTGATGTTATAAATGAGATTTGGGTACACACATACATATTACATTGTCTGAATGTTGCTGATATAGAGGGATGCACTAATTTTTGTACGCTGAGCTTATATACGGCAATCTTGGTGAATTCTCATTCATTTTTATAGTCTGAAGAGTGCAGGCAATCATACCATTAATAAATAACAACTTAGCTCCCCCCTATCCAATTCTTATCACCTCTTTTTAACTTGTCTTGTTAGTTACACTGACCAGGATGCTGAATAGAAGCCCTAGATGCCAGCTTGCCTTATGGGTGGCTTTAAAGGGAAAGGAGATATATAATATTGTACCACTAAGTCTGGGGTTTGACATAGGGTTTTTTTGCTTTTTGGAGGTTTTTCTTTTTTGAGATATTTATAAGGTGGAGAGACTTTCCTCTGTATTCTTAGTTTGCTAAATCTTTTCTTTTAACTCCAAGTAAGCGATGCATTTTATCAATTGCTTTTCTTTTCGAGGTTAATCTTAGAATTACTCTCCTTCAAGAAGCTTTCCTAGAACCCTCAAACTGTACTAAAAGCTTCTCTTCCCTAATTCCACTGCATTTTGCACTTTCCCCAGTAGATTAAACTATCTCTTTATAGGTCTATGCTCCCCAGTAGCTTATAAATAATTCAAGGGCAAGAACCATGTTTGGTTCAAGGCTCTATCCCCCAGAACCTGGTGTAGAACACAGAATCTCTCTCTACATATTTATAGATACAAATTCCTGAGAACATGTTCTAGAAACTTCATCCATTTCTTTCTAAACACAAATTATGTTTCTGACATTGAAGCTTAATTTACAGAGGCAGTTACGATGAAATAGAACGTAAGATTTGACAGAGAAGAGTTTTAGATTTCTAGATGTTTATTGTATAAACATCTTTATAAAATAACCCATAAAATAGAAATACCTTCTGAGACACACTGACGTTATTCTTAATCAAACAAAATTTGTTACTACATTTGAAGCCAAATTCATATTTGTTTTAACATTATATTCATTATTTATCTTTGTGTCACACTAAAGGTAAGACCCTCCCCCCTCACCCCACCAGCTTTGGTTTGCTCAGTAAACGCCTTTCAGAGTTGTTTTTCTCATATCTAAGTACTAAGAATATTTTACTTTAATTACTTTAAATGATGTTCCCAATACCAAAGGGCCTTTCAAAATACATTATGTCCCAGTCAGTATTTGAAGAGCCCCACGTGTTTTATTCAGAACGTTCAGCTACTTAATGAGCATACGCTTCAAATGCCATTTGAAAATATGAAACCTTTATCTTTTAGCTCGGTTTTGCTTTCATGCGTAACATGGTTCTAAAATCACAGTGGTGATATTTATTAGCTGTCTTTGCAAAACTGTGGGCAATACATCTTTCACATTTCATTGAGGAGAAAAGAAACTTAATCCCACCAGGATCTCCATTATTAGTTCTTCCTCTTGATTTTTTTCCCCACGGGGATTTTATGTTGGCCAGATGGTGCTCTGAGGAATCCCTCGACAGAGCTGTATTTTACAGAGGCATACTGGAAAAGTAAATATCTATTTCTGAATAAAAGGATTAAATCTTATATCTTGTTATCGGGCTCACTAAGTCCATCCTAGGCATTACTGGGCTCCTATTCGACACCAGACAATACTTTTTTTTACTCACATAGCAGTTTCCCTTCACGTCCAGTAAAGTTTTTACTTTATTCCATTACTGACAGTAATTAGCCACTCAAGTGCACCCTCTATCCCCTTGAATTCTTCCAATGCTAAAGAGTACTCTACAAACCACGTCTTTATGCTGGATCCTCTCCCTCAGACATGTCAATTAAACTTCATCAGCAGCAAAAAATTGAAATATCCCTTTCCATATTCATCACAGATATTTATTTTTCACGGGGAAGAGTGGCTAAATGAAATGTTTGAGAATCATTTTGATGAGAAATTGTTTACTTCTTGAGTTGACCCAATTCTCTTTTTCAAGCACAGTGAGGCTTTTAATCTTCAGGTAATTACCCTCATGATGACAAAAAGTCTCAAAAAGGGAGAAGTAATTCCAAGGTCACATGTCCTGTCATAAGTTGTTCTAAATAACGCAACATCTCAAAGTGTTTATTCCAAATCCTTTCTTTATGGCATAAATAAAATAATGTCCATTTGGTACCCTTCTCACCCATGTCCTTTGTCATAGTAGTACCTAAGAGTATGTCATTTCTATATAAAACCAGCTATCTTAATCAAGAAAAATAATACATTATTTTGTTTCAGTTTTGTTAAGCATGACCACTAAAAGTATGTGAACGTAAGGACCTATCTTTTGTCTTCCCTACTTATTCATATGTTATATTTAAAGTTTAACCTTCCTTCTACAGCAACATTGAATAACATGGGTTTTCTCAAACTGACCAGTTCCATTCTTATATCTTTGCCTTTGCAAGTGACAGTCTCTCCCTGGAATGTACCTCCCTTTCTTGGCTGTCCATTTATATAAATATCTTTCAATACTCTGATCCAATTTCATGTTTATGAGACTCTCCCTAAACATTTCTTTCCAAACACTACACACAAAGACTTGGCTGTTTTCTCTCTTCCTGGCCCTCCAATAACACTTGATAGATTAATTCACTGAATCAGAATTAAATGTTCTGCACTTTCTTCTCTTATGAGATTGTGAGATCCTAGAGGTCAAGGTATATCATTTATTCATCCTTGGATCCCAGAACCTAGCTCATTACTGCTAGAGTAATTAATGAGCACTCAATATGTATTTGTAAATAACTGATTACATAGTATATGCTGACTTCTGTGAAAACATTCTTAAATTCTGGAAAATGGGACTATTTTTCTATATTGAACTTAGTATGTGTGACCATAATGATCAAAAATAAATATGCTATTTAAAATAGACTTATTGTGGTGATCATTTTGCAATATGTACAAATATTGAATCAATATGTTGCACACCTGAAACTAACATAATGTTATATGCTGACTATACTCCAATTAAAAAGTAGATATGCCATTTTAAAAGTTGAATTTTTAAAATTTTTCAGGAGACACATGTAAAATTAAAAATTCCTGACTGAAGGGGTGCCTGGGTGGCTCAGTCGGTTAAGCGTCCAACTCTTGATTTCAGCTCAGGTCACGATCTCATAGTTTGTGAGTTCAAGCCCCGTGTCAGGCTCTGTGCTGACAGTGTGGACCTTGTTTGGAATTTTCTTTGCTTCTACCCCACCCATGCTCTCCCTCTCTCCCTCTCTCTGAAAATAAACAAATAAACTTTAAAAAATTCCTAACTGAAAAAAGAAAAAAAAATGTGGGGATGTAGAATCTAAATTTATTTGTCAAAATTAACTCATATTTAGAATGTAAAATGTCTAAAAACAAGGGACCTGAGTAATGTAAGTAAGGCTTTTCAACTAAAAGGTAAATTTAACTCTTGGGATCTCTTTACAAATGAACCTTAGTGGTTCATTTGTAAAACAGAAAAGGGAGTTGAAGGAAACAGAGTTAGGGCTGAACACTTCTCTCTGATTATTTTAGAGGGGCCTCAGCGATGAGGATTGACTGTACATTACCTTACCGATTTGTGAACAGTTTAGAATGACCCAGATTGTACTTTGCACTCTTTTTAGTTCATTTTAAGCTGAGCCAAGATATCTTCTATTTTGAAAACATATAAAAATAGGAAGCAAATTATAACCAATTTATAAAATTAGCCATTTAGGGTACATTACATCCCATTGTGTTTACAGCTTTCTTCCTTATTACTTTTCTAATAAGGACAAAGATTTAACTTTCCGTTAAGATGATTAAAATGATTTTAGCAAGAATGTGCCTGGATACTTGGAAGAGAGGAAGGTAGTTTATGTGTTCCAAAATAGCAATATTTGAAAACATGTGCATGAAAGAACTTTTGTAAGCATTCTTGGAATGATTTTGTTTCTATCTCCTTTCCCCCCACAACTTAAAAAAAAAAAAAAGCTTTGGGTGGAGTTAAGAACTCTTTTCAAATCTTAAACAATTACTGGAAATCCTGAAAATGTATTCTTTATTCAGTGGGGGAAAACACTTTAAAGCTTCTCTCTTTTTTTTTTTTTCTCCTGAGAATTGTTTACCAAAGGATTTACTTAATGGCTTCTATTTTGAACACAGAATTCAGTTATAACCGCCTGAAATATAACGCCATCTGTGTTTATTCTCCCCCCAACTCAAAACACAATTCTTCTCTTCAAATATAACCAGTCCATGGCCCTAATAACCCAAATAGATCAATTCCACTAACTCTTTACTTTAACCAAGGGTAAAATTAAAGAGTTACAACGCCTACCATAAAAATGTAAATCTGAATGCAAATATAAAACATACAAAGCGCATCTGTAAACTTAAATTTTTTAAAGTTCTGATTTTAGTAATTTTTTCTTCTCTCTGTATTCCCCAGGGTGCAGTTAGCTGTGAGGTGACAAGTAAGGACACAACGCACACAGTAATGGATATTAGTGGATGGGACCAGGAGCCAGGGGACCAGAGAATCACGGAATCACTCTGAAGCTTGTTTCCTCAAATCCATACCACCTTTTGAGCCCACCTGCACCTCTCCCTGAAACACCAACAGCTGGCATGTGGAATCCACTGGAAAATGAAATTGGAATTTAGTAAATATGTATTTTAAATTATTTTAAATTGCAAATTTTTTTTTAACGTTTATTTATTTTCCAGAGAGAGAGAGAAAGACGGAGCGTGAACGGGGGAGGGCAGAGAGACAGAGGGAGACACAAAATCCAAAGCAGCCTCCAGGCTCTGACCTGTCAGCATAAAGCCCGACACGGGGCTCGAACTCACAAACGGAACTCATGACCTGAGTTGGACGCACAACCGACGGAGCCACCCAGGCGCCCCTATTTTAAAGTACTTCAAGAGTGAGAAGTGACATACAAATGTGAAACATCCTTATATATTTATATTGAGCGTATTCTGAGCTGATTAATCCCGTAAATATCATTCTGACTGATCTCTAATATAAGAAGGAGACTTAAACCCTTTTTCAGCAAGACTTCCGGGAGAAAATGTCAAACATTTTATTTAGAGTTTATTTTGCATTTCAAGAATGCTTAAATTCCGTTCATCAATCTTTATTATAGCCTGACAAGTCTTAGAGCCATGGCAGACTTCAAGAGTATCCTGAAGTATGATTATTTTTGGCCTTATTCAGACAGTTATGATCTCCACTATCAGCCCCAACTTTGATTTTAGAAAGTGTATGTGGTGCCAGCTCTTCTGTCCTCAGGGAATGGAGAATGAGTTATCGTGATATTCACTTGAAAAATAAAAACTAAGGAGCTAGTCTAAAAGACTAGATCCTGGCTGTTATTGGAAAGCCACGTGTGATTTTTGACTCTGAAAAGTTTTACGTTCCTAATTTTCTAATTTCTTGACTTTAAGATCCATGTAGAAGAACAAAGAATTGCAAACCCTTCAGACATACAACCCTGAAGGCCGTTCCAGCTTCTCCATGTCCCTTTGCCCAGGGGCATCTCCAAAATAAATTCTCAATTTGTTATGGAGGAATGTTAAACACAGTCTATGTGTGTTTGTTTCACTCGTGTTTGTACTTGGTTACCACCGTATAGGGTTGATGCTTAGACTTTCTTGGGCTCTAAGCTTATTTCCCGAAGTTGTTCAACATACATTATGTAGAAAATTGACATTTCGTATCTTAACTGTTTTTATTCATAATGTCTCTCATCTACTGAATGAGATAGACAAATACATGGCAAAATATACTAGCCATAATTAAATGACAAATTCTAACTTACAAATCCTTCAACAAAGCAGACAAAACCATATAATTGACAATGTTAAAAAATGATCAGTAATATGCATGTGGTCGACTAGAAACATTGTTATTATAGAACACAAATTAAGCGTAAAAGAATACTTCTTAACCCTCTTCTAACAAAAGCAGCTTATGTTGCATATCACTTTGCATATTTTGTTAGATAATATAACACTGTAGATAGTGATGAGTGTTTAATATCTCCAGGGAAGGTTTTATGTCAATAACCACTCTTTGGGCACCCATGTGGCTCAGTCAGTTGAGCGTCCCACCCTTGATTTCAGATCAGGTCACATCTAGTGTTTCATGTGATCAAGCGTTTCATGTGGTCTCAGCTCAGGTCGCACGTAGCATTTCATGTGACGGTGCGGAGCCTGCTTGGGGCTCCCCCCCACCGCCCCGCTTCTCTCCCCATCTCAAAATAAATAAATAAACTTAAAAAAAACAACCCCCTTTAAAATTTCTTGCCCCTACCTCTATACCTTGGTACTTTGTGAACACGTAACTGAGGAATGGAAAGAGCATCAGTATTGCCGAACTTGACCAGTACTCACGAGAGGATATTCCCAATATAGGCGTAGTAGGAACAACAGTAGGGCGTGGCCCCATCGCAGCAGTAAGATCTGCAGTCTTTGCCACACTGAGCAAGGCAATCCTCTGCAAAAGAAACACCACACACGTCCTTTACAGTTCTGAAATCACAGCTTCATGAAAAGTATTCTATTTTATATCTCCATCGGTCAGCGACCACACTTCGGTGCATTTAGGTATTCATTTTGCATACTCAGAATTCTAAAACATGAATAAGCATCTAAACTAGTCTTCCTTCCCTATTGGACGTAAATCCAGAAGAGGCAAAGACCATTCTGTTTTGAATTTCCTTCATCCAACACCATAACTGGTAGTTGGAAGTGCTGAACGGGACAACGGAAGGAGAAATGAATGATCCAACAGATCAGCCATTCAATTTTGCCACAGAATTCTTATAACAATTTCGAAATGATAAAGTCTTTTGACTTGAGGGTCACATTAAGGTCATTTGATGGCATATGTTATTGACGTGTATATTGTCAACTGGAGATACTTTTTAGATAATGTATATTTTTATGACAATGCATTATGTTACTCTTTCTGTACATTTTGTTTTACCCTCGTAATGACAGTTTGCACACATATGGTAACACAAATGAGTGTGCATATCCTGTCAATTCATCTGGATTGGAAGATAACGGGTTAGTTGTAGGAAGGCGTTTCCGTAGATAACTATCTTGTGAATAATTAAGAATTTATTTAATGTTAGATTTAAGAATCAACAAGTTATGAGACAGCACTACGGGAAGGGAAAAAGGTGCTTTCTGAGCAGAAAGGACATGTTGGAGCTGATAAAGCCAAATTACTGTCTTTTTTCTTCCATATGTTTTCGGCAAGGAAAATTAGACCCCACATTTGAATAAAAATTGCCCTAGCTTTTAAAAATTCTTCGTGCCACCTAAATGATTTATGTTTAACAAGTTCAGATGATTATTTAATTACGATCACTGGTATAAATTATCATGGATATGTGAGTTTGAGGTACATGATTAGAAACGCACTAAATATAGTCTGGTAATTTAAGTTACATGTTCAAGAATCACAAAGGAAGTCCTTTCCAACTCAATCCCTAGAGGTAATATCAACTCTTATCTAAATTATGTAACACTTTTGCTTGCCTGTCAAACCATAACCGAAAAGTACAAGATGTTACATTATGTCTGTGTGTCCAGGTGATTGATTTATCCAGAAAGAAAAATTTAGATTAAAAAAAAAATTAATGTATATTTATTTTTGAGAGAGAGAGAGAGAGAGAGAGGGGACAAGGTGGGAGGGGCAAAGAGAGAGGGAGACACAGAATCCGAAGCAGGCTCGAGGCTCTGAGCTGTCGGCACAGAGCCCAACACGAGGCTTGAACCCACAAGATGTGAGATCATGACCTGAGCCGAAGTTGGACGCTGAACTGACTGAGCCACCCAGGCGCCCCTAGATTTTGTTTTTAAATCACCTCCCTGACAGGATGATTCTTGACAAATGAATGTCATCACAAAGTAGCAAAGTTCATTGATCTTTTTCAATAATGCATGGCCTTTGCAGAACACGTGAAAACATTCACCTTTTTTCCCCCTCCATTTTACTTCTACCCCATAAATTAATAAACCTTAATGTTTTCTTCTGAGATGAGGTAAGAAGAAAGGAGAGGAAGAAATAATTACTTTGTAAGATTCAGTAACTCTACTGAAAACCACTGCTAAATTTTGAAGACAGAAGCACAATCTAATGACCTACTGACAAGGTATGCTCTTTGCAGAGTGCATCACACTTTTTAAGGCTATTTATCTTCTCATTTTTCCCTATGAACTTCTATAGCTCTCATTTTTAGTGCTGTTTAGTTAATTCAAACATTTAGATTAGTTAGTTGTCTCAAGAGGCTTAACCGGGATGTTTTGCTGCATGTTCTTTAAAGCCATTCGGAGAGTGGAAGAGCCGATGTCCCCATTTTTTCTGTGTGAGCAGGACAACCCATATGTAAGTAGCTTCATGGGGTGCCTTCCGAATGATGCCCTTGATAGTGACGTCTTATTAAACTCTCCATGAATACCAAAGGTTCAATTACTATTATTGTATTCCAGTTACTACTATTATAAGGATGTGGTGTTATCAAAATATTTTGAACCAATGTTACAGGAAACCAACATCTTGTAGCCAAGGAGCTGGATTATACCTGCAGCAAACATCAGGATCGTGTCACAAGTTGTTCCTTATTTTGATGGCACTTTCTAGCACTCCTGTCTACTTCCCAGAATTAAACGACAAGGGCAGATGTAAGAGTATGGCAAACAGATTCACAATCACAACATTCTCAAACTGAGGTTTTGACCACACGTCAAATCTTCTATGTCAGTTGCTCTCTCCAGTTTAGTGGAGAGCAATTCTGTGAAAATCGGATTTGGAAGGCACCAGAGCATTTTCTCACTTGTAAGGAATGGAACATTCCAATTGTTTCAGAAGATAATTGATATTACCTCTAATATTCGAGTGAATATTCTTGAAAAGTAGCCAGTTCAAACTTTCTTCAGTGACTTGAATCAAAGGCATGATGTGGAAGAAGGTTCTCCAACCCTCACCCCCACCTCAAGGAATCCGTGGCACAGGAAAAGCGACATCTGGTTGCAAAGTACATGCTCAGAAATGGCTCTTGTAAGCTACAGCTGAGGATAAGGGAGGAAGGAAAGGGAGGGGACAGCAGTCACTGGCTGAGGCTGGGAAGGTAAGACCTTGGCCAAATCCTGTCTTTGTTGCCTGCGGTGGGAGTTGGATAACAGCATAAATGTCATCGGGTCTCTTTCCGAAGGTGGTTCCACAGCAAAACGTGATGCTTTAGGCACAGAAACTTCGCCCGTACCTCCTTATCAAAGGGAGCATGAATTTAGTGCATCTGCTTTGGGGGAAAATAATTCAGGTTATAGGCGGTGCATCTACATAGGTTTTTGTCCCATTAAAGCTGGAAATTTATTTAACAGGGTGTCTCAACTGTTAGATCGGCATTGTTTCCTCATCATCCCCCAGTCCTCACTTCCAGCCACATGTCTTAGTTCCAACCAAAATGAATTCTGTATCATTACAAATACATATCTCATGGTTTTTGCCTTTGTTCACATTATATCCTCCTCCATTTCCTTATGTCCAAGGCTTCCCTAGCTAGTCCCTAAATTCCTCCTTACGTTCAATTTCTCTGAGCGATTACTTATTGGGTTCTTCTTACGGGCCGGGTATTTTGCCAGTCTCTGAACATCATGCTGAACAAAACAGACATCATCTTCCTGGAGCTTACTCTCCTAAGCCAGCTATGAGGTTCCCTCCTGTGAACAGTTGTGGCACATGACTGTAATTCGCCTATGACACACAGCCTTTTATACATTATAATAGGCCTCCTTTATCTCCCAGATGAAACTCAGAGCAAGGCCTCTGTCCTATATAACACTCAACATGCCTCACTCAGTGAATATTGGGTAAATAAATAAGGCAAGCATAAAGGGATTTCTGAAGCAAAGAGTTCGGGAGTTAACACCAAAGAACACACTGGCTAAATATTTCTTATCAAAGATAGTTAATTTAGTATTATTGGCTTGTAGTTATTCTGTAGCTTTTGAGGGGGGTATGCCTAAGAAGAGAAGAAATGAATGCAGAGAAACTTTCTCAACTAACCAAACTTGTTGCCAGAAGGCTTTGCAGATTTCCTGAACCCTGGGGATTGTTCGCCAAGCACAGGGTGGGGTGGGGGTGGAGGTGGGGTGGGGGTGGGGTGGGGGCACAGGACAAAAGGAAGGAAAAGCCTGTGCATTAGAAGCTTTCAGTTTACCACAGGGAATAAAATAGACAAGAGTAAGTTGTTGTTCAACGGTGTGCTTGAGTAAAGAAGAGTGAGGTTTTGTTCTATTTTCTTATTTTTATTTTTGTTTTTGGGTAAACAGAGGAGGTGAAAAGAATCATTGCTTCAAATGAACGAATGGGAAGATTTTACCATAAAGCCAATAACGCAATTGTTTCTTTTAGCTTCGCAAATTCTGGAATACACTTTAAGGTACAGAAATACGCAAACGGATTAGAATGCAGTTTCTCCTCATTAAGTAGGAAGTTCTTTTCCTACTTTGATGAATTTTTGCACTTGAAAGTCAGCATTTTCCTTGCAATAAAATATCTTTTAAATAACTTAAAGACAGCCACTAATTCACATTTTAGTGTATAAATTGAAAATTTCTATAGAAGTTTGGGGAGTCATTTCTGGCAAGGTTGAATGAGAAGTTCAATTCTCTTGACGTTCACGTTCAATAATGTGGAAGAACCTCTTCATGTCAGTCGCAATCTTTGTTAAGTATCAAGAAATAAATCACAGTGCTACATAAATTTACTATTGCAAGGTCACAGGTAAGCCTGTGATTTTTTTTTTTTTTTTGTCCTAGGAAGCAAGAGACATGAAAACATTTTACAAAGAACTTTGCTTTCAGCTTCTTTTGTGAATAGGAAGCAAATGCAAAACCACATGTGTAATTAACTTTATACATGAATAACCAGTGAAAAGCCATTTTGAGTTCCATATCAATCATGAAACAAGAAAACCGCTTTGCTCCATCAATTATTAGCAATTCTCAGGAAGAATAATTAGGAGGAGGGAAATGAAATTCCTTTCACCTATAAACAGTGCTTCACGAAATCGATGAAAACAGGATTAGACTCTGGGTGAATTTACGCCTCCCGAAAACCTCCTATTTGAACTCAAAGCATCCAATTATCCAGACTACCACACTTGAGAATCATCTTCTAAAGTGAAAAAAAACAAAACAAAAAACCCGATGGTCTAAGGCTTTATATTTCGACATACTCAGAATGTGGGGGGTAGCAAGGAGAGGAGATAGACTACCTTGGAATGGAAAAGTCACCACATTAGTTCATGTTAAAACTTCAGCAAACACCTCTCTGAATCTCGGGTACTTTAAAAAAAAATGCTTTTCTCCCACCCCTCAGTCTCTGCCCTCAACCCCCAGATTCCTGAGTCGTGGACAGGATCAATGGAACGCTATCCAGAGAGTGAAATCCTCTAAATGTGCGTTTGGGATTTTTAAATTGGACTGGGAGTTTTAAATTGCTTGCAGAGAGAGAAGGGAGGAGGAAAGGGGAAAGGGAAAGTTAAAGAAAAGGAGCAAAACAAAACAAAACCTCGGGGGAGGTCGAGCCGAGGGTCGCAGCACGCCGGCTTCCCTGGCTTCCCGGCGGGGACCACCCCGTCTCGGCTCTCCCACCGAGGTCCCCGTGCCTCCCGCCCAACCCGCGTGGCCAGAGGGCGACCCGAGCTCAGTCCCCAGTCTCGTTCCCCTCTCCCGCCGCCCCAGGCCACTGACCTGCGTAGACAAAGAGCAGGACCAGCTTCGGAAGCAAGATTCCTGGACCCCCGGGCAGCCTCAGCGCGTCCATCCAAGCCGGTGGCCGGAGGTTGCGCGCCAGGACAGACGGACAGGCGCACAGACTGGAGAGAGGGCTGATGGGGGTGGAGAAGGGAGAGCCCGGGCCGCGGAGGAACCGGAGCGCGGTCAGAGGGAGAGGGCAGCGCTCCCGAGAGGGGGGTCGCGCGGGGACCGGGCCATTGCCCTGAGAGTCTTCGAGGGGAGCCCGGCCGGGGCGCGCGGGGCTGCGCGGGGGCCGAGGTCTCTTTGTCTCTGCCCGCGGCGCTCAGGCGGCAGGCGAGGCAGCCGCTCCGGCGTCCTGGGCCACCCGGGCTCACATTTCATCTCCGCGGGTGGCACCGACGTGGGGCTGGGGGCGGGGGTGGCCCCGACTCCTCCCCACCCTCGGGTTCTTCCTTCTGTGGCCTGAGTCCTGGAGCAAGAGGGAACTTCTTCCAGCCCGGGGCTCTGGCAGTTGCTCCTTTGAATTCCAGCCCTGCACTCCAGTTTTTCCTTTGGAGGCAATAGGTGAAGAAGAATCTAACTTTTCACCTTTCAACAAAGGTAGGGCAGTTGCAGGGTTGAAGGTTCTGGACAAAGGAAGCCACTAAAGAAGGCCCAGAAGAATCGGAAAGTCAGAGGCCGTGTGTAGCTTCTCTGCTGAGAGCTGATAAAATGTTTATTTGTTAAACACCTAAAGCGTTGTCAGTAAAGTGGAAAACACAACAAGAATGTGCACTGTCATCGCTATTGGTTGATGCTGTTCTGGAGTTACTGGCCTATGCAATTAGGCAAGAGAAAGAAAAAAGTTATAAAAATTGGAAGCAAAAATTACCACTGGCAAATGATATGCTTGTGTATGTGGAAAATCAGACAGAATCAACTATACAGCTCTTAAATAGAGTTACAGAGACTCAATCATTTTCTTTCATGCAAATTAGAATCGATTAGAAAGTTCTGTTTTAGTCATGAAAGAAAAAAAAAGCTTGAGTAAGTGAATAAAGATAATTCTCTTTATTTATTAAAGAAATTCAAAAGAGTATGAATGGGATAAGCCTCAACAGAAAATAACCATATTATAACATCACAATGATTGAAACAGTTTTCATTAACACTAGAATAGATAGGCTTAATGGATCAGACTGGAGAATCCAAAAATGGAGATACATATGCATAGAAATTAAATTTATAGTTTTAAAAAAGATACTTTTAAAGCAGAAGAGGAAATGATGGGTTACCCAGTGAATAGTGCTGGGGCCTTACGTAAGCATCTGTGGATTCTTATCTCCTTTCATCAAAACAGTAGCATACGAATCAAGTATTTAAACTTAAAGATGCAATTATAAAAATGTTGGATAAAAAATGGAAAGATGACATGTAAATAATTATGGAAAGCTTTTCTAAGCATTATACGATCGCAGAAGTCATAAAAGAAACAAATTGACCAATTTGACTCCATAAGAAATAAAACTGTCTGTATATGACAAGCCACACATCTAACTGGGAAAAATATTTACAATGCATAGGCTAGGTAAAGTCCTGATCTCCTTAATATGTAAGGAACTTCAAAATCAATAAGGAAGGGGCACCTGGGTGGCTCAGTCGGTTAAATGTCCGACTTCCGCTTGGGTCATGATCTTGCAGTTTGTGAGTTCAAGCCCCGCGTCAGGCTCTGTGCTGACAGCTCAGAGCCCGGAGCCTGCTTTGGATTCTGTGTCTCCCCCTCTCTCTGCCCCTCCCCTGCTCATGCTCTGTCTCTCTGTCTCTCAATAATGAATAAACATTAAAAAAATTAACAAAATCAATAAGGAAAACAAAACCAATAGAAAACTGAGCAGGAATATTAATAGATTGATCTACCTATCTATCTATCTAGGTCTTCTAGTCTTCTAAACATCCTAACTCCCCAAAAAGAAAAGAAAGTGAAAACCAAAATGACAGTGAGACATCATTCTTTCATATATCAGATCAACCAAATAAATAAATAAATAAAATAAAAAATAAAAACCAACAACCCAACTTTTAAGAACAATGTGGCAATATGTATCAAAATGCAAATACACATTCAGTTTAATGCAGTTTGTCCTCCTCTAGGAGGTTAGTCCTATCAATATGCTGCTGCTTTGGTGTAAGAAGATGGGAGGAAAAACCACTTTCAAAATAAATATAACCGGAGAGCCCTAGCAGGCTGTATGCTTCAGCGAAGGCCTAGCCATCCACCTGTCCAATAAGAAGCCCGGTCAATTGCTCCTCTCTCTCAGTTCTAACAGCTGATCTATCACACAGTTTTTCTGATGGTGCACCCAAACAACAATCAAATATATTTGCATTTTGCCTTCTATCTCTGCTCTAAGCTAGGCTCTTAGAGTCTCCATTACAACCAGTCTCCCTGGCTCCCAAGGATATTCTCTAGACTAAAACTAGAATATTTCTTCTTGAATTATAGATTTTATCACATTCACTCACTGGTTTAAAACCCAGTGCATTCGTTTTGCTCTTGGGTTAAAATCCAGACATTTAATCCATGGTTTTTGAGAAACTTTATCAGTGGGTTCTGTTGTTCTTAACCTGATCTCAACATTCTGCTGGGGAACACAATTGCCAAGTAGCTGTGAGAATTTGTAAATAACTGGAGGAAGTCTCAGGTATATAGGATTTTACGTCCTAAAAGAAGAAGATACGCATGTAAGTGAGTATTTGCAAAGCTGGAGAAGGATATTGAAGGTTTTTGGAAAGGAAAGATGCTTTCCTCTGCAGATAAAACTGGATGCAGAACCCTAGGACTGGGGTGGTGGGGACAGGCATCTGGAGATGAAGGGCAGGACTGCTCCCACCCAGTTGTTGCACACAGCTCTGGGACTGGCAGCTTGTTGCCAATGAGGCCAGTGGCAAGTGGAATATGTTGATCCCAGCTTGCTTCTCTTCATACATGTCAATGGAAGAGGCCAAGCAGGCTTGCCTCCTGGTTTGCCATTGCAAAAGATAATCCACCTTAAAGTACTCAGGTGCTTTAGGTGCGAAATATATATGTATATATGTATGTACATGCCTACACAAATCTATATGAAATGAAAACCCTTAAAGCACAGCATGAGAGGGAAGAAAAGAGTTTCTGGAAATTAAAATAAAACTTGACTTGGAATTTTTAAAATATCACAGAAAAATTACAAAATTGTCACAGATTAAAAAAAAAAAAAACCAACTTAGGCTGTTAGAGGGTATAGGCTCAAGGAGAGGGCATATTTCCTAACAGAAAAATATGCAAAGAAATACAAACCATGAATAAAAATATAAAAAATGCTAAGGCATAGAGAAGAGACCGAATATGAAAATAATATGTAAGCTAGATGCAGTTTTAAAAGAAAAAAAAATGAAGAAACAAATATTAAAAAGATTATTGTTTAAAATTCCAAGCTATAATAAAATTTGAATTTTCAAATTTAAAATGGTGAGTGAGTTCCAGGAAACCTTTTTTTAAAAGAGGAATGCATATATACATATCCTAGAGACCTATTTGAACTAGCATTAACTTAAAATAATATAAATTTTTCTGTATAATAAAATAAGTTTGCTTAGAAAAAGAATCCGACATCAGACTTCTCATTTGCAAAATTTAAGGGAGCAAAAATATTTCTGTACCTTTGAAAGATAAAGACAATAGCCCAAGAATCCTATTTCCAAATCGGATTCCATTAACATTTGAGTTTGTTAACATGTTTATAACAGTATTTATAATAACTTCAAAACATGATAAAGAGCTTACATGTCCAGTTAAGTGAATTAGGATACTTCCATATTATGCATTAATATCCAGTACTTTAAGATAATGGGGAAAGTCCTTGAGATACATAGTTAAGACGAAAAATGGGAAAGGAAAGTATCCAAGGGAAGTAATCCATGGATAAACATGTTGTGCTGTATATTCACACAGTGAAACACAACTTGGCAGTAAAAACAAGTTTGAAGAATATGCAACAGCATGGATGAGTCTCTGGATGAATATGCTGAGCAAAGAAGCCAGACACGAACAAATTACTGCATAATGTTGTTTGCATGATATTGTAGAAAAGGCAAAATTGATCTATAATGACAGAAAGCAGATTAATGATTGCCTTGGAATGGGGTAGGAATATAAGTTTTATTGCAGAGTCTCATGAGGGAATGTTTGGGGGTGATGGCAAAGTTCTATATCTTAATAATGGTGGCCATCACCCAGGTGCATACATGTGCTGAAGTCATGGAAATGCACATTAACAGTACACTTAAAATATGCATGTTCTGGAGTGTGTAAATTATACCTCAAGGAAGTTGATTTTTCAACGTTTATTTGTTTTTGGGACAGAGAGAGACAGAGCATGAATGGGGGAGGGGCAGAGAGAGAGGGAGACACAGAATCGGAAACGGGCTCCAGGCTCTGAGCCATCAGCCCAGAGCCCGACGCGGGGCTCGAACTCACGGACCGCGAGATCGTGACCTAGCTGAAGTCGGTCGCTTAACGGACTGCGCCACCCAGGCGCCCCGGAAGTTGATTTTTTAAAAGCTATTGCTAATACATACACGGGAGATAAGAGTACATACAAATTTGTAAAAATAGCTATTTTTTGACTGCTAGAGTTCTAATTAATTGTTATTTAATAATTCCCCCTGAATTTTCACTATAGCTATACATAGCTCATAGCATATAATAAATACTGGCTTTAAAAAGATGGTATCCAGGGGCACCTGGGGGACTCCGTCGGTTAAGCGTCCGACTCTTGGTTACGGCTCAGGTCATGATCTCATGAATTCAAGCTCTGTATCGGGCTCCATGCTGACAGTGCAGGGCCTGCTTTGGATTCTCTCTTTCCCGTTCTCTCTGCCCCTCCCCTGCTTGCATGCGAATGTGCTCTCTCTCTCAAAATAAATAAATAAATAAATAAATAAACAAACTTTAAAAAAAGATGGCATCCATCTTTTGCAATATTACATTATTAAACTCATGTCTATGGAGAATAATAATATAGAAAAATGCTCATAGTCTTTCCAAGGAAGAAGCAAAATTGTATTTCCTTTGAGATACTAATTTAGGGAACACATAGATACATACTTCTTTATTCTTGCTTATGGTTTCCATATATCTTACAATAAGCGTGTATTATTGTATAGTGAAAAAAATGGGTTTTTAAATAAAATCTTTTAGTCTGGTCATGTCATTTAGAGTGGATATTTCCTAACAATATGAAAGCTTTTACGTACTAACGCATTTTGAAAATTGAACAGTTTTATCTCTGAAGATATTTTAATTCCTGCCATAGTTCTGAAACTTTAAGAACTTTAAATTTGTTCTTTAGTGGGCTTTCTGAAACTTTGAGAACTTTAAGAAACTTTAAGATGTATATTTAGCAATGAGCATTTATTATGTATCATGTGTAATTTGATGTTGTTGGATTTATATTATAGTTCTGCCTTTGGATGATACGTAAGCCAACATTTTAAACGTCTGAAGATGATTAAAAAGCTATGGGTGACATATGAGAGGTGAGTAATGTTAACCTATAGTATTATTTAGAACCAGAGAGTTAGAAGAGAACAGGATTTCACAGATTGTCCAGGTCTGTTTCTGAGGCCCAGCAGTCCCCATGGGGAGAGGTCGCATATCGGATTTTGGTATGATATGATAGAATATGTCTGAGTTTTATGATGGTTCCCTTTGAGTTCTTCTGACACATACTTTCTTTCTTCAGATAATATATTTCACCATAGAGTCAGATCAGTATAACTCCTTGCAATTAGTTACTCATTAATAAGTAAAAAAAAAAAAGTGGGTACATTTAGGGTTCTACTTGTATCTGGTCTTTATCTTCATTAGAAGATGTGTGGATGCCAAGAAAAGCATGACTCATACAAAGGCAAAAAATCTAGAAGAAAGCAAGCAGGGGGGAAGAAAAAGAGAGAAGAAAGGAGATAACCTAAAATACGGCACTCAGAGCACAGGAAGAGTATTGAATGCTTACTTTGTGTCAGAACCGTTTCTAAGTTCTTTAACACTGTAATTACTTTCAACCTCTTGATGAAGTGGATGCAATTATTATCACCCTTGTTGTAGGAGCAGAGTTATTGAGACCCTGCACGAATAAATAACTTTGCCCAAGGTCACACAGCAAGGAGTGGTGCCCTGAAAATGTAACTTCAGAGCAGAGCTCCTACCCTTTACCACAGGGGCTACACTGTCTTTCAAAACGAATAGCTTGTTTGGTTTGGGGGAAGTTTAAGATTCCCCTTTGGACCATATCAAACACAAGAGACAAAGTACTTCCAGATGAGCTCTCTCAACAGCAATTATTACAGTTAGCTTCAATAACTAGGTCTCATTTAATCAACCCAACAATCCTAAAATAAATTGTATTACTATAATCACTATAGTTTAGAAGTATAGTTCTGAAAGCTTTAGTGGGCTTCAGAAATACCTGCAGGTCTGTTAAAACACAGATCTTTAAACCTATCCCTGATTCACACTAGGTTTAGGCAAACCACCCTTTAGAAGTCTTCATTTGTATGTCTCCTAAGGATATTTGACGGGCATCTCATAATTAAAAGTGGGTTTTGAGTTTGTGGGGGTCCTCACTCAATATGGCTATATCAGCTTTTCAAAGGAAATTTGGGAGAGAGTTCATGTAATAACCATATGCTTTGAAATATTAATTTAGTTTAAAAAGTCTGTCTATAGGGAAGTAAGTTCACTGAATAATACATCTTGGAAATCACTCCGTATCAATTCATAGGGTTTGTCTTCATTCATTTTTTTATTGCTCCAGGATTTCTGGGAAGATGGTGGAGTAGGAGGATCCTACGCTCTCCTCGTCCCATGGATGCACCTAGACGACAGCCACATCAGTGCACCCAACCCAGAAAATCACAGAGAGGAGGCCACATCAAAAGGATGAAAGGGGTGGAGACATGATCAGGAACTAAACGCCTAGGGAGATTAACCAACCCCACAAACCTAAGGAGGGGAGAGGAGTAGACCCACACCAGGCACCCCAGGCATGGGGGACCCACATTGGAAGATGAGTCTTCATAACATTTGTCTTTGAAAATCAGTGGCGTTTAACTTTGCAAGTTTTTATAACCAGCAGGCTTACCATCAGGAACTTTAGAAATTCAGTGGGCAGGAGAAAATCTGGGGGGGGGGGTGGGATGGAAAACAGTCCCCTGCCCTTAAAGAGCCAGCATAGCAAACAACCTGCTAGGAACAGCATAGAAGCAGCAGTTTAAAAGGTGCCTGGGGCATTGGGAAGGATATTTGTGTACTAACCTCAGAACAAGTGAGGGGTGGGGATCTTAAGGAAACCTCTCCAAGGACAAAAGAGCTGGTGGGCACAGGTCCTTCCTACCCCTCACCGTAGATACATGGATTCCTACAGCAACCAGCGCGAATACCCTCCATCATTTGTTAAGGCTCTATAGTATTCTGTCGAAGATGTGTACCATACTTTTCTAGTATGTTGTGGCATTATAGCTTCCAGTGTACAATTACAAACAATGCTGCAATAAATAGCCTTGAAAATATGTATTATTGCTGTATTTTTAGGGTAAATTTAGAATTGCTGGGTTGAAGGGTAAATGCATATGTGCTTTTGTTAAATACTGCTAAATTCTCTCATTGAGAGAATGTACTATTTTTCCATTTCTACCAGAAGTGCATATATGAGTGCCTGTTTCTCCCCAGCTCTGCCAACATAATGCATTGTTAAGCTTTTGATTTTTGTTCTGCTTGGTCAGTTTGATGGGAAAGGTGGTATCCTTTGCATTTCTGCTATTATGAGTGACCACGAACATCTTTCTATAGGTTACTTTCAATCATTTTGTGAATTAGATATTCACATCTTTGCTTATTTTTCTATAGGAGTTTGGTGGGGCTTTTTCCCCTCAATTAAAAAATTGTTACATGTTTGATCTTTTAAAGTTACATGTTTTGCAATTTTTTTTCTACCAGTTTTTCCTTTGTCTTTTGGTGCTTATGCCATGCAAATTATTTTAATTCTTAAGAGGTCAAATTTTTTTACTTTTATTTTTTTTGGTATCTGACTTTTGAAGTCATGGTTAGAGAGCCTCTTCTTACTCCCAGGTTATAGAGGAATGCACCTCCAAAAACAGTCCTCGTGTGCTTTCATTTTATACATTTTGCTCTCTTTGTGGTTAGGTGGTTCAGTAGGGTAGCAGGATATAAAGTTAGCATGCGACAATCATTAAGCATTTAAGTACACAAATCATAACTAGTTAGAAGATACTTTGCGTGTTTTTGTTGGTGTGAGGTTATATGAGGAGATTTGAAATCAGATGGTCCCCATTGCTTTCCAATTGGAGATCTGATGCATTTACTTTTAAAAGAATTAGGAATTCTTCAAGTGGATAATATCTTCTTTGCGGTATCGTGCAAAGACTTGTCTAGAAAAAGTAGTGTCTCCGTCATAAAACACGAACTGGAACTCACTGTGGAGGGTTAAACACAAATGCAGATGTGGCTCATATTATCAACAATTATATTATCAACAATTTTACCTTCTGGGCTGGTAAAAATATCTCACCTTACTAAGAGGGTAGGCAAGAGAACTCTTTCAATGAACAGAAGGAAGTGTCCCAATTTATATTGTTCTAAAGTAATATTAAGTAAAATTATTTCTATCATCCATGTTCTTACTAATTTTTCTTCTTTGATGTAGGTGGGATAAATCCCCATGTAGTCTTTGTATGCATATATAACTTCACATAGTTGAAGCATAATGTCTGCTCAATTTTATATTCCATGTTTGTGTCAGGTAATATTGAATTCTAAACATTTTCAGCATTTGTACAATTTTCATAATCATTACTGTCAGTAGCTGCTTAGAATTCCGTTTGGTTGTTTTAGTATATTTTACTTAACCCCCCCCCCCCCTTTATTGTTGCAATAGACTTTTTAGTGCCCAGCCCATACCTGCTTTGCTCATATTCAATCTGTTTTCCAAGTGTCAGCTTGGGTAGTCTTTTAGAAATGTTATAGAGGCGCCTGGGAGGCTCAGTTGGTTGAGTGTCCGACTTCAGCTCAGGTCATGATCTCGCAGTTCATGAGTTCAAACCCTGCATCGGGCTCTGTGCTGACAGGAGCCTGAGCCTGCTTCGGATTCTGTGTCTCCCTCTCTCTGCCCCTTCCCCGCTCATGCTCTGTCTCTGTCTCTCAAAAATAAATAAACATTAAAAAAAATTAAAAAAAAAGAAATATTATCAGATCCCATATTCCACTGATTGAAATTCTCTCATGTGTTTCCTTTGCACTTTGAATAAAGTTCAGATTCCTTACCAAGACCGACAGAGCCATGCACAATTTGGTTCCCATCTGCCTTTCCGATTTCTTAACCACATTTTCATCTTTCTGCTCTGCGATCTGGCTACAAGAGCCTCTTGGAGCTTCTCAGAAGTACCGCTCATTCTCTTGCCTCTGATCCTACTTCCTACTATTCCTTCTCTTTGTGGCTGTCCTCTTCCCAAACCTTCACCTTCAGACCTCACCTGAAAGGTCACTTCTTCAGATTCCTGCTTCATTCATCTCCTTCTGCCATTCTCAATGAAAACACTGTATTAGTTCACCGTGCCCACCGTGCCTTCCAGGTAATTCTGATGCATATTAAAATGTGAGAACCACTGGTCTAGGAAATTGCTGTCCAATAAAAACATAACACGAGCCACATATGTAATTGAAAGTCTTCCACAGCTATGTTAAAAAAGTAAAATGAAAGAGGTGAAATTAACTTAAAGATATATTTTCTTTACCTTGATCAATCCAAAATATTATTAAAACACACCATCAATGTATAGTATTAAGGTATAAGTAATTACTAACTATAGTATTAGTGAGATATTTTACATTCTTTTTTATAAGAAGTCTTTAAAATCCTTTGTATATTTGGGGCACCTGCGTGGCTCAACTGATTAAGCTCTGACTTTGGCTCAGGTCGTGATCTCATGGTTCTGTAGGTTCGAGCCCCACATTGACCTATGCACTGATGGTGAACATCTTGCCTGGGCTTCTCTCTCCCTCTCTCAGTCCCTCCCCAACTCTCTCTCTCTCTCTCTCTCTCTCAAAATAAATAAGTAAACTTGAAAAAATAAATAAAAAGTAAATAAAATAAAATTCTTTGTGTATTTTATCCTTAACAGGTTATCTCAATTTGAATACTGAACTTCCATCAGACAATCTGATCTGGATTTTGGCTTCATAAAATTTATAGTTGAAAAAGTAGATACACATACCAAAAGTTGTTCCAAATACTATACTTAAATGTCTTCCAATAACTAAATGAAGTGGCTGCTTTAAAATACTAATTTATTTTTAGGGGGGGTGCCTGGGTGTCTCAGTTGGTTGAGCATCTGACTCATGATTGCAGCTAAGGTCATGATCTTATGGTTCATGAGTTCAAGCCCTCTGTACTGACAGTGAGGAGCCTGCTTGGGATTCTCTTTCTCCTCTCTCTGTCCTTCCATCACTCGTTCTCTCTCTGTCTCTCAAAATAAATAAGTAAACATTAAAAAACATTAAAAAATCTATTTTGAGAAAGAGAGGGTGCACATGTGACTGGGGGAGGGGCAGAGAGAGACAGAGAGAGAGAGAGAGAGAGAAAGAATCCCAAACAGACCCTGTACTCTCAGCGCAGAACCTGACGTGAGGCTTGAACCCACGAACTGTGAGATCATGACTTGAACCAAAATCTAGAATCGGATACTTAACTGACTAAGCCACCCAGGTGCCCCTAAAATACTACTTTAAATTAATTTTAAATTTAGTTCATCAGTTATATGAGCCACATTCTGAAAGGTGGACAGATGCATAGAGCTATTAGCTACCATATTGGGAGGCACAAATCTAGAAAATGCCAAATTATACCGTAAGCCTGCCTAACTGGGGACTCTACACTTTGGGCACCAAAAACTAATATAAGAATCTCTATAAATTATTTCTCTCTGGCCTGGATGACTTTGCAAAGCCATGCCACCCTCACCAAAAAAAAAAAAAAAAAAAAAAAAGATTCTATTTATTCCTTCATCTTCACAGTACCTTCTTCTATATTTTATATCTTAACAATGCATGTGACAAGAAGGGCACAGTCATATGCCTGTGCCTTGGTTGCCAGAGAGGCTGAGATGTTGAGTTTTTAGCATCTTCCTGAGTCAGACCAGTTCATGTGGAAAATTTGAAAAACACCGGAAGGGTACTCAAAGAGTTCTGGGCAGTCACAGACGTGTGGTAAATAGCCACTGCATTTCTCCACCACAGCGTAAACCCTTAAAGGTAGGAATCGCATCTTTTCTGTTTGTGGATAGTCTACCCAGAGCTTTAAATGTAATTTGGCTCAGATGGCTGTGCAACGATTTTTGGTTTAGTACTCGAGTTTATGATTCACACCAGAGAATGTGAACTAAGAAATACAAAATATATGTTCATTTCAGTGTCCACAGAAAGTCAGTTTCAACAGTGTTGTGAGGGAGACATATACTTACCTATTTGCTTTTAACCTCTGCTCCTGCCAGGACGATTTTTCTGATACCTTCCAGGGATTTCTCTGGATGATAAATTAAAAATGGAACATGAATGATAGCAGAGCTGAAGGGCAGAATGACTTTGAGTACACAGCAAAGGGTGATTCAGCTGGTGATTTCAAGAGATATGTCAGTCAGGAAGCTTGCTTACCCACAAGCTCTTTAAAAGAAACTGACGTGACTGCATTCCTGCTCTTCGGAAACTCCAGGCAGGTATTCTGGTGCTAACTGATCTTTTTCTGTCACAGACTTGATGACATTAGGAAAGGGTATCTGATGTACAAGTCAATCCCTGGACTGGCAAGCAGTTTATGGCATTACTTGGAACCAAAAGATAAATTCAGCCCATCAGATGATTTCAAGTTGGGAAATACCACAATAATTAGGCAGGTAATAGTGGGAGCTCAAGGTGGAGGAGGTCGGACTAGGAGACAGCAGGCAACTCCGATGACCATTTGCTGGCCTGTGTCAATGAGGGAGAGGCTACTATGAATGAATAGAATGAGGAAGTAGACAAGTTAACATAAATGTGTGTGTGTGTGTGTGTGTGCATAGTGTCATCTGGGTTGCTGTAAAAAATATATAAGATATATATATATATGTATATATATATATATATATGGTGTATATATACACCATAGATTGGGTGGATATGAACAATAGAGATTGATTTTTCGTGGTTCTGGAAGTCAGGAAGTCCAAGATAGAGGTGCTGGCAGATTCGGTGTCTAGTGAGAACCTGCCACCTAGTTGACTGTCTCTTCACTGTGTCCTCACATGGTATAAGGAGCTAGGGAGCTCTGTGGGGTCTCCCTCGTAAGAGCACTAATCCCATTCCTGAAGGTTCCACCCTCATGGCTCAGTCACCACCCAAAGGCCCCTTCCCCTAGTACTATCACCTGTGAGAGCTGGGATTTCAACATACGAATAATGGGGGGACACGAACATTCAGATCATGGGGCACATGCACACATGTGTATACACATACACACCCACATACATTTGGCACTGGCTCTTTACTTCTAGATTTCTCTTTCTAGGTCTTCATACGGGAAACCTTTAATTATCTCCTGCAATTGTCTTTTGGGTTTTGAGTGAGATGTCACCTCTTTAGTGAGTCTTCCCCAATTTCCCAGTCTAATCTTGCCTCTCTGCTTCCTCCCCCACCGCCGTTAATTTCTAACACATCACGCTCTTCTATTTTCTGTGTAGCATTTATCACCACCTGAATTAATTTGCTTATTGATCAGTTTGCTATTTACTATCAGTTGCCCTGCAAGATTATAAGCACCACGGAGGCAGCGTCTCTGAATATCACATACAATTGCTGTATGTGCAGTACCCTCAGTGGTCTCTGACATATGGAAGGAGGAAGTAAATATTCCTTAAAAGAATATGTGATAAATATAAAATTATATATGCCATATATTGGAAGGTTGGTGACAGAAAACAAACACTTTGCACTGCAGAGATGCTGAATGTTGTAAATAGTGGAACATATGTATGACGATGGAAGGATCCTACTGCTGGGTTCCTCAGAGCCACCTTGGCGCTTTCCACTTCCTGCTTCTCCTCGGGTCTGATTTCCTTTTCCTGAGGTCATATGATAATGTAGAGTCAAAAGAATTTCTTTACTGAGGTATAACTGACATATGACTTTATATTAGTTTCGGGTCGAGGACACAATAATTCGATATTTGCGGACATTGCCAAATGATCACCACTGAAAGTCTGGTGACATCCAATGTCACACATAGTTACCAAAAATCTTCTTCTTGTGATAAGAAGTGTTAAGATATGCTCTCTTACCAACTTTCAAACATACAACACCGTGTTATTAACTATAGTCGCCATGCTGTCCAATAATGCACCACTGTGACTTACTTATTTTATATCTGGAAGTTTATCTCCTTTTGATAGGGTGGAAAGTATGAAGATATATCTTGCTGAGAGGTTTTCTAAGGCATATTTTCGTGGATGAAAATCGAGGATCGTTCTTGTGTTTGTCACCCTCTCCTCCTTGCCCTGGTAACAGTACTCCCATTTTTCTCTAAATCGGTGGTTCTCAATCAGGGGAGATCTCCCTCATGAAACCCTCCAGGAGAAATCTAAGGATATCTGAATGCAGTTTGTTTGTTACAACTGGGAGCATGTGTAGTGACCAGAGATGCTGCTAAATATCCTACAATGCACAGGACAGCTCCCCACAACAAAGAGTTCTCTGGCCCCAAATGTCAATAGTGCTGAGGCGGACAAATGCTACTCTAACCTATCCCCCCATTCATTGTTCTTACCCACATGACATCATATTTACTTTGCTAAAAATCCAGGGGTTTTCTGCCACTGGTAATAGAAGAGTTGGAATAGAGAAACCAAATAAATGGAAAGGATACTTCCTAGAAATCAGGCAGATTGATTACACTCATGGATCTACTCTCACTCGCAACCTTCACTGGGAACAAAGTAAGAATTAAAAGTGTATCAATCCATAAGGCCAAACAGAATAGGAGAGAAGACATCTGTAGAAGAGACTGCTGTGAGTTTTGGAAGCTAGGGGGTCCGTTAGAGGAGAAGCACCTGACCTAGCAGAGAGAAAAGACACCTCAGCTGAAGTATCTGCAAAAGGTAACCCGGTTGCAATGCTCGGAACTTGGAGGTATCAGGTAAACTGGAAAGCAGCAGTGAAACAAAAGGGATTGGGTGAACGCGAATATATAAAAGTGGGTGCTCTCTACGTCTCCCTGCAACCATGAAATGCCCATTGCTATTCTTTCCTTCTCTCCCCGCTCTTCCACTCCTCTCCTCCCTACTTTCACGGGCCTTTCAGTTTTGGACCCTGGACAATTTGAATGAGAGAGTTTCTGCAGTGACTCCAAGCATGGCTGGGCTAAGACAAGTGGTGGAGGAGTGGGACGGGAGGGTGGTGTTGGACTCAAGCCTCATTAGTTTTGGCAGACCGTGGTGAGAAGTTCAAAATTCATTCTAAATATGGCAGGAAGACTTAAGAATTCCAAGAAGAGGGATGTTGTAATTCGATTTGTCTTTAAAAAAAATGACAGATTGCCATATGGAGAACGGATTCTAGAGTGATGATGAGATAAGCAAGGAGATAATTTTGGAGACTACTTTTTTTGTGTTTCATGGTGATTTGGACCTGTATGGTGCCAGAACTGATGAGAGAAATGAATTATTCCTCCCCCTTCGTGGAGGTCAAAGAATAAGAAAAAACTGTTAATGGGATATATGTAGGAGACGAAGGTAAGGGAGGAACAACAGATGACTTGTGGATTTTGAGACTGAATAGTGAGGCAGATGTCAGCCCCATACAATAAGACAAAGGCGGCTTGGGGAGGTAGGACAGTTGATACGTTTTGCATGTGTTGAAATGCCCATTTAGATATCCAAGTGGAGATGCCAAGTAAGCAATTGGGAAATTGCTCAGGATCATTATAAAGATACACATTTGGGAATCATGAGTGTATGGATGTTATTATGGGTTGAACTGTGCCCTCCAAAAAGATATGTTGAAGTCCCAACCCCTAGTGCCTTCGAATATAGACTTTTTTGGAAATGTGGTCATTGCAGATGTAATTAATTAGTCAAGGCAAGAGGACTAATTTAGGATGGGCCCTAAATCTAATGTGACTGGTGGGTGTCCTTATCGGAAGGAAATGGAGAATAGACACAGAAATACAGACTCATGGGAGGGGGTGGATGCCATGTGTTGATGGAGGCAGAGATGGGAGGGATGGAGCTGTAAACCAAAGAACACCAAGGATTGCCAACAAACCACCAAAAACTAGGAAGCGGTAAGAATGGATTCTCCACTACAGGGGAAAGGGAAACTTGGACCTGTTGAAACCCTGATTTTGGATCGTTAGCCTTCAGAACTGTGAGACCACACATTTCTGTGGTTTTAGGCCCCCTGGTTTGTGGTAACCACCAAGGCTATGGCAATGCCAGGAAACTAGTAAGTTGGTATTTAAAGGTGAGGATCTGGGGGCGCCTGGGTGGCGCAGTCGGTTAAGCATCCGACTTCAGCCAGGTCACGATCTCGCGGTCCGTGAGTTCGAGCCCCGCGTCGGGCTCTGGGCTGATGGCTCAGAGCCTGGAGCCTGTTTCGGATTCTGTGTCTCCCTCTCTCTCTGCCCCTCCCCCGTTCATGCTCTGTCTCTCTCTGTCCCAAAAATAAATAAACGTTGAAAAAAAAAATTTAAAGGTGAGGATCTGGATGAAAACATTCAGTGACAGAATATATATAGAATATATGCAGAGAATATATACAATAACTGAGCCCTGAGGCACTCCATCTGTGAGATTCTATGGTGTTGCCTCAGTTTCTGACTGGTTTCTGACCCCAGTGGTATCTAAGCATTTTCTTCCCACATAGACAACTTATGTTATCCTACGTAGACTCTCTGGACATTTTTATCATCCTGTTCCCTGCGGTTCCCCTTGCACTTCTGTCTTTTACACTGACTCAAACCAGTGCTCTCTCACTAAGATGAGAGAGAAAGGCTGGCCAACTCGTGAGGTACCATTTTTATTGTCATCTTGTTAAAGGGGTTTATGGACATGTATGGCTCACAGATAATAAACAACGGAGATGGAATATTAAGATAACAGAACTTCAAAACTCACTCTCTTTCCACCAGAATTCTGAGAGCAGGCAACCTTTCCAAATGGTGAATATGGTGCTATTTGGGAATCTCCTTCACAACATCTGATGCAGCTCATGTCCCATGTCTTGGACCTAATGATTAACTACCTTCAGTATGAGACATTCAAACTAATGAGGAGAGACTCTTGCCTTCTGTCTGCTTCAATTAGTGCCTGTGCTCTCATTATCCCGCAAGTATACAAGGCTTCTTGTATATATGGCCTCTGGATTGTAGATAAGATATTATATGCCTGAGGGCTGTCTTCTACTTCTCCATGGCCACACATTTGCTATTTCTATGTTTTAATGGGACACATAAGCAGGGATACAGTGATACTTCTGTTTTATGAAGTTAATTCAAACTCAGGCCAGTGAAGAGGCTTATTTACTAACCACGCAGAAGTTACCAGGGGAATTGAAATAAATCTGATGTTGTATCCTAGCTATTCCCCAATCGTATTAGAGGTTTCTGTTATTAGGTTGAAGTCTTTTCCAAGACCTCTATTTCCGAACCTTAACCAACTTTACCTTCTTCCCAAGTTCACTGTACCCATTCGTGTTCCAACTTCCATCTCATTCTGTTCCCTAATTAGAGTCCTCTTAAGAGATCTTTTTATCTGCATGTATCTCTTATTCTGCATTTTAGCATCTCCTTCCTCTCTGGCTCTTTTCCTCAGTATGTAAACATGACTGCAGATGTTATAAACTGAGAAACTATGTAGTCTCTTTGGTAATTTTAACTGTTATGCATAAGTTTTTGGCAAAGCTATGTCTCTACAGATTTTGTTGCTTCTTTGAGAGATGTGTTTCTGCTTTATGAATATATTTATAATGTCGGCTGCTTGTATACTATAATTTATTCTTTGAGATTGCATGTATTCTTGCTTGAGCAGCTGTTTTTTGGAATGAGAATCTCAGATGAAGACGACTTCAAGAAAGAGATACAGACATAATTTTAAACTCGCACTGGAAAGAAACCAGGAAAGGGAGGACATTTGTTTTTGTGTGTGAACGCTTTTGTGGGCCTTTGGTTTCTTAGCAATGAGCTTGTCTAAGAGCTGAACGACCTGGATGCCAAGAAATGACTCCATGCAGGGCTACTGTGTTCAGGTACAATTGTCCTGTTAGGGCCAGAGGAAAAGGCTACATCTCCGTGATGGGTGTGGGTAGGGGGAAGTGTCTCTTCTTGAGTTAATCAACTAGAAAAACTAGTTTCCGGTTAATCAACTAGGAAAAAATGGAGAGTTGTGACAAGAAGACAAAGCTCACAGTAAGGTGAAAGGGAGATATTCTTTCAGTTGGGGTCTCGGGACAGGAGAGGCTATACTGAGAGGTATGATGATAAGAAGCTTTGTTAGAGATGTGAGTTGACACCTCCATGTTGAGTGCGGCCAGCAGTTAAGAACACTCTATGACTCTGTGAATGACCATGAACCCAGGGTCTCTGAGGCCATGTATTTACAGCAGACACTGATCGTTATTCTGTGTTGTAATTTCCCCATTATTAGCCCCAGGTGGCTGAGCCTGGCAGAGTGGCAATCTTATGCCAAAGCATCAATGGCCAACCCCATGGGAAGGACAGCATATTTAGAAAGAATCATGGAAAACTCACAGATGTAATTAGAATATTATTAAGTTTCCAGGAGGGTAGATATGGGCTCAGAGTTGTGGCACTTTGGGGCATTCATAGACATGTGACCTTCAAGCCTGGTGAATACATCACTATCTTTAATAGCTCTTCATTTACCTTCCTGTCTCATAAGAAAAATGTCTTTCCTCTAACCCTGAGAATATGCATTGAAGAAATAATGATTGCACTCTAAATCATTGACATGTTGAATGCTAAGATGATGTCAAGAAAAATGTATTAACTTTGTTTTACTGGAAAAATTGCATTCCATTTTTCTTCATAAAATGCTTCATTCCTCCTTTAATTACATATAACTTAAAGAATCGTCTTTGAAAAGAAGATCTCTGAGCGAGGATGTGCAGTGCAACCCTGTGTTATAGAAGGTTTATCTATTTCCATGGTTTTATGAACATCTCACTAACTGACCAAAAAAAATGAAAAAAGAAAAAGGAAAAAGAAGAAAAGAAAGTGAGAGAGAATATGAAAGAGGAAGACATGAATTCTCTTTGGACACAAGCTGGCTTGGGACAAAAAATATTTTGCGATATCATATATTTAAAAACTCTTTGTGAGCATATACCTCCTGGAAACATGCAGATGATTACCTATGCCCACCAGTGCATACGAGCAGATGAAAATCCACTCGGGGCACATAACCATTGCTGCTGATTCTGTAAAAGGTTTGTGGCTTCCTTGTTTTGCTGTTTTGTTTTTTTAATGAGGAAGATTCTCATCCAACCCACTGCACAACATTAACGTGTAGGGATGGGCATCTTTGACCTGTCAAGTAACAAGACTGGAGATCAAACATTTTGTGTATGTTGCTGACTATTCTTGAGTTTTGCCACTATTCTGGGAGATGAAATCTGTTGAGATGATGTCATTCCTTGCATTTAATTTTGTGACTATTTTGCTGTTGATTCAAGTCATCTGCCTTTTATTCACTTGGAATAAATATGCCCTGAATGATCATCTTGATTCCTGGAATCATTACTGACTGTTACAGATTCTTAAAATGGCTGGAATTGTATTAGTCTTGGAGATCCGGGATAAATTTAACTTCATTGCCATTTATGTGAGAATGTGTGTACCAGGTATCCATCGTTGTGGTTTCTGCATTTGTAAACACCCACTCCATTTTCAGGCTACCTCTCCTCACTCTTAGCCAGCAAGTGCATGGGGAATTAAAACTAATTTTAATATCACACAAAGCAAAACATCATTAAGAAAATGTGTAAAAAGTTAAAAAGCTGCAATTTTTACAATGCAATTCACAACTAAACAGAAATGATTTTTTAATTATATGCTCATTTGAGTTATGTGCCACAGATTCCCAGGAGAGACGTCTGTTTAAATCTAAGTAGTGACCTCAGAACTTCATTATTACACCATGTGTTGGTGCCCAAGAAACTCACATCCCCCTTCCTGGTCCTTCCTTCTTGTCCAGGTCTGGGGATAGAGTATGGTGAGGCTGTGATCCCCACTGTTCACAACCCAAGTCCTTTTCTCAAGAGTGTGCTCAATTCTGGGCCATTGGGTGAGGGAGGATCAGTGTCCGAACGGCCTCTTATAGGGAATCTCAACCATCCTTCCTTTTTTGAGACGCATCTGCCCACCACATGTCGGTCCTCAGCCTTTTCGTAGTTCTCTGGGGACAACGGATCTGCTTTCTGGAAAGGCAGGTAGCTTTCAGTTTTCTCCAGCCACCTGAATGCTTTATCATTTATCTGTGTCTTTTTCTATTTCTCGATTTCTTTTTGACCTGTCTGCTCTTGACTTCTCTACTACTCTCTTTAACCCTGTGGGATGATGGCTCTTACCTTTTTTTGTCTCTTTACTGTCATTGTGGTTAGATTCCTGAAGGCAGCATGAGAAAATGCACCTGTCCAATCTGCCATTCTCAAACAGATGTCCCCGAGACAGTATTTGGAACGAGGGGGAAGTACGTCTTTCCTCTTCGCCTTTCTTTCTATGTCTTCTTCCTATTTCCATCTCACTTATGCCCTGAAAGGTACCTATAAAGTTCTCAACCAGCTGTCAGTTCATCTCCATCAAGACATTAGTTGATAGCAGCTTAAAGAATTAGCCTATCTAGAAACACTGCATATATTTTTTCATACTCTAAAGGAATGCATTCTCTTTGCCGCAAGAAAAAAAAAATACAGACAGGTACAAAGAAATAGTGGAATTTCTTTTCAGTGGAAATCTAAAAGACCAAAAAGACTTTTAGACTACCAAGAAATAACTCTTGATTGAAATTTCAGGCTGAGACAAGTGCTTGGGGATAGACGATCATCTCCAATCTAATCTGATTAATCTGGGTCAGTTCAGAAAACCTGCTCTTCCCTGAGATACTAGCAATTGGTTTTAGCATTTGATATGATATTAACCAAAAGTTACCTATTGTAGATAAATAACTGAGTGAATCAAAAAAAGATCATAAAAAGGAGTATATTTTTTTCCAACAAAGTCATTATATTTTACAATGGGGCTACTTTTTAATTAAGTTAGGTGGAATTTCTAAGCCATTTGTTTATACTCCAAAAGATTAGGGGAAAAAACTCCTCCCCCTCCTACAAATTTCTAAATGTCAGTTCAATGTATGAAAAATGCGTTTTTAAAAGCATTTCAGTTGAGGGCATAAAGAAGTTAAGAACGTCATCTGATAGTCAATTGTGTGGGATCTCTGAAAAGCAGCTCTCTTTTGAATTACTATTAGTATTTTCCGTGCCTTAAAGCCTCGGTAGCTGGAAAGACCACGGAACCAACATAAGAAACAAGTTCTTGAAAGTGTTCATAAATTCTTGAAAAATAAATTG
This sequence comes from Lynx rufus, assembly GCF_022079265.1. Lineage (NCBI taxonomy): Eukaryota > Metazoa > Chordata > Mammalia > Carnivora > Felidae > Lynx > Lynx rufus. The sequence continues at coordinate 140,983,034 of NW_025814867.1, forward strand.
GGTATGTTATTTCTTCATAAAGTAGACAGAAAACGAAACAAACCTCCCAAATCCCAAGGAAAAAATAAACAGTAATTAAAAATCTATTATTAAACAGTGAGAACAGCAAAATTTATTTTTATGGCTCTCTGGAAATAATAGAAGTGTTTTTTTAAGTTATATATATAGCAATATTTACTATAAGCCAGCTACATGTGCAGAACATTGCCAAATGAAAATTTTAGAAATTTTATTGGATGTTAAATCTTTTAACAAAGAAGCTGAGATAGAAATGTTAAGTCCTCCTAGGAAGACCCCACCGGTCAGGCTTTCATCCGTTTTAACTTTAAACAAGAAACTTCTGCGGTTAGATCATCTTTCTAGTTTTGATCTAAGGTTAAAGAAAGAGTTCGCGTATTGAATGCCATCATTTAATGACTGTGGATGTCAGGGGTGCTGAGCTGAAGGTAATGAGACACAAAACAAAAATTCTTCTTAAATTACAATATTTCCTACGTTATTTGAGGTTTTAATCTTGTCACTAAGTTTTTCTTAATTTGCCTTCAGGAAGAGTAAACTTCAAACAGGTCTGAAGTCTGCATGGGCTTAGAAAAGAGCCTGGAAAATTGACTCCTGACTTTCAGGAGATGTTTAGCAACGTTTTAGTTTTGGGGGTTGCTTTACACTGGATTCATGCACCTGCTGAACAGCCAGAGTCATATTCTAAGACTTTCCAACAGTGCGGCAATGAGAAGGAGGTTCAAGAGGGCCTGAGACCTCTATGCGGATGTGCGAGAAACTTCTCTCACGTGGTTGTATGCTTTCTCCTCACAGATGAAATCATGCACAGCTGTCCATCTCTAGCTCTTTCCATGATAAGTCCTGGGAATTGAGAAACTGTGCCTATGTGTAATCTCCCCCTTATGTAACCAAGTCCATACATTTCCAGATATTTTGCTGTAGGTTTCTCTCTTTTAACTACTTGTTGACTTTGTTCTATCAAGGATGTCATCATTTCATTGTGGTAACAATGTACTACCTCTGATTTAGAGTATTTGAGACATGGAAGCATTTTACTGGAAACATCTGTTTTCGAGAAGGATAAAACTTACCTTCTGAAATGCAGGAAAGGTTGTAAACTTGTATTTTTAGATCAACATGGGAACTACCCTTAACTTTCTCTAGTAAGATCCTATTCTCCGGGTGCCTGGGTGGCTCAGTCGGTTGAGCGTCCAACTACGACTCAGGTCATGATCTCACCGTCTGTGAGTTCGAGCCCCACATCGGGCTCTGTGCAGACAGCTGAGAGCCTGGAGCCTACTTCCAGTTCTGTGTCTCCCTCTCTCTCTGCCCCTCCCCTGCTCACACTCTCTCTCTGTCAAAAATAAAATAAACATTAGAAAAAATTTTTTAAAAAGATCCTATTCCTCTACCCTTTTTTTCCCCTCCCCCAGTGTATTTGTTGAGTCACTCCGTATTCATTTAATCATTGGGGAAAATCTGGTATCATCTTGGGCAGTGGGTGACTTCTACTGTGTCAGACCTCTCTAACCGCTAGAAGTCTTCTGTGACAACTCTTTCTGACCTTAATATGCCAGAGCCTGCTCATACTAGCCAACTGTGCACATCTCTTCCCAACTTTGCATTCTTCAAATCATTGATTTATGGTAGCATAAATCAACCATGGTGGAATGTTTACACCACTGGAATGGACCATTGCTACAAATCAAGCTTTTATTGCCCTCCTGCCCCTACACAGGTTGGTAAACATTTACCAGCATACCACTGCCCCCAAGTTATCTATATATTCACATTCTGATCTAATTAAATGTTATGTTTGAGCACAACATAGTAAAAAGGATCAAACAGAAAATGTGTTTTCAAAGCAACCTCCCCAGTCTTGAGAAAAGATCAGATATTCTTTAATGGTTACCCAGTGTCTCACTCATCATGCTTAACTATTTGCAATGCTGATTCACAGAATCAAGAACCTAGAATTTCAGCTACTTCAACGTCTCCCAAACATTCTGGCGTCAACTCTTTTTACTTTGATATCCTCTTAGGAATTTGTTGAATCACAGGGTCGCTTCTGAGTGAGTTAGTACCATGAAAGAAAATTTGCTATTCTTAAATATTTCAGACATACAAGAAAACACAAGAGATATTATGATGATCACTCAGGTATCCACATCCCAGTGAAAAAAATTAGTTGAAGCTTTCTCTTATTCTCTTTTCATTTCTGCGAAGGTAGCTAATATTCTCCCTATGATGGTTACCATTTCTATATATTTGATATATTCTCACATAATATATGCTATTCTTTTATTCTTTTAAGTATCTAAACAAAAAGTATCATAACATCTGTTAAACTTGCTTTTTTTTTGCTCAATATTACATTTGTGACAATTACCCAAGTAGCTCATATTTAGTTATTTTCATTGCTATCTAATATCTAATTTAACGATATATATCACAGTTTATCCATTCTGTTGACAACACGTCTGTGCTGTTTTAATGTTTTTTGGTCTTTGTAAAAAGTGCTGCTGTGAGCATTTTTGTGGAGAACTCCTTACACACGAATCTGTGAATTTCTTCAAATGGTATAAACAGGAGTGGGATTACTCGATAGTGGTGAATGTGCCCCTATGACTTTCTTAAAGATCACCAAATTGCTTGTCACAGTGATTACAATAATTTATATCCCATCCAGCAGAATGTAATTGTTCTGGTTGCTACATAATCTGCCCTAAATATGCTACTGTTAGACTCAAATGTTGGCTGGTATGATGGATAAGAAATTAACAACGTGGTTTTAAGCAAAGTCATGATAGATGAATATGTTACTATACACAAAGTAGCAAGACAGCCAAAAACTGGAAAAGTCCAAACGTACCTCAACACGACAATGGATAAACACGTGATGCTATATTCATATAGCAAAATACCACTTAGCACCAGAAGGGAACAAAGTACTGCTACATGAAAAATATGGATAAATCCCAAAATGATTATTAGGAATTATCATGCTGATTGGCTCTGTTAATTGCGGGGAACTGCCTGACAGGGGTGAAAAGGGGTTAATTGAAATGTTCTATCATAGTTAACACTGGGAATTGGTTACACAAGTGTATGTATTTGTCAAAACTCACCAAGCTGTACATTTAGGATCTATACATTTTACAGACTGTAAATCATAAATCAATTTAAAAGAAAGAATATTAGAAGAAAATAAGAGTGTAGATACCCGCATTAAGAGAAAGAGCCCCTTATTGCTTGAGTAGCTCCCCGGGATGCCTTTTTATTTCATATGGTTTTACATATGTAAGTTAATCAGAAGCATGCAAAGATTTAGGGAGAAAGAATTCAGAGGCGTGAGGAGAGAGAACGGAGATTAAGGGCAAATGCCTTGCCAAAGACACTGAAAGAGAGTCTCAGATAAAGAGATTTTAAACACATTTTGCTCAGAGTTAAAAATATAGTTTCTCTTTAATGCTTTCCAAAAGCAGCAGTAAAAAATTTAAATTGCCTTCCAATTTCTCTTGGATGTCGCAGTGATGCTTCATCTAAATGTATTCTCTCTGCTGAGATAGACCCAGGATACAGTGTCTCCTGAGACACCCTGGTGTAATTTGTTACATTTTAGTACATTTTATGGCTATTCTTAAGACATAGAAGTTTTAGCTTTTTTACAAACGATAAATGACATCTACCCATTAATTTCTTTTAAATTAATTATACAAGAAAAGTGTGATTTAAAAATAAATAATAAAAATTAAATGATGCACTTTATTTTGAAGTCAAATGTATATGGAATATTAAGTATGATGGTATTAAATGTGTATAGAAGCGGGGCGCCTGGGTGGCTCAGTCAGTTAAGCATCCGACTTCAGCTCAGGTCATATCTCCGTCCGTGAGTTCGAGCCCCGCGTTGGGCTCTGTGCTGACAGCTCAGAGCCTGGAGCCTGCTTCAGATTCTGTGTCTCCCTCTCTCTCTGCCCCTTCCCACTCACACTCTGTCTCTCTCACTCTCAAAAATGAATAAACGTTAAAAAAAAAATTAAATGTTTACAGATGCAACTTTCTTTATCCGCTATTGGGAAATCTTGCAATTTGTAATTTTTTCCCAATAATTCTGTGTTTTGTTTATAGGTGAACAAATAAGAGAGGCCATTTAAAATTATTTCAGTCATATTTTGCAAAATGCTTTGTGAGTTTGGGTAATCATTATTTCCAAAGACGTAAAGGTCAAGTTAGCGGTATTCCATCCAGGTGTTTTATCTTTTTAGCATTGATTTTTAAGCTCAAAGAATATATTTAAAGTTCCAATTAAGAATTTTGACCAGTTAGATATAGTAAAGATTACCATGAAACAAAATTTTAGATTTTTGTCCTTTGTATGCCTTTCATTAAATTTCATCCATTCATTCTTCATGTTTCCTGCTTTTAATGAATGATCTAATATGGGTACACATTACACAGGATATGATCAAAATTAAAAGTAGTAAAAAAAATTAAACTTTCATACCCCTCAAAACTACCTTGGTGTCCAGTCAGGTACAACTGAGTCATACATACATACATCCGTGCGTGATACTCAGGGGCTTAATTACATCTCTCACTTGATCTCTACTAGCTCACTCCATGTTGCGTTACAAAGAAAACATTTAAAAATTTTGTTTCATGAATGGATTAACATTGGAGAAATGGAAATAGTTGTCACGAACTCTCCCAAGTGCTTTGACCCACTGTTGGACATTTACAAATCGTAGATTGTGAAAAGCTGATCTAGTTCATGCCCTTCATCTCGGCAAGATCAAATCAGCCCTGTAAATAATACCCCTCCTCAGATTTCCTGGGGTTTATAGCCGCATAATGTGCAAAGATTAGGATATTGTAAACAGAATCCAAATGTGTGTATTTTTATATGTTTCTATTGATCAGTAAGGATATTAAGGTATGTGTATAATAAGATCAGTAAGTAAACAAGACAATTCATAGTAAAGTGCACGTCTGAGTATGTATCCAAAAGAACTGAAAATAAGATTTTGAACAGATACTTGCATTTTCATGTTCATTACAGGCTTATTTACCATAGCTAAGAGGTGGAAACAACCTAACTATCCATCAGTGGATGAATGGATAAAGAAAATGTGATGTATACACACAATGGGATATTATCCAAAATGGAAAATGAAGGAAAGGCCGTCATACCTGACAACACGGAGGACTCTGGGGGCTACTATACTAAGTGAAATAAACCAGCCACAGAAAGACAAATCTGTATGATTTCATTTATATGAGGGATCTGAAGCCGTTAAACTCACAACAGTAGAAAGTGAAATGGTGGCTACCAGGGGCTAGGGAAAGGGGGAAATGGAACGTTGCTTCTTGCAATGGGTCATGCAAGATGAAGAAGTCATGCAAGGTGAAAAGTTCTAGAAATCTTCCATACAACAACGCTTATGCTGTTAGCAGTTCTGTACTTTTCACCTAAAACTTTGTGAAAATGGCAGATTTCACATTATATGCTTTTTTTTAAAAAGTTTTTTTTAACGTGTGTTTATTATTGAGAGACAGACACAGAAAGTGAGCAGGGGAGGGGCAGACACAGAATCCGAAGCAGGCTCCAGGCTCCGAGCTGTCAGCACAGAGCCTGACGCGGGGCTGGAACTCACAAACCAAGAGATCATGACCTGAGCTGAAGTCAGACGCTTAACTGACTGAGCCACCCAGGCGCCCCATGTTATGTGCTTTTTATCACCATAAAAAATTCTTAAATATAAACCATAAATATGATTTTGTGTTCATTATCTGTAGGTAGTTGTTGATACGAATTTTAGTGGTCGTGAGGGAACAAAATAGCTCCTTAACATGGGTAGCGTCATGGAGAGTTTAGTATTTCAGCGAAAGGGCGGTCTATTAAGCACAGGTTCCCTGGGAAGCTGTGCGGCAGATTTTGGAGTTCAGGAAGCTGTCCCTGAGGAGTGCTCTCGGGATCAACTTTGTGGGAGAATGGAGGCAGGAAACTGGAGGGGGAGAGAAGCCCAGATCTCACGTAACCACAATCAGGTCTCTGCCAGGTTGGCAGGCAGCTGAAGCTGCCGAGGAGGAGGCTCCTCGAGAGTCATCCCAAATAGGGTCGGGGTCCAGGCCTCTGTACCCTCCCGTCTCCCAGTCACCGAATGCCGGCAGCCCCTGGGAAGGGGACGTGACTTGGATCAGGATGGCCTTCGTTTGTGGAGAATAACCACATAGAGGAGACGGGCACTCAGTCCTGGCGTAGGAGCCCATCGGTCAGGAAGGAGGATCCGTGAGCCAAACTAGATCATCTCCCAGCCAGGGTTGAGGGGAGTGAACACGGGCTATTTGGAGGTTACAGGGATGGAAAGTGAGATAGAGACAGGAGAAATGGATGGGTGGGAGGCAGGTAGTACTACAGCCCCTTCGAAGAACGGAAGATGTGGGTTGGAATCTCAGCCTGTTTCCGAGTCCAAAAAGAAGTTTGCTCAAAGGAGAGTTTATACGCATTTCTGTCTTTAGAGTTGTGGCCTTAGTCTAGAACTTTGGTTTACCTGAATATGGCTCGATATGTTATAAACACAATTTATTATTGTTTTCAAAGCAAATGCCGTTTTATATAAAATCTATTACTTTACGTAACTTTCTGCCTTTAGACCCATGGCTAAACATTTTTATTGTCTTGATAATTATCTATCTCCCTGATGTGTGTTTTACTTGTGTACCACAGGTTCTTAATGAAAAATTCTCTTTACCCTCTAATCTCTGTTTGGAGGTTATAATGGCAATTAGATATCCTTCTTGCTCATACATAATGCATGAATACTGCAGAAGTAGGTTATTGAAGTATTTGACTTATCTCCTGCATCACCTTTTCAGCTGATGAGTAGTGAGTAGAAATTTAATATACAGATGTTATTCTACTTCTATGCTCCATTTACAGATCTAGGTTAGGTTTACATAAAGGAGAGTTTAAGGGCATTAATTTCTGAAGTCAACAGTGTACTCGATTGGATTTCAGTCCTGCCTCTGCTATTAACTTTGTGTGGGATGTCAACCAAGCAGTTGTATCTCTCTGGGTCTCAGTTATACATTTACTACATCTGCAAAGTGTAGTTTTGGATCGCATGCTTCATGATGACGTTGTCCAGCCAACATTTCATTGGATGAATGAATACGTTTGAATGAATATGTTTTTTTTCCAAAGAAAATGAATTTTTCCTCATTCACTATAGCTCAACATGCACAGATCGTTTTGGTGCACAAATAACTTTCAAGCATGACACCTTCATTTGGTTTCATAAACTTGAACCCAGATCAGAGGGGTAGTAGGATCCATTATGTACACATATAAACTCATTATGTTATAAAGTGTAATAGTGTCATTATTTTCCATAACTGATCAAGAATTCCTAAGAACCTTCCATTGCCACTGAGGGCAAGAAAAAGTCAGACTCCCTTCCAGGCCATTCGCCTGGAAGCAAATTCACCATTGCATAAGCCTGAGCATGAGTGTCTAACCTCCTGTACATTCTTTTCCCTCCTCTTTCCTCAGGCTCTACATGGAACCTAGAAAGTCTCTCCTTCCCTTTTTGTCTAGCAGGGACTTCTCCTGTGTCAGTTCTTTCCTTCAACTTCCCAGAGTGGGATTCATCTTCCCCCTTCCCTAGCAGTAAGAAGGGTGTTTCGAGTACTGTTTGAATCATATCATTCCTACTGCAAAAGAATAATAGTTAAATCCCTTACAAGTGAAAACCAAGTCGCTGCATCTTGTATTAGGAGAGGAAAAAAATTGCTTCGTGGGCCCTTTAATTCTGATGGCGATGTTTATCATGCTAGGCAGGGAGGTGCTGCTCTGAGCCACTTACTGGGTGACCCTCTGCCTGCTAAGCTGAAGTGTGGCCCAGAGAAGCTTCTTCAGCAGGTCCTGGAGGGCAAGCGACTATGCCACTTGGACCTTTTGAGCCAGCAGAATCAATTTTGCTTGAACTTTCTGCAGCAGATTGGATTGTTCCGTGGTTCTTCTAGCAAATCGCGGTAGAATGACTGTGAGGCCTCCAGGGCGGCATGCCTCACGCTGTGTGTTGTGACCCATCAGTGAGTTGTGAAATCCATTTAACAAGTCTAGAGCAGCATTTTTTAAAATATGAAAGATGATAGGATAGAAAGGAAAATACCAGAGTACATTGCCTGTAGTAAGGGCAACGTTCATTAAAACTTGTTTATTTTGCTCAAGATCTTCTGAGTGTATTGGATTACAAATTAAAATGCATTTCCTACAGCATCCTAATGCCACGATTTTGGAAACCCACTTCTTTAGGATATTTGAGCGAAGTCATGCCTGCTTGGTCAAATAACTTTTCTTTCAAGAAAGAGTTCTTGGCGTGGTACTGGGAACTGGAAGATAGAGACTGAGTCCCTGATGGTAACACTGGAGGAGCATAGTACCTTCTCGAACTGGATGTTCTCTGATCCACTGGTCCATAAAGGAGGGGCTGCCCAGGCCACAGTATTATTGAATGGAATTGTATATATGGGATCGGGTACCGCCCGATCCAAAGCGCCCAACTAAATCATGGGAATAGATTGTTCTCACTCCTAGCATCCGTCATGCTTCACAGCTACCCCCTGTTCCAGAATCTATAGCTAGGGTCTCATGGGGAGTTCCATTTGAGATGTTGGCTGAAAATCCCCGTATAAATCCCAGTTTACAGATGGCTCTTCCCAAAACTCTAAAATGGGCTGTAAGTAGACGTGCAACATTACAATCCTACCACGTATGACTCTGAAGGAAAGTGCAGAATGGAATTCTTTTCAGAGAAAGGAAAGTAGGCAGAGCTTTCCACTGGATTGTCCATTTTCACCCGGAAGAAGGGTCTGAAGTCAAGGTTAACATTATTTCCTTAGTTTTGTCGGTTGGTCTAGATTATGAAAATCGGGGAGAAAAAAGGTTGGGTAGAGACATGTGGATGAGACTAAAGTATGGGGTTACTTGGGTTCCATGTGAACGCTCACTGCTATGGACTGAATGTTTATGTCCCTCACCCCCATCCCCCAATTCATATGCTTGAAGCACTAATGTGATGGTATTGGGAGGTGAGGGCCTTGGAAGGCAATTACGTCATGAGGGTGGAGCCTTCATGATGGAATTAGTGTCCTTACAAGAAGAAGAAGAAGAGAGCTGACCTCTTTCTGCTCTCTGCCATGTAAGGACACAGCAAGAAGACCACCGTCTGCAGATCCGGAAGAGTTACCTCACCAGATATGCAATCTGCTGGCACCTTGATCTTGGACTTCCCATCCTCCAGAACTGTGAGAAATATATGTTTGTTTATGCTCCTCACTCTGTGGTAATTTGTTAAAGCAGCCTAAACTGAACAAGACATTCATCCAAGGGCCCTTTCTAAAGAGACAGCTCTTAATAACCAGGTGGACAATGATACCCGCTCTGTAGATGTCAGCCAATCTCATTCTCCAACAACCCCATCCCTGGCTCAGTGGTGTTAAAGGGACCAAGATAACAGAAATGCGTGAGTTTAATAATGCGGACTGCACTGTACCGAGTCTTATCTGATGACTGGATGTCCAATTTGCCACAAGCAGAAGTAAAATCTGAGCCCGTATGGCAGATGTCATTGATTGCCTACTCAATAGTTATATCCTGACAGAGGAGAGATACAAAGAAGAAATAAATACGTGCCCTTTCTTTCTGCCTTTGGATAGCATCACAGCATAGCACGAAGCTCAGAACTCTCGCAACCATTTTACCACATGGTGAAGAGAGCCAACAGATTCACAGAAAAACTTGACCCAAACACCTGAACGTCTTTGAGCTGCTGAATTACCTCTGGACTGCTGTGACACGAGAGGATAAATCTTTATTATTTAAACCACTTTTTCTTGGGCGTGTTAGTGGCATAAGCCTTCCGTAACAAACGACTACAAACTTGGCGGTTTAAAACAAAACAGAGCAAAACATTTATTCTCTTACAGTTCTGGAGGTCTGAATTCTAAAATCAGTGTTGCTAGGCTGAAATCAAGGTGTAGGCAAGATCATACTTGGGGAGAATCAGTTTACTTTCCTTTTCTAGCTTTTAGAGCTACATTTTGCTGTTGTTGTTGCATTCCTTGGCTTGTGTCTCTCCCTCCATTTTTAAAACCAAATTTGTCTCTGTTTCCTCACATTGCTTTCTGTCTCTGAGGCCACATCTCCCTTTCCCTTCCTCTTATAAGGACACTTGATGATTATACTTAGAGTCCACTTGGACAATCCAGAATAATCTTCCCTGTCAAGATCCTAAACTTAATCACATCGGCAAGGTCCCTTTTTTTCCATGTAAGGTAACATTCACAGCTTCTAAAGATTAGGACCTGAATATCACTGGGAGCCATTATTCAGCCTACATCTTGGGTGTTTGCGCTCTCACTTGCATCTGAAAACTTTCTAATGAATACTCCCTTTAATATAGAACCATACATGGGGGATATCAGCAATTTTCCAGGCTCCAGGTTGATTACTTTGGGCTCCTTCCATCATGGAAGGAAATAATTTCCCCTTTGTGACTTACACTCTCATCTTAGATTTGGATTTTCTACCTTTCCTACCATGCTATAAATACCTTCATCCTTGAAATCACCGAATACCTGAAAAATTCATCATAGTACCAAGTACAACATTGCTTCTAATCAAAGAACTCATTTTATAATGAAAAAAAAAAAAAGAAGAAAGTGAAGGCTGAGACTCATTGGATTCCCTAGTCTTCTTATGTGCCCTGTAAGTTAGAAGTTTCTAGTCTTCCAGAACAAAGAAAAGGATTATTGTGACCTAGTTATAGCCAAGCTGGAAGTGTATTTTTGCAAGATACAGTATGAACCAGAAGGTAATATATATTGCCAATTCTCCTACTGCCCAAATATATTCTGAGAGTAGGGTGCAGAAGTGAAGGTGGCAATTCTTATATTTACACATGCATGCAAAATGTTGTTTCTGTCCCTCAACTCTGGGATGTATTGCTTTGGAGATTTTAGAGCCCAAGGAATAAATGCCGTCATCATGAGACACAACAGTTGGTTCAAATTGAGACTGGCCATGTCAGACTTTTCAGCCACTGGACACTGGATGAACATGAAAAAAAAAAGAAGGAGAAAAAGAAAAGAAAAGAAAAGAAAAGAAAAGAAAAGAAAAGAAAAGAAAAGAAAAGAAAAGAAAAATGTGGTCTTTTCTGGGGTGATATATCCTGTCAATGGGGGATGGGATAGGCATCTATATTTATTTATTTGCTGTATAATATGTATTTGTATATTATGTTATGTATACCCTTCCCAACTTTTGTGGTTAAAATGTAATTTAGGCCAGAGGTCCCTGGGTGACTCAGTTGGTTAAGTGTCCGACTTAGGCTCAGGGCATGATCTCGCGGTTCAAGAGTTCGAGCCCTGCATCAGGCTCTGTGCTGACAGCTCAGAGCCTGGAGCCTGCTTCAGATTCTGTGTCTCCCTCTCTCTGCCCCTCCCTTGCTCATGTTCTGTCTCTCTCTTTCTCAAAAATCAATCATGAACATTAAAAAACATTTAATGTAATTTAGGCCATACATCAAAGAATATCAAAAGAAAACTGTGCGTAAACTAGACAAAGATTGCAATGTCCTAGAGATCCTGCTTGGGGAAAATGATCACTCTGACACACAGATTTTATGGAAATTATGGCTGATAAATTCAGGGGACAAATTTGTAGCAAAAGCATGAGTGGCTGTCAGGCTGGAGAACGCTCAATGACCATGGCCCCTTGAGCCCACTCAGGTCTTCGTTGGAGAAGATGTGGTGAGGGGCCAGGTGCCAGTTAAACATAAACATGAACTTTTACCAGTGATAGTTTCTGCATAATCACATTGTTTGGTGGGTATACCTTCAAGGTAAAATTCATTTATACAATTACATCATATATAAACCCCAGTATTCAGCCATTTGGGGGAAATTTGAAAGCACTTTATAAATTAGAAGTCCCAGGGATGCCTGGGTGGCTCACTTGGTTGAGCATCTGACTTCAGCTCAGGTCATGATCTTGCAGTTTGTGAGTTTGAGCCCCGCGTTGGGTTTGCTGCTCTCGGCACAGAGTCCACTGTCTCCCTCCCTCCCTCTCTGCCCCTCCCTGCTCATGTGCTCTCTCTCTCTCAAAAGTAAATATTTTTAAAAAGTGTGCATACTTAAAAAGTAAATAAACAAATTAGAAGTTCCACAATGACTCAATGTCAGAACTCATGCCCTGGTCAAGATATTATATATTTTATGTATATTATATAATATTATATATATTATATTATATTATATTATATTATATTATATTATATATTAATCTTTTTATTTATTTTACAAATTTTTGTATATTAAATATTTACTATGTAATATAATACATTGTGTATTACATAGTGTATGTTCTCCCTGTCCTTGCAATTGACAACATGAAGGGAAAGAGGGAGTATTCATGGAGCCTAAAAACATATAAGGGAACAGTAATTATAGAAACTGCATAGATGGATACTCTGCTGGTAGGTTTAAGAAAAGGTGAGGTTTTCTGGGACAAGTTTTTCCAAAGATACAAGATTTGCAGCACTGTTTAAAGGAGCCGTGGGATGCGAGATAGCAGGCAGGATGGAAAAAGCTGTTTCAAGTGGTCTGGGGCTTGGAGGAAGACTCAGGTGGGTAGGTAGAAAAGTGAGAAATGTGTGTAGATGACCCCCAAGTCAAGGCTGGCAAGGAAGGTGTTTGCGGGTAAGAAAAATGATAGGTATCAGAACAGATGGATGAAATGAGAAATATTGCCAGAGATAAGCAAATGCAATATAAGTTTCTGTTGGATACTAAAGAAGTTTCTATTTGGTTCAATGATATAAAAGATCCAAAAGTGCTTAGAGGGTTTTAAAAAGCAAACATATTAAAGTAAAAAAAAAAGTTAGAATTATGCTGACAGATTATTCTAGAACCATATGTGGGTAAAATTATGCTACCATGTTATAAGCAATAAAGAGACTACATTTACTCAATGTGTATTAATGTGTATTAAGATAAATAGTATTTGATTTCTTTTGGTCCTTTCATATAATAGGAAATGTTGCCGTGTGTAAATATTCCATATTCAAATAAGGATAACATCAAAGTTAGGTATTGATGTTTGTTTAACATATTTTTACAATCTTTAAAACTGGTTTGTCTTTAGAAACTCAATTTACTTCACTGACTTTGTATCTGTTTAGAATTTTTAGCTGTTGGTCAATTTTGCTGTATTTCATTAGAGTTGGTGATTTCTTGATGTTAATTAAGCTTTTTCCATTTTTTCTATTTTTCCATTCTTCCAATATTCTTTGTGGACAAGTAAATTTTACTCTTCTCAGAAAATGTAAATCCTAACCTAAAAAGTTATATTTTGTGCCTAGAAGCTCTATAATTGATATTGTGAGTTTTAATAAAATGGATAAAAGTGATTTTTTTATTGCTGTTGCCTAATTTCCTTCTAATAGCCTCAGCTCCATTATTTCCAAGCAAGTAACAGAAGAAAAACGTATGGTATTGGAGGACCTGTTAAGGTCTATACTATCTAGGTACTTGAATTTAATACTTTCTTCTGCATTTTTGTAACTGTAATTGATGCAAATTAACTTTAGAAATCTTTCATATCCAAACTGAGGGTTGATGGAGGCACATGGGTAGGCGATGGGCTAAATGGGTGATGGGTATTAAGGGGGGCACTGTGGTGATGAGCACTGGGTGTTGTGTGTTAAGTCATGAATAACTAAATTCTACTCCTGAAACCAACTCTAACATATGTGTTAACTAACTAGAATTTAAACAAAAACTTGAAGCAAAAAAAAAAAAGAGAGAGAAAAAAACATGATATTTACTTGGAAGAAATATTATTTTTAAGAAAAATAGTTGCTTTATCAACATGAAAGAATTACTTGTTTCACTAATCACATAAAATATTTTTATCAGCATCATTCTGGTGTGCCTAATGTATGCACTGATTGGTTTAAAAACATCAGAAAATTTCTCACCTAATTATGTATTTAATCAATGGACCACGAGAGCTCAACTCATTCTAGGTTATTGAGTAAACAAGCATTTATTCATGATGGAATTATTCCAGTCTCTTGCGTGAAAGTCTATTTTAGAATTTTTCAGAAAAAAAAGGTAAATGCATTTATACAATTGTAATACAATTAGAATCTTAAGATGCAGTTTAGCATTAAAACCAGAGATGTTAGATATTCGGTGTTTGAATACTGAGAAGAGATAATTTTAAATTAGTAAGGAATTTCTAGGGATAATTCATTAAACAATCTAGTGAGTAAGGAATTATTGTCAATTGTTCCCTCGATTTCTTCCTCCACAACTATCTTTCATGAAGAACAAAAGAAAACATTTTAGAAACCAACAATACCTTGAGGGAGAATATAAATATATTTTTATTACTGAAAAACTATGAAACCTCTAATCATCCTCCTTCTCAACTTAATCCTCAAAGCAAGTGGAAAAACAGGAAGAGGCCAAATGTGTCCCAAGCTCTTTGGTCACACAAATTGGATTTTACTTGACTCTTAAAGGAGTTCCTTTGTTGGATTTGCACAGTCATGTTTGAATAAGTAGCTCCCAAGTCCTCAGAGTGAGGGTCAAGGAATATGTTTCAAATTTCAGGAGTAGTTCACCTCGGATTTATCCCAAATCCGCTAACACTATATATGTCTATTAGAAACCTGGTTAAGAGTATTATTCCACTTAAAAATGGACCCATCTCTGATGTCCTTAAAGTTCCTTTTAAATGCTATGGGAACTGTGTGAGGGTGGAGGATAAACAGTATGGGGGGGGGGGGGGAGATGATCATCTGACCTTCGGCATTTCCATTAAAAAACAAAATAAAATGCAGCCTTTCTGTGCCTTGTGAAAATGATGTTGCTATGGAGACTGCCTTTGTGAATCCTGATGAAATCGATGTGAGCAACCTTCTTCTGATTTTGACTGCCCATGAGTTAAGACTGTTTCTCATTCTCTCACCCTTTCTATTCTTTGTTTAATAGGCACCTCTAGGGCAGGAGAGCGAGGCATGTAAATCTGAAGGACAGTCGTCTTTTTACATAACAAGGTAGAAAACATGGAGAGAAGATGTTGGCATTTCTAAGAAAAAGGATGCATTTACACGTTGTATGGAAAATATACGTAAAAATAGCTTTTCGTACTTGTTCAGCACACAGGGTAAAAGGAGAAAAAGCCTAGGAAGTTAGAAAATTATTTTTGTGGTTTTTTTTTTTACAGCTTTTCATGTGGAAATACTGCATAAATAATATTTAAACCTGCTAATTTTATCTGTTGATTTACAAGAAATGCAGCATCCACGGAATTAAGTTTTCTCAGTAACATTTTTCCCTTTAAATTTTATAATAATAACAGATGTCCTGTTAATTGCTTCCATAAACAAACACCAATTTCTTTTTCTAAATGTTATTGCAACCCAGGTTGCATTATTTAGGAAGATGAGAGAACTCCAAATCAAACCAAACGGAAATGAAAACCTGTTTCTTCAATGTAGAGACACTAAGGGCCACACTGGGGAAGAGCAAAAGAGCTTTCCGCGATTAGGAGTTTAATACAGTGTTCTACCTTAATTTGTAAAGTATTAATTTTTAAATATGTAGTCCCTTTTTAAAAATTTTTAATGTTTTTATTTATTTATCTTGAGAGAGAGACAGAGAGCATGAGCGGAGGAGGGGATGGAGAGAGAGACACAGAATTTGAAGCAGGCTCCAGGCGCTGAGCTGTGAGCACAGAGCCCTAACCCAGGGCCCAAACTCAATGACCTGAGCTGAAGTCAGAGGCTTAACCGACTCGCCCACCCAGGCATCCCTACTCCCTTTTACAGGTGACAATTTGGGGCACCTGGGTGGCTCAGTCGGTTGAGCATCCGACTTCAGCTCAGGTCATGATATCTCAGTCTGTGAGTTCAAGCCCCGTGTTGGGCCCTGTGCTGACAGCTCAGAGCCTGGAGCCTGCTTCAGATTCTGTGTCTCCCTCTCTCTGCCCCTTCCCCTCTCATGCTCTGTCTCTCAAAAATGAATAAACGTTTAAAAATATTTTAAAAAATGTAAAGGTGGCAATTTATTTAATATAAAAAATAGCACTTTGACCATTTTCTCCACCAAGTTCTGATAGCATCTTGTATCCTTCTTAGAGTTGCTGGCCCATTAAGGTGACAGTTTGCTCTTTTATTTCTGTCTTCTACAGACCGGGAAGCTGTCAACACTATGGACTGTGTGGTCATTGTCATTCTGTCCCTAGCATATTGCACAGTGCCTGGAAACTGGGAGGCACTCAGTCTTTATTGAAGAACACAAATCAAATCCCTGCCAAATACTTGGTGAATTCTTCTCGTGTCTTTTCTTAATGGTTTCTTTAAAATGTTTGTTTCTTGTGGTTGGTGAATGTAGATCTTTAAACTCTCAGGTTCTTTCCTTATTCAGAGAATGGGCTTACATTCTCAGTGAGACTGGATGTCATTTCCAACAAGGTTTCAGGGATTGTAGAGATATGAGGACAACATCTCACGGAAGTTTTACTTCAATAAGACATAGAAAAATAGAAAAAGAACGAAACAAACAAGCAAAACTTAAGTGGGGAGTACAGAAAATTTCCTTTATATGACCGTACCTGCTCTGGGAGATATGCATTAAAGCGTAAGTACTGTTTATCTTCAGGTACATTAAAATGACCAGAAAATCTTCATGGAAAAGTAGGGGGGAAATGTAGATTGTTTTCAAGTGGAGCTCCGTTCATGACACTGCTGCTGATTTCTTAAAGGTTTTCTTCCTCAGGATTTGTAAGAGGACTTTTCTTCTCTTTCAGTTTTATTTTTTTCATCCATTTTCATATTCTGTTTCTTCTCAGCACAGTCTTTCCTCAGAGTTCTGCTCAAATCCATTTCCCTGGAACCCTGAATTCTCTGCCTCCCTTTTTCGGTTTCCTGCTGGTTTTGGTTTTGGTGCGTTTTCATTGCGCATGGGCTTGATATCGTCAGCATCAGCCATCCTGATTCTCCCAAGGCTCCTAACACTTAACTCATTGTCGTCTTTGCTCCATATCTATTGGTCTCTCTTATCCATGCTTCGGATATGTCGCTCTCTATCCCCGTCAGCCACCCAAGCATGAAATCCAAGAATCATGTTAACCTTACCCTTTCCTTTAACCCACACATCTAAGTCCTCCCAATTCAACCTTGTTTAAAAAAAATTTTGTTTTAAACATTTATTTATTCTTGAGAGAGAGAGAGAGAGAGAGAGAGAGAGCAATCAGGGGAGGAGCAGAGAGAGAGGGAGACACAGAATCCGAAGCAGGCTCCAGGCTCTGAGCGGTCAGCACAGAGCCCGACGCGGGGCTCGAACTTATGAACCATGAGACTATCACGGGAGCCGAAGTCAGCCGCTTAACAGACTGAGCCACCCAGACACACCCCAGCTTAACCTTCTTAAATATTTCTACAACCTTGTCCTGAGTCACCATCTTACTGAGGCTCTGATTGACTCTCACACCTGAACTTTTATAATAATTCCTTAATTGGTCTCCCGTTTTTTCAGGCTTGACCTTTTTGAAATCCATCCACCACCAGAAAAAAAAAAATTATCCCAAATAAATGTGACCTTTTAAAAAATCCATCTAAAGATGCTCTTTCTCTGCCCCTATCATATGAAGTCCCCATGACCTGGCCCTCGCCCATCTCGGGAGTTTCACTGCTTTAATTTGGGCCTGACATTTTACTTCTTTCACTTGTTACCCAACTAAAGAATTTATATTTCTCAAACATATATGCTCAGCCTGTTCTCTCTGCCTGGAACGTCTTTCTCAGTTTAAAAATATCCGGCTTATTATTTATCCTTCAATATTTAACTAAGACATTGCTTTCTTTATGAAATCTTCCATTTATAACTTCGTTGGATTAAGTTTCCCTGCTCTCGGGAAGTCTTTTATCTTTTATTTATTAATTGATCCTTATATCTTATTTATTTGTTTGTTTGCTTGTTTATTTATTTAAACGTTTATTTATTTTTGAAAGGGAAATTGACAGAGTGGAAGCAGGGGAGGGACAGACAGAGGAGGCACAGAATCTAAAGCAGGCTCCAGGCCCTGAGCTGTCAGCACAGAGCCCTGTGTGGGGCTCGAACCCACGAACTCTAAGATCATGACCTGAGCCGAAGTCAGACGCTTAACCGACTGAGCCACCCAGGCTCCCCATTATATCTTATTTATTACATTATAAGTATATTTTACTTGTATCTTTCCTGCTAGACATGGCATTTCTTGCCCCAAACTATTTCTTATTTACCTATCACATTGCCTAATACACTGTAGGAATTCAGCAAATGTCATTAAACTGAAGTGAGTTTGAAGAAGGAAAAACATTTGGTTAATATTTATCATTGTCTGTTAGGGTTTTGCACAATACCTAACAAAAAAGGCTACCATTTGGGGGCATGTATCACTGCTCGCCACTCTGTTAGATTCTGCACATAAAATGTTACTTAAATTTTTATCCCCATCAAAAACGCAAGAGAAGTGTCATTGGTACCGTTTTAGAGCTGAGGGGGCAACTTTAAAACTTATACAGAGATAAATCCTTACCAACACGGCCTCCATTGGGGTAAGAGATCTTTTGCTCAAGCTTTAAACTAAGGTAGGCATGCATTTTCCAGGAGGGTGAGTGTGTGTGTGTGTGTGTGTGTGTGTGTGTGTGTGCGTGTGCGTGGCACTTGAGCTAATCGTGTGCTAATTGTGCTGGTTCCATTTCTTTACTTAACAGAGTTTGAAAATTAAAATGTATCTATCTCCCTTCCTCCAAGGATGAGCTTTCTGAAGTATTGCTATAATGTGTAGAAAAGTGGTCAACAGGGATCATGCAAAACACCAAGCTAAATTGTTATGCGCTTCTGTGGTCATTTAAATAATTTCTACATGACTGATTATTCTCCCATGAAAGTTTACTATGATGACCTTGGATTAATGACCTTTTCTGCTTGTTAAAGCCCTAGGCAAAAAGCCTCTGGCAGTTTCAGAACCTGGAAACCTCTAGAAAGAAGAAGAGACCGTGCCAATTATCCTGCGCTTTCTATCTTAAATAAAATAAATGTTTTAATTTTTCATTGTGTCTCTATAGCATAATGCATAATAGAAAAGGATAATCATTATTTTATATGCTACACTTTCAAACTGTGTATTTTCATTCTGAAAAAGAATCGCAGTCCTGTCTATTGGAAATAATAGACTTTTTCTGTAGAGCATTTTTCGTATCAATTTTGTATTTATATTTTATGCAATTGTACTACTGCATAGAAAATGATGGAGAAATCATTACAGAAGCAAACGGAATGCTAATGACATGGAAGTAATTCAGATCATCTCCTGTTAAAATTTTATCAGAAAGCATTCAACTGAATACCAAATTTGGGTAATGCTCTATGTTTGCACACTTTGATTTTTAAGACTTCAAAATATAATTGAAAAGTAAGATGTATGCATGTGAAAATGTCCTTTCTGCCTCCATCTCAGGGGTAAGTCACCAGTCCAATAAATTTGGTTAGTGGCTGCCCATGTGGTCATGCTCTTCTAAAGTGGTAAGAGAAAATCGAAAGGCTTTATCTCACAAAATACTAAGCTTGCAATGATAGTTATGAACTTTAGGAGAGCGTGATTATGTTATGGCAATTATCCATATTGGAATACATCTAGTTCATGTTTGTAACTCTTGTTTCACATTACTTGTACGTGTGAATATACCACCACTTTTTTATTCGTTTACCTACTGGCGACATGTTCAGGGTTTTTTTTGTTTGTTTGTTTTCTTTTATTTTTTTTCTCTGCTAGAAACGACGATGCAATGAACAATCTCATCATAATCCTTACAGATAAATGTCAGAACTCCTCTAGGTCAGATACCTTAAAGTAGAATTTCTAGGTCCTAAGACAGGGTATATGTATGCTCAATATTACAAGATATTGCCAAATTGCTTTCCAAGTTGCCGGGTGCTATTTGTATAACCATCAACGATGTATGAGGAGGGTTCCAGTTACTCCACAGTCTTGCCTAGTTGTGATGGTTTGATTTCTTTTCTTTTTGATTTTGGTGATCCGACTAGGTTAAACGTTATCTCAATGTTGCTCAGTTTTGTGTTTCTCAAGTTTATACGATTGGGCATATTTTCATACACACACTTTGGAATTTTTTACCATATCCATTAGCTATGTTTCTGTTGGGTTCTTTGCACTTTTCTTCTTGATGTATCTAACTTTTTGACACATTCTGTCGTCGAGTGTTTTTATGAATCATATGCAAAGATCATCTTCATGCCAGGGGCTTGCGGTTTTGCTTCCTAAACGGTATCTTCTGACATATTCTAATGTAGTCTAATTTATTCCTTTATGGTTTATAGTTTGTCTTTCTTTTATTCTTAATAGAAAAATTTACCACACCTTGGTTTCAAATATCCGTATTCTTTCATATTTTCTTTAAAATTTTTCATGTCTTGCCTTTTCACTTTAAGTCTTGACCCGAGGCGTCTGGGTGGCTCAGTTGGTTAGGCATTCAACTTTGGCTCAGGTCATGATCTCGCATTCGTGAGTTCGAGCCCCATGTCCGGCTCTGTGCTGACAACTCAGAGCCTGGAGCCTGTTTCGGATTCTGGGTCTTCCTCTCTCTCTGCCCCTCCTCTGCTTGTACTCTCTCTCTGTCTCTCAAAAATAAATAAACAATAAAAAAAATGTTGTTTTTTTTTAAAGTCTTAACCCACTTGGGAGGGGGTGTATCTGTATGTGTGTGTATGAGCACATGTGCACGGGCATGTATTTGTGTGTTACAGGTATTTATTTTGCTTCATTTGAATAATCAATCATCCTATCGCCATTTATTAAATGGCCCCATTACTTCTTCCTCATTTGTAATTTTATTTATTATTATTATTATTATTATTTTTTAATTTTTTTAATGTTTATTTTTGAGACAGAGAGAGACAGAGCATGGGCAGGGGAGGGGCAGAGAGAGAGGGAGGCACAGAAGCGGAAGCAGGCTCCAGGCTCTGAGCCATCAGCACAGAGCCCGACGCGGGGCTCGAACTCACGAACTGTGAGGTCATGACCTGAGCCGAAGTCGGACGCTTAACCGACTGAGCCACCCAGGCGCCCCTATTATTATTTTTTTTAACGTTCATTTATTTTTGAGAGAGGGAGAGAGAGCGCAAGTGAAGGAGGGGCAGAGAGAGAGGGAGACATGATCCGAAATTGGCTCTGTGCCGACAGCAAGAGGGCCTGATGCGGGGCTGGAACCCACATTTAGCCACATCATGAAGTTGGATGCTCAGCTGGCTGAGCCACTGTGGGGCCCCCTTATTTGTAATTTTAATACCATCTCTGGTTTATATCAAATTATAATATTCACACCAGTCTCTTTTTTTCCCTGGGATGTCTGTTTTGTGCAATTGGTCTATTTGTTTATTCCGAAGTCAAGACTATATTGTCTTTATTAGTGTAGTTTTAAATTTTTTTTTTCCACGTTTATTTATTTTTGGGACAGAGAGAGACAGAGCATGAACGGGGGAGGGGCAGAGAGAGAGGGAGACACAGAATCGGAAACAGGCTCCAGGCTCTGAGCCATCAGCCCAGAGCCCGACGCGGGGCTCGAACTCACGGACCGCGAGATCGTGACCTGGCTGAAGTCGGACGCTTAACCGACTGCGCCACCCAGGCGCCCCATTAGTGTAGTTTTATAATGAACCTTGATATTCAGTAGAAAAATATGCTCTTCACCAATCAAAATTAAAGTATTTCTTCAAAATTGTTTTGGATATATTTGACCCTTTGTCCTTCTGAATATATTTTGAAATGAGTTTGTTAAATTCATCTAAAATCCTGCTAGAATTTTTATCGTAATTACATTCAGTTTATCCATAATTTAATGACTCTATGTCTTTATGGTATTACACCTTCTTATCTGTGACTGTATGTTTCCATTTAATTTACGAGGCTTAAAAAATGTTTTTAATAGGGACTCCTGGGTGGCTCAGTCTGTTAAGCATCCGACTTCCGCTCAGGTCATGATCTCACCATTCGTGGGTTCGAGCCCCGCATCGGAGGAGCATGAAGCCTGCCTAGGATTCTGTGTCTCCTTCTCTCTCTCTGCCCCTCCCCTGCTCACTCTGTCTCTCAAAAATAAATAAATGTAAAATCAAAGTTTTTAATGAAGTTTTATGTTATTTCCCATACAGTTTTACTACAGATTTTGGTACATATTCACAGAAAACATTATTTATTATAATAATAAAACTTAACATCACACATTTTTTATTGATAATTAATAGGGAGAGGAGTAATTTTTATGTTAGATCCTTATGTTCAATAAACTCACTGATTCTTATTACTTCTAATGATGCTTGTGTTTGTCTTAGCTTTTCTATATACTTAATGATATCATTTGTGAGATTGAGTTCTTCCTATCTGATTCTTATTTCATTATCTTGTCTCACTACTCAAGCTGACAATGGTAAAATATAAGTAGTAAAATGTTATAAGTGCTCAGTCAGATTTGACAAGCTTTATTTTTCCAAGAAATTTTGAAATTCATTTAAATTCTCAAATTCATTCGTGTGAAATTGCTCAATGTAGGATTTTGTCAGAGTGTATTTTCGCTCCTATATTGTTTATTTGTGACTTTGCTCTTATCTTCTTAATGAGTTTTGCTAGATGTTTGTCTATGTAAGGAGCTTTTTCAGACAAATAGCTTTTGGATATATATAAATCTTGAGTTTATATCTATATTTTTCTCCTATATTTAAAATTTTATGCTATGATTATTGTTATTATTATTGGGTTTTTTTGTTTTGTTTTGTTTTTTTAAATTTTTTTTTTCAACGTTTATTTATTTTTGGGACAGAGAGAGACAGAGCATGTACGGGGGAGGGGCAGAGAGAGAGGGAGACACAGAATCGGAAACAGGCTCCAGGCTCCGAGCCATCAGCCCAGAGCCTGACGCGGGGCTCGAACTCCCGGACCGCGAGATCGTGACCTGGCTGAGGTCGGACGCTTAACCGACTGCGCCACCCAGGCGCCCCTGTTATTATTATTGTTAGAGAGAGAGAGAGAGAGAAAGAATCTTAAGCATGCTCCACATTCAACACAGAGCCTGACAGGGGGCTCAATCCCAAGACCCTGGCATCATGACCTGAGCCAAAGTCAAACATTGGTCACTCAACAGATTGAGCCACCCAGGTGTCCCAGCCTATCATTCTTATGTAGACATTCTCTGTTCTGTTTCTAACCTCTTCAATTGTACATCTGCTGTGTGTTCACCACTAGTGTTCTGTGTTTCCTTTTTACACGAAATAAAAATTTATTACTACAAATTTCTAAGAAGCGAGTTACCTAAATTCCAAAAAGTTTTATGGAAATATTTTCATCATTTTCAGTGTTGTGTTTTATAATTGCCACTATGATTCTTCACCTGTGAAGTTAGATATGTATGTGTTTTGCAATTTGAAATGTTTGCATTTCCTCACATTATCCTCTGATATTAATTTATTTTATTTTATGTATTTATTTATGTATTTATTTTTTTGAAGGAGAGAGAGAGACAGAGCATGAGCGAGGGAGGAGCGGAGAGAGAGGGAGACACAGAATTTGAAGTAGGCTCCAGGCTCTATGCTGTCAGTACAGAGCCGGATGTGGGGCTCGAACTCACGAACTGTGAGATCATGACCTGAGCCAAAGTAGGCTGGTTAACCAACTGAGCCACCCGGGCAGGTGCCCCTAGCCTTTGATATTATTAATTTTATTTTAATGTCACGTTCTATGTGATGGCAGTATCTCCCCCCCACTTTTTTTTTTTTTGAGAGAGAGAGAATGTGAGTGAGTGAGTGGGAGAGGAGCAGAAGGAGAGAGAGAATCTTAAGCAGGTTCCATGCCCTGCACCAACGTGGGGCTTGATCTCACGACTATGAGATTGTGACTTGAGCCAAAATCAAGACTGCTTAACCAACTGAGTCACCCAGGCACCCCAATATTTTTCCTTTTTCAATTTTTTAAAATTTTAATGTTTACTTATTTTTGAGAGGGAGAGAAAGAGAGAGAGAGAGAGAGAAAGAGACAGAGTGCAAGTGGGGAGGGGCAGGGAGAGAGGGATCACAGAATCCGAAGCAGGCTCCAGGCTCTGAGCTGTCAGCACAGAGTCCGATGGGGGACTCGAACTCACCAACCATGAGATCATGACTTGAGCTGAAGTCAGACACCTAAACTAAGGACCCAAGCACCCCAACGTTTTCCTTTTTCAAAATAAGTTTTGAGTTCTAAAATGTAGTCAGTTTCAGAATTTCACATATATTCTGTGATTATAAGATGCAGCCATCTATACATGACCGATAGATAAAGTTTGTTAAGTTATGCTGTTCAACTCTTCTGTATCTTTACTAGTATTTTATCTGCTTGATTTATCAATTGCTGGGAGATTGTATAAAACTCCCGTTATATGAATTGTCATATTCTTGCTCATTCTATAAAAATTTGTTTGCTGCATTTTATTTTTTTATTTTATTTAAAAAAATTTTTTAACGTTTATTTATTTTTGAGACAGAGAGAGACAGAGCATGAGCGGGGGAGGGGCAGAGAAAGAGGGAGACACAGAATCGGAAACAGGCTCCAGGCCCTGAGCTGTCATCACAGAGCCCGATGCAGGGCTCAAACTCACGGACCGGGAGATCATGACCTGAGCCGAAGTTGGACGCCTAACCGACTGAGCCACCCAGACGCCCCTGTTTGCTGCATTTTAAAGGCTGCTTTAGTATGTGTATATAAGTTTACAGCTACTATTTGTTGTTGGATATATTATTTTTATTGTTGTGAAGTAACTTTTTTTACTCTATTGATTTATTTTTGTTACATATTCTAGCTTGTCTGATGTTATAGGTGATTCATGACTCTTTTTGACCTTTATGTGTCATTAAATTTTAAATGTGGACTTCATAAACAGTAGACAGGTGAGTTTTAAGTTATATTTATAAATATCTACCTATTAAAAGCTATTTAGCCCACTTATATTATTGTAATGACTCATATATTTGGATTTATTTCTACCACCTTACTTTGTTCTTTCTATTTACCTTGATTTTCCATGCTTTTGTTATTTTTTTCCTATCCTTCCATTAGACTAGTAAAATGTCTTTGTCTCTTTCTTTTCTTATTTTTATGGTGTGAAACTTATATTCATTTTTATATTTTAGGAGTAAGTCTTAAATTTTTAACTTGTATATCTGGCTTAAAATTATAAAATGTAGTATTATCTGTACCTTTTTATGAATAATTCAAGTACCTGAAATTGCTTTAATTCTGAAAAACTCTTTCCTTTTGTGAGACCATTTTCATCTAAGTAATATAGGTCTAATTTCATCTCTAACTTTGGAAATTTCATCTCATAAATGTGGAGATATGACATAGCGGTATCATGTTCCAGTTATATTCAGATTACACATGAGAAAAATAAAATATACACACACAGACACACATAGAAAAGATATAAAAAACATAAAAAAATTAATTTACACAAATCTTTGAAAACAAATTGAGAACTCATATGAAATATATGCTTTTAAAGAAAAAGGTAAGTTACCAATACTGAGCCCAGAAGGAAAAAAAATAGCTAAAAGAAATGAAGAAAATGAGATACTTGTCAAGGAGCTAATACACACAGCAGAGAAAGGATAAGACCAGATAGTTTCACAAGATTATTGTTTGTTAGCATTAAGGAAAAGATCCTTCTAAATCTAGTTAAACTCTTCAAGAGCATAGAAAAAGAAGGAAAATGCTTCAATTCTTTTATTTAATCAGCATAACGTTGGTTTCTTCTTTTCCTGGAAGGTACATTTATTATAGCCATTTCATAGGCTTCTTACACAGGCTAATTTGAGAACTGCTTCTATGAAGAGTAGAGGGATATGTTTGATTACATTAAAAGATCATTATTTGTGGCAAAAGCGGGCAAAAATATCATTCAAAAGTGTAAATGCGAGCAATGAAGTAGGGAAGTTATTTGTATCTAACATGATGGAGAAATGATAAAATTGATTAGTTCAAAGGAGCTCATAGAAATCAATATGGAAAAGACCAGGAACTCCATAAATTCTGGTGTGGAATAAATAAACAGTTCAAAACAGAGACATATATGACCTATTGACATTAGCAAAGATGTTCAAATTCACTAATGATTTTTTAAATGAAAAATTTAAAAGGACATACCATTCCTTAGCTGTTAGAGAGATTAAAGTCATTTTTATTACCTACGGTTGTCAACAAGGAAGGAGGTAAATGGGCATACATTAGTGCAGTCTTTTTAGAGAAATATTAGGTAATATTTTTCAAAAATATGAACATGACATTTGATTCAATTATTTCACTTTGAGAAAAATTACAACTTCTGCACAGGTGCATCTAAGATATAGATACAAAGATATTCCATTTAATATTGTACAAAAGGGTTAAAAATAGAAGCAGCCTACGTATGCACTAATAGAGACCAATTAAATAAATTATGGTATATCTTATTAATAGAATAAAGGCAATTATAAAAAGAATAAATCATTCATGACTTTGAAGAAATATTCATATCTAAAAATTACATAGAAAAAAGTTAAGTCCACAAACATAATTCTACCTTCACATTTCTGTCCCTATATAATATGCAAGTGTATTTAGTTTATGGGGGGAAGAACAGAGCAAAATATTAACAGCAATAGCCAGTTTAGAAATGGGGAGAAAGAGGTGGGAAAAGAGTGACTTTGCCATCTTTTCTGTTATACACTCTACAAGTTGATTTGTTTTGTGTCCAGAATAGGTTACTTTTCTAGTTACAAGTTTCAAAAGTACGGATGTAAGGAGGATTAAAGCAGAGCAGAGGTAGTTGGGAGGGTGTAGGCCAGTTATGCACTGTTCTAGGAGAGCAGGTGGAGATTGTTTAGCAACAGGAGAACAGCTGAAGGTTTCTGAGCAGGGAAATAGTGTGCTCAATATTGTTGTGTTGGTGTGCTAGAGACTGAATGTTTGTGTCCCTCCAAAATTCTTCTATTGAAGTTTAATCCTGCTGTGATGGTATTTTGGAGATGGGGCCTTTGGTAGGGAGCAGACCCCGAATGGGGTTAGTGCTCTTATAAAAGAGATTCTGGAGAGATCCTTCATCCCTTTCACTCTACAAGATCACAGCAAAAAGATGGCTGTCTATCAACCAGGAAGTGGGCCCTCACCAGACAATGAATCTTCTGGAGCCTTGATCTTGGACTTCCGGCTTCCGGAACTGTAAGAAATAGATTTCTGTTGTTTCAAAGCCACCCAGTCTGTGTTACTTTGTTATCTCTGTCTGACTTAACTAAAATATAGTGTTCAGCCGTTAATGCCACACCCCTAGGAGCCATTAGAGGTGTGGAGACCAGATAGAAGGTAAAAGTAATCCAGGTAGGAGACGCCTGGGTGTCTCAGCAGGCTGAGTGATTGAGTCTTGATTTCAGCTCAGGTCATGATCCCAGGGTTGTGGGGTCCACCCTGAGACAGACTCCACACTGAGCATGGAGCCTGCTTCAGATTCTCTCTCTCTCTCTCTCTCTCTCTCTCTCTCTCTCTCTGCCTCTGCCCCTCTTCTCTGCTGTCTCTCAAAAATAAATAGATAGATGGATAGATAGGTAGATAGACAAGATAGATAAATAAATAAATGAAACCCAGGGGAGGTAAAAAGTGTACCTGAAGTAGGTGACCACCTTGGCAATGGACAATTGCCATTAGAAGGAATAAATAAATCCTAGGTGTCAGAGTATGGTTGTAGGAAACAACAGCTTACGGAATGTTGGGGGTGACAGAAAAGGACACCATAGAGATACTTTAGAAATGGACCCAGCAAGGCTGAACGAGGGTCAGAATAGCTCCCACGGAATTTATTTTACTATCTTATGATGTTGGTTGTTGAAGCCCTTTTCGTTGACATGTTTTTCTTTAAACACAAAAACTCAATAAGCATGACTTATGTTTCCTCTTTGGATATTTTCTTTCAGAAGATGTATATCTTGCAGGACTTGTTAACAGAGCGATACCAGGGTGGGTAAAACTTTTCATATCATAAAACAGGAGTGAGGAATAAGGAACTTTTCCCCCCCTCATCTATCCTGATGTTGATAGGGTTGAAATGATTACCTGACTCTTTTTTTTTTTTACATATAGTCACCATATAAATGGTTCTCTTAGAATATCAAGAAAAAGATAATAACAAGATAAAATAGAATTTCTTTGCCTTCTAAGTTTATTAAGCATTCAGTTCAAAGAAAGTCACTGGAGCAGTTATATTAACAATTCTTATCTTGTGATTTTAGTCTAGCCCAGAGGAAGCAGTTTCATCTCAGATGGGTGCAGTCAACAGAAAAGCTGGTTTTGTTCATGTTTGGTAATTTCCCTGTAGTGTGTTTTAGCTGAGATCAAAGGATAAAAGAGTTGCTTTTGGAAAAACAGAAGGAAAAAGAAAGTCTCTCATCATACAGTGGAGCCAGAATCATCCCTTTAGTTAGGGGCGCCATGAATTTGGAAAGCAATGAAAAGCATATAACTGAGTCATAGTTATATATATATATATATATATATATATATATATATAAAACATATATATATATTATATATAAAACATATATATTATATATAACATACATATATTATATATATAACATATATATTATATATATAACATATATATTATATATATAACATATATATATTATATATATATAACATATATATATACACACACACATATATGTATTTAAATTGTGAAATGCACAGATATTTTGTGAAATGCACAGATATTAGGAATTAAATTCAATCATTTGTCACAAACGAATATACCCATCGAACAACATGACATTAAAAGTTACCATCACCCCCAAACTCTCTCAGACTCCATTCAGGCGATTCTTCCAGATAATCGCTCTTCTGATTTCCACCACCATAGGTTAGTTTTGCCTGTTCTTGAACCTTACAATAAAGGATACTTTCATAAAGATGCATTCTTTGGTTAATGCATTATTTGGTAAGAGAAAGTTTTTACATTCGTTTATGTTGCTGCATTATTGGTACTCGTGCTTTTTGGGGGGCGTTTGTTTGCTTGCTTTTGTGTGTGTGTGTGTGTGTGTTTGTGTTTGCTATCAATAAGAAATGTATTTAAGAAAAATCCAAATGCTGGCATTGTTCAGAAAAATTTAAGAGGCTTATTTAGAATTGTTATAAAAGTGAACTGCTAAAGCATTCACTGAAATATTTTGACTTGCATCAATTAATGCTTTCGGTCCCTGCATTTATATTAAAAATTCACACACAAATGAAAATGGAAACACTGGCAATACCCGATTTCTATCCCTTACTTTTCCAATTGCAATCATATACTTAGGGTACCTTTTGATCCCACGGGGTGGGGCGGAGCATGTAACATTCAGAACTACCAATAAGAAGAGGATTTTTTTTTTTAAGGAAGAA
Organism: Lynx rufus; assembly: GCF_022079265.1. Classification (NCBI taxonomy): domain Eukaryota; kingdom Metazoa; phylum Chordata; class Mammalia; order Carnivora; family Felidae; genus Lynx; species Lynx rufus. The sequence goes on from NW_025814867.1 coordinate 141,012,597, forward strand.
ATATTTTCCATCATAGTGGATTCTTCGTCAGCACGTTCTTCCCGTCCGCGGCATGCCAGCTGGACGTCTTCGGGCACAAATGTTAATGCGTTTGACGTGGAGAGCACACAGGTTAGCGTCTTCCAGAAGGCCCACCGGCTAGGTCTTGCTACCTGCGGAGCACCAATGGTCTGGAAGTGCGGATCTGTTTTGAGGTCCTGAGCAATTTCTCCACCAAACGCTGGCAAGGAAGCTTGCGGATGGGAAGTTCAGGGGCTTTTCTGATCACTTCTCGTTTCCTTAAGCGCTTTGGCACCAGGCCAAGAACTGTGAGGTTTCCTCACCCGCCAGTAGAGGGCGCACTCTTGCCAGTTGCTTCCTTGGTGCTTTCCTACCGGTATATTTGGGACCAGTGGGTTTTGGAGGAGCCTCGGTAGAGAGACCGCCTTACCTACCCCCCTTCTCCTTCCGCTGGAGCTCGGATTTGCTAAGAGGCGGCGCTGGCGAACACAATTCGAACATCATTTTGTTTTATTTTCTTATCACCAGCATTTTAGGTTGTTCCCTGTCTGGGACTGCTTTGACTAAACTGCTACATTTGGGGTCAGTCTTTTGTGGACATACATTAATATCAGTTTTTCTGACCAGTTCTGTGAGACCAGAACCTGAAGGAAGTAGAGAGGGAGCTGGAAGCCTAGGCAGTTTGGGTATCTGGCGGGACACCGGGGACCACTGTAACCTTCCACTCCCTTCCTGGGGCAATCATCCTCTTCCAGTTGTGACGCCGCAGCATGGAGGGCGTCCTGGAGGCGTTCTCTTCCGCTAAAGGGTCTGCCAGCCTCATCTCCAGCCCTTTCTCCCTCCCTTGCTTTCTTGGGAAAGAGGGTTACCAGTAGGCTCTTAGGCAAATCTTTTATTCTAGCCCCAACTTGCTTACTTAAGTTATGGATAATGCTAATTTCACATCGTGTCATTGGGACACTTCTGCCGTCTCGGATGCTGTTCTTATTTCTACGTTCTTTTACATTTTTCTATTTTTCCATCCAGGTTCAGGGTGAAAAGCATTGGATGCCAATAGTATAGACATAGATTTGCCCAGATGTACTCTTTATTCAGAGGTTTTTGGGTTTTTTTTTCTTTAGTATTTCCTTAGAAGTTTAGTATTTAGGCATTAGTATTTCCATGTTACCGAAGAACGAAGGCAAAACAGCCGAGACATTAATTAGATTTTGTGTGTTTCAAATTCTGGCATAATACCCTTGTTCCAAAATGCCACACTGCTAGATTTCCCCCAATGTGGTTTCTGGCTCTGGTTGAATCTGAGCAATACCCTTGAGAAGAGATTGCACAGTCCCTTCCTTTGCCATGTCATGCTTTTCATGTGGCATTTGATATTATTTTGTGTTGATCGGCTTTAAAAAGTTGACAAGAATCTCAATGAGGAAAGATCCAAAAAGGTTCAGTTTAAAGAGTTCTACTTTATTATATGTATCATGTAAGAGAATGATGAGTGATAACCTTTATTTAGATAATTAGAAAATAGGCAGATTATTTTTTTATTTTTGTTTAAATTTTTTAATGTTTATTTATTTTTGAGAGAGAGAGAGAGAGTGCGAGAGGGGGAGGAGCAGAGAAAGAGGGAGACATGGAATCTGAAGCAGGCTCCAGGCTCCGAGCTGTCAGCACAGAGCCGGATGCGGGGCTCGAACCCACGGACCGCGAGATCATGACCTGAGCTGAAGTGGACGCTTAACCGACCGAGCCACTCAGGCACCCCAGGCACATATATTTTATAATAGAGAACCTCATTGTATTGCTATATGTATTTAGAGTTACCCTAACAGAAATAGTTTTTAATATTGATTATGTAGTTGACATGCCTATCAGTGAAAAAAAATTAGATGAAGATATCATTGTTTTTAAACATTTTAAAAATGTAAAATACAGCACACACATAAGGAAAATAATACCAAAAATGTATATCTTAAACAATGATTAATAATGTTTTCACTGAAATAGATATGGAGAAATTTCACAAATCATAGTAGGAACACTCATGTAAACATGGTTCGAGTTCTGTAACAGTGTTCACATCACCAACATTCTAGGTGCCCCCTTCAGACCTGCTCCAGAGCGCCACCCCGATCCCTACCCAAAGGTCATTGCTATTCTGATTTTTAGTACCATAGATTAATTTTGCATGGTTAAAAATGTTTTCAATACACTTTCATGGACTTAAGACATATGTTCAGAAAAGTGCACAAATCGAAAGGTTTCCTAAAGAGGGTAAATCTAGAAAAGCATCCCAGGTGCCCCCTCACGCCTCCTTCTGGAAATTCTTCCTCCAACCACAGGATACCTATGGTACTTACTTCTCACACCACAATTTACTACTGCTTTGTTGTGTATTTGGGTAAAAGTGAAATCATACTCTATGTCATGTTTCGTGTTTGCCTTCTTTTTTAAAAAAATTTTTTTTTAACATTTATTTTTGAGACAGAGAGAGACAGAGCATGAACGGGGGAGGGTCAGAGAGAGGGAGACACAGAATCCGAAACAGGCTCCAGGCTCCGAGCTGTCAGCACAGAGCCCGACGGGGGGCTGGAGCTCACAGACTGCGAGATCATGACCTGAGCTGAAGTCGGCCGCCCAACCGACTGAGCCACCCAGGCGCCCCCGTGCTTGCCTTCTTTTATTCAACATTACGTTTGTGAGATTCCTCCTTGCCAATGCCTGCGGCAGTAATTCATTTATTTTTCATTGCCCCGTGACATTCCATTCCATAAATACACCAAAATTCACAGACATTGGAGTTGACCAACATATGCTTGTGTTGAGTTTGGGCTGTTGCAAATGGCACTGCAAAATATTTCGGAATGAGAATAGGAGATTCATCAGTGCTGTGATGCACACTCTTCCTTTTTTGGCACGCATAAATACAGAATTCTGTTGGTTATATACCGATCTGTGTAATTGCTGGGTCGTAAGGCATGCATTTGTTAAGCTTTAGTAACTACCACCAGCTTTCCAAAGTGGTTACATACATTTACATTCTCATCAGCAGGATATGATCTCTGTTGCTTCATATTTTAGCCAACGCCATGTTGCTAGTCTTTTTAACTTGGGTGAGGACAGCATGTACTTAATATTCGTTTCCTTGTTATTTGTGAGGCCAAGAAACTTTTTACAGGTCTATTGGTCATTTGAGAAGACTGTTCAAATCTTTCGCTCATGTATTTTCTATCGTATTCTCAATCTTTCATTGATTTTTAAAGTTAAAAAAGAACGACCCCAGATGCAAGGCCTTTGTTGGTTGTCGATATTGGAAATGTCTTTTGCCTTTCTGTGATTTGTATTTTCACTGTATTAATGATGTCTTTTGGTTAGTATGTGTCCCTCCTTTACTATAGTCCATTTTTATTAAACCCTAACGGTTCATGCTAACTTGATAAGAAATCTTTGCTAGCCCAAGGTCAAGAAAAAATTCTCCTATGTTTCTATCAGAAATCTTATTGTTTTACCTTTTATCCTTAGAGCTATAATCAACCTGGTATTGGTTTTTGCATGCAGTGTGATAGGAAGGATAATTTATTTCCATGCAGATATGTTATTGATCTAACACAATTTGCTGAAAAGACAGTATTTTTCCTCAGGAATCTTTAATTCTGTCTTTGTCAGAGTCAAGTACCCATGTATGTGTGGGTCTGTTTCTAGGTCTTTTATTCTGATTTACTTGTTTATTTATATGTCACCGTGCCAATATCTCATGTGTGATTACTAAAGATTTAAAAATTTTTGTAACTGGGAGGACAAATCTCTCCCGCTTTGTCCTTTTCGGTCTTTCAAGATTTTCTTGGATATTTTTTGCTGTTTTCAGTTCCATATGTATTTTAAAATCAGCTTGTCATTTCTCAAAATTTATCTGTTGTGATTTTGATTGGATTTATATTGAATAATAAGCCATTTGTTACAGCTGCATTTTTAAATAGTCTTTCCATTAACACAGTACGTCCCTCTATTTATTTAGGATACCTTTAATTTTGCTAATAATGCTTCCTAGTTTTTTGTACAGAGTTCTTACACACTTTAAAAAGTTTTCTTTCCTACTTATTTGCAGTCTTGATGCTATCAATAATATTTTTAAGAGTTCCTTTTTCTCATTTTTTGTTGCTGATAGATAAAAATGTAAATGCTTTTTGTATACTGACATTATTTATAGTGATCTTACTGTTCCCTTATTAATTCTAATGGTTTATCTACATATTACATTGGATTTTTTGCATATACGATACTCATGGCCAGCAGTGAAAGTCTCTTGCTTTCATTTTTCAAAGATATTTCTCTTATGATTCTGATTCTATTTTTTCTTGTTTTTTTTTTTGAAATATTTTGTCTCTTTGTAGGCCTAGTTATTTTTGATTGATTCCAGATATAGTGCATAAACAATGTAAACATAATTTGAGTCTCTGAATTATTGTTTTTCTCTAGAGAGGATTTAATTTTCCTACTGGCAGGTTCTTGAGCTATTAGTTTATTACTATAATCTATCAATCTAGTTAGGGTTTGAACAGGTTAGAATCTGGGCTTCAGTCCTTATAAGTGCTAGTCTATTTCTGGTAGACAAACTTGTAGGCTATAGTCTTTGATGTTCAAGTTGAAAGCCTTGGGAGTTTACCAGGGTTCCTTTTCATTGACAAATCTATTTCTATGAAGCTGCTCAACTTCTCACTCCCTTTACTATTTTCAAATAGGGCACCTGGATGTCTCAGTTGGTTAAGCCTCTGACTTTGGCCATTTGGGTCCTGAGTTCGAGCCCAGCATCGGGCACTGTGCTGATAGCTTGCTTGAAGCCTGGAGGCTGCTTCAGATTCTGTGTCTCTCTCTCCCTCTGCCCCTCCCCCACTCACACACTCTCTCTCTCTCTCTCTCTCTCTCTCAAAAAAATGAATAAAAAGTTAAAAAATTATTTTAAATTAAATAAAATTAATTAATTTATTTATTTTAAATTAAATAAAATTAATTAATTAATTTGTTTTAAATTAAATAAAATTCCCTTTTAAATTAAAAAAGGGAAATTCTTAAGGGGAAGGTGCACTAAATATTAAGCTCATCTCTCTTGACATCCTCTCAGTCTCACAAATCCTTGCTGGCTTGGTAGCCTTCTAATGTCCTCAAGTATATATATTTATATCTAAGTCTTCTTTAGTTTTTCTAATTGTTCTTAATGGAAATATTCACTAGAAACAAGCTAGTCTTCTATTGCTTGAAGAGAACATGAAATGTTTATCTTGTTACATTCAAGGCTCTTGCTACCATGTAGATATCTGTTAAAAGCTAAACATAAAAAATTAAATTGGAAAAATTATGTGACAATATGCTATGTTTTAGATGAAAAAAAATCATAAGCCATTCATTAAATAACAATTCACAAATACTGATAATTAAGTTCCCTTCATACACCCTACCGCAAAATGCCATACAATGAGAAAGCAGATAAGATTAAACTAATAAGGAAGAGGCTACATTGTTTCAGTGATAAATATTTTGTAAATCATATTATGAAGACCATAGTACTACAAATATTATTAATGGCAACAGCCAAGAAGATAATCTTCTAAATGTTTTTTGTGTATACACAGATAACTGTGCTATAGAGATTAGAACTAGTTTTTCACATTTACAAAAAAGGTACAGGGATGCCTGGGTGGCTCAGTCGGTTAAGTATCTGACTTTAGCTCAGGTCATGATCTTGTGGTTTGTGAGTTCAAGCCCTGCATCGGGCTCTGTGCTGACAGCTCAGAGCCTGCAGCCTGCTTTTGATTCTGTGTCTCCCTCTCTCTGTCCCTCCCCCATTCACACTTGGTGTCTCTCTCTCTCTTTCAAAAATAAACAAAAAAAAATTGTTTAAAAAAAAAATAAAAGAAAGGTACAAGTAATAAATAAGAACAATGAAATCATAATTTTTTTTAATAAAGCAGGTGCCCAGGAGAACATATATTTTATCCAATGGCCTAAATTTGTATATCTATAGGTTATCACAAAAGTTGGGGCTATATACTAATAATGCTTACATTATATTTTATATAATGGTTTAGAAAGCTAGAAATATATAACACTTTTAAAAGCTATCAATGAAAAATTCAGTACCAAAAGGGTGATGTTCCAGTCATTTGGATAATTAACTTGTCTAGAATATTGCATTCTTCTAGAGAACTGGTTATTTGTGGTTTGATCAACACATTCAATGAATATTTTGTCGTTTGGTGACAAGTGTTTGTGTATGGTATGAGGTATTATGGAATATCTGAAAGGAAAATTTTTATGTTAATTAATTTCGTTGCAAACAATAATGGCTAATAGGAGATGTAGTCCCGCGAAATTTAATGTGTCACTTATGAATAAGAGACATATACTGGCACTTGGAAACTGATTTCCACCTTGCACATGGGAACAGTATCTCCTCTTTTTCTGGGTTGTCTATTATCTCTGAGATAGGATATGCAGCGATAGTAAGAACCCATAGGATACACACTGGACTTGAAACACTTCAGCGATCATTTTTCCGATCTGAATCCCGCCGAAAAGAAGCTGATGAGCTCCAGAACCCTGTACTCATTGCTGGCTTCTGTAAAAACCGTGCTGTGCTGACGGGCAGCTGGCTACTATGACTTGGCAATACATTCTTCAAACATAGAACGGGAATCTGATTGACTCACCCAAGCACTTGTCCCCTCGTTATTGACCTGCTTTCAGGACTGTCGCCACCGGTGACTAGATGACATTTAGGTTCACTGCATCTTATGTCTGTCCCTGTTGTACAGGCAAATTCTAGTGCTTGAAGGGGTAACCAAATATTATGGGGAAAACGGCCAGTGACTCTAATTCCAGGATCCCCAACAAGTGTAAGAAGTGGATAAATTGCCTTTGGTGGGTTACTTGACAGCTGATGTGCATGAAGGATGCCGCGGAGTATGGTGAAATAACGTGTTCTGTTTGTGGCGGACATACTCAGAATAAAAACACACTAATGCGGTATTCTCAACAGGGCATTGTAGGAAATAAGACAAAAGTGAAACGGGGAACCTCTCTTGGCCTTCTGTTATGCATTCAGTAAAGCATGTTGGAGAATTGCTTCACAGGGAAGAAATCTTTTTAAAGGGGTTTGAGGGGTGCTTGGGTGGCTCATTCAGTTGAGCGTCCGACTCTCGGTTTTGGCTCAGGTCATGATCTCACAGTTCTTGAGATGGAGCCCTGCGTTGGGCTCTGCAACCGCGGAGCAGAGCTTGCTTGGGATTTCCTTTCTCCCTCTCTCTCTGCCCCTCCCCTGCGCACACAGACACACACACTCTCTCTCAAAATAAATAAATTAATTAAAAGAAAAATAAAGGGGTTTTAGAGGCTTTCATTCGAGGCTTTTATAAAGTAATATGCGGAGGTTGTATTTGTTTCTCACAGCAAAATAGATTGATTTTTTTCTTATTATAAAAGAAAAACCCATGTAATAAAGATATCAAAAAATCAAAAGGAAAATCAAAATAAGCTATCATCCCAGAAATAATTTAACATAGCCTTTCACATCACTGTATAAATGATTTCTGGGTACAGTATTTGTATATGCATTATTTTTAATGAGAATATACCATTCGTATTCATTGAATATTGTTCATTTAACAATGTGTGGCTATTACTAATGTTAATGAAAACATGTTGTAATGGTCATTTGAATGGTTTCTGAGAATTATTTAGTTTTACTAATGGATCCTAATTCTGTAATCATTTCCTTGGTGATAAGCATTGAAGTTTGTTTTTTTTTCCCCCTTAACTCGCCTTGTCTTGTTTTCTTACTTATTTTTGGTATAAGCCATGTTAACAATGAAAATCTTAATAGCTATATATGTGATTCATACTTGATTATTCCTTATGTCAAATAACTAAAAATATAAATAATTGATCAAAGTATGTGCCATGGCCAAAATGAACAAATCAGGAGACTATAGATGCTGGAGAGGATGTGGAGAAACGGGAACCCTCTTGCACTGTTGGTGGGAATGCAAATTGGTGCAGCCGCTCTGGAAAACAGTGTGGAGGTTCCTCAAAAAATCAAAAATAGACCTACCCTATGACCCAGCAATAGCACTGCTAGGAATTTACCCAAGGGATACACGAGGGCTGATGCATAGGGGCACTTGGACCCCAATGTTCATAGCAGCACTCTCAACAATAGCCAAATTATGGAAAGAGCCTAAATGTCCATCAACTGATGAATAGATAAAGAAATTGTGGTTTATATACACAATGGAATACTATGTGGCAATGAGAGAGAATGAAATACGGCCTTTTGTAGCAACGTGGATGGAACTGGAGAGTGTTATGCTGAGTGAAATAAGCCATACAGAGAAAGACAGATACCATATGTTTTCACTCTTATGTGGATCCTGAGAAACTTAACAGAAACCCATGGGGGAGGGGAAGGAAAAAAAAAAGAGGTTAGAGTGGGAGAGAGCCAAAGCATAAGAGACTCTTAAAAACTGAGAACAAACTGAGGGTTGATGGGGGGTGGGGGGGGATGGGTGATGGGTATTGAGGAGGGCACCTTTTGGGATGAGCACTGGGTGTTGTATGGAAACCAATTTGACAATAAATTTCATATATTGAAAAATAAATAAATAAATAAAAAATAAAGAAATAAGTAAAAACAAAGTATGTGCCATGGTATAGCGATCAGCTGGACTCAATAGGACACCAGAAAACATCATCTTTAACCTTCCCACCACCGTCCTTTAAACTTCCATTGTGAACTGAGTCTTTCGTTCTACAACGGGATGAAATCTTGGGAAGGTTTCATAGCTTTTCATAACCCTCTTAGTTAAGGAACAGATCTTTTGTTTGACATTAAAAAGAACTGCCCAAAACCGAGACGATTTTAACTGTCTAATGTGATTAGGTGTTCCTTCTGGAAGTAATTACTGTTCCTGATAAAATTCTCTAGGAGTTTTGTGATAGGCGTTGATAAACTTTAGAACCTCTCCTAAAATCCTAATGGTGTTCACCCTTAGGAAAACCTAACGTCCTCAAACCGATCTCGCAGTCTACAATGTTCAGCCAGCTGTTAAACTATTAACCACTGTCTAAGACTATTTTACATGATCTAAGACTGTTATAGCCATTTTCCTTCGTGAAATGTCCCTCTCAGAGGAATTACCTGAATTGTCATGTTCATAGCTCTTTCCTTTCTGACAAATTTCAGGAAAAACTCTATGTGTATTCGTAACCAACTTGTCTGAGAAGATGTTTTAAGAGATATTAGGTAGTTCTATCTACCAGACTGAATGGGGTTTGTTCCAGTGGATAAACATCTAGGTAGATTTAAAAAAAATCGACATAATTTGTTACATTATTGAATAAAAAGTAAAGGTTATGTAGATACAGAGAAAAACATTTGGTTAAATTCAATACTCATTCATGATTAAAACAAACAATTCTTTTTATGAATTAGAAATAGTCATTTTCTTAATGTGACGAAGGATTTCAGTAAATAACCCATAGCAAAAATCATACACTAAGGTGAAAATATCCCCTCAAGATTAAGAACAAGATGATGACACCTCTTTTAGTCAATATTTTAATTAGGTCCTTAGCCAATAAAATAAAGCAAGAAGGAAAGGAAAGTATAAGGATAATTAAGAGGAAAATGAAGATGTCATTACTTGTAAAATAAGATGATCATGCACATGGAAATTCTAAAATACTTTTAAAACTATTAAATTAGTAGCAGATTGAGCAATGTCACTATGTTGATGATTAAAGCAAAAAACAATTGTACATTTATGTACCAGCAATGAATTAATAAAAACAGTTGTAAGAAAGATAGTGCTTATAATAACATCAGAGCCATCAGATATGTGGCAATAAATCTAAACAGTGATGGGCAAAATCTCTTTACTAAAATCTAAGAATGAATTGGCAGAAATTAAGTGAAGCTTATATACACGGAAAGATTTTTACAAGAAAGATAGAAAGATTTTAGAAAGATTTTTTTCATGAATTTTTAGAAGTCTCACTGTTATAAAGTATTTATTTATTTATTTATTTATTTATTTATTTATTTATTGTTTAATTGAGCTTCATGCATTGGTCCAGCGTGGAGCACAACGTGGGGCTTGAACTCATAACCCAGAGATCACCTTGAGCTGGGATCAAGAGTTGGATACTTAACTGGCTGAGCCACCTAGATGCCCCCACTGTGGTAAAGTTTTAAATTATTCTCATACTAACCTTAGATTCAATAAGATTGAGTAAAAAATAGCATGAATATTTGTGTATGTATCTACGTATGTATTGATTTACTGAAAATCACTAGGCTGAATTAAAACGCATTAGGACATGCAAAGGGCCAACGATGGTCAAGGCAATCTTTTACAAAACAAAGCTGAAAGTCTTATACTTTCTCTCTAGATTATTACAGAGCAGTTCATTAATTAAGGTGTTTTTAATAAATAGACTAGGCTATGTGGATATTCAATGTGGAAAAAATAATTTTGGCCCTAACTCACCTTACAGAAGAAAACTTTTTTTTTTTCAGAAGAAAATTGCTTAAAAGCGAAACCATGAAGATATTAGAGGAAAATTCAAGTGCGTATCTTCCCAATTTTGATGAAACAGGACAACTCCCCCCCCACTAACCATTAAAGAAGAATTTCTCTTAAAGAAATTTTTTTTATCAAAACGCATATTAAGTCTTCTGCTACGATCATGGGAGAATAAGTGGGTTCTGCCATAAACAATGAGAATGCTGGGCAACATTAGTAGTGGTTTTTAGATATTTGAAAACAGAACACAGAACAGTGATCCATGAGTCAAGGGGAACAAAGGAAGGGAGTGGAGGAACACTCTGGTAATCTGTGTGGAAGCACTTTCTGGATCATGATGCAGGGAGTGGAACCATAGGGAGAGCACGATAGTCCCCAGGATTTGAGGGGATGGAGTCCAGTTTTGGAAGAATGAGTTCGCAACAATTTGCAAGGAAAAGTACTAGGGAGGAAGAGAACTGTGTGGAGGAAGCTCTAGAAATCATATAGAGATACCCTTGACTGAGTTGATGTTTACCAAGCCTTCTATGGATAGGGCAAAATGCCATGAGATTGGGAAAAGAACAACCAGGAGGATGTACTCTGAACGGTTCTCAGACCTCACCAAGGGCTGCAAGACACTATGTTTCAGCTTGATAGAAAGAGTGTCATCATTCAATACCTGGGACATCCAGTGAGACTGACAGAATGGCCATGCCTTTGTAGTGGGCTAAGGCCCAGAATAATGGCTACTCTAGACCCACCATAACAAAGGTGAAACAGAAGCTCGGAGAAGACCAAGCTGCTTTGCAATGAACTTAAATACTTGACAGGACAAAGTTTAACACTCTTGGAAGGAAGATTACAAAACTTAGTCCTCATTAACATAAGCACACCATGTCCTAAATTATCGGACATGCAAAGACATGCAAAGAAGAAAAAAAAATGTCACACATTCACAGGAGAAAAAAAATAGGTGATAGAAAAAAATCCTAAGTGGCAAAAATGATGGAATTAGCGGACGAGGACATTAAAAGAGCTTATATAATATTCTCAATGTGTTCAAGCATTTAAAGGGAAAGGAACATAATGAGAATAGAAATAGAACAGCACACAAAGAACATACTGAACAAAGAACATGCAAAACAAGGATCAAGAAACAACTCATTGGCTTAAATGCAGAATAGACATTGAAGTCTAGAAGTTCATTAGTAAACTTGAAAGGGAAGTAATTGAAACTCTAGAAACGTAGGCACACACACACAAAAAGACTGAAAGTCATGGTCCAACATGCTGTCGTAGGATGAATTGTGTGCTGTCCACCCCCCGCTGCCCGCCGTTCATATGTTGAAGTACTAACCTCCAGTGTCTAAGAATGTGACAATATTTGGAAATAGAGTCTTCGCAGATGTCATTAATTAAGATTAGGTCACCCTGGAGTTAGAGTGGCCCCTCTGCTGATGTCCTTTTAAAAACTGAGAAGTTTGGGCACAGACACCCAGGGAGAATGCCATGCGTGGATGAAGGCAGAGATCGTGGTGATGCATCTACAAGCCAAGGAGAGCCAGATTGCCTGCAGACCGCCACAATCCCAGAGAGGGCAATGAAACGGATGCTTCTACAGCCTTCGGAAGGAACCAGGTCTGCAGACGCCTTGATCTAGGACTGCCAGCCTCTGGTATTTCTTGTGAGACAATAAATGTCTATTGGATTAAGCTGCCCAGTTTGGGGCACTTTGCTACACCAGTCCCAGAAAATTAACATACATGCAAAAACCTATGAAAATGAAAAACCCCCAAAATCATCGTTTGAAACAGGGGTCAGAAACACATAGATTCACTCACAGGGCCTGCCGACAGTGTGTGTGCAGCACGGGTAGAACAAAAACGTACGCTACAGGAGATATTGAGAAAAAGATTGAAGTTGACGCACAGGAGAAACACCTTATTTTTAAAAAGTAGGTGTCATCATTATATCATGAAACCGGTTTAAGTCACCTTTGCTTGGTATGTTTCTTTAAACGAAGAAAGCTTTTAAAATACAATGCTGAGATATAAATGACACTCACTAGGAGCAGAGTGCGAAGTACAGAAATCGAGTTTATCATTAATTGGGTTTTGCCATTAGGATCTCGCGTTTCGCTAGCTCAAAAACGGCACGATACCACCTCCAAAAGGTTTAAATTTAGCTTGAAATGTCTTTAAATTCTAGCAAGTGGAGCTATGTAATTCAAATTTTCTCTTTGTGTTTCTCTAGTCTTTAAGACTAATGGAATTGGCTGGTGAATTATTATTAAAATGTCTTTCAAGTTTGAAGCATTTCCTCACAAGTCATTCAGAATGCATGTTGTTATCCTTTAACCAGCTTGCATTTGTATTTTATGGGTCAGTGACTAAAACGTAGGATGCTCTGTAAGTCAGAGTGACTTCAATATAAAAGACGTTAAGGAAGCAAAATTGCGTGCCAAGCAAATCTTTATCTTAATTAGCTTCTAGAACATAAAGAATTTGCTCGTCTGCCTAAAAAGTAACACAGCCGCATACTTATGTGTATGCAGCCTTTATTGTACTACCCAATACAGATTTTTTCCCCCATAGGTCACCCAAGATACTGAAATTTTAGAGGAGAAAAAAAAAACCCTCCTTTTCTTGGGTGCAGTGTATTCTGCATAAGAGTGAACCTTGTGCATTTCCATTAGAACAGTACTTACCTGCTTTTTATTTTATTTTATTTTTTAATGTTTATTTATTTTTGAGACAGAGAGAGACAGAGCATGAACGGGGGAGGGTCAGAGAGAGAGAGGGAGACACAGAATCTGAAACAGGCTCCAGGCTCTGAGCTGTCAGCACAGAGCCCGACGCGGGGCTCGAACTCACGGACCGTGAGATCATGACCTGAGCCGAAGTCGGCTGCTCAACCGACTGAGCCACCCAGGCGCCCCCTTACCTGCTTTTTAAAATACGCCGTTGATGCTTTGAATTTGAGACCGCAATTTTCAAATGGCAGGCAATTATTCATCCTTGTGGGGCAGAAGAAGATGTTCTTGCACCTGTTTCCCCCCAAAACTGGCCAGCACTCCCCTTTTTTTTTCCATAGTGAAATTGAGGAAAGGAGGAGTTTGTGAATCTCTTTGGAACATGTTCATCCATATCATTTTAACTCTGCGAGACTACGAGACAGCGTCAGAGTGAGACTACAAACTATTCCACGAGGCTTTTCTAAATGAATTCATTTGACACAGGTGCTTTGCTCCTGACCCCACTTCTTTTGGATAGTGCAGGAATCCTTTACCTTGATCACAACTTTTAAAATACAGCATTCTGTATTATTTGTCCAGATCTGGTGGGTCATTACATGTGGACACAATGACTTGGAACTTGGAAACATTGTTTATGGAAATGCATACAAGATAAAAAGCTGACAGCTGTGGCTGGGGACCGAAGAGGCAAGTTATTTTATGACTCTACAAGAGTTTACTGAGAATTTACTGTGATGAGACTATATGTGACCATATAGGAGATACCGAGACAAATTATTTCAGAAGTTATCGTAAGGGTATGATGATAGATTGTGCAGGTTGAATTCTAAAGAGACTACTTGTAGCATCCCACTTCTGGAATGCCATTCTAGAGCTCAGATTGTCTGCCTTGGACTGAAAGATGTGTCCTGTTGTGCCTGCTGTGTGTCCTCATGTGGTTGCCATTTTCGGTCTCCTATTTGTGGAATATTTTCCATTTTCTCCCCTAATTCCGCTTCCCACCCTACTTTGCCCCAGGATGCTGGTCTAGACCACAGGTCTCCAGTCCTCTGAATTCAGGGTGGGTTCAACCAATGGGAAGCACAGAAATTAGGCTTTATATTCCTCAGATCCCCTCCTGAGTGTTGGTTATTTCTTCCGTCTACCGGAGGCCAAAGATTCTTCAGGAATCCCTTTCGATATTAATGTCCTTTTCAAATTCAAATCATTGCTTCTGACCCCTCCCCTTCTAACCTAGGGATAACACCCCTCTAAGTTACTGGAATCAAATTCAACACTATTCCTTACTAAGTTTCCCTAATTCCTGACAGCACCTTTTAAATCAGCCTTTTATTAAACTCTCTTTATTTTTTTTTTAAATTTTTTTTCAACGTTTTTTATTTATTTTTGGGACAGAGAGAGACAGAGCATGAACGGGGGAGGGGCAGAGAGAGAGGGAGACACAGAATCGGAAACAGGCTCCAGGCTCCGAGCCATCCACCCAGAGCCCGACGCGGGGCTCGAACTCACGGACCGCGAGATCGTGACCTGGCTGAAGTCGGACGCTTAACCGACTGCGCCACCCAGGCGCCCCTATTAAACTCTCTTTAAATTACTCAGTTTGACTGAGGGTTGATGGGGGGGTGGGAGGCAGGGGAGGGTGGGTGATGGGCATTGAGGAGGGCACCTTTTGGGATGAGCACTGGGTGTTGTATGGAAACCAATTTGACAATAAATTTCATATATTGGAAAAAAATAAACAATTACACCCCCCCCAAAAAAATAATAAATTACTCGGTTTGAGCATGGCTTCTTTTCTTACCAACACCCCTGCTGATACAACAACTAAATCTGCAGTTTGGATATGTGTCTATAAAGCCCATACTTTCAAGTTAGTAGACTTGTATTATATTATCATAAAACCAAGGATTCCACAATAGAGAACATACAGAAAGGAGCTAGGTTGAC
Source organism: Lynx rufus (assembly GCF_022079265.1). Classification (NCBI taxonomy): domain Eukaryota; kingdom Metazoa; phylum Chordata; class Mammalia; order Carnivora; family Felidae; genus Lynx; species Lynx rufus. Next base: position 141,027,849 of record NW_025814867.1, read on the forward strand.
ATCGTTCAAAGTTTTCCCAATTAGCAGAGATCCACGGGAAAGAGATTGGGCTAACTTCATGGCTTTATTTCTGAAAATGCTTCCTGATTTATGCAATCACAGTAAAATAAGTGTTAAAAACAGATGGTTTGCCATATACACTTGTAATAATTTTCTGGGTTTTAAAAATAGGAGATGAAATGTGTGTGTGTGTGTGTGTGTGTGTGTGTGTGTACATACACAGGGTAGGCAACGAGGACTATAGTTTACCCAAGTCCCAGTTGTTGGTATGGAAACATAAAGAATTATTTTAATAACATGCAGATATATGCTGTGTTATTTGACATCTTGAGCCAAAACATTTCCCGAGTACTGGTGCTCTGAGAACAGATTGGACCATTTGAGCACAAGGTCAAAGGTATAAGCCTCACTCCCCTCCTTTCTAATCTACTAGTAAAGATGAAAAGCTGCTAGATAGAAAGAAAAAAATAATCCAGGAAGGATGTCAAAAAGGCATTTTTTAAAAAGGTATAGCAATATCAAAAGCATTATCAAGAAGCCAATGAGAAAAAATATGGTGCTTAAAATAATTACTCTAAGTTCTACGGCACTGTAAATCAGGCAATAGGTAAAACCTTTTTTCAAGGAGGCTGATTCCAGAGCTGCTTAAACGGTAGTACCCAATGCCACAGGGAACAAAGGGGGTAATTTGATGGTTGGAAGGATGATTCTGGTCTCTCAAGAAAGAGAGAACTATGCTTACTGATAATTTTCTGAGAAATGGCGCACGAGTGGCAAAGTGTATTTTATAGATGAGCTGTCTTCTCACATTAAGTATCTCATATGCAGCAAAGAAACTTCTGAGAACGAACAAACCCATCGAAACTCCCATGTCTACTGATTTATGCAGAAGCAAGTTCTATTATGAGAATGAACTAGAAATATTAAGGCAATTGAAATCTTGGAAGACAATTGATGACTGAGGCCACATGGAAATCTTTTACCTTTATCTGTCACACAGAATGAAATTTTCCTCCTCAAAGTTGATGCGAAAATGCAATTTGGTTTTCTGCCGAATGATGTATGATTCCAACATGTCTTTTGAATGGAGTAGTCCATCTCATGAGTTCTGGAAAGAATGTGTTTGACAGGAAATTTGCTTACCTGACCAAAGGGACTATGGACATGAAATATGAGACAAAATAAACAACATAAAAAAAACCCAAACATGAATCTGGATCCTATGGAAAGCCACAGCTAATACAGAGAAAAAAAAAATAACAATATGGCTGATTTGAATCAATGTCTTGGAGGAAAAATAATGTTGAGCTTCTGAGAGATCAAAGATAAAGGGTTTTTGCTTTCATCAACCAGAAATGTTTTCACACTAAATTACTGGGCAACCTTCTTTCCACCTATGTAACATCAGTGAGCTTGACCTAGAAATGGTATGGAGGTAATTGGAGCCATATTTCCGTTTCTACAGATTTCTTAATCATTCTTGGAGGCATAATAAACTGTATTCAAACAGTGTTTAAAGAAACTAGGTAGAGTTTAAATGAATAAATTGAGCTTATTTCTAAAGTGTGAAATTTTTAGGTGACTGCTACCTGTGACCACAGACTTAATCACTCATCTTTCGGACTTTTCACGCCCTTTCCACCTTCCGGACATTCCCTCTACCTTAGGCTTCTCACCTTAAAATGACCGGCTTTCAGGCTTCAGTAGGAAAATGATATTGTGGGCTAGCAATTTTACTACCTACTGTGACTTTACGTGAAACTATCCTCAAATATGCTGGTATAATTATAGTAAGGCAGGCCGTGTTTTAAGTTATAACATTTTAACAGATCTATTTATAATTCTTGCAAAACTATAACGAAAAAATGTTGCACTTAGTTCTTTCTACGCACTGACGGAACACATGGTCCGAAAAAAGCATCAAGCTGATTTTATTTGCAATTTCTTTCTTTGGAGAGATGCCATTTTCTTCAAGAAAACAGCTTATTACTTTTGTCAGAAAGTATTGACTGCTCTCTTAAACAACTGGCTTATTTGTATTTTGCAGCCTGTGATCCATTGTAACCAGTGAATCAGTTATCTGATCTACCCTGGTATGATCATGGGATCCTTGTTTCTTGGTTGGCAGAGTAGAAGTCTCAGGTCCTAATTAACATCTCACCTTTAGCCAGTGGAAAATTCCCACCAAAGACATTTATTTACTATCCTCACGCATGGTTTCAGCTTATGGTTCCCAAATTTATGTTCCTTTCACTTCGTGTATTAAGTATTTACCGTCTCGTTGTGTTGTGTCTGTTTTTTTGTAAGCCAGCCTGTATCCTTTTCGAATCAAGCTGATGTGCAAATAGATAGATGATCGACCGGTGAACAGATAGATAACAGATAAGAATAGATAATAGAATTCAGTCTGCATTAAGTAGCAACAACTGCACATATGCGTGGTGCAGTAGCAAGGCTAAAACTGGAGAATCGCTGTTTGGTTCCTGTTCCGCCCTTAACTAGCCCTGATATTTTGTAAAAGTCATTACATTTCAATAATCCTCAATGTTCTTATATGCCACTAGGGAGAGAGATTGCATGTGTAAAATCCATTCCAACTTTCATAATACAGTACGTGGGACTGAAAAATCTCACCAGCCAAAGCTTGTGGAAAGTTCTAATGCAGAAGCATGGCACCGATAACCACCACCATGTAAAACTTGTTGCTATTTTCTTATGCAATGACGTTTTCTAAGACGGAGAGTAGAAAGCTCAGGAGAGCTTCGAGAGTGCCTCCTTGTAGAATGTCGAACACTAGTTTTGAATGGTCTAATCAAAGACGTGGGACTAATAGTGAATTTGAGTCTTCAGTCTGATTTTAAACTACCTTAGGTATGAAAAGGTTGGTGACAGATCAATGGTAAAATCTAACGGAAATGATGGGAAAAAACTTCCAGAAGCAGCTAATTATCTCTAAAGATTACTTTTAATGAAAGGTTTTGGCTGATTTTCTACACGCACCCCATATTTAATATGCAAATTTTTATTTTACTGTAAGTATTTATTTATTTAAAAAAAATTTTAAGTAGGCTCCACACTGGACGTGAAGCCCAGTGTGGGACTCAAACTCACAACCCTGGGATCAAGACCGGAGCTGAGATCAAGAATCAGACGCTTAACCAACTGAGCCCCTCCCCCCCCCGGTGCCTCTAAGTAGTTCCATATTTAAAGTTTTCTTAAAGTTCGGTGGGGTTCCCCCCTGCCCTCCTCTTGTAGAGATTTTGAAACTTCAAGACTGATGAATTGACAGATGCCAGCAGGTGCCCCTACTTAATACGTGTTCCCCTCCGTAAATTCTTAGGCCAAAGACACCAATAGACAGGTTTTATTTTAAGGAGCCAGTGCACCCGTGTCCCACTTGTGAGTGTTGGCCACCAATAGCCCACTGCGTCCGTCTGAGACTTGCCCTGAGTTGTTAGAAGCCACCCCACCCATCTGGGAAATCATTGAGGGCTTAGGCTGCACCCTAGGAGGTAGCATGCGACAAAGATGGAAATATGAAAGATTCAAAAAAGGCTCTTTGTCTCTTTGCCTCAAAAAAGGACGAGGCTGTAGTGCCATTCGTGGCCCAGAGCCCCTCAGGTGGTGGGGCTCAGGCTGGACTTCTGCTAACTCATCTAGGCTGTGGGGTGGGATGCCTGTAAGCTACATTCCCCAGACTATCTGGCCAACCGTGTTCCTGTTAAGTCCTGTTAGGGGGCGGTGTGCTGGCAGGTTAGAAGGAAAGGGGAGAGAAGAAGCATTTCGTTGCTCTCTCCAACAGTGGCCACACTTGTTGGTGTTTACCGTAGAGGCGGCAGGGCCGAAAGAAAGATTCCAGTAGCCCCAACAGTGGAGAAACTTCTGTTGGTCAATTGCTCAAGCTAATGGGCTTGAACAATTTCCTGATTTCAGGATGTTTCCTTCCTTCCTTCCTTCCTTTCTTCCCTCCCTCCTTTCCTTTTCTTTCTTTCTTTCTTTCTTTCTTTCTTTCTTTCTTTCTTTCTTTCTTCTTTCTTCTTTCTTTTTTTTCTTATCTAACAATTCCCCTTCTTTTTGCTCCTCCAACCTTTTTTTTTCTTTTAATTTTATTTTAACGTTTATTTATTTCTGAGACAGAGACAGAGCATGAACAGGGGAGGGGCAGAGAGAGAGGGAGACACAGAATCTGAAACAGGCTCCAGGCTCTGAGCGGTCAGCACAGAGCCCGATGTGGGGCTTCAACTCACGGACCATGAGATCATGACCTGAGCCGAAGTCGGACGCTTGACTGACTGAGCCACCCAGGCGCCCCTCCTCCACCCTTTTTAACATCATTGTGAACAAGTTCTTGTATTAAATCCCTACTTTTTAAAAATACACAGAGTAGTTTTCTTTTCTCCCAGCTGATCCTAATAATAGTTAATATTTATATACCATCTCCTATAAACCAGGAATTTTGCATAAGTTAACTCATTTCATCTTTAAAACCAACATGTGAGACACTGTTATTTTATAGATGATGACCTTGAGGCACAAAGTTTAAGTCATGTGCTTAAGGTAACATGGCTGGTAAGTGGTACGGCTGGGATTTGAGCCTAGGCAGTTGGGGAGCAGGATTTATATTCTATCCTACGTGTTAAGAGGGCACATCATGTTCTTCTTGGTGTTAGTTGTCTGCTATCCATCTATTAAGGACTAAATATTTGTGTCCCTGCAAAATTCATGTGTCAAAATCCTCATTTCCAATGAGATGGCATTAGGAGGTGGGTCATGAGTGTGGGGCCCCCGTGAATGGAGTTAGTGCCCTCGTGAAAGGAACTCTCTTGATCCTTGTTATATGAGGATAAAGGGAGAAGATGATAGTCTGCAGTCTGCAAGAGGGCTCTCACCAGAACCCCGTCATGATGGCACCCTTACCTGTGACTTCCAGCCTCCACAACTTTGAGGAATAAATCCCTGTGGTTTATAAGCCACCCAGTCTGGGACTTAGTTATAGCGGCCTGAACAAAACAAGACAGCTTCTTGGGGCGCCTGGCTGGCTCAGTCGGTTAAGCATCTGACTTCAGCTCAGGTCACGATCTTGTAGTTCGTGGGTTTGAACCCTGCGTCTGGTTCTGTGTTGACAGCTGAGAGTCTGGAACCTGCTTCAGATTCTGTGTCTCCCTCTGTCTCTGCCCCTCCCCTGCTCGCCCTCTGTCTCTCTCTCTCTCTCTCTCTCTCTTTCTCTCAAAAATAAATAAACATTAAAAAATTAAAAAAAGAGACAACTTCTAACATCCCTTCAATGTTTAGAAGTATGTGAAAATCATAGATAATTTGCGCCTTTCATGTAGATTTACTGTATTTGCTTTCATGTATTCAGCTGTACTTGAATTCTCAAATAATCTAATGCTGGCTTAACAATTAAAGAGTTCCTCATTCTCAGGATTTTGTTGGCTGAAGTAAGTTGACTTTACTGTTGATGTGATGAAATGAAATGATACTGAAAATCTTAAGGGAATATGTGTAAAATTATTTCTTTTGGTATCTGTTTCTTTAGAAACTGATGTTCTGAACAAAGGAAGGAATAAATATTGAACTACAACAACATTGATAGTTTGTGTAATCAATTTGTCTGTCAGTTTTATCAGTCAATTTTTTTGATCCATTTCTCCTCAGCCATACTTTTTTCTCTGACATACAATAAATTCTTAGGTCACCAAGGACTTTACACTCTTTTAAATAATAATGAGGAGAGGAGAAGGGGTTAAATTTATCAAACTTCTAATACCCCATCTAATAAATATATAGTAAATCATATTAGCCTATGTCAGTGATGAACCAGGTTAACATTACACATTTTTTAACCATGTCACAATGATTCTGTTACTAACTAGAAAAATTATTTAAATTTTCTGTTCCTCATTTTCACAGCTGAAAAATGAAGGTATTGCTCTGTCTCTCTCTGTCTCAAAAATAAATAAAAACGTTAAAAAAAATTAAAAAAAGAAAGGGGGCGCCTGGGTGGCTCAGTCGGTTGAGCGTCCGACTTCAGCTCAGGTCACGATCTCACGGTCCGTCAGTTCGAGCCCTGCGTCGGGCTCTGGGCTGATGGCTCAGAGCCTGGAGCCTGCTTCTGATTCTGTGTCTCCCTCTCTCTCTGTCCCTCCCCCGTTCATGCTCTGTCTCTCTCTGTCTCAAAAATAAATAAAAACGTTAAAAAAAATTTTTTTTTTAAAAAAAAGAAAAATGAAGGTAATAAGGCCATCTCATAGGGTTGAGGCAGTGATGAATTAAGATAAAATATATAAAATATTTGCCTGGCAGAAGAAAGTGATATATGTATCATTCATTATGTCCTTCCATTCTCCCTCCCTTCCTCCCTCCCTCTTTTCTTTTCTCTCTTCCTTCCTTCCTTCCTTCCTTCCTTCCTTCCTTCCTTCCTTCTTCATTATCCTCACAAGGGCCCACAAACCTCCATTTTAGGCCATTTTTCAACCTAGTATGTCCTCAGCAGGCTCAATCTAGAAAACACTTGCAGTAATTACTGACCTCACAACCACTGCACATTTTTTTCTGGACTTCAGTTTCTTAGACCCAAATGCCCAGGAAGCTCGGCTACTCTACACTGTTGCTGATTTCATTGTTTTGCTCTTTTAGTACTCCTATTTGCCAGCCAATGTCATAAGAACAGTCACACTGTCACAGCTGGGTGATCAGACGGTGATAGAGCATTATTCTCCTAAGTCACAGGATGGCTAAGGTAAGAACTGTTCCAAGCACACAAGCACTGAACAGTATTTTGTTGGAGTGAGTGTAGAGCTATCCAGATACTCAAGTCTGCTTTTGCTTCAATCTCTAAGGAATGTAGTTTCTCTCCTTCTGCTTAAAAGAAGTCACTGACACCTCTACTATCTCTACAAATTAAAAGTGGCATAAATAAGAGCAGTTTCAAGCAGTTCGAAAACCACCAAAAGGAGAGCGTGAAAGTGTAGAGGAATCTTTCAGTCCCACACTGCAAGACCTTCATGTTTTACAACACTGGCGATAAAACTGAGTATATCCTCCCTTAGGGGAGAAAAGCCCAGTGAAGCTCAAGTTAGGATGGAAATTATATTTCTTTACTTAGGTCTCATAAACATATTTGACTGATCATTTAAATTAATGAGGCAGGGGGAAAACTTCACTTTGCATTGCAAATGGAGCAGAGAAACACATGATTCACTGGGAAAAGAGACTGACTAGCTGTGAACATAAACCATATCACTACTGTTTTCTCTTCCCATAGCAAACAGAATCAAAACATCAGGAAAGGCATTGCTTTGGTATTCCTAGATCATGTGGTAAGTAGGAAGAAACCTTGGCCATAAATATTATGTTTTTAAAAGTCTTCTTCCTTCCTCACTCTCGAACTAAAAAAGGGATTAATGTTACTTACACAGACACCTGATTTACATACAAGAAGAACTTTAGGCCTGTGGAAATTATTCTTTAAAATCGTCAGCATAAAGGGGCGCCCGGGTGGCTCAGTCGGTTAAACGTCCAACTTTGGCTGAGGTCATGATCTCGCGGTTTGTGAGTTCGAGCCCCACGTCGGGCTCTGTGTTGAGAGCTCAGAGCTTGGAACCTCCTTCGGATTCTGTGTCTCCCTCTTTCTCTGCCCTTCCCCTGCTCTGTCTCTCTCTGTCTCTCAATAATAAATAAATGTTAAAAAAAATTTTTTTTAATCGTCAGCATATGTTATATTAACATAACGTGAAACTCTCAAAGAAAACACTCATGTTTGTTTTGCTTCATTTGTATTAACTGTTTGGTTAAGCGCTTTTAAGTGTTCTCTGTTGTATATGTTAAAAAGAAGTACTCAGAACCTAGAAGGTTGGTTTGACACAAAAGAAAACTGCAGTCGATGTAACTACAATAATTAGTTTATTTTGTGTTTGGGAAGAGTCTGAAATAATTAGAACCATTGTTTAAAGATTGTCTTAATAACCCAAAAGGTGAAAGAGAATGGTTTAGTGGTTTTCCCAAATTGAACCAAAAAGTAACCTGTTTTAAAACTCTTTTTCTTGTGTAACATAAAATTACACATCCAATTAAGATAAATAAAAAGAAATAAAAATGAGCCAGGTTCTGCTTCACTAATCTTAAAAGTCAGCCACTTGAGTATAACCAAGCTTAGAAGGTCAGTCAGCTCGCGAGCTTGATTGGTTACTTCTGACCTGAAGACCAATGTGATTAACAGAATATGAAACTCATTTCGATATTTCTTCCCTTTTTATCAACTTGAATCAAAGAGCAAAACCTGAGAAAAGGTGAGACAAGCATCCTATCTGGTTTCGAAAAAATGAGCTATCTGCCCATCAGAACGTAGGCACTGTTGCTGTTTTACGCACCAGAAGATATTTCAGTATATCATTATCCAAACATCAGCGAAACAGAATTTATCCATTAACATAAGGCAGCTAATGGTGTCCTGGTTGATATTGACTAGTCAAAAGAGGCAGAAATTCATCAACCTGTAAGCTCGATGTATTACTCTTGACGGTGTCTTAGTTTAATTAATGTGGATCAACTACCTTCTGAGTTCTTTTATTTTCAGAGATTTCCAACCCGAATCTTCAGAATCATAGGATTTCAGGAAACTTTCTTCTGCGAGTTCTTTAATAGGCCCTGGCAAATTTGTAGTCAGAATTCAACTAAACTTCTTGGTTTCCTTCCCCGTTTTCCTAATTTGTGGGATAATTGTACTGTGCATCCCAGAGCTTGGACTTTAGAAGGTAAGACCTTTGACCATTCACTGATTGATGTCCTCTCTCCTTCGCTGGCCTCTTCATGTTCTCACTGTGGTTCAGGTCTCTAGCACTTTTCTTTCTTCCCGGTAGTTAATGTGCATTTCTCAATTTCTATCCCAGATTATTTTATATATGTATGTATGTATTTAAGTTATTTGGAGGGGAAGGGCAGAGAGAGAGAGAGAGAGGGAGAGAGAGAGAGAGAGAAAGAATCTTATATAGGGGCTCGATCCCAAGACTCAGGGATCATGACTTGAGTCAAAGTCAAAAGTCGGTTGCTCAACCGACTGAGCCACCCAGGGGTCCCAACCCCAGATCATTTTAGGTTCAGTTCAGATATAAAAAGGGTTTGGTCAGTTTTTACTTTGAGCCATGGATTTTCCCCCCTTTAACCACACTTGTGAAAAGAACTCCAAAGTGCCCCGCATTTAGAAATGGCAAACATCATCCTCTCTAGACCATTTGGTGTGACTTTATTTCATGGAGAGTCACCTCTCGGTTTTGTCTTCCCTACATCATTTCGTGTTCTTTCTAGAGCATCTAGTCTTTGTTTCTTCTCTCTTTCCCACCCCCACTCTCCTTCTGCTTTCCTCAGGTTCTGTTCAAATTAGGTCTCTCTGTTTGTCTCTATCTCTTTCCCCTCAGAAGGCTCAACTCCATCAACTGTCAGAAAACTATGCAAATAGTATAAGAAAGGCTTTTATTGTTCTTCTCAATGGGCCGGCAATCTAATCTTTCCACCCATGGGATAATGTACAAGCAACTATCAGAAAGTCGTATTAACTTGGCACATGGAAAGAGTACTGGTGTAAGAGTCAGCAAACACAAACATAGCTCTGTCTGTTAGTCCCCTGACCTGAGTCGCTTAAAGCTTCTATAATTTCAGTAAGTCTGTACACAGCATTGGAGTAACAATGTCATAATGCTTGTCTTTTAAGGTAGTTTGGAGCATGGACTTCTGAAATAAGGCAGGGGAAGCGATTTGTTAATCACCAAAGCTATACAGATGCAAATTATTGTGCTTATTTTATTATTTGCTTTATTTCTTTAAGTCGTAAGCATGGACACAGCAGGGACTTTCTTCTGCGAGTTCTTTAATAGGCCCTGGCAAATTTGTAGGCAGAATTCAACGCATTTCCAGGCATGGAAGTTAGCAGATGTTAAAGGAAATCATTTAAGTCATTCCTCTCCTTCCAAAAACACACATTCCAGTGTGCTTAGCTTTCTGTAAAATTAAAGTAGCAGTGGTCAGGAACTAACAAAGAGTGGCTTCGTATATCTGTGTTTAGAAAATAAGGCTGAGAAGGCTTATCTGGGGAGAGCAGAGGGGGTATTGAATGTAAGTACGAAGCAAGAGGGAGAAGCGATGATGTTGTTCTACATTTCTGGCCTCATTACTCTGGAAGAACTTTCTTCTTCTTATTGCATCCATGCAACTCCCTGAATGTTAATGAAAGTGTTGTGTGCCCAATGAGGGGAGAAAAGAGCTAAGATTGAGAACCAGCACCAATGATGCACATTTAATGAACTGGTCTTACGGTTTCATGCACTATTTCTTTAAAATTCTGACTTCTTTTTTTAAAGGTACGTTAGCGGTGTCTATTTGGGACCCAGAAGAAGTTGAAGCGGAAGGAATTGCTCGTTTGAAAATTAAAGGGTGAATAGTTTCCACTGCACACAAACGCTTCTGGTCTTGGAGCCATTTTGGAAAATTCCCATTTCCGGTGATTGTTAGAGCGACGTGGGAAGTGACCAGTGGCGGCTCTTTTGAAACCCTGGCACGTGCACCAAACATTTCTTGTCCAAGTCTAGTCCATGTTTTTGTGCTTTTTGTTGCATTCTTGTGTTTGGAGAGGGGATCGAGTATCATAACTAGCTGAGGTTTTAGTCAATTATAAGATCATTTGTTTTGCCCTCCACTGTCATTTTGAATCTTTCTTCGGTTTGGAAAATTCCAGTCAATGTGGCATCATCCGACGTTGGCATAATGGGACCAAGAGTCTATTCCAACATTTTATGATATTACAGTAATGTACCATATTTCAAAAGCTTGTAATAGAGAACCATCAATTTGATCTCTTCTCAATGATTCAGCATATTACGGGACCATCTTTTCTCACAACCTACCCAGGATGTGGCTAGGAACATCACTTCTCTTCAAAATTATATTAAGCAAAGTTAGTAAAGCAAATAATATATTGGAAAGTCAATTAACAATACCTATGTTCTCCACTCTTTTAGATAAGTTATATCATGTCTCTTCCTTCAAGTACCATGGATAGTTGAGAGATGGATGCCATCACACCTCACCAAAAGATACATTAAAAAAAAAGAATCAAGGGGCGCCTGGGTGGCGCAGTCGGTTAAGCGTCCGACTTCAGCCAGGTCACGATCTCGCGGTCCGTGAGTTCGAGCCCCGCGTCAGGCTCTGGGCTGATGGCTCAGAGCCTGGAGCCTGTTTCCGATTCTGTGTCTCCCTTTCTCTCTGCCCCTCCCCCGTTCATGCTCTGTCTCTCTCTGTCCCAAAAATAAATAAACGTTCAAAAAAAAAAAAAAAAGAATCAATACCAGCATCCATGAGGGGGTGATTTTTTTAAAGCACTTTTTCTTAAAGTATGATCTTGTACCACCAACATCAGAATCATCTGGGTACTTTTAAAAAGATGTTTCCTGGTCACCAATTGTCCAATCCTATTAAGTAGACAAGAGAGGTATTTAATTTCTTTTTAATGTTTATTTATTTCTGAGACAGACAGACAGAGTGGGAGCTGGGGAAGGGCAGAAAGAGAGGGAGACACAGCATCCTAAGCAGGCTCCAGGCTCTGAGCTGTCAGCACAGAGCCCGATGTGGGTCTCGAACCCACAAACTAGGGAGATCATGACCGGAGCCGAAGTCGGACGCCTAACCGATTCAGCCAACCAGGCGCCCCGACGAGACAGGTATTTAAATGTTTTAAACTACTTTTGGTCAAGCATGTAACTGGAAAGTAGCCGTACAAAGAACCAAACATTCATGAAATATATGATCATTACTGGGCTCCAAACTTGGTAATTTGCATTTTATGTATGTATTAGAAAGGACATTGACTGTAATAGCAAATAGACCCGTGCTTTTGCCATACAGATTGCAACATATATAGTGAATATTAAATTTTAATAGTTACAAAAGTCATTTTTCCCATTGAAATGGTGCCAGAAGGGGCATCTGGGTGGTGCAGTCAGTTAAGTGTTTGACTCCTGATTTCGGCTCAGGTCATGATCTCATGGTTTCTGCCGTGGAGTTCCTGCACAGTTGGGCTCTGTGCTGACAGCCCGGAGCCTTCTTGGGATTCCCTCTCTCCCTCTCTCTTTGCCCCTCCCCCACTCACACACATACACACTCTCTCAAAATAAATGAATAAACTTTAAAAAAAGAAATGGTGGGGCGCCTGGGTGGCTCAGTCGGTTGGGTGTCCGACTTCGGCTCAGGTCATTCATGATCTCACTGCTGGTGAGTTCGAGCCCCGCGTCGGGCTCTGTGCTGACAGCTCAGAGCTTGGAGCCTTCTTCGGATTCTGTGTCTCCCTCTCTCTCTCTGCCCCTCCCCCACTCACTCTGTCTCTCTCTCTCTCTCTCAAAAATAAAAATATTAAAAAATTAAAAAAAAAGAAATGGTGTAAGGCAACAAATGATTTAATATCAAATCCAAAATGATTATTCTTCCTTAGGTGGAACAAATTCCATAAAAATAGCTTCCCTTTTGGCCCCTGAATACACTCTGTTCATCAATTCTGTTAAAATCATATTTATTATTTTTCGGACACGACATGTTCTTTCAAGCCCATGCTTTTGTTTTCATTCAGATTTTTGCTGTTCCAATCTTACAGAAAATGGGTAGCCTTTTAATTTTTTTTCTTGGTAAATCTTCTAATGCTTTGGTTACCTAGGTCAGTCAGTCGTAAAGTCTTTGGTTTCAGAATTGCTTTTAGCAGCTATAATTTTATTTTACTTGATCCAACGTTTTGGTCTTTTATTTTCAGAGGGAGTATAAAAGTGCTAGTAATGTGGATTTCCATAATTTCACGATAAATGGCCAACAAGGAAACAACCTTAGTTTCCATTCCTTCAAATTGTTGACTGAATTCATTTTCAATTCTCACAACAAAAACAAGGAGGGGTGTAGGAACAGAGCTCAGAAGAAAGCAAGATACTTTAAAAAAAACTTTGTTTGAGGAGCAGCTGGGTGGCTCCATTGGTTAAGCGTCAAACTCTTGATTTCGGCTCAGGTCATGATCTCATGGTTGAGATTTGAGCCTGCATTGGCTCTGTGCTGAGCATGGAATCTACTTAAGATTCTCTCTCTTTCTCTGCCCCTTCCCTGCTCATGTGCTCCCTCTCTCTCTCTGTCTCTGTCTCTCTCAAAACATAAAAAAATAAATAAAAATTAAAAAAATCATTTGAGTAAATGTTCTATTTCTGCCTGTATGCCTCAGTGACTCAGCCTTTATGGAGTTTAGTCGACTAGATTGGACGACTATGGACAGATGGAAATAAAGCTCTTCCTCACTCTAATGTAGTCATTAGGGGATTATCTCATCCATTCAGTCCTAAGTGCAAGTTCATTGTCATTTTATTCCTAATCATCTACCTGTAACCAATGAGGCAAGCAATTTGGCTCTACCTAAACTTAGTATTGTGCTTCTAAGGGAAAGTAATGGGATGCATATGCTTCCTTTGAAACTTTTACAGTAGGGCATGACATTCTAAATTAAAAAATAGCCTCCTGACCGAAGCTTGCACCATGTTCTTGTTACAAGAGTTAGTAACAAGATGATACAACTATCAACATAAAAAGTGCAGTCGTAGATGCTCATTTGATTCTGTATTCAGGTCGTATCTTCTATTTCCATTGAAAATATTGAAACCATTCAGGATCTACTGTTACAAGTAGAGACCCATAATAATATCACCAGGGAGTTGAAATTGCTTTATGCTGATAGTCTAACCCTACGGAACTATATTTTCTCTTACTTTCATTTTGAAAAGCGCAGCTTCCTGGAGATGTGTAACTTTTACCCACTCTTTCTTTTTTTTTTTTTGCATTTTTTGAAATATAATTTATTGCCAAATTGGCTAACATGCAGTGTGTATAGCGTGCTCTTGGTTTTGGGGGTACCTATTCATTCTTAACAGAAGAGAATAAGATTGCCACTATGGTGGAAGCTCTCAATAAATGAAGGAATCAAGGGAATAGCAGTGTCTTTATCAAACATTTGGGTTGTAACCATGTCTACCTCCTACCCTAGAAAATTTTTTTCGTTGGTGTTTTCAAAGTGATTTGCTTCATGGTACAGATGTTTTTTATAGAACAGCACCTGCATATATATGCTCATTTTAATCTACATTTGCATGACACCTCTCACTCTGAAATCAAAGCGTCTTGAATCATAAATTGGAATAAACTCAATTAGCCACATTGAAAAAGTTTGATAGCAAAAGTGTTCCAGAGACTGGAAGAATCATGGAACCTTATGCATCATCCCTGCCTCTCAAGGAACAGTTATCCATTTTAAACCACAAAGTCGTAGATGTTGTAGAAGTTGTTAAAAATAAAAGGCTAAAGCAGAGTGACTGTCCTCGATGTTGGCGTAAAGCAATCAGGAATTCCAAGCCCACGTGACACCTTCTGTCTGTGGCAGGTGAGTTATTGTGTGGCTCACTGGTGGCTGGTGCAGCTGGAGAAGGCTTCTTGTGGGAGTAGAGGAATTCTTTGGGTACTGAACCGTAAAGAGCAGTTAAGTTCATAGAGAAAAGAGAAAAGCATTTAAGACTGCAAATCCTCATGATGGTAGAAAATATAGTCGTTCTCATTGTGTGCCGAGAACCCACCACACAGGGTGGCTGAATTATTTTGGAGGAAGGTTGAGTAGTGGAAAACTAAACTGCTGGAATGTGCGGGGAATGACAAACATTGACCTGGATTGAGTGGAGGGATAATTAATTCAGATGCAGGGGGAGAGGCATGATGTAGGCTGCATTTTATTTTCTTTTTTAATGTTTTTAATGTTTATTTATTTTTGAGAGAGAGAGAGCAAGCGGGGTAGGGGCAGAGACGGAGAGGGAGACACAGAATCCGAAACAGGCTCCAGGCTCCGAGCTGTCAGCACAGAGCCTGACGTGGGGTTTGAACCCTGACCGGTGAGATCATGACCTGGGCTGAAGTCGAAAGTTCAACCGACTGAGCCACCCAGGTGCCCCTGTAGACTGTATTTTAAAAGCTGAAACAGAAATAAACAGTAATTATAAGCAACTTAATACAGAAGTGATTATTGGGTGTTTTTTCAGTGAAATGGTGGGTTTATCTGATTGTACAGAAATAGTCACCTTTGATTGTTCATATTGACTATTGCAACTCAGTAGGGAAAGAACTTGGGTTGTAGAAATCTGATAGTGATACAAATAAATTTTGCTAAAATTAATTTCTGCTCTCTAGCAAAGATGAGCTCAAACACCACATTTTATTGTCTTACTGGATATTTGTCAGTTTTGCATCTACTACCAACTTCAGTTTAGCATTCCTGATTTTATATACACACATATACACCTATGTATACATGTGCACACATATACATATATATGTACATATATGTGTGTGTGTATATATATATATATATATATATTCTGTTCTTTTTTGAACTACTTTTAATGTTTTTTTTAAATATATTTTTAAGAGAGAGAGAGAGACAGAGACAGAGTGTGAGCAGGGGAAGGGCAGAGAGAGAGGGAGACCCAGAATCCGAAGCAGGCTCTTGGCTCCTACCTGTCAGCACACAGCCTGACACGAGGCTCGAACTCACGAGCTGCAACGTCATGACCCGAGCCCAAGTCAGACCCTTAACCAACTGAGCCAAGCGCCCCTCCTTTGAACTACTTTAGCATTGATTCCCTCAGTCATTAATTCCCTCACTTTGACTCTTGCTCATCTTATATTTGAATGATAGTCATAATTTTAGCTGTTTGAAAATTTTACATTAGTAGCAGAATGAATTGGTTTGGGGTGGGTAGAAATTCAAAGCCTAGAGAATAGTCAGGACTGTTGTAAGGAATTATTCTCGGTACTCGAGGTATGAGTTTGAAGTTCTAGATTTGGGTAACCGCAGTGTTTTAGAAAAGAGCAGAAGAATTTGGGATATTTTGAAAACAAAATCAGAACAGGATTTGGTGGGATGTTTATGGAGGAGCTATATGATACTTACCCTATAATATGTACCCTACAAAATGAAGGTGGAAGGAACTTGTTTCACTAGTCTCTTTAGAGCTTTCCCCCTGAAGTCAGGAACACAACAGGGATGCCCACTCTCACCGCTGTTGTTTAACATAGTGCTGGAAGTTCTAGCATCAGCAATCAGACAACAAAAGGAAATCAAAAGGCATCAAAATTGGCAAAGATGAAGTCAAGCTTTCACTTTTTGCAGATGACATGATACTATATATGGAAAACCCAATAGACTCCACCAAAAGTCTGCTAGAACTGATACATGAATTCAGCAAAGTCACAGGATACAAAATTAATGTACAGAAGTCAGTTGCATTTTTATACACCAATAATGAAGCAACAGAAAGACAAATAAAGAAACTGATTCCATTCACAATTGCACCAAGAAGCATAAAATACCTAGGAATAAACCTGACCAAAGATGTAAAATATCTGTATGCTGGAAACTAGAAAGCTTATGAAGGAAATTGAAGAAGATACAAAGAAATGGAAAAACATTCCATGCTCATGGATTAGAAGAATAAATATTGTTAAAAGGTCAATACTACCCAAAGCAATCTACACATTCAATGCAATCCCAATCAAAATTACACCAGCATTCTTCTCGAAGATAGAACAAGCAATCCTAAGATTTGTATGGAACCACAAAAGACCCTGAATAGCCAAAGTAATATTGAAGAAGAAAACCAAAACAGGAGGCATTACAATCCCAGACGTTAGCCTCTACTACAAAGCTGTAATCATCAAGACAGCTTGGTATTGGCACAAAAACAGACACATAGACCAATGGAATAGAATAGAGACTCCAGAACTGGACCCACAAATGTATGGCCAACTAATCTTTGACAAAGCAGGAAAGAGTATCCAATGGAAAAAAGACAGTCTCTTTAACAAATGGTGCTGGGAAAACTGGACAGCAGCATGCAGAAGATGGAAACTAGACCACTTTCTTACATCATTCACAAAAATGAACTCAAAATGGATGAAGGACCTGAATGTGAGAGAGGAAACCATCAAAACCCAGAGGAGAAAGCAGGAAAAAACCTCTCTGACCTCAGCCGCAGCAATTTCTTACTCAACACATCTCCAAAGGCAAGGGAATCAAAAGCAAAAATGAACTATTGGGACCTCATCAAGATAAAAAGCTTCTTTTTGCAAAGCTTTTCCTTTGCACTACAAAGGAAACAATCAACAAAACTAAAAGGCAACCGATGGAATGGGAAAGGATATTTGCAAATGCCATATCAGACAAAGGGCTAGCATCCAGAATCTATAAAGAGCTCACCAAACTCCACACCCGAAAAACAAATAATCCAGTGAAGAAATGGGCAGAAGACATGAATAGACACTTCTCTAAAGAAGACATCCAGATGGCCAACAGGCACATGAAAAGATGCTCAATGTCACTCCTCATCAGGGAAATACAAATCAAAACCACAGTGAGATACCACCTCACGCTGGTCAGAGTGGCTAAAATGAACGAATCAGGAGACTATAGATGCTGGAGAGGATGTGGAGAAAGTCCCTCTTGCACTGTTGGTGGGAATGCAAACTGGTGCAGCCACTCTGGAAAACAGTGTGGAGGTTCCTCAAAAAATTAAAAACAGATCTCTACCCTGTGACCCAGGAATAGCACTGCTAGGAATTTACCCAAGGGATACAGGAGTGCTGATGCATAGGGGCACTTGTACCCCAATGTTTATAGCAGCACTTTCAACAATAGCCAAATTATGGAAAGAGCCAAAATGTTCATCAACTGACGAATGGATAAAGAAGATGTGGTTTATATACACAATGGAATATTACTTGGCAATGAGAAATAATGAAATCTGGCCATTTGTAGCAACGTGGATGGAACTGGAGAGTATTATGCTAAGTGAAGTAAGTCAGAGAAAGACAGATACCATATGTTTTCACTCCTATGTGGATCCTGAGAAACTTAACAGAAGACCATGGGGGAGGGGAAGGGAAAAAAAAAGGTTGCACATAGGGAAGGAGGCAAACCATGAGAGACTCTTGAATACTGAGAACAAACTGAGGGTTGGTGGGGGGAGGGAGAGGAGAAGGTGGGTGGTGGGCATTGAGGAGGGTACCTGTTGGGATGAGCACTGCATGTTGTATGGAAACCAATTTGACAATAAATTATATAAAACAAAAAATAAAACAAATTTAAAAATTAACAATAAAAAGATGTTGTCAACAAAAATACCTCCTTGAAATACATCTGCTTTAAATGTACCAATTAACTTTTAGGGGCGCCTGGGTGGCTCAGTCGGTTGAGCATCCGACTTCGGCTCAGGTCACGATCTCGCGGTCCGTGAGTTCGAGCCCCGCGTCGGGCTCTGGGCTGATGGCTCAGAGCCTGGAGCCCACTTCCGATTCTGTGTCTCCCTCTCTCTCTGCCCCTCCCCCGTTCATGCTCTGTCTCTCTCTGTCTCAAAAAATAAATAAATGTTAAAAAAAATTTAAAAAAATGTACCAATTAACTTTTAAATATATTATTGTGATAAAAAGAATGCAAATAACCTAAGTGTTCAGTGAAAATGAAGAGTAATATAAATTATGGCATATTCATTCAATGGAGTGTTGTTATTCATTCATGAAAAAGTATGCTCGGGCAATTGATACTGTAACAATTGCTTATGATTTAATTTATACAGTAGATTTTTGAGGTGCAGATAAAACTTTGACTTTAACTAAGGAAAACAAACAAAAATATAGATCTACTCATTGAGATTCTCCTGTGTTGGGTCCAGTAGTCTGTATTTAGAAATTTCCAGATAATTCTGTTCAGTGGCCAGGTTTTGGAACCATTAGTCAAACTTAACAGTTTCTGACTCATGATAATTTATTTAGGAACATGCCGTGTTCTTGCCTACTTGTATATTTGTTATTCCAAAGCCAGAGAGCAACTTGGACGCTTGGATGCTGGAAATTTTTGATTTCTTAGACATTTATTCAGTAAATATTGTCGAACATCCACTATATGCCAGACATGTGGATGGGCACTGGGGATGCATCACCAAACTAGATAAACATAAGTAACACTGATCCCTTTATTTAGCCTGAGTCACTAGAGTGTAAATTACTATAACATAAGCACATTCTAGTGGCTTAAATCCTAATGACTTGGTATAAATAAATAAAAAGGCAGCTCTACATTTTAATGACCTTTATCTAGAGGAACAACTTGTGTGTTCGGCAGGGTAGCTTTTCTATGTCCTTACCCGAGGGCTACAGTTTGAACAAACATTTGAATTATGCTAGGTGCCCAGCACTATTCTCCGCATTTTATGTGCATCAGTAACGACATCATCTTATAGCAGAGTCCAAGATCGCAGAAAAGGATCATCTGTCTTCACCGGCTCTGTCCCACATAGCTCACCTTACTTTCTCACAGACAAGGATGCCGGCCAGATCCCTGGCTGTTTGCTCCGCATTCTCTCCGCTTTGGCTGGGCTGGACACACTCGACCCCACCTCAGCCGCCTTCCTTCTCCCTGCCTCTTTCTTTTCCGGTCAGTAACAACACACACACTATGTGCGACATTCTGAGAAATGACTGGGCTTTCACCTTCTTCGTCTCGTCGAAACTTTGAAGCTGATCTGCGAGGGAGGAGTTAATACGGTGTTTTACCGAACAAGGCTTAGAATGGCTAAAGGTTTAGAACTGGCTCCAGAATCGGAGTCATGGTTAACTTTTATGTGTTATTCACAAGTGATATTAACATTCTTTCGATTTGTTTTCTTAAATAGTGGGATCCTGAGTACTTCTGGGCTGGCGATAGAGGTATTAGAAGATGAGGAACACTTAAGTATATGGAAGTTATTAGTAAGGTTCTTGTTATTAGCTTAGATGAAATACTCATGAGTGTTCATTATCTTGTGTTCTGCTTTATAACCAACATATGTATCACTTTATGTATCTGTGTATATAAGCATATATATCAATTAAAATAGGTAAAAGAGGGGTGCCCGGGTGTCTCTGTCGGTTAAGTGTCTGACTCTTGGTTTCGACTCAGGTCATGCTTTCACGTTCGTGAGGTTAAGCCCTGCAGTAGGATCTGCACTATCAGCTTGGGATTCTCGCTCTCTCTGTCTCTCTCTGCCCCTCCCTTGCACGTATGAACTTGTACACTCTCTCTCCCCCTCCTCTCTCGCGATCTCGCAAAATAAATGAACATTTTAAAAAATAGGTAAAAGAAAACAAAAACAATTATAAGAGCTAGATAAACAACAAAATTGGTCGTTAACTTAGTGTATGTTTGAAAATATGCAAGTTCTAAGATACAATGGAAAATATGCAAATTCCAAGACACAATTGAGTTATGTTCCATTCCTTAAATCACCATGCTGTTAGAACACTAGTTTTTCACTAAGACTTCTAGCTTTATTATCATAAATTTTGGCTGAACTAGGTTATTAATAGTTAAACAGTGCTCTTTACAGCTTGATATATTATTTAAAGTTCAGGCTAGCCTGCAAAACTACACTGGTTTACACAAGATATGAATGTGTTTCTCTCTCGTGTTTGGTTCAGAGCTGGGCAGAAGATCCACAGCAAGTCCAGGTTCCGAATTTTATCACTGAGTCTACACTAGCTGCTTAATTGTTACCTCCACCTTGACCTCAGAAGCAGGGAAAGTGAAGTGAAGGGAAGCAACTTCCTTTCTAAAGAAATGATCCGGGGGCGTCTGGGGGGCTTAGTCGGTTAGGCGGCCAACTTTGGCTCAGGTCACGATCTCTCAGTTTGTGAGTTGGAGCCCCCCGCCTTGAGCTCTGTGTTGCCAGCTCAGAGCCTGGAGCCTGCTTTGGAGTCTGTGTCTCCCCCTCTCTCTCCGCCCCTCCCCCACTCCCATTCTGTCTCTTTCTCTCTCTCCAGAATAAATAAACATTTTAAAAAGTTGAAAGGAGTGACCCAGAAGGTGCACACATCACCGCCACTCACGTTGCTTGAGTCACATGAACACAACCAAGTGCAAAGGGGGCTAGGAATTGTTAACATATAGGGCAGTGAGAGGGGCAAGAGGCACTCACAAAAGCTAGGTGGGAACAGGGGATTCTATATTTGCAGTGAAGAAGGGGAACGTGGATACGGGAAGACAGCGAGGTTTGCCCAAATGCTGCAAAGCCTTAATACACTATTGTGGAGGGTGAATGTCTTGGCATGATGGGTGGGATTGAGGGGGCCGTGAAGTGCAGAGTTTGACAAACTGAGACGCAGAGTTTCTCAAACTGATTTAAATTGCTTCTGTGTAGTGGTTGGGTGTGATGAACCAATGGCACGACCTGGGACACGGACCTCACCTTGGAGGTGAATTCAGCATGACTGGGGATGTTGAGGCTTCCATGTACGAGTACCCATACAAATAAAATGGCCTCCAAAGAGTGTAAAATGGCACAAAATTATCAACTGTAGTGACGAGGAATCATGTGGTTTCAGTCTCCTAGGTCAGGTCTCAACCTGCTTGAAGTGGCTTTCATACTTGCGAAGTAATAAGGACAAGGGGGGAGGGGTTTATCTCGGTCTTTTCAAACTCATGAGCCGGGGAAGATAAAATTGAATCCTCAAGCACGAACACTTAAAACTGGAAATAGGGCTGATTTACCACGTGCCGTGAATAAAATAACAACCAATGGTGCCAAATGCCCGTTCTCCCCCACATCGTGTTGCCCATTCTTGGTTCCAGGACATTCTCGAGGTTTGTAAGTTCTCCATCGAAGAAAATATGACTGGAAAAAATAAAAAAAGATTATAATAGCTCATCGAAAATTGTGTCAGGGTTGAACTGGGTTTCTGCCAAATATCCCATCCAAAAAAATAGAATTGGATCTCAAGGTGTCACCTTGATAGAACAACGTGGTTTGCAACGCAGAGGACTCTCATGCTGTAGCTGGATCCCAGGTCTCTTTTTGAAGCAAACTTCAAGTTATTTACTGAAGAGTGGGATGTGCTCTTAACTAATCTTAGTAAAGCAGGTTTTTTTTCCCCTCTCACTGTCTTTTATTCATAAGAGATACTGTGTGTGTGTGTGTGTGTGTGTGTGTGTGTGTGTGTTTGCATGCACATGCACATGTGTGCGAATGGGTGTGTTCTCGATGGCTTTCTCTTGCTTGAATAAAAAAGTAAAATAACACTAGAAATTGGAACACTTTTGAAATGAACTATGATGAGTATGAGCTCACCACTTGGGCTTTCTTACCAAATTCATAGAGTTCACTTTATTCCCAGCAAATTGCTTTAGACTCACTATTATACCTGCAATTTTCTTATCTGCGTTGTTTTATTGTTCAATGATAGAAATCTAATTTTCCTAGCTCCTGAAAAAACAATGGAGCCAATACAAAATCTTTGAAGTATTAATTGCATTTAAAATTAGAGTGGGAAATGTCGGCATCCAAAATTAATTAATTAACAGGTTCTAGAGTGTAAAGTATCCAAAAAAAGTATGTTTTTCTAGTTTATGATAGCATATAAGTGGTTTCACTAATGGGTGAGGAGGATGTAGAAAAAGATTTGAGAGGAGAATGAAGACATTTGACCAGGATTCATGTGTAAGATGATTACAAATTGTTGTTTGTTAAAAGTCGGGCTTGCACAGCGTAAATTATGCTACCATAGGATCCTCTGGATATTCTGAATTCAAGCCTACCTTCTAAGGTCCTCTGAATCATATTAAACTTTTTCTTCTCCATATTGTCTCTGATAATCACAGGAGATAGGACCACCATGAGCAGTGAGGAGATAAGAAGCCTGGTCAGGAACACTGAGAGCTTCTAAAAAATTCTGGATGATTCTAAGGTAGCTCTCGGATATGGCTGCTTTTGTTTAGTTTTTTTTTTGTTTGTCCAAAGCTGAAGATATTTATGAAGATTTCATAAAATCGCCCGTTCTAAAAGAAATAAAAAACAGATAAAATGTAGTTGCTTAGGACATCATTCCTGCATAGTTCCCTGTTGATAAGATATTCTCCCAACCTTAAAAGATTTCTCTTAACCATATTATCTTTGCTACATTTTTTAATAGAAAGAACCAATTCCTTGTTTATTTATTTTCAAATCAATAAAAGCCCCTTTTTTGTTACCTTCCTAATAATGAGCCACTTTCACAAACAGCAGTTGATATAAATGACTTAATGAATCAGTTGCATATTTGACCAATATAAATTTCATTTTATTTATTTATTCATTCATCCATTTATTTATTTACTATTTTTTCTAATTTTCGACAGAAAGAGAGAGTGAAAGTGTGAGCAGGGGAGAGGGATGGAGGGAGAGAGAGAACCCTAAGCAGACTCCATGCTAAGTGCTGAGCCTGACACAGGGCTCGATGCCACAGCCCTGGGATCATGACCTGACCCAAATTCAAGAGTTGGATGTTCGACCAACTAGGCCAACCCAGCACCCCTAAAATTTTATTTAAGAAATGTTTTCATATTTATTTTTACAAGAGAGAGAAAAAGCATGAGCAGGGGATAGGCAGAGAGAGAGGGAGATACAGAATCTGAACCAGGCTCCAGATTCTCTGCTGTCAGTACGGAGCCCAATGCGACGCTTGAACTCATGAACTGAGAGATCATGACCTGAGTCAAAGTCGGATGCTCAACCGACTGAACCATCCAGGTGCCCCCCCCCCCCAACAAATTTTATTTTAAAAATTAATGAAAGTTTTTTAGAAAGATTTAAGATAGTAGTACAACTGTTCATATTACATGTCTTCTCAAGTTATAATCTTTCGGGGAAGAATTAATAACATTTCTCAATACAGACACTGTCAGAGTGGAATAATTTTGTGATAAAGCATAGTGGGATGTTTTTCAGATTCAGAAGCTTTTACTCTACAATTCGGATTAAAAACCTCATTTCTTCAAGAACACCATGACTTGTGCCATTATATAGTTGGGACAATTTGCAAAAAATCCTAGAAAACATCCACTTGGTAGAGTGTTATGCTCCTTAGCATGCCTTGCTAAAATGGTTTTGCTAATAAGGTAATTTTTTAATATTGCATGAATTTGTTGATATAAAAATGAGAAAGCTTACCGAAGACATTACATTTCTGGCATACTAAATATTATAATCTTGCTTCTTAAACAGAAAAGCTACCATAGCATACATAGTAAATTAATATGTTTGGGGGGAAAAAAACAACTTATAAGCTTAGTTACACTTCTATGCAAACTAATCTTCCTTTCTTCAAAGCTAATTGGAGATTTAAAAATTCTATTCAACATCATCTCAACCCATGGGAGATATCCGAATTTAGAAGACCCGTTCAAAGTCAGTTGGGATGAACCCAAATGATATTTTGGAAATCAGAGAACTGAAACACTTTTTAAAATAATTTTCTATAACATTGACATTTTGTGATTAAAAGCTTTTCTATTTTCTCTCTTTTACTTACGATCCTTGGAAGTCATTGGAATTCTTTCTAAAAGCTTTCATTTTCATTTCTATAGCTTAATCACCTGTAATTTAATGCTTCATAATATTTCACACTATTCACTTACACAGTTTGGCGTATATTCCTAATCTAGTCATGGCCGTAAAGTTAAGGGCAAAGGGAAAGCCTTCTAAGTTCCCATACAGGCAAGTTTGTTCTTTCTCATGCAACCACTGCCTATGATATTTAGAGTTATATTAGATCAACTCTAAATTGCCATTTTCAGCAGAAATCGCGTGTACTCTCCCCATTATCTCATGCTCCTAACCTGTGAAATAGGGACTTATAAATTATTCTGTTTAAGGTAAGCATGTTCACCTGAAATCTTCTCCTTTGCTGAGCAAATCGGAAATGAACAGTCCTATAAAGTACAGTTGCATACGAATGAATGCTCTTACTGTTTATTTCAGATTCCCTTATATCTCCTGGTGTATTTTATTCAGGCAAGTCCTTGAATGGCATCACTCGATGGTTTTTCAGTGCGGCTCACCACATTTGAGACCACACTCGTAAAATACACTTAACGGAAGGGTCTCAGAGCCTTCTTAAGTGTTTTGCTGAGCCAGGAGAGCAATTGAATTATAGATTAAAAGAGCCAACACGCTTCACTGGGCAAAATGCTGTCGTAGAGCTGCAGGCCTTGCCAATCTCTCCTCGTCCAACAAGGTATTTCACTCAGATAGCTGTGGTAAAGCATTAATTTCTTGTCACGAACAGACTACTTTAAAATGAGCTTCCGACATTGCTCTAGACAATAATTTTTTTTTCTCTACACAAACCCCCCCCACACACACACAAAGTAAGCTGTGTCCCAATTTATTTGCTCAGTAGAGAAAAGAAATACTTTATCTTCTTCATGTAATTCTTTTCCTTTTTCAGATCTAGGGCTGGGAGAAAAAAAGCAACAGAAGGATTTGATGTAGGAATAACTAAACTTGACTTATTGGACTGTGGGATAGAAACTTGACAGGCAGACTTTAGTTACAGAAGGCTACGCATTGCATAAGCTGTATGGTTGACATTTGCTACCAGAAACTATGGGGATTTATAGAGACAAACCCTGCAATTAGGAAAAGGAATCTGAAGTTTTCCCAGTCGGTGTATTGCCCCCCAAAGAACAGGGTAGCACCATAGTCGGGAACTGGGCATTTGTCCCAACACTGTATTCAGTTCCTGCGTCTGTTATTTCTCTGTCTTGTTATTATTATTTTTTTTTCATCTGTAAAATGGGAATAAGACTCATATTTAGCATAACATTCTGTTGTGAGTTTTAAATGAGATAAATCCATAGAAAATGC
The DNA here is from genome assembly GCF_022079265.1 of Lynx rufus. Lineage (NCBI taxonomy): Eukaryota > Metazoa > Chordata > Mammalia > Carnivora > Felidae > Lynx > Lynx rufus. Next base: position 141,053,615 of record NW_025814867.1, read on the forward strand.
CTAGCACAGTGCCAGACGCATAGTAAATTCTCCGTAAATACTGGCTCTGACTATCCTCACAAGAATTTTATCTTTTTATCTTCACCTCTGAAAGTTTTGAATTGCAAAATGGAAAGGTACTCATTCATTATTTATTCAATAAAGATATATGCTGTGCCTTCAAAAATAAGATGGTGGGATGGTGAATTAAAAATGAAACACAAGAAAGGGGCACCTGGGTGGCTCGGTCTGTGAAGCAACTGACTCTTGATTTCAGCTCAGGTCATGATCTCACTGTTTGTGAGATTGAGCCCCACGTGGGGCTCTGCGCTGACAGTGTGGAGCCTGCTTGGGATTTTGCTCTCCCTCTCTCTCTGTCCCTCTGGCACAGGTGTGTGGTCTCTCTCTGTCAAAAATACATTAATAAACTCTGAAAGAAAATACAGGAAAAGGGTGCTTTTTTCCCCAAAGTTCTGAGCTGTATTGGGTTGTACCAATAAATTGACTCAACCTCTCTAAGTTAGTTGGCTGTTTTATGAAGATATGTCATTTTCCACAGGAAAATCTGGATTCATACCAATTCATCACCTCCATTCATTCATTTATCCACGGATAATGGGATCTACCACATCTCAGACTAACGGGAAGAGCTGAGAGCACAGGGACTCGATCACACACAATCTCTGACTTCAAGAAACTGGAGATCTCATGGCATGATAAGATGTGTAAGATAAATTGTACTTAATTGACAGAACAGTCAATATTGGTGCTGAATTGGACGAGTAAACTGAACGCTGGGTTTTATTTTATTTTTATTTTATTTATTTTATTTTTTTAATATTTTACTTTATTTTTGTTGCTGTTGTAAAATATTTTAATCGCAAGGAGGAAAAATACAATGCAAAGTAAAAGTGCCCTCTCCTCTTCCATCCTGAGTCCATTCCTTGGAGGTAACTCCTATTAATAGCTCGGTGATGAGAAGCTCTTTCTCATTTATTTATTTTTCTCGTGGTTGTTGTTGGGTGGGCACCGGCCTTTCTGCAACAGTCGAAGCTGAAAAACAGTGGATTGGGCACAAATGTCTAAAAAACAATAACTCACCGTTCAGGACTCCCGAATACTGGATTTTAACTCAAGATTTGGATTTGGATACGCAATTAAGCCAGGAAAGGCATCCTTAGAGTGTGAACGCATGACCCAAGGAAAGAGGTCAGCAAGAAGATGGCAAGCGTGGAAATGGAGAGAAGCTTAGTACAGCCAAGCTGGGACCATAACACGAAGGGTCTTCTATGTCAAGCTAAGAAATACATACTTCTGAAAATTTGTAGCAACCACTGGGGGCTTTTAAGCAGGGGCTGACTTTGTAGCGGTGAGAAGAATGAACCAGAAGCAAGGACGTGGGAGATACTTACAACACACCTCTGATTAACAGATCAGCCAGAAGCTGGTTGTCCTCTAGATGAGAGATAACAGGGCTGGAAAAGCGGAATGGGGACGAAACACCAAACAAACAAACAAAAGCTTTGAAAGTGAGTCAAGGGTAGAATCTTTAGGAGTAAAGGCGCGTGTATATTTCATTGGAAAAGGGAGTCCTTTGTGATTTGATGATTAATAGACTCTGAACTTGAGGTGACTGTATTCTGACATAATACCATAAGTGCGGAAGTTTGATGTAGGTATTTAGAATTTGACTTATTTCGAAACTGGCCTATAACTTGATGGATTTGTCATAGAAACAAAAATGGCCTTTTCCTGTTAGTCGGGATTTTTTGAACCCATATATGAAAGATGCTTTAATATAAAATCGGGTAAGCTTTGATGTAAAAATTTTTCACTTTATGCTCAGCTCCTCGGGAATATATCTAAGATGGAAAACGAGGTGGTCATATTGCAATGCATCTTCTCCTACATTTTTATAGAAAATGACCCATGATCTATTTGGGCTTATATGATCCTTACTCATAAATATATATGAGGATAAGGCCTTGAAGCTTCTATTTAATGCATTTATGAAAAATGTTCACATTCTGGGAAGCCTTTCTTTCACTCCGGTCTGCTGCCTGGAAACACTTATGATCTTTGTGGAGAAACTTTGAACATGCATAGGCATTTTGTGAAAGGATGCATTGTTAGGCAATCAAAAATCAAAAATCAGAAATCAATACAGTGACATCATTTTGTTGTCAGAGGCATGAACTCGTTCTGCCATGTTTAGGCTTTCAGAACTTGGGAAAGTTCTGTTATCTTTCTGAACACCTATTTCCTGACCTGTAAAATGGGGGTGCCATTATTTATTGAGTAAGTAGATAATCAATTACAGTGACATTTCTTTCCTGTCACCCTCTTCTCTACTCAAATAGCATATGCCCTACCAAGATAACTCTTGGGTAGAACACCAGTTTAGTAGGATACTGGTTTCTGGCTATTTTAGGATAATAAATTGCTGGCAATGCTCAATTCGAACTTGCATTTGAATTGGCTTTTAGAATTAGTAATATTCTTTCTATGTCATAAAGGCTAGTTGACGAGAGAACCCCAAATCAGAATTCGGAGCTCTTGGCATTGTTTGCCTGTAGTTATTGTAGTTCACCTGGCTATGACTGACTGCTCATACCAAGGTAGAGCATGTGATAAGTAACAGTGAGGTGGGATGGGCCAGAGAGAGCTTTCTCAGGTGCAGGCTCCCTGGTGGAGGCCAGTCTGGCTGATGAACAAACATGGAACCCAAGGATTTAAAGAACCTCCATCCGTGGTAGAGTTGGGAAAAGACAGGATGACGAGATGAAGTTACAGATGATTTGAGAAAGAAAAGTTCCAGAAGAGATGATTACTGAGAGGTTAGTTAGCCTACTTTCAGTGCCCACAAGCTCTGCCTCCAGGTAGCTGACTCCAGACCCCAGACAGGTGCCCGGGAGAACCTCTCACTGTCTCTACGGGCAGCACTCGCATGTTTTGTACTGAGCACTGCAAACCTGAAGCACTTTGATGCCCTTGGGCACCACCCCCCAGATCCTCTGAGCATGAAGTGTCGAAGTATCCTCGTAGTTTCTGTAGTTGTCAGTGATTAGAAGCTCCGTTCTGTTCATTGTACAGACTGCCTCTCTCCCAGGACTGTGTTCCTCTCAGCTCATCACATTTGGCCTCATCAAGATTCAGGCTCAAGTTTTTTTCTCTGTGGGGACTTTCAGAACACGCTTGCCTTCAGAAAGCTACCTATTATATACCAAATGTGTGCTATTGTTGAATTATCTTGTGGTGTTCTTCAATTTTTCCTTCATGTCGGACTTTCCTCCCTAAGGAGATTGTAAGCGCCTGGAGGCAGCATCGTGTTTTATATTTCCCGGGGCCTCATACCATTTGAACATACGACCAGACTGGCACAAAAGAGATGCTTAGTGATTCTTTTATGGAACTTGAAATCAGAAACTGCCTATTCCAAAACGGTTGCTATGAATTTGTCTATTCTCAGGATTTTTGGATGAAAATACTGTGGGTAGTATTTCTTTACATTCTTTTCATGTGTTTCCATGAACTACCAGAATTTATATCTCAAATATCTTATTCTTTTGGATACTGAGTTTACTGCTTACTTTAGGAAGAACAATTTTAGAGAGAGAAAGTTGGCTTGTTTATTCCATTTTCCTATTTTATATATTAGGATTTGTCCATGAGGTATTACTAAAGCAGCTTGAAGCAAAAGAAAGGCCTAACATTTGCATTATTTACTAGAGTTGGGCAGGTTTGGGGTATAGATTAGCCCACCAGATAGAGGTAGATATGCATGGCAAATTAAAGCTCATCTCCAAGGTTATAGCTGTGACCACTGTTTTATTAGGCCAATGTTTCATACAAGATCAAGTAGAAGATCTCCCAACAGATAGAGTTAGAGAGGTAGTATTCAAAAGTCTACATAGACGCTTCATTATATCTGAAAGGTCTCTCTGAGTGTAGAAAGACCTTATCTTTCTGGGAGCAGAGCCATGGGTTTAGGGAAAGTCTGGAAAGAAAAGCAATGGGTTCCAAGCTTCTTGAGGAAATGCTTGGATTAAACATTACTGGAAAAGGGATTTGGAATGAAGATAAAATGAGAGCCAAGTGTATGCACACTGTGATTTGGGAATATGGTGCATTTCTACATAGTGTCTTGACATCAGAATGACATTGGGGAGGGAGCTTGGGCTCAGGGCACAGTTCTAGGGGCACAGTATATAGATAGAGCCAGGGCAGCCTGCCAAGGAGAGTGACACATGGCTAAAATATATTTCACTTAATGACTTAAAGATATGATGACATCAAATATGGTGATTTAAAATATTTCAGATCTTTATTCTGTTTTGATTTATAAGAGTGGGGTGGGTGGGTATAGTGGTGAGTTTACAGATAGGATTTTCAGACAAACATTTGGGAATATGTGGCAAAAAGGGGCAGGGAGATAAGATACTTGTCCTGTATTCCACCTGAAATGAAAAACAACCCATTCCTAGTTGGTTTTCTTGTCTAACCAAATGAAACACATGGGTGCTGATGGCCAGCAACTTGAGCAATGGCATTATGACACAGGGTGTGTTAGTTGGGGTCTTCTTAGAAGCAGACACCCAGGAGGGATTAAAGGTGCAAGGAATGTACTAGAAGGATTGCCTGTAGCGGAGGATGGGGAGACAACAGGGAGAGGCTGGGACAGCTGTCTGATCATAAAGCGGGTCTGAGCCCCAGTGAAAGAGGGAGGGAAGGAAGAAAGGAAAGTTAGAAGCCTCCTAGACCACACAGAGTTCTACAGAGTTCTTGAGTCAAACTCACCATCAGAAGAGTCTCCTCACTACTAGCAATGGACCTGCGTCAGCAAAGCTGTTATGCTCAGTCATGGGCTAGGAGCAGCCGATGGGAAGTGTGAGTGCGAACATGGGATGGGCTCACAATAGCTGGAGCCCTTGGTACACTAGACTCCCTGTAGCATAGAGCTGAAAGAATATTCTCATGATAGCCATGTGAGCACTACAAGCACACTATCATAAAGAAAGTGCTGTGTGGACGCAAAACACAGTTTCAGGAAATGTCATGGGTATTGATTTTGCTGAAAAAGGCAGCATCGAGGATGTTGCATATGTAGCCAGTATGGGGAGAGGGATTATTTGAGTAAAATTAGAAGGCTCCAGAGGAAGAGTTAGAGTTGTTGTTTGCTTCTTCATCAAGGGCACAACCCGAAGATTCCCTGATGGAGAAAGGGCCCACAGTGAATTAGACAGCTTGATGAAGGCATGTCATATTCGTTATTCAAGATTAAAAAAATATAAAATTTCTATATGGCTACCCCCCTCACAATTCTTATGTTGAAGCTCCATCTCTAATGGAATGCTGTTTGGGAATGGGGACTTTGGGAGGTGATTGGGATTAGATGAGGTTATTGTGAGTGTGGGACTCTCTTGATGGGCTTAGGGCCTTTATAAAAACAGAAAGAGAGACAGATCTCCTTGCCATGTGATAACACAAAGAGAAAGCAGTCTGTCTACAAGCCACAAAGCGGGCTCTCACCAGGAATCCAATCTGCCAGCACCTTGATCTTGGACTTCCCAGCCTCCAGAACTGTGAGAAATAAATGTCTGCTGTTTAAGCCACCCAGCATATGGCATTTTGTTATTGCAGCCTGAGAAGACTGATACAAACATGTAACAGAGAGAGAGCTCAAAGCCAAAATGAATGATTTTTTTTTTTAGTTTTATAGTGAAATGCTTTTGAGAAACCACATGTGGAAAGCTGCCGAGTCCCCTAGGTCTTGCTATGTTCTTTGTTCTAACTGTTGCTTCTTCTGATGGCTGGTTGGCTCTGGTCTGTTATTCGTGGTTCTCTGTTGGAAACAACAGAAGCCTATTGGGTCAGAAAAAGCAAAGCAAAAGCAAAACACATTTATTGTGAAGATGTGGAGTAGCTCACCGAACGCAACCTATGATTTGGAAATCATTGAATGAATTGGAAAGTCGGGCTCAATGTCTTAAACTTTGCTGCTCTGCAAAGAAACTACTCCATTTGCCACTGGCCACTGGATGTTACTGTGGCAAGTGCAGCCCACTGGGCAACCTTTACGTCCGCGTGGAGTCCAATTCCGTAGCCACTGCTACCGCTGTCATTGCCAGAGAAAAGCGACCTCTCTATCCTTTCTTTTTATGTTATTCATTCCAACGGGCAGAGCCTAACTGAGATGCCCATAGCTAGCTGCAAGGGAGGCAGGAAAATACTGAACATTCTCAGTACTTCTAGGTGGAGAAAGTCTGTGTGCCCTACCAAGACTCAAAAAAAACACAAAAAAACAGTGGAAACTTCTTCAAAGAAAGAAAGATGTTCAACTGCTGGGTAGTTGAAAGACCTGTCAAATGTCCCCTAGAGTTGGGTGTCATCTCTGTCTTCATCAGCATTGCATGCTAGTGACTAAAAGTGTGGCCTCAATAAATATTTTTTGAACGAATTAATGTTTCTAGAGAAAGCACATCATTCTAAACAATCTCAAGTCATAATTGAAAGGATGGAATGTTTTATATGTCTGTCTTTTATGATATGAGATTTCTGGGCAGAAATTAAATGAACGGTTTTATGGACCATTATTAGGCAAAATTCTCCCTGGATAAAATCTTTCTTCTCACCTCTTCTTGTCAAAGACATTTTGGGTTTTCCAAATGTCTTTGGGACTAGCTACAGTTGACTTGCTTCGCTAATGTCTGTTCATTTCTTAAGCCCATGGTTCGCTGGCTTTCTTCCAGTGAGGCTCCATGCCTAGTTGATAGTCTGCCCTTGACTGTGTTTGTCTCAATGGACTATAATCTCTTTGAGGTCAGGGATTTTGTGTCTGGCTTGCTGTTGAATACAGGACCCAGCACAATCACTAGTGCCTATTATGGATTCAGTATATGTTTGGTTGGACAAATGCACGGTATCGTTATCTATAGGCACCACCCTGCTTACAACAGATTGAAGACATGGTAAAATACATAGTTATTACAGACATTCATCTGGTGTAGAGAAGACCTAATTTTCCATGATGGGGTTTGGTTTCTGAAAGTGTATTTGTTCAGTCCCCTTCTGGAGTCAGATTCACATGCATACCTATTAAATGAATATATTCATATCATCTCAGAGAGCCATAGGATGACAAAGAACATATACTGATTGTCATTTTTGCCTTAAAAAAACAGTGATTATAAGCAACTGTTTTTCATAGTGTTCATCTTATAAACAACACAGGAGCTATGCATTTAAATAGGGAAATTGAGTGAACTCTAAAGTCAGAACCTACCATATTTTGGATCATAATTCACTCCAAAAGCATCTTAAGGACACTTCTATATTCCTGTATGTTACTTGCAGCCTGCAAATCAAGGACGCCAGGATGTTAGTGATGAGCGGTATAAACTTGGGTTGGATTTGTTTGGATGATTTAGAGGGAGTGGGTGGAAAAGGCAGAACAAGAGCGATTCAGATTAACCATATCATTAAATCTTTTCTTCCAACATTGTCTTTGCCTTGTGTCTGTGACATAATGACTCTTCCCTCTCTACTCCTTTCTTAGCCTGTAGCACTAAGCTCTCCTGTTTTTGACATCTCGTGTTTTTGACATGGTACTCGGGCTAAATGGGAAGCACGTGATGCCCGCCAATGGGGTGCATTCACGCTGACTTCTGCCCCCAACACTCTGTTGACCATCTTCCCCATCTTTTTCTTTGTACCCCAAACACCCATCCATATGCTGCTGACTTATGGATATGGATATCCACGTCCCATGGCTATGCAGGGCCCTCATGTTACAGTCCTCTGATATTTGGCATCCATGGATGGAGTCCTTGCTCCACATGCTTACCGCTCTCCAGAGGCGCTGGTCTACAGGAATCGGCTCTTAGCAAGCTGTCAAGTTAGAAAAGGAAATAATGAATCATTAGCTGGAGAGTAAATATCTGATAAGGCCTCATCTACCAGGCTTCACAGTAGTGCTTGCATTTTCTCCTGGGAACAATTATTTGAAAAATGAAAAAAAAAAAAGAAAATTAAAGAATGATGATATTTAAAGTCTAACGTGCAGGATAGTAATGATTTGGGGGAACGAATGGAGCTTCCTGATGTCAAGAAATCCACATCTAAGCTTCTTTACAGTTTAGGACCATTCGTGAGTTTTTATGATGATCCAGTCAAAAAGAAAAAATGAACTAAAAATGGATAAACATTTCAAAAAACTTACATGACTCAATTTTTTTTTCCTCAGTGACTGGATAACCATGGGCACATTAGCTGTGCATGTAGACACATGCTCTAGTTGTTTTGGGGGCATTTTGAATGTAATTAAACATGAACGCAAAAAGCCAAAAGTCCTTTATTTTATAAGGGACTCTTCTGCCCCCACCCCCATCACGAAAATAAGGACATAATCTTCTAGCAAAAAATGACTATAAAAACCTTATAATTAAAGGACACATGTCCAATTTCCAAACTTTTAAGTTAGCATTCAAATATTGCGGTTTCTTTCCCCCTTCATTCCCTGTTGCAAGGTGTTATTTAAAACCCAACACAAAACATCCACCCCCACAGCTCATATGACTGGCATATAAATAGGGAATGTATGTCAGCTTTCAATTTCTAGATTCACCAAGGAAAAAAAAATGATAAACTTTTAATGATTTCAACACTAGGGAGGGAACATCTTAACCACCATAAAATTGGTGTCTTTGGAAAAACGATCTATTTTACATCTCCATATTAATAATATTATTTGCGCTGTTGTTATACGTTTTCATAAATGGAAGAAAGTGGCTTGCTTAAGCTTATTATTGCATGCAAGTAAACACTTTTTTAAACATAGGATATATCTGTGTAATGTGCATCCGGGATGAAGCCTAGAAAAGAAAATCACTCGTTAAAAGTGTCACTTGTGACTGCAGCAATAATCAATAGAGCATTAAACGTCACAGTTTATTGCAATGAATGGGGAATAAACATGAAGACCACAGTGCACTCTTGTAAATGGTATGACTTGTAAATGTCAGTGAGGACTTATTTAACACTAAAAGCCTATAAGAATTTGCAAAGGGAATTTTAAAATTCATCCAAGACAGCTGAAGGTTACATGAAGAAAGGGCACCTATATATAGCATGCACACACACAGGTAACGTAAAATATGAATGGATAAAAAAGAACCAAACTCAGTTCTAATTGGAGTCTTCATTATAGTTGGTATTCTAGAAAGTGCATGTATTGAAGCCTGCAAGTTTGGCATTATGAATATTTTATAGCATACCTTGTTTTATATTCACAGAAAGCAGGTTTTCTTTTCTCAGTATAAGCAGTATACACGTAGAGGTAGAGAGCAAAAAGCAGCCTGATAGATAAATGTGGCTGAGAATGTATCTTTCAGATAGATTGCAGTCTCTTCCTGGGAAATTATCTAAAAGTTTATAATATGCAACGTTTAGCTCCACAAAGTTTTCATCTCCTCAGCACCTGAGTTAAATTTGGCTTCATTGTTCTAGGTGTTGCTCTACAAACTTGATAATTGATTGAGAAGCTTCTTAGGAATTTTCTAAGCCCCGTGTTTTTGTAATCACAGAGTTGCATGGAGGACAGTCAGAACATTCTGACATGGGTGGAGAATCAACATTACATGATAACAGGAGTCCCTGTGGCTTAAATTGAGGGGAAATGGACAGGGTGGGTTACAAAAACCGTATCTGAGAGGCGGCCTGGCCATTTGCAAAGCAAAATTCTCTTTTAAGGGACTAGTTTCAGTTTTTCTGCGTGGATTTACTTCAAGGGGAAAATGTTAGGGAGACTCCATGGAAAAGATAGGTATTGTGCTGTGAACAGGCTGCAGCAATTACAAAGGCAGTGTTACAATGCAAGTTTAAGTTAGCATTATTCAGAAAAAAAATGATAAGAGAAAGCCTGGGATAGTTTCCACTTAAACAAAAATTCATTACAGCATCCAGATATTTTTAGAGATCAAACGAAAAGAAGGAGGAATTCATATACATGTCGCCTGTTCAACCCCTGAGAAGCACCATACCCCCTGTGCTTCCAAATACATCACAAAATTGGCAGTCCAACTTTCTATGTGAATGAATACAAGAATTTAGCATTTTTTAGTTGGTCAGTGAAACTGTCATTTCTAACACAAGGACAATTGTCAAAACAGTGCTGTTGCTTTCTGTTTCTAATAATCTCTAAAACAGGGGAGAGGTTTTTTTTTTGTTTTTTTTTTTTTAAGATTCCATACTGGAAAATGATACCAATTAGAATAGAAAGTTTATCTCTACAAATACCTAGAATTGAACAATGGCAAGCTAGCAAAATCTATAAAGCAAGGTAGAATAAGAAAAATATTCAATGGTAATAATAATTCATTATTTTCAAATAAGGCTGTGTGGCCGGCATTGTGTTCAGAACTTTATATATGTTCTAGTAGTTTCCCCATGCTGGTGGCTGGAAAAACACACACGTATCATGTTACAGTTCTGGAGGTCAGAAGTCTGAAATGGATCATGGGGCTGTGTTTCTCGTGGAGGCTGTAATGGGGAATCTCTTTCCTTGTCTCCTCTAGGCCCAAGAGTTGCCCCTATTCCTTGACTTATGGCCCTGCATATCATTCTGACCTCTGCATTACAACTTCTCTGAACTTGACCCTCCTGTCTCACTGGTATCCCGTTTGACCCTTGTGATTGTACTGGGCTCACCCAGACAATCCAGGTGAATTTTTGCTTCTCAACATCCTTAATCACATCGGCAAAGTAAGCGCCTTTTTCTACGCAAGGCAACACGCTCACTGGTCCGGGCAGTATAATGTGAAACTCTTTGGGGACCGTTATTTTGCTTACCACCCATGAATCTTATAGAGATGTTGTGTAATTTCTGGCCTACTCTGTGTCCGCTAGTTGGCCTTTATCATCCGTTGCTTTGAAATGTCCCTTTCAATGCTGGGAGAGAGGGGGATGGTCTGTCTCCATTACTGGATCTGTAGGAAACAGAAATGACGCCATTTTACTAAGGTCTTTAAGTTCCAACCACAGACCTCTCCTCAACGTATTTAACCTACAGCAAAATTGGTTTCAATATAAAAGGACTCGATTTTAATTACCTTTTCTGCTCAATTTCAACATGGTTGTTTCTTGCAAAGGTGCAAATGAGGTGTGAAATGAGGGGATTTTAGGCAACCTTTCTGGGAGAGGCAGTTGGAGTATTGGTTCACATCCAAGACAATAAAACTATGATTACTTAGGGAGAATATGCTCCTACTTAATAAACAATGGGATGACAATGATTGAACTGCCTCCTGACAGAAAGGTCATCTGGCAGATTTTGCAGAGAATCATGACAAGATGGTCTTTCTCCTCCTGTCGACTATCTTCCATTGGTAGGACTGAGCTTTAACTTTGAGAGAGACATAGTGTTTACTCTTCTTCTGAGGGAAAGAAACAAAGCAGAAAATTACTTGGGATCTTTTTTGGGGTCTCATTTTCTATCATCCTGTGTACGCTGACATTTCACAGTAATGAAATGCTAAGGACTCCTGTCTGTGCCTTCAGGATAACTAAACCAACGATATAATGAAGTTATCTGCTTACGGTGGGTTTTCTGAAAGAAAGAAATCAGTACATAAACCTGTACACACTCCCCCAATTTCATGTTCTAGTGAAAATCATTTAAAATGAGATCTAGTTGTAGTAAAGGAAAATAGTTCTCATGTTTCCATTTTGTATTAAAACAACGAATTTTGAATGCTATATTTTTGACGTGACTTGCGAAGATATCTTTATAAATTTAAACAATTATTCCTGGAGACTTACTCCGGTTCATTAACTCAGCTTCTCTCCTTCTATAAAGGCCACACCTTTACGTGTGCTCTGGGTAAAAGCCCCTCTCACATCCTCAAGGATCACACCCCTTGCTTTATCATGTCTGGACCAGGCATCCTTAAATCTCTCTCTCTGCGAGATAATTTCCTTCAGCAGAGAAATACCCTGTGGTAGCGTTGATATTAAAAACCAAAACTAAACTGAAAGCAAACAAACCTTCCCTTAATGCCTATCTTCCTGATGCAAATTCTCTTCACTCTTTTATAGCCAAACACTGTCCAAAGCCAGTCTGCACCTGCCGTCTCTATGCCTTTGTCCCATCCGGTCTTTCTTTGTTACTAGTAGTACGTGTGTTAAGCAATAAGTAAAAGATAGAGAATAACATAATGGCCATTCAGGTACTTCCCACCTGATTTTGTAAAGTCTTAGCATTTTGAAAAATTTGCTTCCTAACTTCTTTATAATTACTTACTTTTTTATTCAAGTATCATTGGCATACAATGTTACGTTAGTTTTAGGTATATGACATCACGCTCTGACAGCTCTATACCTTAATCTATGCTCTCCACAAGTATAGCTATCGTCTTGCCTTATAACTTTTTATTTTTACTTTTAATGTTTATTTATTTTTAGAGAGACAGAGACAGAGACGGAGAGAGAGCTTGTGAGTAGGGGCAAAGGGAGAGGGAGAATCCCAAGCAGGCTTCCCATTGTCACCACAGAGCCCAGTGTAGGGCTGGATTCCACGAACCATGAGATCATGACCTGAGCCAAAATCAAGAGTCAGACGTTTAACGGATTGAGCCCCGTCCCCCCCCCCCCCCCGCCTGGTGCCCCTACAACTTGTAAAAAGTAAAATAATTCAATGGAGATGAACCCTCTTTATACCTCCCAAATCCCATTCCACCCCCCTTACAAACCTATCAATGCTGTTCTGAACTTGCGTCTATCACTGACTATCTTCTTTCTAGCTAACTTTCTCTTTTCAATCCTCTTTGACTTCTCCATACCAATGCTTCACTGGCTTGTCAAATCTGACATATCACAAACTGGGCCCCTGGCCATTATAACTCGCTTCTCTTTCTCTGTCATTTGTAAGTCAACGTTATCACCATCTACCTAGGTGTTTACGCCGGAGACACACAGGTCCTGCTTAACTCCACGTTTCTGCTTCTCTCTTCACTTAATCTTCCAGTTGTACTGGATTCTACCCTCAAAACCTACAGGCGGTTCCTGGTCTGTTTGTCCTTCTGTTGTTCTCTTCTCCATTGAACGTGGCTGGTTCCTGCGGTCTGAATTTCCCAGGCTCCAGGGTAAGCTGGATTCCAGCTGGACTTTGTCAGTGGGAAGCATTTTGGGGTGAGTGACAGTGTCAGACGATGCCTCTTGCCTTGGGCTCCACCCTTCAAAATCGCCTCATCCCCATCCTGGCTTCAGCTCCTTCTGAACTGTTCCGCTGTGGTTCCTGCTTCCACCCGGTGATGCAGCCTTGGATTCTGCTGATATCACCTCCTCCCGCTGACCCTCCGGCTTTGGGATGCTAGTGGCTTCTTGATATTGTTCATCCATGGAGTATCTCACTGTCATCTCCTGTTTCACTCCTCACTGATTCCATTATAGGGATAACCAATTCCTTGCATTAAATTCCCTCATGTTAAGATACTTTGAGTGGATTCTGCTTTTCTCACCAGACCTTGAATGACACAATATGTTCCCCCCTGGATTATTGCCATGGAGTCTTCCAACTTGTATCTCTGCTTTCATTCTGAACTCCCCGGTCCATTCTTTTCACAGTGAAATAGACCATATCTGTGGCCCGTGTAAACCGTAAGTTGGTCTTTCACTGCACTTGGAAATATGAACTGCTTAACAAGAGTTGAATGTCCAGCCATCACCATTGCAGTCTCAGCGTGTACCTCACGTTCTCCCCGCCTCACCTTGCCCCTCAACCCATACTCTATAGCCCGGCTGGTCCTTTCCCTTCTACTGGAAATGACAAGGCTTTTTTTTTGACGTCAGAGCCTTGGTACATGCTCTTCCTTCTGCGTGAAATGCCGTCCCCGTCTCTGACTCCTGGATGAGGGTGTTTCATCTTTCAGACTTTGGCCTAAATCCCCTTCTCGGGGAACTTGCCTAACCACACAGACCAACGCACACTCTGTTGTTACTGGCTTTTAGAGAAACTGCATCTTTTTTCCTTCCTTGGATGTGATCACAATTGTATTTAGTTGCTCACTTATGAGTTTGTTGGTTGAGTATCTTTCTCCACTTTCTTCCACGAGGAAGCTCTGTGAATGTGGACTCGTGATCCCTCTGGTCTGCCCCCACCATCACTCAGGGCCCCAAAGAGTCTGACAGAAACTAGACACTCCACAAGTATTTGTGAATGTGCATTAAGTGCATTAAGAGAGTGATTCTTAAAGTTTATTTTTCAAACAAGTTGATAAGTAATTAGTTTGGATTTGAAATTCAACATGTTGGGGAATGGCTCATAATTTTGCCCATACTGGTTGGTATTTTTCTCACAGACCTGAGACAGGATTTGATTTGTCTCCACGTTGCCTAAGCTGTGTGCTCTGTTTTCGCCTGGGTGTTTCTCCTGAACTCTTGTGCCCAACACCTAGAGAAAGCAAAACAAAGCCAGACAAAATCTGGAGCTGATTCTCTTTGGATAGCAAGGAATTTTCTGGATTGAAAAGAAAAGGGCTCCTTTCAATAAATTGCCAGGAAATTGTATTTTCCTTACACATGTTCATGAATCCTTTTCTTTTCATCAGCGTCTCCTAAAAATAGTTGCTGACTTTGGCTAACAGAGAGCACCGCAGAGCAGAGGCCACTGATGCAGAGCAGAGGGGGATATGCGAGGGAGGGACGGGGGTGCAGGTCTAGCTTGGGTGCAGAAACCGTCAGGGGGGACTGTACTTTAAATGAAAGGTGCTGTGATTCAGTCAAGATATTCCACTTAAAATTAGACACATGAAATGACCCTCTAGGATCCAGGCATCCTTTTGTTTCTTGCAGATACCCTTCCTCAAGCACAGCAGACCAAATACACTGTAGTCTATAATTATCTACCTTCCTTTCTGTTCGAACGAGACCCTGTTGCCTAGGAACTGGAGTCATAGGTGTGCCATAAATACATCTTCAAATCATCTTTCTCTTGCTGGACCCATTTCCCCCCCACACACTGCTTCTATTGTTATTGTGGCTCATTAGAATACATGCCGTATCCTGCATTTGTTTGTTGGGAAGATGTACAAACTGTGTATGGCCAATTAGGTACGAATAAAATATTCTAGTTTCCATTTGTCTTTCAATTTACTATTTGACATCACTTGGCTTCTGTGGTAAGCAACTATTCCTGTATTAAGAAAAAATTACACAGCTAAAAGGTGATTTATCTAGCATGCTATCAGCAGGAACTCTTATAACTGACTGTTTCTCCCGCACACACGGTGCAGTGAAGACTGATGTTGATAATGATGATATTGAACAAATAATGACCGCGAATCATTACAAAATTAGCCAGTGAATCTAATCCCATGATTTTATGCACCAGAGAATGGAGCCTTTGAGAGATTATCTGCCCCTAAACCCATGGCGAGTGGCAGGTCTGGGACTGGCGTTCTGGTAATTCTTGCCAGGGTATTCACTATCACATTCCTTGCCCGAAATTTCCTTTCTTCCGCAAATGTTTTCTATTCTCACTTGTTCTCAGTTGTCAATCTCTCAGTTACAGCCAAGAGCTGACTGTGGATTTTGAATGTCAGAAGCACTTCTATATCCAGGTTTTTCATCTTGATAGTTGCCCCAATGGCTCATTTAATAAACGCTGATGACAAATCCCTTCCAAGACTTCTCTATAATTAGCATCATCTATATTGAATATTATCTTTCTTTTATTAAATCACTCACCATAGTGACCTGAAAACAGAATATAAGAAAGCGTATGCAAATTGGATAGGTAATAATCACGCAAACAGTCAAGCATTCACCAGTGTAATGTAAGAAATAGCACACGGGCCATTTAATTGAAGCTACCTTTGGGTTCCTTCTCCCTCTTAGTGTCAAGCGTATTTGTCATTCTTGAGTCTTCAAAGATCTCTATAGGGTACATGGCACCTGTCCAGTACAACTAAACAGGAGACATTTCCTTGACTATACTGAATTCATACATGAATTTATTCATTGAAACTATCATTAATTCAACCCCTAATGAATACCAATGCTTTACCAGGTGCAATGTCAGGAGATAAAGAGTGATATTATCTTACATTAAATAACATAATTTTATGTATTCTAGAATTTGTATATTTTTCTCAAGATATTTTAACTATTACCAAGGCCATAATGTCCAACAGGACATATACATTTCTTTGGCCTTTAAACAGTAATAATATCCATGAATTACTGAAAATTCACTTGATTGGAGGCACAATGATCGCAATCTCATCATTTAATCTCTCAATCGCACAACAACCTTATGAGGTGACGTATTATTTGAGTACATGACTTGAATATGTGCCTTACCGAGCAATTCAAAATCTCAGTGACTTACCAAAAGTAGTTTTATTTCTTGCCCTTTTTACAATGCTTATTCTTCAAATGGTGATTGCAGATTCTAGTGATTCTGGGCTTCTTCAAACTAGTATCTCCACCATCCCTACCCCAAGCTTCCACTTCCGGTCCTGGGTCATCTGCATGTAAGATGGCCAGCCCGTGAAGAAATGTGGAAGGGCTCCTGGAACATTTCCAGTGCCAGGACTAGAAATGATGGCATATATCTTTTCTGCTCCCATGCCATTGGCCAGAATTCGTTACCAGCATCAATTTGACTCAAGGGGAGCTGGGACGTCTACCTGTGTGGCCACAGAAGATGAAATTCTCTGGAAAAGCCATAGTATGTTCTCTGTCATAATTAGGTGCTATTATTATTGCCACTCCCGGTTTGTAGTTGAAAAAAGCAAAGATTAGAAGGGTAAAATGATTTACTCCTGGTAGAAAATCGTTGAGGTGAGCATTTAACTCAGAGGCTGTTCCACCCTTACTCCCTGTAACAGTACCACCTGCTACCTAGACTTTGGACGAGTCAGTGTTTATTGCAGACTGTGCTTGTATCACAGTCCAGCCAATTTGGGAAGACACGAATGGATTTCTTTCAGAGACTGAATGATTGCTTGTGTATTTTTCTAAAAATAAAGCAGCATACCTATCTCTTGCTTTTTTTTTATATTCTCGTCATTGACTTCCAAGCAAATTACTTTGACTGTTCATAAATCAAATGGAAACTAATTATTTGTTTTAACTACATCAGTTATAATTAATTATTGAGCAATTTGAGCTTTTTTTCTGATTTTGTTTTGTGAATTTAGAGTCAGAGTTAAATATAACTTCCCTTAGCGATGGTTAAATTAAAAGGAAATTATCACTGTCTTGTCTCCACGGATAATTGGGTCATCTACATGAGGTGCTTCCGATTTTGAATTAATTAGTTTAATGTGTTTTTAGCGAACTATGTTGATGTTTTGCAACAACTTAGTACTAACTAAAATGGTAGATCAAAATTTTATTTCATTTTGATGACAGCACTATACATTTATTTTCAGTTTTCGGCAAATCATTTGATTTCTTACACTAAGTTGAATATATTTTTAAAAATAATCAGTTATCGGTAAATGTTATGTAAGACAATCCTTCTTTACCTGGGACCTATCTAAAATATCATAACTATATAAATGTTATAGTAGAATTTTAGCACCAAGGAAGGACAGTCTGAAACTGAAGTCAATTCTTAAGGTAAAGTTCACACAAGTGCTACACATCTGTCCCCTCTTTTAGCAATACTGCCCAAGGCATCACTTTGATAAATCCAAATTCATAATGTGACTTTGAAGTAATTATCTAGAAACATTATTCACTGTTAGTTGAGTCATAGAGCTGTTCTGAAGTTTTTTTTGTTCGGTTTGTTTGTTTTTTGGAGGGGAGCGTGGCAAAGAGAGCCAATTTGTTCCCAACTTGGTGGAGTCTGCAAAATTGCTAAATGTCTTCTAGGCTCCTTGTCCGGCAAGTGCGGGATAACTATATTGACTTCTGTATCTCAGAGAACTCTAGAGAGGAAAAAACTAGTTAACTGGAGCAAAAATACTTTGAAAATCAGTATGAATGCTACAGAGCATTGTTAAAAAGTCAATCCAATTTTGCGCTGGATATCCCTCAGCCAAAATACCGGGATGGTTTTATAGATTGAATTGCGATCCTTAAAATCATATGTTGAAGTCCTAACCCTGTACCTGTGAATGTGACTTTACAGAAAAAGGGTCTTTGCAGATATAAGCAAATGGACGTAGGGTGGGCCCAACCCAATATGACTGACATCTTCTAAAAAGAGGGAAGATTGATGCAAAGACAGACACACACACACAGAGCACCATGTGACAATGGAGGCGGAGATCGAATGATGTAGCTGCAAGCCAAGGTGGCCCAACCAGAAGTTAGGAAGAGGCAAAGAAGGGTTCTTCCCTGGGTCTCAGAGGGTACATGACCTGCTGACACCTTGGTTTTGGATTTCTGGTCTTCAGAACTGTGACAGGGCAAAGGCCTATTGTTCTAATTCATTTACTTTGTGGTACTTAGTGACGGTAGCCTGAGGAAACGAATACAGATGACTGTGTGTCAAATATAGAAAAGAGAAAAGTCTCCTTGGTTGCTCCTTGGTTGTTTCTCTTAGGGTTGAGAGGAGAGAGACCCCCCTCCCATGGAGCCAATGGCCGTCGCTGAAAGCACAAGCTGGGGCCTGGCCAGTGCGGGTTTAGGCCTTTGGAATGTTTCTGAGGATGTCGTGCAATCAACAGCTGATTTAAAAGTCTTAAAAATACAACGGATTAAAAACCTAAATGTCTATTCCCCCCATGTTATTATGATCATGGTGGTGGAGGGTGTAGAATTAGATGCCCCGTGGTCCTCTCGATGCCCAGGAAGCTGGGTCATTCTTCTCTCTCAGACCCGAGACTGGGGAGCATGGGAGAGGTGTTGAAAGCCGTGGGTTTGGCACCCAGATGCTCACCATCAAACCCAGTACCGTCGGGAAACTGCAATAATGTTTTCCAGCACTAGATGGCACCATGGCCGAGCCTGCCACACCTCAGTCTCCCAGAGAACGCTGCCCATCCCTTTGCTGAGTTGAAAGAACACCCCTTCATCTGTGTGCATCTCTTGCTGTCAGCAGTCCGCGCCACTCTCATCAAGCAGAAGTGACGCCCATTTGTGGTCTGCGGCAATGTTCAGCCCTCCGTAGGGCTCATAATCCTGAGAATTCACAATCCCGTTGAAGTAGAAGAGGAAGGCAATACCTGGACGATGTGTTGATGCGGTAGAAACACTGGTGTTTTGAGTCACTTCGTGATGTCCCATCATCCTCTCCCAGCTAAGACAGTGGTGATCCTCCCTCTTCCACTCCTCGCCATTTATTCACTAGAACGTTTTCCCCAAAGTCCCTAAAGGGCGCTGGTTGCCCTTCTGAGGATGGTTTTGACATTTGATTTAGATTTCATCGGGAGGTCCCCAACGTGATTTGCTCCAGCTCACAAAATGTGGATTCGGCGACACCCTTCCTGCCCTGCTTACTGGGAACATGTGCACTATACGTTGGAGTTGACATGAGCCTTCTTGTGACTAAATGCTGGCCCATATTATCAAAACCATCCTGGAAGCCCTGCATGGAAGAAGCCAAGCTCTTACTTAAACTAATCATTAAAAAAAAAAACAAAAGAGGTTAGAATGGGAGAGAGCCAAAGCATAAGAGACTCTTAAAAACTGAGAACAAACTGAGGGTTGAGGCGGGGTGGGAGGGAGGGGAGGGGGGTGATGGGTATAGAGGAGGGTACCTGTTGGGATGAGCACTGGGTGTTGTACGGAAACCAATCTGACAATAAATTTCAAAAAAATAAACTAATCATTTACTTTTATAAGCAGGGAATAGGTCAGCTATTACCTGTGCTTTAAGCACACTCTAAATATATTAACATTTGTTTTCATATAATCAACATAACTCGGGTGAAATCAGTCCTCTTTAAAGACCTTCATTTTAGAAGAGGTTTTATCATTTGAGTTAAATGTAATATCTAGCCTTTAGGAGGCAGACTTCAAACGAATTAAATAATGAAAATCAGTTTGGATTAATATAATTGTGAACATTTAGGTTTAAGGAAGCATAGGATTTAGATTCCCTGTGAGTCGAATGCAACAGAAAATCCAGGTTTGTTATTTCATTTATAACTGCTACATTTAACAAATCTATCCATTTGAAAATGTGAGTTTTCGTAAATCTGTCACTTGGAACGTTAAGTAGCCTGAGGTTGTTTGTAATTTTGGCATTAAACCTTTTTTTTAATACTGCTCATGTTTAAGAAATTATACTCTCCTATAGTTTATGGGATTTTACTTAAAATTGATATTTTTTAAGACACAGTATTCTCTTTTATTTCAGCTTTAGACTCCTTCCCCAAACAGTAAAAATGCCTGCATAAAAGTAAAATATTACTAACATATTTAGTGGTAGCTGAGTCTGAGTTAAAGGTGCCACCTTGTGGTTACAGGAGGAAGTTCATTTTTTAAACGTCATTTAACAATAATATGAAATTTGCTTTCCCCTTTTGTCCTATATTAGAACTGATGGCTGCTGGTGGTGAAATGAATCCTTAATGTATGTATAGACCCCCAAGGATGCCATGATGTGATGTCGCAGGAGCCATATTTTGAGGCGTACGGGAGACTCAGCACACGATACTGGGTGCCGCCCTGCAAAATACGACCAAAATGAATGTCATCTTAACCTATCTTCAGAGACCTTTCCTACATCATTCTACATAGCAAATTATGCTATACAACTAATAATGCCAGTCCATACTGTCCAGAAATGAATGAAATGGAGGGGTGTATGGATGTTTGTGTGTGTACAGATGAGGCTGGGGGCAGGGATGGGAGGGAACGAGAATTTATAGCCCTTGAAGGTAAAAATAATTTAGCTAAAAAGGAATGACCCAGGGCTTCTTGACCCACCTACAGACCCCCTTCTCTTGGACAAGACAGGAAGAGAATGGGTCCCATCAATACCCAGTGAAAGCTCAGCTCGTATTGACCATCAAACCTCACCAACTTCCTCAAGCGCTTGGGGCATCTCGGCCTACCAGAGTTCTTTCAGCAGGATCATCCCTGCAGACGCCTTCTTTCTGAAGAAAGGCCACTTCCCCATGCCTCATCCACCTTCCAGAAGCTTCCTTCTCAACTTCGCCACAAAAATATCAGAGGTCCATTTATTTGGGCATGTTACATTTCAGCTGATATTTATTGCCTTTAAAATTGTCTGTGTTTTGGGCGCCTGGGTTGTTCAGTTGGTTAAGTGTCTAACTCTCCGTCTCAGGTCAGCTTTTGATCTCAGGGTCGTGAGTTCAAGCCCCTCCACCCAGCGTAGAGTCTACCAAAATAAAATAAAATAAAATAATCTGTTTTCATTGCCTATTGTGTTTTCTTTCTACCTTTAATAACATAGCTTCTGACAACAAAGTGAGTCATAATAGGTCCCCTTAATTTAAGGAGGGAGTTCTGTGATTTGTTTCTATTCATGTAACTTACGGTCTTTTCCTTTATAGTGAAAGACTGAGAAGGAAGACCTCAGCCCCCCAGGCTCTCCCCCACCCCTTCTTTGCCAGGAAGGTTGGGGACTGTGTATGCCTGACTCCCTTGCATGGGGAAGGACATTCCAACAACCCAGCTTAACTTCCTCAACACGGGAAAAGAAAGAAAAATTTTTACCAAGTTCATTCACCTGTAACATTTGTAAAGGGGCATTTGACATGCTATCATGTATATCAGATTAAGAAAATTGTAAGTAGAAAAAGGAGGGGGAGGAACCTGGGCGGCTCAATGGGTCGAGCCTCGCAGTGAGCCCTGTGCTGAGCCTGGAGCCTGCTTAAGATTCTCTCTCTTTCTCCCTCAGCCCCTCTCCTCTGCCTCACTCACGCACTCTATCTCTCTCTAAAATAACATTTAAAGGAAGAAAATTATGACAGCTGGCAGGCTGGTTGGGAGATTGCAGATGAAAATTGGTGATAAAAATATACCATTTTTGGAGCTTTCACTGTGTGCCTGGTGGTGTGTTAAGAGCATTCCAAGTATGAGCCCTTCCGATAATTACAACCGTATAAGGACGGGACCACTGTTGTCCCCATTTAACAGGTAAGGAAACTGAGGTCCAGGATGGGGGTAAAAATCGCCTGACGTCGCACCGCTGGAGAGTGGCGGAATCAGTGTCTTTCTGCCACCAGCATACGCGTCCCTCATCCGGATTTTGTAGTAACCGCAGAAAATCAATATTGCTTCCAACTGCTTTAATTCGGCAACGATTTGTGAGCCCCGACTAGGTGTCCGGCCCCGTGACGATCGCTGACAGGACAGGGACGGACGACCGCGTCCCCGCCGTCAAGCCTCCAATGAGTTTTCTTTCAACCTTCGGACACAGCTGTGAGAAACTTCCAGCCACACGGCGTTCGCCCACCGAGCACTCCCAGCAAACAGCGTCTAGACAGCACACACCTTCGAGCGGTGCCTCGCCAGCAGTGAGGTCACACAACGCAGCCAGTCACCAGCACAGAGGCTGAGTCGGCGGCGTCTCGGTCCTGCTAATTGGGACAGGTGCAGAGAGTGATGACAGAAGGCCACCCACGGAGCTCTGGCAGCGCGAGCAGCGGGCGGTCCCCGAAGCCTGCGCGGCAGCATAGGCGGGGATGTCTGGCAAACCCGCTCAGGTAGGCAAGGGACCGTCCCGGCGCGTGCCAAGAAGAAGTGGCCATTCTTAGCATGGGGATTCCCTAGTCTCTAAAGGCAACGGTAGAGTCTCCGAAACGAGACTGGAAAGAGACGCAAATAAACAGCCACAAACTTGCCAAGAGGAAAAGATCATTCACACACACATACACAGACACACACACAGACACACACAAACACACACACACACACAGACACACATACAGACACAGACACACATACAGACACAGACACACACACACACAGACACACACAGACACAAACACACACACACAGACACACACAGACATACACAGGCACAAACACACACACAGACACACACACACACACAGACACATACATACACACACACATACACAGACACACACAGACACACACAGACATACACAGGCACAAACACACACACACAGACACAGACACACACACAGACACATACATACACACACACACACAGACACACATACAGACACACATACAGACACAGACACACACACACAGACACAGACACACACAGACACACACAGACACACACAGGCACAAACACACACACACAGACACAGACACACACACAGACACATACATACACACACACATACACAGACACACACAGACACACACAGACATACACAGACACAAACACACAGACACAGACACATGCACACACACAGACACACACAGACACACACATACACAGACACACACATACACACACAGACACACACACATACACAGACACACACAGACACAAACACACACAGACACATACACACACAGACACATACACACACACACACATACACAGACACATACACACACATAGACACACACACACACATACACACACACACACAGACACACACACATACACACAGACACATACACATAGACACACACATACACAGGCGCACACACACACAGACACAGACACATACACACACATAGACACACACATACACACACAGACACACATACAGACACAGACACACATACACACACAGACACACACACACACAGACACACACACACACACACAGACACATACATACACACACACATAGACACACACATACACACACACATACACACAGACACACACATACACACAGACACACGCACACACATAGACACACACATACACAGGCACACACACACATACACACACATACACACACACAGACACACACAGACACACACAGACACACACACCTACACAGAGACACACACACAGACACACACAGACACACACACACAGACACAGACACATACACACACATACATAGACACACACACAAACACACACACAGACACATACACACACATACACACACCACACACATACATAGACACACACACACAGACACATACACACACATACACACACACAGACACATACATACACAGACACATACACACAGACAGACACATACACACACATACACACACAGACACACACAGACACATACACACACAGACACACATACACACACATACACACACAGACACAGACACATACACACACATAGACACACACATACACACACATACACAGACACAGACACATACACACATATACACACACACATACACAGACACACATACACACACAGACACACACACAGACACACAGACACACACACAGACACACACACATACACACACAGACACAGACATACACAGACACACACACACATAGACACACACATACACAGACACACACACACACATAGACACACACACAGACACACACACACACATACACACACAGACACAGACACACACACATACACACAGACACAGACACATACACACATATACACACACACATACACAGACACACATACACACACAGACACACAGACACACACACACACATACACACAGACACACACACACACATACACACACATACACACACAGGCACACACACACAGACACAGACACACATACAGAGGCACACACACACATACACAGACACACAGACACACATACACACACATACACAGACACATACACATACATAGACACACACATATACACACATACATACACACATACACAGACACATACACAGACACACACACACACTCTTCTGAGAGTGGCATTTCACATGGATAGACTCGAATTGGGGATAAAAATATAAGGCACCTCATCTCATTTACCGCTTAAGAGTTGGCTAGAAGAAACTATGAGAATGTTACAGGGAGAGTAGCAGATCAGCAGCAGGGTTCACCTAACACTGTATGTCTTGGCAGGAATGTTCTCGAACGCCAAAGAGGAATGAGAGAAAGTCACTTGACTCCAGGACTTTGCCGTATATTGGAACAGGCAAATAATTGAGAAATGCTCAAAGTTTTAGCGAAAAAATATCCATCTTTATGTGAACTGGGAGATGTTAATTTTGTTTTGAAATATATAATAAGTGATATTGAATTTTAATCCTATAATTGCAGGAAGTGTGTATTTCTTGTGTGATCTGTTATGATTTGAGTAGGACTTTTAAAAATAATAGACGCGGGGCGCCTGGGTGGCGCAGTCGGTTAAGCGTCCGACTTCAGCCAGGTCACAATCTCGCGGTCCGTGAGTTCGAGCCCCGCGTCGGGCTCTGGGCTGATGGCTCAGAGCCTGGAGCCTGTTTCCGATTCTGTGTCTCCCTCTCTCTCTGCCCCTCCCCCGTTCATGCTCTGTCTCTCTCTGTCCCAAAAATAAATAAACGTTGAAAAAAAAATTAAAAAAAAAATAATAATAATAGACGCGGGGCTCCTGGGTGGCTCTGTCAGTTGAGCGTCCAACTTTGGCTCATGTCGCGATCTCCCGGTCCGTGGATTTGAGCCCTGTGTTGGGCTGTGTGCCGACAGCTCAGAGCCTGGAGCCTGCTTCAGATTCTGTCTCCCTCTTCCTCTACCCCACCCCCTGCTCACACTCTGTCTCTCTCTCTCTCTCAAAAATAAATAGACATTCTTAAAAAATTAAAAAAAAATAATAGACATGGGGCGCCTGGGTGACTCTGTCGATTGAGCATCCAACTTTGGCTCAGATCATGATCTCATGGTTTGTGAGTTTGAGCCCTGCGTTGGGCTCTCTGCTGTCAGCACAGACTCTGTATCAGATCCTCTGTCCATCTCTCTCTGCCCCTCCCCAGCTTATACTCCCTCTCTCAAAAATAGATAAAACATTTAACAAATAATAGACATAGAAACACAAAAGTTAATTGAGATGTAAGTCAAAAATAGTGCGTATTTTATACTATGCAATTTTTTTTAATGTTTACTCATTTCCTGAGAGAGAGAGAGTTGAGCAGGGCAGGGGCAGAGACAGAGGGAGACCCAGAATCTGAAGCAGGCTCCAGGCTCTGAGATGTCAACACAGAGCCCAACACAGGGCTTGAACCCATGGACTGGGAGATCATGACCTGAGCTGAAGTCAGATGCTTAACCTCTGAGCCATCCGGGCACCCACAGTATTATGCAATTTTTTAAGTTAGAAGCCAGAAACAGTTGCTTATTTAACCTATGTATTTGTAATTAAACCATAAATTGAGCACCCAATACCTATTCATTTTCTTCCAGGTAAAAAGTCATCAGTAAATCAGAGACACTTGGAGCTTTTTAGTAAATCACTTTCCTTTATTCCAACAGCTTGTCCCTTTGCAATGTACCTGTGATAAAAAATACCTGACAACTATTCTGTCTTACTTGGATATTGCAAGAATAAAATTAAGATAATATTGATTAAGTCTCTTAAGATCCTTGTTATAGAGATTTTATATAAATGTTTTACTGTAATTAGAAAAAGCTAAAGCAATCTACCCCACAAGGTTTATTTTTTTTTACTTGTGGAAACTTGAAATCTGTTTTGTTTCTATTATAATTGTAATACTTAGATTAAACACTAAAGTCAGAGACAAATTAAACTTATTTGCTAATGTTTGGATGTGTGTGTGTATGTGTGTGTGTGTGTGTGTGTGTGTGTGTATATAAGATGAATAATGCTATTGTATGCAGCAAAAGGGATTTGCAGATGTGATTAAGTTAGAGACCTTGAGGGGCCCTTGGGTGGCTCCGTCAGTAAAGTGTCAGACTCTTGATTTGGGCTCAGGTCATGATCTTGGGGTCATGAGTTGGAGCCCTGCGTTCGGGTCTGTGCTCAGCATAGAGCCTGCTTGGGGTTCTCTCTCTGTCTCTCTGTACCACCCCCCCCGCCTCCCACTCATGCTATCTCTCTCTCTCAAAATAAATAAATAAACATTTTTTTAAAAATTTAAAAATGTTAGAGATCTTGAGATGAAGAAATTAGGCTGGATTATCTGGGTAGGCCCAATATAACCACAAGGGGCCTTGTATTAGGATATGTATATACAATACAGAATTAGCTTATGTGATAATGGCGACCTGAGAAGTCTGGATCCCAGAGAACCAATGGCATAGCTGAGTTCAAAGCCCTGTGAACTGGGAGAGCTATGATGTAAGGCCCAGTTCCAGTCCAAGTCCAAAGTCGGGAGAAAACTACTGTCCTAGTTTGAAAAGAAGCAAAGATAATTCTTCCTCAGATTTTATTCTATTTAGACCTTCGACTGATTGAATGAGGCCCGCTCACTCTGGGGAGGGCAGCCTGCTTCCCAGTCTACTGATTCCAATGTTAATCTCATCCAGGAACACCCTCACTGACACACCCAGAAATCATGTTTAACCAAATATCTGGGCTCCCTGTGACTCAGGCAAGCTGACAGATAGCTGTCACAGTCCTTACAAAAGGGAGGCAGGAGGATTAGTCAGAAGCTGATGTGACTTCGGAAGCAAGAGATTGAGTGATGTAAGGAAGGCCATGCGAGCCAGCATAGAACCCGAAAAAGACAGGGAAACGGATTCTTCCCTAGAACCTCCGGGAGGAACCAGGCCTGCTGGCACCTCGTGAGATTGGTCTTTGACTTCCGACCTCCAGGAGTGAGCTATGAAATTTGTTGCTGCTTTAAGGCAGCAAATACCAGTACTTTGCTACAGAAGCCACAGAAAACCAATATTGTGTTTATATTGTGTTTACGTATATGTATGTGTTTATATGTGTGTGTATGTCATATAATTATATATTAATTATGCATATAATTCTGTGTATGGTATATATATCATATAATAATAATTATATATAAACATAATTTTATAATTTTATTTAATTAACTGTATAATATAGAATTATATATTGATTATATACGTAAATATAACATTCTATATATGTATGTATACATAGACATATATGTGTATATATAGACATATTGTATGTGCATACACACACACACATATATTTATATATATATAATTCTTGTTTTTTAAGACACTTTTACCCAATATGATATGTTTTCTATAAAAAAAAATAAAGATCAGCTCTCCTCAAGGGCATGATTAGTTTTTGAAACTTCTACCATTAATACTTTTTTTTTAACATTTTTAAAATATTTATTTATTTTTGAGAGAGAGAGAGAGAGAGAGAGACTGAGAGAGTGAGCGGGGAGGGCAGAGAGAGAGGGAGGCACAGAATCTGAAGCAGGCTCCACGCTCCAGGCATTCAGCCCAGAGCCGGATGCCGGCCTCCATCTCGCGAACCGTGAGATCATGACCTGAGCGGAAGTCAGACACTTAACTGACTGAGCCACCCAGGCGTCTCTACCATTAATATTCTTCTTTTTTTTTTTTTAATTTTTTTTCAACGTTTATTTATTTTTGGGACAGAGAGACAGAGCATGAACGGGGGAGGGGCAGAGAGAGAGGGAGACACAGAATCGGAAACAGGCTCCAGGCTCCGAGCCATCAGCCCAGAGCCCGACGCGGGGCTCGAACTCCCGGACCGCGAGATCATGACCTGGCTGAAGTCGGACGCTTAACCGACTGCGCCACCCAGGCGCCCCTACCATTAATATTCTTTACAGAACATCCAGAAATGCTCTTCACAGGGAGAAGGGAGGCTTATTTATTTGGGATAATGTGTCATCGGTGTAAAAGAACCCAGACACAAATAATTACTCCCTCCGCAAGGGTAGAGAAGACTGCTTCTCTTCAACATAGAGTGACGTTGGCCCTGGTTTCTCTCGGTCAGTGAGGAAGACAAGGACAGGCAACTCTTGCCGCAAATTATGGGTTGAAAAGTTCGACTTCAAGGCCTTCCCAGACTTTTTTCTCTGTATGCTTTCAGAGAACAAGGTCAACGTATTTCTGGGTTCTAATATCCAGTTCCTATTAAAATAAAGAGACTAGGATGTTCAAGTTAGTTTTACGGCAGGGACGAACTGATAATCAGTATGGAATAGGTTAAGTGTTCATTTGCATTTTTAGGTGCCCTTGATTTTGGAGTAATTTTCAGGCTTTGATTAGCAGTGGGTCGGGAGAAAGCTGGAGGCTTTCTTGTGATCAAGCTGCTGGTGAGACTGGTTCTGAAGTCTGCTTATCTCATTATTGGGTGCCTTGGTGGGTTTATTCAGAAAGCTAGAATGTTCTAAAGCCTGGTAAGAGTCCTCTGCTGTGGTATGCTCATAAAGGCTATCCAGAAATGATTGGTAAATATCTAGGAAGTCTTAAAACTGGCTGCTAAACCACCAGCAGCTGGGCCACAGGAGAGTATTTACACCACAAAAATTGGCAAAAGCTATAAATCAGGGCTCCTTTGCCCCCGCCTCCTTAGGGGACTGGTTTCCCTGTTCATTGCTGTTCATTTCTCTTCGTTTCTTAAAATTAATCTGTCTTCCATTTTCCCTGAGCAGCAAAACTTTTCAGTCCAGGACTTTGAGTCCACTCTCTCTGTAGTTTCCTCTCTGGCCACCTGCTATTTTCTCCACTCAAGGTCGACTTATCCAAAAGGCAAAATAGGCGTGGTGCCTAGGGCCCATGATACTTTCAGAGGTCCATACAATAGGAACATAATAATAATACTACTACACAAGAATAAATTCATTCTGGATTATCTTCATCTACCTACGAACATAGTCGTGAAACACACTTTTTTATACTTTTTAGGAAGAAAGGGGGCCACGAGGGCAAAAGTGCTTAGAGTTCACAAAAGTCATCATGAGGTCCTGTCCACAGGCCCTCTTCAGCCTCATGGCGCAGAGCTGATGTGAAAATGAGCTCTCTTATAAACGATCGTCAGAATGGTGTAATGCACACTGGCAGAACCATTTCAGGTGTCTTTGGCACGGACCACAGCATTACCCCTAGAAGCCTGATTTAACCCCACATTTCATGGGTCTCTCTGG
The DNA here is from genome assembly GCF_022079265.1 of Lynx rufus. Classification (NCBI taxonomy): domain Eukaryota; kingdom Metazoa; phylum Chordata; class Mammalia; order Carnivora; family Felidae; genus Lynx; species Lynx rufus. The sequence goes on from NW_025814867.1 coordinate 141,083,475, forward strand.
TATATCTGTTTTTGACTAACACATTCTCACCATCTTGGATTGTGATTCTTTCTAAAATATGGCAAAGAATATCAAACTCCTATTTGGGTTCCATTGAATAAAACATCTGCTGCCTTTGTCTTATATTTTATATTCATGCCCAGTGTTTTGCTAAACTTGTAGTTATTCAAGCCAATAGTAAGAATGTCAATGACATCTCCTGCTTCTTTTGGTATTTTCTGGTTTATTTATACGTATTTCCTCAGGATTTGGGCTTTTTTGTTTTGTTTTATTTTTGTTTTGCTTTTTAAGTGGAATCCTATCTTTACTAAAAGCTTGGCTACTGGAGTTTATGTTGGGGGGTCAGTTATTAGGGATGCCAACTAGAGCTAGTAACTCTGTGGTGGGCTTTGAGGGATGTCGAGGAATTCTTTCTTAATAATATCTAGGTTACAGGCCTACTTGTAATGCACTTGAAATAGTCCCATTAAAGTCAGTCTTTCTTGGCCACCGTCCTTTTATCTCAACTCAAATCCTTCCTTTAGGTCTCCTGACCTGCTACTCCTTCATTTCTCCATCCTTTCAACCCATATAGAGAGCATATCTCAAATTTAATGGGCAAAGAATCACCAGTGGAACCTATTAAAATGGAGCCATCTGGGCCGCACGTCTAAGGATTCCCACCGGTAGGCTTAGATTGGAGACTCGAGATCGACGTTTTTGCTGATGCGGGCTGAAGGGAGCTGCCTTAAATTCTTACTGGCTTACACAAAAATGAAGCTTGAGCTTTCTGATACTTCACAAATTGCGACAAGCCCAGACCAAGAGTTACCAATGATTAAAGAAGACAATTTAAGTGATAGAAACAAACTTTATTTAACACTTCATGAAGTGGGCAGTTTCTGTTCTCAAGAGTCCAGAGGACGGCAAAATGGGGCAGAAGGCAGATTCTTTTAGAAGATAAAGAATGGGGAATGAGGAAGAGAAAGATAGAAACTGAGCAAGGAAGCAAGTAGAGAGCTCAGAGTTGGCCTGGCCTTTAGGGATTGTCTGGCTGAACATACCATGTTTCTGGTCAAGCAGAGCATTTATAGGGACACGAATTTTTCTAAGTTTCAGTTCGCTGATGAGGCACCCTGGGCGGGATCGGCTAAACCCATTTTAACTTCTATTAAAAGAAATTTAGAAGACTGTGGAGGGAGACAATGGAATAAAATATTAATAGTTGGGTAGCACACAATATGCTTGGCATTTAACACCTGTTAATTTTAATCATCATAACGATCCCGGAGGAGAAGTGCAATGATCACCGTCTTACAATTAGGAGAGGCAGGCTGAGAAAGGTGGGTAAATTGCTCACTTTTCACATTGTAAGTAGCAGAGACTGAATATGAATCCAAATGTCTTTGCTTTGAAGAAGGGAGAAAATGTATCTACTGATCCTAATCCCAACCAGTTGCTAAGGTCATTTCTTAACCAACCATTCTCAACTCTACTTTGAACCTACAGGACATCCAAAAAGGATTTTGTATGTTAACCTGCTTAATTGTTCTCTGGTGCTTTCAGTTAAGACATTTTGAGCTCCTTCTTATTTTGATTTGAGCCCAAAGGAGAATGTGTGCACCCTTAGGTTTATTGAAAAGGAAGGTTTCTCTAGTTTCTGGGCAGAGGCGTGATAACATTGACCTGTTCACTGTCCACTGTTCTCTGCTCAGCCAACTCCAATCTACCCTTAGATGACCATCAAATCTTGCTTACATATTGCTGTAGTTCCTGTAGGAGCTTCCTTTCCAGCCTCTGCACCTCCAATGTCAGTGCTGCAACAGGGTTTTTGCACTTGGTTTTCTTCCACACCTGGGGTGTGCTTCTCTCCTCTCCATTGCTTAGTTAGCCCCCATGTTCACTTACACATCTTAAAGACCCTGGGGCACCTGGGTGGCTTGGTCGGTGGAACGCCTGACTCTTAATTTTGGCTCAGGTCATGATCTCGCAGTTCATGATCTCAGTCCTGCGTCACGCTCTGCACTGTCACTGCGAGCCTGCTTGGGATTCTCTTTCTCTCTGCCCTTCCCACACGCTTCCTCTCTCAAAATAAATAAATATACTTTAAAAAAAAGAGACAATCTTATAGATTTAAGCCACTTGCAATGTGGCTAGATCAGATAGATGTACTGTATGTGTAAAACATATACCAGATTTTGAAGGCTTAGTACAGAAAAATGAAAAGAATGTAAACTATCTCATTAATAATTTTTATATTGGTTACATGTTCAAATTATAATATTTTGGATATATTGGGTTAAAGTATAATTCTATTGGACAGAATGTCTTTGAAAAATGCTTAAGTCAATGAGCATTTACTCTCTTTGGGCGACTGAAGAATTTCTAAATATGAAACAAGGTACAAAACACAGGTTAGAATTATAATTTACTCTAATTTCTACAAGGTCTGTAAATTATCAGAATATTAAAATTCCTCTGAAACATATTTTAAACATGTATATATTTATACATAAAAATTCAAATTATTAAAATGGCATGATATGACTGTTCACAGAGAAGAAGGACTAAAGAGTTCTTTTCTTTTTTTCTCCAATTTTCCCATTTTTGTCCTGTTTCTGGAGAAAAAATGTTGGTTACTTTGGTCAAAGATAATAATACAAATGGGGCTCTGAAAAATTATAAATATGTGTGCATGAGAGTAAGTATGAGTTTCTCTTTTTTTATTAAAAACATTACTACCATTTATCAAGATGGTAAATTGAATACATATTTTGTTTTGTTCAACATACTTATGGGTTAATTATATTTTAAAGATACAGTTAAATGTTTTAAATTTATCACTAACGTGAATATTTATATATTTGTGCATACTTCATACACACGGAGTTATATAAACCTTTTACCACAAGTTGTTAAATGAATAATGTACAGAAAGAGTAGAATTAAAATTTTGGTCTTTTTTTCTGTGAAACAGTCTTTGTGTGTGTGTGTGTGTATGTGTGTGCGTGTGTGTGTATGAAATGACTTGGTTACTTTCCGCCCAGATGGCAGAAATTCTGTATGATCTGTTAACACATGTTTAAGGGCAAGAGTGATATAACAAGTGATGATGAAATGCTTTGTTTTTAAGATTCTTTACTTATAAACCCTTTTCATTGTTTTAAGGTTTATTTGTTTGAGAGTGAGAGAGAGCACAGGTGGCGAAGGGGCCAAGGGAGAGAGAGAATCCCAAGCAGGTTCTGTACCACCAGTGCAGAGCCTGATGCGGGGCTCAAACCCACGAAACATGAGATCACGACCTGAGTTGCAGTTGGACACTTAACTGAGTGAGCCTCTCAGGCGCCCCTAAAACCCTTTTCATTTTTATTCATAGATAGGTTGTGGGCTACTACGTTAGTCAACTTGGGTTGTTGTAACAAATACCACAGCCTGGGTGGCTGACACTACAGAAATTCATTTTCTCACAGTTCTGGAGGCTTAAATGAGATCAAGATGCCATCCCAGCCTGTTTCTGGTGAGAATCCCCTTCTTGGTTTGCAGATGGCCACCTTCTCACAATGTGTTCCCATGGTCTTTTGTTGGTTCATGTGCATGGAAAGAGAGAGGTTGAACTCCCTAGTGTCTCTTTGTATAAGGACACTAATCCTATTGGATCAGAGCTCCACCCTATGACCTCATTTAGTCACAACTGCTTCCTTAATTCTGAATACAGTCAGACTGGGGGTGGTTAGGACTTCAACATATGAACTTGGAGGGGAACCAGACATTCAGTCTATAAGCCGGTACTCAGTCAATATGTAGAAGTCATCAAAAGCCAATTGCCCATTTCAGTCTTTCATTAGATTCAGTAGCCAACGCATATCCACTTAATTCTACAGCAGTGACAAATCTTGTGAAAGCTTCAACTGATTTAGTTCCAGGGTTTCTGTTAAAAGGAATGATCTTCTGGGCAGACAGAGAACACTCAGAATTTCTCAGCTCGTCACCTTCTTTCCCATTGCTGCAACAACATAAGCCCAGCCTCTCCCTTTTTTATTTTACCGGAAGGGAATGCCATGATTGCTCACCTGTTAGGAAACTCTCCAAGCCCTGCAGAGCCCCGGTAGAGACTCCCTTTAATATTCTTAATTTAAGTTTGCTTGTTGATGGCTTAACTTCAAAAGAAAAACTGAAAATTGCCATGCAGGTTATGTTATAACAGATCTGAATTTTCTCTTGAAATAGAAGCCACTCCCCAAAATTAGCTCAGTTCAAATGGTAAAATTAATTTTCCAGGCCCAGATCGGCCAGCTAGCAAAAGATAACAGGGCAAATATTTACACTAAAAGTAAGTATGATTTTGGGCTAGTCCATGACTTCAAATACTGTAGCCTTTCTTAACTTCTACGGAAAATCTTATGAAAACAAGTTTAAAAAAATTGTATGTTTTTCTATTATCTAACGAGATAGACGTAACGATAGTGAAGTGTAGCAAACATGCTTCAGGGTATTATCCATAATAGCAGAGCTCAACTGGCAGCGATAGTGACTCAATATTGGTGAGGTAATTTTAAGAGTATTTCCAAGGATGTTTTCAGTGCGTGCCCTACCCACCCACATCATAATTCTGATAAGACCATAAAATAAGAAATGGATAGAAACCAAATGGACTATGAGGTGTTCAGGTAATTGTTCATTCTCGGAATGGATTGAGACTCTTTGTGGAGTCTCTGATATAATAGATATACTCTGTCCTAAAGAATGTCATCGCATTATTCAGTGTGATTTCTTAGAACTGAGAGCTTCAGTTGTGCCTTTAGAAGCTATCCCAGTGTTCTTTGAGGCCAGCTGCCTCTGGATGGCACAGGGGGCTGTCATGGAGCCCTCCTGTACTCTGGTTTGTGGCTACTCTGTATGGGATTCCATGACTATGAAAAAGGCATCCTATAATCCCCCAAATAGGAACGCTAGCTGAGGTTCTGCTCAGAAAAGGAAAACCCATATCTGAATGGCACCTGTCCTGGTGAGGACAAACCACTGGCCTCCACGATGGAAGGGATCCAATGGAATTAACTTACCATCAAGAGTTTGGTTGATCTCTTTGAGGAGTTGTGCTACATCAGGGTGTTATGGATTAAACTGGGCTCCCCCGCCATCCAAATTTCATGTGTTGAAGCCCTAATCACCAGTACCACAGAATATGATCTTTGGAAATAGGATCATTGTAGATGAAATTAGTTGAATAAGGTCATCCTGGAGTAGGGTGGGCTCTTGATCCGGTATGCCCAGTGTCCTTACGAAAAGGAGAAATCTGGACACAAATATGCAAAATGCAGATGTTGGCAGCGATCAGAGAATGCTTCCATTTATAAGCCAAGAAACACCAAAGATTGCTCACAAAACTATCGGAAGCTGGGAGAGAGGCTTGGAACAGGTTTTTCCGCACAGTCCTCAGAAGGAACCGACTCTGCTGACAGCTTTGTCACAGCCTTTTAGCCTCTAGAACTGTGAGAGAATAAATGCTGTTGGTTAAGCCACTCAGTTTATGGTACCTTGTTACAGTAGCTTTGGCAAGCTAATATATCGGGGGCGTAGCGTTGGTTTCCTTTGCTGACCTGTTGGACATTCAGAAGTACCAGTGGCTTCACCTACTTTGGTAAGTGAGAGTCCATGCTGTTGGGCTCTGTCTCTGCCATGGTGACCGCTCTGGAGTGGTCAGTGACAAGGACTGACTGCCATCATGCAACCACGTCATTTTATTGAGTGCCTTTCCAGTGGTGAATGTTTTGGTGGGGATTAGCATTTAATTCGCGTTTAGAACCCACTCTCTTAGGTCATCTATAGGTCTCTACCATAGACTTGCTTGTCTCTACTCTCCCAGTCCTTTTCTTTCCAGGTCCTTAACCAGACATCCACACTACTGGCCGCTGCACAGAAATCTATACCTATTCTCACCTTGGGCTATTCTTCCTTGCTCACAAAGAGAATGACTAAATATACTGCTCAGAGCTCTATTGGGAAGAATTTCCCTTTCTCCTATTTTTCAAAGCCACCCCTATATGTATCTGTGATGCAGCCACCTCTATTTTTGGCTTGCACTCATGTGCTGAGACAACTCATCTATCAACTAACTTAGACTTTCCCTCATCTCTCAGCTGGTTGTATGGGTCCCTGCATATAGCCATGAGTGCAAGTCAGGGGAAGGACACCGATCCAACAATGGGTCACATGGGGCCTCTGAGCTATCTGCAGCCTATTCTGTCCTGTGTGAACTCAATCCAGGTGTACTGTCCCCATCTTGTGATGGACTGCTGCTGGGCCCGTCTGAACCTATGATGTGGTGAGTCTGATGGACTCCAGGTCATAAAGAGTGTTTCCGAATATATAGTTATTTGGTATCCTATGGTTGAGCATTTCATCTCTACCAGAGCTCAGAAATATGCCAAAGGCTGTTTATCAAAGACTGTAACTTCCTGCTATAGATGGCATGACCTTGTTTCCGAATCCCAAGAACCTATGTTGTGACTCTCCCACTGGAGCTTGTCCTAAGTTCTATATTGTATCTTCGACCATCGATACCTCCCACACCATAGGACTGCTGCTTAGGCCCAACTCAGTGCTGACAGCCTTCTTTGTTATGCAGGGCATTACCTACAGAACCCAAAGAGGCCTGCCAGGCTCGATGCTTCCTTCTTTTTGACAGGGGACAGAAGAGGCAGCAATGTGTCTTTTAATTTTACTTCAGCGTGTCCCTCACCGTGGGACCTCCCAAGTGGCTGGGTTGTCTCCCATCCTCTGGAATATGTGTGTCTTACCAGAATTTCCAGCACAAACACCAGCCACTTCTTGTGTTTTCTGTCCAGTCAGCACGAGGCCATCGATACAACAGATGAGTGTTGTGTTCAGAGGGATGCCGACAGTCCAGATGTCTTTGTACAATATTATGACAGAGGACAGGAAGGTTAACACAGCCTTGCAGAAAGATTGTAAGAAATAGTTTTATATGCTCTCCAATACTTGTGATTGTCTTTTAAAATCAGAAAAGAAAAGAATGTGTTAAAAAAAAGAATGTGTTTGCCAAATCAATGGTTGCCTACCATTTCCCCCCAGACATTACTAATACACTCTAGCAATTCAACCACATCTGGCACAGCAACTGGGTCACTGCAACTACTCAGTTAAGTCTATACTAGCCTATAGTCATTCTCCAGGATCCATCTGCTTTCTGCAGGATCTGGCCCGGAGAGTAAATAGATTTATGACAGGGGAAACCAACCCTGCACTCTCTCTAGGTCTTTATTAGTACCAGTAATCTCCACCATTTTTTTTGGAGATCTGATATCGTGTTTGGTTTACTATGTTGGCCAGTGTTGTGGGGAAGAGCAGTTTCAGATTTATATTTGGTTTTCCCCACATGGTAGTTTTTATTTCACAGATAAGAGATCTGATACAGGCGTTAGCCCCAATTTCCATATATCTATATCTATATCTATATCAATATCAATTCCAATTATGTACTCAGGGACTGGAGAAACAATTGCTTAGTGGCTCGTGGATGAAGTGGGCACACTATAAGGCAGAACCCTATATATTACATGGACACATGGGCTTCCCCCTCAAAGTAGAGCCATGATGATGCTTCAGGTCTCCCAAATGTCAACTCATAAATGTCTTGATATTTTCCCAGTGTACTATCACCTAGGTAAATGGCTGTAAATCCCTTTAGGCAAATATTTAAGGGAATAGTTATGGTATGATACTTGATGTTATAAGATCCTTCCTTTAGAGCTGCAATCACCCCTTCAGTCAATGATTTATGGGAACTTAGCAAAAGGTATTTTTTGTTGTTAGAATTTTTCCACCAGGGCCTTGATCTTCATGTCATAGACTGCCTTGGCTGAGGGTTCTGACATCTCTGGAGCTCTATTATATTTGCCCTTCTGCTGAAGGCAATTAGGGACTTCTTGGGAGCTTCCGCCTAGATTCTGTCTCTCGTACAACCATTAACTATCTATTAGCAGCTCTTTTTTTTAAATTTTTTGTTAACATTTATTTTATTTTTGAGACAGAGAGAGACAGAGCATGAACGGGGGAGGGTCAGAGAGAGAGGGAGACACAGAATCCGAAATAGGCTCCAGGTTCTGAGCTGTCAGCACAGAGCCCGATGCGGGGCTTGAACTCACGGACCGCGAGATCATGACCTGAGCTGAAGCCACCCAGGCGCCCCATAGCAGCTCTTAATTTCTCATTACCCTGCAGGGTATTAATGCATCTTTGTAATCATCAGCTAACCCAAGTTTGGCGTCTTGCTGTCTCAGCAAGACATTGTTTCTCTCGTTTTTTGTTTTTTTTTTTTTCAAATGTCTGCAGCATCATACCTGACACATTATTTTGCCACATCAAGACATGGTTCCAGGTCACTATCAGTGCAATCCTCAGCAACTGAACCACTACCATATGTCGGGGACCATTCATATCCTATCCACCAAGCAGGACACAGTCTCATCTGCTGAGCAATGAGTGAACCATCCCCAAGCGCTGTTCTTACCACTATTTTCTCAGATCGTGTCTAGTACCATTTGTGACAGTCCAGGTCCTCCAAGGAGAAGATTCAAATAATTTTATTAGGAGAAATGCCTGTGAGAAACAACGGTGAGAAAACATGGAGAAGCTGGGAAAGCCATCAGAGCTCAAGTAATTCTGACCCTGCGTGAAGGAGAAAAGAAGAATGGTGGGTGAAAGCATCCTGGACCATTGTGCAATCTGACAAAGTCAGCAAAGCCACCGGGGAGTCCACAAAGCAAAGTTGTTCGTTAGAGAAGTTTTCTGCATCCCAGGATTGGTTCCGTCTTAGTATCACGGAGTTGCTTGCTCACTTGCTGGCAACAACCTATGGGAAGCACTGTGTCTGTTCAGACGTGGTGATGCATTTCAGAGAGCAGCTGGGGCCCCGGGTCAATTACACGCCCTCTAGTTGGAATTTTGCAATGTTTGTTCTCATGGCCACAAAAATGCCCTCCTATAGGTCCTTCCTGGTGGATGCCTTATGAACTTAACCTAAGATTTCAGTCTTGTAGGAAATGGACCTTGACCCAACACCAACAAAACCTTTCTACTGAAGTTATTACAATCATTCATGGGCATGTGACTGTTGTAGTCTCACGTAACTCTGCCCTTAGAATTTCAGGATGGTTTAATGTTTTGCTGTTGCCGTCTTGAAATGCTTAATAATTTTTGAACAAATGGGCTGCTATTCCATTTTTCATTGGATCTTGCTAGTTATATAGCCAGATCTGTCAACCCTACCAGAGAAATATAGTAGTCATCCTGGATGAAAAATACTGGGGCTTTTTGGCTAAAATATTGTTTGTTCTTTTCAGAGATATTCCAGACAGCTTTTCAGCAGCTGTTTAACTCCACTCTGAAAAGTTTCCCGTTTTAAGAGACCAATCATCAGCTCACTTCTGTTGAGATATTTAATACTTATATTTCCATTGGATTCTATACCACTTAAAATCACTACTGTTTATGAGAACACAACTTCCTCTCTGGAAGTCCAACAAAACAGCTTGAATTCAGTAACCAGCATTATCATGGTCAATTACATAGCATTCAATTTCCTTTTAGCAAGCCAAAGGGAAGTTTATGCTTAGAATGAACACATCTGTCCACACCTATATAAATATTATAGATTACATTAAAAAATCCATGACTGGGGAAAAAAGCCAACTAGATCTCTAGAAAAGACCCAGATGAATGTAAGGACATATTTTCATTGCCTGGATTTGGTAATTTAGTTTCTTGTTTCAGGTTCTCATACAAAGGCTTATCAACACTTTTCCCATTGATGACTGGCTGAGTTACAGTTGGCCAGTGGATCATTTCCAGAATCTTAAGAGTTACTGGACGATCCTTGTTACATCAGACAGTTGAACTCCTCCTCTAGCAACAGGAGCAAGAAGGACCAGCCTAAGTCCAACTGCACATGATCTTCTCCAGAAAATCTCCTAATAGGAAAAATCATGGCAGTGATAACAACCTGGATGCTGCACATTCATCCTGTAAGCTAACTTTGTCCACCCTTGGCCCAAAGAGGGTACTGAGAAGACAAAAGTAGCTCTGATGGCTGTCTGCTGAGCTGGCCTGGCTCTAACAGCTGGGCCATGGTATTCTGCTGAACAGAAAGAATGTCACAGAACAAGTCAGACAAGCCCACTCTGTGACTGTGATGGGGCAAAACAAAAACAAGGCCAGTTGTTTTTACGGAATTTTATGGAATCATGTCTGGTGGAGCACAGCCAAAATCAAGAACACCGTCCACATCACAAAAGGGTGAGACACCCCCCTCCTTTTGCTGCATGAGTGATTGGTGTTTCTTCAGCAATTATAACTTTACCCTACTTCACTCTCCTGCCTTTAGATGAAAAATTATTGAGATACCTTAGAATTGCCCCTACTTTCTGACAACACTTAATTCAGAGTCAAACTATGCTTTCTTGAACCTTCTCCAAAATTATGAAACATCAACCCTCAATGCCACAACACCCCCCAGCACTCTTTCACGTACACGCTCCATGGTTCACCATGGTGTTCTGGTATTCTCCTTCATAGCAACCAGCCGATAAACCCAGCTTTGTTTGACTACAGGTGTGCTTTTGGTGGGCTACCGCTAGAGGGCGCTGATAGTTCTGCTCAGCTTTTAATTTTGAGTTTATCTTTATTTGTATGGCTATTGTTAAAAGTTGGGCTCCTCACGGAAATGGAAATGCAGGAGCTGTGTTGATTTTGTTCACACTGTGTTCACAAAGCCTGTACAAAGCCTGGCGTTTTGTAGTCTATTAATAAATACTTGTTGAAAGAATGGAGAAGAAAGGAAATCTGAGAATAGAAGAAATCAATATATTTGACTTGAAAAAGTTGCAAAAAAAAAAAGGATTCTATTTACTTTGTAAAACTACATAAGCAAATTTCACCGAGTATGACAAGCCTAGAATCAATAGCCTTATTTTCTTAAGACTACCTTGAAAACAGCCACTCTACAATGGGATATTATTTGGCCATAAAAAGGAATGAAGGGCTGATATGCACTATAGCATGAATGAAGCTTCGGATTGAATTTAGATACTTATATTCATACAATTCACCTATTTAAATAGTTGAGGGCATTATATTAGTATAAGTATCTAAATTCCATCTCAATAAGGCTGTTACCAAAAAAAAAAAAAAATGACCATCAATAGAGATTTTATACCTATTAGAGATGATACTCTTGAGGTTTTTCATGACATGGAAACACAGTATTAACATTTTCCTGTGCAAGATGGCAAGACGCAGAAATACACATTGTTTTGTAAAATATATTTATACACACAGAGAGAATAAAAGGAAATGCCCTAGAAGATTGATGCTATTTATATCTGCACTCCAAGAGATTTTCATTTTCCACTGCACGGTTTTGATATTTTCCAAATATTCCACAATGAGAAGATATGACTTATAATCAGAACAATATTACAGAAATATTTGGCTGGAATCCTGTGATTTTTGTCTTGACGCAACTGTATTGCAAAATAGAAAAAAAAAAGGTTTGGTTTCTCTCAAGGTAGCCATTCCTCACAGAGGACACAGGAAATATATATACATGAAAATGGTGTCTTTTTTTTTTTGACACATCATGATCACTTTCTCAAGAAAATGGGCTTCCAGGAATTAATACTTTCTGATGGCATTTGGTGATGGCAATTGGGTCAAAATTGCCCAGAGAGTCAAGGCCAAAATTCTGATTTTTCACAACTCATCGTAAAAATAGTATGCCCTAAAGAAGGCAGTATTAAATGCTTGATGTTCACTGATGACTTTCCAGAAATAAAAAACCCTGATCTTAAAAAGCCAAGTTCTTCTTTAAAAATTTTTTTTCAACGTTTATTTATTTTTGCGACAGAGAGAGACAGAGCATGAACAGGGGAGGGGCAGAGAGAGAGGGAGACACAGAATCGGAAACAGGCTCCAGGCTCTGAGCCATCAGCCCAGAGCCCGACGCGGGGCTCGAACTCACGGACCGCGAGATTGTGACCTGGCTGAAGTCGGACGCTTAACCGACTGCGCCACCCAGGCGCCCCTAAGTTCTTCTTTAAAACAGAGGTTAAGAAAGTCTCAAGCGGTATAGAAAAATGCTAAAATTATAGTATATAAAATATAGTAAAATACATAGAACTTTTATAGAGAAAATTTTGCAAATCACAGTGAAATGTACAGAAGGAAGGGAAGATAGATTTATTAAAGAGGTGAAGCTGGAGAAAATGGGAGGCCTATTGTGAGAAGGAATATGAAAGAGGAGAAAGAAATTTGGTAGATAATTTATGACATAGCACTGTATTACGGGAAGCAATGCTACTTATGTACTCATTCAGAAATACCCATGGGGGGATGTCTGGGTGGCTCAGTGGGTTAAGCTCCAACTTCGGCTCAGGTCATGATCTCGTGGTTCGTGGGTTCGAGCCCCATATCAGGCTCTGTGCTGACAGCTCGAGCCTGAGGCCTGCTTCGGATTCTGTGTCTCCCTCTCTCCCTGCCCCTCCCCCGCTCACACTCTGTCTCTCTCTCTCTCTTTCTCTCAAAAAGAAATAAACCTTAAAAAAAGATAAGAAATGCACATAAGACACAAGCATCACAGTCTCTGTCCTCAAGAAGCTTCATACTAGTTGGGGATACCAAAGAAAGACAGATTCAAAAATACATACAGATGTTTCTCGAACAGTATGTGTCAATAGCAAATTCACATTAGGACTCTGAACAGACATCAAGAATGCACAGAAGAGAGAAGGAAGTAGCCTTGCCATTCGGCTCCTGCAAATCAGGTAGTCAGAATACGAGTGTATCCTGTACATAGAGCACATAAAGTCCCCTTGGAACCCAGAAATAGATTTTATTCTCTTCTGAGAATAATTGGAAATGACCCAGCTGCCTGAATTCCTTGCTTCTTTTTTCAGAAGTATTTTTTTTATGTTTATTTATTTTTGAGAGAGGGAGAGAGGGAGCAGTGAAGGGGCAGAGAGAGAGAGAGAGAGAGAGAGGAAGACACGGAATCCGAAGCGGGCTCCAGGCTCTGAGCCGTCAGCAGAGAGCCCAGTGTGGGGCTCGAACTCATGAACCGCGAGATCATGACCTGAGCCGAAGTCTGACACTTAACTGACTGAGCCACCCAGGTGCCCCTCAGAAGCACTCTTAAGTACCTCTCCCTGTCTATTCAGCTCTGCTTCTGTTTCCCAAAAACTTAGTTTTATCCTGATTTTCAATTCTGCCTAGAATCTCAGTTTCGTCGATGCTATGGGCTGAATGTTGGTGCTCCCCTAAAATTCGTATGTTAGAACCCTAACCATTAGTGTGATGATATTTGGACATGGGGCTTTAGGGAGGTGGTTGGGGTTAGAATGGGTCAGGAGAGTGGGGGCTTCACGATGGGATTAGCGCCCTTTTAAGAGACCCTGGAGAGCTTGCTTGATCCCTCTCTCTCTCTGCCACGTGAGGACACAGCCAGAAGGTGGCAGTCTGCAAGCCAGGATGAGAGCCTTCACCAGAACCCAGCCATGCTGGTACTGTGACTTCCAGCTTCTAGAACTGTGAGAAATAACCTTCTGCGGTTTAAGACACTTAGTGTATGTTATTTTGTTATGGCAGCCCAAACTGACTTTCCCCGTTATCCCTTAAAGAACTTACATGGTAAGACATTTTATTTTATTATTATTTTATTCAAAAACAAAATTTTTTTTAAATCTTTATTTTTGAGAGTGAGAGAGACAGAAGGTGAGTGGGGGAGGGACAGAGACAGAGAGAGACACAGAATCTGAAGCAGGCTCCCAGCTCCGAGCTGTCAGCACAGAGCCCGATGCGGGGCTCGGACTCATGAAACTATGAGATCACGACCTGAGCCAAAGTCGGACACTTAACCGACTGAGCCACCCAGGTGCCCCTCCTATATAAATTTTCTATCCTAATTGCGTGACACCAGTTTTAAATTAATTGATCTTTTGATTCTCTCAAAATAGAGATAAGGAAAAGTAGTTTCCTGTATGCCGTCTGCTTGTTTTCATTACGATAAAATAGGAATGACCCAAAGAAACAATGGCTTTGCTAGTTTTTCATTTCCGAAACGTTAATTAACATTACTTTTGAAAAATCTGTCTTGGAAAGACATTCCTTTGCATATTGAACTGTACTCATGTAAGTAGTCAGTATAAATCACTCTTTCCATATGATTTATTTGCTCAGGCTTCATAAAACTGCCTTTTATAGTAAATTAGCTCGGCGGGCACATGGGGAGATCACGTTCTTAGAAACCGATTCTTATTCTGTTGTATTACTGACGTGTTTCAGCTGTACTAATGTGCTTCTGGCAACGGTTGCTGCGAACCTTTTGCTTGGGAAGCCACGTTTGTCGTGCTCCGTGGTGAGGAACTTCAAGTCCCGACCCAAGCATGCCTGCAGGAGCTGGAGGAGATATAATTTACTTCCTGAGAAGCTGGCTATACCCGTCAGAACGCTGGCAGTCCACCTGTCCTGGCATTTCACGCAGTGCTTGTTTTCCAAACCCAAGAAACATAAACTGCTGTCTCTAATTAACAGCAGAGCATCCCTCTTGTCCAAGTCCTGAAATGATCCTGCTGCTCGATCTGGCATAAAGCTTCTAGCAGAGTCCTGGTGGCAGGAAAAGACATTTCTAGAAGATAATTTAGGAGACAAGCTGTATGCCCACTTTTCTAAGCACTTTAAGTGAATCTTTTGGATCCGAATATCGTACTACGGCTGCATATTTCAGTCACGGTGTCTGAGCGCCTAACAGATCTCCCTTCACTGGACTGACTGCATTCTGATGTGCAGCCGTGGGCTTCTTAGAAAAGCCAGGAACTCTTAGCTCACTGTAAAAGCTGACAGAATTTTATGATAGGTCACAATTTCCTGTTCACTTTGGATTCCAAGGTCTCTAGTTAGGACTTGTCTTGATGCTAAGCTAAGGCATGGTATATTTGCTTTTCTCCTTTCAATTCTGTTTTGCTCCCTTTCTGCGTCGTTATTTTTATTGCGTTACCCTTCCTCAATGACTCTTTTCAAATCCTTTTTGTTTTTTCGCCTTTGTAATGGGAAAGTAGAAACACGTGATGAATAATTTGGGTTTTAAAATTCACGTTGAAAATCGGAACTGTATAAAGTGACATTGATTTGATATCTCCTAAAGGTTCAATCCTACACATACCTCTCAGGAAAGAGAGAAATCATCACCTGTCGAAGCTGGCAGTAAAATGTGGGCCATCCCAATCCTCTACACGGACAGTGAGACGGGCATTACCAAACGCTGAGAATCTTGCTGAAAAGAGACAAAAAATGATTACGACCTCCCTCTCCCTCTCAAAAGTATGTCACACTTCATGAAATCTAAAGGCAGTTATAACTGTCCAGTCACTGGAAACACAAGGGCTTATGAGGTTGCACTCAATTGTATACGACGCTTTATCATACACCTTGAAACTATTTCTGTGGACTTCTGAGCAGGACGTGGAAAATTCTGGCTTGTTACTTTATCTAAACTTTACATACTAGGATAGATCAAAAATTGCTAGGCTCACGTATCATTTTCAGTATTATTAAATTTCAATGCATCTTACATATTTACTTCCCGAGAAAAGAAAAAAAGAACGGCAACTTTGGCTTCATACAAAGAGAAAAGGGGGAATTGGGCTAGGACTAATTTGTAAATATAGACTAGTTCCTTTTTTTAATTTTTGAAATTTTTTCCTAGGACAGGTCAGAATAGTTTTTCCCGAATTCAGGGCCTCGCAACATGGGGTTTCCCCCATATTGACATTTTTTTCATTAGGAATGAGATTTGTAGAGCACCCAATATAAGGCAAAAGACATGAGACTACCCAGAAGACCACAGGCTGATGTAACCAAGAGTCACACCCTGCACTGTTTCTCAGCTTGACATCTCTATTCTGCCCTTTTCTTATGTTATCTCTGAACGCTTACTCTCTGATGAATCCTACAGATGAATGTTGAGCCCTCTCGCCACAGGAGCTAGTTGCCAGGGGGTGAGATTTTTTTTAAATAGAAAGACAGAGATTTTCTTTATAAAATTTTCTTTATAATCATCGCAGGCCTTGATGCTCGCTGTTTGGATTTCTTTTAAAATGTAATCAGTAGGGCTCAAGGCTATTTTTAATTTTAGTTAGAAAAATTAATGTGCCATTTCTAGCTCCCAATTATTGTGCATTAAATTGAGATACAAGGCACTAAATTTTGAGCCACGTCTGAATTTAATTTAATTAACTTTTTTTTTTTTCTTTTGGTGCCAATTCGGATGCATTCCCAATAATACCCTCAACATGAAAAGAGAAAGTGGGTTGAAATAAAAGTTAGGAATTGTGTTTTTCCCTGGCCCTGGGGCTTGTCGCCATTGAATAAGCCTGAGAGCTTGCAGAAAGTTCTTGCTTAGAAGTGGACCTTTTTGTGACCTCCCTGACTTAATGATTCTACCTTATCTGGGAAGTTTATCTTCTTCCACCGAGCAATTTCAGAAGCATGTAGAATGTTAAAAGAAGAAGTGGACAGTCTCCTAGCCAGTCGCACTCAGATATTGGAAACCATAATGAGAAGACATCAGACAATTAGACAATACGTAGCAAGAGATTTTACACAGAACAGTCCCGTTTCTAGAAATTTATTTAAAAATGATATATGAGAGACAGAATTGTAGAACAGTGACATTGCAAACAATGTCACTGTGGAATGTCACTGTGCAAAGAATAAGTACATGCATCATCTGGGGGAACTTCGTTCCCCACTTTACCAGTAAGATTACCTATTACCTGAATCCCATGTTCTCTTTCTTTGCTTCACTCTTGTTTTGCTGGATCCGATCCTCTAATAGCTTCTTGCAAAAGGATGCAGAGAAAGTTATTTCAAAAAAATATTTTGTGCTTCTGAAAATGACTTTAATCTATACTTTCACTTAGTACTGTCGCTGGATATTGATTCAGTTTGAAAGACATTTTCTGTTGACTTCTAACTGCCAATGTTGCCTTTGAAAAGTCCTATGCCATTATAATTTCTCATCCTTTGCATACCTTATGTCAATGTTCTGAAATTTCAGTCATATGCCATCATGGGATTACTCTTTAATTTATTGCATTTGGTTTTTTTGATGACCCTTTTAAAATCTAGAGTTCAACATCCTTTGGTTTTGAAGAGTTTTGTCATATTGTTTTCCAATATCTTTCCCCCACTTTCTCCCTGTCTTGAAAGAGACATTTGACTTCCTGGACTGATCATCTAATTGTCTTAATTTTTCTTTATAAGTTTGCATCTCTTTTTTGTTTTCTTTCTTTCTTTCTTTCTTTCTTTCTTTCTTTCTTTCTTTCCTTCTTTCTTTCTTTTTTAAGGTTTATTTATTTTTGAGAGAGACAGAGAGAGAGAAGGAGGGGCAGAGAGAGAGGAGGAGACACAGAATCTGAAACAAGCTTCAGGCTCTGAGCTGTCACCACAGAGCCCGACGAGGGGCTCCCACTCATGAAATGCGACATCGTGACCTAGGCTGAAGTCGGGTGCTTAACCAACTGAGCCACCCAGGCACCCCTACATCTCTTTCTATGTATGTTTTATCTTATGAGAGATTTCCTTTATTAGTCAATTACTATTTTTTTTTATTTTTGCCATCACATTCTTTGAATTTCCATGAACTCTTTCTTTCTTTAAATCGTGCTTTTATACTATTCCATGTATTCCATATTAAGGTACTTGTATTCTCCTTATCTCTAAATGTCTTTCCTACGTTTATTTGTCTTTTACGGCTATAAAGTTTCTCAGTATATATGGGATAATAAAAAAGAACAACACCCGAAGCTGATATGGTGTTGTACGTCAATTATACTGCAATAAAAAAGAAAATGAAAGAACAACTTTTGCTGTGGTTACCATTGCTGATCTTTACTATTGCTATATTTGGGATCTACTAATTTCTGCTCCCTCCATTTATCTTTCTTTTGGTTTGTGTTTCCTGTTCTTTCTCTAACCTTTAAGAGGGATGCTCAGCTTATTAATTTTCAGCCACTTGATGAAAAGTTATGCTCCTGGTGAAATGCAATAATAAAGAAACCTCAAACTGACTTTAAATATGATCACTTCCATAAATAAATGCAGAGGAAATGTTCGATAAAATTCAGTATCAATACCGGTATCAGAAATAAAACAAAATGACATCATAAATATCCTTAACCTCAAAAACCTATGATATGTCATTTTGGGAACATCATAGTTAATGGTGAAATCTTGAAAGTATTCCCTTCACATCAACAGCAGAACAACAAGAGTGACAACTGGCATTTCTATTCAACACCGTTCTAGACAACACAGCACAACAACAACAACAACAAATGTCAATGATAACAGGATAAAAAGATACGAAGTTATTCATAGTCCATTCCTGATATCTAAATAAATTGCACATGAATCAACTATTTAAATACTTGAATGAAAATGTAAAATCCTGAAAAAGTTATAAGATCATTTCTTTATGATCCCAAGAATGAAAGAGTTTTTGTTTTAAACTAAGCCTTTAAATCCAATGGCAACAAATACATTAATAACTTCACCCACATTAAAATGAAAATCTTCTGTATGGGGCACACACACACACACACACACACGTTAATTAAAACTGACCCAGAATTTTTGCCTCTGGGAGTCTATTCTGTGGATATGGCTCTACCCTCCAAATGACATTGTGTCATTGTTTGTAATAGTAACATCTTGGAAATGTGCATCAAAATGGAATTATAATTATTATTATTAAAAACAATGAGAATACTCCCTGATAATATTATATGTAAGGTATACTGCTAAGTGTATAAACCAAGATGCAGAACAGTAGATAGATAGATAGGTAGATAGATAGATATCTCAAGCCATTTTTTGTACAAGAAAAGGAAAACCTAAGAACAAATATGTTGTGTTCCTTTATAACTGCATAAAGAAACATTGAAAGAACACACAAGAAAATAATGAAAGTAGCTATCTATACGAGGTGGAAGTGAACAAGCCGGGGAAAACACTTCCTAAATTTGAACAATTAGCAAACTGGGAAGACATACTTTACCAACTACGAAGGCTTATTTTAAAGCTATAGTTATAAATACAGTGAAGTCATAAAACAGAGATAGACATAGAGACCAATAGAACAAGGAATTCAGAGAGAGATTTGACGTTTGACGATGGTGGTACGGTACGAAATGTTCAGGTTCACCATGTTTCTATGTGCTTCCCCACATTTCTCATACTCTGTCACTTAGGCTGAAGCCATGTGACTAGTTCTAATCAATAGGCCATAAATAAAAGTGATGTGTGTCCCTTCCATGTCCAGGCAGTTATCGAAAAAGACAGATGAGAGGCCACTAAGGTATGGCAACATTCAACTTCTTGTTCTGGGTAGAAGGTGTAAAGATTTTGTTTGATCATTTTTCCCTATAATGTACATGTACTATTTCATATATGCTTTTGTGTTAGTTAGAGTTCTCCAGAAACAGACCAATAGGAGATATATGTGTATATATGTGTGTGTGTGTGTGTATATATATATATAACCTCATAATATACATTTAATATAAGGAATTGGCTTACAGGAGTATGGCGTTTGAGAAATCCAAGATCTGCAGTCAGCAAGCTGGAGACCCAGGAGAGGTGACGGCATAAGTTCTAGTTGTGTCTGACTCAGAAAGCAGGGCAAGACCCATGTCCCTGCCCAAAAGTCAGGCAGAGAAAGCGAATTCTCCCTCAGTCTGTTTTGTCCTATTCAGGCCTTCAGAGGGTTGAATGAGACCCAGTCACATCGGAGAGGGAGATTGGTTTTACTCAGTCTTCTTAGTCAAATGTTAATCTCATCCAGAAATGCCCTCCCAGACACTCAGAATAATGCTTGACCAAGTATCGGGGTACCCTGTGGCCTAGATAAGTTGACACATAAAATTCTCCACCACAAGTCATAGGCTTTCATACACAAGCTTCATACGCATCTCCTTAAACAATACTCGATCTCCAAATGAACACAGTAACAAAATCATAATTCTGCTGAGATGATACAAATAGCTTCTGTGCAACCCCAAATTCAGGGTCTTTCCCAGAAGAGAAGGTAACATCCTTGAGTAAGGTTTATTCCTTGATATCCTGTAACTTAAATGCTAGGATGTAAAATTAACAAGACACATATCACTACATTTTATATTATATGATGAGGGGATAAAAGAGGGAAGAAAACAAAAATATTGGTTAATATATGTGTTAGTTCAGGCTGCTATAACAAAGTACCACAGACTGAGTGACTTACAAACCACAGGTATTTATTTCTCACCGTTTTTGGAGCCTGGAATTCTGAGATCAGGGTGCCTGCATGGTCAGATTTGGTGAGAGCTCTCAAATCAGGCAGACTTCTGATTTCTTGTATTCTCAAGTGATAGGAAGAGAGATAGCCGGATCTCTGGCTTCTTCTAAGGACGTAAATCCCATTCATGAGTGTCTCACCCGCATGACCTAATTACCTCCCACAGGCTGCATCTGCAAATACAGTGGGGATTCAAGTTCCAGCGAATGAGTTTTTGGAAGAGGGGACACACAGCGCGCGCGCACACACACACACACACACACACACAAGCATGCACATACAAACATATAAGAAAATAATGAGGAAATACTCATGACAGTCGCAGTACTCATTCTGTGTGGCAGTAGCTGCCATTTGTAACTATCTTCTATCCAGTCTGTATTCCCTTTGCCTTCAGCAAGCAGCTCAGCTGGTCAGAGTTCTTCACCTGGTGATTGAAACCATCATTTCTGAAAGGTCTCCGTCATTAGCGGTTTTCCCTGTAGTGGTTGTTGTGGTTTCCCGTTGACGTGGTAACACCAAAAGAACCCTAAAGGATCTCCTGTGTTCCTGACCTTACCTTCATTGTGAGGCAGCACTGCAATTTCCCCTGTATAGTCAGAATCAGTCACCCCAGCCAGCACTGTAACTCTCTTCTTTGCCTGTTGATTCAGACGCACGAGGAACCCAAAGGGGCCAGATGTTGGTCCTCACTTCCAGTTCGATGGGATCATTGCTGTGTCTCCTGGTGGAGGCATCCCTTACTTAGTACTTACTAAGGCACCCCTTACTAAGTACCAGGTCAGCAGGGCATAGAGTCAGGAGAGCAAGAAGTGTTGCTATTGGATCACTAGGGGCAATCCTGAGGGGTGCCACTCTTGTTTCCACCCCTAGATTCCTGCACCTATGAATCTTGGCTGTGGGAGAACGAGCACCTTTTTGGTTGTGGGAGGGGTCAGCTTCAACAACTTATCCTTTACCCCAGAAGGGATATGCCCACATGCTCACACTCTTTACCATTGGAAATAAAGTCATTACAATCTTTGAATCTAATTAGAGATTCTACTCCAGGAACCTCCAGATGAACTCAGAAAACTCATTATTGATATTCTATTCCTCCAGAACCATACTCAGTACCTCTATCCGTATTAGGATTCTCCAGAGAAACAGAACCAATAGGCGATCCCTAGGTGGATCCCTACCTCTATCTCTAACTCTTCCTATATGAGGAGATTTATTATACGGAATTGACTCATGTAATTGTGAAGGCAGAGAAGTCCCCAGATCTGCAGTCGGCAAGCTGGAGATCCAGGACAGCCAATGGTCTAGTTCCAGTCTGAGTACAAAGGCCTGAGAACCAAGAAAGCCAATGGTGTAAATTCCAGTTTCAGTGTGAGTCGAGTCCAAGGGCAGAAGACCAATGTCCCAGCTCAAAGAAAATCAAGCAGAGGGTGAATTCTTCCTTACACAGTCTTTTTTTTTTTTCTATTTAGACCTTCAAGGGATTGAATATGTTCCTCCCATATTGGGGGGGTGGGTACAATCTGTTTTACCTAGTCTTACAATTCAAATGTTAATCTCATCAAGAAACACCCGCACAGGGGCACCTGGGTGGCTCAGTCGGTTAAGTGTCCGGCTTTGGCTCAGGTCATGATCTCAGTTCGTGGGTTGGAGCCCCACATTGGGCTCTATGCTGACAGCTCAGAGCCTGGAGCCTGCTTCAGATTCTGTGTCTCCCTCGTTCTCTCTGCTCCTTCCCCATTCGTACTCTCTCTCTCTCTCCCCCCAAAATAAATAAACATTAAAAAAAAAAAAGAAACACCCCCACAGACCCACTCAGAACAATGTTTAACCAAATATCTGGGCATCTCGTGGCCCAGGCAAGTTGACATAAAATGAACCATTATAGCTTTTTCATACGTTTGCTATTTTTTCCACAATTCTTTGTGAATTATACAAATTAGAATGGGTGAAGGATGATTCCTCCCAAATATTCTAGGCAAAGAAAATATTATCAATTAATGCTGTTGGCATGTTATATCACAAATTATTAGTTGGTACATAAAAATTTTTACCACAATGTTTTTATGACAGATTTAATCTTTTTACAACACGAAATGATTTATTTACTTTATTCCGTTAATGATTTTTAACTTAAAGTATTTTGTCTGATATTATAATTTCCACTTGTGTTTTCCTTTGTTAGTATTTTCCTGATATTTTGTTTTTTATTTTATTTCTGAATGATGTGTGTAATTTTTAATAAACATTGCTTTTAAAAGCACTTAGTTTAGGGGCGCCTGGGTGGCGCAGTCGGTTAAGCGTCCGACTTCAGCCAGGTCACGATCTCGCGGTCCGGGAGTTCGAGCCCCGCGTCAGGCTCTGGGCTGATGGCTCGGAGCCTGGAGCCTGTTTCCGATTCTGTGTCTCCCTCTCTCTCTGCCCCTCCCCCGTTCATGCTCTGTCTCTCTCTGTCCCAAAAATAAATAAACGTTGAAAAAAAAATTAAAAAAAAAATAAATAAAAGCACTTAGTTTAATTATCAAATTTTACTCCTCTTAAGGGGCAATATATTTCACAGTCGAAATTTACTATCAAAACTATATGGTTGGTTTTATATCTGCCATTTTGTCTTATACTTCCTTGTTTTATTTATTTTGGTTTATACTTTACTTTGTTTTATTTGTTCTTGTTTTGGTCCATTTGCTTTTACTATAGAAACTCTCTTGTTTATTGTTATTTTATTTAGCACTTTAGAAGAGAGAGATGAGCAAACACCAGCCTGGTGAGAGACTTCAGGGCACTCGAACCTCAAGGTCTGGAGAAAGTGAGGCGAGCCTGTAGCAGGTACGATTTGCTTCAAAGCACAGCGGCTGGCTGCTTAATTCATGTCACAGGACAGCTGCAGCATGAGTTTAACCGTAGGTAGAAAAGACTCTATAAGCTTTTTATACTGAGTGGCATTAATACTCGGATCTGTAAAATTGCAAGCCACGTGATTTCAGCGTGCTGTGGAGTGGTCTGGCAATATGCTGGGATATTGTTAGGCCAGGCCCGGGTAGACACCTGTACCTTTGCTGCCCAAATTCTGGATTTGCATCAGTGACCAAAACGACTCACCTTTGATTCGTGTGTCCTGTTTACAGCCCTAGTTACACCAGGCCGATGTTTGCTCATCAGAGCATTTGCTTCTTCGCTGAGTCCGAATCTTTCTATGAGTTTTAGCCTCTTTGGAAACAGTCGCTTCATTATTTTCTTTACATGCACACACACACACACACACACACACACACACACGTCTAGTTACAGCTCTAGGATGGACTTGGGATGGGCTAATGCACCTGTGGAGTCAGGTTGGTCAGACCTACACAATTTCATGTAAAGAGGCAGTAGAATCAGACGTAGGGTCCAGGACTGAAAATGTGTCCTGGAGAGAAAATGTGGAGCTGGTGACAAAGGTGGCCGGCATGGCATATTTCTACTCTTGGCCAAAAGAGAACAACAGATCAAATGTGACTCTGAGGGAGGTGCCGCAGGGTGCACAAAATGTGCACAAAATCACACGAAATTGGTAAATGTCCCGTGAATTAATTTCAAGCTAGGAGAATTTTTTTTTTTTTTCTTCTGGGATATTAGTTCTCAGGTTTTGTATTCTTGACCAATTGGCATCCCACTATGGCTGAAGCCAGGATGGTTTTCTCCTTCCCCTTGACATTTTTTTGTGGCTGCTATGGTTTTTGACAACACTAAGCATGGAATCCTACAAATAATTTGGGCTAGGATGATAACTGGGGGGTTAGGGATGGCTTGTTCTCTAAACGTTGTTGGTGTGGAGTTAGCACTGAGATGATGTTGTGTCTCTTATTAGATCATTAAATGCTGTATAAACGAGGCCCATGGGGTATGTGACATCAAATTAATCCAAGCTGTGAGACTCTAAAAGTGATTGCACGTATTCTGTTAAGAAGGAGCCAAGCTGCCGAGAGCATTTCACCACCAGTCAGGCTAAAAGAACTGTTCTCCCTGACATTGAGGCAAATAAGAGGTTGATGATCAGTCTTTACACTGAAAATTTTGAACTCCGAATTTTCACTTGTGGGACTACAAATATTTGATTTTGGATTTTAACATTCTTGTGCTTTGTTTGGGAAGCGTGAGATTTAAATTTTTAAATGTCTGTTTCAGAGTTTGATAATGGAGGAGACTCTTCTCTTGGCATACGGTAGGGCGAGACTTTTTATCATTAGAGTCACTTTATATGTGTTTTAGTATTGAGTTTTGCAAGGTCATTCACATTTATTCCAGACAGTTGCGTCTGGGTGACGGGAACATAAATCCCAACAGGTATAAGTTCACTGACTTGATCCTTTGCTGTAAAAAGAATCTTGATCAGGTGCATTGCTAGATGAGCTGAGCCAACATCTTGATAAATGAGGCATTGACTTAGTCAACGGATGGTGGCAATGAAAGAAGTGTAGTGAGTGGGGGAGGCAAAATTGCCTCCCAACTGAAGCTCCTTCCACAATGGAAAAGATCCAATGTAATCAGGCTTTACTGGTTAGCTGGCTGCCCCCAATTTGTTACGGTGCCCATTTTAATGTTTTCTTTTAACGTTTATTTATTTTTGAGACACAGAGAGACAGAGCATGAACGGGGAGGGTCAGAGAGAGAGGGGGACACAGAATCGGAAGCAGGCTCCAGGCTCTGAGCCATCAGCCCAGAGCCGGACGCGGGGCTCGAACTCACGGACCGCGAGATCGTGACCTGAGCCGAAGTCGGACGCTTACCCGACTGAACCACCCGGGCGCCCCTGTTACAGTGCCCCTCTTAAAAATCAACATTGGTCTTTGCCATTGGACATTTGCGCAGTCGGACTGGTGGTAGTTAGATCTGCCTCCAGAAGGAGAAATTCGTGGTGTTGGACCCATAACCTCTGGCTCTGGCATCTTTGCCATTTTGTTCTCAAGCCCACCGAGCAGTTACTGGCTGGCTTAGAAAGGGACTGACGTACATTAGAGCAGATCACCTTGTACGACACTTCGCTGAGAAGATCCTGTGCAGTCAGCCCCGTAGGGAGTGTTCACGTGAGACACAATTATTCTTCCTCGAGCCTCTTCTTAAAAGTCCACGTCTACCTACGTGGCAGAGGTCTTTGCGACAAATACAGTCGTTCTTCCCTCCCAGTTCAAAGCTGCCGTTCTCACAGGATGTTTGGCAAATGGGTCACCATAGCTCACATGAAACTATTTGCCTCCAAAACCTAAAGAAGCACAAAAAGCCTCATGTCTCTTTCTTAGAGGAAAGAGCTACCAGGTAGAGTAAATTCTATTTCACATTGTATTGTGATCATTTTTATCTTCTCCGGCCCCCTGGACATTCTAAAAATTCACTGAAGCGACAGACTTCTGATTTGTGTGTGTGAAATTCTAGGCTGCCTCACGTTTGTCCCACCGAAGAATCAAGGGCGCCTGCGATTTCTGGGTCACCTTCATCAGCGGAGTGAACCGGCCTATATACCCTGTGGGGTGATGAAACCATAGGTCCTTGAGAAGTAAACAGTCACAGAGACTCAGAGAATGGGCGTAGTCCGAGCCAGCGTAGGGAGGACGCATTGCTGACACTGACAGATGAAAAAGAAATCGCTCTGGCGATCTTCACAGATGATGTGGGTAACAACGATTGCATAGCGGAAATTTGCAGCTGTGTTGACTCACTGCAGTAAAGGGACAAAATCTGGGCGTCTATTGCCATTGAAGTCATCTAATTGCCTTTCAGGTAAATGCATGTGCATCGTCCACGTTGCATCTCCCAACTGTGCATGCTATCCAGGCAAGTTAAATGAGGATGTATAGGAATTGCCACAACTTAAGCTCATGCAGTATTGTTTTCCTTTATTCATCTTGTGGGGAGGAACAGAATTCTGTGAGCTCTCCCACTATAATGGCTTTTGCTCCATGTTTTGGGGAGACAACGGGACCTAGGGATTTTGTTTTCAACGATGCATTTAGAATCTGTGTTCTTCATCCTGTGGATGCGATGGACAAATTAATGGAGTTTCTGGCCCCACCGTAATATAGATTTGGGTATACCTATAAACTCCAGCTCTAATTGGTGGGCTCATGATGGTGTCTGGGTCTGTAGAGATTGGCATTAGCTCAGGTCTAACAATCGCCAAAAGGTATGGGTATTTCCCTTCACTGCTATATGTTCACCCTGATACATAATGGCTGGTCTCTTTGGGAAAGGCCAGAAGGAGTATCAACACTACATACTTATGGCAGTGTCACAGGAGCCTTGAAGATATCCGGATTCCTTTTTCATTCAAGGGTTTCTAGGTTTGTTTCCAGGTTTGGACATTGGGTAATGAGCTGGGCCTTTCCATCATTACAATTCAAATCTTATCCCCATTCAGTAGATATAGAGGTTTTATATTTTCAGTGACTTAAAGTGGGACCTTAGGATACTTCCCATCCAATTCCGTCTTAAGAATCCATATTTATATTACCACTGGTGCAGATCCTTATGGTTAAAACATTGTGCCTACCACTTTGGTCTTGCTTAAAACCAGGGAACAGCGGTCACCCTGTCTCTAATAGTTGCATATGGTCACATGACCTCCCTCGCTTCTAGACCGGTTTCCACTGAACACCTAGACCCCATTTCAATGACAACATCTGCCACCGAGGTAGGCATTTACAGGCTCTGGCCGTATACTTGCTGACCTCCGAGCTTGAAGGACAAAGTGTGCCAGGTTAGGATAAAATGAGTAGTCCCTCCATGATGGCTTTGAGAGGGTTAGAGTGACCATAGCCCACGTTTATTTGCTTCATGGTGCATGAATGAGTCAGCACAGTTAAAGGCACAGACTAGGTGAGATCAGACACTCCGGTCACCTGAATGTTGGCAAAGCTGAAGGAAGAAAGGCAGACTCACAGGCAAGTTCCATTTCCAAAGGAATAGAACCAGTCCACGGGTGAATGTATAGGTAAGCTGCAATGTTGGACTTATCCAAGTTAATGAAAGTCAGCGAGTTATTGTGCAGATATGTACCCGGAGTTTTCGGATCATAGCAACCAAATAAGATCTACATGTCTTATCAGCGAGGTAATCTGATGTTATTAGTTGGCAAGTTTGGCATAGAGTGCAATGACCTAAGGCTTCAAAATACCTCCAGGAATTCTGTTGAGCCATGGCTCATAGAACAGTATTTCTCAAGGGTGGTGGTATACTTCTGCCCAATAGTGTCACAAGTCTCTACAGCACCACTTGGTCTAACCCCACCCTTTTGACATAGAGAGGATACACAATATCGTATCTTGTACTCACTTGGTATTGACTTTCAGAATGGATTCACTTTCTCGGGTACAAGAGGATGCATAAATAAAATGCTTGTTCAAGGAGTCATAGACTTCCAGAGAATAGCTATAGGTACACAGGGCTTATCTGATTCAGCCCTGTAATCAGAGGCTGATTCCAGGCACGGAGATGAGAAAGTTTTCCCAGTCATCAGGTTGAATTCTGTACCACCGTATGTGAATTTTCCCCACTTTTTTGCTCCACGTTGTTGGGAAAACTAGTAAATATACAACCAAACACTGCTGTATGGGTTTTATGAATGTTATATTGAGAACAATAACATTCTGGTTATATTTTCAGGTCAGCAAAACCCATAAGAGAAATGTACTGGCTGTACCAATAGTAATGTGCTATGGGTCATATGAGACCAATAGTCATAGCACGTTGCTAAACAGAATGTGAAAATCGTTTCTAGTGGAGATGTGGATTCTTCAAATGCTAAATCATATCCTGCATATTTTCTGTGCTGTGTGACAATTTACCACAGATTCAGCTGCTTAAAACAACACACATCTATCATCTCAGTTTCTGTGGGCCCGGAGTGCAGGTGTGACTTCACCAGGTCCTCTCCCAGGCTGCAGTCAAGGTGTCGACTAGAACTGGGTTCTCCTCTGGAGGCTCAAGTAGGAAAGTCACCAAAGTTGTTGGCAAAACCAATTTTCTCGTGGCTGTTACACACATAGCGGTTTGCTTCTTCAAAGTGAGCACAGAAGAGGGTGATGGTTAATTTCATGTTTCAACTTGGATAGTGTTTTTGGCTGACATTAACACTTAAAGCAGTGATCTTTGGATAGAGCAGATGGGCTTCCATAATGTGAGTGGGCTTTGTCCAATCAGACAAAGGCCCGAATAGAACAAGAAGACTGGCCTCCCCAGGCAAGGCGAAATTTTCCAGCAAACTGCCTTCTAACTTTATTTGCATCAGAAGATTTCCTGGGTCTCCAGCCCGCTGGCCCACACTGCAGATTTGGCACTCGCCAGCCTCCATAATTGCACAAGGCAGTTCCTTATAATTTAGTAAGGATATTAAGTATTCAAATAGAAATGAAGATAATTTAATAATTTAATAAAAATATAAATATATTTATATATTTTTATATATATCAATGTTTTTCTCTGAGGAGTCCTGATTAATAAAAACTTTAGAGCTAGTCAGCTACCAAGATGGAATCTCACCAAATGTAAAATGTATCGTAAATAAGAGAGTGACTTCCCAGCACCTTTACCATATTTTATTGACCGAGAAGCACGTTCTTGGTCCCATCTACACTCTGGAAGAGGGGATTATACAAGGGTGTGAACATGAGACCGTGGGGGATCTCAGGCCACCTCCAGGTCTGTCTGCCACATCCTTTATACTTTTAACCGAAAAACACTATAGAACAATTAAACATTGGACACAGCGGCAGACATACTCTGGGCCCTCAGCTTAATGCACCTTGAGCATCTGTCAGCATGGCAAAGGAATCTCCAAAAGAGAGGAACCAAATCTGCCACCCCCAGCTGGGGTAACGTGGCTATTATTTATGGCTATTATTTATGGCTATTATTTATAGTTGGGGATGTGGACAACGTAATGGGGAGATGGAATGACTCTCCTCACTGGAAAAGTGGGGAGGAAAGAAGCAGGAAGAGGGACCTACCTTTTCTGCTGGAAAGGATAGAGCCATCAGTACCCTCCTGCCTCAGAAAACAGAGATTCTAAGAGGCCAAAGGAGTTTCAGCTGCAGGTTAGGGAGGAGAGTGAGTCCTACAGATTTTCCCAGGCTTTACGGATCATGGAATTTGACTCCTACACAGCCTCGGGCGCAAGAGAGTCTACCCCTGGGAATGCGGTTCCAGGACAGACCCAGGCTCTGCTATGATGTGGCCCATCTCAAGGCACCTCGTCTGGGGCATCAAGGTCAAGACAGCAAGAACGGAAGGTGTTGACCTGGCATAAGGGGCAGCAAACCTGGTGTCACTGAGGGTGGTGGCAAAATTCCCATCACTGAGGAAAGAATGGGACTTAGAAGGAGAGCCTAACCATTCATCCAGCACAGAGCCTTCCCCAGAAGTTTGATTTCGTTGCCAACAGAGGGACGATCGGTAAGCTCCTTATTATACTTCTTCAGATTGATGGAAAATATGAAAATTTTATAATATGAATATAATCACATTGATATGTTATGGGGATTCAAGATAGACTGTCAAGGTTTCCAGCATGTATTAAGTACGCAGTAAATATTATTTTTATTTCCAATTAATGAGAAGAAACATCCAAACTGGTATCTACCTGAAAACCTTTTTTGAGGTAGAGATCATTGATTTGACTAAAATATTTTTAATTACCGTAGGATTTGGGAAAATTCAGATAGCTAAAGCAATCTGTACAGTTGTTGTTTTTTTTTTTACTCTAATCTCAGCTCTTTTCACTACCTTCGTAATTTGCATGTAGCTAGGAATTGACTGACAGATATGGCAAAACATACATAAACAAAGGCATGTGTTTCCTCTTGTTCCTATTGGAGTGGGTAAGCGAGAGAGCGCTGGTGGGCTGGCCCATTAGAACTTGAATTAGGATAGGATCTTGGAAGACCAAATAGGCTGTGGACATTGACCTGAAGCTACCAATGAACAAGTATAATTCAGAATTGATTCTTATTATAAAAGATGAAGCAGAATAGTGTCAAGGGATACTAAAAAGTATGAGGTATAGAGGATGGCCAATAAAGGAGTCAGGAGCTAACTAGAACATAATCTAATGGAAAAACAGGAAAACCACCCAGGCAAGGCCATCTTCCTGGGCGTGGGACCCATAGAGTCATAGGTGGCCTTACACTAATAAAGGTTTCTGTGCTTGGCTTAATGTTCTGCCACTGTCATCATGAACTTCTTAATAATTTTTCAATAAGGGGTCTCTCATTTTCACTTTGCACTGAACCCTCCAAATGTTGTAGCCAATTCTGCATCCAGGGCCCAGGCCTTTGATAAAGATGAGGGGTAAAAGATATCGTATCGTAGCAGGATGGCCTCAAGGACGGTTTGGAGTAGAGGACACAGCCATGTGGGCATTGATAATAGGTAAATGTGACAATTCATCTTGAGCGAACTGCTATTAAATATTCAGGGTCCAGAGTTTGCCGACTGGAAAATTTTTGAAGTCAAAGATTTGTATTTGTATTTTGTGTTTTTTTTAATTGCTGTTACTGTTTAGATAGTTCTTTAAAAGATTTTTAATGATCCCCCTTCTCCCTCCCTGAAGTCGTTTGTGACTCTGTTTATTAGTCTCCCTATCACCCTGCCAGACTGATTACATTAAAGGGAAGAGCTGTGAGCATTTTAAGGGGAAATCAGTGACACACACACACACACACACACATACACACACACACACCGTGTTAATATCCAAAAAGAGGATTTTGTTATTTTCAATATCATATACAAGTAAAGTCTTAATAATATGCAACACGTCATTTTGTATAGATTTGTGCAATGTTTTGTGAAACCAAAATTGACGTCTTAGGTTTGTTTTTAGAGATGGCATCCAAAGACATTGGCATTGCCTATAAAAAGTAGTTTAAAACAGAATATAGGCAGCAAGAATAAAAACAAATGAAATAAGCAGTCTTATTTATTTATTCTTTTGCTATTAGACAGTTCCGGATGGCAATTCACAGTCACAAAATTTATTCTGAAAAATTGTAAATAAAGTCAACATTAGTTTTCTGAAAAGAGTTTTTTTCCTGGGCTGTTCTCTCTCTCTCTCTCTCTCTCTGCCATACACACCTCACACACACAGAGGTGCACACACAGTCCCATCGCTTCACACACATACAATCATAGCTCATCTTTCTTCCCCCATCATCCCTATTTACTAGACTGAGCCAGCAATGGGAAAAATAATAGGAAAAAGTGGCCATGCAGAAAGAATCCATAAAGACAAATTTACGTTTTTCATTTGAAGTCAGGAGGTAGCATGAAACTTGCTATATATTGTAGCCCATCCCCCAGGCGATGCTCTCTTGCGATCCCAGTGGATGGAGGTGGGTTGCTTGGAATGTAATATGTCATGATGCCCATTCTTACCTCTAATGATCCCACCCAGTGAGGTGACCTGAATTAGCCTCGTGGGACAGAACAAGGGTAGATTATGTATGTGGTCATATTTCATGCCTTGATAAGCATGAACTTAATGAGTCGCATTACCTCATCTAATTATTTTTTTTAAATCAACAAATAAATATTTTACCTATTACACTGTCTCGCAGAAGAGAGACAAAGGGTTCATTCAGACTAGATTAAAAGTCTACCACAACCACCAACACAAACGAAGGCAACATGTCCCAACCAGATATACAACAACAACAACAAAAAACACAGCAGCTATTCCAGCCAGAAAGATACAAAGGTAGCGCCCTGAATTCTCCGGAGAATATGTGGATGCTGTCCATGATCCCCCACCCTCTGGGGGATGAGCTTTCCGCAGCCAGGAAGGGGCAGCAGCCCTCAGAGCGCAGGTGTTTCTGAGTCATCGGAAAATCAGGCAGACAACCCACAAAGCTATAGTTGAGATTTTTAATCTGTTTCTTGCCTTAAAGAGTCTATTAAAAATATTTCCTAAAAAATTAAAAATGGAATTACCCTATAACCCAGCAATTGCAGTATGAGGCATTTATTCAAAGGATATAGGAGTGCTGTTTCGATGGGACACATGCACCCCAATGTTTATAGCAGCACTATTGACAATGGCCAAATGATGGAACAAGCCCAAATCTCCATTGACTGCTGAGTGGATTAAGATGTGATATAACACACACACACACACGCACACACACACACACACACACACACACACACACACAATGGAAAACTACTTGGCAATGAAAAAGAATGAAATCTTCCCATTTGCAACAATGTGGATGGAACTGGAGGGTATTATGCAAAGTGAAATAAGCCAGAGAAAGACAGGTAGCATATGATTTCACTCATGTGGAATTTGAGAAACTTAACAGGTGATCATAGGGGAAGGAGAGGAAAAATAAGATAAAAACAGACAGGGAAGCAAAGCATAAGACTCTCAAATACAGAGAACAAACTAAGGGTTGATGGGAGTGGAGGGAAGGGTAAATGGGTGATAGGCATGAAGGAGGGCACTTGTTGGGAGGAGCACTGAGTGATATATGTAAGTGGTGAATCACTGGGTTCTACCCCTGGAGCCAAGACTACACCGTTTGTTAACTAACTTGAGAATCAAAACAAACAAACAAACAAACAAACACCAAAATAACACAACTCAAACAAACCCCAAACATGCAGAATAAACTTTTCAAAGTTGAAAAAAAAATGTTGCCTAGGAAGTGAAATCTATGCTCAGTCATCACCTAAAAGAACACGGATACTTCCCTCCAAATGGCCATTAAGTAGCTTTTCATGAAGGCTCAAATGGCATCTCCTGTGACTGTCAACATTTTTTTTCTTCCCTCTCTGTGAGTTCTTTTACATTTTCTCCTCTTACCCCTAACCAGTTTGGTCTTAGACTCACAGACAGACAAGCTGACCAGATCTATTTTTCCAAAATCACAAAAGGTATCATATTAATAAAGTGGAAAGAACATCCTTTTCATAGAATGAAAAATGCCATTTCATAAAACAAAAAGGGCATTCCTTCCATTTCAGCACTTAAGATAGCACTTGGAAACATTCTGTTGAATTACAGACATTCTTTGATATAGGACCAAATCAGATGAAGATTTTCATAAGGTAGCAAATGAGCAAGATTTCATAATGTCCTCATGGCGATCTTCCTTTTTTGTAAATCTTGCTAGCATTAACTAGGACATTGAGATACCAAAGTTGTTGATATTTGGACTTCAGATGTTTCCTAATTCAGGAAGGCTGCAACGGCTAAGTATTTCTAGCACTTAGTTGTATTTAAACATTTTGAAATTTCCCCCTTATCAGAACTTGCCTTTGTCAAAACTTGTCAATTTAAACTTAAATAAATGGCAACTTAAAAGATAAGGTAATGTACATTTATGCTTGTGCTCACACACATATGCATATGCATATTTTATTTTTTAAATTTTTTTTAATGTTTATTTATTTTTGAGACAGAGAGAGACAGAGCATGAATGGGGGAGGGGCAGAGAGAGAGGGAGACACAGAATCGAAGCAGGCTCCAGGCTCTGAGCCATCAACCCAGAGCCTGACGCGGGGCTCGAACTCACGAACTGTGAGATGGTGACCTGAGCTGAAGTCGGACGCTCAACCGACTGAGCCACCCAGGCGCCCCTGCATATGCATATTTTAATACACATGAAATATATATGTGATATGTCTGTTACATATAATGTGTAGAGTTTTCCGGGTTGGTTACTATTTTGAATATTCTGCTCTCTAGACGATGGTCATGTGTCAGGACATGTTCTGATTCAGAAAACACATTCAAAAATATGTTCATTGTCAAGCCTCATACGTCAAGTTTAGCCTTTCGTGTGTAAAGGTCTGAGCCCAGGTTCAAGTACAACTCTGTAACAGACTTGCTGTAAGTTTCCTGGAATTTGCTAAAGATCAGGGCTTCGATTTTCTTGTCTCAGAGGCAGGTATGTATACCTCTTAACTTATATACTTCACAGGGTTATTTTTGAGAAACAAGGAAAATGTGAAAACACTTTTGAAACACTTTTCCCTGTTTTTGGGTCCACAGCTCTATCCGTTATTTTGAGGAAAACAAAAGTGCTTGAGTTCCAGCGTAAATTGTTCAGTGGGTTATCTTTCACAATGTTAATGTGAAATCAAAGAGAAAAGAAAGTGAAAGAGTCACTAAATCACAGAAAAATGATTTCTTAGAAGACAGATTGTATTTTAAACATACAATAATGTCTTCTAGACACCTGATAAATGATAAGCAATTTTTTCAATTTTCATGGAATGATTGCATGTCCAAAATTAGGTTAAGAAATGAAGGCAGTTTTCTTAAATGTATTTTACCATGGAAAATCAAACACAAGAGGGCATCCCTACATTTGTTTAAAACGATTCCCCAAAATAGATTTCAGATACTCAGTATGTGTTTTCCATTTGATCTAATAGCTCCTTATATGCCTGAAACAGAGCACGCTTCCTAAAATTTATTAGTCCCAAATATCACCGTATTTTCACGTTATGATCTTCACATCCTATCCATAAAATACTCTCCCTCGTGAGGCTGTAACTCCTTTTTTGGCTTAAAAAAATATTTTCAATCTACTCAGTGACTTAAAGTTAGAAAAATCTAACAAAGCCTAATGGGTATCGACAGGGACACGAATACTCTGAATTTTAAAGCCTAAACAATAAACCTACCAAAAGCTCTCAAATCTGTCTCTTGCCTGTCCCTCCCTCTCATTTTGTCCAGCTATGACACAAACCCCAGTTCTGTCAGCGAGTCCAGAGGCAGCCCAATTTGATTGAAGGTCCCTGAGGAGGGGCCCTGCAGTCAAAATCTTCTCAGGTCTGAGGTATGTGAGGAGCAAGTTCATAGAAATCACACACAAGTTGAGCCAGAATACGCAACGCAGAAAGAAGGCTTAACCTCTGCCCCCCTTCTGGAACAGAACTTTGGAATATGCAGGAGAACACAGTCAGACCTTGTTTTATTGCACTTCACTTTATTGTGCCTCACAGATACTGTGTGTCTCACAAAGCCAAGGTTCGGGGCAGCCCTGTGTTGAGCAAGTCAGTTGGCACCATTTTCCCAACAGCATTTGCTTACTTCATGTCTTTTGGTCACTGTGGTAATCCTCACATCATTTCAAACAATTTTATTATTACTGTGTTTGTGGCGGTGATCCGTGATCCATGATCTTTGGTGTGACCATTTGTAATTGTTTTGGAGAGCCGCCCCCACACCCCTAGAAAACCGTCGACATAATCGATAAATGTTGTGTGTATTCTTCACCAACCAGCCATTCCCCATCTTGTTCCCTTTCCTTGGGCCTCCCTAGTCCCTGAGACAAAATAATGTTGAAATGGAGCCAATTGCTAACCCTACAATGGCCTCTAAGTGTTCAAGAGAAAGGAAGTCACACATGGCTCACTTTAAATCCCAAACTAGAAATGATTAAGCTTAGTGAAGAAGGCATTGGCAAAAGCCAAAACCCAAATCTAGGCCTTTTGTGCCATGTGGTCAACCTGGTTGTGAATGCAAAGGAAAAGCCTTGGAAATTAGAAGTGTTACTCGAGGGGCCCCTGGGTGACTCAGTTGGTTCAGCCTCTGACTCTTGATTTTGGCTCAGGTCACAACCTCATGGTCGTGAGATCAAGCTCCGCACTGGGCTCTGTGCTAAGCATGAAGCCTGCTTAAGATTCTCTCTTTCCCAATCCCTCTGCCCCTCCCCCCCTCTCTCTGTCTGTCTTTCTCTCTCTCTCAAAAAAAAAGTATTACTCCGGTGGACATAAGAATGACTAGAAAGCAAAACAACCTTCTTGCTGGTATGGAGAAAGTTTTTGTGGTTTGGAAAGAAGATCCAACTAGCCACAACATTCCCTTAAATCAAAGCCTAATCCAAACAGGGGAAGGTCCTAACTCTCTTCAATTCTAAGAAGGCTCAAAGAGGTGAGGATGTTGCAGAAGAAACGTTTGAAGCTAGCAGAGGCTGGTTCCTGAGGTTTAAGGAAAGAAGCCATCTCAATAACATAAAAGTTCAAGATTAAGCAGCAGGTGCTGATGTAGAAGCCACAGCAAGTTATCCAGATCTAGCTAAGGTGATTAATGAACATGGCCGCACTAAACAATAACAGATTTTCAATGTAGATGCAACAGTCTTTTTTTTGGAAGATGATGCCAGCTCGGACTTCCATAGCTGGAAAAGAGAAATCAATGCCTGACTCCAAAGCTTCAGAGAACAGGATGACTCTTGCTAGGAGCTAATGCAGCTGTAACCAGAATTTGGGAGAAGTTGATTGCAACCCTCATGGGTGATTCTAAGGGGTTCAAGACGAGTGGAGGGAGTAACTATAGATGTGGTGGAAATGGCAAGAGCACGAGAAGTAGAAGTGGAGGCTGAAGAGGGGACTGGACTGCTGCAATCTCATGATAAAACTTGAACAGATGAGTTACTTCTTACGGATGAGCAAATAAAGTGTTCTCTTGAGATGGATCTACTCCGACATCCTGGAGATGCTAGGAGGATTGTTGAAATGACAACAAAGGATGTAGAATGCCCCACGAACTTAATTGATAACACAGCAGCAAGTGTGGAGAGAATTTATTCCAACTTTGAAAGACGTTTTGTGGGTAAAATGCTACCAAACAGCATTGCGCGCTACAGAGAAATTGTTCGGGAAAGGGTCAATCGATGTGGCAGACTTCATTGTTGTCTTATTTTAAGAAGTTGCCACAGCCATCCCAATCTTCAGCAACCACAACCCTAATCAGTCAGCAGCCATCAACGTTGAGGCAAGACCTTTCACCAGCAAAAAGATTATGACTCACTGGAAGCCAGAGGATAGTTAGCATTTTTTAGCAATAAAGTATTGTTTAATTTTATCTAAAAATTTTTAATGTTTAATTATTTTTGAGAGAGAGAGAGAGAGAGAGAAACAGAGCACGAGCACAGGAGGAGCAGAGAGAGAGGGAGACACAGAATCCAAAGCAGGCTCCAGGCTCTGAGCTGTCAGCACAGAGCCCGACGCTTGGCTCAGACTCACGAACCACAAGATCACGACTTGAGCTGAAGTGGGACGCTTAACCAACAGACCCACCGAGGCACCCCAGAAATGAAGTACTTTTAAATCAAGCAATGTACATTTTTTTGGCGTAATGTTGTTATGTACTCAACAGACCACAATAAAATGTAAAAATAACTTTTATATGCACTGGGTATCAAAAAAGTTTTTGACTTGCTTTATTGCAATGGTCTGAAACCAAACTCACAATATCTTCAAGTTATGCCTGTGTATTTTAATAGGGAAATGCAGACACTGTGTCTGCATGTGTGTGCGTGTGCGCGCGCGCGCGTGCGTGTGTGTGTGTGTGTCTGCGTGTCTATAATGTCAGTGGTGGTAGGTGCTAAGATATGAGACAGCATGATAAGGAGGTGCTATGTTGGGCAGACTGTTGAAGACCTTTCTGATAAAGTGTATTGCAAAAAACTCTGTGATGGCATTTAAGATAGCAGAAATAGAAAGTGCAGAAATACTGAAGTTACAGCACTTTTGATATCTTTGAAGAACATAAAGATGCCAATGTAGCTAAAGCAGAATGGATGAGCAGTATCTTGGTAGGATTTGAAATCAGAGAAATATCAGGGAGGCCCTTGTGGTTCCTTGTAAGGCGTTGGCCTTTCTCCTGTATTAAAAAAGGAGGGCACCTGTGTGGTTCAGTCCGTTAAGTGTCTGACTCTTTTTTTTTTTTTTAATTTTTTTTTCAACGTTTATTTATTTTGGGGACAGAGAGAGACAGAGCATGAACGGGGGAGGGGCAGAGAGAGAGGGAGACACAGAATCGGAAACAGGCTCCAGGCTCTGAGCCATCAGCCCAGAGCCCGACGCGGGGCTCGAACTCCCGGACCGCGAGATCGTGACCTGGCTGAAGTCGGACGCTTAACCGACTGCGCCACCCAGGCGCCCCAAGTGTCTGACTCTTGATTTCAGCTCAGGTCATGATCTCACGGTTCGTGAGTTTGAGCCCCACATTGGGCTCGGCACTGACAGTGCAGAGTCTGCTTAAGATCCTCTCTCTTTCTCTCTCTCAAAATAAGTAAACATTTTTTTTTTTTTAAGAAACCAATGGAAGATTTTGAGGAGATGATGAGTTGATCAGACATTTTCTTTTTATGTTTTATGTTTTTTTTTTAATGTTTATTTATTTTTGAGAGGGAGTGAGCGGGTGTCGAGCGCCCAACCGTCTGTGCCACCCAGGCGCCCACAGACATTTTCATTTTAAATACTACTTTAGATCATGTGCAGTAAAGTGATGCCAGGCAGATGAAAAAGACGTGTTAGGAGACCGTCACAATGTCGAAGGTGAGAACTGGTGGTGGGTTAGACCAAGTTAGTAGCAGTGGAGATAATGAGAAATGGTTAGATTCTGGGTAGTATCCAAGGATTTGTTGAGGGATCCGATGTAGAAAGTGACAGAAATGGAAGAGTGACAAAAATGACTGTAATGCATTAGGCCTAAGAAGTTGGACAAATGGAGCTTCCGTCTACAGAAATGGGGAAGGCAGAGAGAAACAGCTTTCAAGCAGAAGATAAGGAATTTGGGTTTTCTGAACTGCTTATCAGGTATCCAAGTGGATATATTAAGCAGACAAATGAATACATTACGGGAGCTTGAAGATGAGTCAGTTGTGGAAAATGAGATTTAAGTGAGTCAATTGTGGAAAGATTAAACCGAAAGGCATTTGGACTAGATAAATTCCTCTGGGATTTCGTGACAGAAAATAAGGATCCTAGTGCTTGGGCAATTAAGAGAATCCTGTAAAGGAGACTAAGAATGAGAGATCACTGAGTTAGGTGGGTAACCGAAAGAAAGAAAAATTCCAGATATCAAGTGACAAAACGTTCAAGGAAGACAAGAGGGATCCGTGAATATTATTCACAATATTGTTTGATAATTATTTTAGCCTCTGTTGAGTATGTAGTTACGTACACTGTTTTGATTTCACATACTGGTTTTATTTTGCATATTCTCTACTATTTTCTTGACCAAACTTGCCATACTAATTTTATTTTATCATTTTATCATTTTTATGCATGAAGTTTGACTCTCATTTTGTTCCTGCTTTTGCTGGTATTTCATCGTTCTACTCTCTTTCGGTTGAATCTTCTGTTCTTTATCTAACTGAATGGTTCTCAGCCAGAGGCAGTATCTCGAGGAGGATAGAACAATCAGGAAATCTCTTCAGCTCGTTTTATGGAGCTACCATAACCTCAGTAGCAAAACCAGAAAAGGATCATGTAAGAAAATTAAATGATATGTTTACTTTACTCAGTTCACTCATGATGATCAAAGCAAAAATCCTCAACAGAATATTGGTAAGCCAAACTGACAAAATAAACAAGAGAAAACGTGACAATGTTGGGTTAAACCAAGCAATGCCTGACTGGTTTACCATCAGAAAATTCAATGTGTTTGTAACCCTATTAACAGGTTGAAGAAAGAAAAGTATGTGATACCTCTATAGATGCAAAAACAGTATTTAATCAATTTGACATTCATTTATGATAAAAGTACAATAATAATAAACTTGGGTTGAAGAGAATTTATTTAACTTTCTAAAGAGCATCTAAAACATTGCAGACATTAATTACGAAACATTGAAAGCATTCTCTTTCAATTTGAAGAAAACCAGAGAACCCACTACAGCAAACTAGCCCTCCCCGCCTTTCTGTAAATACCTGCTGGCCATTTTCCAATTTCTGTCTTCTCAGGTAAGGGAGGCGCGACTTCTTCCCTCTTCTTCTTCCTACACAAATCCCTAAAACCCTGAAGTCTTGTTCCTGTGAAAGGTTTGTTTTCACTTGCTTAAATTTGGGGGTTACCTTGATACTTTTGGTGAAAGTGTTGCACATGGGGTTTTATATTTGCAATCTAGTCACTCTGTTTAGTTTTACGTGGGGATTCACGGAGAGACACAGACTATGCCTCTACCAATGTTGCCAGCTGCCTAGCATCACGGGTCTTTAACTTTTTCAAGGGAAAAGGACAATTTATTAATGGGCCTTTAATGTTTTGCATAGGAGTGTAATCATAGAAAGTGGTGCAAATTTACACTGCCAACATTTTAATTCTGCTAGACTTTTATTATTTAGATTATGTGGGCTTTCTTGGTAAGCAAGAATGGACTGAAGGACTGGGGTAATTTATGATGCAAGATAAAATAGGGGTCATATATAGGTTTCTAAGCTCATTTAAAAAGGTTCCGGTGAAGGGGCATCTGGGTGGCTCAGCTGGTTAAGCATCCAACTCTTGATTTCAACCCGGGTCATGATCTCTTGGTTCATGAGATTGAGCCCTGCGTTGGGCTCCGTGCTGACAGTGTGGAAGTGCTTGGGATTTTCTCTCTGCTCCTCCCCCACTTGTGTGTACATTCTCTCTCTCAAATAAATAAATAAACTTTAAAAAAAAAAGATTTTGGTAAAAGTGGCTGAACGTTCATGCAGTGCCCGGCTCATTTCTCTAGTTTTCGAAAGATACATAGGAGCAGCCAAGGTCGTAGAGTGACCTCATGCTTCCCTAAGGGGACAGCCAGTGGCCCTTGCTGACAAAGGCTCATAATAATAGACTCGAGACTCCAGGTCTTCTAACATTAGACTTCCCATTATAGGGAGCAGTATCCTCTTCATTGTTCTTATTTATGTCTTCAGCTTAAGCCCTGGACTTACTTTGCGACAACCATGGAGTTCATTACGGACCTTCCGTGTTTTGAAGGCCATCTTCTCATTACTTGCACGTAGGTTTGGCTCAGGCTTTCCATTTATAAGGGCACCTGGTTGGCTCAATTGGTTAAGTGTCTGACCTCGGTTCAGGTCATGATCTCACTGTTTGTGTGTTCGAGCCCTGCGTCTGGCTCTGTGCTGACAGCTCAGAGCCTGGAGCCTATTTTTGATTCTGTGTCTCCCTCTCCCTCCCCCTTCTCTCTCTCCACCCCCCCCATCTTTCTCAAAAATAAACACTACAATTTTTTTTATTAAAAAAAATTCCATTTATATTTAATACTGTCTTAGTCAGCTTTCTCCATTCTTAATGTTCTGTTCTTCTAAAACCCCTCAGTACCAAAGTCTGTATTAGTTAGGGTTCTTCAGAGAAACAGAGCCAATCAGATGTATGGATGTAGAAGGAGATTTATTATAAGAAACGGCTTTCCACAATTATGAAGGCTGGTAAATTCAAATCTGCAACATGGGCCAGCCGGTTGAAGATCCAGGAGATGCAATGGTAGAGATAAAGACTGAAGGTAGTTGGCCAGACAATTTCCCTCTTGCTCATGGCGGCTGGTCTTTTTGTTCTGCTCAGGCCTTCCATTAATCGGATGAGGCCCACTCACATTATGGAGACCAATCTGCTTTCTCAATTAAAATGTTGATTTCATCCCAAAACACCATCTAGATTGACACATAAAATTAACCATCGCATTTACCTTGGGCTAGATTAAATTTTTAGACTGGGCATTCTCCTCAGTACCTAACAAAACAAAAACTTCATGGTACTCTGTTCAAGAGTGATGTGTCTTTTGTTTGCAATTAAGTCAATTCCATAGAGAATCAAGAGGCAGTGATCCAAGGGGTGTTCTCAAACCCCACCCCACCCTTGTGATTCTCCTTTAAATCTGTTTAAATTATGTGTTTACCCTGAGTTAATGCACAAAAACTTGTGACACAACATTTTATGGCTACAAGTTCACATGATAGTAATTACGAATTTTTTCTTGAAGAATAAGCTCAAATTAACATGTAATAATGTTATTGTATCTGAAACATACTCTAAATTTTTCTTATTTTATAAAAGAGCTACATAGCCTTTCCCTAAATTGGCATCACTTAAAAAATTGTGTGTATGTGTATTGATTTTTGTGAAAACTTTAAATACCTTCTTTTTAAGATCTTCCCAAAAAACACATAAAATTACATGTTTTTCTTCCCTAATTCTTACACATTATTGTCCTGTAATGGAGGATGGGAACACCGAGATCAAGAAGGAGATATTGATTCAAATAACAGGCAGCATTGTGTACCAGTGTAGACATTTGTTTCATTTTAACGCTCCTTATCTGGATCATTTCCATTTGTTTCCTGTAATTTCCATTCATTTCCCGCACGTGTGGGGGGTCTAAGTTGTTGCACGAGGTGACAGAAGAGAGGTCTTGGGATAATAGTAGCTTGAGGCTCACTCTGAACTTTATCTTAATTAAGTGCTACCTGTTCTCACCCATATTCTGGCACTGGACTGATTCTGTCCTGGCACAAGGAAGACTATATACTTATCTCCAGTTTTGCTGTGATGGTTTCTCAAGCTGCTTCTGTGAAGAGACTCTTCCTGGTTATTTGGTTTTGAAGGAAGAAATTCTGGACATCAGCACTGATGTTAACACACATTACTAAGTAGCTAAGCCAACCAGCCACATATTTGATGCTCAACTAAGCATCCATTGTATGCCAGGGAAAGGGACAATAAGATAATGTGTTAAAAAAAAAAACATACTAAAATGAACAACAACCACAACAAAACTCAGTTGGGTTTTACCCAGTTCGTGTGATATAGATCCAGGAAAAAAATCATCGATTAAAATATAGAAAATTGTACATGTTTGATGACCGTCATAATTTATTTCTGCTCCATTAATTTGAAAAGTTCTCCCTAACAGACTCATCAGTGTGTTTTTCAATGTTGCTGGTTCATTTCTTGTATATTTGTTGGGGAAAAATGAGTTTAATGTGCTGGGTCAAAATGAACTGTTGAAATTAATGAAGTTAAATATAAGTAATCGACATGAAATAATTAAATTATGAGAAACTACATTTCAGTGAATCCAGGAAGTTTACTATTTATTTTTCTTAATTAGTTTAGCATCAAGGGTACTTCTTACAAAATTTATGAGACACCATCAACTTAATAGCTTTTCCCAGATTTTAATGTACAGCAAATGCATCTTTGGTGAAAAATTGAAATTGTTTTTCTCATTTTGATTTGTGGCAGTGATATTTATCAGGTTCTGTTTTACAGTTCATAGTGTATTTTATTTCATGAGTGTTCTTTATTGATAGTGACTAAGCCATTTTATTCCCATTTCAGAGTAATTTAAAAATGATATATTTATATAATACACACTTTTGGTCTAGTTCAAAGTAACAAATGAGGGCATGTTATTATTTCTTTTTATTTAGTCCAAATTTTGGCAGAATAATTTCATAAGAATGCAAACATTCCATCTTCAAAGTAATGTAAGAAATCGCCGAAGAGTCCGCATCAATTAATTCCCACTATACCGATCCATTGGCACAAAGTGAAGAAACCATAGTGTTGACTTATTTTAATCTGATAATGCCTCAATAAAACAAAGCCAAAGATAATTTTAAAATATTAGTGCCTATCAAAGTCACCCAAGAAACACCACCCAGTCCATCCTTAAAGCCAGGTTTCATGGTCAAAGCCGAAGAAAATTTGAAATTTAGAAGTTGGTCCAATCAGTGCCTTGATTGAAAGGGAATCCACACAGGCCATGCCAAGTTGTGGAGCACATTTTTGTGATATTGAAAAACAGTTCTAGTTCTTTGGCTTTAAATATCTCAGTCACTCAACCTACTGACTAGTGAGCAAAAGATTTTTGTCAGTCTGAGAATGTGTCTACACTCCCTTGCAGTCGAATTTTTCTTTTAAGTTTATTTACTTATTTTGAGACAGAGACAGAGAGAGAGAGAATCTTAAGCAGGCTCAGAGCTGCCAGCTGTGGACCTGACACTGGGCTTGAACCCATGAACTGTGAGATTATGACCTGGGCCCAAATTAGGAGTCAGACGCTTAACCCACTGAGCCACCCAGGCACTCCTTGC
Source organism: Lynx rufus (assembly GCF_022079265.1). NCBI lineage: Eukaryota > Metazoa > Chordata > Mammalia > Carnivora > Felidae > Lynx > Lynx rufus. The sequence goes on from NW_025814867.1 coordinate 141,127,714, forward strand.
CGGTCAAATTTTAATCTCTATTCTGAAGACTTGGCGTGATCTTTTATTTAATTCACAGGTTTCTGTATCAGTTTTTTTTGCTGAAGAACAAATTACTACATAACCTGGTGTTCTAAAAACAATAATCACTTCTTACTTCTCACACATTTACACGTTGGCTGGTAGGGTCTATTGATCTTGCCCAGGGTTGGCTGGCCAACATGAAACTCTTATCTTACTCACATACCTGGCAGTCAGCTGACTGTTAGCTGATTTAAAATTGCCTCAAGGGGGAAAATTTTCTCTGCTTCGTGTGGTCTTTCATTCTTCAGTAGGCTCTCTGTGCCAGGAGTTCCCAAGACCAATCCTGAGACTGAAGGATCCACAAGGAGAGGTCATAGGACTCAGCATATAGTCAAACTCATGGCTATGATTTATTTTGCAAAAAGATACAAAGCAAAATCAGCAAAAACAAAGGCATGTGGGGGAAAGTCCGAGGAGACAAGGCGCAGGTCTCCAAGAGGCTTCTCTTAGTAGAGTCACATAGGCCGTGTTTAATTCCTCCGGCAATGAATTGTGACAACACATCTGACATATTGTCTACCAGGGAATTTCATGAGGGACTCAATGCCCAGGATTTGTTTTAGGGGCTGGTGATGGAAGCACCCTTTATCTGGCACATGCCAAAATTTCACAGTCTTAGAACAAAAAACAGGAGTTCAACATAAGCCATATTGTTTAAACAAATATTGTAAGCACAGTGAACCACTCTTATCAGTTTCAGGGGTAGGAACATTTGAGAAATCCAAATTTTCAGAGGCCGGCTTAGGGCCCAGCTTCTAAGCAGGTTTTTCCAAGGAGAGTAACTAGACCCGCTCTGTTAACTTTTTTCTGGATACTACCCCAGGCTTGTTCCCCAGATAAGGCTAAAGTTCCAAGAAGGCAAGTGGAAATTCAAAAGACCTCTTGAAGACTAAACTTGGAATCGGCATATGCTCAATTCTGGCATAGCGTACTGACCAAAGTGAGTCCCAAGAGTCAAGAGAAAAGAATATAGACTCCATCTCTTTGTGGAGTGGCTGTAAGATCTCATCAACAAGGGCATAGTCATTAATTGTGACCATGAAAGCTCTCAATCTGCCACACTTCCCAAACTACTATCCTTTGTCTTACAGAGTCGTGTGAAGCTTATGACTTGCCCCCTCTCACACAAGCAGATCTATTTCATAACGAGCTTCTATCACAATTCCTCTCCAGTCACCCCCGAATAAGATTCTTGTCACTTTCCAAAAGCTACTTCTCAACTTCAGTTCACGATGACGTCTCTCAGGAGGATGAATACACCGGACCAACTGTCAGGGTTCCCTAATTTCTTTCTTCACCCTCAGTGTGTGAGTTTGCCATGAAGCAGCTGCTACTTCTCAAGGATTTGGGAGATTACTCCTTAGGCAATCCAAGAATGGACCTCCATCAACTCCAGCTCCAGAAACTCAAAGTGTCTATATCCACTGACGAACTGCAGTCACTGTCACACCCAAGAGGCTGAAACTCTTTGGACTCAGTCCACTAAAGAGCAACCAAATCCCAGACCGATCCCATCTCTGGGAGTCCAATTCCATAACTTTCCAAGAGCTCATCCAGAGTTTCTTGGGCAGCTGGTGGAGAATACTTCAGGGAAAATTCCAGGACAGACCAGTAGAGATCCCAAATTCTAAGTTTGGGGGAGACTAATTACGTGGAAATTAGAAATAATTGATGCCAACGTTCATTGCCCTTGACATTTTCAGGCTAGCTATGATCAAACCAGAGCATGTCACTAGTGGGAGAGCGCAATGGCTTTTATTGGTAAAATGTCACAGCTGTAACAGTTTCTTTTTAGTAGAGTACAGTCTTAATACCCAAAATAGCAGATTTTAGCATGGACTTTAAAGGAACATTCCTCTTAGGACTCTTTCCCGGACAATATAATTCCTCCCCACGACATTTCTTTGGCAGGACAATCTGACCAACTTTGTCTCAGCCCAGACATGACAACATTAACTGCTCTTTCTCATGAGCTAATGAACTGCTCAATCTGATCACCTTCTTCCCGCATTTATCTGGCCTGACTTGTACAGCTAATTCAACAATTTCATGCCTGATAGAATGATTTTGAATAGGGCATTGTTCCTTTAAATGGGAAAGTGCTTGTAATATTTTTAAAGATTGAAATTTGGGGGTGAATTTTTGATAGAATGGCTTTCGTACTGTACAGAAACACCATGAATGTATAATTTAATATCCAAAGTAAAGACACGCAATTGAAAAGATATTTGTGTTTAATCAAAACTGGTCTGTTTTCAGTTAAGACCTCAATAAATTTAAAGGCTGAAATAAAACTTCTTCTCCTCTAAGTGACAGTTTTTTTACACAACGTTCTTTACTAAAGTCATTCAAAAGAGTATTTTTCTGATTCTGTTTGAAGTGAATTATTTAGCAATAAATAAACAGCTAGCTCACATTTGTACTTATTATAGGAAAGGCACTACATAGGGAGACTTCATATATTTTATCATAATCATAACCATAAATCAAATAACTTTGCTCAGGGGTACCATTTTGCAGATGAAAAAGCTAAGAGTTACAGGGGTTTAGTGGCTTAATCAGGAACATACTGAGTAGTAAGATCAGGTTGGAATTCAGTTCTGTCTGACTCAAGAGACCAGGCATGATTTAAAATAGTCAGTATACTTAGATATAGACCAGACACTGACACATGAGCACACGCACAGATACATGCATACAACACAGATTATATTTGGACATTTTTAAACTTAGAAAAACGTTACCCCTTAAATGACTTTATAATCTCCAAAACAGTATTACTGTATACTTTAATCATTTGCCATAACTAGAAAGAATGAAGCCACTTAAATATGTTATACTGACTGTATTCTGGAATGTTCCCTCAGATTCTAAGACTTAGAAGAAGATTGTTGCTAAGATTTTATTTTTTTTCCAAAATGATGATTCTTGGCAGTCAGAGTATGATTTTATTCACAGGAACATTGTCTTAGGGAATTTTTCTTGGTAGGAAAATTTTGAAGGGAATTTATAGAAAACACCACTCAGAAAACTTCCTTTTCAAGGCAATCTGTAAGAAGCCTGGCCCTGTCAGAAAAATACCTAAGAAAAGATTCCAAAATGAATCACGGAGACGTTCTCAAAAAGATTTTAATAAGTATTAAGAACATACACTCTAGCTTGGAGATGAATTTAACTTTATCAGTGGAATTTTATTTAAAGCATTATAGAGATATGCTGATTTGGTTTCTTTCTTTGTTTCTTAAACTATGTCTTATCCTAGGAGTTGGCTAGTGGGAGGCCTGAATAGGGGGAAATATATTTTGATTTAGCCAGAAAAAAAACTGGGAGTGCATTGAGCATAATCTTAACCACTACCTATCAAGTTTTACCAAGATATTTTCAAAAGTTAAACTGTCCCTTTGGAGATGAGAGCAAAATAAAGAACATCTGGAACCTGCGTTTGTTTTGTTTGTTTGTTTGCTGTTTGGCAAATCTTCCTCCTAGTTCAGAGCCCTGGAAGAAACAGAAGTAGTAACCCTCAAGAAAGCACTTTGAGTTTGGAGTCCATCAATTTCCTACCCTACAGAACATGCGAGACTCAGAGCCATTGTTTAAGAAAGACTCTATTTTAGGGGCGCCTGGGTGGCTCAGTCAGTTAAGCATCCGACTTTGCCTCAGGTCATGATCTCATGGTTCATGGGCTCAAGCCCCATGTTGGGCTTTGTGCTGACAGCTCAGAGCCTGGAACCTGCTTCAGATTCTGTGTATCCTTCTCTCTCCGCCCCAACACCACCCTTTACAAAATAAACATTAAAAAAGAAAAAAAGGAAAACTCTAGTTTACAGGGCACATGATGGAGCTTTAGCAGGGCTCATGGAGCCAAGAATGTGCATAGTTCCAGAAAGAAAGTAATCTTTGTTCTACCTTAAGATATAACCAACACTTATATGAAACATGTTATAATCCAAGTACTGTATTAAGCACGTTGCATGTATAAATTTAGTAAATTCTTGGAGTACTTTTATGCTCTCCCTTTTACAGATTAGGAAACTAAGAACAGAGATTGGGTAGTGCGTCCATGTTAACACAATCAATGTAATGCAGCCATTTCACTTGGCATTATTTCTCCAAATATTTTTCTCTCATTCATTACACTATCCTGCCTCTCAGATGAAATCAGAACGGACGGGACTGAGAACACATCTTTGGAATTACCTTTCACTAACAGGCCCAATGGACTCTCCATCACGGCACAGAGCCACTGACAATTCTGGACAGATCCCTGCAATTAAGAAGAAAGGAAGAAACCAGGAAGAACTGGACATTCTCACAAAGCCAAGATTGGGTGTCACTGCAGGGACAATCTAGACAATCCATGTGATCTGAATTCAGCGTAGAATGAGTAACCCCTTGGGACATGACTTGCCACATACAGAACCTTTTCCAAATCTTGCCCAACCTTCCCTTGGTCACCAAAAAGAATCCAAAAAGGGAACTCCAGATTAAAATTAAAGCTTTCTGAACCCATCCATCTTTTTAGTACACTTTTTATCATTTTTTTTTAATATTCTTTCTATCCTTTCTATCCTGTCTCTTCCCCAGCTGGTTTGTGTCTTCCCAATTCTCTCTCTTTACAAAATCTTCTGTCCTTGAATCTAGTGCTAAGAAAATATTATTAGATGTGCTTTTCCAGACCGGAACTGTCAGGGAAACCAATCAGAAGAAAGAGTCCTGAGCCTGTCTCTTTTCCTTATAGTGTTTTCCTTTGCATTTATGATGATGCTTTTTAACCCTATTCTTTCCATGGCTGCTTCCTGTGCTGGTCCCCCACTTCTGACCATCTTCCACCTTCAGAACTTAGAACTTGGAGTTTTGCTGAGAGGGATTCTGAAGAACGGTTTATCTACCAACGTTCGGGTAACAAATTCAGTAACCAAAGGGCAAACATAAATAGATTAAACTTTCTAGACAACTTTATATTAGGAATGCAGATCGCATATCTTAGCTGCATAATGTGCTTGATAATTTCTCATCAATCACAGCGATTTGTACACATTTAGGGTGTACTTTCAAAGAGTAAGTCTGTCAGACAACAACTCTTGTGGGACAGGTGTTTGGAAAGCTCTCTTGGAGAACTACAGATTGTGCTCTTTGTTAGCATACTGCTCTAAGCCTCAATGTATCTATTCAGATTTCTTCCCTAGGAATTTTGTCCTTTGTCTACACACAAATTTTTTTTTTTTTTTGCTTCTTCAACTTCTATAACATTGAATATGTAATCCTAAAAATCCACATGTTTTAAAACTGTTTGGAAAGTTTCCTCAACCTTTGTGATGTCCATCTCACAGCTGCAAAATGAGCAGCCATTCCAACTGGAATCAGACCATTCCCCTTTAGCAGCATACTCCATACCCAAGACTTATTAGATGTCAGAATGATAACATTGAGCTTACATTTGCAGAAAAAAATACACATGAAAAGAGAAAAATGTATCCACTTAGATGATTTATGTGTGCAATTATAGCCACTCAGGCAACTCAGACACCTGAGTCATTGCCAAATTTTTGTGACTCTCTAAACATTTTCTTAGGGAAACAGAGCTACCAAATTCCACTTTATGCTGAAAACAATAACTACTTACACTAGAATGTCTTTTTCAATCCATAGGAAGCTTAAAAGTGGATGGAATTCAGTTTCTCTAAATATTTTACAGGAACATAAAATGAAATTTCTAAAGAAATTAGATACCACCCATTTCACACCTCAATTTCTTTTATTTGCTTACATGTTATGTGATCTTCACGTATAGTTTAAAAGTGTTTCCCCTCACTAGTTCTTTTTGAAAAATCGCTGCAGACTTTTTAAAAATTTTTCAAGTCTAATTTCGTCCAGTTTTCCCCTTAGAAGCCTAATCCATTGAATGCTGATTTTATAGGCATTAGATTCAAAATCAAGTAATTACAATCAAGGTTTGAGTAGTAACTTACCTCTCTGAACACACTGAGCAATCAGTTGCTAAAATGTACATAAATATTCTCAGTATAATAGAATCTTTTAATGTTGTGAATGCAGAGGCTATAAAACAAAAGAATTCTAATGTTTGAAGAGACATTTAAAAGTGAAATGAACATAGAAATTGCTCTTGTACATTTTGACCATGATCACATGGCCTTTTCTGGAACATTTCCAGAAACTCACTACTTCAGGAAACAGTTCTGGTTGGTAAGGCTTTTCATTGGACTGAGCACTAAATTTCTCTGTTTAAAGTTTGCTAACTTGGCCAATCCACAATAATCCTAGTAAATTTTATCCAAGATAATTCCTCACATATATTCTATTCTCTATAAAATTCCCCTTTACTGAATGCTTGTAGAAGTTTCAATAAATAAAAACTAGAAATATAAAGACTTATAATTTCTTCAGACACATTGTGTGTCTAAATTATATTTCACATATTGAGAAGAAAAATTAAGCTAAAGGTCAACAATAGGAAAACATTCGTGGGGAACAAAATACATATTTGTCTTTAAGGGTAAATTTCCTAATTAAGTATTTGAAGTACATCACATGCCTAAATGTAATATTTTATAATTTAAGAGCTTGCATAATATTAAAATACTCTACATGGTTTTGGCATTTCTCCTTTTAAAAACATCCAGCATAGGCTTTGTTCAATGTAAAACATCTACCATATTATTTTTATCTTTACTGATGTAACATGAGACATGAATGGCTCATCTATTGTTTTATGAAAATGATTTCTTTTTGAGATGTGAGTACTTGTTTAGTTTAGTCTAAACATAACAAAGCTAATCTTAAAGAATATAATAGCCTATTCTATTGGCTTCGCTACAACAAATGGAATAATAAATTACTTAGGATGTACGTTGTTATTGCTGAACAAAACGTAAAGTAAATGAGATGTGCCCTTAAGAGATAAGGACGGTTCCCGTGATGTTAATAAATTCAGATTTTAGTCTTCTGTGTGGCAGACTCTCACATTGTTGTTTTGATTTTGTCATTTCTTTCTTATGAATTATTCTACTTCACAGGTAACTTTACATAAAGGTATCCCTTACAGGCAATATTTTAGAAATGCGATTTTTGAATTTTTAAAAATTTTAAACGGTGGGCCCCTTAGATCCTTTCCTTAGGATGAAGCAATATCATGAAAAAAAGAAATATTCTTCCCTGGCCTTGAAGTTTACTGGTCTCATATCAACACTAATTTAAACTGCTAACATTAATTCATCACCACTAATTTGAGCAATGTATTATTCACATTGTTAGCAAACTTGATAATATACAGGTTGTCTGAATTTATCTACAGGGTTGAACCATCATCCCTAAGCTTCTACTGTGCTTTCTTTTTATTTTCCTTGAAAATCCTTTTCTATCTTACACATACTCATTTTTGTGTTTCCTTCACTTGTTTTTTACCTGTCCCCTAATGTCGTTTGAAGATGGTCATAGTCTGAACAGTTTTGTTTGTTTATATTTTGTTTCACGTTTGCAATTAGTCCATGATTTACATAATAGTTCCTAACCTGAGTTGCCTTGGCATTAGCAGTCAAGTTGGCAAAGGATATTATCAACAAATTACTCTGCTAAAAGTAGATGTACTCAGTTTGGGCCAAATTCTGGCCGTCAGTTACTGCTACACACAACTTTGGGGTCAGTTCCTGCCTTCGTTTTCTTACGCACAATTGCTGTGGAAATCAGCATTGATGCAAATGGAACTGAGCATGAGTGTCTGGGGGAGGGTTTGGCATGGAAATCACTGAAAACAGAACTTGGCTCAGGGTTTGTTTAAATGGAGTACCTCACGTTGGACCAGAGGAAAGGAGGAGAGAGAAAATAAAGAAAGGAAACGTCTGCCTATTTTTGGGTTGTCTGGCAGAACAAAAAGCTTGGAGCCTCACAAAGAAAACAAATGAATGTATTAAAGGAGATATTATGATATGATATTAAAACACAGAAAGTCTACACGATGAGTTAAATTCCTTATAACAAAATACCTCTTAGAGATACGTAGAGCAACAAATTGATAATTTTATACATTTCTTACGTATTTCCAGCATATTTTTAAGCCTATTCAAGGTCTTCCTAGGTTCCCTTTCCAACCCTACCATCAGCAAATGACTGATTTCACCCAATGGAAATTCTCTCATACCCTTGTCTCTTGCTCACAAACTGTCCTTGGCTTTATCCTCAATTTATTTTCCTTTCTGTTGCAGATGTGAAAGTGTCTTTCTTCTTCAACATGACTCAACACTCATTGGCTTTCTGGTTGTGTTCTATCCTGAATCTTCTAGGCTATAGGTCTCCCCCTTTGTCACTGTCCCCTTTAAAAAAAATCCTTTTGCTTTGTCTTTGGAGTTTTAATTAGGAATTTGACTGCTCGAACAAGGCTGCTCGAACAAGGATTCATGAGGATAGCTCTAGAAAAGGAAAGGCAGCCCATTATAATATGAAAGTAGAGAAAAGTGGAAGGTGTTGGCAGGTTGCAACATTGACTTCCTGGCAGGACGCCATGAATCTTTGCTTTCTTGTGCCACCATCAGCTTGCTTCACCCAGTCTCTTTGTGCTTCTCCTTCATCTGGTTCCTCTAGGTCTTTCTACCAAATGGTTCTTTCACTGTCTCCTGTCTGCTTACTTGTACTTAATGCTTGGGCTTACTCACGGTCTTTTCTTTACAACAGTGACTCACCTTTATGGATCCCACTGCTACTAAATGATTCTCTGTGCATTCTTAATTCAGATACTTGAAAATTAGAATCTATCTGATGTTATTCATACCTGATTGGACAGCAGATTTTGTCACAGATTACCTCACAGGCTATAACTACCCCGATAATTATTTGTCTCTGATACCCAGTTTTAGTCTGACCACTTATAAGCTAGATGGAGAAGCTTATATAATAATAAATATCGATACCTTAAGAGACAAAACAGAGGAACATAAGGGAAGGGAAGCAAAAATCATATAAAAACAGGGAGGGGGACAAAACAGGAGAGACTCATAAATATGGAGAACAAACTGAGGGTTCCGGGAGGGGATGTGGGAGGCGGGATGGGCTAAATGGGTAAGGGGCACTAAGGAACCTTCTTCTGAAATCATCGTTGCACTAGATGCTAAGTAATTTGGATGTCAATTTAAAAATATAAAAAATAAAACAAGTTAATAAAAAAATGATAAATATCGATACCTAAGGGCATGAAGAGGATTGAATAGCTTCACTTATTTGGGTCTATGAATCTTTACAGGCTGGTTTTTGAGCATACATTTGTGGTTTTCTCCTCTGCCGTGACATGTGCACATTTCTAACTAGTGTCACATTCAGCTTGAGATCAAAATTTAAGGGGGGATCAAAAAATTCAGGAACCAAGGTAAATAATTTTCGAATGCATTTTTTCAAAATATCAAAATTAATCCAAAATCATCTCTGGTGCACAAAATATCAGACTCTTGTACTGGTTTTACCTTTTGCCTCAGGCTCCAATATGGCTCAGCATGGCCCTGATCACAACTATTTCAACTAAAAGAAAATAAAATTTTGCCCTCTTTAGTTCCAGTTCAATTTCTCTTGTCTTTCTTATAAGTTGTCTATTTCCTTGAAGTCTATTTCTTGAATCTTTTAGAATGGCAATATTTGGGGGCACCTGGGTGGCGCAGTCGGTTAAGCGTCCGACTTCAGCCAGGTCACGATCTCGCGGTCCATGAGTTCGAGCCCCGCGTCGGGCTCTGGGCTGATGGCTCAGAGCCTGGAGCCTGTTTCTGATTCTGTGTCTCCCTCTCTCTCTGCCCCTCCCCCGTTCATGCTCTGTCTCTCTCTGTCCCAAAAATAAATAAAAAACGTTGAAAAAAAAATTTAGAATGGCAATATTTGGAAATTTAATTCTGTATGGTTACCAGTGACTTCCTAATTCAGAGCAAATTTGGTTCACAATTAATTTGAATTGTGAAACCATAAACTGATGGTTCTTGCCACTTGCCGAACCAGGGAGTGCATATAAAAGGGGGATGATTCATTCCATAAGAAAAGCGTAACAATTTTGGAATAATGATATTAAACAGGTGTTAGGGCATCAGAATAAAGTTCAGCGCAGCTAAGAAAACACATTTTTCTCCTGTTATTGTCCCTTCCCCTCACTTCCCACCCTTGACCTCTTTGTAGCATCCACCATGTTGACTGACCCCTTCTGGTTGAAATCACTTTTAGGACACCAAGCTCCCAAGGTTGCCTCCTACCTCTCAGCCACGGCCCTTTATTTCTTATTGCCATTGCTGCTTTCTCCCACTTCCTCAAGGAAGGTGTAATACAAAGCGCAGTCTTTAGAATTCCTGTTTGTCTTTTCCATCACGATGACAATTCATTCACCCTCACACTTCTGTTTCTATCCCTCCAGAAACCCGTCTGGAGAGGGTGATTCCTCCAGAAAATACATCTCTAATCCTAAACTTCTCTAACAGCTCTTATATTTTTTCTTTCATCTCTACTCCAGTATCACCTGTCCATATACAGCCATACCAGGCCTGGTATTTAGGACATAAAGAATGATTGTGTGGTTAGTTCCCAAACAGCTCTTTTCTTTTTGTTTTGTTGAAAGATGTCAATATTTTATTTTCTTTAGAGAAGCTAATTGTAATAAAATTTCATTTGGATATTTCTTAGAGGGAAGCAGTATGTTAAATGCACTGTTTGCTAAAAGTCCTGAAATAAAGATTATAATAGGAACCTTCACTTTCCAACAGACTCACTATCTGGTGGAGGAATATGAATTACAAGCTTATTGCCTTGAAGAAATGAATGGTCATTTGAGGGGGTTTGCTTTGCAAACCTCACTCTTTTGCTTGTTTTTAAACTCTTTATTTTGGAGAGTTCAAACCGTGCAACGTATAAAAAATTAATGTAATGAATTCAATGTACCTGTTAGTGACTTTAACAATTATGGACACTTAACTAAGCTTGTTGCAATTCTATTCCTTCCTACTTCCTTTGCACCCCAAACTAGTATTCTGATCTGTTTGTACCTCCCTTGTTTTCTGTGCTCGCTTTGCCCTGGCCCCCTTAATGTGATGCAATTATTGCTTATTTTATTAGCTTCTTGGCTTCAAACTTCCAATTCAGTCACTGTTTCTTCCATCTGTACTGATGTTACATCTAATAATAGACCCCACTTAGGCACAATCCTTGTATCAATTAGGTCTTCTTTGTAACAAGCCATCCCAGAACTTAGGAGGCTTCGATCACAGCCATTTTATTTAGCTCTTGATCGTGTTCTTTCTCAAATCTGGGATACACCTCTCTCAGTCACTATCCTGCTCATTGCACAAAATTAAAATGTAATTTCACTTTCCAGACATGGGATGGTGAGGTTAAGGACATCAGAGTTACAGTCCTCTCTGTTAGGAATTTTGTCTGAGAGTGGAAAGAATTACTTGATCATCTGGGATGATTTTGTCGAATACAAATTTCTGGGACTTCTGAAAAACGAAAGCCATAATGCTCTCAAATTATCTCTTAGCTTTGAAATTGATGCCTTGAATTTCAAAGCAATGAAATTTTAATCACTACATTTCCAAGCCATTTATCCCGGTGTGCCCATTTCCTTTTCCTTCTCTTGTCTTCCAGGTTTTGTCGTCCACTTCTTTCCTTGCTCTACCCAAGAGCTCCGGTGATGAGTTTCCTGTCGACGTAAGCTTACACGTGTTCCCATATGTAATAAGGATGATGGTCTCTTACAAGAATCAAAGATTAAATGGAGTTTAACACAGTTAGGTGCAGAGCTTCGGGTGCCATGTTGGAAGAAGAGGCAAGATAAAGGTGTGTTCCTGCTCAGCTCTGTTCTGTCCCTGGTGTGGTAAGGTGGAGTTATGTTTGCTTTGGGCACAAGAGGACTCTTGTCTTAACAGAATTCTTTAGGGCATGGCGGGATGTGGGGCAAGGGGTACAAGAACTGGTTCTCCATGCCTGAATACCACCTAGCCTTTAAACAAGGATATTTTTATAATTAACCATTGTCCTCTCTAGCCTGTTCATCGGGTTGAGAAGCAAAAATATAAGGGGGGGAGATCATACATTCTATCCAGAAGTAGTACATGTGTGCTAATCTTGTTTCCTGATTTGTTTGTTTTTCTCAACACTCAATAAATATTTTTGAGTTCCTACCAAAATGGTTTGTAAATGAACCAGGTAATGGGACCAGCGCAAAATTTAGAGTACAACAGTCCATGAGAGTCAAAAGTGTATTCTTGGGGCACCTGGGTGGTTCAAGCAGTTAGGCGTCTGACTCTTGATTTCTGCTTGGGTCACATCTCACATTTCACGAATTAGATCCTGGCACTGGGCTCTGTGCTGACAGTGCAGAGCCTTGCGTGAGATTCTCTGTCTCCTTCTCTTTCTGCCCACCTCTCTCCAATAAACAAATAAACATTAAAAGTGTATTCTCTAATGAATACATTTTAAGGTAGTTTGAGCATATAATTCTTAATGGCAACGATTGCTAAAGAAAATACAAAAGCACAAAGCAGGGCACGGAGGAGGGATTTCATAATGCTAGTTAAGATAACTGAGAACATGGCATATAAACAAAGAACTAAAGAAGTGAAGGAATTAGTCATGCAGATATCTGGGGGTGATAGAGGAAGAAGCAGGGGCAAAAGACCTGAGGGAGGAACATGCTTGGCTCCTTAAAGGAAGAGAAACTAAAGTGGTAGCGGATTGAATAAGGAGACAAAGATACAGAAGGTGACGTTAGAAGAGTGATGAGAATCCTGATCAAATCAGGAGAAGCCTTGTTAGGTATTATAAGAACTTTGGCTTTTCCTCTGAATGAATCAGAAAGGAGGATTTTGAACAAAGAAGTGACAGGATTCGATTTGGGCTTTAACAGGATCATGCTGATTTCAAAACTGAGAATTGAGTGGGGGTCAGGGAGAACAGAGGTAGAGACAGGGAGACCCATTTGGAGACTATTGCCGTAATCCGGGTGAGAGAGAATGCGGGCTTAGAACAGAATGGGGTCAGTATACATCGTAACTGTGGTTGGGAATGGAAACATGTGAAGGCAGCGAACGTAGAATTTGCTGATGATCAATCACATGTGGAGTGTGTGAAAAAAGAGAGAAGTGAAAGTTGACTCCGTTGATTTTAGACTGAGGATGTGGAGAATGGAACTGCCATTTTCTGAGATGGGGGAGACTGTAGAGCAAGGAGTCTTTGTCTTTTTTTTTTTTTTTTCTTTAAGTAAGGATGGTGGTGATGAGGGTAAGGAGATAAGAACTCAGTTTTGGACATACTAAGCTGGAAATGCTTTTAGACATTCAAATGGAAGTGTCTAAGTGGTAATTGGATATAGGAATCTGGAGTTCAGAGGACAGCTCTACCCTGCAGATGTAAATTTGAGAGTCCTCAACATAATGATGGTATTTGAAGACAGAATAAAACCAGGGAGAGAGGTAGTGAAGACACAAAAGAGGAAAGACACAATTTTTATAGACTAGGGATGGGAGAATGAGAAAGGGCAGCCATTAGGTAGGAGAAAAATCAGGAGTGTGGTTTTCCGGAAGCCAAGTGAAGACATACTTTCAAGAAGAGGGGAGTGATCGAATGTGTCAAATTGTTCCTGATGAATAAGAAAAACAGGAACAATGAAGTGATCATTGGCTTGTCTTTTGGGTCACGTCTCTAAGAGTGCTTAATTAAGGGTCAGGTAGAGGAATAGAGATTTGCAAGATGAAGGTAATTTCACTGTGCATCTCTCTCTTCTCTTCTGTTGTAGATTTGCCTCATAAGGCTGCATGAAACTACAGTGAGACCTCCTTTCTCCCTCACAATTCCATGAGGGACCTTCCAAATTTTGGTTCAGGAGGATGGCTTTCTCCTGAAAAGAACTGTCCTCTGGGATTAATGCTTCTCCATTAGTGTCTCATGATTTTGAGGGACGCGTTTTTTTTTTCCCCAAGACTTCTATCTTGGGAATGCAAGCTGGCGCAGCCACTCTGGAAAACAGTATCGAGGTTCCTCAAAAACTAAAAATAGAACTACCCTACGACCCAGCAGTTGCACTACTAGGCATTTATCCACGGGATACACGTGTGCTGTTTCGAAGGGATACGTGCACCCCCATGTTTATAGCAGCACTATCAACAATAGCCAAAGTATGGAAAGAGCCCAAACGTCCATCGATGGATGAATGGATAAAGAAGATGTGGTATATATATACAATGGAGTCTTACTCGGCAATCAAAAAGAATGAAATCTTGCCATTTGCAACCATGTGGATGGAATTGGAGAGTATTATGCTAAGTGAAATTAGTCAGAGAAAGACAAAAATCATATGACTTCACTCATATGAGGACTTTAAGAGACAAAACAGATGAACATAAGGGAAGGGAAACAAAAATAATATAAAACCAGGGAGGGGGACAAAACAGAAAAGACTCATAAATATGGAGAACAAACTGAGGGTTCCTGGAGGGATTGTGGAGGGGGGATGGGCTAAATACGTAAGGGGCACTAAGGAATCTACCTCCTGAAATCATTGTTGCACTAGGTGCTAACTAATTTGGATGTAAATTTTTAAAAAATAAGAGATAAAATTAAAAAGAAAAGAAAAGAAAGGCTAGCGAGCCATGTTCATGTTGAATAAATTTTGTTAACAGGATTTATAATAAAAATAATTACTCTCAAAACCTAGGATGCCTACATCCAAATATTTATATCCATAATGTAAATATGTTAGGTCAGATGACAATAAGAATTAAGGTTGTACATAGAAGGAAGGTTAATAATTATCTCACTTTAAGGTGGAGACATTTTGCCTAATTGTCAGGATTCGCCAGATGTAATCATGATGGGCCATAAATGTGGAAGGAGGAAGAGAAAATGTCACAGTATGTGATGGAAAACTCGTTTGGACATTATTGTTTCCCAATTGTTTGGTAATTCTTTTGATATTGCCATAAAATTTACAATAGTTCAAGCATACAAACACCGGTGAGTCCTTTATGTGACTATTAGCATTCTTGGCACTGACTATGAAGGAGAAATGCAGATCAGGAGAACAAAACTTTCTAAAGAAGTGTATGTACCAGAGGAGTATGGGGAATGGGTACGGTATCCTAGCATGATTGGGGATATATTGCTGAACATCTGTCTCTATCTCCCTGTGTCTCTCTGTCTCCCTCTCTCCTACCCTTCTTTCTCCCTCTTTCTCCCTATGTAGGTGATAGAAAAATGGATCGATGAAAACTAGATACGTTTGTAAATGATATACACACTGTCAAATTGCTGTAAAAATAACATGGAGTGTATTTCTAAAATTTTTTTTTCAACGTTTTTTATTTATTTTTGGGACAGAGAGAGACAGAGCATGAACGGGGGAGGGGCAGAGAGAGAGGGAGACACAGAATCGGAAATAGGCTCCAGGCTCCGAGCCATCAGCCCAGAGCCCGACGCGGGGCTCAAACTCACGGACCGCGAGATCGTGACCTGGCTGAAGTCGGACGCTTAACCGACTGCGCCACCCAGGTGCCCCTTGGAGTGTATTTCTAAAATTTTATACAACATCAGTTTACTGATTAATTGGTTGTAATAAAAACCGTGTCAAATAAAGACCGCGGTGTTTTGATGAGGTTGACCAAAAAAAAAAAAAAAGACTTCTATCCAACCTCTCAACCATCAAAGTGGACCTCGGGACTTTGGAGAGATGAAAATTTTCTCCTCAGAAAAAGGGTTATTGTTCAAGCTGCTGTGAAAATGTTTTAAGCATTTAAAAAGTGGCCAGAAAGCAATTCTAGACTGGAAGCCACCGGTTTATGAGGCGATAGCCATAACAACAAGGGAGACCTGGTAATGAGCAGGAGCTGTCACAGTATTTGAAGGGAGTAAGGCTGGCATGGGTATAAAGGAGCAGCTGGGTTTTTTTTTGAAATTGTCGTTTGTTTATCTTTTGAAATTTATTTGACATATGACATTGTATAAGTTCAAAGTATACAGCATGTTGACTCGATATATTTGTATATTGCAACAGGATTGCCATTCTAGCCTTAGCTACAACCTCTATCGTGTCACATAATTATTACTTCTATTTTTGTGGTGGGTAATAATTAAGAGCTGGTCTCTTAGCACGCCTGATGTTTATAACACAGTATTGTTGTCTGTAATCTCTAGGCAGTGTGCTAGATCTCCAGGACCAATTTATTACGAGTTGCAAGTTTGGGCCCTTACACACCATCTCTCCTGTTCTCCCATCTCCTGCCCCTGGTGATCACCCTTCTGCTCTCTCTTT
The DNA here is from genome assembly GCF_022079265.1 of Lynx rufus. NCBI lineage: Eukaryota > Metazoa > Chordata > Mammalia > Carnivora > Felidae > Lynx > Lynx rufus. The sequence goes on from NW_025814867.1 coordinate 141,144,056, forward strand.
TTACAAGTTCCATTTTCTGAGATTCCGCATGGAAGTGATATCAGACAGCCCTTGCCTTTGTTTGACATCGCACTTAGCATAAGGTCCTTGCGTGTGGGCGAGCGTGCGTGGTTGGAGGAGGCTGACGGAGAGGGTTATGAGAAAGTAGTGGGAAGGCTGCCAAAGGAATTCTTTCTCTGGAGATAGCTAGAAAGAGAACATAAATAAATAAAACAGTGATTCATTCTTTGTGATGCAGTAGACCTTGTTCGGCAGGCCTTATTTACGTAGGAGAGGGGCCTGTGATGACTTCGGTTGTTTGGAAAGCGTAGAAGAACCAGTGGATTGAGTCCTAATGTGGCCCAGGTTGCCAGGCCCTAAGATCGTAAGTTTTATTCTCTTTGGGAAACTTAAAAAAGTAAACAACAGATGCTAATATGAAATGGTGGGCAACGTCCAGAAACTGGCATTTAACTTTTCAAGGAAATGCTTATCAAACTAATTCCTAAATCTGTGAAACACATGGGGTTTCTAATTGAACACTGAAGATTTCTGAACGAAGACATATGTCTTTTATTCACTCAAATAAATCATATACAAACTATATCCTAATGGACATTGTGTTTTTAATAAAATCATCTACAATGTATTCCATCTCCCTCTCTCTCTCTTTCTCTCTCTCTCTGAGAGTATTTGTCAAAGATTATAGAATATTTTGAAATTTTTCTTTATAAATAAATACGGCATATATTTCCATTTGTTTAAGATAATCTCTGTGAAACTACGCCAGAATCAGATCTTGGAATTCGGGCAAATAAGAAATCGAATCATGATCACAAATTTACTGACATTTATTCTGTGCTTTCACGGGATGACGTTTTGAAATGGCAGCTTTCTTTCTACCAAGCTAAGCAAAAGGTGTCCTTTCTTTTCCCGAAATCCTTGCTTAGAACTATACCGGATTTTAAGAAGAAAAAAGTCACAGATGTACCCTGCTGTGCACTCACTGATACACTGATTTAGGGCTGATGGTGCACTCCTTTCCTTCCTTTGGCCAGGACTGGAAATCTGAAATTACACAGAAGTTCAAGAAAGGACTCCAGTGGTTGGAGGCAAAGGTCCTTTCCAGGAAAGAAGCACAGGAAATACTGGCAGTGAATTCCACTCTGACTTTGTCCAGAGTTGCAATAGGAGTCTATAAATATAGTGTGACTCCTATGGCCTCTTTCCACCCCAACTATAAACCGATGCTTGAAATTCCACCTTAGAGATCGTGTTAAAAAATAAAGAGCGGGGGGAGGGTGTGTTTTAAACCCTGAAAAGCCTGATGAATTTTTTTTAATTCTTTTTTTTTTTTTTTAATTTTTGGTCGGTCAGTTGCTACCACGATGTGCTCTGTTGCCCAAAAGGGATGTACTATTCCAACAAATAGTGACCTTGGAATCCATAAGTCATGTCCTTAAGCTTTACAAGTTCTCATTTTTTTTTTCTTTTTGTGCTTAGCACCAACCTAAGCTGACGCAGACCTACCCACAGATGCCTAGACAGCTACACAGGTAAACACACGGTTCACAGAAGCACAAATACGTAAATTCGCCACATGCGTTCACGTACACACCCTCCACAGTAAAGGTTCAAAAACTCCCGTCTAACTCTCTGGCCGGAGTTGTCATCATCTTCCCTAAAGTCTTCCCTGGGGATGTGCGTAATCCCCAAAGTCAGACTGGGTCATTCAAAGTTCCTACCTTGTGCTTTTCTGCTATGTATTGTTAATATGAGTACATGCCCAAAAGAACTCGTAGGGGTTGGTTTAATTCATGGAGAATGTTTAGAACAGAGCCAGTGCTCAAGAAATTTACCTACCATCACTGGGGAGTGTATTAGTTTTGTATCGTTGCAGTCACAAATCACGACAAACTCAGCTGCTTAAGACAACACAGATGTCGTTATCTTACATTTTCAGAGGTCAAAACTCTGACATGGATCTCCATGGGCTAAAGTCAAGGTATCAGGAGGGCTGCCTTGCCTTCTAAAGGCTCTGGGGAAAATCCAATTCCTTGCCTTTTTCAGCTCTAGAGACCACCCACATTCTGTGGTTCGTGGTTCACGGCGCCCTTTCTTCATCGTCCAAGCCAGCAACAATGTGTCCCCCTGGCCCCTTCTCCATCTTTATCTGACCACAGCTGGTAGAGGTTCTTGAGTTTTTAAAATCTCGTGTGATTTCATTGGATCCACTTGAATGATCCCAAACAGTCTCAAGGTCCATAACCTCAATCACATCTGCAAAGTTTCTTTTGCTTTATAAGGTAACATATTCAGAGCTTGCCGGTTTAGGACATGGACATCTTGGGGAGGGAGGGTATTCTTCTGCTCACCACAGTGGGAGATGTTACTGAGTATAAATCTGAATGAAAAAAATGCATTCTCAGCACATTGACTGTCTCATATGTTTCTATCCATTCACCCCTCCTTTAAACACTATGCGATAGTAGGCCAGGCCCTGTGGTGAGCATGTCTATGCCTCACGGAGTAGGCACCCCCATGGGGCTGTGCCACCATCACAGTCAAAAAGGGACAGCCAACTATTTTAAACTAGCCTTCGCTAGAAAGTAGATACGGACCCGCAATTATAAGATCCAAATATGCCCACTTACTTCTTGTTTTTTCAATCACTCCACAAATATTTATCAAGTGCTTAGCATGGAAAGGCCACTCCACAAAAGGAAATCGTGATTTCTGACCAGCATTCAAAGCTACGAGCTATGACATCAGCCTCTCTCAAACAAACCGGCCATTATAAACATCCCACAAGAGGCTCCACAAAGGCTTCTCTAGACAAGGGTTCTTAACCTAGGGCCGGTGCGGTGGCTTCAGGAGCCTGGGACTTCCTGGCAAGTGCATGCCAAGGTGTGCACGTTGGTGCATCTGGAAGCAGGGCAGGGGAGAGGGTGCGTGGTCTTTATCCAGTTCATAAAGGAGTCGACACTCCACCAAAGTTTAAGCACGACAGCTCCTGGGTGTCAGTTTGGGTTGTCGAAGATCTTCCTGCTCTGTTTCCACGCTTGGCACAGGCAGCTTCTCCATGGGACTGAGTGCGTGGAAGGGTCAGAGGTAGACAACGCAGAACCTGAGGATGATCTCTGGAAGCCCCTTTGCTTTTCCGACCTGGAAAATTGCCCTTGTGATAGTCCTCCATCATTATCTACCTCCACTCATTGTAAAGCACCTATGTATCCTGCATTAAAACAAACAAACAAACAAACAAAAACAAAACAAAACAAAACAAAAAACTGAGGCAAGAAGAAAATGAAATCACATCCTTCTATGTAGACTGAGTAAAACTCACTCCCTTCCACTGCCCCTTTCCCAAAGTGGCAAATAGAGACAAGCATTACCTCTTTCAGAGAATGCACTTGATTCCTGTAGGTCAAGGCCAGCTGTGGGTGGTTTGTTCTGGGCTCACCTTTAGGAATGCCTCCAGTCCAGACTCTCCAGACCCACAGGCTGAATTGCTTATGCCTCCCTAGTTCCCTCTATTTCCGAGAAGAGCGTGAGGATAGAACATGGAGTCCCTTTTCTTGTCCTACATGCCAGGTGCTGTCACTCATTTGGGGCAACCCTTCCCCCACCAGGCCTGGGAGCAGAAGCAGCAGCAGAACTGATGGCTTTTGAAGAGCCTCTCCGGCTCTTGGAGAGCTAACCCTGGGGAAATCTAGAAGGAGGCGACAGTGTGGGATGTGTTGCATAGAGGTGTGGAGGCTCATGAGCTCATACTCATAGGACAGGTGTTGTGAGCTGGGCCCATTTATGGCTTTGGTATGTAGTTTTTTGCTGCTTTACTGAAGAGTTTCCTTGTCTCTCCTTCCCAGTCTCAGGCTTTACCCCTTTGCGCATCACTCCCTCCCCTTAAAGCCAGCCCCACCTGCTTGCATTTCCTGAGCATGCCATGAGCAGACGCCATGTTCTTTGTCCATTCATTTTATGACTTAAAATTCACTGGACTGGTATCAGGAACAGACAGAATGAGGGTGACAAGGAAAGTTAGATGATTATTGTCAAGCTAGAGCTTGGTTTCTAATGACCTAGTTGAAGACGATGAAAACAGTTTGTAGAAGCCATGACTCTACAGTGTTATGAAAATCAAAAGATGGGTTATATCCTGAATTTTTAAATTAGGAACTGAGAGTCCATATTGGATGAATTCATTTTTATAAAGGAGTTGGGACCACTATATATGATCTCTTTTTACTATCTTTCTTCTGTCTCTGGGGTCACGTGGTCAGGCATGACGTTACTTTCATTTTAATCCATCTGGAGAGTTTCCAGAAGACTGGGAAAGAGAAAATGCTAATTCGGGAGTTTACTCAACGTCATCTAGTTTTATAATCCACAGAATACGGATCTGCGCAAATGCTACACGGCCAGGTCAAGGTCCCACGCTCTGTTCAAATTCTGTTTCCTCATTAGCGGCCTTCTCAGGACAGGGCCCTGGAGAAGAAATGCATTTGAACAAGTTTCAAACATCACAACATCTGCTAAGAGCCAGAGAGAGAATTCGGGAGAAAACTACTGCGAAGCAAGGTTGCAATTCTCTAAAATTAAAAGCAGTTACAATGATTAATTTAGCGTCGTGCACACCACAGCCTCAAGACATCATGGAACGCTCCGGTGATTCATTACCCTTCACATGTTCCATTTGAGAGACAAAACTTTTCAGAAGAAAATGCTACGGTGTTAAATTTTAAAACACTTTTTCCTACATGTTCACTTCTTGATCTGAAATAGTAGAAGTAAAATAAAAAACAACAACAACCAGGATCTCAAGTGAAAGTGAACGCCTGGGCAAACTAGAGATTAGCAAGAGAGAGAGAAAATTATGAGTCTTTTTACAGACGCTGGTGGGGGAGAATTAAGCAATTTCCCACCGTGCAAGCTTTCAGAATTGTAACTTTTGATACCTTTTAAGGAGAAAATACCACCAGCCTGCAACTTGAGAGGTTTTATGAGAACCAGGAAAGGGCTTGCCTTTCACCCTCATCTGTCTTCATTTGCTGTGTGTATGCTGTGGATTTCATGCTGGTCAGCTAAATCTACGAAGTCAAAGACTTGCTTAAATCAAGCACATGAATAATGTACCTTCGGCTCGAAATACCAAAAAAATGTGACATGAGAAGAGAGTTGCGCTGTACTCTGTGGTTTTGATTATTTGTGTCCAGTGTTCCCAGTAGCAAATGAGCAGAAAGATCGACATATGCAAATTCACAGCCATTAAGTGGGGATCTGGGTTTATTTAAGTGGGTGAGAGAAAGGATTATATTTCAAGGGATGTTGTTAGACATCTTCGCCACATTTATGTTTCTAAGTAACTGGATGAATACTGGAAAGAGTGTGTGTTTTTGTTTTTGTTTGCTTTTGTTTTCGTTTCTGGTTTTTGGTCCTTTCCATACTCAGGCAGTTAGTATTATGGAATCATAGCAACTTTGATTCTATGACGATTTCACCAGGGTCTCAAATGTGTTTTTAATAATCACTTCTTGCACATTATCATCATCACAAGCATTGCTATTTCATTTTATTTGTTTATTGACTTTTACTCACCAACTAAATTTTCTAAAGTACCAATATTTCCAATAAGAATTCATCCATTGGGGCGCCTGCGTGGCTCAGTCGGTTAAGCCTCCAACATCAGCCCAGGTCACGATCTCACGGTTCGTGAGTTCGAGCCCCCGCGTCAGGCTCTGTGCTGACAGCTCAGAGCCTGGAGCCTGCTTCGGATTCTGTGTCTCCCTCTCTCTCTGTTTCACCGCTGCTCACTCTCTGTCTCTGTCTCAAAAATAAACATTAAAAAATTTAAAAAAAAAAAAGAATTCATCTCTTAACATGGATGCATGCCAGATTCAGAAGCAGAACCATGTGATGGACACATATTGATTTATCTTTGGTGAATATTCCATAGATTTCGATCTCGCAGGTGCATTTGATTTCTTTTCCAAATTAGACTATTTAACACACTAACCGCTAGGAATGAAAATTGAAAGATTGGATCAATTACCAATCAGCCAGGTCTTGGGTACCATGAAGGCCCAATCACAGATCCTTCTGGACTGAAGGCATGTTTTTGTTAGAAACTAGATTAAAGATTAGTGGGTAATGCTGTTTGTAAGTAGGAAGATTCTTCTCGAGGGGTTATCATTTCTTTTTTTTTTTTAATTTTTTTAATGTTTATTTATTTTTTGAGAGTTTTTTTTAATTTTTTTAATGTTTATTTATTTTTTGAGAGAGCGTAAGTGAGGGAGGAGGAGAAGAAAAGGAGGCTAGAGGATACAAAGCAGGCTCCCACTAACATCAGCCAGCCTCATGTGGGGCTCGAACTCACAAACCATGAGATCATGACCTGAGCTGAAGTCAGACACTCAAGCAAGTGAGCCACCCAGGCGCCCCTCATTTCTTTGTAGAAATGAAGCATCATTTAACATAAAATTGGCAATGGAATCTGAGTTTTGATATTATGAATTTGTGTGCTATTTTTGCCCTTTAACTTATGTTAGTATTTTAATTATTCATTGAATTGACATGCAATGTTATAGACGTTATATTAGTTTCAGATGTACAATGTACTCACTCAGCCATTCTCTACTCAGCGCTCACCATGATGAGTGTAGTCACTTGGTTTTTATATTTAGTATTAACATTGTTATTCATGGTGAAGCGAACAAATATGTGTTCAATTGGATAATATTTTAGGCAGTTCTCTGCCCTTACTCCTCTGTGAATGTATTCTAGAAGTTGCTTTTGTAATAGTACAGGGACTCTCTTTCTTTTCTTTTCCCACACTGCCTTACCTTACCATTTCACACTTTTCCACAAGAAGTCTCCCCCAACTTAGCAAAGAATATCTCATAGGAGAAAAACCATAAAGGAAAAGGAGAATAATGAGTTTTAGAGGTGTATATTCCAGTCAAATATTTCTTTTCTCTGTAAGTATAACTTCTGAGATTTTTTTTCTTCCGATCTTTAGGATCCATTCTTTCCTTTTATTTCAAATATGACATCTATTGCACTTTTTCTCCAAAATGACCAAATCAAGAGTTACCCTGTGGACTTTTGATGCCACCCAAAAGTCTTTTCACAGACCCTAAGGTGGGAAATTATGCCTCCACCTTTTTGGCTTCCTTCCTTATAGTGGGAAGCTAAGGTCCTAAGTCACACAGTTAAGAAGTCTATTTAGTTAATGGGGCCCCTGAATGGCTCAGTCAGTTGAACACCCGACTTCAGCTCAGGTCATGATCTCGTGGTTCATGGGTTTGAGCCCCGCCTCAAGCTCTGTACTGACAGCTTGGAACCTGGAGCCTATTGCAGATTCGGTGTCTCCTTCTCTCTCTGCCCCTCCCCTGCTCACGGTCTGTCTGCCTGTCTCTCTCTCTCTCTCTCTCTCTCTCTCTCGAAAATAAATAAACACTAAAAAAATTAAAAAAAGAAGTCCATTTAGTTAAGCAAATTACTGCTAAGTATTCTAAAATAGAATGGTTTAAAAGAATTAATGTACCCAGTTGTCACCTACCTAACTCATTCAACTTTAGTCCCTGGTTGAATATCAACCTGGTAGGAAGGGCTCATTACATGAATACCAAACGAATGAACTGATTCAGAACTAGTCATGGAAATAATTTAGGGGCACATCTAAGTGGTTCTGGCACGAGAGAACCTAAGTTCTTGGGTGATACAAAATGAAGTATTATTAACTGAATATGTAGTACCTCCTACATAGAGAGCTCCTACAAAGCTCTGTGTGGTGAGCATTCCGTGAGCATTTAATGGACAAAATTCATTTCTATTCCCATCCCATTTGAGATGTTTTCGGTTTATAGATTTGACCCACCTTTGGTTTACCCTGGAAATTGAATCCATGCCAAAAATTCCGGATAAAAATCAGGGGTGATATTCAAAATATTTATCAGTTGGTACAGGGAGCGCCCCAACCAGTCAGCATTGGTGATGGCTATGAACCACGTGAGAGCTGTAGTGGGGCTTGCCTGCTGCACTTGGCCACGTCCAAGTCCCGCGATCTCAAATCCTTCTGGGTGCCTCACAGTCTCTAAGAGGCTGCCCTTTCTTGCCATGAGAAGATCTAGCCCCTAAACACATTTCTTTTCCTTTCCTTTCCTTTCCTTTCCTTTCCTTTCCTTCCCTTCCCTTCCCTTCCCTTCCCTTCCCTTCCCTTCCCTTCTCTTTCCTCCTTCCCTCTCCTCTCCTCTCCTCTCCTCTCCTCTCCTCTCCTCTCCTCTCCTCTTTTTAACCAGCCATCTTAGAAAAATTCCGGGGAAATTTGTCAGAATCTATGTAATCATCATTAATTTAGCAATTCTCAAAGGTAACCCAGAGTTCATCCAGCTGCAGTTTATTCCATTGATCACAATAACCCACCCCACCCAGAACTTTCCTCATGAAAGGATTCGTCTTGGTGTGGCCATCTGGATCATATTATCCTAATCAGTGTGTGGAGCATACAAGGTGCAGACACTATTTCCACTGGAGAGTCGGGCTCACTGATTCTTGGATGAGATTTTCCTTTTATTTTACCCCTCTCTTTCTTTTATCTCTGCTGAATGGGTATTTGATGGTTTTACTGAAATTAAAAAATAAAGCTGCAATAAATTTTGTTTTTCTCCAGATGGCACATATGTCTGAAAACTGCTGTCCCCATTTATGTGTGTCAGGCCTGCAGAGGAGATGGGACTACAGCTTACTACAAAAGCCTTCACTTTGGGAGATAATTCTATAATCTGGAAAAGCCTTCAGCTCAAGCTGGCGAACCGCAGATTTTTGTGTCATATAGAATAAACAACTTTGATTAACAATAATAAATGCGAGAGTACAAAGTTACAGGTGAACAGGAACAGAAGAGTGGAGTATCAAAATAGTTTCTTGGTGTTTTTAGTTTAATATCACTAAAGCCATGGAATTTTGACTCTTTTATTTACAACTTAGATAAAAGATGAAAGCTAACATTTATCCCTTGCCAATCAATTCATGGGTTGGGATATTTTTACCTCCATTTCTATTGCCCTGCTATAAAAATGAAAAGAAATAAAAGACAATAAAAGCAGATACGATGTTTGGTGTTTCAAATGAACCCTTTGCCTTCAAAGGATCCCAAGTAATTAATGAGTATCTGATCTCCGTTCTGTACCAACAGGATGATCCAACAAATGTTGGGAGCTCTTTTTTATGTCATTCTGACTAACCATAAAACAGCAAGTTTAGTTGGTATCAGCTGAGGAACAGCTTATTTAGAATAGTAGAATATGTACCAAACAAAACAATTTAGAAGCCGATAGACTACATGTGAACAGGCAACCAAATAGTAGCGTAAGTAAGTGACTTGTTTTCTCATATGCCAAAAAGTCCAGAAATGGATAGCCTAGTGTTTTTGCCAATGTCAACTACGCCACTTGAGGAACCAGGCTCCCTCGGTTGTCTCGTACTGCCTTTGACCTCATGATCACAAAATGATTCTTGCAACTCCAGCCATCACAATCCTCATTCCAGACAGGAAGACGAGGGCAAGTGTAAATGGCCAAAGCTTTCTTCTCACAAGGTTTTGCCATTACCATTTGAGAGGAATTCTGCCAGTCTCCTTGGCCATGGCTGTGACTCCTTAATAGCAAGCAAGAAGGAAAATTTTATTTTCAATTCTGGTAGGCAGGAATGAGCAGAAGTTGAATAAGCTGGCTCACAGTATCCGCTGCAGATTCTTCTGACCAACATAGGCAGCTCTTTAAGGGTACAGCATGTGTTTTCTCAGACTGTACAGGTTTCAGGGCAAAAATAGGGGTCATGGTAAGTCTCCTTGAGTGTCCTCTGACTTCTCCCCCTTCCAGACCTACAGGAAACCTACATCGTCCCTCCTGGATATTTCTGGATGTCTCCAGAGGATGTCTTGTGGACACACAAACTCAGCTCTGAAATATACGAAGCATGTCCATTTTCCTTGTGTCTTACACTGGCTTCACAGAGCAATCAGATGTTGTCTGATGTTTCTAAAGGTGCCACAAGCCAGGGCCCATGCCACTGTGTCCTACTGTTTCTTATCACTGCTGTCATTGACAAGAGTGTCCTGTGCAGCCTCTGCAGAAGCCATCCCCCAGCGTTCAAACCCGTAATCCAGCTAACAGTTACTGTTTTCCTTGGGGGTCCATGTGGGGAAGACATAACTCGGAAGTGGTGAGTATCCTCTCATCACCTGTGAGTTCCACACGTCATGTCTTCCTCCTTTGCGCTCTTAGTTCCTTGCAGAGTTTCAGTTGGAAGCATTCTTTCTGTTTCTCGTTTGGATCATTCCATAGAGCTCAAGTGAAATTGCATAATGGGACCATACAAGGAGCAGACAGCCCGCCATATTCAGATTCATTCTCCCTTTGATTCTTGGGATCATTTTCCAGGTCCAACTTCATATGCCTCAACTTTCCTCTGTGTGCGCTTTTTCATCCCAGGGAGCTCTCATAAGCTTCATGCAAACCTCCCAGACATTGAGTCCCTCTGATTTATCCAAACCAAGGGGTAAATTCAATTTAGGTTGCCAAACTGGGATTTATTACCTTTAAGAAATAATTTCTATTTATGTAAAAAATTATTGTTTAATAAATGCTGAGCACAATATACCTTTCTTCTCTTTTTTAATGTTTATTATTTTTGAGAGAGAGAGAGAGAGAGAGAGAGAGAGAGACAGCACATGGGAGTGGGAGAGAGAGTGGCGACACAGAATTTGAAGCAGGCTCCAGGCTCTGAGCTGTCTGCACAGAGCCTGATGCAGGGCTCGAACTCACAAGCCATGAGACTATCACCTGAGCCGAAGTCAGGCACTTACCGGACTGAGCCACCCAGGCGCCCCGCCGTGTATCCCCTTTTTATCTTAGCTTCATTCTTCAAACTCCAGATGCCACGTGTATTTGTATTTGTGCTCCTTATGTCCAGTCAATATACTTATCCTCTTGAAATTAGGAGCCCAACATGTCACCAAATGTTCAGTTATACAGAAAATCACAGTTCACTGTTTTTGATATGTTTACGCCCCCCTGCGTGCAGAAGAAATTTGATGAGCTATGCAGATCATGTTCGTTTTGGAAAACCTCCTTCAAGCCAGCGCCAGGAGCTCCCACTAGGGAATATCAGTGACAAAGAGAAACTAACTACATCCTTGTTCCTCCTCCTATCCCCAAATCTGGAATTTGAAGTCCTGGATGAGATTCTGCTTGGGGTGGGGACAAAGTGTCGTGGAGTCAAAGCTTGTCCTTCAGCGATGAGAAAGAAAGGCAAATAGAAACTAGAGTGCAGCTGTACCTAATGCAACGTAGAGCATGACTACAAAAGGGCTGGTGAAGATTAACGCTGGAAACGAACTCCTTACAGCACATTAAATCCAGACATGGGAATCTAAAATGAAGTTAAAATACACATAGGAAGCAAACTGGATACAAGTAGAACAATGTCAGTGATCGACACAACATTCAGAAAACACCCACATCCGTGCTGAAATTCGATTTTCAGGTTTTCTGGCACAAAGGAAGCTACTTGAGAAGAATTTATACCTAGAATGAGAACAAATGAGATAATACTTTTATTTCCTTTTTTTGAAGCTTATTTATTATTTTTTAAGAGAGAAAGAGAGAGAGAGAGTGCATGCAAGTGGGGGAGGGACAAGGGGGAGGGCGGTCAGAGGCTCTGAAGCAGGCTCCACGCTGACAGCGGCCAGCCTGCTATGAGGCTTGAACTCACCAACCTTGAGATGGTGACCGGAGCCAAAGTTAGACGCTCAGCCGACTGAGCCACGCAGGCGCCCTGAGATAATAGTTTTAAACTGACCATACCAATAAATACCCTTGAGTAAGCTGAGTGTTTCGTCTCCATAAACGATTACCTCCAGAAAGATCAGATAATGTGTGTGATCTGCGAAAGTGTGCCAACGTTGAGTTTTGTGAGGGTGTGCGTTTTAGGCTAACGCTTTTTAAACTAGCCCTTTTTAAAATCAGAAGAGTCTTCAAATAGAACACTATAAATAGAAAGCAGTGGCTTTAGACCTTACAATGTGATTTCAGTATTGGACTGTTGAGGTCCATTCAGTAATCGAGATCCCAAGCCTGGGTTGGAGACCTTGCTGAGTCAAGAGCTATACCTTTGCTCCATTTCCGCCTGAAGTAAATTATTTCTTCCAAGAAATGGGTTTTCTTTTTCTGGCAAGTAACTTTCGGAGATGCTAAATGGAACTGGAACTTTGGAAGAGATAATTCACCTCAGATGGGCTCTGCCATTTATTTCCAGAAATCAGTTTAAATTTTCTCTTTACTCTGACTATTGGGTCAAGTCCTTATTAATAAAATGTGTGCTACTGGAAAGGAAAGACACCTTTGTTACTTAATACATGTGTGGTCATTTATATCTGGCGTGCATAAATGTCATGGAGAACAGGAAAAAATATAATTCATGAACAAAATGCATTTTTATGCTACTGTCCCCCTTGCCAAATTAAGTATTATGGTTGGAAATTCAGGGTGGAGGCTCACTTTGGAAAAAAGGAATCAAATTGTCCTGGGAGTTCGCTTTCATCATCAAAGGGTTTTTATGCCTTTGGAGAGATCATCAGTTCCTGATTTGGTAGTAGAGAATATTCTTACTTTGCAACACTACCGCAAAATTCTACACGGCTTGGTTATAATTCCTGCTTTTGACCAGAAGCTTCTTTCACTTTTTTTTTTCAATATTCAATTTTGAGACCATCAAAATAGGATGGAAAAATACATCCTCTACATCAGAAACAAAACTCTCTTGAACTTACCTAGATGACGCTGTCCTGACAGGCTTTTCCTGTCCAAATCTATTTATGAAAGATTCATTAATCTCCAGATTTTAAAACTAAGAGGAAAATTACAATAGTTTTTTTTTTTTTTTTAAGTGATGAAAAAAGTGCCTGAAATTCATTTGCCATTAGCCTTGCTACTGAGACAGTGCTGTTCGGGCCATAACCAGTTAGGATCTGAGCCTACATACCTATGGCCCTGTTGGAAAGTCGCACTTAGTTCAAAAGCCGAACGAACAAACAAGCAAAAAACCAACTTTGTGTTCGGATTTTTTTTTTTTTGCCTGTATCTATTAGATGTTAAATTGGATTTAAATTTTTTTTAGTATTTATTTATTTTTGAGAGAGAGAGAGAGGAAAACAGAGCGTGAGCAGGGGAGGAGCAGAGAGGGAGGGAGACACAGAATCCATGGCAGGCTCCCGGCTCTGAGCCCCGACCTGGGGCTTGAACTCACAAATCCTGAGATCATGACCTGAGCCAATGTCAGATGCCCAACCGACTGAGCCACCCAGGCGCCCCAGATGTTAAATTGGATTTTAATCGGGTAAACAAACTTACTTGTAAACCTTCCACTTTCTAAACTGAAGTTTAAAATACATGTAGAGCTAGTATCCAAAATCTATAAAGAACTCACCAAACTCCACACCCGAAAAACAAATAATCCAGTGAAGAAATGAGTAGAAAACATGAACAGACGCTTCTCTAAAGAAGACATCCAGATGGCCAACAGGCACATGAAAAGATGCTCAACGTCACTCCTCATCAGGGAAATAAAAATCAAAACCACACTGAGATACCACCTCTCGCTGGTCAGAGTGGCTAAAATGAACATATCAGGAGACTATAGATGCTAGAGAGGATGTGGAGAAACAGGAACCCTCTTGCAATCCTTTGGTGGGGATGCAAACTGGTGCAGCCGCTCTGGAAAACAGTGTGGAGGTTCCTCAAAAAATTAAGAATAGATCTACCCTAGGACTCAGCAATAGCACTGCTAGGAATTTACCCAAGGGATATAGGAGTGCTGATGCATAGGGGCACTTGTACCCCAATGTTTATAGCAGCCCTTTCAACAATAGCCAAATGATGGAAAGAGCCTAAATGTCCATCAAGTGATGAATGGATAAAGAAATTGTGGTTTATATACACAATGGAATACTACTTGGCAATGAGAAAGAATGAAATATGGCCTTTTGTAGCAACGTGGATGGAACTGGAGAGTGTGATGCTAAGTGAAATAAGCCATACAGAGAAAGACAGATACCATATGTTTTCACTCTCATGTGGATCCTGAGAAACTTAACAGAAGACCATGGGGGAGGGGAAGGGGAAAAAATAGTTACAAACAGAGAGGGAGGGAGGTGAACCACAAGAGACTCTTAAATACAGAGAACAAACTGTGGATGGGGGTGGGGGAGAGGGGAAAGTGGGTGATGGGCATTGAGGAGGGCACCTGTTGGGATGAGCACTGGGTGTTGTATGGAAGCCAATTTGACAATTAATGTCATATTAAAAATTAAATTAAATTGAATTAAATGCAGGTCGAAGTAGCAATATTTCTTTGACCTGCTTAATCATCCACGGTACTGAAAGTCACTTGCTCATACCATGATATAAAGTGGGTGAGTAATAAAGACACCTGATTTAATTTCTGTACGTGCATCTTATGCTGGCACAGTATGAGATAGGTCAGCAAGAAACATTTATTAGATGTAGCAGTTGTTTTTATATGTAAGTTGATAACCTCTAATAATCGTGCTTTGCTTAGAAGGTCGTAAGGAATTTTCTGTGACAGACATTCAACATCAAAGTATTTCCTTCACTCTTCATATGTATTTTTCAGATAGTCTCAGACTACTCTTCCATTTATAGGTTCTTTAAAAGGCAAAATATGGTGGGAAGACAGCAAATGAATCAGGGTTATTGTATGCTGTAGAAATTGCCTTTCAACTCCACTTACCTGTATGCCCAAGGTCAAATCCACTTTGAAACTCCAAAACCAATGGCCAAAAAACCTAAACCAACCTAAATAAACCATTTCAAGAGCTTGAGATTTGTGTTGAAAGCATCTGGCTGACACTGTCCCTTCTCCCCAGCTGTGTTCTGAACTTGTCATTTGTTATTCATATAAATTGTGGGCAAAGTGTCATGTCTCAATGTTTACTTCTAGCCCCTGTCATGTGCACATGTGATTTTTGCCCAAGGATTCATCACTGCTATCTTGTATGATATAAAAAACAAATTTAGGGGCGCCTGGGTGGCTCAGTTGGTTAAGCGTCCAAGTCTTGATTTCAGCTCGGGTCATGATCTCAGGGTTTGGGAGATGGAACCTGGGCTCAGTGCTGACAGCCCGGAGCTTGCTTGGGATTCCCCCTCTCTCCCTCTCTGTCTGTCTCTCTCTGCCCCTCCCCCACTTGTGCTATTATATATGATGATAGTATCTGCTTTACTTATCTTAGAACTCATTATGAGGGTAAAATAAAAAAAAATTTTATAAAGGAAACCTGTGGAGAAAACTTAAAACACGAACACCAAGGCATGAAGCAAATGTGTGTGCCTGGCATGCAACGTTGTAACTGACGAGCTTGGCCGCTGATTGTGACCACGTTCTTACCACCAGAACTCTCATTGTCATGGGTAATGTAATCCAAATATTGAATTCCCAGTGAGAGAGTCAGGAATAAATAAGACAAACACTGCATGTTAATTCCGGCATGAAGCCTGAGCATAACAGAGAGCTGAATGAGGAAATCTGGTTTGGTGTTAAGCCCAATAAAATGAAGAGATGTTTGTTGATGGGCTGTGTTCCCCGCTGAGAGAGTAGTTTGAATTTGGACAAAATAATATTCAGCTTCAATTTCTCTTTGGATTCGTTATTGCTCCTGGATTCTCTCTAATTTGAACCTCGTAGGGGTCATCTGTGCCTCTGTCATCTTTAATACTCCCTTCTTCAGTGAATCATACGACACACTGCCAGGATGACCACCCAGAAATCCTGTTTATGTAGGGCTTGGCTTCTGCAGAGGAGTTCATCTTAAGTCCCGAACAGCCGAGTTGGGAGTTCCACAATGGTCTCCTGTTTGTCTCTGGGCACGGGTGGAAATAGGGTCCTCTATAAGGCCCGACAGCCATCTGGAAGTTCATCGGTTGGAATTCTCTTCTCACTGCATACACTGAACTGCACTATATATAGTAGGCATTCATTTTCCAAACTACTGTCTTGATGGAAAAGAATGTGTATGTCAGGAAAGCCAGCGTGCATATGAATGAGGAGGGCGAGATGAAAGGATCTGGAAATGAACAATCTAGAAATGAACACCTTGTTGCCTGCTCCTTCTGTTCCCTCTGTCTGATTTTATGGTCTTATTTTTTCTACCACTAAAGTTTTAGAAAACGAACGGGGGCCTGACTGGTTAAGTCAATAATGACGATTCTTTAAGACTTAGGGAAGATCCATGTTAGATTTTGACACGGGTAGAAGAGATTATTGAATATCCTTTCAGTGAAATGCAAGAGGCTTTGGAGATCAGGTTATCCTCTGGGCTGGGGGGTGGGGGGTGGGGAGGAGGTGTGCCTTTATCTTTGATGAGGTTCTTTCACAACTCTCTAGGGACAGAAGCTAACTTGTAGAAGTGGATAGAAATGGAAATAGTTCCTGTCTGTGAAATTGTGAATTGTGTCCCTTGGAGATCATAACAGATGATCATCACCGTGTGGATATTGAGCAGTTTGGCCGGTTTTGCATGCATTTATAAATTCATTTCAACGTTTCTACCATAAATATGCAGTTCTTTGAGTTCTTCAAACCTGTCATAACATCTCATTTGTTCACTCATTAGTTAAGTTAAAGGAAACATTTAATAAAATATCCATTGTATATTTGTATAGGAAGCATAATTTTATCTTCTTTTAAAATTCGTCCATCAAAAGATATATATACATATATATACACATATATATATACGTAGCATTTAGATACATATAGATATATCTCAAGCTCTCTGTGAGTTTTCTATATTGGACGACTCATTTACTATAACAATTATTTGAAAGGTTTAAGATGAGGTTCAAAATAAGTATCAGGGAGATAATGATAAGGGAAGAATAACAAAATACCATCAGTCATGATTATCAGAAAGGCCACCTTCAGTGGCAGAGATAACGAAGCTTCTAGAATTGACATTTAGAAGAATCGAGGCCTCAAGGAGAGTAGGGGAGTAGAAGGAGGGACTGGTAAACTGATAAGGTGCCAAAGGTAAACAACTTCCTAATACCGCTTTTAGGAGATCCCAGGTATGTGAGTATGGTATTCATCTTAGATTTAACTAAACTAAAATTTTTAAATTAGTATTTGGCTGTGGTTCTCCTTTTTCATTTCCAATGTGGTAGACTGTATTTTCCCAAAATGACTGCAATAATATCTATTTCATACGCTGTGCTTACACTATGGTATTGACACTTATCCCATTGAGAGGGGAGGGGGAAGTTATGTCCCTTCCTCCCTCTTTGAATCTGATGTAGGTAAACCTAAGACTAGAGCCAATTTATATTAGAGGTGATGCTGTGTGACTTCCAAGGCTGCATTCTAAAAAGCCATTCTCTTGGGACCACTGCTCTCGGAATCTGACTACCACCTTGTGAGGAAGCCCAAGCAATTTGGGATTGGGGCTCAGATGAACTCCTCGCTGTCAGTGAGCATCAACTTCCGGGTCGTGGATGACATTTTGAGTATTTTTAATGAAATTAAGACTCCTCTAGTAAAGAAGTAGGAAATGATGATAATATATTAAATTTATCCACATGAAATGAGAAATGGTGACAAATGGGAAACCCATATAGCACATGTTCTTACTGGGTTCAGTTGAAGCTCAATAAATGCTTTTTGGGTTTTTTTGAACTTTAATTATATGAATGTTTCAAGAACAAATTCAGGATTGTTTGCATCACCCCTATTATTCATGAATAAATATTTAGATGGAAAGTTCTTGCGTGTGTTTTTGTGTGGGAGTGTATCCTCTGAGGGGCTCGTGCTACTCACTACGATGTGTACTTTGGCTCATTCAATTTGTACTGGCTCAAGATACAGACACCATCATTGTCTTGAGACCCTCAAGTTCACATTCAGCAGATTTCTTTGTCTCTTTCCAGTGTCAGCCCCAACCTAATTATCTTTCTCTTCCTAAACTCAGGGTGTCTCTGCCAAACTCTGATAGCTACTAATTTTTTTCAGCCCCCTTGGCAGGCTTACTCGCCTGCCTAGAAAAGAGACACTTACTTATTGTAGTAAGATATACAGCACAGAATTGACCGTTGTAGCCATTTTTTAGTACGATAAAACCTTGGGTTGCGAATAACTTATTCTGTGAATGTCCCGCAAGATGAGCAAACGTTTCTAATTAATTTTAAATTTGATAAACAAGAGATGTCTTGCAATGTGAGTAGTACGTGATTCCGAATGTCACATGATCACAACTGAGCCGATGGCTCTTGAAATTCGCTTTGATATACAAGTGTTTTGGATTACAAGCATGTTTCTGGAATGAATTATGCTCCCAAAGCAAGGTTTTACTGTACACAGGGCAGGGGCATTGACCTTGTTGTCCAACCTTCACCACCATCCAGCTCCAGAACCTTTCATCATCTCAAACACAAACTCTGTCCTCGCTAAGCACGAGCTTCCAATCCCTCCTTCCCTCAGCCCTTAGTAACTACCATTCAACTTTCTATCTGCAAGCATTTGAGTATCCTAAGTACCTGTAAGTGGAATCCTTCATATTTGACCATTAGTCTCTGGTTTATTTCTCTTAGCATAACGTTTTCAGAGTTCACTAGTATTGTAGCATATATCAGAATTTCATTCCTTTTTGTGGCTGAGTAATATTCTCTCGTATGTATATACGCCATTTGTTCATTCAATCATTCACTGATGGACATTTGGGTTATTTCTACTTTTTGGCTACCGCAAGCAACGTTGTGAATATTTGTGTACAAAGAGCTGCGTGAGTCCCTGCTTTCACTTCTTTTGGGTGTATGCTCAGAAGTGGAATTGCTGGATCGCATGACAGTTCTGTGTTTAGCTCTTTGAGGAACTGCCATACTGGAAAAGGGGTACTTTGAAGGGGGAGTATCCTACCAGTAAATATATTATTTGGTGATATAAAAAATTATATAAGTATATATAATAAATATTTACATATCTATCATATATTTGCATATATTATATATTTACATATATATTACATATATTATATATTATTTTAACTATATATTTACATACATTATATATATAATTATAATTTTTCCTAATGGCCACATTTCATTCATGTTATGTTAATACTTCACATTAATCATATGACTCTAGACCAGTTCACCACTACCCGTGTTATAATAGAAGAGAATTTTCTCACCGGTTTCTACTTTTAATTAACTTCATTTCCGATCATGCTTTGAAATGAATTTTCCATTCCGAGGAAAAGACAATACAGGTAACGGCCCTATAAAACACATTTGAACATCTGATAAAGTTCTCTATGTGCAGAGATTTCTTTGCTGCTTCCATCTATGTGTGTGTGTGTGTGTGTGTGTAAAGAGAGACAGAGACAAAAACTTATTTTAAGGAAGTGGTTCATGTGATTGTGGAGGCTGGCAAGTCCAAAATCTGCAGGGTAGGCCAGCAGGCTGGAGACCTAAGGAAAAGCTCATCTTGTAGTTAAAGTCCAAAGACGGTCTGTAGGCAAACTACCCTCTTCCTTGACGGAGATCAGTCTTTTTTGGGGGGTCTTCCACTGATTGGATGAGGCTCACCATATTACGGAGAGTAATCTGCTTTACTCAAAGTCTATTGACTCCAATATTAATCTCATCTAAAAAATAGTTTCATAGCAACATCTAAGCGCGTTTGATCAAGTATCTGAGAACCGTGGCCTGCACAAGCTGACACATAAAATCAACCATCATAATAATGTACTTCCTTTAAAAAAGGGATGAATTTACAGAAAGCTTAAGTTCTGCAAATTTTGGTTTCTTATTTTTTACCCTCCGATTTATCTTAGCCATTCATCACGTTCTATATTACTCATAAGTTATTTGTATGTGTTTCCAAATATGTTTGAACACAAATTTGATCCTGATGATTGGCTTACATTTTCCTTAAAGCTTAAGTCAAGATTTATATTTTTTAATATCCTACCAATACCACCTGTTCTAGCACCCAGAGGAAAGTCAGTGTTTAGGCCATACTGATACTCATCCTCTGAAGCTTCAAGTTATCGCTGACTTCCTTCCTGGCATCACCAACATACCTCCCATAGAATTCATCGGGTTTTCACGGAATCCCAGTGGCTTATAGCTATTATCTCCATTCTATCCCAGGTCTGAGGGGGTGCAGCGAGCCTTCTTCTTCTTCTTTTTTTTCTTTAGAACACTTTTCTCCATGATTTGCTAAAAGAAACTCCTGTCCTAAGCTCATATCTACCTCTAAGATTTTGTTTCAGTTCCTGTCATACCTCTAGGAATGCCTTTCTTAGCCTATCCCAATCCCACCCATTGTTTAGGACATAGTTCACATTCCTTTTCCTCCACAAAGTCTTTCCCAGAATCCAAGTCTATATTACTCTCTGTTCACTCTAGCGCCCATTTGATCTGTAACTTAACTGCTGGTAGTAAGGCATATACTGCCTGTGGTGGTTTGTCCTTTCATCTGAAGTTGACCTCCCAAAGGAGAATGCAAGTGCGGAGGAATTCATTCTTTTATCTGCCTCACCCTTCTCTATACGGAGTTAATTAGTACTTATTTTCCAAACAATGAATTGAATAAAACATACTGTGATCCTGCTCTGTATAAGATCACTCCCGTCCATTTCCAAGCTTTACCTTGGGGTTGTGGTGAGTGTAGGCGTGTTGGGCAAGTGTTTTTGACTTTGTGTTTATGTATGACTTTGGGAACAACGTTTTTCATTTTGAACTACGGGCATTTTAATGATCATGTCAAAACGTTACCTTATGAACATTTTTTTCCCTACCGAATTCAGAGCTGTTTCATTTGAACCCACTATTTAGCAAGCCGAATAGTGTCATTCCTCTTGGACAATCTCCAACCAGAGTTATCTATAAATGGTACCTTAGGGATCCTCTTTACAGACTCAATCTGGTTTTTGTTCTACAATGCAAATAAATAAAACCATAAATTAAAGTACATGGAAAACATATGATAGAAATTATTTTTTTTTCGTCACACTCATGCACAGCTGTTTAAATCTGTGCAGACATTTAGGTACTGTTCACAGTCCTGTTATTAATATTTGGTATAACCTTCCTGTAGCCATTTCCCCTTTTCAAGTTGGTCTTATATTTCAGGGGGTACATGGCAGTATTTATCACTTTGTTTGGGGCTAGGATTGTGACAGGGCACTGCAACACTGCTTTCATGTAGCAGCACGTCAAACAACTAAAAATGTCAAGTATTTTTAGCCTCTGCATCATCGACGCTACAGGATTCCAGACTCCCAGTGTGCACTTCATCCCCAGAGCACAAAATCTCAGTGAGTCATTTCACTAGGGAATAAAAGAGCTTTCCATCCAAACTGATGTTTTAGTTTTCAGACTGTGGGTTAAATTCCCGAAAGCATTTACAGTCAGATCAACTGGTTTTCAAACTTCTATACCTTCATTGGCACCGTTAAGTACTTAATCTAAAGATATAATGACATATTACTAACTGTTCAAGGGGTAAAGGGGTAGGTTTTAAAAGCTATTGAAAGCCCTCCATGGTTTAGGGAAGAATCTGTCCTGAGGTTAAAATAAGCCACAGCGGAACATTCCCATTTGGCCCCACTAGATGTCTCAGTTTATATTATCATTATTTTTTTTTCTGGGGAAGCTAAGATACTGCTGTTGTGGATTCCCTGATAGCAAAATATTGCTCAAAAGAACAATTACCATGAGAGTTAACAGTGCTTATTAGAATCCACCATAAATAAGAACAAGTCCTAGTACCTTTTTCCAATGTTTAAACTTTTGTTGCACATTTCTTCCTACAGTAACATTCAACATTTAAAAAAATGTTTAAAAAATTTTTTTTAAATGTTTATTCATTTTTTTTAATTTTTTTTAACGTTTATTTATTTTTGAGACAGAGAGAGACAGAGCATGAATGGGGGAGGGTCAGAGAGAGAGACACAGAATCTGAAACAGGCTCCAGGCTCTGAGCTGTCAGCACAGAGCCCGACGCGGGGCTCGAACTCACAGACCGCGAGATCACGACCTGAGCCGAAGTCGGACACTTAACCGACTGAGCCACCCAGGCGCCCAAAATGTTTATTCATTTTTGAGAGAGGGAGAGAGAGAGGGAGAGAGAGAGGGAGAGAGCGTGAGTGGGGGAGGGGCACAGAGAGAAAGGAGCCAGGCTCTGAGCTGTCAGCACAGAGCTTGACGTGGGGCTCCAACTCACAAACCACGAGATCATGACCTGAATTGAAGTTGGACACCTAACCAGCTGAGCCACCCAGGCAACATCCCCCACCTTTTTTTTTTTTAATGTCAAGAAATGTTTTTTAAAAAGTCACGATACTCTGTGTATCTGAAGAAATAGAGATGACAGTGTGTTTCTTCATGTGAGAAAAAGATCACAATAAGTGAAAAGAGTAGTTTGTGCCAACTTAAAAAAAAAAAACGCCTACAGGCTCATTCTTTCTTGTAATTATGATTTGATATTTCTAGAAGCTCTGACTTTCCATCATTAAACTGATTGATCAACAGGGTATGCTATTTATTTCATAATTTATTCTGCAATGTGAATCAAGGAAAGGGGAAACATGGAATTTTGATTTAGAGCTCTTAGATGGTAAAGTGGTAGTCCGGGACCTTGGTCATCTAGGATAGCCATCCCCATCGTCACCTGGTCTCAATTATAGTGAAAATAAAATTTCTTAAAAGGACATTTATAAAGTTGGGAATTGGTTAAGTGACATCGTTGAAAAATTATTTTTACTCTTAATACTTGGAGAAATAGATTTATGATGTGTAGTAGGATTTACCACTCAGCTTGTTCTTTTTTTAAAAGAAATTTTAAGTTTATTGATTTTGAGAGAGACAGAGACGCACGGAGAGAGAGAGAGAGAAAGGCAGGGAGAGAATTCCAAGCAGGCTTGATGCTGACAGCATCAGCCCCATGTGGGGCTTGAACGCATGAACTCAGATCATGACCTGAGCCCAAAGCAAAAGTCAACTGTTTAACCCACTGAGCCATCCAGGAGCCCCACTCAGACAGCTTGTTCGTTTGTAGCACCCTCAAGGGCATGGATAACTAATTTGTCTATGCTTTTGTTGGAGCTGATAAACTTGTAAGCTTCTATAAATTTCTGAAGGGGAAGGCCAATTTAATTCAGGTCAGTTCTTATTACTGAGAAACCTTCTAAAGTAGCTGAGTTGACGTGTCCATACATCACAGTGGGATTGAGGGCCGCCTGCATCAGAGATTGGTCTCGATAACAATAGTTATTTACGTAGAATATATCATTTATTTTAGAACAATCCTTTAGGTAGATCGTTATTTACAAAGAAGGACCTGAAACTCAAGAGATTAAGTAATTTGCAAGCTTCCAAGGAAATTTACAAGCACAGAGCTGTGGGCTTCAGCGGCTCTAAGAGCACAGATTCCCCTGCAAAGTTACTTCATCCTTAGCTACTGGGAATTGTTTGAAATCATAGCTGCTCTTTGCAGGAAGCCCATGTTTGTCAATAAATAAAACTTTTATTGAGTTTCTCCTGTGTGTTGAACTACAACTCTAGGAACTCTACAAGAGGGAGAGCTATTAAAAAAAAAAATGTGATTTTATTATTAAGAAAAATAAAATCCACTCATAGAGACAGCAAAAAGAGCCTAAAATCCAGATGAACACTTTTATGGGAAATGCATACCTGCTTGAGGGCTTAGCATGTGAAAAACGATACCGTCAAAAGTGAAACTCTTCAAGGGACTCTGGGCTAAGTAAAGGTCATTTAAACCAATTCTGGTGTTTCTGTTTTAGCAAACAGTTAAAATGACAGTATAATGGGGGGAAACTGAAAAAAAATATGTAACGTTTTAAAGGAAATTGCCTGGGTGAAATTGGCCCTTATGTGCAACTTTGTGAGTTGAATTCTAGCATCAGAGTATAATTCATTACAACGGACAAACCAAAACGCACATTCAAAAGCACTCTGGCCCTTTTAAGGCTGTCATTCGGGAAGTGCATACACCTTTCCTGGTAATGCTGCCGCTTCTTCAATATTTTTGGAATGGATCCACTGAAATTGCCTTTGGAGCCTGCAGCTCATTCTTTGAATATCCCCTGTGGTGGCAAATCTCTCTTTGAAGGAGAATTTTATTTTGGATACAAATAAGGGTCTTTGCAGCCAAATGTGATGACTAAAGTGGGTGTCTAAGCTGGGTGATGCCATTTTTGGTCAAAAATGAAACATGGCTGGGAGGCAGTGAAACAGGTTGCTTCTCTGAGTTGGCTCTAGGACTGTTTCAAGGAAGAACTCCAGTCTTTGAAGAAATGGTTGCTCTTGGCATCATGACTGACAGTCCAAAGTCATTACGCTTGGGGGAGGGGTTGTTAATTTAGATATGTGAGTTTCGGCATATTTATCTTCAAAGGTCGCATCACTTGCCTCTGAGACTTGTGTTTATTTGTGTAAAAAAAATTATACCACCCAAATATTCAATAATTCCTCTAGGTGACTTTTTGGCAAATTAAGTTGGCCTATCTAGGTGAGTGAGTTGGGTTGAAGCCACCAAGGCAGAAATCATCTTCTCGGGGTCTCTCTCTCTCTCTCTCTCTCTGTTTTAAATTTATTTATTTATTTTGAGAGAGAGAGAAAGAGAGAGAATGAGTGAGGGAGGGGTAGAGCAGGGGAGGGGTAGAGAGAGAATCCCCAGCAAGCTCCTCGGTGTCAGCTCAGACATGGGGCTCGATCTCGGGAACCCTGTGATCACCACCTGAGCTGAAATCAAGAGTCAGATGCCTAACCGCCTGAGCCACTCAGGCGCCCCGTTTCTGCGTCTCCTACGCATAGTTTTTATTCTTCGCTCCATGCCAGAAGGGATTCCCTGTGTCTCCAGTCCAACTGGTGGCATTATCTATGCATTCCACTGGTTATTAGGAGAAGCTGGGGTCATACCTGGATGGGATTAGCGCCTGTATAAAAGGGATCCTAGAGAAGGTTCTTGCCTTCTTCCTGCCACGTGAGGATACGCCAAGAAGCTGGCCGTGTGTAACCTGGAAGAGAGCGCTCACCGACCCTGAAATCTAGGATTTCCAGCCTCCAGAACTGTGGAAAATAAATGGCTTTTGTTTATAAGCCGCCTAGTCTTTCGTGCTTCATGACATCAGCCTGAACTGACGGAGACATCACCCCCTGCTAATTTTTCAGTTCTAATCAATGTGAAGTGTCATGTTTATATCTCCATTTCTTCCCTGAAATTATTTCTGACCCTTTGACCTGCAGCGATTTCTCTCTTCCAGATCTCTGAGCTTACGTTATGCGTACACCTCGTTGGCCTCACTTCCTTGTATTGTTAATTAACTTTTCACTGGCATCCCTTTTATTTAGTGAGCTGTATTGTAAGACTGAAGGCAAGATTGTCTCTCTCCCTTCCTCCCTCTCTTTCATCCTCTTATCTTTCTCTCTCACTTTCTTTTTCTTGTGGGATCCTTCTGGGTTCCTAGGACAGGACTTTGTACAAAATAGGGGCTCAGTGATAGCAGTGGAATGATCATCTAATGGCCTGCCCTACAGATTTATCCTCTTTATATAATTTCCTTAAGAAAGTTGATTTTTTTTTTTCCTTTCTTTTGTGTCTTGAGCATATCCTTCTTGAAAGATGTGTAGTTCTATTTTGGGGAAAGGCAGTCTGAATTAAACATTTTGTATTTGTTCAAAGTGATCAAGGCCAAATATATTGGCAAGAATGACCCCACCTTGTTAACAAGTGACATTAAATGTAATGAGGCTTCTTTTGCTCCATTAAACCTTTGGGGTTGACAATTTGATTTTTCAGCAGCCTCTGTCAAAATGTTACTTAAAAGCAAGCATTTGTTTTAGCAGTGTTAATATCCTACCTTCTTTGGAATCTAAATAAAGTAAGTGTGATATCCCATAATCTGTAGGCAAACAACTTTATTGTTATTGGTGCCCTGTAATTAACAAAACTTCACATTTTAGATAGTATCTTTTTTGTGGCTATGATAATTTAGATAAGATATGTTAGAAAGAATTAATGGTATGGTACTTTTCTACCTGAAATTCCACAACTGTGGATGGCAGAATCCCCTAGAAAAATAAATGTTTTGTTGTCTAATTCTGGACTCTCAACTCTACTGTGGAATGATACCTTTTGCCTTCTCCCTGTCATGCTAGAATGGAATATTACTGTGTTTCCACTGTGCCTGAAATTTTTAGTGTAGTCCAAAGTGATGATTTTAGACGTGTTTACCACTGTATGGGATCAAAGCTTTGCCAGGTGTTCAACTTTGTTTACATTTTAATCTTTTAAGTGTTTTGCATGCACGTGGTTGTTAAAGAAAATCAAATGCAATGCTATAATGACTTTTAAGAGAGAAACCGATAGCCTTTGTTTTAAAAAAAGAGAGGCCAAAACCGAATTTCTTTAGCAGTCTTGCACAGTTGTTTGTTCAATGTAGGGGTCCAACCTAAAGTCTTACTCATGGTCTATACAAGGGAATTCTATTATCACTACTACCTACAAATAAGATATTAACAATGTATGTTATTAGAATAGCAGTATTAGTGTAAGAGTATTTTAATTAGAAAAACACGGGGTTTAACTAACGTCAGACTTCTAAAAGAAATTGTCCTAGTGTTATAGAGAACATTCCAGAATATCTTGTACTTTGATAACTACATATCGTCTCTATGGATCTTTAAGAGGAGACAGCCCTGCCCACAGACTCGAAGATCTAGCATCTGAGATTCCGTGACCTTATTGTTTGAGATGAAGGCCTCCAGCTGACTTCCATTTATTCAGAATTTGTTTATCAAGCTGATGGATGGGGTTTGCCCCAGCTCTTTTTCCCTTTCCTCTCCATTATCCTCTGGAGTGAGTCCTGTTTTCTCCATTACCTCTGGCATGCTCTGACAAGAGAGGGGACAAAAGCCAAGCCGGTTGCTTCTCTTCTAGTTAACAACTGTGGTGAAAATTTTAAAGGTGAAAGCTTCTGGAACATTCAGAACTGAGTAAACCAAGTTGAAATGAGTGAAAAGCCAGAGCAGTATAATAATGTCCCTCATCTCAGGGGGCCGCTTGGCTCTTGGGGTCTTTATTTGGTGCCCTTCCCTGCTTGTATGCGAGATGCAACAGGTTACCGGTAAAGGCTTAGCCCACTTGGAAGATGGAAAAAGGAAATGAAGCTTTGCACACAACTGATCTAATACAGCTGGTGAAGAGCTTCAGTTAGAAATCGGAGATCTTTGATCCTTGCCCATTTCTTAAATCTTTCAGCGGAGTTCCCTCGTCTGCAACTTCAAGGTTGCCAAATGTGCCCTTTGATTGCCCACCTTTGTGTTCCTGCTTCACCAAGGGTGGCCTTGCCTCCCTCACCTTTGGGACCTGAGAGTCCTTCTGAGGTTCTTCATATTCGTTCTCCTCCCCCCCTCAGCTTTTCTTTCACATATATTTATACGGAAAAGTGACTTTCTATTTTCATTCTCTTGACTTGCTTTTCTTTCTCTGGATGCAAAATCTGTAATATAGAATAGTGAATTTTTTTATAGACTCTGATCATATTTAAATCAGGCCTCGCTAGAAAAGTGATAAATTCACAGCCTATGAACACAGGCCTCAGTTAAGTGCTCTGTGTTTTGCAGTGCTACAAGTAAGAAGAATGTCTCTCTCTCCTTTCTTCCTTCATTTTTCTTTTTTTCTCTTCCTTTCCTTTCCTTTCCTTTCCTTTCCTTTCTTTCCCTCAATTTTACCCCATGATTTCTTCTTGGCTCTCTACCAAATTGGTTTTAGACAGTGTTTCTCTGTTTTTAAGCGGATATACTTTAAATACATCTATTCTCCCCTCAAAACAAGCTAAAGAGTAGAAAAGGAGACTGATATATATCTTAAATTACTTCAAAATTGACTTGATTTGTAAATTGGACAAAAGAAGTATAACTTCTCCATAGTTTTTTGGTTTTTATTTTTTTACTTTTGATCACAGAAAAACATTAATTCACAAAAGTAGAGGACAAAGTATAATGGGTCTCTATCTATCACTCAGCATCAACAATTATCATCATTTTGCTGATCTAGTTTCATCTATCCCCGCCTTTTCTATTTTTGCTAGAAATTTTAAAAGGAAATTCCAGACATATCATTTTACTGAAGGACTTAGTTTAGTTTTCGAAACGAGATAATTTGGAAATATCTCCTTGGTTATGAGATGATAGGACCTTTCCACTGATGTGTTGTTCAAGGCAATAAACACCACTGAATTAAAAGGCCATTATTCCGTCTTAACATGTTACTGTTAGTGCTTCTTGGACATTCTTTTCTTCTACTGCTAAAGGAGAAAAAAGTTCTCTGCCCTCTGAGAGTGTCCATTAAAAAAAGATAGTTTAAGGGATTGTGTAAGTTATTTTCACAAATTTTTGTAAATAAAGAGGAAGATCGTCATCACACCTTGGCTTTATTCTTTAAGCACATGTCTATATGGAAAATTGTACTTTATTCTTTTGCTCTTAACTTTGGATGAATTCTTTTACTTCACAGGTAATCTTGGATAATTGATCATGTCAATGTGGATCTTGAGGCCAGCTTTTTACTTAATGCTAACGCCTGGCTAGTTGTGCACCCTGGACAGCTTTGGAACTAAAGCACTTCTTCATAAAACAGTGAAACTCACACCCACAGATATACAAGCCATGTGGATTTTATGCCTGATGGGAATTATGAGTTTGAGTCTCCTGGATCTCCTCCGGCTGATAGGTACACGATTTTATTTTAAATTAAAGTGTCAGTAATTCTAGATTCTTGGGGATTTACTGTTCATTCATTCTCTTCAATGATAAATACGGACAGAGAGGAGGAACCGTATAAAATGGAGGAATACATACCCAAACAGACTGGAATTTGAAAAATGACTTAACAAAAATTTGTAGTGATATATAGTATACATCCTTTGGAAAATAACATATATACTGATGTTACAACATGAAGTCACTTAGTAATAAACTGACCAATTTATCTTTTTTTTTTATTTGAGAAAGAGAGACAGAGTGCATAAGCAGGGGAGAGGGGCAAAGAGAGACAGAGAGAGAGAGAGAGAGAGAGAGAGAGAGAGAGAGAGAGGAGAATCCTAAGCAAGCTCCTAGTGCAGGGCTTGATTCCATGCCCCTGCGATCATGACCTGAGCTGAAATCAAGAGTTGGTCACAACACCAACTGAGCCACCCAGGTGCCCTACCAATATATCTCTCTTGATTTTTGCCTCCATATCTGGCGTGGACAACACCACCCACCTACCAACAAAACTGACTTGCCTTAACGTTACAGCATTGCAAAAATGTTTCAGCTTTTAAAGGGTTCTTCCTGGGGGCAATCAAAACAAAACCAGATAATACTTACGTGTCTATAAATGACTGCCTCGAATGAATTCACGCAATGAAAATCACTCCAATTAGGGGTTTCCTACCCTTTCAAAATAACTTTTCTCATGATGATAGAAAAGATACAGTTGTGTTTTGCTAGAAAATTTGGAAAATGCAGAAAGGTACTGAGAAGAAAATAAAAATAGCCATTTAGGTTATTTTTGTGTCTACGCATTGTGAAGTGCAAGTGTGTACATGTGTTTGTATGTA
Source organism: Lynx rufus (assembly GCF_022079265.1). Taxonomy (NCBI): domain Eukaryota; kingdom Metazoa; phylum Chordata; class Mammalia; order Carnivora; family Felidae; genus Lynx; species Lynx rufus. Next base: position 141,173,736 of record NW_025814867.1, read on the forward strand.
CAACTTGGGAGCAGTAATAGGGTTTAATGCTGGAAAGTGAAGAAGGAACAGCCTTTCGAGCTTGGATGCCTAAAGTTGGAATCCTTGCTCAGGTGCTTGGTAACTGTTCTGCCTCAATCAGGTAGTTCAATCTCTCTTTGCTTGTTTCCTTATCTATAAGATATAAATAATAATATCTACATCAGAGTTTGGGGTGTTTTTTGGCGTGGTTGGTCATTAACTGAACTAATTTATATAAAACACATAAATAACTTCCAGGAACATTGGGCATCATTATATCTACCCGTGATTCACATTTTGTTATGTCATAAAACGTCCTCAGCATACTTCTTCGATGCCTGTGCTCCGATGTATGTAACATTCATATCTAAATTTTTGTGAACTTTTTTGGTTATTTAGCACAAATAAATACAGAGTAGAAATTTCTATGTCCAGTAGTTTGACTATTTTTAAGGGTTATTCGGTGAACAGGAAAGATCACACAGGTAAAATTCTAGGAACTGGGGAAATAATAGTGAGCAAAACAGACCCAGAGCCAGAAGAGTAGAGGATTTTTGCGAAAAGTGACAAGAAGGGAAGGTATAGAGTGTTTTTAGAGTGTAACCTAACCTAGGGGTTTTAGAAGGGTTTCCCTGGAAAAGTGACATTTAGTTTGACATCTGAAGGTTGATTAGCTGTTAACTGGGTGGCCATGTGGAATCATGGGGAGAAATCAATGGCCTGTGGGAAAGCTCTGATATGAGCTTGGATGTCTTTTGTGTTTATTGAAAATACACTTACATTTTTTTCCGGGATTCTTCTGAAACACAGAAGCTTAAAGTTTTTAAGCCAATCACATCAACACCTGTGAGGGCGTGTGTGTGTGTGTTTGTGTGTGTGTGCACATGTGTGTGTGCGTGTTGGCTGTGTATTGTCTTCCATTGTCGAGATATCACATCAATATTTGTCTATATTTTCTAGCACTTCTTAAGGTTTCATTTAAATGTTTTAACTTTTTAGGGGCTCCTGGGTGGTTTAGTTGGTTGAGCACCTGACTCTTGATTTCAGCTCAGGTCATGCATGGTCTCACGGTTGGGGAAATCAAGCCCCTTATCGGGCTCTGTGCTCAGTGTGGAGCCTGCTTGGGATTCTCTCTCTCCCCTCTCTCTGCAACCCCCCATGCACTCATGTCCTCTCTCTCAAAATAAATAAATCAATAAACATTAAAAAATAAATACATGTTTTCACTTTTTATGAATCTGGAATTTAAGTTGATGAATGGTCCGATAGAAGGTTCTAAATTTTTTTTTTCCAAATGAATTTCTACTTTTTTTCCTCTTCTCCTGTTTCACCCACCTCCCCACCTACCTCCCCTCTGGTAACCACCAGTTCGTTCTCCATAGTTAAGAGTCTGTTTGTTGGTGGGTTTTTTTGGTCTCTTGTTTTCTTTGTTTATTTTCTATTTTTTTAAGGTAATGTTTGGAATGATCCTTATTTGCTCACAGACTTGTTACTGACTTCATCATATACTAATGTTTTGTGGTAAAGGTTACTGAGGTTTATTTCTGAGCTATCTTCCTCACCCACTGATATGCTTATCAATAATCCTGGATGAATCACTTTCTTCTAATTGTAATTTTATGCACTAATATATATACATATTTTAGTGAAGTGTAGTTGATACACAATGTTATATCAGTTTCAGGGGTAACATAGTGATTCTACAACTCTAAGTTATGCTATGCTCACAAGTATAGCTACCATCTGTCACTATGCAACGCCATTATAATATATGGTGCATTTTCTTTTTTTTTAATTTTTTTTAACGTTTATTTATTTTTGAGACAGAGAGAGACAGAGCATGAATGGGGGAGGGTCAGAGAGAGGGAGACACAGAATCTGAAACAGGCTCCAGGCTCTGAGCTGTCAGCACAGAGCCCGACACGGGGCTCGAACTCACGGACAGCGAGATCATGACCTGAGCCGAAGTCGGACGCTTAACCGACTGAGCCACCCAGGCGCCCCAATGGTGCATTTTCAAATCAAGTCTAGCAAGTATAGTATATTACGCTTTGGTTTTTGGTTGCGTTTCTCTGTATCTTCACCAAATTTATTTCTTCAGATGAACTTTAGAATCATGTTAACCCATTTCCAAAACTTAAAGAATGGCTAATGATTGCAATTTTATAATAAATCTACTCATTGTGGGAGAAAAGAAAATGTTTATGATTTAGAATAAAATAAATGTATGTCTTAGGGCACCTGGATGGCTTCGTCACTTAAGTGTCTGACTCTGTTTCAGCTCAGGCCATGATCTCTAGGTTTGTCAGATTGAGCCCCGCCCCCGGGGTCCATGTTGATGGCACAGAGCCTGCCTGGGATTCTCTGTCTCCCTCTCTCTCTGCCCCTCCCTGCTCATGCCCTCTCTCTCCTTCTCAAAAACAAAACAAAACAAAACAAAAATTAAAAAAAGACAAATGTACATCTCTTGTTATCTTCAAGTCTTTTTCTATGTCTTTCTAAAGTTTTGTCGTTTTTTTCTTACATATTTAGTCTGCCTTTACCTAGAGAGAGGTTTTAAAGACAATCAGAATAGTTCCTACCTGTTGATCATCCTTTGTATTTAAATCACATATAGGGATTTTATTATTTGGGACACATATTTTATTGTAGATTCTATCTTTAATCCACAAGAAACATTATTCTCTATGTTGCTTAGTGTGTTTTTCCATCGTAAATATAACTTTGGCTGATATTCTATTCTAGTCTTATTTTTTCCTACCGTTTGCCTGATAAATATTTGGACTTCTCTGAAGAAATGTCAGTTTGATTTAGACAGTTCCCTTTAATTTATCATGCCACTGGGTTTTATTTTTAAACAGGTACTGAAGATATCTGTCTTTTAACAGGACAGCTTAAGCAATGTATTGTGATAACGTGGTTGGTATTCTGACACCTTATTTTTTGCTTTCCATTCTTTCCTTTATGGGTTGTGTTTTACATGCATCCTCTCTCCACAGAGACATTTTTAGAAATTTGTTTTTCAGGAAACATCATTCATCTGTATTTGTCTAATTATAAAATTCAAAAAGAAAATGATGTCCTTTGATACCTCTACATAAACATTTCTATCCAGCTGTTATGATTTGGTCAATATGACATAGGATTTCACACTTGAATTATTATTATTAACATATTCTACATTATATACCGTCTCTTTTAACTATTATTTTTTTTATATTTTCTGTTAATTTGAAAAGCATATTTTCAACAATTATTTATATTTAGCTGTATGTTTAAAACTAGTTTCAAGGGGCGCCTGGGTGGCGCAGTTGGTTAAGCGTCCGACTTCAGCCAGGTCATGATCTCGCGGTCCGTGAGTTCGAGCCCCGCGTCAGGCTCTGGGCTGATGGCTCAGAGCCTGGAGCCTGTTTCCGATTCTGTGTCTCCCTCTCTCTCTCTGCCCCTCCCCCGTTCATGCTCTGTTCTCTCTCTGTCCCAAAAAAATAAATAAACATTGGGAAAAAAAATTAAAAAAAAAAAACTAGTTTCAATATGTACTGAAAATCTTGTATTTTTAATTTCTGTTTGTCTTTAGAATGTAGGAGGCAACATCCCTGTTGCAAAGAACATCCTCTCCACCACCCCTCCCCCCAAAAAAACAGACAAAAAAGAAACAAAAAACTTGGACTCATCCATGATGGGTTTTTTTTGCTTCCATTTTCACATTTATATCCATCTGCAAACCTCAAAGTCTTGACCTGCAGAATTTGACCTTTTTTTTCTCAGCTCTGTTATCATTTAGCTTATCCTTATCCTTCATCGTGGTCATTGCAATAATCTCTCCATCTGACTCCTATCTGGTCCCCTTCCAGGTTAAAATGTGAAGTCAAACCGTGTCTCTCCTCTGATCAGTTCCTCAAGTCCCTCTCCTTCGGTTTAAAGCAACACCCAAGCATACTTCCTGCTCCCCAGGAACTAGCTCTCTCTCTGTCCTACACCAATCTCCCCTCCTTCCCATTTCCCCATTATTCCAGCCACAGGGGTGTTTTACTGTTCCCTCCAAGAAGCTGAGTTCACTCTCACATGTGGTGGCCACCTCTCTATTGTAAAATCTCATCCCTCGGAGAATTGTCTCCTCACCTCCCTCTGATTTCTTCCCAAATATCTCCTTATTGAAAAAGCTCTCCTGGATTAGTCAACACAACATCACACTCCACCTCCTTCCCACCCCAGCAAGTGAATGTTTTATACTTTCTCTTAAGAGTAGTAAAACATAAAACTACAGTAATCCTAAGGAAAAAGAAACTACCGTCGCCAAAAAAATATGCAAAATTAGAAACAAATCATTGTATAGTAATTACAGACACTTACCCTTAGGCAATCTGATTAATACGAGGCAGCTGTAAAGAAAGGTTCAGGCTTCTGAATTACGGAGACTGGAGCACAAACCACAGACTGAACAAACACCACATTAAGAACTTCCAAGACTGAGACCAAATGGAGACAAGTAGAGTGAGCAGGCACTGTGCGTGGTTCTGTGCTCAAGCAGGGGAGGGGCAGAGAGAGGGAGACACAGAATCCAAAGCAGGCTCCAGGCTCTGAGCCGTCAGCACAGAGCCCGACGCGGGGTTCGAACTCACAAACTGGGAGATCATGACCTGAGCGGAAGTTGGGCGCCCAACCGACCGAGCCACCCAGGCGCCCCCCGCCCCGCCCCGTTCCCATTTCTCCTCACGCCCCGTGAACTTGTCCGTGTCACAGAAGTATGTGTATGGCAAACAGGCCACACTTCTCTAGTGAGGTAGCTTTGGTCAATTTCCTTGACAGGTCGAGCACCACCAACCCTTCCTTACATTAATAGTGTTTGTTTTTCTTTCTTTTGGAAAACCAATGAGATTAGCAAATTGTGTTGTGTATTCTTCCTCAGTCACATGAAGATCTGTGACAACTTAAACAAAGAGCAAAAGTTGGAAACGATTTTTGCCAATTTTTAAGCGAAAGCTCTGGTCCAAATGTGCTCGCATGGTGGTTATTGACATGCTAGAAAGAGAAAGTGCCCGTTGAATGCTTTGAAAATTAGGTGCTTGGATTAGTATTGAACATCATGCTGGCTCATCATTTACACCTGCAACGTGAGTGAGCACAAAGTTTCCTCCTCTTCAGCAGGTGCCTGGTCAAACTCACAGAACTAGATGCATGTTTTAAACTAAACTCTCTTTGCTGCCCAAATGGAGTATCTTAAACTGCTCGTTTTATTGATAAAAAGAAAATCTTACCAGCAGAGGGCTGAAAAAAATAATGTGGCAGCCTACACAGTTGTTTGGCATTGCGTTGGACAGTAAAGAGATTTCTGGATTTTTTATCTTCATGTCCTGAATTTCAGCCTTCTGCTTATCACATCCAATCAATGTAAGCCTTTTTTTTTTTTTTTTTTTTTTTTTTTTTAGAGAGACACAGAGAGAGCAAAAGTGCAGAGGAGAAGGGCAGACAGAGAGATGGAGAAAGAGAATCTTAAGCAAGCTTCATGCTCAGTGCGGAGCCCAAAGCGGGGCTCGATCCCACAACCTTGAGATTGACGTAAGCCCCAATCAAGAGTTGGACGGTCAACCTCTGGCACCACCCAGGCACCCCTAATGCAAGCTTTTGAAAAGAAACAAACCTCATTGGTGAATTAGGCAAGATCTACAAATGACTTCTTTATATTATGGGTCATCACTTTAGGTATATTTATAGTATTGTATTAAATAGCTTCTACAGTAATTGAGGGTAAGGGCATTTCTTGTGTGTGTGCACCCCCCACCTCACTCACTCTGGGAATTTGCGCCATAGTCATAATCTAGGCAAGTAAATAATGATGGAAGTTGGTGCAATGAGCATGTTAGGCCATTGAACTGCATGGCCAAATTCTATGTTTAACTGAGTTCTATGGGAACAGGACTGGTTCCTCGTGTAAGAAGACTGGACTTTCACCTTTCAGTTCAGTGGCCAGTAGGTAGGAAAAAACTAAAGCAGAGAAGACATGACTCTCCCCTCCCCTGCCCTACTTTCTGACCTATGCACCTGGCCCCTGAGAATCTCATATTCAGTTTGCTCAGGGGAAGAAAGAGCACCGAGTAATTCTTGAGGGCAAATGGGAAATTATCATCTGAATCTGAAATTAGCATGTTATATAGAACTATTTGAGAAAACTAAGGAAGGTGAAAAAAAGGATGAAAATGTAATGTTGGAATTGTCTGTGGTTAACCACATAATCGGAGTCTCCTAGTAAATAAGCCATTTCCTGAGAGAAATGTAGTTATTTTGGAAGTGGTTTCAACTTTTCAAGTCATTGATGTGCCATTTAGTATTTAAATTACAGTGATTTACAAAAGGCCACCCAGAGTGTTCTGGATGTTCCAGGCTTTCTCCAAAACACCTCATGCATTCCAGAACAGCAAGTGGAACATTTGGAGAGCTTGGCTCACCACGCATGTGTAGCCCAAATGTAACTTCTGAAGCATCATTTTCTACTCAGTAGCTTACTTTCACAAATTTTACTCACATGGTATAATGGAAGAGACACAAATTCAAAATGCTTTTAGAACCCTACCTGGTCTCATTTATAATTGTTTTTTAACGCTTATTTATTTTTGAGACAGAGAGAGACAGAGCACGAATGGGGGAGGGCCAGAGAGAGAAGGAGTCACAGAATTGGAAGCAGGCTCCAGGCTCTGAGCTATCAGCAGAGTCCCACCGGGGGCGCGAACTCACGGACCTCGAGATCATGACCTGAGCCGAAGTCCGACGCTTAACCCGACTGAGCCACCCAGGACTGAGCCACCCAGGCGCCCCTTATTTATGTTACACATCAGCGGTCGGAAAACTGCCCACAGAACAAATTTGGCCCAGTTTTTGTAAATAAAGTTTTATTAGAGCACCACCATGCCCATTCGTTTATGTTATTGTCTATGGCTGTTTTCATGCTACAACAGCACAGGAAAGTAGTTGTGACAGAGATGATCTGGCTCTTTGCAGAAAACATTCGCTAACCATCTGTGTATGTTATTGCATCAGTAGCAAAACCTATCAATCACTGAAGATATAATAGGGTTTTCTTTCTTTCTCTTTTCTTTTTTTTGTAGCAATCACACACATCAAGGATCCATCAGGTACATTTCATTAGGACGAAATCTTATTTCTACAGAATTTATTTTGTGCCTCGGATGTCCTTCCCGGGAGCGAATTCTCATTTAAACAAAACAGACACGCACACATTCAAAAAGTGTTCTTTTATTATTTCTAGTAACATATATTGTATAAATACTCTATTTTTATATGCCCTTTTACAAAAGCGATATAACTTAAAAGTTTTATCATTAGAAAGAAATGTATAAAAATAAATATGTTATTATAGGCATTTATTACCAACTATAGTCCTTCTTAGAAGGAACACACAAATACTTATGAAGTACATAGAATTTATAGTAACATATTTTACTATATACATATGGGAAAAAAAAAAGTCCTATTCTCTTTCATAGTAGAAGAGCTGAACAGACATTCACCAGGATATGACTGTTGGGCCAGCTGCTGGGGGTGGGCCTGCTACCCCTCAGGAGCCTCCCCACTGCGAGACTAGTGATCTCCATGTCCCCAAACACTGGGGATCCCACTCTACACGCCCCATCCTTATACTGGCATTACATCCTTTTGTGTGTATGTGTGTGTGTGTGTGTGTGTGAGATCACCCGGTCCTTCTTGAGCCGTGAACCGGTTTTTGTTTTCTGTTTGTGTTTTCTACCCACATTCCAAAAGTAGGCTTGCATAAGGAGGAAAGAAGGTGGAAGGTTTGAGCTTATCCTGTCTCCTCTGACTTTCACTAGCGTCTGATTCATTGCTGCCTTTTTTTTTTCCTTACTCCTTACAGACTTAACGCATTTTCACAAACACGTGGAATTGTTTCTTTGTCAAAATGACGTCACGGATGAAGACCCAGCAGTGGCACAGGACAGCGAAGACGGCGTTCCTTTTCAGTCACTTTATGTTGCGAAGCAGTTCTCTCACGGAGGACAGTCTTGCGTTCTTAACTCTCAGTAGAGACGACGGCGGAAGTGTTCTCCGAAATCGTAGCAGCCGCGATCAATCAGCGCTGGCTGAAGATGCTATGGGCCCTCCTTTCTCCCTCCGTGGTTCGCGAGGTAAAGCAAGCCCTGTCTGCAACTGAAAGTCTCCTCTTTCTCCTGCTTTTCAGTTCCCAACCCGCACGGCACAAAGTATTTAATCGGTACCACAGCACGGGGATCGTGTACTCCTTAAACTAATTGTGACAACTGCGTCTATTTGTTTCTTACACTTGTCATAGGTGTAACAAAAGGAATAATAATAATGCCCCGGGGCTTTATCATGCTATATCATTGCTCAGAGATTAATAACCCTCATTAGCTACCCTATCAGATTCGTAACTGGCAGGATATTCTGCCGATCTAACTTCTTTTCTACCTACCTCCACACTCCCAACTCCTTACCCTCTCTGTTCATCACCGGCAAGGTACACTGGATCCCTCCAGCCTTCTTGGTTGGTATCAGTGCACCAGCCCTTCCACACCTCATCCTCCCCTCAACGCTCCCCTGCTTAACTGCATTCTGCCATCGTACAGAAATCTATGTAATGCTTCGGTTTCTTGAAAGGATCGCAGCTCTCGTGAGACAACACCCCCCCGTCGTGGGACAGACATTGCAAGGTTCTCTTTTTGTAACCTTTCCCGCAAGTCTTGGAGCATGGTGACCAATCCCCCAGCTGCCAGCGGGGGCAAGGCACGTCCGCGCAGGGTCGGGTGCTGGCTGGCTTCACCTCCTTCGCACACTCCGAGGCGGGCTGCCCATTGATGTCTCGGCACTCCACCACTCTCCTCTGCCAACCCAGTCCGCATGACTTGGAACATTCGCCCCACTCTTCAATGACCCATTCTGAGAAGGTAGGGATGGCGTTGAAAGGTTCCTTCTTCTTCTTCACAAAATAGGTGTATTTAATTTTCGGGCGAAGGGCGTTGCCCACGGTGAGGACCTGGATGGTTATTGGCTCTTTGAGCGGGCTAAAGCTGCGGATTCTTTCCAACGCGGCGGAGGAACCACTGTACCTCAAGACGGTACCTTTGTAGGTAATGTCTTGCTCTAAAGTGGACAGAGTGAAGTCGCCGTTCAGGATATATGTGCCGTCAGCGGCTTTGATGGCAAGATAGCTGCCATTATTCCTGGACCCCCGGTGATTCCGTTGTTTCACCTCAATGTTTGTGGCTCCAGCAGGAATCGTGACGATGTCATGATATCCAGGTCTGCAAGCAAGAAAAAACAGATATAAAACTCTCTCGGTCGCTGGCTAATTGTAACACTCAGCTGGAAAACACGCGAATCGCTTGGGACGTCAGCTCTCCCAGACCTGTCAAGTTACCTCTACGTAACAAGATCTTTGGGAGTATGACGTTTCAAGACTCACTTTGCACTAGTAACCGATCCTGAGGTCTTCTTGCACGTAGATCCGTTTCCTCCACAAATACCGCATTTGTCAAACTTCTTTTTGGAGTCTATGATACGATCGCAGCCAGCTTTGACACACTGTCCTTGCACGCAGACAGAGGTGGAATCGGGGCTACACGGGGTACCATCAACCACCTGGAGGAGGGAGAACACGTATCTGGTGTCACACGTGAGTCAACTCGGGAAAGAGATGATGTTGCGATAATTACGGGAGATTTTCTCATGAACATAATGCCTCTGCTTTCCTGACCGTCGTAACGAGAGGAGTGCTCTACACGTGGCACACGCGACCCTTCTGGGTGGCGTTTTCACTCCAGTAGATATAGGCGTCCGAAAATACTATACATTTTGATTACTTGTTTATTGACCTGTCTCACGTCTAGGTCAGGGCAATGAAAGCAGAGCCGGTCCACCTGCATACTGCGGTACGCTCAGTGCCTAGAATAATTCCCGCCAATTGCAGATGCTGAGTAAGTCGGCTGTTACCCGTTGAAGCCGCAACCGGGAAATATTTTCACAGCCTACAGTGATAATGGCACATGATAATCCAAGCAACATTCGTTTCATTGTTTTTAAATCTCAGAACCAGATTTATCCTCGCAGCAAAACAGCAAAACGATGCTTCTACTAGTTCAACGTACGTTCTCAAACACAAGTGTTATCGACGTCAGACTTCCTTTTAATAAATCCATTTGCACACGTTACCGCTAATCACCGGTAACAAGAACTGTGCTCCATGCTAATGCTATTTTCCAAAAGCGCTGTCAGCCTGCCATGCTAATATGCAATTTATCTGACCATAAAGGCCTTTTCTCTGCATACCAGAGTAATAACAAGCAATGCTAAGAATCCTAAGTGCCTGATTCGGGCTTCGTTCATAACTGGAAACGATGCCACACTCAAAAGAAGGCGGTGGGCAACATGTCTAGAACAAAAAGGAGATCCGATTTGAAAATCGAACACGTTGGGATGTGAATTCATGCAACTGCATCACAGGCTGCATGAAAAGGTTGCAGCCCAAGCCCTCGTTTCTTGGGCAACAAGTATGGATCGAAGTAAGTACCTTGGGCTGCAGAACGAAGAAGAAGCCAATGCCTTTGGCTTGACAGATGAGCTTGCATCTGTCCTTCGGCGAGACGCCAGCATACTTGGGTGTCCACTCCACCGCGGGCCCGCTCCCGAAGGAAACCTTAGAAAACTCGTTGTGTGCCTCACACTGTTCCTCTCTAAATGTTTTTCCTGGGAAGAAAATGATATCATGACGTCATCGGTTTTCAACCCTCGCCTGCCTGCTCGTGGGCGCATCACTCGCGACCCGCTTCTACTCACCGTTGTTATCCGGACAGTCTTCGATGTTACAGGACCTGTAGCGCACGCGCTTGCCTTCACAGTACTTCCCTCCGTTTTTGGGGACCGGGTTGTCACATTCCCTCATGGTGTACTGAACTCCTCCGCCACAGGTTCTCGAACAGTCTCCCCAGGGTCCCCACGGCCCCCAGCTTCCATGAATAGGAGTCTGCATGGGGACACAAATGATCAGCGTTAGAACTCTTTACGGAACTCTTTTTAGGCAACGAACGAGAAAAGTAAGAGATGAAGAATCCGTTGTAAAAACCATCTGTCTTGTGTCCCACCCCCCCTCCCCCATCAAAGGACACAGACAGGGGTGCCTATCGTGCAATCAGATGTTTTAGCATCGGACTGCTCCTTCCAATTCCGAATCTTAAAGGCGTAGGCGCGTGCGGTGACAGGCAAAACTCACATGGAAATGCATCTTGTCCGTCTTGTTCACACACTTGCCGTTCAGACACCATTTCCCTTCTCCACAGCTGGTGCCGTCCGCCCAAGGGAAGTGTTTCGTTTGGCACACCAGCAACCCGCCAGAGGTGCCTGTGCACCACAGGGTCGTACAAGTGCTGGCTGCATCCAGGCAGTGCTTGGACTCTTCCCCAAACGTAAACTGGCACTGCCGGTTGGCATCGTACAAGGTCCCCGGGAGATCGGAGGGAAGCTGGAGGGGGCTCTGGGGCTTGTCCATCAAACATTCCCCTGCAAAGGAAATGCCGACCAATATTAAAGAGCGGTGACTGCAAACAGACAGAAGGTAGATCAGTTTCAGAACACGGTTACCGTAAGAAATCACAGAGAGCAGAGTGATTTGAAAACTAGAGCTCCTGGGGAAAATGCCAGCGAGAGTTAAATAATTTGTAAGATACTGTCCTCCAAAGGGGATTTCTATATTAACAGTGACAGGAAATTACTGTTCTGCTAAAAAGCTCAAATTAATGCACTTTTAGGAGCTACTCGGCCAGAAGCACTGTCATTGACTGGGAATTAAGATCCAAAAATGTATGCTCGTGGGGCGCCTGGGTGGCTCAGTCGGTTAAGCACCCGACTTCGGCTCAGGTCCTGATCTCACAGTTTGTGAGTTCGAGCCCGGCGTCGGACTCTGTGCTGACAGCTCAGAGCCTGGAGCCTGCTTCAGATTCCGCGCCTCCCTCTTCTCTGTCTGCCCTGCTCATGCTCTCCTTCCCCCTCTCGCCCAAAAAATAAATAAAAATTAAAAAAAAATAAAAAGTAAAATAAAAATGTATGCTCTTGACAACGAAAGCAATTTGGAAGAAGGGTAAATAAAAAAGCACACAAAAGAAAGAAGGGACTGGTTTAACTAGAATCTTACATGTGGAAGGCTGGATAACATCTAGAAAGAGTAGCTGCAGCATCTTACCATGACCATTATCTAGGAATGATGTAATCATGTAGGCACTGCAGGGAGACCAAGGCTGGTTGTGGTTCAAGTTGGAAAGCATTGACGCCATCATGTGGGAATTCTGGTCGACACCATTCATGCTGGCACACTGCTTTGCATCATCGTGTGGCATGTTAAACACGTGGCCTAAGAAGCAATCCAAAACCCACATCAAAATACAGCACTTCCCGCCCCCCCCCCCCCCAATCAGGGATTCACTTGTCCTGAAGTGATTATTTCTAGAAGAAGAAATGTATTTTGGAAACAATCGAGCTTGGGCCCGATACGTCTATGTCTTACAAGGCGCAGACAAACAGGTAAATTTCCAAATGTCAGGATCTCATACTATCTTATTTTGAAATCTGTTAAGGCTGGCCACGTTCAGAAGAGTGGGAAAAGAGGACTTAACTCCCACCCTGAAATGACTTACCTAGTTCATGAGCCGTGGTGAAGGCAGCTTGCAAGCCATCGTCTTCTATGACCGAACAGCTTCTGGTGGGGTCACATATAGTTCCGACATCAGCCATCCCAAGGGTGTCACATGTCTGCGCCCCACACAAGTCCTAAAAGAAGCAAACGTAGGTCCTTATGCCTAGGAACAGAGAGCGCGAACCTTGCGACCTAACTTTTGGCAACAGGTATCTTCCCGTTCGTATTGGGAGCATTTACATTCGCCGCCACCGAGCTGTCCAAATCTGGGGACTCCTCTGAAGATTTTTCTCTACTGCTATTCAAACAGGACTGTGGGACTTGAGCTGGTAAAATCACGGAGGCCGTAAGGAAAACTGACCACGTTAGCCAATTAAAAGAATGCAAGTCAAGGGCACTGGCGAAATGCCTCATCCGCGTCTCTAGGTTCCGGCGCTGCCCGCGCCACCCCCCCCCCCCCCGGAGGGCAAGGGCAGTCATACCTGTCTGGTGAAGAGAATAGCGGTGTCATAGTGCTCCCCGTGCCGGTCACTGGGCGGGTTGTGCTGCTTCTGCCAGTTACAGAAGTTCCGCAGAGTGAGGGCAGCATTGGAAGTCACCTCGGGCCCCTTCTGTTCCTCGTAGATGACCAGGATCTTCACTACCACCAGGCTCACGGAGTTCCGGATGCTGGGGTGTTTGTAGAGCCTGGCTGCTACCGAGAACAAGGTGAGAAGGTAGTGCTTCAGACCATTGCCGTGGAACTCTGCCATGGACTGGTCGGCCACCAGCATAGTTTCCACGTAGCGGTGGCTGGACACAAATCGCTTCTTTCTCACGCTCCCAGCGCCTGTAAAGAAACAGAAAAGGTAGTTTGCTCAGGGCCATTCTGGCCGGGAATAGCTACCATCCCAGAGTATATAAGGAAAGCCTAAGCAGTCAAAGCAAACAAAATAAAAATATACCTGGGACCACAATAACAAAAATAGTTGCATCTCGTTTCGCTGCAAATGTTATTTTTAAGGCTTTCTCCTTTACTTCATTTTCTCTCTTTCTCTTTTCTGTTCCCCTGCCTCTTAAATAAAAAAGGCCATGTGAGCCACTGAGGGTTCAGGCTTTTTTTTGGGGGGGGGGGCGGTGAGGAGGATTTCTTTTGTCCTCCTGGAAGTCCTACAGTCTGCACAAGGCAGTATGGACATCATCCTACCCAGCTGCAGTAAAAACTTGGAGCAAAGGCAGCAGGCAGAGAGCCCCTGAGTCACTCTTTCACAGGCCAGGACTCAAATCCTGAATGAGATCATCGGACTCCACGTGGAAGGCCCAGGGCAGGGCTGAACTGCGCTGCTCTGCTGTCTCATTCCAGGGGTCCTGGGGGGGGGGGAGGGGAAGTGTTCTGCTCTTGCCAAATCCGGGCACGAGGACCACCCACTCTGCCCAGCAGCCTGTCGTCCCATTCCCTCTGCCCCAGGGAAATAAGTTCCTGCCTTGACCCGGGCGGGGGGACATTTGATTATTTAGAAAAGAGCCTTCTGACTCCTGACGGAAAGCCGGACCCCAGGGAAGTCCCCAACTGGACGCCGACCACGTAACTGCTTCAAGGAGCAGATGTCCAGGGGGAAAGCGGAAAATTCGGAAACAAGCCACGTGAGAAAGTTAAGGAAGAAAAAAAAAAGGCACCAAAGTGACAGGATGAAGAGAAGGAGACAGTAAGCACCGCACACAACTCAAGAGCCAGGGTGAAGCCTAGCAGGAAGGATCAGCAGTGACTAACACGCAAGAGTGCAAGAGAGCAGAATTTTGGCCGCGAGAGGGAGCGCAAACTGGGAGGCCGGGTGGGAGGCGCGGGGAGGCGGGGCCAGCTGGGCAAAGACCTCCCAAGCAGGTTCTGCAAAGGGGCCAGGCCGCCGCCAGCCGGTCGGGGTCAGCCTCTTTAAGAGGGAAGGGGGAGCAGGCCGAGGCCAGCAGGACAGAGATCCCAGCGCAGCTGTCCAGGCGTGCGGGTTGCGCACTGCTAGGTCACCGTCGCTCCTCCACCCTCCATCTCCGCCCTCCCCCCGGCGCAGGGCGCGCGCACAGGCAGCGGTTGCAAAACTCAGCGCCAAGTTGCAACCCGACCAAAGAACACATGCACAGTCGTTAAAAAGAAACGATCAGGACGGAAAGAAGTCACACACGCTCACACTAGACTAAGGTGGAAAGGAGTTGGGTTACCAACTCTTCCCTTCCCCGTCGAGACGCTTCGCCTTAGCAGAAAATCGCTGCTCTGCCCGGCCTCTCTTGACCATTCATTATTCGGGCCAACGGGATTCGGTTCTAGCCGGGTTGGATTCGTTCACCAACCCAAACCTCAAGCCACATTCCTCCACACCAGGCCCGCGTCCAGTCCGCAGACGCATGTTCCTGCCTGCGAACAGGAGTTGACCCTCCACACGCGCCGCTCAGAGACAGTGGGGAGAGGGGGATGAATGGAGAGGCGAGTGAGAGCACCTCTTCTGCGACTGATACCTGTCGGCTGTCCCGCCCGCTGCGGCGCGGGGTCCCGCGGCGGCCACTGCGTCCCGGCGTCCTCGTCCTCTGGCCCCGCGCCCCCGGCGGGCTGGGTCTCGTCGTCCGTGACCCCGCACTTGGCGCCGTCGCCGCCCCGCTGCCTCCGCCGCAGGAGATGGAACTGGGGCCGCTCCGGCGGCTCCTCCCCGGCGGCAGCGGCGGCGGCGGGGGCCAGGCCCACGGTGGCGGCGGCGGGCGCGGGCTGGATGAAGTACTCCTCGCCCTGCAGGTAGAAGGCGCCGCTCACGCCCTCGCAGAGGCTGAGAGCGGCGGCCGAGCCGGAGTCGCCGTTCACGGTGCCGGAGTAGAAGCAGTGCGTCAGGTCGCCGGCGGGGTCCGGACGCAGCGCGTCGGGCCCGGGCCTGCGCCCCACGGTCTGCAGCGTGAAACCGGGCGCCAGGAAGCCGCGGTCGGGCTGCAGCTCTAGGTGCAGCTGCCGGCCGAAGGCGTCCAGGCGGAGGTGCGTGGTCGCGTGTCCCGGCGCGCGCTCCAAGTCCGGCAGCACCAGCTCCTCGTCTTCCTCGGCGGGGCGCCCGCGCACACCCGGCACGAGCAGCAGCAGCGCCGAGGCCGCCGCTAGCAGTAGCAGCGCGGGCGCAGGCTGGGTGCCCCGAGGCCGCCGCGCCAGCTTCGCGTTCCCCATGTCGCTGCCTCCCGTGCGCCTTCGGAACCCCGCGGGGACGGCTCGCTGCACCCGAGTCCCGGGAGGCACCGCGCGCCTCAGTGGACGGAGAGAGAGGGCTATTGTTCGGGTCGGGAGCGCGGAGCCTTGCTGGCTTCGCTCTGGGTTGTTACAGTGACTGTTATTCTTTGAAAGTGAGCGCAGAGCCGGCGGTGGACAGGACTCCCGGAGTCCCCGGGAAGGAGGCGCTGCAGTTCTGCGGGCGCGCGGGAAGTTTTTCTTCTAGCGCAGAGTTGGAGGCACCGCGCGGCAGGGGCTGGCCGGGAGGCTGCTGCAGGGACAAGAAGTGCCCCGGGACGCCTCCGGGCCAGGGGGGCAACGGGCAACGCGAGGACCGGTGCCTGGAGCCCCTCTTCGGTCTCCGCCTTGGCCGCGGGGCTTGGCTCTGCGCACCACAAGGTCCTCTCGGCCCTACAGCGCGCCCTGGCTTTGCAGTGGCCCCTGACTTGGAGCCGCTCTCCAGCGAGTGCAAGAACCAGGCAACCCGGGTTGCCCTTTTATAGTCTCCAACATGTCTCCACCTCCCTTCCCCCTTCTTCCTCCCTCTTGGCCG
Organism: Lynx rufus; assembly: GCF_022079265.1. Taxonomy (NCBI): domain Eukaryota; kingdom Metazoa; phylum Chordata; class Mammalia; order Carnivora; family Felidae; genus Lynx; species Lynx rufus. Next base: position 141,190,170 of record NW_025814867.1, read on the forward strand.
CCTTTCCATCCCAGAGACACCGCCCCCTAAACTCTGTCGGTGCTAAACCGCGCTCAGCGCCGCGGGCCGGGGCGGGGGAGGGGGACTGCCTCCGCGTTGGCTGGGCGCCAAGGGCTCGTCAATCTGGGGGCGGAAGACGCAGGAGGGGCGCTGTGACCAGCACTTTGTGCGTCTGGGGTTGCTGCGGGGAGAAGGTACTCCCTTCCATTGCGCCTTCCCCCTCGCTAGCTTCCCGGACCACCCTCCCTTCTCGCTGCCCTTGTGCGGGAGCGCAGCTCGCGCGCTGGGCTGCAGTTCCCAGAAGGGACGGTGGGGGTGGAGGGCAGAGTCCCTTCTCCAAGATTTCCCTGCCCGGGGGCTGTCACTGGGCCGCCTCCCTTTGCCACCCCCTCCCGCAGCCCATTACTCCCCAGTTTGTACGACAAGCCGGGACTGCCCTTTCTAGAAAAATACCTCACCCCACCTCCACCTCCCTGGCCCTCCTGGGCGGGTTTATGCTGCTTGCTCTCTCTACGCCCCAACATTTCCCGGGTAAGCTTGTTTGGGTCAGTGCCAACCTGGAAAGCATGCCTGGGGTCAGGGGGACACTTCCCAAGCTCTAGATTTTAAAATGCGTTCGCATTGACCTTTATCTCTACCCTGCCATCCCCTGCCTTAGCGACTTCTCTTTGGGGACCAGGCTCACACTTCCGGAATAGGTGATCTGGAACGCGTTTCAATTCCCTGGAGCCTTAGGGAGGGACTTGGGCTTTCTCTTCTTCATTCCACAAATAATCAACTCCCGCCCAGTCTGCCTTCTTTTCCCTAATAGCTGCTGCAGAACGTAGGCCAGGCTGGCGGAAACGTCAAGGAACCCCACTTTTCCACCCAGGGGCCAGCGGGACAGCCGGGGCTACAAAGTGTGCTGTGGGGAAATTAGGAAGTTGGCTCTCTTCCCTGACCCCCTCCCTCCTCTTCCCACCAGGAAGGGAACAGGCTGCATTCGTGTTCTGAAAGCAAGCGCTGCAGAGCCCTTCCACCTCCTTAGGTCCCAAGGAAAAGCTGAGCCTCTCTTCCATCGATAACGAGGGAGGGAGGGGCTCAATGACACAGAGGAAGGAAATGTTTCATAATGCTTCCACAGGCGGAAAACCAGGGGACAATGGTGAGAACGGCCGCCGCAGTCCCGGGGCAGACCCGTGTCCCTCTCGCGCGCGCTCCCACTTCCTCGCCCGGTGTCCTGTCTGGCCGCCCCTGCCCCTCGATTTTCCACAAGTTTTGTGTCAGCTCCTTCCTCACTCCTCCCCAGACCTTCCCAATTTCATTCTGCCCCAGCCAGAAGCGCCCCCCACCCCCCAGTCCTCCAACACACCCCTCTTCCAACTTTTGCTTTCAGAATTCTTTCCAACTTCCTCTACTCTCCGAGTTCTAGATTGCCTGCTGGAAAAAAAAAAAAAAGCAAACACAAACACAAAAACCCTGCTTGCCACTCTTTAGGAAAGATCACATGAGAAAGAAAGGCAAGGAGAAGCAGAAACACTTCACTCTTAGAGGGTAATAACCGATGGCCCTAAACCCTTAGGAATGTTTGCATTCTGGAATGTAATTTTCCTTTCCTAAGGTCAGGGTCCTAGTTACATGCTGAATGGTCAACTCAAGAATTACATGTTTTATTAGCAGCTTAAAGTATGTCAATGACCAATTTCCACCCTGTCTTTGCTCTTCCATTTTCCCACCAGCTGACAATGTGACAGTGTTTTCTGCCTGCTTCCTTTCACCCAGCCTCCCTTCCCAGCCCTCTCTCGCTCCATCCCATTTCTCCTTCAGAGTTAGTGCCCACCTATACTCATGAGCAGCCTCATTCGTTTCTACTTTGTGTAGCCTGACTTTCTGTTCACCTTGGAACTAAGCAATTCACTTCACTCTGCTTCAGGGCGTCATTTCCCATTCAAACATCCCTACTCTCCGGTTTGGTGTCTAGACTTTCTTCTTCTTCTCCTTCTTCTCTTTCTTCTTTTCCTACATTTCCCTCCTCTGTTCCAGTAGTTTTTAAATGTGCCCTCTTTTAATGATTTCAATTCACTTGTTCTTTCATTCTAGGCAGAAGAAAGGTAAGATACTTGAGAGAACATTTGAGGAAAAGTCATTTTACACTTGCAAGATATTGACTATGGAATCATGAAAACATGATGGCAAAGCCGTGAGTAAATTTTGATACCCCTTGCAGAGAGGAGGGTTCTGGAAACAATATATGGTGATCAGAAGGTGGGGCCTCAAACTGGTTTTGAGATGAAAATTTCAGATACTTGAGGTGGCCCAGGAATAAAAGACGCACAAGAACTGTCAGGTTCAGTGTGATTCCCTTGACCTGGGGCAGGATGGGAAATGTGTCTTTTTTTTTTTTTATAAAAAATCATGTAATGCATTTCCAACTTTTAACTCTCTTACATAAAACTTGGCTTTTAAAATATATTTGTGCAAGCTTGGCCTTTGGTTTCTTTCTGCCTCCAGTGGGGTTCTCGTTGGAAGTCTGTTTAATTCAAGGCATACATTTCTAATCTTGAATGGTTTACTTCAAATCCACTACAATTTTTGCAGATTTCATGTTGTATATACAAATAGAGCTGAAAAAACAGAGAGCTAGCGGCAAAAGAATGGCCAGGAACATGGCTTTTTTATTCACTGGGTCTCTCTCCAGATTTCTGTTCTTTTGCATAATGACTCCAATCTGTTGTGCACCTGTAGTTCTGGGAAATGATTCTTTTTTAATCGCTTCAACAGAGGCATGGATGTAGATGTTGCCAATTACTAAGCTTGAAAAACTCCATCCATGCTCAGGAGAACATTTAATCTACTTGCTTTTTTGTTTTTAAAGACCAGAACTCTGTTCAGGCCTTTGTGGTGTTACACAAACATGCACATATAACACAGAAGCATGTTTATAAACAAAACTGTGGATTGAAAAAATACTTTACTATAGAAACAAGACCAAAAGAATCAAATTTGTACACGGCACTAGTAAAAGCGACATGTGATTGTGGATCCTTGTCAGGAAGCTTTGCACCGCCACCCATAAAATGTTTGCTCCTTAATCTGAACATGCACCCAACGCTTACGTACCAAATTCACCCTTACCGTATTATCTGGTTTTGTCTTTATAGAATATATATGCGCCTGGAGAAACATAAATCTTGGTATGTCCTACTTTATAGACCTCCTTAACCAGTTTTTATAATTTGTAGAGATGACCCCCAAGAGTTAAAATATTTGACATAAAAATATTTTTTACAATTAACAGTTTGACCTTTTCAAAGCATTCACGTCTTCTATTAACAGAGAAAAAAAAAAGTTCCGTGCATTTTAAAGTAAAAGAAATACACAAGTATTAATTTTATTTATACTTTACATGTTTGTATGTATTTCATTCTTTCATGTACTCCAGGCACAATAGTCTATTCATAATTTTCAAGAAGTTTATACCAAATTAAGTATTCCACAAGTAGCCATGAAATGAAGGAATCTGGTAAAATACATGAGCTGTTAGCATTGTTTTAGTGGAAATGTTGTCTACAGAAAAAAATAATGTACGTAGCTCATAAACATGTGATGCTGTTCATATTTTCATACCACAGGATTTACCAAGTAGAAAAGGAAAGATGTTTAGCATTCGTGCTTTTGGGGGGAACATATGGCCTAAAGTAATATTGGACAAATGGATATTTTAGTTGATCATAAATGAGAAAATAGATAGAAAACATGTATTTTAAGCTGGTTATATACCCAGAAATACAACACTATTGAAAACAGAAAAATTACTGTAAATTGCATTTGGACTTAAAATAGCTATGACCTCAAAGCCATGCATTTGCAAGAACTGAAAAGAGTGTGCTGTGTCTGGGGTGGCGCAGTCGGTTAAGTGTCCGACATCAGCCAGGTCACGATCTCGCGGTCCGTGAGTTCGAGCCCCGCATCGGGCTCTGGGCTGATGGCTCAGAGCCTGGAGCCTGTTTCCGATTCTGTGTCTCCCTCTCTCTCTGCCCCTCCCCCGTTCATGCTCTGTCTCTCTCTGTCCCAAAAATAAATAAATAAAAAAAAACGTTAAAAAAAAAAAGAGTGTGCTGTGTCTAATCCACTCCCCTTGTTTGACAGATGTGGAACTTTGCCTCCGAGAGGTTAAGTGACTGGCCTTACATTGTAGCCAACTGAGGACCTAGAAATAACTCTGGCTCATAATTTTTCATCAAATGCCTTTTGGAATTGTAACTAACTAGTTGCTCTGGTAGGTAAGTATGCTGTCAGATCCGTGATTGCTGTTGTTTCCAATGATTAAATTTTAACCATTCTAACTAGGAATTTTCTGGCAATAAAAAACGTCCACCTTAAGAGCTCCCCGGCCTTTAGTACTTCATTTTTGGTCCACGAGGTGGCGACGTTCTACAACAAATGATGTTTCAGCTGTTTTGTTTGTTTTTTTGTTTTTTTCTTAATAGTTCAAGGCTGGAATGTGTAGTTTTTACATCTTTCCAATCCTATTTGATAATTTTTCATACAATTTTCTCTTACCTTTTGGCATCATGGAAAATATCTTTTAAATATTGTAACTTAAATGTATTTACATCTTTAAAATAATAATAAAATGCCTTTTTATTTTTAATCAATGGCTTTTAATGGCTTTTTAATCAATGTAGCTCTATTAGCTTAAACCAAAAACCAATGAGCCTTTAAAAAAAGAAAACTACTTCTGAGAAGATAATACCATAGGTCACTTTCATTCGTCACATTTGAGGACTTTTTTCAGTTCAAATGAAAAGAGCGTAGACATTGCAATTTACTAAAATAAAAATTCATTTATTCATTAAGCAAAAGTTAAGTGCCTAAGTGTGGTCAGTATACGTTAATACTTGACTATCAATACTAAAGTTGAATACTTGCTAAAGTTAAATGCTAAAGTTAACTCATTTGCTTGGTTTAGAGATTTTCCTTGGCAACAAAAAAGAACGTCAAGTGCAAAAGTCTAAGAAAATAAGAAAATGTTCTACCACCAGGTGGTGATAAACGATAAAATTTAAAATCACTCAAGTGTGAGTACTTCAAGCAAATGTTTGACTACCCCAAATACAAGTGACTTCCAAATGTCACATAAATTTAGAATTGTATTATGAGGATCTTTTATGACGTGAAATAAATTAATATTAACATAATATTTCTAGTTGAATAAATTCTGGAATTAGAAGCAGACAATTTTAGTCAGCAGGAGGCACATGAGACCACAGAATAAGAAATTTTAAACTAAATATTTTTCCCCACTCAGCTCACAATTTATTGATTAGACGATTGAGATAGAAGCTTTTTGGAAAAGTGTCTATTCATGTCTTCTGCCCTTTTCTTCACTGGATTATTTGTTCTTTGGGTGTTGAGTTTGGTAAATTCTTTATAGATTTTTGGACACTCACCCTTTATCTGATATGTCATTTGCAAATATCTTTTCCCATGTCATCGGTTGCCTTTTAGTTTTGTTGATTATTTCCTTTGCAGGGCAAAAGTGTTTTATCTTGATGAGGTCCCCATAGTTCAATTTTGCTTTTAATTCTCTTGCCTTTTGGAGATGTGTCAAGTACGAAATTGCTGCATCTGAGGTCAAAGAGGTTGTTGCCTGCTTTCTCCTCTAGGATTTTGATAGTTTCCGGTCTCACATTTAGGTATTTCCATCCATTTTGAGTTTATTTTTGTGTATGGTGTAAGAAAGTGGTCTAGTTTCATTCTTCTGCATGACGCTGTCCAGTTCTCCCAGCACCATTTGCTAAAGAGACTTTTTTCCATGGCATGCTCTTTTCTGCTTAGTCAAAGATTAGTTGGCCATACATTTGTGGGTCCAATTCTGGGTTCATTTTTCTATTCCATTGGCCCATGTGTCTGTTTTTGTGCCAATACCATACTGTCTTGATGATTACAGCTTTGTGGTAGAGGCTAACGTCTGGGATTGTGATGCCTCCCCCTTTGGTCTTCTTCTTCAACATTACTTTGGCTATTTGGGGTCTTTTGTGGCTCCATACAAATTTTAGGATTGATGGCCAACAGACACATGAAAAGATACTCAATGTCACTCATCCTCCAGGACATACAAATCAAAGCCACAGTGAGATATCACCTCACACCTCACGGTTCACCTGACGGTGAACAAATCAGGAGACTACAGATGCTGGTGAGGATGTGGAGAAAGGGAACCCTCTTGCACTGTTGGTGGGAATGCAAACTGGTGCAGCCGCTCCGGAAGACAGTGTGAAGCTTCCTCAAAAAATTAAAAATGGAACTACCCTTCGACCCAGCAATAGCACTGCTAGAAATTTACCCAAGGGATACAAGAGTGCTGATGCATAGGGGTACATGTACCCCAATATTTATAGAAGCACTTTCAACAATAGCCAAATTATGGAAGGAGCCTGACTGTCCATCAACTGATGAATGGATAAAGAAGATGTGGTTTATATATCCAATGGAATACTACTGGCAAGGAGAAAGAATGCAGTCTGGCCATCTGCAGTAACGTGGATGGAACTGGAAGGTACTATGCTGAGTGAAATAAGTCAGTGAGAGAAGACAGATATCTATGTTTTCACTCATGTGTGGCTCTTGAGAAACTTAACAGAAGACCATGGGGGGAGGGGAGGGGGAAAAAGAGTTACAAACAGAGAGGGAGGGAGGTGAACCACAAGAGACTCTTAAATACAGAGAACAAACTGTGGATGGGGGTGGGGGAGAGGGGAAAGTGGGTGATGGGCATTGAGGAGGGCACCTGTTGGGATGAATGCTGGGTGTTGTATGGAAACCAATTTAACAATAAATTATATTTAGAAAAGAGAGCGAGATGGAAAGTTTTTGTTGTTGTTGTGTTATGTTCCTGCCCCCCCCCCCCCAACTACAGCTATTGAAGCCAAGGCTAGAAATCAATTGTCCAGATATTTTGGAAGTGATTTTTGCCACGTGGTGGTTTCTAAGCTTTTTTTCCTACAAGAAGGATTTAAGACTTTACAATGCTCCTTTGTAGTTTATTGATAACCAGTGACTGGATTGTGAAGTTCTATGGTTTATTGGCAATTCACTATGGCAGTTCGAATGAATAGCTCAAGGTTACTGCCACTTGAGTATCTTCAAAGTCCTAGAATTGCTGTCTGCCTCCCATTTTCCTGGCCCTCGTTCTGGCCCCTCAACTCTGGCCACTGCTGCACTAAACACTTCCGGGGCTGGTGTAACCTCCCTGCATCTCATGTGCCACATGCTTTCTCACCTGGGGCCCATCCAACTTGCAGGATGACGGTCTCGCAGTGAGCGCAGCTGGGAAGCTTAGCAGGGTTAACCCTCGACCAGAAAAGGACCAGTGAGAAACGGGTCCTCGTCCTGAGCGCACCATGAAAGCACGCACGCAAGTTGCGTCTTTCCGTAGCGTCAGCTCTGCGCAGCCACAAAGCAAAGTTAACGTAATAGCACGACAAAGCAGTTTCCGGATTCTGAACCCAGTGACGCTTCACCACGTGTTTAACGAGTTGCAGAGCACACGGAGCAAAGCACACGTCGCGCACAAGCGGGGTAGAACGGGGGTCAGGAAGTTAATGAACCAAATGTGAAGTCCATTTGTGGACGCTCAGTCGAGTGGAGGCTCCGTCGTCCGGTCCTGGTCGGCTCTCGGCACTTACCTCTGGTTATGTGCGGGCAGTGGAGGATCTCTGTTCCGTTCAGAGATCAATCTGCAGAACCTTTGGTGGCAGCTGCCTTTTTGAAATGGTCGTACACGGAGGAGCCAGTGTCTGGAGAATCTGACCGTTTGCTGCAAAAATCCTCCCCTTTTAAAGGGATTTAATCCGTCGTGGGCCGTTACAGACCTCCCCGGCTCTGCTGGTTATCAGTTCTGTGTTACCCACCACCACTGGCCTCAGCGATATCGGGTCTTGGCTGCAACGCCCTTAGCTGCTTGAGTCACCGCTTGACATAGGCCAGTGCTTGACATGAGTGACTCCATCTTGTTCTCTGTAGTTTTCTTCTTTTCCTTGGGAGACAGTATAGAAGCCCATTCTCCATGTCTCTTCAGAGGGGCCTGTTAGAACTAAGCTCCTGCTGTCCCCAACGCTCCCTTGCATCGGCTTTGGCCCTTCTCCATCTTATTCTTGTTTGTCTCCCTCCCCTGCTTCCTAAACTAGCTGACCGGCTCCTTGCACTTCCTACCTTCTCAAGGACTCCATGCACACAAACGTTTATCTGAGGCTGCTTTCTGGGGCCGAAGTAAATCTCAAACAATGAGTATCAGAAGATGGGTTAGACGGTCAGCTCACGGATCAGACGGTGATAAATAGCCTTTGGTGGTGGTAAGTGGGGTGACGTAGCCTGGGGCGGTCAGGGCACTTAAACAGAATGGGGAAAAGAGTAATTAAAAAGAGTGTGTGATCAGATGGCTTCTGGTAGTTGCTTCAGAGCAGGGGTTGGTAAACTACAGCCTGTGGGCTGACCACCTCTTTTGTAAATCAAGTTTTATTGGAACAAAGCCACTGTCATTTGTTTGTGTGTTGCTTATGACTGGTTTTGCAGGACAAGGTGGAATTGAACAAGTACAAAAGGGACCGCGTGGCCCTCGAGTCCCAAATAATCGTTACCTGCCCCCTTATGAAAAGTTTGTTAACTCATGCTTTAGAAGCCTTGAAAACAATTTTAAAGAGATTTTTTTTCCTAAGTCTTAATTGCATGTCGTGAAAGTTCTCTTTCTCTCCTGCAGCCAGAGGGCAGATGGTACTGAAAATCTGAAAATGCATCACCTTATAGTTGCCCTATGCCGAAGTCAGGGTCCTAATAGAAAAATGTGGGAGCCTGAGACGTGATGTGGAGACATCTGGGGGGATTAGCCTGAGTATCTTGAACTTCCACATTCTCCTGAGCCCTCCAGATTGTCAGAGGCAGATATCACCTGTCTGCGACAGCCGGCCCTTGCCAAGAGACCCTAAAGTTCTCAGCAGAGACAAGTGCTTCTCCAAAGGACCCTTCCCCACCTTAACGTCTGCCCCACCTCCTGCATTTCTATCCTCTTATTTCCTGGAGAAATTCTTTGAAGAAACACTGGCCACACGAATTACGGTTCCCAAATATTTTCTAAATTCTGAGAGTAGAAGCAATGTTAGTCAAAAGCACTGCACTGCTAACAGTAATACCATCCAATTATATTCGGTTAAGACAAGAAGAAGACAATTTGGTTATTCTTATGCCATTACAGAACAGTTTATCGTTCTGTTGTGAAAAGTTTGCCATCGTGCACAAAAACTCCACAGAGAAAATGCACAATTGTATTATTTTAAGGTTAATAATATGGCCTGTTGGAGGATGTGCACGTTAGCTAGCAAGAAATTCTGGGGATCTGGAAGTGATAACCAAACAGACTAGTCCCAAGTACTCTATGAGAATTGGTTGTGGTTGTCCACTATGGATTAATATCAGTGGAGATGGTTCTTGTCTGGCATCTGTCTGAGATTTCTAGGCTAGGCTAGCAGCAATGATTCCAGAAAACTTTGTTTGCCTATCTGATCTAGGGAGATTGAGCTAGGCAAACACTGAGGGTGTGTGTGTGTGTGTGTGTGTAGAGGGGTGACTCGTCTATATCCAGTTCCCTGTTTTCTGAGCAGCGGCTGCCTGCTGTTCCCTGCTAGGCTGTGCCTTCTTTTTCATGCCGCTCCTCAATTTAAAACTCCAGTCTGCTTGGGGCGCCTGGGTGGCGCAGTCGGTTAAGCGTCTGACTTCAGCTCAGGTCACGATCTCGCGGTCCGTGAGTTCGAGCCCCGCGTCAGGCTCTGGGCTGATGGCTCGGAGCCTGGATCCTGTTTCCGATTCTGTGTCTCCCTCTCTCTCTGCCCCTCCCCTGTTCATGCTCTGTCTCTCTCTGTCCCAAAAATAAATAAACGTTGAAAAAAAAAAATTAAAAAAAAAAATTTCTAAAAAAAAAAAACTCCAGTCTGCTCAAGCAAACTAGGCAGGAGAAAGGAGCCCGTTGTAAATGAAACTATATCTGAATTCATGTTTCCTCAGGTTTTACCATGACAATAATGTCTGCTATTTCTTTAGTGTTCGTAGTATGCCGTGCATACTTTACATATATAAGCTAATTAAGCCTCACATGTCATTTTATTGTTATTACTATCTCTGTTTCCCAGATGATATAATGGAGGCACAGAGAAACTAAGAAATTTGGCCGAGTTCACACAGCTAATGGTTGGTAGAGTCAGGTAATCTGTTCTTTTAACCTTTAATGCAACCAAGCACAGTAGGTATACAACTCTATTTAAAACTTGTTAAGGGTGGTGAGACTATGCAAGAAAGAGGACTGGGTTAAGAGTCAGGGCAACCGGGGTGCCGGGGTGGTTCAGTTGGTACAGTGTGCAACTTTGGCTCCTGTCACGATCTTGCTGTTTGCGAACCCCGTGCTGACAGCTCGGAGCCCGGAGCCCGCTTCGGATTCCGGGTCTCCCTCTCTCTCTGCCCCTCCCCCACTCGTGCTCTGTCTCTCTCTCAAAAAAAAAATAATAAACATTAAAAAAAATTTAAAAATGAGAGGGCAACCAATTTCAGATGTGCAACCACTTGCCCAATGACCTGAATCACAGGCTCTTTGGAACTTAGTTTCTAAATCTGTAAAATGGGCAGGTTAGATAGACAGTGCCGGCTTAAATATTCTGTGACTTTTAAGGTAATTTCAGTACTTTGAAAGACAATGGATGTCCGAAGTGCTGTATATTTGTTTTAATGGTATAGCTCTGTTGTATAATCAATTTATTATATGCTGTGTCCTTGATGATGTAATTATTCCTCAATAAAATCTTGGCGTGATTAGAATGTTGTTCAGATTAGAAAGTCAGACACACTTTCTTCTTGTTCTATGAAGCCCCTGTGGCTAATGGTATTATTATCACCAGTGTCAGGAACCAATTAAGTAAAACATCGAATAAGACTATTTTGTCTTACATAATTAAGCCGATGAAAGAACTGGAAAATCTGATGGCATAAAGGAATGTAATTTCCAAAGGCTTCAGTGCTACACTTTGTGGATTATATGACTTAATGAAAATATAATTAAAATATAATATTTTAATAATATATATGTATATATGCATTGCATAAATGTAAATATTATATATATATATATGTATTTACATATCAGGAAGAAGAAATAGATTCCAAATTCCCATATTGTATCCCCGAGGTAGGAAATATAAAATAAAGACTTCAGGACTTTGTAACTCTTTAGTAAGTATATTGGACTCTGAGCATGTAAACATAGTGTGTTTTTCTGGAATTCACCAACATCCTCCTCCCCTCTAGTATGTATAACTACTCGGCACAGACGATGATCTGTGTATTTCACTTGTCTTACAACTTGGCCAAAAAGCCATTCCTCAATTTATAAGGGAAGGTTGCAGCTAAGAAGGGAGACATCTATGCTAACCTTTTCATTAGGATAAATCGACTTGTCTGCTTAGAAGAAGAATGTGACCCTCGCTCAGACTTGCTCAGCAACTGACGTTCATCCGAACTCCAGGCAACTGCACAAGCTATATATACTTCTCATTCGAAATCAGAGATCAAATGAAAGGAAGCAGGTGAAACCCAAGAGAACGTGGCAAGAGAGCGGCAGAGGCACACCTGTTAAGCACAAGCGCCGGGTCGGGACACCTGATCAGCGACTGCCGGCAAGAGCACGTGCCCGGGGGGACCTGAGCACGACCACAGCCACAGAGAAGGCAGGAGCCAAGCATTTGTTCCCATCTTGGCAAAAACTAGGAGTTAAAACGAAAGGGGATTAGTGACATTGCATGGAACAAGCCGAAAGTATAGAGCAAACGCACATCATCTTAGAGAATTTAGCCTTGTCCCCCGCATGTCATTTCTGAATAGCTGGGATCTCTGGATATCGCTTTCGACAGCACCTGCAGACTGTCACCCATTCCTTGTCGTGAGTCCACTTGCAAGGAGGGAAAGCAATTCTTACCTGAGGTTTGAGAATAGACCTGGTGACTTTAGGGGCAGTATAAAACTCATATCATAAAAGCAAAAGACGGAAAAAAATGAGGTTCTTCCCCAGCAGCAGTGTGTCAAATCAGAGACATCTCTGGTTACTTGATTGGCACATCAGAAATGAGGGCACAATGTGAAAACCTCCCTTACGTTGATAATGTGAGTCTTCAGCCATTTCTTTCCTAAGATTTTGGATTTTATGTTGCTTTTTCTTTTCCTCTTCGCATTTTACATTTGATTCTGTTTCTTTTTTAATTTTTTAATGTTTATTTATTTTTGAGAGAGAGAGACAGAGAAGTGATGGAGGGGAGGAGAGAGAGAGAGAGAGGGAGACACAGAATCCGAAGCAGGCTCCAGTCTCTGAGCTGTCAGCACAGAGCCTGACGTGGGGCTTAAACTCACGAACCGAGTGATCATGACCTGAGCCGAAATTAAGAGTAGGGGTGCTTAACCAACCGAGCCACCCAGTTGCCCCTCAAATGACTTTTTTAAACAATTGTATCAAGGTTTTCTTCTGGGGCTTTGTCAGTCTTCCCTCCCACCCCTCATCCCTTTCTCTTTTTTGTTTCTCCTTTTTAAATTTTTAATGTTTATTACATATCTACTTGTGTCAGTTGCTATACTGGGCATTGATGATATTTACCCTGCCCCCTGAAATTTCACTCTTTTACAGGATGATTTAAAAAATTGCTGTTGAGAGTCTTACCCAATATATTTAAACAGTTGTTCTCCAGTGTAGTTAGGGGCTACACAGGGGATACAGATAAGGTGGAGGGCGTGGCATAAAAATAGAAGTGTTAACCTTGTGCAGGGGCAGGTGGAAAGGGACAGCAGTGAAAGTTTCACAAAAAAAAGAGTTATTCAATCTGATTTTTTCTTTTCAGTTTTTTGAGACTTCATAAAAATACCTTGTATGTGAATACTACTGTCATTTATGTTTCTTTTCTAAGAAGGTAAGAATACAGGGAAATTTTCAGGGTGCCCTGGGTGGCTCTGTGGATAAAGCTTCTGACTTCAGCTTAGGTCATGATCTCGCAATTCATGAGTTCGAGTCCCACGCCTGGAGCCGACTTCGGAGTTTGTGTGTGTGTGTCTCTCTCTACCCCTGCCTGCTCCCGCTTTGTCTCTCTCAAAAATAAATAAACATTAAAAAAAAAAGATCACTTTCCACCTTTAAAGAATATGGGGAAATTCTCTAATTTTTTGTCACTGGGCTTAGCACATTGTATGCTGTATGGCTTAGTTTCTATATCTTACTAATTAATCATTCTGTATAGAAACAACATAGAATTGGTATGATAGCTCATAGGTATTCACAGATGAAAGGGATTACTTACTGAGAAATTCAGTTTGTGTCCATTTAGCAGTATCAGCAAATGAGAAAGAAAATTGTGCTAAATCTAATTTTGAGTTTAATGAATGGTTTGTACTGTTTAACTCTTTCTGCATTTCTGCAAAAACCTTCCTTTAGTATCATTTAGGAATTTTATCAATGTTTCTATGTTTTTTTTGAAGAAAAATTATGGATGCCTCTAAAACTAAAAAACTAAAATATTATTCATTATTTAGTATAAAGAATGACTGGGGCATTGTAAAAGAAAAAAAATACTTAAGCCTTAAGTCTTCAAGTTAATATTAAAAAATTAATGTTTTAAATATTCTAGTATTTTCTCCTTTATATATGATTTATTTGTTCTTTTTTTTTTAAAGCATTTATTTATTTTTAAGAGAGATAGAGAGCTCGAACAGGAGAGGGGCAGAGAGAGGGAGACAGAGGATCTGAAGCAGGCTCTGGGCTGACAGCAGAGAGCTCGATGCAGGGCTCAAACTCATGAACTTCGAGATCATGACCTAGGCTGAAGTTGGATGCTTAAGTTTTATATGTTCTTTTAAAAAGGATTGAGTATAAGTAATAGGAATAGGTTTTTGGCCTCCTTACGTGGAAGTTTCGTTACTTTTCTAATGACAGTGGTACAAAATAGTGAAGCTATGAGGGGAATCTTATATTCTTAAGAAAAATAGATTCCTTGGGGCGCCTGGGTGGCTCAGTCCATCAAGCATCCGATTCTTGATTTCTACTCAGGTCCTGATCTCAACGGTTCCTGAGTTTGAGGCCCACGTCAGGCTCCAGGCTGACAGTGCAGAGCCTGCTTGGAATTCTTTGTCTCCTTCTCTCTCTGTCCCTCCCCCATGCTCTTTCTCTCAAAATAAGTAAACTTAAAAAGAAAAAAGAAAAATAGATTTATTTGCATTCGGTTTTCAGGTTAAAGGGGAAATGCTTATATTAAGAACCAAAATAATTTAATTTTTATCCTATAACAATTTCTGGTAAGATATTCACACACACACACACATATAGATACATGCACACACACACACACACACACACACACAAGTATGTATTAGAGAAATCAATATATGCCTTCAATTATGTTTTTACAAATACTGCAATTTTGAGCACATTGTCTGAACTGGCACTTTCAACAATGTACTATATTTTTAAACATGCATCTTTCGAAGAATTAAAAGCACCATTTAAATGAAACATATAAAACATGACTCCTTTTTTCTCATTCACTCTCTGGTAGATACTGAAGTAAACATTAATGTACAGGCCCAACATGGTTCCCAGGCAATCACAAAGAATTCAGAAAATGATCATAGTCAAATCTAAGTTTTTCAGGTCAGTGAAGGAGTCAAAGACATAAACAACTCAAAATATTGGGTAATCCAAGATAAATATATGTAAAATATTTTTTAATTACTTCAATGAAATTGACTTGGATATAAGCGATAACAATAATGATGGTGATGGTGGTAAAGGTAATGATAACTCATTGACAACGATTTGATTGCCAGGTACTGCTCTAAAGACTTTGCTCGTAAGATAGCCCTATGAAGTATACCCTGTTACCATCGGAAGCTTAGAGAGATCAAGTGACCTTCTCAAGGCCAGAGCTAAGAGAGCGTTTATGTAGTCATTGGTGTTGCCCATCAACGCATGTTAATACTGTACTTCCCTACCCACCCAGTTAGATGTGTCTGTGTGACTTCCTTTAGTATACTGTGAGCAAAGTGCCTTGCTTTGGCCAACGATATGAGAGCAGAGTGTAACTTCCAGTTGGAAACTCTCAGAGTCACTGAGTGATTTGCCATGCTCTCTTTCTTTCTCCTCTGTAATGCCAGTGGCTGTATTAAATAACTAGCTGCTCCATCAGCTTGGGTTCTGGAGAAGTGATAACGACGATGAGGCAGCCAATGATAACAGACATCTAGTATAAGTAAGAGTTAACTTCTGGTTTTCAGCCTCTGAGATTTGGAGATGCACAGCCAAATAATTTGAACAGATAAAACGGTAGAACTAAGGTAACCTTAAGTTGGTGACAATAAAAAGTCAAATTATTGCTCTGAGAAGCTATATTACAATTATTAGCCATCTGTCCTTGATGGTCTTTTTCTATATAAGGTACCGGGCCAAGCTGATTCATTAGTGTATATCTTAAAAGCTGGGAAAAATACTTAAAATAAGAGTTATTTTTATTCTGGGATTAAAAGAGTGGTTCATGGGGCACCTGGGTGGCGCAGTCGGATAAGCGTCCGACTTCAGCCAGGTCACGATCTCGCGGTCCGGGAGTTCGAGCCCCGCGTCGGGCTCTGGGCTGATGGCTCAGAGCCTGGAGCCTGTTTCCGATTCTGTGTCTCCCTCTCTCTCTGCCCCTCCCCCATTCATGCTCTGTCTCTCTCTGTCCCAAAAATAAATAAACGTTGAAAAAAAAAATTAAAAGAGTGGTTCACTATAGATATTTATTAAGACACCTAAACATATCAATAAATAAAAATAAAAATCATAGAAGAATTTTTATCGGTGCTAAAAATAAGTTTCAAAATATTTTAAGCATCCATTTTTGAATTGCAATCAATTTAATCCTCTTTTCCTCTAGAAACAAAATAAAACTCTCTTAATGAGATGAAGAATAACAAAGTCTGTATCAAATTCATTTGAAAAGGTCTAGAGTTATTCCCATAAAAATAAAGACAAAGATACCTATTATTAGCATTATCATTCAACATTGTTGTGGAAATGTTAGTAAATGCCTTAAGAAGAAAATATTAGAAAGAAGAATGTAGAAGATAGGAGAAAAATCTGTTTTATTTATTTATTTATTTATTTTTAATTTGAGTATGGCAGACATACAACGTTACTTTAGTTTCAGGTGAACAACATAGTGCTGAATGCGAGAAAATACTTGCAAATGACATATCTGATAAGAGAATAATATCCAAAATATATTTTATTTTATTTTTTTCAAAATATATTTTAAAACTCATAAGAGTCAACACCAAAAAAGCGAACAGTCTTATTAAAACATGGGCAGAGGACCCGAATAGACATTTTTCCAAAGAAGATATCTAGATGGCCAACAGACACATGCAAAGATGCCCCACATCATTAATCATCAAGAAATGCCAATCAAAACCGCAATGAGATATCACCTTACACCTGTCAGAATGGCTAAAATAAAACAGACAAGAAGTAACAAATGTTGATGAGGATGTGGAGAAAAAGGAACACTTGTGCACTGTTGGTGGGAATGTAAATTGGGGCAGCCACTGTGGGAAACAGTATGGAGGTTCCTGAAAAAATTAAAGAAAGAACTACCATAAGACGCATATTTTATTTAAATGTTCAGGAAAAAAAAAAACTTCATATAAACTGCAGTCTGGGTTTTCCACATATGTAGTATGCCTGGATCATTTATTCTGGAAAATTAATCTTAAATTCCTCCAGGTTCTTGGTAAGAATGTCCTGGGGCATTTAACAGAAGTTGCATCTGATAAACAGGCATACACATAACACAGAGTCTCTAACAGTTGAGAGGAGGCAGAAGGGTACATTTGACACCCTAGTCCCCACAGATTGTCAATGAGAATAGCCCAAGGAACTTCTCAAAGACTGGTAGGCTAATCTTACCAAACCGTGCTGTATCGTCAGCTGCTGATCACATCACAGAAATGGAAAGGCCAGTTAAACTTGCCTGTCTGTGTGTAATAAGTCATGACATTTTCTTAGGTTGTGGTAAATTGTATCCTATGCTGGGAGTGTGCACAATTTTCTGTAAATTATACCCCTGTTCCACCGTGACAGTCACAATATGATATGCTACTTGGAAAACCCAAGAGAACTAAATGGAAAATATCATGATTATCAAGAGAGTTTCATGAAAAAGATTAGGGTAACAAAATGATTACAAAATTATCAAGAAGTTTTATATAACCCCCAACATAAAATGTAATGGAAAAATTTTAGTCTCAATAGCAACAAAAATATAAGCAGCTTGAACTGTATAAAATCATGTATAAATAAATAAAACATAGATACAATCTATAATCTTTTATTCAGGGACATAAAATAAAACTTTAACAACAGGCTTAAAAGCAGTAGTCTAGGATAGAACAATTCAATATTGTAATCACAAGGATACTTTACAAATTAATTTACATGATAGATATAATTCCAATAAAAGTTCTACAGTACATAATGTAAATCCTCAAACATATAGATATTAAAATGGAAGGAAATACAAACAATTTTGGGGTCAGAAAGGATACACAAAGTGAAATTATAGGATATCTAGGATATATTGATGGTGAAAGACCATGTTAGCAAAACCTATGTATGAATGATTGAAAACCTATGAGTAAGCCTCTATTTAAATTTTTTTTATAAAAGAAGAAAATAACCCAAAATACAGCAGAAGGAAGAATGCATTTTAGCAGAGATTAATGGGAAAAAACCGAAAACATTTAGATAAATAAACAAATAACATAAACATTTAGATAAATAAACAATTGAGGTAAGTGAAATTTAGATAAAAAAACAAATAAACAAACATAAAAGCTGACTCACTGAAAAAAAAATGATAAAGATGTACCATCAACTAACCTAAGGAGAAAGAAATACACATAAAATAACAGGGGTGGAAATAACTGCAGGTAAAAGTGAATTAAGTTTTCTAAAGTTTATCCCAAAATATTTGAAAATCTGACATCATTGAAAATTTACCAAAAAGTGACTAGAGAGGAAATAGAAAAATTTAATACTGGTTACTACCAAAGAAATGAAAGATTGTGATTAAAGAGGATCCACAAGGGGGGAATTCACGGTGGCAGAGAAGTAGGGGGACCCAGAGTTCCTTCCTCCCTCAAACACAGCAGTGTTGAGGCCAGAGGACTTTGAACTCCAAGATTCTGGGTGGCTAAGCGACCAGGGGCCCACAGGGACAACCTAGAAGGCCATAGGTGCGTGATTGCAAACTGGGGAAAATAAAATGGGCAGTGGAGGAACAGAGGGGAGGGATCCCCTTCTGGGGAGAGACAAGAGGAAGAGAAAGAGAGGCTGGGGAAGTATAGGATTATATCTGCACAAGAGAAAAACCACGGATGGGGGGGGGATCAGAAAAAGAAACAGAGAAGGATTGAAATCACTAACCGTGGGGCTTTCTCCGAACTGGGGCCGGCTGACCTGGGGAGGAGGTCAGCCCTCCCCCCCACCCCGGGATCGGTAGCTAGCCCAGAGGCTCAGTCTGCAGGGGGAGAAAGCAATCCCCTCCCTTGAGTGCTGTGAGAAGATACATAGCTTTTCCAAAGACAAAGATCCCCGCCTGCACCCGCCAGCCAGATGCCCTTTAACCGCTGGGTGGAGCCGAACTTCCCTGGTACCAGGAGTGTGGGGCGGGATCCTTTAAGACATCGAGGTTTGGATCCCAGAGGAGCGCCAGGGAGGCACAGCGGACTGTGGAGCGGAAAACAAAACAAAACAAAAGCACCTGCTCACACCGCACAGCACTGTGAGGATGGTGTGGTTTAGGACACCCCGTAGGGGAGGAGAGACAAGGGTGTTGCCATTTTTCTCCCCATCACCAACAAGGTGGGGCTCCAGGGAACCGCCAGCGGGACCCACGGGGGAGGCGGGACCAGCCTGCACCAAACCAGGCCCCTCTGCGCCTGCTTACTGTGTGCCTGCCAGAGTAAGGCTGACGCTGACCAACCAGACAGCCCCTCCTCCCGACCAGCCCAGCCACCGGTTCCAAGGCACCCAGTGGTTTTGCACTTTCTGATTTACTTCTTGGACAATTCTTATTATAGATGCATTTTTTTCTTCTTCCTTTTCTTCTTCGTTTTTCTTCCCTTCGCTAGTCTAGTTATTCTGGTTGTTGGTTTGTTTAAGCAGACATATTTAATCTATTCTTTTCGCACATGTTCTGTACCTCTTGCTTTATTTTCCTCGCTCTCTCTCTCTCTCTCCGGATGAAGGTGCATAGTTTCTCTGCTTGGTCAATTTTCTTTTCTTTTTTCCCCCGTCCCTGTCATTTTTCTCTTTCCGCCACCACTGCCCTCCCCTCCTTTTTAAGAACATTTTTTTTTTCCCCAGGGTGACTTCAACGAACAAATCAAAGCATACCAAGTGGAAGGTCCAAACCACCACTGCAAGTAGAGAGATTAAAACAGCCAGAGTCATACCAACAGAGAGCAGGTAACACACTCCATCAAAACACCTCCTGAAGGGCCGGGCCCTGGACAGCGTATGACTCCTCTTTAATATAGTAGTGCTCACAGGTACAGAACACATAACAAGCTTTCAAAACACACAAGGGAGCAAAAACTAGCCAAAACAACAAAATGGAAGAATTCTCAAAAGACATTCCAGGAAGCAATGACATCTAAAGAATTGTTCAAAACAGATATAAACGATGTATCTGATTTAGAGTTTAGAATAATAGTCATAAGATTAATCGCTGGCTTGAAAAAAGCAGAGAAGACAGCAGAAGCTCTATTGCTGCAGAGATGAAGGAACTAAAAAATAGTCATGACGAATTAAGAAATACTGTAAATGAGGTGCAAAATAAACAGCAAGGATTGAAGAGGCAGAGGAGAGAATAAGTGAAATAGAAGACAAAATTATGGAAAAAGATGAAACTGAGAAAAAGAGAGATAAAAAAATACTAGACCACCTGGTGAGAATTAGAGAAATAAGTGATCCATAGAAATGTAATTGTATCCACATAATAGGAGTTTCAGAAGAAGCAGAGAGAGAGAAAGGGGCAGAAGGTTTACTTGAACAATGATAGCTGAGAACTTCCCCAATCTGGGGAAGGAAACAGACATCCAAATCCAGGAGGCACGGAGAACTCACTTCAGATTTAATAAGAACGGATCTTCTCCAGACATGTCATAGTGAAACTGGGAAAATACAAAGATAAAGAGAGCATTCTGAAAGCATCTAGGGACGAACAGGCCTTAACCTAGGAGCGTAGACACATAAGAGTAAGAGCAGACCTGTCCACTGAAACTTGGCAGGCCAAAAGGGAGTGGCCAGAAATATTCAATGTACTGAGTTGGAAAAATATGCAGCCCCAAATCCTTTATCCAACAAGCATGTCATTCAGAATAGAAGGAGAGATAAAGCTCTTCCCAGAAAAAACAAACACTGAAGGAATTAATGGCCACAAAAACAACACTTCAGATCTTAAGAGGGACTCTGTGAATGGAATGTTGCAAAGACTACAAAGGACACCACAAGCAGGAAACCTACGGGTAACACAACGACACTAAGTCAATATCTTTCAATAATAACGCTGAATGTAAATGAACTAAGTGCTCCAATCAAAAGACATAAGGTATCAGAATGGATAAAAAAAAAAAACCAAGATCCATCTATATACTGTCTACAAGAGACCCATTTTAGACTTGAGGATACCTTCAGATTGAAAGTGATGGGATGGAGAACCATCTATCATGCTACTGGAAGTCAAAAGAAAGCTGGATTAGCCATACTTATATCAGAAAAACTAGATTTTAAACTAAGGTCTGTAACAAGAGATGAAGAAGGGCATTATGTCATAATTATGGGGTCTATCAATCAAGAACTAACAATTATAAAAGTTCATGCACTGAATTTGATAGCACCCAAATATCAATGACAAACATAAGCAATCTTACTGATAAGAATACAGTAATTTCAGGTGACATTAATACTTCACTTACAGAAATGGACAGATCATCTAGACAGAAAATCAATAAAGAAACAATGGCCCTGAATGATATACTGGACCAGATATATTCAGAACTGTCATCCAAAATCAGCAAAATATACATTGTTCTCAAATGCACATGGAACATTCTTCAAGATAGATCACATACTGGGTCATTAAACAGCCCTCAACAAATATAAAAGAATTGAGATCATACCATGCACATTTTCAGATCACAATACTATAAAACTTGAAATCAACCACAGGAAAAATTTGGAAAACCTCCAAATGCATGGAGGTTAAAGAACATCCTGCTAAAGAATGAATGGGTCAACCAGGCAATTAAAGAGGAAATTTAAAAAAATATGTGGGAGCAAATGAAAATGAAAACAGGACAGTCCAAACCCTTTGGGATGCAGCAAAGGCAGTCCTAAGAGGAAAATACATTGTAATCCAGGCCTATCTCAAGAAAGAAAAAAAATCCCAAATACAAAATCAAACAGCCCACACCTAAAGGAACTACAAGCAGAACAGCAAAGAAACCCTAAGGCCAGCAGAAGAGAAATAATAAAGATTAGAGCAGAAATAAACAATAGAGAATCAAAAACAAAAACAGTAGAACAGATCAATGAAACTAAGAACTATTTTTTTTAAAAATAAACAAAATTGATAACCCCCTAGCCAGACTTCTCAAAAAAAAAAAAAAAAGAGAGAGAGAGAGAGAGGACCCAAATACATAAAATCACAAATGAAATTAGACATATCACAACCAACCCCTCAGAAATGCAAACAATTATCAGAGAATACTATGAAACATTATATGCCAACAAACTGGATAACCTGGAAGAAATGGACAAATTCCTAGACACCCACACACTACCCAACTCTAATGGGAAGAAATAGAAAATTTGAACAGACCCATATCTAGCAAAGAAATTGAATGAGTTATCAAAAATCTCCCACAAATAAAAGTCCTGGGCCAGATGGTTTCCCATGGGAATTCTACCAGACATTTAAAGCAGAGTTAATACCTAGCCTTCTCAAACTGTTCCAAAAAAATAGAAATGGAATGAAAGCTTCCAAACTCATTCTGTGAAGCCAGCATTACCTTGATTCCCAAACCATACAGAGACCCCACAAAAAAAGGAGAATAACAGGCCAATATCCCTGATGAACATGGATGCAAAAATTCTCAACAAGATACTAGCAAATCGAATTCAACAGCTTATAAAAAGAATTATTCTCCATGATCAAGTGGGATTCATTCCTGGGCTTCAGGGATGCTTCGATATTTGAAATCAATCAATGTGATACATCACATTAATAAAAGAAAGGATAAGAACCATGGGATCCTGTCAATAGATGCAGAAAAAAAAAACATTTAACAAAATACAGCATCCTTTCTTTAAAAAATCCTCAAGAAAGTTGGGATAGAAGGAACATACCTTAACATCATAAAAGCCATATATGAAAAGCCCACAGCTAATATCACCTCACTGGGGAAAAACTGAGAGCTTTCCCCCTGAGATCAGGAACATGACAGGGATGTCCACTCTCACCACTGTTGTCTAACATAGTGTTGGAAGTCCTAGCATCAGCAATCAGACAACAAAATGAAATAAAAGGCATCAAAATTGGCAAAGAAGTCAAACTTTCACTTTTCACAGATGACATGATACTCTACATGGGAAACCCAAAGACTCCACCAAAAAGCTGCTAGAACTGATACATGAATTCAGCAAAGTCGCAGCATACAAAATCAATGTACAGAAATTGGTTGCATTTCTATAAACCAATAATGAAGCAACAGAAAGAGAAATCAAGAAATTGATCCATTTACAATTGCACCAAGAACCATGAAATACCTAGGAATAAACCTAACCAAAGATGTAAAATATCTGTATGCTGAAAACTATAGAAAATTTATGAAGGCAATTGAAGAAGACACAAAGTAATGGAAAAACATCCATGCTCATGGGTTGGAAGAACAAAGATTGTTAAAATGTCAATACTACCCAATGCAATATACACATTCAGTGCAATCCCGGTCAAAATGGCATGGGGCATTCTTCTCAAAGCTAGAACAAACAATCCTAAAATTTGTATGGAGCCACAAAAGACCCCAAATAGCCAAAGTAATATTGAAGAAGAAAACCAAAGCGGGAGGCATCACAATCCCGGACGTTATTCTCTACTACAAAGCTGTAATCATCAAGACAGTATGGTACTGGCACCAAAACAGACACATAGACCAATGGAATAGAATAGAGACTCCAGAATTGGACCCACAAATGTATGTCCAACTAATCTTTGACACAGCAAGAAAGAGTATCCAATGGGAAAAAAAGACAGTCTCTTTAGCAAATGGTGCTAGGAGAGCTGGACAGCAACATGCAGAAGAATGAACCTGGCCCACTTTCTTACACCATGCACAAAAATAAACTCAAAATGGATGAAAGGCTTAAATGTGAGACAGGAAACCATCAAAACCCTAGAGAAGAAAACAGGCAACAACCTCTTTGACCTCAGCCACAGCAATTTCTTACTCGACACATCTCCAAAGGCAAGGAAATTAAAAGCAAAAGTGAACTATGGGGACCTCATCAAGATAAAAATCTTCTGCACTGCAAAGGAAACAATCAACAAAACTAAAAGGCAGCCGACGGAATGGGAAAAGATATTTGCAAATGACATATTGGATAAAGGGTTAGTGTCCAAAAATCTATAAAGAATTTACCAATCTCAGTATCCGAAAAACAAATAATCCAGTGAAGAAGTGGGCAGAAGACACGAACAGACACTTCTAAAGAAGACGTCTAGACGGCCAACAGACACATGAAAAGATGCTCAATGTCAGTCATCATCAGGGAAATAAAAATGAAAGCCACACTAAGATATCATCTCACACCAGTCAGAGTGGCTAAAATTAACACCTCAGGAAACAACAGATGTAGGTGAAGATATGGAGAAATGGGAACCCTCTTGCACTGTTGGTGGGAATGCAAACTGGTGCAGCCATTCTGGAAAACAGTGTGGAGGTTCCTCAAAAAATTAAAAATAGAACTTACCCTACAGCTCAGCAATAGCACTGCTAGGAATTTACCCAAGGGATACAAGAGTGCTGATTCACAGGGGCACATGTACCCCAGTGTTTATAGCAGCACTTTCAACAGTAGCCAAATTATGGAAAGAGCCTAAATGTCCATCAACTGACGAATGGATAAAGAAGATGTGGTTTGTATATACGATGGGATACTACTCAGCAATGAGAAAGAATGAAATCATGCTTTTTGCAGCAACATGGATGGAACTGGAGGGTATTATGCTAAGTGAAATAAGTCAAAGAACGACAGATATCATATGTTTTCACTCCTATGTGGAACTTGAGAAACATAACAGAAGACCATGGGGGAGGGGATAGCCAAATTATGGAAAGAGCCTAACTGTCCATCAACTGATGAATGGATAAAGAAGATGTGGTTTATATACACAATGGAATACTACTTGGCAATGAGAAAGAATGAAATCATGCCATTTGCAGCAATGTGGATGGAACTGAAAGGTATTATGCTAAGTGAAATAAGTCAAAGAAAGACAGATACCATATGTTTTCACTCATGTGCATCTTGAGAAACTTAACAGAAGACCATGGGGGAGGGAATGGGGGGAAAAGTTACAGACTGGGAGGGAGGCAAACTATAAGAGACTCTTTAATACAGACAACAAACTGAGGGTTGATGGGGGGTGGGAGGGGGAGAGGGGAAAATGGGCGATGGCCATTGAGGAAGGCACCTGCTGGGATGAGCACTGGGTGTTGTATGCAAGCCAATTTGACAATAAATTATATTAAAAAAAAAACCATCAGCAAGAGGGAAGTTATCAAGGGGCTCCTGGATAGCTCAGCCAGTTAAGTGTCCAATTTCGGCTCAGGTCATGATCTCGCGGTTTGTGAGTTCGAGCCTTGCGTCGGGCTCGGTGCTGACAGTTCAGAGCCTGGAGCCTGCTTCGGACTCTGTCTCCCTATCTCTCTGCTCCTCCCCTGTTCACACTCTGTCTCTCTGTCTCTCTCTCTCTCTCTCAAAAATAAACATTAAACAATTAGTAAAAAAAGAGGGAAGTATCAATAAAGACCTAAAACTATATGTTAAAAAAATAAAAAGAAAACCCTCACTGCCTATATATGCAAGAAATTATAGAGTTACTATTTAAGGGCAGATATTGTTGCCAACACCTAATAAGATATCCTGATTTCATATACCCTGGGGTGTCTTATAAATGCTTTCAATGGATTCTTAATCTGTAGAACTCCAAAGTGCTGTGGCCAACTCTGTCCACCAAGTTTCTTTACGGTCTGCCGTCAGACAAACTGTTACAACAATTACCTCTTTTTTTTTTAATTTGAACTTTCTGTATCATTCTATTTTATTACCTTTGGCTTTTGTCATTTTTTTTTCTCTTTTAAAATTTACATGCAAATTAGTTAGCATATAGTGGAATAATGACTTCAGAACAATTCCCTCTTTTGAACATAACTTTACCTGAAAAAAGTTTCCCACAGCCAATTTCACAAGCAATCACTGTTTTTATAGATGGCTCTGGAAACACTACTAAATCTGCTGTTGCTTGGTTTGACCACTGACGGCATAACGTAGTCTCGAAAGGACAAACATCTACTTAAAGAGCAGAATTAAAGGCAGCTTTTGTGGCTTTACAGTAAGTTCCTAACCAACCTATTAACATTGTAGCAGATTCTCCGTATGGAGTTTATGTAACACAGAGTATAGAACAGGCCTCTCTATTAGGGAATTAAAGGATTCCTCCTTACCGTCTATATTTTTAACCCTACAAACCTTACTAGGTAAACGAACACCCCCTCTTTTTATCGCTCCCGTAAGATCGCATTCAGGCTTACCTGGACATTTAACAGAAGTGAGCAAGGTTGCATACCAATTTGTTGGCTATAACATGGCTTTTAATACTGTTCCATTGTCTCACGACCTTTTTTTCATCAAAATTATAAGTCCCTTATTAAACAAGTCCATCTTACAGTTATTCAACCTAAACAAGCTGTTCCTGCCTGCCCGCCCTGATTGTCAAAAGCAATCAAGAGAACAGAAAAAATGGGAACTAACCCGAGAGGTCTAACTGCAAATCAGCTTTGGCAAACATGTATTACATGCTACGCCCCATTCGGTCGTCACAAATACATCCATGTGTTTGTGGACACCTTTTCAGGATGTATAGTGGCCTTTATTCACACTGGAGAAAATGGAAAAACGTATCATTTGTCATTTTTTACATGCATTTTCACAAGCCGGTAAGCCTCCACAAATTAAAACTGACAATGGGCCTGGATACCTTTCCTCCGTGGTAAAGGAATTCTTCCAAAATTGGAGTATACGACACATCCTGGGCATAGCGTAGAATCCTACCAGACAAGCTAGTATGGGATGTACCCGTGCCACTTTAAAACAAATGCTTCACAAACAAAAAGGGAAGAACCTATATAATGCCTCCCCTTGGAATTCACTATATAAAGCCTTATACAGTTTAAATTTTTAAAATTGTGATTCCATGGCCTCATGGGATCAGCATTTTGCACCAGCTCCTGGCTCAAATGTCAGAGCCAACGTGCTACTTAAAGACACGCAAGGTGATAATTCATGGAAAGGGCCTTATGAATTAATAACATGGGGAAGGGGATGTGCATGTGATCTTGTCCCGTCAGGACCACACTGGGCACCTGCCCATCTGATTAAACCATACCATGAGTTGGAAGGATCAGCCCTTCAACCCCCTTCCTCAGATGGCCAATTTGTCCTTGCAAGGACAGCAGGGGACACCTTGCCCATGAACAACCAAGGCAAATGATGCCACTTGGGGACAACTTAAGAAGCTCGATCAACATGCCTCTGAAGGTCATGAGCCACTCGGGGAGCACCACCAACCCCAGAAAACAGGTTTTTAGCATATTGAGCTGAAGTTTCTCAAAACTCAGCTAAGGTAATGATTTGCTTAATCTTTGTTTATCCAGACTGCTACGGCTTTTTCATCACTATATTGGGCTCATGTCATAGACCCCCCCTTACCTTTAAGCTGGTTACATGGTGGGATGCAGACCCTCTACTAACTGGTACTGATTCTCTTTGGGCTGGAGGCAGCTGGCCTTCGGCCAAAAGGCTCTCGTGCTGAACGGAGAGATTGGTTAAAGGTGAATACTCCTGGTCCTTTTATGCCGCCTTTCCCTCCCATTTGTGTAACCACCGTGAACGCTTCTGGATGTTTAAAAATCACAGCACAGACATGTCTTCACTACCTGCCTAAAACAAAGGACCGTAGAGCAAATCTGACATTCATTTCAGTAGCCACCTTCGCTACATCCTCCCCCACCAATGATTCTTCTCCATTCCCCATTGATCGTTGCCAAATGGAGAAGACGTGGTCTCCAAGTAGCTCTTTGGTCATCTGGCAGCCCTCCCGGACCTCTCTTGGCCATAAAGAGGAACTTTTTCAAAACCTTACTCTCATTAACGGGGGTCCTAAAGGGCGCTTAACCTCAGCAGGCAAACCTATTGGGTTTTCAGAACCTAGCAACTCCTCCATCCTTTGGACTGATGGCCGGCTTCCAGGGCCCATAATAAGAATTGAAACCAACGATTCATGCAGCCCGTGGCATTATAACTTATGGCATCTTAGCCTTCTGCTTTTGTTATGCAGTATCTCTCATGGCTAGAACGCTAATAGTGATAACTTTTATGTGAGCCTCACACAGAGTGTCTCAGACAGCATCATGATCTGTATGCCTCATCCCTACGTTTTCATCATTTCCACTAAGCCGGTTAATAAAACATTTGACACCCCATATGATGTTCTTGAAGTACCTCCTCCGGCTTGGTACACAGCCTGTGTCAGCCATTATAATGTTACCAAACTTTCTATCTCACCTATGTTTCTCTTAAAAAGACAGCCTCAAATTTGGCTGCCAGTAAATGTAGCCTCAAATTTGCCTGCCTTCCCCCTGGGAAGGGTCCAATGGTCTTGCTGAATTAGGCCATGCCATTTCTAAGTGGAGTCCTACAGATTTGTTGGATGGCTCCTTGCCTTCCTTATCTCAGCAGTTGTCATCCTAGTCACAGCCTCTGTCACAATGGTCTCCCTGACACAGTCTATCCATACTGCTAAAGTAGTCAATCACGTAATGACTAATGTCACCGAGGCAATAATTACTCAAACGCAGGTTGATAACGGTATCGTGTAGAGACTACGAGCTGCAGAAGCAGCACTAGAATGGATGGGGGACCACTAACAGGTACTTGTCGATCTTCAAAATATACAATGTGACTGACAACATGGCGGACTTTGTGTCACTTCCTTACAATATGTCTCAACACTCCAGGGATTTAGTTAAAAGACACCTACAAGGAGCTTTTTCCACCAGTTTACAATCTGAGATTAATGCTCTGTCTTCCCAGCTGCATCAACAGCTGTGAGACATTCAACAGGAAACACAGTTACAAGTTGAACAGGACTTACTTGACAATATGACATGGTTGAATCCAACCAACTGGTTCCATGGCCTCAATCTACGTATTTGGATTATTGGAGCTCTCTGCTTGTTAATCATTTTTGTATTTCTCATTGCCCTCCGAATGATCTACACCATAGTGGCCTCCTCAAGATTTCATGAACAATGACTGATTGCCTTCCTCAGCTCCCATGAACAAGAAAATTCTTCATACAAAAAAGGGGGATACGTGGGAAATCAAATAGCTCTGTCCTGGGTTAGGAGATTATAGGAAACACATTGCAAAGCAGAACACTGCTTTCTGGCCTTGCTGAGAACAGCGGCCACACTTTGCTTATTTAGTTAATGTATATCTAGGGGTTAGGTCCTACCTATGCTCATACATTCCTTAGACCATGTTATCGCATGGAATATTTTACCCTGTCTTAACCTGTTTTTCTGCGCATTTTCTATGCATTCTTTTTTTTTTTTTTTAATTTTTTTTTCAACGTTTATTTATTTTTGGGACAGAGAGAGACAGAGCATGAACGGGGGAGGGGCAGAGAGAGAGGGAGACACAGAATCGGAAACAGGCTCCAGGTTCTGAGCCATCAGCCCAGAGCCTGACGCGGGGCTCGAACTCACGGACCGCGAGATCGTGACCTGGCTGAAGTCGGACGCCCAACCGACTGCGCCACCCAGGCGCCCCTCTATGCATTCTTAATGGCATGTAGCCCACTGGGTATTGTGCAATGTTATCCTAAATGTATGCTCAATAAATACGGGAGCTTGAAAGCAGCTCCGGGAGACCACTCTTAGCCTCCCTTTCACCTCTCTTGACTTGTGTGGAGTCTTGAGTAATCCTTTCAGTCATCCTCGGCTTTGCTGGACGAAACCAAAAGCCGAACCCACAGTTGGAGACTTTAAAAATATTCTCTGGCATTCCTACCCAAATGTTAACATCTTTTTAGATTTTTTTGAATGTTTATTTATTTTTGAGAGAGAGAGACAGAGCATGGGTGGAGGAGGGGCAGAGAGAGAGGGAGACATGGAATCTGAAGCAGGCTCCAGGCTCTGAGCTGTCAGCAAAGAGCCAGATGCAGGGCTCGATCTCACGAGCTGTGAGATCATTACCTGAGCCAAAGTCAGATGCTTAATCACCAACTGAGCCACCCAGACATCCCTAAATGAGAAAACCATTGAAGTAACAATGTAAGAATTCCACTGTCACCAATATTGTCTAACGTTTTTCTGGAAGAACTAACCAGTGATACGAGGCAGAACCAATAAATTACAAGGAAAATTGGGAATATAAAGTAACATGTTTCACATTCAATAATTTGATATTTTACTTAAAACTAAGAAAATCGGGTAAAAACTATTATACAACATAAGGTAAATTAGCATGGTCATAATATTCAGACATATAGAAAAGAAGTAGTTTAAAGATATAATGTAAGAAAATCCTCTTTTACAACCATAAAAAAATCATTAAAATCCTGGACAGGAACACGACAAAAAACATTAACAGCAGCATAACAAATTTAAAACAACCTTTGAGGGATACAAAATGATTTGATCAAATGATATCCTATCCATGTCCATGGAAGACACAGCATCACAATAACCCTTTGGTACCATACTCAACACCCTGAGAACAAGGTAGCAGTCTATGGAACCCTGAAGGTAACAGAAGCTAATCCAGTTTGACTACTAAGTAACTTGACTCTCCCCCACTCCCATATAATGTACTGAACCAAAGAAGATGTGTAACCATTTCTGAAAATAAATTCTAATTACCTTGGTTTCTACTCTTCTACACACAATGACCATCGTTCAACAAAAAATTAAGATGCACCCCAATAAAGCTGGGGGAAAAACATCATGAAGAGGTAAAGTAGTCAACAGAAGCAGACCCAGAAATGACACAGCTATTTAAACTATCTAGAACTTAAAAAAAAACCAAACTATGAATAAATGTAGGCAGCATGCATGAACAGAAGTGTCATATCAAAAGAGAGCTGGAAACTTTTTAAATACGTAAAATAAAAATGCCAGAAACAAAAACACGCTATTAGATATCAAGGATCCCTTTGATGGACTTATCAATAAACTGGACCTAGCTGAGGAAAGTGTCCATATAACTGAAAAGAGGTCAACAAAATTATTCAAACTTGAATATGAGAAAAATACTTTAAAATAATAAAAAAACAGAGCATCCAAGATTTATGAGACAATATGCAATTTGTTCACATATGTGTAACTGGAATTGCAATTAGAGAAAAGAGTGAGAATAAAGCAGAAGACATATTTGAAGAAATAATAGACAAGAATTTCCCAAGATTAATGAAAGACAACAAATCATGGATGTAAGAAACACAGAAGACCCCAAGAGTGATAAATAATAAGAAAAAGAATAAATTCCCAGATGCATCATACACTGCCAAAAAATGGAAAATCTTGCAGGCACCCAGTGAAAAACAAACATTACAACATGTACAATACAAATGTACACGTACAAACAATACGTACATACTCATATGTACATTAAGTATGAATATAAAAATTATAGCAGAGTTCTTATCAGCAACTAGGCAACCCAGGAGACAATAGAGTAACATCTTTACTGCACTGAAAAGAAAATAAATATTCCAACCCAGAAAACCTTTTTTTTTTTTTTTAAGAAAGAGGGGGAAAAAAACCCTAGATACCAGAAAGGTAAATAGATTAGAATTTTCATGTATGTGCATGAAATATATCTTAACGATACCCAGTAATTACTACTGATTGCTCCTGCCTAGAAGAATAAAGTATTTGGGAGTGTATGAGAAACACATTTTCCACTCCATAGCCTTTTTTTTTTTCCTTTTTATTTTTTAGCTATGTGAGCAAAAAAAGTAATAAAATTTTGACACTTGTAAGAGGTTAAATGATGTTTTTTTGTAATATTACAAAATCATTGTGAATTTCTTATATAAGAATTAACAGATAAGAAGAGGCAAGTGATCTTTGACAAACAGCAATGAAGGAGAACGTATAGACATTCAACGTCATAAAGCTATTCTTGTTCAAACAACTGGTTTATGAATGGATATGCCACAAAACATAAGCCTATGAACAATTTATGATTATTTGTGAAATCAGTTTATGACAAAAGTGATGTTTTGATCCAGCATATATATATCCAGCATATGATCCAGTCAGAATATATGACTATTGCACTTCACTACATTTGCCTACATTCTCAAGAAATACGTCCGTTTTCTTTTTCATTCTTTTAACACTTATTGATTTTTGGGACACAGAGACAGCATGAGCAGGGGAGGGGCAGAGAGAGGGAGAGACACAGAATCTGAAGCAGGCTCCAGGCTCCATGCTGTCAACACAGAGCCTGATCTCAGGCTCGAACTCACAAAAGGTGAGATCATGACTTGAGCTGAAGTTGCTCGCTTAACCGACGAAGCCACTCAGGCGCCCCAGTAAATTGATTTTCTAATAGTGCATACCAAATGAATCCTAGTTAACAACTAAAGTTAAAACTGGAAATAATTAAGGAATAAGAAGAACATAGAAGTAAGTATATATCTGCTTTATCGTTGGGAAAGGAAAGTGCTTTATTTTTATAATTTTTTAAATGTTTATTTTATTTTTGAGCGAGAGAGAGAGGGTGCATGCGTGCGCACGTGCATAAGTGGGGGAAGGGCAGAGAGAGAGACAGAGGATGTGAAGCAGACTCTGCATGACAGCAGAGAGCCTGATGTGGGGCTTGAACTCATGAACTGTGAGATCATGACCTGAGTCAAAGACGTTTCACCGACTGAGCCACCCAGATACCGCAAGGAAAGTGTTTTAAAGCATAACAGCACAAACATTATTAAAAGGAAATCACTGATAGATTTAACTTAAAAATTGTCATGTGTTCGGGGGCGCCTGAGTGGCTCATTCGATTAAGTGTCCTACTTTGGCTCGGGTCATGATCTCACAGTTCGTGGGTTCCAGCCCCGCATGGGGCTCTGTGCTGACAGCTCAGTGCCTGGAACCTGCTTCAGATTCCATGTCTCCCTCTCTCTCTGCCCCTCCTCCGCTCGTGCTCTGTCTCACTCTTTCAAAAATAAATAAATGTAAAAAAATTAAATTAAATTTAAAAAAAGTCAAGTGTCAAAAAACATAAAAAAATTAAATTGATCGTAATTGAGATAATATATAAAACGTGTGACAAAGATACTCTCTTTGACCAACTCTACGCAAGTTCCTCTGAATTCTCTTAGGAATCCCGTCTTTGGGGCTTCCAGGTTTGTCTCTGCAATGTCCAATGTCAGCAAGGGTCCTCCTAAGTCAGGTTAGCTAGAGTCCCCTATCTTCCATACCTGATCACCCTCCACATCTGATCAGATGCCTCATTCCTCACCGCCCCCCAGGTGAT
The DNA here is from genome assembly GCF_022079265.1 of Lynx rufus. Classification (NCBI taxonomy): domain Eukaryota; kingdom Metazoa; phylum Chordata; class Mammalia; order Carnivora; family Felidae; genus Lynx; species Lynx rufus. The sequence continues at coordinate 141,223,150 of NW_025814867.1, forward strand.
GTCTGATCGCCCTGGCCAGTCTTCCCCAAAGAATCCTGTTAGGCCACTTAAGCCAAATCCCCTCTTGGCCTTGATGTTTCCTCTTGGCAGTTTTCCATCCACTGACCCCTACAGTGCTCCTTGGCTAGAATTCCTACCTTGCCTCGCTATATTTGGAGGACAGCCTCATCTCTGTCCCCAGTGCAAAACCCAGTTGCAGTGGTCCCTACACCAGTCGTTATGGTCCCCCTGAATAAAGTCTGCCATACTACTCTTTGTTACTTTGAATAATATTTTTTCTTTATTGCGTGCATGACAAAGTATTCATGCGTTTAGAACGCAACGCTCACGTATGAACAATTATTGAAATTTGGGCATTGAAATAAAAAAGAATTAAAATAGTATACACAGTTCACTAAGGAAGACACATAGTTGGTCTCAAACCAAATATCAAAAAAAACCCTTTATTAATATCCAAATAAGTTGAAATTAATTCTCAAGTTACATTCCCATGTTGAAGAGTGTGAAGAAATTGGCACTCTTTTGCACTCTTTGAAGTAACGAAAATGAGCACCGCATATTGGCGGCCAAATTGGAAACGTGCCACAAATGTTTCCTGTATGTTTTTAACCTTTCACTGGGACAGACTCCATTTTTAGTAATATTATTTAAAGGGACACTTAAAGGTGTGCTTATGCATGTATGTACAATGATGTCTCCCTGTGTGGATTTTTTTTAATGATAGTGAAAAACCAAAACATAGTCCAATGTAAACAATTATATATATATTTTAAATTTTATAAAGTTTTTTTTTGTTGTTAAGTAATTTGTACACCCAACCTGGGGCTCGAACTCTGAGATCAAGAGTCACAGGCTTCACTGAGACAGCCAGGTGCCCCCAATATAATCAATTTTTTTTTTCAACGTTTATTTATTTTTTGGGACAGAGAGAGACAGAGCATGAACGGGGGAGGGGCAGAGAGAGAGGGAGACACAGAATCGGAAACAGGCTCCAGGCTCCGAGCCATCAGCCCAGAGCCCGACGCGGGGCTCGAACTCACGGACCGCGAGATCGTGACCTGGCTGAAGTCGGACGCTTAACCGACTGCGCCAGCCAGGCGCCCCGTAATCAATTTTAAATAAATTGGAATAGTGGTATAAGATTTAGTGCTATGTAGTCTAAAAATACCTTAAACCTTAAAGGCATGGTAAATCTTTATGATTATTTTTTTAAAGATAATAAGAAGTTATAAGATATTGTATATTGTGTATATTACATATTGTATGCTTTACAAATGATGTAAACATGCAGAAAGATATGTACCTGTATCTATCTATCTATCTACCTACCTCTCTATCTATAGATATGTACAGGTAGATAGGATATATGTAACTTCTGATGGGATATATGTGTGCATCAAATTGATTTTCTTGGTGATAAAATGACATACTTCCATGATAATGATAAATAAATGTTACAGAAATACACAGAAAATGCTAAAGCAAAAATAAAGAAATACAAGACAGAATGAAGAAAAAATACGCCTGCATATTCCACATCTTCTATCCTCTGCAAATTTCATAAATAACATGTGCTTTACAAATTTGTTTTGCCCCTTGGCCGCTTAAAACAATACGTCCTACTCATCTGGCAGATACAATTCTCATTCCTTCCCATGGCCCATGGCAACGAGTACAATCTCACCTGTCACAGACCTTCTTGCCATCTAAAATCCTCAGGGTGAACACTGTTTGTTGTTTCCTGCACGCACAATGCTGCTTTCTATCTCGGTACCTTTCTCTATTTTATTTTCCCTCCCTGATTCCAGAACACGCTTGGCGTCTTCTGGGCCTGAGCAGTTTTGTTTACTCTCTGTGTGCTCCTATGACGACTCCATGGTGAGAAAATACCCGATGATACCAGTTCTTCCCCCACATACAAGGAGACAGGCTGAGGTAATAGGAAACACCTTTCTTCTGTTTTTATTGCTATATGCATAGTTCTTTTATTACTTTTTTTTTTTTGAAGTGGGTTTATTTATTTTTGAGAGAGAGAGAGAGAGAGAGCGCTCAGGGCAGAGAGAGCCAGAGATAGAAAATCCCAAGCAGGCTCCACACTGTCAGCACAGAGCCTGGTGTGGGGCTCCAACTCACAATCTGAGCGATCATGACCTGAGTCAAAATCAAGAGTCGAATGCTTAACCGACTGAGCCACCCAGGCACCCCTCTATTATTACTCTTTGTATCTATCAAATTTTGGTAATTATTTGGTTATAATTCAGCTACTGGAGGGTAAAGTCCTCTAGGACAGGGATGGTTTTATCTCCACCTGCAACTTTTCATTTTTTTTTTCTTTAAACTATAGACACTCAGCCAACAAATGTTTATTTCAGATTGACCTGAAAATTATTAAGACTAGTATAAAAATGATGCTTGCCCATGATAGGATTCAAAGAAGAGCACATTTAAGTTTTTTTTTTAAGTTTATATATTTTTGAGACAGTGAGAGACAGAGCGTGAGCGGTGGGGAGGGGGAGCAGAGAGAGAGGGAGACACAGAGTCCAAAGCAGGCTCCAGGCTCTGAGCTGTCAGCACAGAGCCCGAGGCGGGGCCCGAACTCACAAACCGTGAGATCATGACCTGAGCTGAAGTCAGACGCTCAACTGCCTGAGCCACCCAGGCGCCCTGAGGGAGAAAATATTACAAATAAAATCTTTCTGAATGCGTCTGTGAATAGTTAAGAAAGTAAAGAATTTTTAGAAGCCAAGGAATCAACAGAGGAAAAAAAAAAACCCTCTCAATTCACTTTCCCTTGAAGGAATTTTCTGTATGGATAAAGTTTGTCTTCAGGGACTGATTGGAAGTGGGGAACATAGATAAACCCTATATATATATATATATATATATATATATATATATAGTGGGGATGTCACAGGGAATTGCCTCCCCATATACCATACATTTACGTGTGGAAAGAGGACAAGAAAATTAATCTGTCTTGAACTTTGATGCAGTATGGAGGGGAATAAAAAGCTTTCTTTTATACTTAGTAACCACAGCCCAATGACTTTAGTTTTACTGCCTGAATTCATACTTCCTGGGTGGTGTCAATACTCGACATACAAGCATTCAATGTCAAGTGGTCCCTGGTTAGTAGTGCCCTTGGGACCTGGCAGGAGCAAACAAAAGCTCTCTCTCATAAAAAAACGCTGCAACTCAGGGCTCAAATAATATCAACAATAATATGAGCTGACAGTAAAAGCAGAAATAAAGCAAAGCAAAACAAAATAAAACAAGCTAAGCTAGCCATGTTGAATGAAAACCGGCAGGAAAAACAAAAAACAAAAAAACAAATCACAGAATGAAACCTGCAAAACATTAGACACTGGCATTATCAGATACAAAACATAAAATAATGGTTGAAAATAAGTTCCAAAAGTAAGGGTCCATAAAGATGAGTGAACATAAAATTTGAATAAAATGGGTTGATTAGTGTATTAGACAAAGGTGAAGGGCGAATTTGTGAGCTGGAGAGAAATAGTGGAGAAATTTCTATAAATGTAAGAGAGTCCATAGGATGGAAAACAGAAGAATACAGCTTAAAAAAAATAGAAGAGAGAGTAAGGTTAAAAACAAAAAAATTATACCTAAACCTACTAGTTTTTAAACCCCAGCTAGCAGTATAGACAGTAACATTTAGAGTAATGACAATTATTCTGAGATGATTTATTAACAGCAACAGAAACAGCTTGAAGTGTAATTATGTATTTAACATACTGAGAAAAAAATAACTGTCAGTGCACTAGAAAAATGACCAGAATGAGAGCAAAATAGTGCAATTTTAAGATAAAGGAAACCTAAAAGAATTTACCTGCAATAAACTCTCACTAAGAAAAAAAAAAAGAATACTTGTACTTTAAAATTTTTTTTTAATCTTTATTATTTATTTTTGAGACAGAGAGAGGGAGAGAGTATGAGCAGGGGAGGGGCAGAGAGAGAGGGAGGGAGACACAGAATCTGAAGTAGGCTCCAGGCTCCGAGCTGGTAACACAGAGCCCGACGCCAGGCTCGAACCTACGAACCGCGAGATCATGACCTGAGCCAAAGTCGGACGCTCAACCGGCTGAGCCACCCAGGTGCCCCAAGAATACCTGTACTTTAGAAAAAAGACACATCGTGTCGGATGGAAGATTTTTGCCAGGGGTCAATCAACAACTTAAATGTTAACATTGATGATTCCAAATATATACCAAGAGAGAACATTCCAGCTCATTATATAAGAAGGCATAAGCTCTATACAAAAGCATCCAAAAAGAGTGAACGAGGAAGATTTCAAGTCACCTGTTTTGTGACATTGATGCAAAAGCGTTTAGCCAAATATTAGAGAAACTAACGGAGCACCGTGTAAAAATTAGGTAAATACTGCTTGGCCAGGTGGCCAAATGCTATAGAAGTTTAATATTAGAAAACCAATGAATGAAATTTACTGTACTAACAATTTGAAGGGGAAAATAAAAAAAAAATTAAAAAGGAAGACATAAATGAATGGAGAGATCTAATCATGGATTAAAAAAAAAACACATCTAAAGAAAGCAATTAGTACTTGAATTCATTGATAAATGAAATGCAATTAAAATAAAAACCTCAAGGGGCACGTGGGTGACTTAGTCGGTTAAGTATCTGACTCTTGATTTCTGCTCAGGACACAGTCTCACCATTCACGAGACGGAGCCGTGCATCAGGCAGGCTCTGTGCTGACAACATGGGATTCTCTCTCTCTCTCTCTCTCTCTGCCCCTCCCCCACTCGTGTGCACCGTCTCTGTGTCAAAATAAATAAACATTACAAAAACCAAAAAACCTCAAAAGTTTATTAGTGGATTTGACAAACTGATTCTAAAATTTACACGAAAGAAGAGAGGGGCACATGATACTTCTGCAAAGGGAAATCTTATCTGATAGGAAAAATTAATATGAAGAGCTTCTGATAGGATATAGAAGGTAAAAGCTGACCATTGCTTCCATCATACCAACTACAAAAACTGGATAAAAATTAAAATAATGTATATTTTGAAACACATTAGAGAGCTATGGATATATAGCTCATATATCCATATATATATGATGGATATATATATATATATATATATATATAATGAGTAGTATCATGGGACAAATAGAGGACAAATAGAAAACAAAGTCAATAACTATGTGAGTAGGTATATTAAATGAGAGTGTATTAAATATTTCAGTTAAAGGACAAAGATCGTCAGATTAAAATAATAATAAAAAAGAATCATCTATATAATTTTATGTCTTAATTAAGAAGCATAAAATATATATAGATTGAAAATAAGGACTGGACAAAGATATGCAATGAATACTTTAAAAAATGTATGTGGGGGCGCCTGGGTGGCTCAGTCGGTTGAGCGTCCGACTTCAGCTCAGGTCACGATCTCGCGGTCCGGGAGTTCGAGCCCCGCGTCAGGCTCTGGGCTGATGGCTCAGAGCCTGGAGCCTGTTTCCGATTCTGTGTCTCCCTCTCTCTCTGCCCCTCCCCCGTTCATGCTCTGTCTCTCTCTGTCCCAAAAATAAATAAACGTTGAAAAAAAATTAAAAAAAAAAAAAAGAAATAGTGTAGTATTGGTTTCAGGAGTAGCATTTAGTGATACATCACTTTCTTATAACACCCAGTGCTCATCACAAGTGTCCTCCTTAATGCCCATCACCCATTTAGCCCATGCCCCCCCCCCACTTTTATTCCAGCAACCCTCAGTTTGTTCTCTATAGTTAAGAGTTTTTTGTGGTTTGCCTCCTTCTCTATTTTTATCTTATTGTATTTTTCCTTACCTTTCCCTATGTTAATCTGTTTTGTTTCTTAAATTCCACCTATAAGTGAAGTCATATGGTATTTGTCTTTCTCTGATTGATTTATTTCACTGAGCATAATACATTATAGTTTCATCCACATCATTGCAAGTGGCAAGATCTCATTCTTTTTGATGACTGAGTAATATTCCTCTGTTATATATATATATATATATATATAATATAAACATATATATATGTTTATATATATAACATATAAACATATAATATAAACATATATATGTTTATATATATAACATATAAACATATAAACATATATATGTGTATATATATATACACATATATATGTGTGTATAATATAAACATATATATGTGTATATATATATATACACATATATATGTGTGTATAATATACACATATATATGTGTATATATATATACACACATATATGTGTGTAAATATAAACACATATATATATACACATATATATGTGTGTATAATATACACATATATATGTGTATATATATATACACATATATATGTGTGTAAATATAAACACATATATATATACACATATATATGTGTGTATAATATACACATATATATATGTGTATATATATATATACACATATATATGTGTGTAAATATATAAAACATATATATGTATATTTATACATATGTGATATATATATATATTCACATCTTATTTATTGCAATCCCTATCAAAATAATAATAGCATTTTTCACAGAACTAGGACAACCCATTCTACAACTTGTATGGAGCCAGAAAGGACCCCAAATAGCCAAATTAATGTTGAAAAAGCAAAGCAAGGTGGGAAGCATCAGAATTCCAGACTTCAAGCTGTATTACAAAGCTGTAATCATCCAGACTGTATGGTACTGGAAGAGAAAATAGACACATCAGTGGAACAGAATACAGGACCTAGAAATGGACCCACAACTATATGTCAACCCATCTTTGACAAAGCAGCAAAGAACATCCAATGGAAAAAAGACAGCCTTTTCAACAAATGGGTTTGGGAAAACTGGATACACAAGCAGAGGAATGAAACTGGGCCAGTTTCTTAAGTCGCATATAAAAATAAATTCAAAATGTGTGAAAGACTAAACGTGATATGGAAAATCATCAACATTTTAGAGGAGAAAATAGGCAACAACCTCTTTGACCTCGACCATAGCAACTTCTTACTAGACATGTCGCTGGAGGCAAGGGAAACAAAGGCAAAAATGAATATTGGGACCTCATCAAGATAAAAAGCTTCTGCACAGAGAAGGAAACCATCAACAAAATTAAAGGCGACCTACAGAATGGGAGACGATATTTGCAAATGACACATCAGATAAAGGGCTAGTATCTAAAACCTGAAAAGAATTTATCCAACTCAACACTCAACAATTAAATAATCGAGTTAAGAAATGAGCAGAAGCCATAAGCAGACAGTTCTACAAAGAAGACATATAAACGGCTAACAGACACATGAAAACATGCTCAACATCACTCGTCATCAGGGAAACACAAATCAAAACCACAATGAGATCCTATCTCACACCTGTCAGAATGGCTCAAATTAAAAACTCCGGGAACAACGGATGTTGGCGAGGAGGCAGAGAAAGGTGAAGACCCTTACACTGTTGGTGGGAACGCAAACTGCTGCAGCCACTCTGGAAAACAGTTGGAGGTTCCTCAGAAAGTTAAAGACAGAGCTACTCTATGGCCCAGCAATGGCACTACTGGGTATTTATCCCAAAGGATACAAAAATGCTGAATCCAAAGGGCACGTGCACCCCAATGTTGGTAACAGCACGATTCACAAAAGCCAAACTATGGAAAGAGCCCAAGTATCCATCGACTGATGACTTTTTGTGTTTTTTAAAAACCAGTAGAACTGCATACCACAAATAATATGTGGATAGTCTAAAACTAAATACAAAATAGCATTACACAAATAATGCATTGCAGTGAGGAAATTTGTTTCTCATTACAGGTATGGGTTCTCAATTATGAAAGTACTTTATGTAGTATGATTTACATTATGATCGGATAAATAAATAAGTATATTGTTGAAAATGAGAGCCAAGTTTTCTTCTGGTTGTCTGAGGAAAACCTTACAAAAGGGTAAAAGGGAAATGGGAAGAGGGACCCCTGTGGTGTTGGATGGGCGTTGGAGATATCTGTATGAACTTGTGATATATATTTGAATATTTAATATTTAATATTTTCAATACATATACTTGCATCTCATTTTCTACAAAATATTTACTTATGTTTTCTATATATATATATATGCACAAATATATAAATACAGAAATAAATATAAGGTATGCATGGGTTAGTATATGTATACATACCTTTGAAATCTATGTACTGAGCAGGTCTAAAAGTAAAGACAACCTGGTAGAAATAAGCACACTTGGAACCCAGATCTTGGTTTCTACATATCATCCTACGGTAGAAGGAACGAGGGCTCCCTGTAACGTGTTTGAGGGGGAAGGGGAAATATAAAATGTGTTTGGAGTACCTTATGGTGCCAGGAAATAACATAGCTCTCAAACAAAACAAAACAAAAACACAAACAAAAAATATCCAAACCCTAACATGGACTAATTACAAAAATATAATTTTGAGGAAACAAAGATATATTGCAGAATATACAGTAACATTTCATTTATATGAGATTTAGCAATACCCAGATGTGGACATATTGTTAAAGGACGCGGGTGGGGGCGCCTGGGTGGCGCAGTCGGTTAAGCGTCCGACTTCAGCCAGGTCACGATCTCGCGGTCCGTGAGTTCGAGCCCCGCGTCGGGGCTCTGGGCTGATGGCTCGGAGCCTGGAGCCTGTTTCCGATTCTGTGTCTCCCTCTCTCTCTGCCCCTCCCCCATTCATGCTCTGTCTCTCTCTGTCCCAAAAATAAATAAACGTTGAAAAAAAAAAATTAAAAAAAAAAAAAAAAAAGGACGCGGGTGTATGGGGGGATAGATAATCCAAAGAAAATCAAAGACACGGTAAACATGCAATTCCGCTAAAATTGCTATTTCGTTTTATTGGCTAAACACAAAAACACTGCTTCACTTTCAACAGTTGAATGAGTTCCACCATCAGAGAGAGTTAGTTTTTCTTCCTTGATCTCACGTACATCTTTCCAATGTTACAATCAATTCCATCTGTTACGGGTTCAGTACGTGTAGTTCTTGCATCCTCTGGGTAGTAGCCAAGCTTAAAATTGAAGATTGATTTTACATTTCTTTCTCTAGAGTAAATAATTCCACATCGTAAAGATCATGTTCTCTAATCATTTAACCGTATTTGGATGATTCCTCTGGTCTTCTCTGAGTTTTCCTTACTTCTTGGCTTGAAAATTTTGTTCGACACAATTGACTACTCCTGAGTGCAACGGATTGATGATCTCTTAATTCCTGCATGCATCATCCCCTATGATTTCAGTGACAAATCCATATGTATTGGTTTCAGATTCAATTTCCAAAAAGGCTTTAATGAAGTATCTCTCTATTCACAATTCCTCAGATATACCCAAGACTGGTGTGGCTGAAGTCTCTCTCTCTCCCCCCCCCCACCCCGTCTCTGTCTTTCTCTCTCTCTCTCTCTCTGCTTCTCCACTTTCTCAGATATTTCATCTACAATCTCTAGGTAAATAGTCCTTTTTTTGTAACCAGAGAGTTTGTAGCCATAGAAACCCATCTTTCTGTACACTGCGCAAATAATACTATTAAGAAACAGGTGGAAATATAAATTCCACTTTTTCAGAGCATATGTGAATTCATTATTTCAATATTTTCATATAATTTTATGCTTATGCTACAAACTCATGTTAATTGATAATAACAGAAAGCAAATGAAAATAATCATTACCCTAGAGGTACGAACGGTAGTAAAATCAGAAACGTTTTAAATGTTTTCTAAGTTTTATAAAAACTTCTGGCAAGTAAGTGAATTAGATTTCTACGTATTTACTACATGTTTTATATACTAAAGATTTTAAAAATCCAAATAAGATTTGTTGTATTACTGAGATTTATTTTCTTTATCCAAAATAAATATAAACATGACTTAAAAAAATAATGTAGTAAAATGCAATGTAGTATCCAGGATTGGATCATAAAACAGAAAAAGGATTATTGGTAAAACCTAAAATCCGAATGAAGTTTGTAGTTCAATTAATCAATTTCTCAATGTTAATTCATTAGTTTTAACAATTAAATAGTGGTCATGTAAGAAATGACATTAGGAAAATCTGAATGCAGGGTATAGGACCTCCCCGTATTTTTTTCTTTATTTCTTTTCTGTAAATTTGGAATTACTAAAAATAAGATGTTTATTTGAAAAATAACGTGTGTAAGTTTTAAGTAAAAATGTTATTCTGCTAAATGTGTAGATCAAATTTGTTCTGAAGTTTTTTGGTTTTGTTTTTGTTTTTACTTAAAAGGAGAAATTATGTAAGAACTTAGCAATTTAGTTTCTTGGTGAATTATTTAATGTTATAGATTTTATAGATTAATGGTGAGCCATGTAAAATACATGATTGTCTATAGAAGATATAAGTCCACCTTTGATTGAAAACACTTCTTTCAGATGAGACCAGGTATAAATTTCGGATAAAGGTCTCTGAGTATCAATTAGATCTTCTATTGGGAGCCAAAGGGCAGTACATATAACTGTGGACATTTCTTAGGGTTTTAACAAATAAATATGTAAAATACAAAAGCGGCACATTCAATTTGTATGTTTCCTGGATCTTAACGAGCAAGTCCCATTTGAATGAACTTGGTAAAAAGCAAATAATTTCTGAGCCTGCATCTCCAATTTGTAAAAGAGGAACAATCAATATATTGAAATTCTCAAATATCATGAAGACAAGTCTATGGGGATGTGTCAGCACTATGTGAGCATTCTATTTAAGTGAGCAATAAATTAACTGATTTGTAGAACATGTAAATAGAAAAAAGAAACAATACTTTATCGTAGGTGCTCTATTGCTCTACTAATGGAAGTGATAGTTTCTTGATGTAATAACAAAATAGCAATGAGATTTGCGTGGTTTAATGGTTATTTTATTTTATTTTTTTCACTTTTTAAAGTTTATTTCGAGACAGAGAGTGCATGCAAGAGTAGGAGAGGGACAGAGAGAGAGGGAGAGAGAGAGGGAGAGAGAGAGAGAGAGGGCGAGAGAGAGGGGGAGAGAGAAAATCCCAAGCAAGTTCTACACTGTCAGTGCAGAGCCTGAATGATGCAGGGCTCACTAACCATGAGATCATGACCTGAGCCGAATTCAAGAGTTGGAGGCTTAACCGACTGAGCCACCCAGGACCCCTAACCCGTTTATTTTTCAAATGCTACCCTGAATTTAAATCAAATAAGAATCTGACAAAGTGTCGTTTTTCCTATGCTCGTGGACATTTATGTTGATTCCTAAACAAAGCTCTTCTCCACTCTACAGAGTGAAATGTGTAGCACATCACTGATGGACTTTCATTTTTGTCAGTGTACAAACCCAAAGTGGGCAACCTACGCTTCCGGAGGACAAAGACTTAGAAACGAATTTGTGTTTCATCACACCACGTGACATCGGGAAAATAATCTCGAAGTTTTCTCATGAACACGACGATGCAGGTCGATAGTCCTTCTTGTATGGAATGCGTTCATTTATACAACTGATTGGTTTGTACTCGTCCTTTACTCCAATTACTCGTTTCTCACATGGAGGCAGTGTTTTTCAGAACGGACAGGTCCAGGAGGGAAGCACTGGTCCCTTTCTCAAAAGCCACCTCTACCTCTACCTCTGTAGTTCAACGTCATGAACTAAACATATGACCTAAGTGGTGGTGCTTCCAATAAAATCCCTGACTTCTCATTGGTAAATGAACTCCTGGTAACCCAGAGTTTCATTCGGACCCAGGGGGCCTCACAAGTCTTTCCTTAAGAATCGTTAGCTCTCCTTAAACTGATTGCAAGGCTCCCTGCGTCGCACCCCAGCATATTTGATGCTTATCTCTCCTGTCCTGGCTTGCACTTGCTATTACTTTCTTTGGCTTTACCTCTCTGCCAGCGAGGGTTACCAGTGACCTCCGCTAAGACGGGTGAAGTCTTGGAAGGCTGGTGAGCTGTTGCCTCTTCCGTACTGCTCCTAGACGATATTAAGTCTGGTAACCACAGCCTCCTTGCTGAATTCCTGAACTAACTCCTTACAGTTTGGCACTTGAGCCACATCCAACAAGGCTGAAGACGATTTGTAAGAGTAAACGTAGCATAAGGTAGAACAATTCCGAATGAAAACAAAACACAACAGAGGTCAACAGCAAAGAGCAGAAAAGTAAATGTGATCAAGTACTTGACACGATCTAATTACCATAATTGGGCAGAAAGTTCGATTTGCTTGGAAGCAAAGGGATTTAGGCTAATTTTGTTTTTATAGCCATAATAATTTCAACGATACAAACTCACAGGCAACAGTTTTGTTCTGGTTTGTTTTTGTTGTTGTTGTTGTTGTTGTTGTTTTATCAAATGTAAAAGAAGTATGTGTAAAAGAAACAAATTTCAGTGGCAAACTACTATGGTTGTACAACACACTCTAAAATCGTGTTTAAGGAGACGATGTTTTCACTGACCTGCAGGTTGAAAATCATACGACAAATTTGTGAAATATTTTGTTTCATTTTTTAATTTTTATTTTTAAAAAAATTTTAATGTTTATTTATTTATTTTTTTTTTTTAATTTTTTTTTTCAACGTTTATTTATTTTTGCGACAGAGAGAGACAGAGCATGAACGGGGGAGGGGCAGAGAGAGAGGGAGACACAGAATCGGAAACAGGCTCCAGGCTCTGAGCCATCAGCCCAGAGCCCGATGCGGGGCTCGAACTCACGGACCGCGAGATCGTGACCTGGCTGAAGTCGGATGCTTAACCGACTGCGCCACCCAGGCGCCCCAATGTTTATTTATTTTTGAGAGAGAGAGGGACAGAGCACGAGTGGGGAGGGGCAGAGAGAGAGGGAGACACAGAATCCAAAGCAGGCTCCGGGCTCTGAGCTCGCAGCACAGAGCCTGATCCGGGGCTCAGACCCATGAAACACAAGATCATGACCGGACTCGAAGTTGGACATTTAACTGACTGAGCCACCCAGGCGCCCTGTGAAATATTTTCTATGTGAACTACGTTAATATTTTTTAGGCTTCTTATTTTGCAATGATTTAAGTAGTTACAGGAATAGGACTTTGGGAGTCTGGATGAATGGGTGGGTAAAATGCCAAATAGACTCTTTAATGAGTGACTTCTGGGAGTCAGTGGCAGGTGCTGCTGGGTCAGTGAATGATGTTTCCCATTTCCAAATTACAGCAAAGCCGTCTTGGTCAGTGGTCGAATCAGAACTGTGAGTTTTCAAAACAGCTGAGGCAAGCAGGCAATTCTGTTATTTTGTGTGAAATTTTGAGAGCAGGCTTCTCACCTACTTGGGGTTCAATCCACCCCACCAGGACGGGGGATGCTTGTTAGAGCCAATATTTTCTCTGAAGTGGATAAATGTAATTCATAAAACCGGAAGGATGAAACTTTGGTTTGATTTTAGCTCCACTACCTGAAAAACCATGAGGCATCAGAAAAGCCACGGAGTTTTCTCTGGCTGTGTTGATCCGTGATACACGGTCCCTCTCAGCGTCCAATAGTTGTCCACTGAATTTTAAGTTTCCTACCAGGGGAAGAGCAGACGTACTTTAGACCAAAGTTTGCAAGGATGTGAGCGCTGGGGTTTGTTTTTGGGGATATAACTGCTGGGATGGACTGGGGTTGAATTCCATGATTTGAAAAGCTCTATGAAAACTTTATAGCTTCCGTTTTATGACAAAATGCAAGTGTACAGATAGTCACTAAACCCTGTATGTACTGATATCAATAAACCGTGCAGTTAATGGGAAAAATGAAAAGCAGAGACTTAACATGCTAGAGCTTAATTAACACACACATGCGCGCGTGCAGATTTCTTAGTTTTCCAATTTTGATGTGATATAATAACAAGGCCACCGAAAAGGGGACGCTTAAAAGCAGACAGTCATTATGTGACCTTCAAATAAATGTAATTTGACAAACCTCAGTTTTCTTTTATGCTTTGACGCATACGTTGTCTTCTTAGCAGCTTGTAGGCTAGAGGTGCTGAAGAATGACTTCTATTTTCAGTCCTACATGAAGTATTTGGAGTTGATTTGAAAGGTAGCTGTGTATGTTTAATCTCTTTTAGCTTTTAAGACCAGTGGCATTTTTTTTTTTTGGTCATCAGAGAACATTGGCATTTGTAGGTTAATTTGATTCTCTCTAAAGTCATGGCTCTACCATAAACTTAGAATGAACAAATAACCTTATCTGAATCCAAATTAATACATTATTGCATGTCTATGGTTTATGGAAAATGTCAGTAAAAAATATTATGTTAAAGCTGATTTTTATTAGTTGCTTCTTTATTTTTTTTAACCTCTTGGTAAATAACCAAGTTACAGGACAAGTAGAGTAAGAATATGATGCGTGTATATTGCAAGTTATACTTGCAAAAATTTATTTCATATTAAAATTTTCTATGAAAAATTAGTGACAGCTGCACATTCTAATAACTGGCAAAAATGTATTAGTGTCATTGAATATTAAAGCAGTGGCGGCATATTAACAACGGCAAAAAGCCTATTATGAATATTGACAACAACTGTATTTAAATAAATAATGTAAAACATATGCTACCTTTGGAGGTTATTTGGGGGATGTAATAAATTGTACCCTACTTCCCACTCAAATTCTTTACCGATTAAGAAATACAATAAATGAGCCAACATATGGAGAACAAAAATATCACCCTTATTACAGTTAAAACTGAAATTGGAGAATGTGTTCTGCATCTGGGAGGATGTGGGCTTCTGTGTACAGAGCTACAGAGAGTTATATGTAGCATTACTCACCTTGTCACGGGAGTGCTTGACCGGGCACTACCTATAAAAATAGAGCTGGCCCACAGAGAAGTAAAATAGAACATATGGGCAGCTGCGTCTCAAGAGAGAAAAAGATGCTGGTTTCACTAGCCCGGGTTCTCTTTCCAAACTCCCCAGTTAGATAAGCTGTGTGGGGTTGAGTGTTGGGGGGGATGGGAAGAGCTGGGGGGTCAACGATGGAACACTCTCCACACGGAAGGAGAGGCCATGTGTGAAGAAGGATTGCCTGTCCCTCCTCAAATGGTCTTTCTAATGAAGAGCTTCTCGTCCACCATGAAACAGCCTTGAGTATTTCTTGATAATAGGGTGCTGGAGGACAGGGGGGAGTTTATCTTAAGCAATTTCTGTTCTCATAGAATTCTCTCTAATTGTGGAGAACACATGCACCCTCAAAGCAGTGAAACAATGAAACGAAACTGTTACTAGCTCCCATCTTTCAATATTTTTTCTGGAAGCTCAAGGGAATTTGGCTGTATCACATCAGATATGTTCCAGACCATCTTTATTGGTCAGCTAAGCTCAACATCAGTAAATGGTAGTCCTTTGTCTATGCTGAGTAGGGAGCTGCTAATGTGCCTGGGCTTTCGGGTTTAAGATTCTAAGATTATATCCATGTTGCTTTCCATTTGGTCTCCCACAGCAGGAGACATAGGGGGATTTGTCGTCATAGTCTTCAATTTTTTTTTTTTCCTGCAGATGGTAATGTTCCAAAGTGAAACACTGCAATACTTGAGTTGAGAGCTTCCTTTTTTTTTTTTTTTAATATTTATTTATTTATTTTGAGAGAGAAAGAGAGAGAGTGTAGAGGAGAGGCAGGAAGAGAGAGAGAGAATCCCAAGCAGGCTCCACACTGTCAGCACAGAGCCTGACCCGGGGCTTGATCTCATAAACCATGAGATCACGACCTGAGCCAAAATCAAGAGTGGGACACTTAACTGACTGAGCCACCCAGGTGCCCCAAGACACTTTTTTTTTTTACACAACTAAGCTGAAATTATTAATTCAATTTCTTGTGATGGAAATAGCAAAGCTCACTAAGTATTCTGTTGCTCCTCTGCAGTTCATGGCCCACTCGCAGCTCGGTGAGATCATGTGAGCTGAAATGAATTATGTCACTTCTGATCAGAGGGAAAGAAAAAATCCCCTGCATCATTCTCTAGTTTCTTTCTTCGCCTGCCATGGCAACTGAGGATAATGCAGTACCAAATTTAGAGGCTCTATTTGCTGGGAAACCTGAGTGATTGCTCAATAGAGCTATCCAATGACTCACATGGGACATAGAGTATAAATGAGAAATGAACTTTTGTTAAGTCGCTGAAATTCGGGGATTGTTTGTTAGCACAGCACATACTAGCCTATCTTGACGAATATAGTTATCCAGAGCTTTTGTGTGCAAAAAGAATCCAAGTTGGTCTGCGTGTTTCACTGGAAGCACTGTTATATTATCAGAAGTGATTCAATGGTGGAATAGCGAAAAATTGCATAAATGTGAGATTAGAACAAGCTTTTAGGAGACAGGTAGAATTTGGGATAAGTTGAGAGAGCCTCGAAGGCATATGGAGCAGGGGACTTTGACCAAAGGTAGGAAGGGAGATGTTTGTTACACAGTAAAACTGGCTTGGCTGAAAGAGAGAGTTTAAATTCTGACGTTACACAAGATGAATTTGCATAGGTATGGTGAATCTAGAGTGAGAAAGCACTCTGGGAATCCGTAGAATGTCTTTGAGGAAGATGAGGAGTGGACGTGGCAAGACAGAAGCAGTAGGCAATGGTTCAGGGAGGTGACATTGGCAGTGATGCTGACAGTATGTAGATAAGATGATATTCCATCAAATTAGCTGGTGTCAGAAAAACTTGGCATGTGAGGGATATTTTACAACTACAACTACGCTGATTTTGATTTCCTGGAGCATTCAGTGCTGGCAGACAGAGACAGAGACAGGGAGAAAGAAAGAGAAACAGAGAAACAGATCTGGTGTAAAGGATAACAAAAGGGCTGAGAAAAGTATGATTTTGGAGGATTGGTAGTATCTGCAGAAATAGACGGTGGACAGAGGCACTGACATTAGGCAGAAGGTGACAGAATACATTTTGTTTCCAATAAGGGCAAGCCCATTGGACAGTTGTGTATGAAGAATGGTTGTCTACCAGAACTGAATTAGAAGTGAGAACAGGAGCTACAGATCTGGGATTAATGCTCAGTTGTAATCAATGGCCCAAGACAGCAAGGATAGGAAGAGAGAGTCATCCTGTAGAAGAGTCGGCCAAGGGCTGATGACTGAGACCTGTTCATAGTAGAAGAAGGATGACAAGTTCTTTTTTTTATTTTTTAATATTTTATTATTTATTTTAGACAGAGAGAGAGAGAGAGAGAGAGAGACTGAGCAGGGGAGGTGCAGAGAAAGAGGGAGACACAGAATCCAAAGGAGGCTCCAGTCTAGGCTGTCAGCACAGAGCCCGATGCGGGGCTCGAACTCACAAACTATGAAACCTTGACCTGAGCCGAAGTAGGATGCTCAGTTGACTGAGCCACCCAGACGCCCCAGAATGATGAGTTCTTAAAGGACTACCTCAAGTATCTTTTGTGACCAGCACACCCACTTTTTACCATACGCATATTGCCATTTTTTTGTCATTATTACAAATGCCTCTGAAACCATGTTTATGTTATTTTGTAATTTTATCCCATTTGACTCCGTCCTATTCCCTTCCATAATAGCCCAATTATACTCTTGTTTCTTGTACAGCTTTCCATTATTTTTGACTTAATTCATTTAATCAGAGAATATTGTCAAAAAATGTGGCATCTTTCTTCTTTGGCTGTGACAGATTGGCTTAATTCATCCTTTTTCTTCCATAAAACCAGTTCTGTTGGATTGACTTATACTTCCAAGTCTGCTTGACGCATCAATATGTAAGGTGTTACCCACAAAATGTGAAACTTTCTGAAAATCCATAGTTTTTAAAAATCTTTTCATGAGAGTTTACGGAGCCCTGAGTCGATGGGAACTTCACATAAATCTAGAAAGTTTATTTGTCTGCTGCGGTAATACATTTGTTATAATCCAGGGTTGGCGTTTTTAGAGAGTCCTGAAACTACAACAGCTAGGTGTTAGGATGTTTCCTGTGTTTATAAATAGAATGCCTTAACATGTGTTCTCTCTAGGTCTTCTCTGTTCCCTGGATTTATAAAAGAGGTTCTTTTTTTTTTTTTTTTTTTAATTTTTTTTTTTCAACGTTTATTTATTTTTGGGACAGAGAGAGACAGAGCATGAACGGGGGAGGGGCAGAGAGAGAGGGAGACACAGAATCGGAAACAGGCTCCAGGCTCTGAGCCATCAGCCCAGAGCCTGACGCGGGGCTCGAACTCACAGATCGCGAGATTGTGACCTGGCTGAAGTCGGACGCTTAACCGACTGCGCCACCCAGGCGCCCCGGATTTATAAAAGAGGTTCTAAAGGCATTATTTCTGAAAATATTTTATGTGTATTTAGTCAGTCAATAAAACATTTATCGAATGCTTTCACGTGTTAGGTGTTCTGAGGAGCACAGGGAAAACGAAGATGAATCGGAAGGTTTACAAACTCAGAACAGAATGCGCCTTCTAGAAAGAAAAGCATACAAAGGAAGAGAAAAAATATAATATAGAGTGCTAGTGTGTGTATTACAGTATAGAGAAAGATAATGTGTAGGAGGGGTGCACAGGGTGATGGCATGTGGTAATGAAGGTGGGGGAGCTCCCCTTGGCCCGGAGGGTGGGAGAGTAGGAGTTAGGTGACATGAGGGCAGGGAGCAGGAAGGGCATTCCGGGTAGAGGAGTAGCTGGTGCCCAAGCCAGGAGATGAGATGATGGTTCTTGGAGGACCTGTAAGCAGCTTGTAGCATAGAGTGGTAAGAGGTGGGGCCGGAGAGATAAGCTAGAGCCACGTCCTGATAACCTTTCCTTTTCAGTTGTTTAGTCACAACTCTCTTTCCTTCCAGAGAGTTTTCAAGTGCCTTGAAGGGCTGTAAATGCCAGACCGAGACAGGTGAAGCTTTTCCCAAGACGTTCGCCAGCCTCAGGAGAGCAACATGGCAAGACTTGCACTTTAGGAAGAAGACGCCGTCTTGATAGAAGAGAATGGATCAGAAGGAAAAAGGCAGAAGAGCCAGTTGGTACGTTGCTGCAGTTAAGTGAACCTGAGAAACGCATCATGAGGTGGTGAATTAAAGCCAAGGCTTTGCCAACGGAAAGAGGTAGGAGATGTAACATCAGCACAGTCAACACGGTTTGCTAATAAATATTTTCTCACCGAATGAGTTGTGACTAAGTGGATGTGTGGGGTGAGGAGGAGGGAGAAGTCGAGGATGAATTACAGGTTTAGGCTTGGGAAACTAAGTGGGTGACAAGGAAAGTCATTGCTTGGATAATGAACACAGGCCTGCTGAGGTCTTTGTGTGCCTGGGAACGGTAATGTTGCCTGTGGAATAATCTTACCCATGCGGTAAACCCTCTGAGAGCAAGTCAGTGTCTCCCTTTTCTCCTGTAATTTTTTTCCAGCCCTAAGAACGGTACTGATCACACAGAGTGTGGTTATAATCCAATGAATCTGGCATATGTGTTACCCATCTAAGCAGAAGTGACAGGTCCTAACTGAATATTAGTTGGGATTCGTTGGTTACATGCAACGGAGAAGGATTCTGACCGACAGGAACTAGGCAGGGAGAAAGCGAGTGCAGGGAGCCCCCAGAAGTGTGCCATAACACGAAGGATCTAGTCAGGAAGACGCAGTGGAAACGGATGAACCACAACAACTTTCAGCCCCTTTGTCCCTTCGCTCAAGATTCAAATTCCAGAGTGCTCTGAATTATTGCCCACCTTAAGGAACATCTCCATTGCTTAAGTAGGAGAGGCTCGGGCCCCTTATTACAGTCCCACAAGAGGGACGGGGGTAATTCCTCAAACATTTGGAAATCACGGTGTTCTTTTTTTTTTAATATATGAAATTTATTGTCAAATTGGTTTCCATACAACACCCAGTGCTCATCCCAAAAGATGCCCTCCTCGATACCCATCACCCACCCTCCCCTCCCTCCCACCCCCCATCCACCCTCAGTTTGTTCTCAGTTTTCAAGAGTCTCTTACGTTAGCCGGCCATATAATGACTGGGCTGATTCTAGTCTTTATTGTTTTTTGTTTCAAAAAAAATTGTTTTTAGATGAAAATGAAGCTCGTGAAGGACGGGCATGAGCAATTCATCCTCCAGCTAAAAGGGACGTGGATCTTTTTCAGTTTAGCCACTCTCTTTGACAACAAGTTTCATCTCGTCTTCAGTCTGTAGAAAGTAAAACGAACGTTTGGAAAATCAAATGCAAGCACTAAGTTATGGGACCCAATAGGAAATTCTTGGTCAAGAAGGAAATAGTATATAGAATATAATTGAGGAGAAAACTGAAGAGGTAGGGGTGGGGTGGGAAAGAAAACAAGCAAGGCAAGGAAGGGAGGAACACCCACAGAAGAAAAATCCAGCCTTATTTGGATAAACTTCGGAACAACATTCAAACCCAATCTCTAACCCTTGAGTGTCTGGAGGGAACACCCGCCACTAATTACAGGACGCAGATATGGAAGCCACTTCAGGGTTGTGGGGTCCGAACCAGCATCCTGATGGCGGCTTTTAAGATGTGGCTGGGGTTGTTTGTTTGGTGGCAGAAGAGAGTTTAAATTTGCTTCCATTGGCCTTGGTGGATGTTGATATTTCTTCCGTCTCTAATCTCATTCCAGAGCTAGGGAGGTACCTGTGCCAACTATGGCTTTGTTTGGTATGCCAGACAATCCCGGTGCTGCCATGGAATCACCGCGAAGGATGTTTATGGGAAAGTGGGAAACAGGACCCTGGGCCTATTGAAAGTTTTGCTTAGAGATCACTGTGACATTCCTAACCCCATCCCTTTTGTTGATAGAACTGCTTGCATGCTTGTATGGTTGACTCTGAAAACCTTGGAAGCATTTTAAGTTGGTCTGTATTCGAAACCACAATTTTGGTGATGTTTCTGTTTTCTTTCATTTCTGGCAAATTCTTTTAGACAACAACAATTGTTCTTTCTCTGCGAACAAAGATGAGCTCCACCTTGAGAAAGCCCGAATTCCTTCGTAGGGTAAAAAGGAGACGGAACATCACTCGTGACATGTGAAAAGTACTTTTGAAAGCCTACTTAGCATTTTCTGAGAGAAATGTGGTCCTGTTGTTGTATTAGACATGGTATATAGACGGGCTGAATAAATATGCACGGTGAATGTTATAACTCACTCCAGCACTTTCCAGTTTTCTTCTCTTCCCCCCAAGCTACAGAAATGTCTTAGAAAATATATAATGAATGATAGTTCATTTTTTTGCATTTATGCAAATTTTACTTTTTATGGATTATTTTTTTTCCTTTTTTAAAAAAATTTACTTATATATTTAGAGAGAGAGAGAGAGTGCAAACAAGGAGGGGGCAGAGAGAGAGAGCAAGAGAGATTCTCAAGCAGGCTCCACACTGTCAGTGCAGAGCCTGACCCGGGCTTGATCCTACAACTGTGAGATCATGACCTCAGCTGAAATCGAGAGTCAGATACTTAACTGACTGAGCCACCCAGGTGCCCCTCCTTTCTTCAAATAAATTAAAAAAAAAAAAAGACTATGGAATAGCAGATGGGAAGGGGTAAGTCTTCAAAATTTGGAAATCAGAGAGCAGAACTGCCTAAGGAATAAATTTAAATTATTTTTAACTTGTCACCCCAGGGCGGGGAGAGGGGGAGAAACCCTGGCATATTCCTTCTGCTTCAGAAATGTTTCCCTGTCCTACTGCTAGAAGAATTATTAATACACTGTCAGGGATGATATTGAACACATGAAACATTGATTTGTGAGTTGGACTAGAGAACCTCTTACGTTCCAAAAATGAGTATTTATGTTGCTCTTGTGGTCACGGATGTGACCCAGACTGCTTGGATCTGAATGCAAGCTCTCAACTATGGACTCAGCTACCATTTGTAAATTACAAACAAGTGGCCTTTTGTAGAGCTACAATTCTACATACTAGTTGATGCAGAAAGTCCTGGAAACTTCACTTCCCCAGTTGCTTTTTCATTTGATTGTTCTGGAGAGAGTTAAGCGAGTGTGGCCATGTGTGTTTTTGTGTACACACATATGTGTATGATGATATATGATGTATACCCACATGCACGTATGTATACATATAAATACATATGTATACATAAATACATATAAGTATGTATTTAATGCATTTTATGTATGTATCACTAGCAAAGAGTAGACAGGTCTGATGACGATTGGTTAATGGTCTTGAGGAAAAGTAGATTGATATTCTAATACTTTCCCAACCCATCTCTTGTGGAATATGGTTAAAGCGAGCTTAAACTACTTTCCACTATCTCCTTTGTCTGGCACAGTCTACCTTATAATTTTATTTTTTTTACTGTTTATTTATTTTTGAGAGAGAGAGAGAGAGAGAGAACATGAGCAGGGGAGGGGCAGAGAGAGAGAGAGAGGGAGTCACAGAATTCAAATCAGGCTCCAGGCTCTGAGCTGCCA
Source organism: Lynx rufus (assembly GCF_022079265.1). Taxonomy (NCBI): domain Eukaryota; kingdom Metazoa; phylum Chordata; class Mammalia; order Carnivora; family Felidae; genus Lynx; species Lynx rufus. The sequence continues at coordinate 141,245,537 of NW_025814867.1, forward strand.
GCACAGAATCCGCTGCGGGGCTTGAACTCGCGAGCTGTGACATCATGACCTGAGCTGAAGTCGACTTAACCGACTGAGGCACCCTGGTGCCCCAACACAGTCTTTTTTTTTTTTATAGTACAGGTGAGACAAGAAGGTAGGTAGAGATTGAACGGAATCCAAGATAGATCCTTATTTGTCTTGTAAGCTCTTTTTCAGTCTATGAGGGAGGGTACGATTGAAGTGAATGTTGAGATATTGTCCCATGAATGGCAATCAAGAGAGCTTCTGATATAGAATATGGAGGGGCATATTGGTGATGAAAACCTGGTAATTCTTGGTAAGAATTTTTCCCATAACTCGCTTAGTGATGTCTACCTTCCTTTCAGGTTATCATTTATTGAGAGTGCAGAAACATGTGTGGTACTTGGGAGAAATCCCTTGAACTAATTAATGCAGACTACGGTTGGCAACAAAATTGTGAGACTATATGTTCATGTTGGGGATTATTTCAAGAGAGGTTCGAAATGGAAGTTGCTGGACCTGAAGCCATTTTGAGCTATCTACCAAAAAAAAAAAAAAAAAAAAAAAAGTATTCCCTGAGAAATGCCCACAAAATTGCACTGCACTTATGATTATATTTCCAGATCAGTTTTCATGGATTGGAGTTGTCCTTGATTCTATAATATAAGAATAAATTCCCAACTACAAGAAATGTTCAAGTCTAGCTGTGTTCCGGTATGCAATCAGTTGACTTTGCATGATTCTCTCTCCCTTGCACCACTCCCGCCCCCCGGAGTGGGAGAAGGAATCATAATAAGTTATCACAAGAAACTTTTAATATTTGGCCTTGTTTTCAGAATTTACATTTCCTGTATTGCTGTGTCTTATTTCGGGTAGGATAATACCAATAGGATTCCTTTGGAGTCTGAGAAGTTTACGCCAAAAATTTTCACCACCTTTACACCAAATTTTCAGTGGTACTTATATCGGAACTATTTAAAACCCTCTACATCCTTCCCATGAGTTGATCATCTATTCATGCCACGGTGAGAATTTCATTAACATACGGCAACACATCTAGAAACAGAGCGGCAAGGTCAAGTTGAAGTCATGGATCATGTCAGAGAGCCCCAAATTCTAAACAAAAGCAGCTTACCTTAGAACGCTCTTCAGTCAGTGATGATTGCTTTGGCTTTCTCAGTAGCCTCATTGATAATCTGCCGTTAGAAAGCTTTCAATAAGTGCATTTAAAAAAAAAATCTGCCCTTCTGAAAGATGAGTAAGAATTTCAGTGATGTAAGCATTAGATACAGATAGTCGTTAAAGTCAGTGTTTTTCAGAAAGTCTCACATCATCATTATATTTAATGCTAGCACCACCTTGTCCAATATAGCAGCCGTTAGCCACATGTGATTGAACACTTGAAATGTGGCTAGTGAGAAAAAGAACTGAATTTTCAATTTGATTTCATTTTAACTTCTTTAAATAGAAACTGAATAGAAAATGTATCATTGATAGTTTTATGTTGCCTGTTTGTGAAGATGGTAACTTTTGGGGGATATATTGGGTTAAATAAAGTATTTTATTAATAATAATGTCACCCGTGGCTTTATACTTTCTTGTTAATGTGACGACCTACGAAAAAAATAAAAATAAAAATTCCTTTGTGGCTTGCATGATATTTCTATTGGACCGGCCAGTTTGGCCTTGAACTTGGTAGGGCTCAAAGATGTCTGAATTACTTCAGTGCGTAATCTCTCCTCATTTCCTCCCATAAAATGATACTTACGTATCTGGATTTTTTTCATTGATTTACTAACTGGTTCAGGACGAAACGGCTCATTCTTCCGCGTGATTTCCCAGTTCCTTGGAGAGCGTCTTGTCTTTTCTGAGTGTTATCATCAAATAGTCAAATTCACCTGGTCTTCCTTGGCTCCCTTAATCCTCCAGGCTCACTGATGCCAACAGCCATGAGCCTGGCGTTACAAATATTTTTGGCTTCCTATTTTAGATGCGGTAATGCCTGAAGGATCTCTCCATTCTGTCTGCTTCAGTCCTGCTAGTATGTTGGCTGCTCCAGATGTCTGAACTTGGCCTTAAACCTCCGCTCTCGCTCCTTGTCACATCCCAGGTGCACTCGTTAATCCCGGTCGAAATTACTTCCCATGGTTTTCCTCAGAATGCTGCTTCCTAAGGAGTGTCGTGCCAATTTCACACCCCGACTCTTGGGGCGCAGAACAGTGCCAGGCCGGAGGCAGAGGCATTGTTGCTGTTTTCCACCAAGCTAAGCACTGGATGCAGCGCTGTACAGGACGACCTGGCTTTTGACCTCCCGTGACCCGCGGTCTAGTGGGAGAGGCACAAAACAAACACTTGTGGGTTTTGTGTCAGGCTGCTGGAACCCGCCTTGCCTGCAAGCACAGAGAGGGGAAGTGCCTGAGAAGTTTGTTTTCCTTAGAACCAGCTCTTAGCCAATGGCTGGTGCACGATGGAATATAGACACTCTGTCCCCCAAGGAGGACAACTGTGGGGTGAGACCTACCAGGGGTGCAGGGTGCCTAAACTGAAGTTACACTCTGTGGGGCTTTGTTACGATCCCACTCTTTTTGCCCTATTTCCATTTCTGGCCCTGCATCCTTACGCCTTTACTTACATGCTAAATATTTGACTTACATCGTTCTCTCAAATATCCTCATCTCAGTATTTGCTTCTGGGGAATCCAACCCGATGCCAGCATTTGTAGGTTCTTGAAGTGGTTCTGGGAAGCTGCCTCTCAAACTGAGAGTCAAGAATTGGGTCTCACAATGGCCAGATGGCAACAGAGTCCCTATTGTTTGTGATCAGCGAAGGGGTGATGACCTCTGGCTTGCGTAGCTTTCCAATTGTTGGTACTTTTACCTCTGGTGAATTTGGATGGGATACCAGTGAAAAGGGATGCACTGGGTTGTATAACAGTATATAGTTTGATAGTTACGGTAATTAAAAGAAAGGTGGAGATGTCTGGTTGCTGCTAAATTATGTATTGTAGAAAGAAAATACTGTACATTGGTTGGCCAATTACCACTTCACGGGGGAGGAGGAGATCAAGAATTCTGTTTCTGTTTTATAGATGTTTAGTTTGTATCCAAGGGAGATTTCCAGGGTGTTTATGTGTCTGCAGATGGAATCAAAACTAGAGATATAAAATGTCACATCACCGGGATATGCATGGTATTTGACACAATTTGTGTAAACCAGAGTTCTCAGTAACTGGTAACAGAGACCATTGCAAGAAGCGAAGAGTATTGAATGGACGCTGAGCAACTCACAGAATTGCCAGAAAGACAGAACAAGGCTCAGGCAATTGTCATGAGCAAAGAAGGCTGGGAGATGGCCATGACTGCACAAACAAGGCTAATGCCATAGATCCTTTCCATCACTACACAACTTGATGTCTCAGCTTGCCCAACCCCCACTTCCATATCTGATTTCTGGAAGCCACTGTAGGAACCTCTACTGGTGCCCCGGATGATAGATGTGCAGCCAGCATCAGAAAGGATTCCGTACCAACTGTTTCTGTGTCTCACAAGCTCTAAACACTTTTGGACCAGCCTAGGCCATGTGTCCACGTGTCACGCATCAGCCACCATTAGGGTAGGTACCTTTTGAAGCTTAGGGGAACACTGTTGACCTTCAACCATGCAGTTGCGTCACCACGTAAGTTCATTTGCTTTCTGTTGCCGAGTCCATTGTATTGGAATACAACAATTTGTTTCTATCTTAAAATATCCTTGTCTTCAGCAAGTTCTTAACGGTTTCTCCCTATGTTTACTTTTGGAAGGTTTGTAGCTTTCGATTTTACATTTTAGGCTTATGATCCATTTTGAGAAAATTGTCTCCAGGGTATGAAGTAAGTGTTGACATTCTTTTTCTTTTGCTACATAGCTATCTGGTTATTCTACCACTCTTTGTTGAAACAACTCCTTTCCCCGTTGTATTTCCTTAGCACATACATTGAAAATCAAATGACCAGATATGCGTGGAACTATACCTAAGACTTTTATTGTATTCCTTTGAGTGATATGTGTGTACATTTGGAAATACCACCCCGTGTTTTTTTTAAAACCTTTTTTTTAACGTTTATTCATTTTTGAGAGACAGAGAGAGACAGAGCGCAAGCGGGGGAGGGGCAGAGAGAGAGGGAGACACAGAATCGGAAGCAGGCTCCAGGCTCTGAGCTGTCAGCACAGAGTCCGACACGGGGCTCGAACTCACGAACCGCGAGATCATGACCCGAGCCGAAGTCAGATCCCCAACCGACTGAGCCACCCAGGCGCCCCCAGAAATACCACCCTGTCTTGATTACTGCAGCTTTATGGGGGAATTTTGGCCATTTTTTCTTTCTTTTTTTCTTTTAATCTTTTTTTTTTTTAATTTTTTTTCAATGTTTTTATTTATTTTTGGGACAGAGAGAGACAGAGCATGAACGGGGGAGGGGCCGAGAGAGGGGGAGACACAGAATCGGAAACAGGCTCCAGGCTCTGAGCCATCAGCCCAGAGCCCGACGCGGGGCTTGAACTCACGGACCACGAGATCGTGACCTGGCTGAAGTCGGACGCTTAACCGACTGCGCCACCCAGGCGCCCCTCTTTTAATCTTTTTAATTTCCTCTTTTTCTGGCAGTTAAGTTGTTCCACAGGTAACAGCTTCCGTTTATTTGTTTTTCAGTCTTTTTCCCCTCAGTATTTAGTTTGCATTTCCCACTGCTATGGCTTTCCATTCATTAATCTTTTACTGTCCAGTCTCTAATCTGCTATAAAGCCCATCCAGCGAATTGTCCTCTCAGATGCTGTGTTTATCAACTCCATTAATCATGTTTTAAAAATCTTTAAATTTTTTGTCATTATGTTCTTATTTTCATTTAATTCCTTGAGAATCTTTATGCCGTTTTTTTAATTTAAAATGTTTTAAAAATGATTTCTATTTAATTTTGAGAGAAAGAACACGAGCGGGAGAGGGGCAGAGAGAGAGGGAGACACAGAATCCGAAGCAGGCTCCAGGCTCCGAGCTGTTAGCACAACCTGACATGGGGCTTGAACTCACAAACTCTGAGGTCATGACCAGGGCTGAAGTCGAATGCTTAACCAGCTGAGCCACCCAGGAGCTCCAATATGTTGCGTTAATATACTTGTCTGCTAATTCTATCATCTGTCATTTCTCAGTTTATTTCTATTAACAAACCTTTCTTCTGACTATGAACTACTTTCCTGCTTCTCTTCATGTTCAGTATTTTTTGTATGATTATAGACATGGCACATGTTATGGTGATAAGTGTATGGATTTTGCTGCCGTCATTTCAAGAGCGTTGAAGTATATTTTGGCAGGAAATGTAGAGACTTGTGGATCATTTTGAGCTTATCTTTCAGCTTGTTTGAGGAGGCATGGGGTAGCTCTACAGTAAAGACTTTATCTGGGGTGTCTATTGAATGCCTCAGGCACTCGACGAGTTTTCTCCAGTTTGAGTAGTCAGACAAAATAGTTTGGGGCTTTTTCAGCTTGTGACTCTGTTGTGGCTTTTGTTTTGTTTCGAGGGAGAGAGAGAGAGAGAGAGGTAGGCAGAGGGAGAGGGGGAGAGAGAGAGAGACTCTTAAGCAGGCTCCATGCAGGGCTCGATCTCACTACCGTGAGATTGTGATCTGAGCCAAACTCAAGAGTTGGATGCTTAACCAACTGAGCCATCAAGGCGCTCCTCTCCCTTGTAGCTTTTTTTTTTCCCAGCCTTATTGTGTTTTACTATATGCAAGGTTTAACTTTACCCTGTGCACACATGACTAAGATCTCAAAGGGTCCCATGCAGTTTTCTAGAGCTATTTCTCTGAGCTTCCTCATCATCAGTACTCTGCCTTGGAGATCCATCTGCTGTCATGTCCAAATGTTAATGCCTACCTCATCCACTCAGTGGGACTGCCACGCTTTGCTTGGGCTCCCGTTCCCTGCTTTGAGACTTAGAAAGTGCTTCCAGAAGGAAAGTTGCAGTGATCACACAGCTCAGTTCATGTGTCTCCCTTCTCTCCATGATCATGGAGAGAGGTCAGTTCATTGTGATCTCATGTTTATTTTGTGACTTTTAACATTTATATTATCAATCAATTTACCAATATTTTGATAGCATAGTTATGAAATAGATCTACATGAAAATAAAATTAAGGTTTAATTAAAATAAATTAATTAAGTTATGAAATAGATCTACATGAAAATAAAATCAAATTAGTTCTCTTGAACATTCGCATGTTCTTATTAAATGTAGGGAACATTGCATTTTTTACGTTTTTGTTACAGAGTCCAGACTGAACATTCATTCTCTCTCCCAACTTTTCCTTTTCACATTCTTTCTGTTTTACTCAGTGTCTCTCTGCCTCTCTTTATTTTTACTCAAGGCTTGATTTTGTTGGTATATTTCAGCCTCTCATTCATTCATTAAATGTGACTGGAAGTGAAATTCCAGTAGAAGTTTAGCACAAACATGACTGGCTTATTTCAGTGTAAGCCCATCAACCAAAGGCGGAAAAAAATTCCAAAAAATTCTATTTGCTGGAAAATTTGCTAATAAGCTTTTGGTTACTCAAAGGCTTGGTCACAGTGTGGGGCTTGAGGGTAGGAGGCCTGGGTGGAGAGAAGACAAAATGTAATAAACACAACAGAAATTCACTGGCATCAAACTGATTGGAGTGCACTAGGAAAACAAGTTATGAGGGAACTATGAAACCCGACTTTGCACTTTGGAAAAATGGAATATTTCAGAGATGCCGATTATAAAGATTGGAGCCATAACAGTGCCCCAAAGCAAGGTTGCTGTTTCACTCCTGTGTAAGCGCTTTTTATTCTTCATTCCTAAAGAAATCTCAGTTTGCAAACAGGATGCATACCAGACCCCTCAAGGATCTCAGAACTCGATCTACGTGGAGAATTAATGCAAACACAGGCTCTTCTTTGAGAGTGACAAAAGGTTAAGCTAAAATGAAACAAAAGGTGTTTCTTTTTTTCAGGCGTATCTGTTTTCTAGTCCACTTGTTGACTCTGCCATGAATTGAAATAAGTTCGTGGTGTGTGCTTGGTTTATTTGACTTTTGATTTTAAAAAGCGAGGGGTGGATTTCAGTCTCTGAATTTGGGAGAATGCATTTGGAGTGAGGTTCTCCTAGCTTCTTGGAAGAAGTGACAGTGAAGTTGGTCCTTAGAAAAAGAGCACAGTTTCGGTAGCAAAATGGCGGGATAGAGTCCTGCCATACAGAAGGGATGGGGTCCTTCGAGACAAGTACATGGGTCGAGGGCCAACTCATTTTAGATGAGTGAGAGTGACCCTGTGGTGCAGGACAAAGGCAAAGGGGAGACAAAGTGAGAAAATTCGGCTTGTGTATGCCCCAGAGTGCCAGAACGGGGAGTTCTGTTTGAACAATTGACAATCGGTAGACACTGACAACTTTAAGTAGAACTCCACAAAGAGAACGTGGGTACACTTAGAAAGGAGGATTAAAGAACAACCAAAGTTTAAGGAGCTATTCCTCTGTGCTCTTCGTTATACAGGCATGCCAAACTCCCCATTTTACAAACAGGGAAAACAGGGCCAAGAGGTTGAAAACGTGCCAACGTCTGAACCCTCGGATCCAGGTTTGTTGAATGAACAACGCCTAAGCTTCAGTCGGGACAAGGCGAAAGACATGGCTCAGGACCAGAGATCTGGCATAAGGCACGGACGCCAGGGTCAAGGGTAACAGAAGAGATCCTCTAGCCTACGTCCAGGTAAAGCTCCTAAGTTGTATCTAATGTTACAGAAGGTGGGGCAAACACCAGAATTCTAGCTTTATTACTTTACTCTGGTTATCAAAGTTAGTAAGATTTCTGGATTATTATTACTTTGTTCTGGATTATCAAAGTTAGTAAGATTTCGGCACACTCAATAAAATACCTCTTTTATTTTTAAGTTTATTTATTTATTTATTTATTTATTTATTTATTATTTATTTATAAAGAATAAGTGTGTGAAGAGAGGAGGGCTAGAGAGAGAGGGAAAGACAGAATCTCAAGTAGGCTCCATGCCACCAGTGCAGAGCCCGGCCCAAGGCTCGATCTCATGACCCGTGAGATCACGATCGGAGCTGAAATCAAGATTGGAGGCCTCACTGACTGAGCCATCCAGGTGCCCCTAGTCTATCGTTTTTTAACTTCCTATTCCAATACACACAATGATACACAAAGTAGCGTGATCAGATATGAAAACGGACGTGTGGCTGGAAAACTTGGCTGGGATTTAAATGCTCTGAGGACCCATCATCCATCATCTGCTGGATTCCAGAGTCAGGCCCTCCAGGATGAAGAATGAGCCTGTAAATACTCTTCAAAGCGCGGAATCCCCGCAAATGAGAAGCCACTGTCTTTCTAAATGCAATAGTGCTTTGGCAGCTTGTGACTTTGGCCGAGTAAGCCTAGCCAAGAAGATTTAGTTAAACATCTAGGAGAACAGGCTGCTTCCAGCATTTAGCTTTGAACTGACAGAAGGAATTACTCACTCGCCGTCCAGATCCCGTGCACAGCGACTCAGAACCGAGGTAACGTGTTCTTAGAGATGGCCCTCAATTCTGACGACTCTTGCGAACATACCAGTCACTGTGTGTCAGATTTTGAATTGAGCCAAGATCGACCCTTATGATGGAGCACCATTTCTGCGAGAGAAAAAACAAAGCACATCAAGAGCGCCAGCGTTTTTTTGTTTTGTTTTGTTTTTTTCAAATTGTACACTCGCTTCTAGAGATGTAGCGTCTTTGGCCTCGACTTAAAAGCTGCGGTGTTGAGTCTTTTAGGAGGTGGAAGGTAATGGCTTTAGACAGCAGAAATAAACGAGAACCTCAGGAATCCTTCTGGTTTGGCACGATGGAATCCAGTGGCAACTACGCGGTATATATCTGAAAATGAGTAATAGCCTCATGAAAATGTAAGCGCACTTCCGTAGTGTGTCCTCCCCTGATCCCACGATCTTACCTGCTCTTAACCACGACGCTAGTGACCTACTCTCTACCACGCCCCCTCAGTCCACCTCACATCTTCCTAATCTTCAAGATATTGTGTATTGTGCTTCCTTTTTGGTTTTGACCAAATTTCCAGCATTTGTACTACTGGCGATTTCCTTTCTAAATTAGGAAACTCTGGAGGAGAAAGAAGGGAAAAGAAAACCCCATCCACCCCCCCCACCTTAGTCAGTTATAACAGCATTAGAGGTATTCTAAAAAATCAGCTTGAGAATGTATATTTTGGCAAAAAATCTTCGTATACAAGGCTTTATACAGCTCTTATCCTTAAAACAAATTCTTTTTTTTTAATTTTTTTTTTTAACGTTTTATTTATTTTTGAGACAGAGAGAGACAGAGCATGAATGGGGGAGGGTCAGAGAGAGGGAGACACAGAATCTGAAACAGGCTCCAGGCTCTGAGCTGTCAGCACAGAGCCCGACGCGGGGCTTGAACTCACGGACCGCGAGATCATGACCTGAGCCGAAGTTGGCTGCTCAACCGACTGAGCCACCCAGGCGCCCCTCCTTAAAACAAATTCTTAAAGAAAACCCTAATATCTATCGTTAGTGACTCCCATCGAAAACTTGAATTGGGATTGTCTGTTGTATTATGGTGTTTTTGTATTTCCTAAAGTTGTCATACTTCTAAAACTCCCCCAGAAACTGAAACAGGCTCATTTATAGCGCTTACTGTTTAAAAATAAATAACATTTTCACCTAAACTACAACATCGTGTAAAAATACCCTTGAAGGAACAAAACTTTCATTCTTCTCAATTCATTTCATTTGGCTATATGGAAAGTATTCCGCTTGGCTCATTCAAAAAATGTGCAAACCTGGCTTTGGGCACAATACTAATTTTCTAGAATGGATGGGCCAAGGCTGATCCCCGTGCATTTCTTGCGATCAGTTGTACATGGCTGGAAGTTAGACTAACAGTGATTTATAGTAATTGCCTATCATCAGTCTATGTCATGCTCACCTGAATAATCCGTCGATTGTCCCAACAATGCCCAGGGCTCCGAACCTACCTGAGATTATTTGCTTCACATGTGAGGGACTACATACCAAGTGCCAAGGTCGCAAGAATGAACCCCTGACTCCCCAGCCCCTGCCTCTCTACCTTCCACAGCAGCGAGAAGAAAAGAGTCACAGGCATGTTGAGTCACATCCACTTACTTAAGAAGTAGTCCCCTGAGAATGTGTGTCACACGGGTAGAGTGAGACGGGAGAGATCCACTAACGTGGTGTTTTTCAATCTCACCGCTACTGACATTTTGAAGGGGATAATTCTTTGTTGTAAGGGGGCTATCCTGTGCTTTGCAGCATCCTTTGATTCTACTTTCTAGAAGCCAGTAACATCCCCCCTCCACTCCCCGCATCGTGACAATCAAAAATATCTCGAGACATTGACAAATACCCTATGGGGATAAAATTTCCCCTGAATGAGAACCACTGTACTAGGGAAAAAGTAAAACTAAGCTTTCATGATTGACAGCATTGCATAATGAATGAATACATGAAGGGAACATCAGTCTATAGGATGAATAAGATAAATATTTATTAAATATACTTAAAAGTAATATATATATATATATATACACATGCATACACACACACACACACACTGCATACCTTGACACTTTAAAAAAATTTAAATGTTTATTTTTGAGAAAGAGAGAGAGCATGAGTCAGGGAGGGGCAGAGAGAGAGGGGGAGCACAGAATTTGAAGCGGCCTCCAGGCTCTGAGCTGTCAACACAGAGCTTGATGTGGGGCTCGAACTTGTGAATGATGAGATCATGACTTCAGCCGAAGTCAGACGCTCAACCGACTGAGCCACCCAGAAGCCCCATACCTTGACACTTTGAGAAATTTTTCACTGGAGGGAGAAGTAAGAAACCTTTATAGTTATGCTACTTTTGAGGCAACTGTGTTTGAAAGAAAAGCTGGAATGTGAGAACGGCAGAAGCTATTTTCTACATTGGTCCTTATTTTGACAAACTCACCAGTTTTAAATCTACCCCTCCCCCGGTTCTATAAAATAATCATAATTTTTCTTTCCCGTGATAACCTGTCAACTAGTTGAAAACGTACTACGTTGTTCTCCAGTTCCTTCCCAACCTTTTCCATCATATGAAATAGAATGTAGTTTGAAGTTCCTCTATCTTTCCCTTTCCTTTCCCCCAGTGGAGGTGCCGTCTGCTGACACAATTCCTGAATTACGATTCCCAGGACCAAACGAGTCCATTAGAAATGCTTTGGAAAGAGAAAATCTAGTAAGGACTTAAAACCTTAAAAAAAAGTTCCCACTGACAAGAATTTCAAAGGTGGTTGACTGCTGGCATTGGGTGAACTGCTCAAGGACCCACTCTCCAGCTGACCGCCTGCCCCGCATTGTTCACATGGACGCAGGAAGGAAGGTGAATGGATGTTAGCATTAGCAGTGTCTACAACGTGCAGAAGAGGAAGAGAATCTGGAAGTCTAGCAGCACACTTCAAGAGTCTAGCTCCTTGCTTGGTGACTATCTTACATGAATGACACTGTTTTCAACCATTTTGTAGAAATGATTCGACTGCAAGATGATTTCTTTTTTTCTTTTGTTTATTTATTTATTTTGAGAGAGAGAGAACAGGGGAGAGGCAGAGAGGGAGAGAGAGAATCCCAAGCGTGCCCTGTGCCGTCGCCAGTGTGGAGCCTGATGTGGAGCTCAGTCACAAACCTCAAGGTCATGGCTTGAGCCAAAATCAAGAGTCGGAGGCTCCACTGACTGAGCCACTCAGGTGCCCCCACAATATGATTTCTTTTTCACCTGTAGAGACCTCTTTCTGGCTTGAGGTCCTTGAATCCTGGAACTGTGTATTATTTGCTATCATGCCTTATCACAGACCACATTACATAAGGGATCAGTAAATACGTTTTTTAAAAATTATCAGTGTACACTAAATATGCTGTAACCTTAGGAGCAAAATTTTCACTTGCAAGTTATTTATTAGAAACTTGTCATTTACAACATGTATATTTTTCTTTCTGTTACATTGGAATTCATGTTCAGCTTCCAAAGTCCTCGAGTTCTCTAGAAATTGTACATATTTTGCGTACATGTGCATTTATTTAAGAAGTTGAACTCCTTATACAATATAGATTTTTCCAAAAAAAAAATAAAGGATAAATGGAAGATCAAGGGAAAAGTACTTTAAGAGGAGGATTATTCTCAGGAAAACTGGACAATCAGAAAGGACCTGTGTTGGAGATTTCTGTTTCTTCCTATGATCCAAAAAAAAAAAAAAAAGTTTCAGGAATCTATCTTTATTGGATTATAGGAACAAAATCATGGGCTCTGGAGACACTCTACCAATATTAAAATGGTTTTGTTCTTTCACGAGGAGGAAGATACAATATCTAAGAGTCTTTTCTTTTCTTTTTTTTCTTTAATTTTTTTTAACGTTTATTCATTTTTTGAAAGACAGAGTTCGACTGGTGGAGAGGCAGACAGAGAGAGAGAGAGAGAAAGAGGACACAGAATCTGAAGCAGGCTCTAGGCTCTGAGCTGTCAGCACAGAGCCCGATGTGGGGCTCGAACTCACGAATCATGAGATCATGACCTGAGCCGAAGTCGGACGCTTAACTGGCTGAGCCACCCTGGCGCCCCTCCAAGAGTCCTTTCTTAAAGCTCCCGACCTAGAGTTGTATGGGTGGCTCATTCATTAGGCACTCGACTTCAGCTCAGGTCGATCTCACAGTTTGTGGGTTTGAGCCCCACACTGGGCTCTGCGCAGACAGCTCAGAGCCTGAAGCCGGCTTTGGTTTCTGTGTGTGTGTCTCTCTCTCTGTCCCTCCCCTCCTCTTGCTCTCGCTCCCTCTCAAAAATAAATAAACATTAAAAAAATTTCAAAAATATATAAAAGAAAAAGAAAAAAAAAAGCTTCTGACTCATTTTCAACAGTACATACCTTTTAAAATCCGTGCTGATGGATTTATATACTGATTCATCCATAATCTGACTGGTCCCCTGTAGGACCAATGACAGAAGAACTGGTAGGATTAGGAGTGACGTCTGTCCCTTTAAAGGAATGGGAACTTGATCATTGCATTACAGATAGTTGAATTAATGTGCTATTTATAACTCCTAAACAGCTCATTTTCTGAGTCCTTATTCTCCTAAAATAGAGGGGCTTTACTGGCTCTCGAAATGACTTGAAGGTGATTGAACAATTTATTACGCTATTGCATACAGCTGGCTTAATATACTTTGGAAAATAAAGGTTTATTATTTATGTAAGTCCACATGTACCACTGATACCAAAACCTGTCTTTACAACATTAAATTTGGGGCCTTCTTAAGTCAGGCACTTGTGGTCCCATAGAACGTTTCAGACATGTTGAAATGTTATTTTAGGGAAAGGCATGCAGATTGGGAAAACAGAACAAAAAACAATAAAAATCAATTCATCTTCCCCACCCAACCCGGGAGACTCTCCAGAGTCAGGGCCGGTACACCAAGTTAATTATAAGACTATGCGACTCCTTGTCTGTAGCTTGCTTATTTTATACAGAAATAAATATAAAGGGTAATGATTTCCACTTGCTCGTTCACTCTTATGCCTCTCTGATTCTGAACAGTGTTATTTCTGAAACAAAAACCTCCATTTTTATGTGTGTAGAAATGACAGGTTAGCCAGAAAAATTAACCTTAAAGGTTGATTAACCAAACTTCCAAAAATGGCATATTGTACAATCTCTTAACTTTTGGAAGAATCAAGAAGAGGTCTTTGATTATTGCCAATTCACACATAGTAAAAAAAAAAAATGTGTTTGTTTATTTGAGAGACAGACAGAGCATGTGAGCAGGGGAGGGGCAGACAGAGCATGTGAGCAGGGGAGGGGCAGACAGAAAGGAAGAGAGAGAATCCCAAGCAGGCTCTGAACTACCACTGCAGAGCCCTACATAGGGCTCGACCCACGAACCGTGAGATCATGACCTGAGCTGAAGTCAAGAGCCGGATGCCTAACCAACGGAGTCACCCAGGCACCCCACATGTTGAAATTTGTAATTAGTTGTGTTAAAATTGGATATTCTGGAACTTCCAAGTCTCAGCCCTAAGAAGGCTAGTAGATTCCATTTGGTACTCTGGTAACACCCGCTCTTGGAACCCAGAACCATCTTGTAAGAAAACTCACAACTTGGTGAAGATACCACAGGGAAAGGCCTAAGACTGCATAAAAAGGGAAGGGCAGGGCTGACCCTGACCTTCTGAATGCACCTGTCAAGACACTAGGTGTGTGAGTAAACCTATCTTGGCCCCTCCACTCCAGTCCAGCCTGATGCATCTCACCAAATGACCCCAGTTGACCTGTGGAGTAGACATATTGTTCAACTGAACCCTGACTCACAGAATCATGAAGTTCAATAAACACCCGTCTTAAGCCACTAAGTTTGGGGATGGCCTGTGAATAGCAATATATAATCAGAACATTCTTATTAAAATTTTAACTTATTTGATGAAAACCTCTACATTTATTTATGGCAACAAGGGATTTCTTAGCCGCACTTTGGAAAACATTGCTGCGGGCAGATTTTCCCATCCATCCGCTCCTATCTCTTTGAAACCTGTTTGTGCTTGTTCTTATCACTGTGATTCTGACTTCGCACCAAGATTTTAACTAATTCTGTCCTTGAGTCTGAGTGTATATATGGACCTATCCTCTAGCAGCCCAAGTGACTCTATGTCAGTTAGCTTAAATGGGAGTCTCATTCCACAACTTTGTGCGAGTTCTAGTAACTCAGATTCTGTGTTTGTCCTGTGTTCCCCCCTTGTATTCTAGCCCCAATAACTGGGTCTTAACCTTATTCATTCCACTTAAGCGTCTAACCTAATAGCCTTTCTCATAATCCCTTGTAGATTGGGATCCTTCCTTGTTTTCACCTATGTTCTCATTCTCTGTAGGTACCATAAAAATTGTCACACATTTAGCAGCTTAAAGCAACACCAATATATTATCCCACAATCTTATCAATGTCTAGGCTCAGAGCATGGCTGCGTTTTTGAAATGAGCCCACCTACAAGTGATTAAGAAATACGCTTTCCTGCTCCCCAAGATTTTGAGGTTTTCAATAATGAATAACCACCGCAACAAAAGTCTGTACCTGCAATTCGAGGCCAACCCTGACGAAGGCTGAAATAGGGAGACAAGGTGCTGTGGGCATCTGGAGGTGAAAAGAGAAACCGAATATTACAGCCGAATTCATGAATTCATGTTAGATGTGGCCCTGGGGCTGCTCTGTATCTTTCTCTATTTCTAGGAACGACCCAGGTGGTTGATCATTCTGAGATTTGCTTCTTTTCACCTGGGAGATGGACACGGAGGGAAACTGAGAAAAATAAAGGTGCACCTTTTGCTTGTGTCTGCGTCGGGACACGTAGTCATTCGTTCTGTGGGAAGATAGGAGTTTAACTGAGCAGACAAAACAATGAGCTATCCAGAAAGATTCCCACAGAACCCAGGAATTATGGATGATTTGGACTTTTCCAGGGTCTATAGTGCCGTTTCTAATCATCTTTGTTCACTCCACTCCTGATCCAAAAGCACCCCTCAGGACCACTTTTATGCCTGTGACCTTGTCTGAACCAGCTCATTATTAGCTGTGAAGGAGACTGTAAGGTTAAAAACTGCATTTTTTTTTAATTCTTCCCAGCAATTTATTAGTTTTCTAAATCAAATTCTCTTTCCTCTCTCTTTAAACAACAGTCCTTTGTACACTTGGAGCACTTGCCTCTTTTCTTGCTGCTTGTCTGATTCTCCATAGTTTCCTTGCTGTTTTTATTGGAATTTCAGGACTACTCTTGGATTTACTCAGGGGGCCCACCACACATAGGGCATCTAAACACTTCCCTGCACTTCTCCAATCTCACACAGTCTGCCATTCACCCCATAGTCCTTCCCTCAGACTCCCATTCCATAGGGATAGAAGACTCCCAGCGCTTAAAGAGGATGAAAAGTGATAATAAATATCTAAAGTGCTTATAACAGTGCCTACACTTGGTAACAACAAAATGACCACTAACAGTTATTATAATGGGATCGTCATTACAGAGTAATATTGGGATTTTTTTTAAGTTTATGTATTTATTTAGAGAGAGGAAAAGAGCATAAGCAGGGGAGGGGAAGAGAGAGAGAATCTCAAGCAGTCTCCACACGGTCAGCCCAGAGCCCGATGAAGGGCTTGAACTCACGAACCATGAGATCATGACCTGAGCCAAAGTCAAGAGACTGGCGCTTAACCGACCGAGCCTCCCAGGCACCCCTTTAATATGCGGATCTTAAGAACAACCTTATAATGGTCATGGAGAGAAACACATGCAGGAAAGTTTGTGAGATGTTTCTCACAGGTCCTGACCCAAAGAGTTGTTCAACCAATCTTAGCAATATTATTATGGTTAAGTTTCTATACCGTCTTTTAAGAGTTTAGGTGTTTGTAATTACTTATTCAAAATCTATATACCCTGCTAAGCGGCACATTTAAAGCACAACAATTCTGAAACATTATTTGGTATATGGGAGAAATTCAACCTGAGGCACACTAAATAGCAATGATTTCAGGTTTAGAAGGAATCAGCGTCCTTAGGAACCTTAGTGCCATAAAGTTTTTTCGCAAACGGAAAGGCTTTTGCTAGTGAATGAATGTCAATTCTTTTTGAATTTCCATGTGTGCATTGTTGACTCTTTCCTTGTCTACCTAGAATAAGTTTATCTTTAAAGAAGGAAAAATGAAGGTGATTACGTTACTTGCTGTTACTAATTTAACATCAGAATTTCAATACTAGACAGACTTTAAGCGAGTGATACTCAGGTAAGAAGAACTTGAAGTAAGAATTCCAAAGTCCCGTAACTAAGGTAGAAGTACTGTCTAAGCCAAATGGAAGAAGAATGTTAGAAACTGCAGAGAGCCTAGGACTTCCTTAAGGACTTCCTTAAGACAGGGCTTGGTCCTACTCTTATGAGAAAATTAAAAATAAATGGACACTATTTTCCAACTCTAAAACATATTATATGCAGTACATACTTTAACCTAGTTTACAATTAACATTTATTATGCCCACTGAAACCACAAAGCCAATGTTTAATTTTACAGTTTGAAGTCACACATAGGGAAATGCTTTACAAAATAGGATATTGTTCCTCAACGAAAAATATTACAGTATAGGTCCCAAACGAGTCAGTTCAAGTGGTTTACCTGAATAACAGAACTGTCGTGGAATGCAGGCTACAAGACGCGGTAATGCTTTCAATAGCTGATTCAGGTTCAAAATTTGCCAAAGCGGAAGAGACATTTTAAACAAGACCCGTCTTAGTTTTCCAAGGTTTTTGGTTTTTCAACTGCATTACATTTACTGAAACATACCATCACTTCTGACAAATTGAAGATAATAAGCAGGTCACATTCTACTGCTTATATACAAAGACATGAAAATCTTCGATATTTTACTCTGGCTTGAAATCATGTTTCAAGATATGAAAATCTCCGTTATACCCACTTAGGTTTATTACCTGTCTTTACTCACAAGGCTCTTATATAGAAATCAAAAATTTGTGCCACGGCTCACGTCAAATTAAATATATTTCTGCAATCTGTTTAGTTATCTGCAGTCTATTTACAAAGCATGTGCATGATTTCCTCTAATAAACATACTAAATGGAAGCAGTGTTTGTCAACTCCTACATTGATGTCATGGCTGAGCGTGTAACGCAAAGACACCATCCGGAGACAAGATATTTTTCTTAATCGAAAGTCTAGTCTTACAAAGTCACACACAATATGCTCTCCTATTCTAATTATACTCTCAGTCTGAGGTGTTTCTAATATGCTGTGGGTTGTTAAAGAAAAGACCAAGAAAGAGTTGCCAAGGGTTTACCATGGACATAAAATATTGCAAAGCTTAAAAAAAAAAAGTCAGGCTAAATACACACAAAAGCTTGTGTATCGGAAACAAAAAGTTAGTTTGAAAGGAACACGGATGGTTTAGTAAGTGCTGAAACACGACTCCTCTAAAAGTCTGTTCCTCCAGCCTGACACTCTTCAAGTTTCGATGTCACCTTAAACATCCTGGATGTACCTATAGCTTATGTCACTGAACCCTGCTGATCAGGCTGACCTTTTGATGCATTTCCCAAACATTGAGTATCAAGTTGTGCCCCGCCTAGACCAAAAACTTAAAAGCTTTTTTTTTTTTTTGCAAATTGAAAAATCATGTAGAATAAAATAGTGAGTCCGAAGTAACATATTTGATAGTTGGTCACTGATCAATATTAGCACCTTGATAAAAATTACACTGGATGTGCCAAAAAGAAACTGAAAAAAAACATATGCGGTTTTATTTACAAATCACAGTTTTCCTCACAGTGTTAGACTTTGGATCACTCTGATGTGGCCGTGCCTTATAAGATGATGGGCCATTTGGTTTTTCATTTGACCTATGACAGTCCACATGGACCAGTTGGTGGAGCTCCAGGATAAGAACCACAGGTAGCCAATTTATCACTAAAGTGCTACTATATTTGGAAGGTGCAATTAACTGGGTTGGCTAATATGTACATTTCAGTCTTCCTCTCTTTTAAAACCAACAACTTCTAGCAACTATACCTTCATTATTTTCCCCATAAAATCTGCATTGAGAACTATGGTATCATTACACCAGAAAGACATTTGGCAGATGAATACTTTTCTGATCTGAACATCATGTGTATTTCCAGTTTCTTTATCTCACTAATGTAACGGGTTGTTTCAATATGTTCCCATGCGCTAACTGATTAGAATATAATTATGCATTATAGACTGATGTGTTTCATGATCATATAACTTCAGACGTCATTTTTCTAGTTCATGCTAGCAAGGAGGCTATTAGGGAGTTTTCTGGGTTTTTTTTCAGTGTACTAATTACCTAAAATGGTCTGTCTGACAATCTAAAACTATAGGTGCTGGCAAATGAGAAAAATGATAAAGAAAACATACAAGTTCCTTTCCTGTGTGTTTAAATGATAGACTGGCTCTATGATAGCTCTGGACGACCATTTCTATACTCATGGTTATTCATTTATTAACTTTGAAATGTTAAAAAAATATAAGGTATTTTTATCACCTCCACTTAACCATAAATAGATCAGTAATATTCACCAATCCTCAGCCATAAACTATTAGCAAAATTTGGCCATTACTAAATCCAATCTAAGTCATACACAAGTCCTGGACTTCATTGAATCTGGCTGCTGTGCTCAACCTAAACCATTACAATGACCTTGTTATTAAGGAATGAGTCAGTGGGGGAAACATCAGAGCCAGAGACAGATCTGGTCAGTTGAATATCCAAGGGTGCTTTGCCTTATTACTGTGACCAGACTGAAATCATAGTCAGAGGCAAGCTGATGTGATTAAAGATGTCCTTGCTTGTCCCAAGTCCTATTTTCACTCCGTGAGATTCATTAGTAGTACAAAGTGACATTCTATCAACGGAGACCCCATATTTGTAGCAACGTTCATGATTACTAGTATTTAAATCACTTAAATGCAATTTGTTTACTCTAACTATAGGATCCCGCCAATGCTAGAGAATAAATGGTATTAATTTTTAAGGAGTGCTTTTAAAGCAGCAAAGGACAGTATTTGGTTTTATCATCACTGATAGCCCTTGGGACATTGTGTGCACACAAATTTCACGTATCAACAGCTCCCTGTCCGCCGTTTATCACTGGTATCAGGGGTTCTGAACTGTGTCTTAGCTTCTGTGGGAAGCTTCCAGGCTATCTATACACCAAGTTGAGAACTCAGGCTTCAGTTGCTTGAATAAGTGTTTTTCTTATCTGTGACTTGGAAAAACTAGTATTAATGAAACCCAACAGACTTATTAATGTAACTACAAGTAACGAATACCACTAGTCAAGAAAGAGTAAGTTTAAAACTTCCTTAGAGAGGAAGACTACAGTATCAGAATAAGGATACGTGAGGAATATATACATATACGCCTGTTTCACGCAGAAAGCCTTCTGTAAAAAAATACAAAAGCAACCAGTGCTGTATATTATGTAAACTCACAAAGTGTACTTTATACACAAACATGAAGCATAAATTAAAAGTAGGACAACAGCAAAACTTTTTAAATATAGAATTTGCACATATTTTTGTTAAATAAGAATAAATACTTTTATCACACAAATTCACATACCAGTCGCAAAAACAATAAATTACATTTTTTTTTTCAGTGCTGCAACTTTATTTTTGTTTGTGATTAATCCCTTCATTCTTAGTTTCATGGGATAAAACTGTTTCCACAGGAAGGCAAAGGACGTTGAATTTACTGAACAAATTAAAACAATGCCCTGAAACCTTTATACAACAAGGCAGGGCTTAATTTGGCCTTTTCTGTTCCAGAAGAAAGGGATGTCATTTTCTTCTGGGCTCCCTTTATTTAGTGACACTGAATCCGGAGCGTTTAGTTTTGTGGGATTAGATTCTTACTATCCTGAGTATTTTCAGACAAACTTTTTTCCTCAAGGAGCCTCAGCATCGTGAATCCTGGACTCTTCATTCACGATGCAACTATGGAAAGGGGAAGTGCATAGTCCAACATTAGACTGGACTGAATTAGATTTTCATTATAGGGGATTTTCCCTTTATCATTCCTTTTATCTATTGAACACTCCATTTCTCTGAATTTCAGTTTCCAGTCTGTATCGCTTTTCTCAGGAGTTTAGACAGACATACATTCCTCAGTCAAACTATTGATACTCGTCTGAAAAAACTAAAGAAAACTCCTTAAAAGCACGGAATAGTGGTTTATTCCTTTTAAGCTCTCTAGGATTGTTTCAATGAGAAGTAGAAAACTTCACTGTTTGGGGGGAAAATAAATGATAAATCATACTAAAAAAAATATGAATACAGTATAGAGAAGTAGAGTAGGAGACAAACATGGCTGCCCTTCAATTATTTTTTTTTCATGCTGCTATGAATATAACAACAAAAGATAAAAACAAATTTTGTCCCAGTTGAGTTACTTGATGAAAATTATTTTGAAAACTGGGAAAAAGTCACGTTGGCCCGGCTATTAATTCTTTTGGAATAAATAGTCAAATAGTCGGTATGATTTAAAATTCTTTTCCGAGTGATTTGAATAGCATTGTTTCCTGTCCCTGATATCTGGTGACCTCCATCAAATGTAGGTGACCAGCTCTATAGAGGACTCATTTCTCTAATGAATAATTTATTAAGAGTAAATGACCATGTCTAAAGCAAAGTCAGTCGATGAAAAGCCAAAGGATGGTTAACAGTTTTGTAAAACGTTATTTTGTTTCACCAAATAATTTCTTAAGAAAATACTTAAAACAGTGAGACCTCCATTCTCCTCACCCACTGAAATCAATGTGATCTAGCAAGATCAATTACATAATTATTTTATATTAAAAATATTTTCTAATAAAAATAAACTCTGGTGAGCTTTAAGGGAACTCAAACAATTGTCCCCTAATATCTTTATATGCAAATCTCTAATAATAGGCACATTTGGTATGATTATTATAAAGTTTCATATGAAACAATTGACTTTGTAATCTATCATAAAGAAAAAGAAATCCCGATGAATTTGAACACCTTGGATTTTCTGAGCTATGGGGTAGAGGGGTGCAGTTGACCGTTTAAAAAGAGATTTTTAGGCAGTCAATTGTAAAAAAAATTCCATATCTAACACCCAAACGTACAACCTACCTAGGCAGGCTATGGAAACAGAAGCAACAAACTTCTCAAAAATCGTCCCGTTTCATCAAACACTTACTGGTACAACCAAGTGCTTTCCAACTGGGAAAAATCTTACGGACAGTATCAGTATACTTACTTGGATTAAAAAAGACAATGCAAAGAATCACTGCCTGTATGGTGTGGAAACAGTCTTATTAATATTAACCACTATTTTTTTTTTCCTTTTGCAAGAGCCACATATATGATAATCACTTCTAGATGTGGCTAACGCCAAAGTGATCTTTAATACTCCTATCAAACTAAATCAACAAGTACAAAACATTGCGGGTCTTAACAGAACCCTTGAACAAAACATACAAGCGAAAACAAATGCATTTTCAAGGCTGGCTGGTAAGAGGTATACCAGTGTTGAACGTGTCGGATGCGATTAGAAAACTCTCTGCCGTGTGTTTTGTACGAATGTTACACAAGGTAGGACATTAGCTGGAAGCCTCTGAAAGGGCAAGCGGTGTGAAGATATAAATCAAAAATTTATATTTGTGTGTTTTTCTGCCTTTTAAATTCTAACATGAGGAAACTAGTGTTTAGACTCTTGAATACGCCTAACATACACACACGCAAACACTACATCTACATCCTAATTATGCATTCATTTGGCTGACTGCCTGAAAAAATACAGGCAGTTGACGTTTAAGTAAATGGATCGGTGTATCTATTTAAATGACCAGCTACGCGGAGATCCTTTTCCTTTTTAGAATTTCGCAGAAGATGCTTCCTGTCAAAACGGTTTTTGACTAAAATCTCATCTCCTGTAGTCTGAAAGTATGTGAAATCTTGTGAAAACAGCAGCAGGTTCTTAATTTCCAGTAAATCATCCACAGCTCTTTCTGGAAACTGGAAGGAGTTGAAATAGCTGCAGACCTACTTTGGTCAAACATTTTTTTATAGAAATATATATATATATATTTTTTTTTAATAGAACCAAGTGATATAAAGTGACATACCAAGGGAGAATGATTTACAAACAGTAAAAATAAGCTACTGTGTATTATGGATGAAAATGATTATGATGCCTTTGAAGACATTCTATAAGAGGTAGGTGACAAAGGGGAGACTGTTCTGCTATCTTCAAATGTCCCCTGATTCTACATTCACCAGTGTTTTTTCATTCTTGTAGCCCAGGGGATGTTCAATAACTCCCAAGTTTTTCTGTATTCCAAGGTCACTACTGTCGCACGAAGCAGTGCACATCTCCATTTGGTCACAGAGAGCAGATTCTGCCCATAATTAGACTCCTGTTGACAATGACATTGAAGCGTGACTTTCTGTGCTTCAGGTAGACCTCTTGTTTACCACGATTGATCACCACCATTTGCCACGACCGATCAGTGATGAATCATCCAGTTAGCTCTGCGTAAGCTCATGACCACAGGCTAACATTTCTTTAGCAAACATTGCTTAAACGCAGAAGGCCTCTGGGAGAGAAGGCATCCCTTCGCTAACTTCCGGTTTGCATCCTGGCACTGGACCGTCCGGGTGTGCCAGCCCGTGTCACAGGTCCTGGAACAGGCGAGCCATGGGCCTGTCACCCACTGCAACTGTGGAGTGTGTGAGCCCACTTTATTGCTGCCGTGGCTAGTGACAGAGTTTACTTTTTGGGTGGACTTCTTGGGAACGAAAAAGCTGTAGCGGACATCTAATGCTTTAGTTGGATCTGTTGCAAGAATCTGCACTATTAGAATTTCCTTCGTGGCTGAGTAGCCCATCCCGTGCAAGAAGTCATCCCTGTGGCTCCAACCACTGTAGTTCATGACTGTTCCATTGATGTCGATGATGGTTTCCGAGGTGGAGATCATGTACTTCCCATTGATAAGGTACTCACCATTTTTCTTCTTCAGGGCTAAGTAGGCAGTGAATCGAGTCTGGTCTTTGGCTTTGAACTGTCGGACTTTTATGTGGGTTGCCCCTTCGGGGATCCTCACCACATCAGTGTAACCCTTACTGGAAGCAGGAATGTCCACAGAGGAGAGAGAGGGAGAGAAAGAAGGAAAAATAAGTAAACACTTAGTAAACGGATAAACAAATACGAGTTCTCTAAAAGTCTTACCTTATCTTCACACGTTTTAATGTAGTGAAGAGATTAGTTTAAAATTGGCTTCAAAAATTAGTTTCCTTATAACAAAATAAAATTGTGAGTAGACTATGAGAGTATATACATTTTTATTGTGATGTTCAAAATTAGGATGATGTCAACAACCTGCCTTCGTTTTAAAACGTACACCAACTTTATTTAGATTTTCAAACACATTGCACACTCTTACCAAAGCCTATCATCTTTACAAAGCTCCTTTATGTTCTTTTGTCAGAAAATGGGATATGTGTAAATACTAACAAAAATCCGCCCTCAATCTCATAGAAACATTTAAATTAACGAGTCTCAGATTTGTCCGCAGACTAAAATCACGCAGAGGTCTTTTAAAAATTTAAATCCCCAGACCCCACACCAATTAAATCCCATCTGTCAGGATGGGAAGAGACAGCAGGATTTTGGGAGTCGTTCCAAATGTGCAGAATAGTTGGGGAACCACGGATTTAACTGCTGAACTAGAGACACAGTAGAAGTTCTGTTTCTATTTCTACTAGAACTCTGGATTATTTGAGCGGAACACCATTGGAATGTAAAATTCTGTAAGTGGGTAACCATCGCTGACTAGTATCATCAAAACAAAAAAAAAAAAGTGAATCTTTGATGCCATAGCAAATTTCCTCAAATGCTGTGTCCATGAAACTTACGACAGATAAAGTGAGGCTATGTGATGGGTGACAAATCAGGTAGGTCTCGAACGACCCATCATATGCTCCAGAATATGGGCAAAGGCATCAATATCTCTAATATCCACAGCTTTTGAAAAAGGCCAGGACAGAAATGCTAATTGAGCACCAAGAGACTCTACGTGTAAGGAGTCATCTTTGTGAAAATCTCTGCCTCCATAAGTAATTTGATAATAAGGTCCCCATATGTTTTACTTTCTTAGTTATTTGAATAGAAACAAATTGCCCGTGTAGTGTGGTGTGTGTGAAATTTAATGATCTGCTGCTAAATTCTTACTCAGGTTGAGAGGTTATGGGGCAACTAATTTGTACCCTGAATATCCCTAAGGTATTTGCCCTGCCCAGGCATGTCCTCTGAATCCAGAGAGGGGCTCCTCCCCAGGGAAATCCTTTTGTGTGTTGGGAATCTGATGGACAGCGACTGCCACTTTCCATTGTGTTGGGAGAAAGAAGATGCAAGGCTGATGATACTGCTTACCCATCCAACTGGACTCATTATTTTTATTTTTGTAATACATTTTGCCTTAGAATTTGTTACGGGACTTACTTTTTTTGAAATACCTAGGATCAAGAGATCATAGGCAAACCTACCGTGGCCTGAAACATAACCTGGAGGGGTGTTGGGGAGGATATCTCGTCTTACGTAGGAAGCATATAAAGTGGAGGTATATTAAAGTATTTGAACAGGTGCACTCCAGAGCCGGTGGCAGTGCTGGGCTCCAAAGCCATGGCCCCTTACTCTTACTTTATGCTCCTTTCCCAACATCCCCATGTGCGACACCCTTACCTCTGCCAGTCATACTTTATAACCGTTACAGGAAAATACGTTCTGATTATATACAGAGTTTAAGTGACGCCGAACAGGATGTCAAGAAAATAAAGAATGAAGGGTAAGGGAATCAGGTAGGCGAGCTTTTTTGTTTTGTTTTGTTTGTTTTTTTTTGTTTTAAATCCTTATTCCTTAGCGTTCCTCATATTCGTGAGAATCAATTGGGATTATCAGCCATTGCAGGAGGTCTTGAGACTGACCTTCCCAAGGCAGCGGGAGGTAGGAGGCTTAGTGCCTTGATTTCTTAGCGCCTCAATAAAATAGGATTCTCTTACTCTCCTGATGCTGAGCAAGAGGAGGACGGAGCTGCCATTTACTGAGGTGAGGAACATTGAGGGAGGAGTGAATTAAGATTAGGGTCGTATTTGTCAAGAGGTGTGAGTTTGCTGAAATATTTTAATATGCATCATCTCCTTTGATGCACACAGCAATATTAACTTGCAAGATAATTACTATTAATTCCATTCTACTCTCACGAATTCTGATTGTAGGGGTTCCTGGGTGGCTCAGGCAGTTAAGCATCCGACTTCGGCTCAGGTCATGATCTCACAGATCGTGAGTTCGAGCCCCGTGTCGGGCTCTGTGCTGACAGCTCAGAGCTTGGCCCCTGCTTCAGATTCTGTGTCTCCCTCTCTCTTTGCCCCTTCCCCACTCGTGCTCTGTCTCTGTCTCTCTCTTTCCCCAAAATAAGTAAACATTAAAAAAAAAAGAATTCTGATAGTAAAAAAAATATAAAAGCGACTCTTCAAAGATCACATGATGTTCGTCACTGAGTCAGAGCTTGACTGTCAAGATTTCAGCTCCAAGATCAATGTCCTTTCTCATATGTCACATTTGACCAAGGTAATTTATCTGGAATAGTTCAACAGTCCTATCACACAATATAATCTTGGTTAAATCAACTGACAAGCTGTTGTGTCACCCACCACTCGTCGCTACTGTGAATTTCTTCATCTTTTCATGTGACAATGAACATGCAGATGTTGGTTGTCAATACAGAGACAAAATGCTAAATTTAGTACCTTAAAAAGTGGCTTCTAAGCTTATGTAGGAAAAATGCATAGCATATAGTACATAAGGTATTTTATTTCTTATTTGATTCTTGAACTTCTTCCCTTCCCCTTCCTTTTTTTTTTTTAAACAAGATAGCCTTCTCATCTTATGACCTAAGGCATAGCCTTTGCTTTAGCATTTAACAACTCTGCAAAATTAGATAAGCCCTACACTTTCAGAGTCCCAGTTTCCTCATCTGTAAAACAAAAAGGTATACTTCATCATTTCTAAGGTGTCTTGTATATATTTGCAATATATACAAATGCAGTATGTAATTGACATGCAGGGAATTTTACAGAGATGGCTCAATACAGTCCGATGAATCGCTAGCAAACAAGATTAGTAATGCATCTTTTAACTCAGAATAGATTCTGCAGACATACAATTTTTTTATTATATCAAAGATACTTTCCAGTGGTTCATAATAACATGGCATGTGACTATTTTAATAAATCCTTATTGTTCATCGGGTTTGCATATTACCTGCCGGTAAAGACAATACAGCACACACATCAAGAATGCATGCGTACCGGGCCGACACTACTCAGCGAAAGAGTGGTTTGACAAAGGGGAAAGACAATCCTGCATTCCAGCAGACTTTTTAGCCTACTCCGTCCTCCTAGCTGATAACATAGTATTTCATGCCAAAAATTGGGTACTTTATTTTTATCATTTTTTTAAGTTTATTTATTTATTTTGAAAGAGAGACAGTGAGCAGGGAAGGCGCTGAGACAGAGAGAGAAGGGGAGAGAGAGAGAATCCCGAGCAGGCTCTGCACCATCAGCGTGCAGCCCGATGCGGGACTCGAACCCACCAACCATGAGATCAGGACCTGAGCCGGAACCAAGAGTTGGGCGTTGAATGGACTGAACCACTCAGACGCCCCCCAAAAACTGGATACTTTATACATTTACATACTTAAAACAAGAGCATAATCAAGGACCATGACAGGAAGCAGACATTACTGCATATATTTCTTTATAGAGAAGATTTAAATCTGCAGAAGTCACTATAAAATGGGATTGCTGTCTCCACCATCGCAGTTAACTTACAGGTCTTCTCAAGAAAAATACAGCCTAATGAAAAATCCTTTGTAAAATGAAATCGTTATGATGCAAACTGGCCATCCTTCCCTAAATTATGCTTCCGAAATAAGGAGATGCTTCAGAAATAGCGAGATGGCTAGCAGGGACCCCACCGACTTTTCCTTCTGGGTGTTCCCACTCTGCAAGACCTTGACCCTGATCAGAGCCATTGCGGTTTATTTGCCACCAGAGGCACCAGGAGCTCCGGCTCTGCAACCAGAGCTTTCTCATCTCCCTCCCCGGTTCTCAAGTGGACCCTATGTTACTGGAGCCATGCTGGACCCCTCCACGGATGGCTCGTGACGTAGCATGAGTCACCCTTTCAGTTTCTCAAGGCTAAAGCTTTGTCCCATGCACGTAAGGGCAAGGGTTCTACCCCCTCACCTTTTTTTATTGAAGGTCCCGACCACCTTGGTGCAACTGGAGTTGTCTCCCCCGCACACTGCGCACTTGTCATACTGCAGCCTGGAGCCGATGATGCCGTCACAGCCAGTCCGGACACACTTCCCCCGGACGCACACGGAGTTACTATACGGCCTGCATTCGGTCCCATCCGTCACCTGAATAACGAGGCTCACGTTAGCGGCGGGAGATACTTGTGGGCAGGTGGTTTGGTTTGCACGGTAAGAGAGCAAGTCCTAATTCGTTGAGTTTTGAGTTTGATCGGGACACTACATCGAAAAATGAACAAACAACCGAAAAAGCATGGTTCCCAGGAGTATCTACCCGAGACATCCTCGACATATTGGCAGAAGGAAGACCTGAGATAAATCTTGGTTATGCACTTTCTCTCTTGAGCCTAATTCCAAATGTGCCAGGAGACCCAAGGTCGTCCTCTCCCTTTCTGTATCCCGAGCATGTTCCCATGGTATCGTCTCGCCTTTTTACATTGCTAGAAACGATCGTTTCACTTCGCATGTGGGACGTGTCCCTTGTGCGGAAAATGAGCAAGCTCAAGATGGCAGAGATCTGGGGCGCCTGGGTGGCTCGGTCGGTTGGGCATCTGACTGCAGCTCAGGTCACGATCTGGCGGTTTGTGGGTTCAAGCCCCGCCCTGGGCTCTGTGCTGACAGCTCAGAGCCTGGAGCCTGCTTCGGATTCTGGTCTGCCCCTCCCATATTCATGCTCTGTCTCTCTCTGTTTCTCAATAATAAACATTTTACAAAGTTTAAAAAAAAAAAAGATGGCAGAGATCCTTCTTGGTGGCATAACTGTTACTCTAGTGATGCATTTGAAAGTCTACACTTGACATCCAAACCTCCTTGTGGTTGAAAAGCATGCCCTATGGTGTGTTGAACCGTTAGATATTGAAATAGACACAAACATATTAGTGCAGAAAAGGAGTCTGGGGAAGTCAGAGCAAAGTACTTACTAGAAGATACTGAATACATTTGGAGTGAAGGAATCACACCCAAAAATAGTATACATTTTAAAAACTAGCTATAAAATAGTATGAATATGCACTCTGTGGTTTGTGCATGTGAGCGTATATAAATAGCATATGTAGTCACATGTATAAATAAACTTGTATTTTGCATTTGGGTATCTACTACTATTTTCATATATGTGTGTGAGTATGTGAGTGTGTATATGTGTGCAAAGTGTAGTGGGGTATACTTCAGCAGACCCACAGGTCTCCAGATGGTGGCATTTCCAGGTGATCTTATTTGTCACAGTTTTTAAATGAAATTGTATTATTATTTTTTTTCTTAAAATTTTTTAATTTCTTTTTTATTTATTTTTTGAAGGAGAGAGAGAGACAGACCGTGAGCGGGGGAAGAGCAGAGAGAGAGGGAGACAGAATTTGTTTGAAGCAGGCTCCAGGCTCCGAGCTGTCAGCACAGAGCCCGACGCGGGGCTCGAACCCACGAACCGTGAGATCATGACCTGAGCCGAAGTCGGACGCTCAACCGACTGAGCCACCCAGGCACCCCGAAAATGTATTATTTTACAATGAAAAGAGAAAGTATTTTCAAAATGACTTAAGGTGGATGTTAACTTCTGTTTTCAGTAATATGTCACACATATCTGAAGGCCAATTTCAGAGGTAGTTTTAAATGCAGCACCTGTTTACAAATTAGATAAACAGTATTTTAAATTGCTGCATACCATTCACTGTGAGAAATAAAACTGTTGGTAACTTAGCAAATGCTTTCCTGTGAAAAATGAGGGATCATTTCATGCACATATATAACGCGTCTAACTACAGGGATATGAATTCATATTATGGGTGTAAGACATTTAACAGTCTGGGTCAGAGATGATGATCTTGAAACCGACCTTCATGAATCACCAAAGGAATTCTTTCTTTTTTTTTAAATTTTTTACAATGTTTACTTATTTTTGAGAGAGACAGAGTATGAACCGGGAGAGGGGCAGACAGAGAGGGAGACATAGAATCTGAAGCAGCCTCCAGGCTCCGAGCTGTCAGCACAGAGCCCGACACGGGGCTCCAACTCACAAGCCGCGAGACCATGACCTGAGCCGAAGTTGGACGCTTAACCGACTGAGCCACCCAAGGTGCCCCGCCAAAGGAATTCTTAATTAAACAATGGAAAAATAGAAAGCTTTCTTGCTTTCTATTTCTAGTTGTTTTCTAGTTGTTTCTAATTGTTTCTAGTTGTTTCTAATTCTAGTTGTTTTCATGCTTATTTTGAAGCTAAAGTCAAACCACACCTCCCCTGACGGAGAGCTACACTTTTCAAAAGTAGCTTTTGAAATATTGACTTGTTTTGTTTGTACAGAATAATTTCTTGTTCTTTGTGTAAGGTTTGAGAACATAGACCTTCTAGAGATGAAAAGAAAACCCTCCAAAATCTAGCCACCCCAGGAATAATGACTGTTTATATTTGGTAGCTCTAGGTTTTATTCTACCAAATAATCTCCAGCAAGGCTCAACTGCTTCTGGACAGGCGGTGGGCAGTTACCTTTGGAGAAAACACCACGTAGTAACCAGTCCCCTTAGCTCTGCAGGTCAGTTTGCACACATCCCCCAGCAGGACACCTGCGTATTTGGGGACCCATTCCACAAATGTCTTGACTCCTTTCGCATCAGACTGATATCCATTTTTGGCCTCACACTGTTCGTGACGGAAAGATTTCCCTAAAAAACAAACAGGTCATGTGATTACTTTACTCTGAACCTAAGACATAATCTTGTGCTTTTAAATAATTTTCAGGAGAAGGCGCAAACTTCTTTCTTTGCGAGCCTCTTGACACACAAGGGTGGAAGGGTTTTATCTGTACATGGAGTTGAAAACGACCATTATTTTCTTCCTACTGTCTGAATACCGAGTTGCTTTTAATAACCATTTAAAAATCACTCATGCATCTGTTATTAATTCGCACACTGGTGGAACCGTGAAGTACAAGATTAATACTCTATTTCTCTAGCCTCCTTTATTTATTACTGCTAGAATACATATTACGAGTCGCACAAGGTGGGTTGCTGACACTTGGGAGCAGCGTACCGTTGGGTGGGCAGGGCGTGACGCTGCAGGAACGGTAGATGGCCCTCTTCCCCGTGCAGTAGCGACCACTGTTTCTGGGTGCGGGGTTATTGCAATGGCGATAGGCAAACTGCACTCCTCCCCCACACGAGCGAGAACACTGGCCCCAGGGCCCCCAGGATCCCCAGTTGCCATGGCTTGATGTCTGAAAGAGAAAATAGAAAATATTTCTAACTCAGAAAGGAGAAAAACATTCAAGACGTACACTTGGAAATCATCTGCATTCAATGACATAATGGAAACCGCATCCCAGGTGTAAATTTTCACTGAGTTGGGCATGGTCACAGATATTGGGCGTTCTGGAATGACAGTGCAATTCCAATTCTAAGCAATTCCTCTTTTCTGCTCCCTGCCGCCCAGTGGCACTAGGATCTGAATGTTTCC
This sequence comes from Lynx rufus, assembly GCF_022079265.1. Classification (NCBI taxonomy): domain Eukaryota; kingdom Metazoa; phylum Chordata; class Mammalia; order Carnivora; family Felidae; genus Lynx; species Lynx rufus. The sequence goes on from NW_025814867.1 coordinate 141,276,998, forward strand.
CTGTCAGTATTGAGCACACTGCAAGGATTACTCCTGGTTCCTCTGGGCCTTCTGATACTGCCCATTTCCGTCAATAACCATGGCCCTACAGTTAACTTTTTGTCAGCTCTGATTCTGCATTTTTTTTTAATTTTTTTAACGTTTACTTATTTTTGAGACAGAGAGAGACAGAGCATGAACGGGGGAGGGGCAGAGAGAGAGGGAGACACAGAATCTGAAACAGGCTCCAGGCTCTTAGCTGTCAGCACAGAGCCCGACACGGGGCTCGAACTCACGGACCGCAAGGTCATGACCTGAGCCGAAGTCGGACGCTTAACCGACCGAGCCACCCAGGCGCCCCATGATTCCGCATTTTGAACAAGATATACGCCGCTGAGGCCTTTGCACGATGCCTGGCATGGCTGACCGTATTTATGTTTTTCTCCCTCTTTAGCACCTAAGTTCTGCATCCCTTTGTTGCCATCATGCATCCCATCTGAAGCAGATCCCGTCACACGCATAACCGTATTTGACGTGAGTTCGGCTTAGTTCCTGCTAAGACTAGAGTCCTTCTCTGTCGAGAGGAAATATGACGGATATCGAAGAGCACCCACACCCCCACGCACTCACGCTACGTGTAACTGCACCACAGGGAATGATTAGCTCTGTTCTGACGCCCTAGGGGTCTACGACTCTGGCAACTGCAGCAGGAAGATGAGAGGGGCCGCAGGGAAGAACGCTATAAACTCCTTTGCGGAAGGAACGGGCGAAGAGCTCTGGCTGCTGTCGGGGCATCTGAGAATGCGTGGTTGTGTGACAGTCTTGAAAGACAAGCACTGTGCGTGTGTACGTCCGCGCTCTCCTCGGGACCCTGAAAAGCGGAGGAGACTGAGCAAATGCTCCGCTTGAGCCTTTCAAGGAAAAATATCTTCACTAGGAAATAAAGCCTTCTGGTGATAGCACCCACACATGTCACCGGAATGTTCTTCAGATCCTGCGTCCCCAGGCATTGCGTGACAAAATCACTTACTGAATAATATTTTTTCTTGGTCTTGTCCACACACTTGCCCTGCAGGCAAATCCTCCCTTTCCCACATGGCGTCCCTTCCACGGCTGGCAGCTTCTTGGTCAGACACACCATCTGGCCCTGGCGGACCACGGCACACCACAGGCGAGTGCACACATCCATGCCAGGGCACACCGAGTACTCAGGCCCGAACGTCAGGTTGCACTGCTGGGTGGCATCATACGTCTGTCCGGGGAGCTCCTCGGGGCCCGATATCTGCTGGCGTGGTACATCTAGCAAACAGTTCCCTGAAAGAAAAACCGAGATTGACCGCTGCTCTGTGTTTAGGCTTCTACCTACGCAACTCGTGGGTCTGAAAATGCAGCGCTCCAGCTGGTGTGGGAGCGTAAGCCGGCCGCACGTCTGCGGGCTGATGCCCAGGGGCAGAGGCTCCACAGGAGAGGGACACGGGGGCCTCTCTGTATTCACCAACTAACTACCTCCTGGATTTTCACGGGCTACGTACGTGCTCTGGGGCATCTGTGACGATGACTGTGGGATGATCAAGTGAAATTATTTTGTAATAATGAGCTGTAAGAACAGCCGCTGTGCTGAGGGGTGAGAGGAAATCGGGACGGACCCGGAGGAAATAAGACAATGGACACAACAACAACAACAGCAGCAGCAAAAACAATAATAATAAACGAGCATTTACAACCCTGAGAAACAGAATTTGTCCATGCGCTCTGTTTATACCCTTCTCCACTCTCAGCCTAGGTCTTCCTCATGTGCCCATCCACGTCCCTCTCCATTAATTCCATAAATAATTACAAGGGGAGACCTCATTCATTCACTACATCAACAAGCATTTGGTCAGCACCTACGATGTCCCAGCAAACGTACTAGATACGGGGAAAACACGAAAACGACCCAGATCTACGCCTTCATGTCTCCCCCAAAAGTGAAGAAAATAAAAGAAATGAGGCATTTCTTCTAGACTTATGTGAATTTTAACTACACAGCACTCAAGAGCCGCAGAATAAAGGAGCAGTGGGCAAAGACAAGACCTAATCTTTGAAACTTTGGGACAAAGCCCTTCTTTTAATTCTTCTTCTTTGTCTCCCATCTGGGTCTAGTCTTGGATGCACTCAGTAGCTGTTGGGTGCTTGAAGCGTGTCACACAAATAAGTTGGTACTCTCCTTACATAGTACTGTGAGAAGCATCAAGGAGTGACGCTGGGGAATCAGTAGAAGTGGGCATACATGCAGGCAAGGTGAACTCATGAGCTGATACATGCCTCCCCTCCCCTCAAAAGCTTCCCATAAGTATCCCTGCTCAGTGAGTTAGCACCATGAATTGTCTCTGGGCCTACAGGAGCAAGCCCATTACCCATCGGTTTCTGCACGTTTTTGTTTACTTGATTTTAGGATTTGCTCGCTGATTATTAATAGTACTAAACATAACAAATATTTACACTATTCTCACTTCTTTCTTAACTTTTTCAAGGTTTATTTATTTTGAGAGAGAGAGAGAGAGAGACAGACAGAGCACGAGCGGGGGAGGAGCAGAGAGAAGAGGGAGACACAGAATCCGAAGCAGGCTCCGGGCTCTGAGCTGTCGGCACAGAGCCCGACGCGGGGCTTGAACCCACGGACCACGAGATCATGACCTGAGCCGAAGTCAGATGCTTAACCGACTGAGCCACCCAAGCACCCCCCCCCCACATCTTTAAATGTACTCGCTTACTTAATCCTCACAAGAACTCTTTGAGGCAGATTCTAATATTTTCTTTATTTTACAGATAAGAAAACTGAGAAATGAAAACACAGGCCACTGACCCAAGGTCATGTAGCTATGAGGGGTTTATGCTCAGAGCCTGCCTTCCTCATCATATTCCTTCTCACCTCTGCTTAGCATGTGGATAGATTTCTAGCTTTTATTGCTGACCGGGCAGGCGTGTGGAGGAATCTTTTAAATGGTGGATACCCTGCCTAATGGTAGAAACACCTGGTCTAAATTCTAATTCTGGCAAAACACGAAGTGGCTGAGTATTCTTGACCAAGCTCAGTTAAGCTTTCCCTAATTTTCAAGCTCTGTGGAATGCTTCTCTTCTCACTAGGACACTGTAAGCATAAAATCAACTAACAGAAATATAAAGGGTGACCGGAAATTTACAAAACAATGACAGGTGACTCTATGCTCAACATTATTTAACAATTTTAGACACATTCAAGTCATTCTTCTCACTTAACAAAAGAAAATCACACTTCAAGCCTACTTTCCACTGCGAAAAGGAACAGTTCAGCACATTTTAAGTATACTGCAAATGTTTTCACAACCACGGTCAAGTTTCTTCAAAGTGAATACCTTAGAATTCGTCAATCTGATGGAAGCATTATATGAAAATGAATAAAGAACAGAGTTCCTATTTAGTTTCCGAGCCAGAACGTTTGAAGAGGTAAAGCTTCTGAAGGCGAGCCAGAAAAAGCATTAAAAATAAGCATCCAGCCAAAGAGAACTCTGGGAGAAAAACATCGAGTTAAAAGAAAAACATCAACATCAAGTCAATAGGAAAGAATGATAGTCAAACCTCACCAAGCTTTGTTTGGAAGACAGTTAAGACCAGGCACCGAGAATTCTATGAAAAGCGTTATCTTCATTGCTACATGAGAAGAGAACATCGTATAAACCAGGGAATGCTTGACAGGTGGCTGATGTTACAAGAACTGTCAACAAACGTCTGAGACAGCAAGAATACTTTCCGATTCTTCAAAAGTGCTGTTTCAAGACATTTTTTTATTTTACTGAAAAGCACAGAACTGTAAGACTGCCTAACTAAAGATTAGGAAGGGGAGCCTTTAACGTGTGTGGATACATGTGGTCTGGGTGAACTTCGCTTGTCTTGAGCCAAAATAATTGACCACCTCTTTGTGGGCTTGTAGTCACTGACGTCTTTCCACCTGGCTAGGAGATGGTGAGCAAAAAGAAACATAGAATTCAATTTGAAATCAACTTCTAACAAGGAGACTTTGGGATGTGGGGTCTCTTTAAAAAGCTTAATACCCAAGTGTTAAGTTTTGTTTTGTTTTGTTTTGTTTTGTGTGGAGTAAAGTTGACACATGATGTTACATTGGTTTCACGCCCAAAGGGTAAATTTTAAAAATGAATAACACATTTGCTTTGTTATTAAAAATATGGTGTCTCAGGGGCGCCTGGGTGGCTCAGTTGGGTAAGCGTCCGACTTCAGCTCAGTCATGATCTCGCGGTTCGTGAGTTCGAGCCCCATGTTGGGCTCTGTGCTGACCGCTCGGAGCCTGGGAGCCTGCTTCAGAGTCTGTGTCTCGCTCTCTCTCTGCCCCTCCCCCACTCACACTCTGTCTCTGTCTCAAAAATAAATAAACCATAAAAAAAATTTTTTTTTAAAAATATGGTATCTCAGTTCTATGGTTTTCCCTTAGAGGTCACCTGGGGATGACTTGTTGCTTAAAATAAAATGATTTATTTCAGAATTGCCATTAATTTATTATTCCGGTGTTCTCATCAGGATTTGTTGCTGCATCAGTTTCTGTGTATCCTGAAACATACAGTCTATCAGTTTCATCTATATGCTTAATTATGTCCTTTTGCAATATAAAATAGGTACGGACACCTCTACCAAATGGAATGCTTTCCACTGTTGTGCTAGAGAACAACAATAAAAAAGAAGTCCGTCTAGAGCCTATTCTGAATCGCACGGTATATAATATTTAAATTTTTTTTTTCAACGTTTATTTATTTTTGGGACAGAGAGAGACAGAGCATGAACGGGGGAGGGGCAGAGAGAGAGGGAGACACAGAATCGGAAACAGGCTCCAGGCTCCGAGCCATCAGCCCAGAGCCCGACGCGGGGCTCGAACTCACGGACCGCGAGATCGTGACCTGGCTGAAGTCGGACGCTTAACCGACTGCGCCACCCAGGCGCCCCAACAATATTTAAAACCTAAATCACAGTGGGCTGGATACACATTGTCCATTTTTATAAAAATGTGTATAATTTGGGGGAAGAGCGAAAGAGGATATCTGTCAATCTTTCGGCATCATTTGCATTGACCTCTAAAAGCAGCCATCTACGGTTGACTTTTCTTAATGTGTTTGACTTTTATTCTCGACCACTTCTTCCCATCTATTTCCCGTATTTTTCAATTTATCCTAGTCTGAATTCCTATCTGGGCTCTTCTGGGCTCTCTTCCACAAATTGCCAAGTTGTTTTTTTCTTTTCCTCCCTGCTTCCTTTTTTTCCCCCTTTGTGTTCACATTTTCTCCATAGAAGAATGGATAGTTTCTAGAAGAAAGGCAACAGAAATGTGTCCATATTGCATATTCGTTTTTACCAGCCCTGTTCAATTAAATGCTTTAAAGGTGAAAAATTAAAAAAAGTAAAAGGCAGAGATTCGTGATGAGCTATTAAAGGAAAGACGGTGGCAGTCTCTCCATGGCCACAGAGAACGTTAAGGGGGATGCCAGGTAGGCCAGGCCTCCACGAAATGGTCTAGAAAAATCTCTGGCCTTTTTCTATCTGATTTCCAGCACTGTTTGTCTTTCATTTCAATGATTAATGAAAATCATCAGATCAAATGTGGTTGTTCTCTATTCTTTTCATATTTTCTTCTCTGTTTCTAGCACGATGGTTATTTTTCTGTTTTCTCTTCCTTTCCAATAGCACAGGCATGAAATTAAGCATCGGTCCGAATACCCATGGTATATCAGAAATCAATGAATATTCCCAATGAAACTTGTCCCCTTTCACTTGCAAGCATATCTCCCTGGCAACTCATAGTTCTTTTAGGTGTTTATTTTTTTTATATATTTAAAATGTATGTTTATTCTTCATAAACCTATAAAATGATCTTGAAGTTATCTTGGCCTTTCATATATTTTTTAAATTATGAAATTTATTGTCAACTTGGTTTCCATACAACACTCAGTGCTCATCCCAACAGGTGCCCTCCTCAATGCCCATCACCCACCCTCCCCTCCCTCCCATCCCCCATCAACACTGTTGGTGGGAATGCAAACTGGTGCAGCCGCTCCGGAAAACAGTGTGGAGGTTCCTCAAAAAATTAAAAATAGATCTACCCTATGACCCAGCAGTAGCACTGCTAGGAATTTACCCAAGGGATACAGGAGTGCTGATGCACAGGGGCACTTGGACCCCAATGTTTATAGGTGTTTATTTGAATGGCTAGCAGTAGAAGAGGAAGTGATGTATTACGGGCCAGGTGACAGAGACACCTTGAGGCCATTGACAACGCACAGACCATTGTTGCTAACCAAAGGCAATTCCAGGGATCTGTTGGTGACACTGTCACAAGCTTGAAGTGCACTGTTTAGCAAATGTTACGCCGAGGAAATTAGATGAAAAAGTCTCCTTGTTATAGGGTGAAGCATAGCTGTTTAAAAATACCAGTCCTTTAAGTATGTCCTTATTTGCAGACTCTTTTTAAAGAATACATTTGCTGTGAAAATCAAGATACTGTCATGATGGGCCTGGAGTTTTATGAGTATTGCCTTAAAAACTGAATGTTAAGATCTCATTATTAGCGTCATAGTCTACACTGGATTCAGAGAACTGGTTCTCTAATACCATTTTATCTCCAAAGTTCTGTGTTTAGTAGATGGCTATAAACTTAGCTCTTCAAGTATGTCCCATGTTAATATTTCAAAGTTGTCTCTAGATTTTCCTTAGCAGCCTGTGTCAAGGGTCCTCTTGAGCTGCACCTGTTTGGGGGGTGGCCTTCCTCATCACCTCGCACCGTGGACTTCGGGATAGAGTGGACACAGCTATCTTTTTGGCTTCACGGTTATTAGCCTTTGAGAAAAGAAATTCAGCAACCTGCTTTCACCGCACAATTTCTCTGCTGGTGCTTACCCTGATTTTTGGGGATCACAGTCCTCGCCAGCTTGCATAGAGCTAAGTTGTATAAACGCTGCAGAATGTCTACAAGTATCTTGGCGAGGCTGGTGGGGGAGTGCCCCTGAGACGTGGCTTCTCCTTTTCTGAATCACAAATCGGCAGTCCAGTTATTTTAGCCTGTGCGTGTTGACTTTTCAACCGTAACCTAATTGTTACATACTTCTTTGTTGGAATGAAATCAGGAAACACTCAGTATTAATGAATTTAAATTTGGCAGTGGGAGAGTGCTACAAATGTCCAGCTACTTATGGCTAATAATTTTAAAAACAAATCAAATCATGGGAATTTAATTGAGCTTTAAGACCTCATTTCTCTAGCACCGGTGGGAAGGAGACGGATGAGCTCTTTATCCATGAATAGACTTTCCAGACAAGGAACTCTTTAGACACCATCTAAAAATTGTATAAATTTTGTGAGAGTATCTCCTTGGCTTTGCTGCCTTTATATTAGTGTCACAATTTAATCAATTTAATCTTCCTACAGAGCAAATCATTTTTTTCTGAGCATCGATCATTGTATCACATGGAAACATAGAGGTACCTTCGGGGATTACGGTGATATGATACCATTTTTGACCTTTAGGCAAAAGGTACCAGACCTCTGAGCTTTTAGGGCTACATTTTACAGCTTTTCTGGTTTCTCCTTCATTGTCAAATGATATCCCTCCTTGCTCTCAGTTTACCTGCCAGAAGCTCCCCCTGATCCCTGCCATGATGACCATTTTATGGCTTTAAACTGTTAGCAGCCTAGACAAGTAGTGCAGAAAAATAGTAGAACCATTTCTATTAACTATGAATGAAAGGGCTTTGCATGGAAGTCTGAGTCATTTCCTATAAGCAAAGTAAAAGGATTTTACAATATGGTTTCTTGGTATCAGTCTAGTCTTTTAAGAAAGATGTGTTTGTTTGTTTGTCTTTCCTCTAGGATTTTGATGCTCTCCCTGGTTTTCTCCCAAGCTCTGAAGCTGAAATGTCAGAGCCTCAACCATCTCAAAATCAGGCTTACTAGTTCTTTTTTTTTTATGTTTATTTATTTTTGACAGAGAGAGAAAGACAGAGCATGAGCGGGGGAGGGGCAGAGAGAGAGAGGGACGCAGAATCTGAAGCAGGCTCCAGGCTCCGAGATGTCAGCACAGAGCCCGACGCGGGGCTCGAACTCACAGACCACGAGATCATGCCCTAAGCTGAAGCTGGAACCCCAACAGACCAAGCCGGAGCCACCCAGGCGCCCCTGGGCTTACTGTCACTGCACTTTCACATAAACTGACTTAACTTGATTTTTTGGTGGCAGTGTAAAAGTTATTAAATTATTTGAATTCCCACTTAAATCACAGTACATAGAGGGTATCACTGTTTCGGTATCTGTGTGTGCTGTTTTGAAATGAGCGTGATTGAGCTTTGCAATTGTACCCTACTTTCTTTGGCTCTCCATATTCTGAAATGACTTTATTCATTACAGGCTCCTGATAAAAATCAGTGTGTGTGTGCTTGTGTGTGTGTGTGTGTGTGTGTGTGTGTGTGTGTGTGTGTTAGTCATAACACAAGACTGCCTGACCAATATATTCAAAAGTAAGAGTCTAAGCTTCAAGAAATGAATAAATTTAGGAAGTAGACTATGAGAATTTGCTGTTCCAAGAATTTTGGTAATTTAATCAATGTATTTAACATGTGAGTGGGAAATTCAGATAAGATTTTATCAACGCAAGTGATAAGATCCACATCGACTAAAAGTATGCTCTTGGTTGCTATCTACCATGAAGATCTCTGGAATGGACATAGAGACACATGTAAACTATGTAAATTTGTTGCAAAAGTTTTAAAAATCTGAGCGTGGACTCTTAAATACAGGAGTGATGTTTAAAAATGAAGACAATACTGGAAGCATATTTACTGCACAGAAAGTAAGATCATGAATTCCACAAACATGAAATAAACAACTCATTCCAAAATTATGGCAATAAGGAACACAATTCTGCACAGCATTGTAATTAGCTGACCTAATACTTGCACAGGAAAATAAAAATGGTCCCGTTTTAGCCATAAGTATTTGCTGCCTTAGCAACTAAATCCATTCATTTAGGGATTCAAAGTTTAGCTCAAACTTTTGGAATGTGTAATGTGTATTCTGAAATAAAATACTAATGCTATCTCATTTTCAGAAAACCTGGGAAAAAAGCAGCAAAAGTGATATTAAGAGCGGAGACTAATGCCCCACCCAAGAGGGACTTTATTAGATACTGACTTGTTCGATGTGCACAGGCAGATAATTAGGTAAACATTCAATTGCAGGACTTTACCATCTTTAAGTCAGCATTGTAAACTGAGCTGCACTGAAAAATACCCCTTATTATTAGTCTTAAGAAAAAGCCTGACACATGGATTCTTAGTATTTTTTCCTAAATCTTTGAGATATTGGGACGTCCATCCAATGAGCAAAGAGCAGCTTCTATTGAGGGAAATTTTAAACCAGGCTAGGCCTGGATTGTTTTAGGAATAGGATATTTTAAAGAGTTTAAAGTAGCTAAAGCATTACTGGTTCACCACTAACATAGCAAAATGGAGTTAATGAACAGATTTTGCCTCCAAGATACCAAAGAACTTGGTAGCAGAATTTCTTTGAAGGATTCATCAATTGTTTTGACGTTACTTAGCCAGTGTTCAAGATGGCCAACTCACTAAGATATTATGAAATGTTACGCCATTAGCTTTGTGGAACCAAGAAAAACAACTATCACGGGTCCTCTTCAGCTAACTCTAAGCCATGCATCATGAGATAATTTTATGGACAATTATCATGATCAAAAATTTCTGTCATATTCAGTTCAACCACCAGTTTCGGAAAGAGACAAATTTTAAGAGGAAAGAAAGGAATGAGAATATGTCCATTGCTATAACCTGAGAAAATTGTGAACCACACGGTCTCTGTAGGTCAACTACCTCAACTCTAATGCATCTATCCTGTGTGTCTAGGACTTTAAAATAATAAAAGATGAAAAAAATAAAGAAAATAAAAAAGGATGTTAGGAAATTAGCAACAGCTTGTTTCAAAAACTACTTAAAGGTCAGAATTTATTATTTCTAAAAACTGTGACTTCCTTGGTATTTTTATATAATTTACAGGACTAATCCTAGATTTACAGAATTTAATAAAGTGTGCTATGCTCTTGAACTGTATCTAATGGATAAAACCAAAGATTTTCCTTTGAAGTTCTTAGAGTATTTTCTCACCATTCAGATTGATTTTCTTGTTCTTTTCTGTAGTTTTCATTCTACTTCTAGGAGAATCTGCTGTCAGGATAAAACCAGATTCTTCCAGTGAATGCAAATCTAAAGAGCTTCCTTTCCTGTCTTTCTGTTGCCGTGAAGAGGATCCAACAGAATGGTCACCTACATTTTAACCACACCCTTGTAAGAGGCATGTAACAAATAATTCTGAGAGTCATATTAATAGCAGGGAAACAAGATGTCTGCCAACATTCTCACAGGAAGCTAGTGGTGAAGGACGGAATAGAAGCCAGGCTTTCAGGGCACTAGCTAGGCATTCTGTGTGGTCTCCCACACTGTTTCTCTTTTGAACTTTTCAATTCCAAAGCAAAAATACCATAGCTATAATGCCACCAAGGACGTTGGCATTATACAACAACAGACAGTCCCTTTGGTCCTTTTCTGACCCTACCTAAACAACCACCGTCTCACAGGGCGTGGTGGGTTTCGTGAGGACGTAATAAAGTAACACTGGTAATAACCCCCCCCTAAGTTTTGTGACTGAGCCCGTGTTGTCTTGAATGACACATACCATGGCCATCATCCAGGAATTCTGTGATGGTGGCTGAAGTGCACTTGGACCAGGGTTTGGACGCGTCGATGCTGGTTAGGATGGAAGACATTAAGCGCTTATCTTCTGTGGAACCAAAGTTCTCTTCACAGAATTTGGAATCATCATGGGAGAGGCCAAGTAGATGTCCTAAGGGAGAGAAGAGCGGGAGCGCAGATAATGAGCGATTTTGCATTTCTACTTTTCCGTGACAATTATACTAGCACTTGGTCTCCCTCCCCTGCCCCCAACTGTACATGAGTTCATTTTAACTGCTTTCTCATGCACAGACTGGACCCCCAGGGAAATTAAAGCTGTGTGTAGTCAGAGCAGTCACTTTTGGTGAACATTTAGAGGAAAACTGAAAAATTACACAAAGGAATAGACGGTCCCATAATCCATCTGGATCACACATGCTCAACGACGTGTAGAAACAGGCCTTATTTAGAATCTAGAATTCGCAAAGCAACTGTGGGATTATGTCATAGCCCTGACTACATGTTATTTTGATTACTTGTCTAATTTTCCGCCTTCTCTGATCAACCAGGAGCCCCATGAGATCAGAGAACATCTCCTCCATCCACTGTTGAAACCTCTGTATTTAACTCAATGTTCTGCAAGTTGCAAACACTTAATAGATGGTTGTTGAATGTCAGTGACTTCTATTTTCTTGGCCAAGTTACCAGGTAGCTATCCAAGAGACGACAAGGGGGGGAAAGAAAGAGGAGTGAAATTAGTAACGTTCTGGTTCCCAACAAAGGTAAGCTTGCTGTCACCCTTTCGTTTCCTTTGTTTAGAGAGTTCTGCATGTTTGCTCATCCCCCAAATAAATGACAGATTTTGAAAAACATACCCATTGAAGAACCGTCTAGGGCACGAAGATGCCCATCGCGGCGGGTGAGAGCTTAAAGAGAGAACAGCTACAAGAAACGTCGGTGATTGTCCCAAACCACTCAGCCCCGTGGGTGTTCGTGCTCCAGCTCACTATGCATGCTCCCTGCAATCCCAGGCTGCCATTTCCAGTCTATCAAGCTCAGTGTCCCAACCACATTCTTATAATCTAGTCTTTTTTTTTATTGTTATATAAGATTTTCACATAGTCTAAGGATAAAATGACATTCTCCAGGATATCCAAAAATTTTTTTTAATTTTTTTAATGTTTTTTCTTTATTTTTGAGACAGAGAGAGACAGAGCATGAACAGGGGAGGGGCAGAGAGAGAGGGAGACACAGAATCCAAAGCAGGCTCCAGGCTCCGAGCTGTCAGCACAGAGCCCAACGCGGGGCTCGAACCCACGAACCGTGAGATCATGACCTGAGCCGAAGTCGGACGTGCAACTGACTGAGCCACCCAGGCGCCCCTAAATTTTTTTTTTTTAATTCCAGGACAGTATTTTGTAGAGACTCTGAAAAAGTAGACAAGTAGATCCTAATAGCTTTTTTTTTTTTTTTTGGTAAAGTTTTATAGAATCATACACAAAGGATCAAAAAAAAGGGTGTATAAAATACTATAGAAAAACGATGACTGCATTGGGTTCCCGGATGCCAAAGGCAGGGACTTTGGTCATTCTGCCAAAAAGCAACAACAACAAAAAAAAAACCCAAAAAAGTTCAGTGCACAAGAGTAAAACCCAACAGAGATGAAATCTCTCATTCCACATTCCAGCTACTTTTGGCCAACTTGTTAAATCACCAACACCTCATAACAAAACTGTCCACCAAGCAGCTGCTTGTTGTTGCGGCTGAAATTAAGTGGCCAGGGCTCAGTGACCTTCCAAAGCTCCGCATTTTTATGGTATTTATACAGTTATTTACTTCAATAGCATTTGCCAGCCTAGCAAGTTTTCTGTGGGAAACCCTCCTGCTCTCGCGTTTTATTTCCTCAGTAGCACGAATGTGCATCAGAGTCTGTTAAGTATGTCCCAAATAACACGCAAAAGGAGACGGTGGGGGGGGGGGGCGGGGGTTGTCCAAGTTTTGGATGGTACATGGAGTTTTCTTGATGCAACCCACAGCTCTGAAAAAAACAGGACCTTTCACCATGTCGGGTCCAAAATGGCTTAAAGTTACTTAGTGCAAAGAACACTTGTGGAGAAGGCACTCTGTGCTTTCTTGAACTTTTCCGTCGTAGAATCGTTATCAGCTAACGCTGTGAGATTTGTGTGGAAATTTCACACTTGGGTTTTTTTTTTCCCCCTGGCATAGAAGAGAGAGAGGGAAAGTGGCCTAGGGTGACCTCTGCCACTTAACATTTATTTGAATCCAGGTTTTATATTTGAGAAAAATAGGTGATTTCGCATTCTATTTCATAAGATATTCGGATCTATTTAACAAAGCAATAGTCTTTTCCTCCAAATGTGTCGAAACAAATAACACTTTCCATATGAATTTTTATTACAGCATCAGGTGATTTTGGAGGGTAAATTTCAGACTTCTGAATTACAATACAGGCTGGGGCGCCCGGGTGGCTCCGTGGGGTCAGCATCCAACTTTAGATTTTGGCTCAGGTTATGATCTCACGGTTTGTGAGTTCGAGCCCTGCATCGGGCTCCGAGCTGATAGTGCGGAGCCTGGATGGGACTCTCTCTCTCACAGTAAATAAATAAAAACTTAAAAAAAAAGGAAAAAAAAAGAATAGAATACAGACCATGTGGCAAATACCAAAGTACCTTTGAGAAGCCCTGAAGAGTACCTCGATTTTTTCTTTCATATAGAACAGCGACACATATAATTTTTTAAAGATTTCAATTATATAAGCCAAACAGTTTATTTAAAAATATTTTGTGGGGCGCCTGGGTGGCGCAGTCGGTTGAGCATCCGACTTCAGCTCAGGTCATGATCTCACGGTTTGTGAGTTTGAGCCCCACGTCGGGGTCTGTGCTGACAGCTCGGAGCCTGGAGCCTGCTTTGGATTCTATGTGTCCCTCTCTCCCTGCCCCTTCCCCGCTCATGCTCTGTCTCTCAAAAATGAATAAACGTTAAAAAAAACAAAAAAAAATATTTTGTTATAGTTTTATGTATCTTTTGGCATGCCACTTGGCAGGATATTGTGAATCTTATGCTCGGTCAATTTCCTAATTTATCAGCGTAGCTTAGCTGCTGCCGAAGATACGTATAAGGAATTTTTATATGGCGATCAGAAAAGATTGCCATTCTGAGCAGGAACAAATCCTAGTTCCACTTCAGTAAGAGCTAAAAGAAGATGTGAATTTTCTACGATCTGCAAAAGTGAATCGGGAACGGACGGCTTAGGGGTCAAGGGAAAGACAGAATCTTTGGAGGAATATTCTGTTCTCCATGAAGAAAGTCCGTCGGCTGGTTGGGAGAAGCATGCTCTCTAAAGGACAATAGGAGTCATGGCCAACGCGAAGGACATTTAAGCACCCACAGAAACAGGCAGTCCGTTCCAGTAGCTGGAAGCAGGGCACAGTGAGAGAGACCCATGTGACTTCCCTTCAGGAGCTGGACAGGAATTAAAATGGAAGATCAATGTGAGGAATGTTTGGATGCTCTTCAGGAGAGACGTGACAGCCATACTAAAGGCCGTGAGCAGCAAAAGTTGTGGTATTTTCAAATGTGAGTCCCCCGATCATTATGCTAAGACATTAATGTCAGCCTGAGGTTTGCCAATATCTCTGAGCCCTGAAATGCCAAGATACATATAAAAGCGCAGGATATTTTAAAAGGACACTCACGTTAGAGACCACACACTATGGCACTAAACGCTTATTAACATAGAAAAATCCAGAATCCAGGAAACTTAAGATATAATGTCGTAGCGGACAATAATGCATTTCGAGTCGGTGTTGTGAAAGGTTTAATTAGAATGGATCACGATGTCCCTGATCTCCTAGGACATCTGCCTCTTCCAGTGAGAATTCGTTCATCAGTCACCCACGGGGATGTTGAAAATTGCAGATGTGAGCAGAGACGAAGCATTTTCCTGAGAAGCAGCCTTCAGCAGGATTAGCACAGCTGGGATTTGCACAAATGCGTCCCAGAGATTAAGACGGCAAATGAAGCATATGAATGAAGCCTTGGTGGAGAAAATGTTTACAACCCCTAAACTTAGGGTGTTGGTCTATCAAAATGCATTTTACGAGGAGTCTTTAGAGCAATACAGAGCAGAGTTAGTTGAGGGGTGAAGTCCTTGGAGGAGGCCGAGTGATAGAACCAAGGAACCCACAGAGAAAGGCAATTGTCACCCTCGGAAAGCCAGGTATTTCTTTCCAAAGTCCCCGTAGAAAAGAAGAGTGGAGGGCACGTGGGAGACTCAGTCGGTCAAGCATCTGACTCTTGGCCTCGGCTCAGGTCACGATCTCAGGGTTCCTCAGATCGAGCTCTATGTGGTGCCCTACCTTGACAGTGAGGAGCCTGCTTGGGATTCTTTCTCTCCCTCCCCCTCTGCCCTTCCCCCTTTCTCTCTCTCTTTCTCCCTCTCAAAGCAAATAAACCTTAAAAAAAAAAGCAAGAAAAGAAAAGAAAAGAAAAGAAAAGAAAAGAAAAGAAAAGAAGAGTGAGGAGGAATCAAGGCAGTTTTGAAGGTAAAAGAAGAGATCTGAAGAAGCTCAACCGAGCTCCTAGAGTCAAACCCCTACCGAGAAGAGACAACGTAGAAAGTAGACAGAAGGCGATAACTCACTGTCAGGGTTTCAAGTAGAGGTCCCAAAGTCTCGCTTTAAGGACGAATTAGTATTTGCATTTGCAAGAATTAGTGTTCGTATGAATATTAAAATTGGAAGTATTAGTATTTGTAATTAGTAGACGTGCAAAAGATTGAAGAGCAGTTTGCTTTAACTACGTTAAGTCATCTTGTTTACAAGGCTATCTTTTGCAGTCGATCTTTAATTCTTTTTTTTATTATTAAATTTTTTTTAACATTTATTTTTGAGACAGAGACAGAGCATGAATGGGGGAGGGGCAGAGAGAGAGGGAGACATGGAATCCGAGGCAGGCTCCAGGCTCCGAGCTGTCAGCACAGAGCCTGACGCGGGGCTCGAACTCACGAGCTGTGAGATCATGACCTGAGCCGAAGTCGGAAGCTCAACCGACTGAACCACCCAGGCACCCCATGCAGTCAATCTTTAATTCTTGATTAACGTAGCTGGAAACCTTTCACCTCAAATCTGGAGGCAAAGAAAGGAACAAACACACTTGTGTAGTGAGTGCACTTGTTAATGACATTTGTATTTATATATGAACTAAGAACATGAAAGGTATTACAGAAGTCAGAAGGAAGCTCGGAGAATAATGCACCTGGGTAATCCAATATTTTCCCAAGTGCTACAGGCTTCAGAACTGCCTCTTGTTCTTTGAAATCATTATTAAAAGTCAAGATGTAAATTGCAAATGCTTTTGGAGAGAATACTTATCTATTCTTAAAAGACATTCGATCATATCACAAATACAACAATCTTGCTCATGAGTGCCCATCACACAAAGTAAGATCTGGAAAGAGCTTATTTGGATTACACAAGGAAATAAATTTCATGGTGAATTATGCCAAAGCAAAGTCTGTAGGGCAGGAGTTTGAATTATACTGTTAATCTCAGAAATAGCAAACAATTAGTCACCCAGTAATTTCTCTAGTACGGTAATTGTCTTTTTAAAGGCAAAATGAGTGAGATCTCATTAAATAAATTTCATCTTTGATATTCACAGTATAGACTTAAAGAGTATCTTGCCTCCTTAAATTCACAAATGACTCTGATGTTAGTAAATCTGAGAAAATGTATATACACCAGGTGAAGACATGTTACTACAAAGGGAAATGTTGGTCCAGCGTCTTATTCAGCTCAGGTGTTACTCTACAACTAGGGCTAACTTACAATATTAACCTCAGGAAGGAAATTGGGTTGTTCTTCTAAACTTTGGTCTGAAAATTAGACAGCATTTCAAACTCTTGTATCTTGACCCTAAGCTGACCAACGGACAAGGGGACAGAGCACCACATCCTACAAAAAGTCACAAAAAGCTCTGTAATGTGTTTACTTAAGAAAGAACAGCTCGGATGAAGCATCTGTTTCTTCATGAGGTCATGTTTTTATTTTACCTAATTTTCCAGCTGGGATTATTGAGGTGTAAGAAGATCTTGCCAGGGGTTGAAAAGTGAGCCAACAGCTCACGTGGGATCCGAATCCAGAATCCTTGAAGAAGAGAATCAGGAGCTCCAGGAACCGGATCCTACATGTCTATTCAAATGCAAAGCCTTATGCAGAAGTGATAAAACCCTTACAAACTCCCATTTCAAAACGTTAAGCATGAATGGTAAGTGTTGCATCAGTTATAGAATTCGGAAGGAAGAAAACTTAATTTGGGGGCCTTCTAGCTAGCTGTGGATACAAAGGATATTGCATCCTTTGTAACCAAATTCAGGATTATCTCCTGGAAGATCAACACTAACGAGCCACTATAGGATAGCATCAAAATCTTGGGTTTTAGAGTCAAGTGAATTGGGTTCACGTCTTACCCTAGCAGTATACTAGCTGTTGACCTCAGGCACGTTTAGAAACTTCTTAAAGATGCTTACATCTCTGTGTTTTTTCCTTTCTTGGGTGACTCATTGATAGTGCTTACCCCATGGCATTTTGTGAGGATTAAATAATATAAAAGATGCAAGGTGCTTAGAAAATACGCTTGACAAGTATCAAAGGCCCAGGGATTGTGAGCTGACTTTATTGTTCTCACTGATATCCTCGCTTTGTTATGCTCTTGAGTACTCTAATCTTACGTAGTTTTGATAAATTTTGATATTAACAGACAATTGAGGACAGAAGGAGACGTTTGCTAACCATTAGAGGGGGAAAAAATCATGCATCAAGTTTGTGATGTCTTTACTTTTTATGTGACCTTCAACTTGGATTTCTACACATGTGGCAGGCAATCTAGAGGCTTCCACAAGAGAAATGGGAATTGGGATATGATATAGAAAACACAGAACCGGCACACAAAAAACCCTAAATCTCCCATTGCTGCGGGACGTAGAGTCGAGACCCATTTCCACCTTTCATCTGGGGGCCAAGAAAGACAGTGTGGCATGGCTCCAGACTAGATAGAAAATAATAGTAATAATAATAATAATAATAATAATAATGATACGTTTAGCTCATGTTGATTAAAGCTATACGTTCGGGTTTAAATCCAAGTTTAATCCTAGCTTCCTTTCACTCCACATTCACAGTTGGTCCTGACATCTGATTCAGTGTGTTGGCTTCAGTCTATGGTGTTTCGAGGGCCTCTGCAGCTTTTCAAAACATGGCCTTGTTTAATCTAATCATCTCTGGGAGCACAGTCACACACATCAGCGCAACCAAAGAACTCCCTCTAACCACAGCAAAACAGGGGCAGCCGGGCTGCCGTGTCTCCACCACTTACTTCCTAAGCCTCCAGCTGAATACTTGGCTTTGACTTTTTAAGTTGCCTGACTTTAGCTCAGGAAGCATTTTGGAGTCTTTCACGGTGGAGAGATTCCCTTAGCACATTTTATAATTAACTACGATAAAGCAAAGCTCCAGCAAGTTCGCAAATGATGGATTTCATTAGCCTAAATAAAATCAGATTGTTCTCCCTCGCATATGGGGAGCTGGCCCAACATCAATAAAATTATTATTTTGGAGAACCATGTGTGCAGCAGGTGAAATCTTTATTATTACAAGCCAATAATAAAAGTTTGACAAGTTAAAAATATAAACTCAAAATGTAAACTTACATTCACTTGCAAACTTTCCACAGTTCACACTTGGGTTATAAAATGGCCATAACCACATTCTTGCCTCCACTCAAGGCACACGGATGAGGACTGTGTTCCCGAGAGTTTAAAGCGACTTCTTACAATGTCCGAACAATTTAGTCGATGTTTACATACACAAAACATAGCAAGGAGGAAGACAAATTATTATTGCCTGTGTCGGGTCTGTATTTATCAAAATCTATTTTCCAGAAGCCTGCACTGGCATCAGTAGACTATATATCTCCAAAAGCTAGCTCTTTTTACAGAAACGATTAGCAGGAAAAGAGAAGTGTTCACATTAATATCTGGTCCAGGGAAAGAGTCACTTTTCAGAATTGTTCATTGAAGCCACTCTGATTTTAGCCTGATGGACAGAGAAGCTGTAAGATGGGTCCTTCAGGCTAGTTCAAGTACTTCACGTTAATTTTCAAGTTCGGAAACATTTTAGATAGAGGGGATACAAGACCAAAGAAAATTGTGATTCAAATATGACTCTGTATTTTAAACCACTAGGTACAGAAATACGCAGTGGTGGGGCATAGCGTGAGAAACTTTAAGTCCGTTAATGGAAGCATTATTCTTTTCCTTCCTTAATTAAAAAAAAAAAAATTAAGTGTATTCATTTCAAGACAGAGAGAGTGAGTGGGGGAGGGGCAGAGAGAATGGAGAGAGAGAATCCCAAGCAGGCTCTGCACTGTCAGCGTGGAGCCCGACCTGGGGCTCGAACTCACAGGATGCGAAATCCCAACCTGAATCGGAATCAAGATCCGACGGAGCCACAGGCACCCCGAAAGCATTTTCCTTCATCAAATACAGTAAAACCTTGGTCTGCGAACATAATTCGTTCTGGGAAAGCACGTTTGTAATCCAAAGCACTCGTGTCTCAAAGCGAATTTCAAGAACCACCAGCTCGGTTGTGATCGTGCGATGTTCAGCCTCACGTACTACTCGTATTGCAAGACATCGCTCGGTTAGCAAGTTAAAATTTATTAGACCTATTTGCTCATCTTGTGAAACACTCACAGACCAAGTTACTTGCACTTCAAGGTCTCACTGTATATCCTTTTACTGCTTATAGAAGAAATCAAGTAGAAAAATTATGGGAACAGCCTAGAAATTTTCTTCATGGCTTATGCTTTGAGCACAGTAACATACCTCCACAGTCTGTGTGCATGAAGCAAATTGCACGTTTTGGAATGTTCTCAAGCAGATTTCAAAGCACTCTAGCAAAAACTGAGGTCACTTTACCACTGTCCATAGTCTATATATATAACCTCCCAATCTGGAAAGTGGTAAATGTCTAATAAAAGGAAGGGAAGAAATCACACGAGAAGAATGAAGTGGAATTAGAATCCAGAGCACGGTTAGCTCAGACCCATGGTTTCACGCAACAATCTAAAAATAAAGTGCCGGAAACAGCTCAGAGAGTGGCATTACCAAAGATCACGCTGGCTGCAGAGGCAAGACTGTAATAACAGACAGATGATTAGGAAATATTTTGTGGGGTTATTGTCTCTAATTTCTTTAAGGCTCGTACTTTATAACATATGTTCACAATATCTAGGCAAGAGGTGAAATTAAAGAATAATAAAGCAATTAGAAAATAAAGAGAATGCAAGCCAGATCCCTTTGCGAAAGGAAAATTAAGCCCATATCCCCTTATCCCCAGATCTTAAGTTTCTCAGATTAAGCTATATGTAATGCAGAAAGATAGATTAAGTGGGCAGTGTTTGACTGAAGAACGGATTATAGAGAATTCTAAAGAAGGAAATAGAGATGACCCAACCAAGAAATTAAAGGGAACAGAGGGCACGGTCATATAATCAAAGATTTGGGCGTGAGTTTTTCGCATAGCAGCCTATACTTCTCCATCATTGTTCCCTTGTAAAACTGCCCAATACTGTACCATTAAGAAAAGTCCTTATTGTACATAAACAGCTTTAATAAAACATTTGTTCTCATCAGCACCTGTCTTCCTACTTCTCAGGCTGCTGGGCCTGCCCACGTTTACCCTTGGTTTAGGAATTCAGGAAGGCTGGGAAAGGTGATGCCGGAAGGTTCTTCATGCCAGCCCAGTTGTCTTGAGAGTCTAATGCATCCCCAAAGAGACTTAATTCACTGCCACAGCGATACTCTTGCAGAGAAACCTCCCAAATGCTAGCAATGTGTGATAACAGACCATTGCAGGATTAAAGGGAGAAACAGCCCTTCCTTCAAGAACTTTGTAATCTCTTCTTTAGAAGATCAGGATGTAGGGCTCATAATCTTACGGATGGCTGATGTCACAATCCAACAGTGTCACTTACTCACAGAGTCTGAGATGAAGCAGCCTCTGCCTACCCACAGATACAGAACCTTTCTTTCGGAACTTCCATCGCTCTGAATAATGGTGATTAACTACTGGTGTACTTTCAAAATCATCTCTGCTTAATGATAATCCTCTGGAGCATTTGGGCTAATTCTTCTTAGCTTCTGCTGCACTTTCAGAATGTTGCCTTGGGCAGCTCTTGTGTTTTTCCCACTTACTCACTCGTGCACATCCGTCTATAGGTAATAAATACTGATTAAGGATCTATATTAGGCTGTATCATTATCAGCTTAATAGGTATAAATGAGAGAGAGGTAAAGACATATTCCCAGCTCCGAGAGCTCAAATAGCATATGTGTTTTAAAAACCTTTTCAGGCTTGCCAGGTCTTTTTTTTTTTTTTTTAATGTTTATTCATTTTTGAAAGACAGAGAGAGACAGAGTACAGCAGGGGTGGGGTGGAGAGAGAGGGGGAGGAGAGAATCAGAAGCAGGCTCCAGGCTCTGAGCTGTCAGCACAGAGCCCGACGCGGGGCTCGAACTCACAGACCGCAAGATCATGACCTGAGCCGAAGTCGGATGGACGCTCAACCGACTGAGCCACCCAGGCGCCCCACTGCCAGGTCTTTTAAGGTAGCACACATCTCATCATTAGCCCACGTTACAGACAAGAAATGGAGACTCAGTGTCTGAATCGCTTGCGTGAGACAAATCAGAGACCACGGAGGCAGAGATGAGACTCCGTCTGGAGGCTACAGATGCCCAATTACTGTGTAAATTAAATTATTCTCAGTGATGCTGTAAGGTGGTTATTTATGTTAAGGCTTTTATGTCCGTGTGCTGTTTTTTTTCCTTAGATAGTAAGAAGAGTGTCAGTGGAGAAAATTAGAGTCGTGATTAATACTTCAGAATTGAAATTTAACCACTGATTTCCACTTCACTGTTGCATTGTGCTGACTTACACAATTACATCTCTGCTTTGAAGTTATTTGACTCTCCAGGGAAAACACAGCAGCCAGAAACCTGCCCTCTGTGAAATGTTCTCTGCCTACTAGGAAGGTGAAAAAGCAGCTTTAATTTCTGTTTGAGAATTACAGTTTTAGGTTAAAAACCTCCATCTGTTTAAGAGAAATAGAGCAAAAAAGTATCAAAGCATGCTCTGCTCCCAAGAAGATGATGCTAAAAGGTGAGCCATACGTCTAACGTTAAATGAATTTGCTACCTAAGAAGCAAAACAAAAGCATACGTGGTTATAAATAACAGCTGGTGTCTGTAACCTACCCAATTTGGACCCCAAAATAACTCCATGAAATCGGCACCATTATTCCTATACTTCAGATATGAAAACAAGCTTTGAGAATTTAAATAGTAAGACCAATGTCACACAGCAGAAAGTACTTTAGGAAGAATTGAGCCCAGATGTGTCTGATTCTAATATCTAATTCTAAATACTAAAGTACTCATATACCTAGGAACCTAGGTCACTGCCCGGGAAACACATTTCCTAACTGCTGGGATATTTTTCAACAATTAACTCCGTCCTAAATTCCCAATCTTAAGATTTAGACGTGTCTCTTTTTTTTTTTTTTTAATTTTTTTTTCAACGTTTTTATTTATTTTTGGGACAGAGAGAGACAGAGCATGAATTGGGGAGGGGCAGAGAGAGAGGGAGACACAGAATCGGAAACAGGCTCCAGGCTCTGAGCCATCAGCCCAGAGCCCGACGCGGGGCTCGAACTCACGGACCGCGAGATCGTGACCTGGCTGAAGTCGGACGCTTAACCGACTGCGCCACCCAGGCGCCCCTAGACGTGTCTCTTATGACACGCAAATCGGGTGACATTTGAAGACAAACCCTGTGGGCTGTTGGTCTCAGTTTGTCTTTGTTATTAAAGACGAGATAGGACTGTTTGTTGTAAGCTATTATTTACCTTTGACAGGAGCTATTATCGCTCACAGTGGAATAAACGTGACAAATCTCTGTGCAAAACTGATTAGCCCCGGAGGAGTCAGGAGACTCTTGGGTAACTTTCAAGAGGCACCTCGCTGCATTTCATAGTCAACCGTGACAAATGCCATCTCAGAGTCATTGATGGATACACGTCACAGGACAGTAGGTGTCGCAAATTTCTCTTACACGTTTAAATGACACTGTCCACAGGCAACATCTCCTGTGTGCCCGACTGTGCCTTCCTTCTCCCTAACCAGTTAACCCTACAAGTGCAAATATAAACACATTTAATCCCCAGCAGTACATCTGAACCTGGAGAGATCTGGAATTAATTGCCAAGTATTTTGGTTCCCGTTGCAGCTGTTACAAGTGTTTGATTTGGCGAGGGAAGAGAAAAGGCGCTGCATACCAATTTCGTGAGCCACGGTGAAAGCCGCATGGAGGCCATCATCTTCAATCACAGCACAGCTGCGCTCCGGGGAACATATGGTCCCAACGTCTGCCATTCCCAGGGTGTCACATGAATGATGCCCACATAAATCCTGCCGGGGAGAAAGAAAGAAATCATTAAAATCAATTTACATCCAGAAGGAGCCACCTTGTCGAGTCACTTGCTCACTCCAAACAGCAAGAGGGGGATAGGTTTATGGGATCACCTGTTCAGCTCTGGAAATGCTCCAAAGACAGATTAGTGGCATGGACTCTTCTAAACATCTCCTGGCCCCAGAGGGGATGGGACTCAACTGCATTTAAAAAGAAGTCCTGGGATTGTAGCTTGTCCGTTACAATAGCAACCTCGGCTCTCACAAAGAGGTACAGCATATACACAGGCACTTAACGGGCAGGATCACTTTCACATACAGCCATGCTTACTTACCAAAGCCCTAAAATTCTGACCGAAAGTCATGCTAAGCTTATCAGAAGCCCGGCCTAATAATTTATTTTGCATCACAGGGGCAAACTGCAACCACGTGTTTGTGGCAAAATACAAGTGTGTCAGTAACTCAAATAGGAAACTAAATTGTAATCCAAAAGTGTAATCCCTTGAAAGATTGGCTCTTCATTTCCAAATGCAGCTGTAATTTCATTGGTTACGTCTTCAAAAACGCGTGCATTCTTACTCATAGCATCCGAGGCAGCGTTTCTCAACCTGATCAATCTGCGGAAAATATATGCGATATGTTGTGTTTATAGAAGTGAGTGGGAGCATTTTTCTGGTGAGAAGTTGTATAGCTTTGAAAAGCTTCTCAAAGAAAAACATGATCATATCGCATTAAAATGATCATTAAATATGATCGAGTTAGCTGAAAGAGACATCACGAGACAATTTTAAGTTATGAAGCATAAAGAGAAAATATAAGCCAGGATTTTGTACATGATCGATCTGTAATAAGCCTTCCCTTAAATGCTATTTGAGTATTAAGAGACATCAGAACTTCTTGCGTTTGACCACCGTCTTCAGTGAAAATTAATGAACACTGTGTATTTCCACATCCCCAAATGCAAGACAGTATCCTAGTGAGCCATAAATGAATTCCAGAAGAAAAAGGTTTTTTTGAAATACCATTATAAAAGATGACTATTTACCGGTTGAGATAATAAGTATTGTTTCCATCATAGCTATTATCTTTGCATCCCCAACTACGACAATGTCTGGCTCATTTGCTTAATTGAGGTGAACTGGGACATAGAGTCAGATGCAACGTAGACCTTGCACACCTTCAAGACACGGTATGCTAGAAAGCTCTCAGCAGGTTCCAGGACGTCAGTGCACGATGTTTTTACTACATAACCAACGTTACCCACTCCATGTCAACATAGTCATCTAACTCTTCCCTATTTTGCTGCATACAAATCTAACCAAGGTAAAGAATATTTAAAAGATACACCCTACGATCTTCTCTCTAGTACACTTTCAGGTCCTTATTGTGTTCCATAGATTATGAGATCCCAGCTGTGATGCATTACATTGTTGCCTCCATGTCATTATAGCTTCAGACAGTGGAAATCTCGGCCAAGTAGCCTTGGTGAATCAAGTCCCCAAACCAGCAATAGCCTCCCCAAGTTTCCTGTGTATCCTCATATGTCATCCCGTGGGATCTCAAATTACAGCTGTTGAGAACAAATTAGTAGCTTTTAAAATTGAAACTGGAACACGCTTTTGCATAATAATCAGTCTTCGAGATAATAATATAGCACAATACATTTTCAATCCAGTTTTTCTCCAATCATCTCAGTCACGTTAAGACCAAAGACTCACTTGTCATTGCTAGGCACGACAGGCTTTCCCTGCACACATTTTTTTTAAACCCAGAGTGACGTGTATCGTCACAATTTGGGGGTCGTTATCTTCACATAACGAAATGCAGGAATTGTTGCCCCTTCTCACTCCGTATGTCGTTCAGCAGCTCAGATGAAGAGTCACAGCAAATGGAAATGGCCCTCCTGCTTTGAACAAAGTTTAAACTGGATTCTTAATCTCTCTCTGTGTGCTTGTGTCAATTGCTCATTAGAGGCTATCAACTCTCCTTGTTATCCGTGAATTGCATTAAATGCAGTTGGCCCTTTGCCACAGAAATGTGTGCATGTGCCAAAATTATGAACAGAAGCAGTTGTTCTTTTTTTTTTCTTTTTGTAAGCACAACTGATTAAACCCCTTGATGACACGGCCATACTTTACATAATTTCGTAACTATAATTATGTAAACTGGCAACCTCTCCACTTCATTCACGCATTGCAAACCTTGGCAACCCAGATACAGTTTCATCCCCCAGATTTCGAACGAGAAGTCTGTATTTCGTTGTGATCCGATGTTCATGCCAATGCGTAAAAACTCAACTTGTGCATCAAATTACTGAGAATACAGCACATCACACCTATACCAATTTGTGGTAGAGATTTATGACATTTACAGGTGCACACTTTATTTGAAGTTAGTAGGATTTTTTTTAAAGGTTATTTCAGATTAGGAGTAAGGAGACAAGGGGGCGATAGCATCTATCTGTCTGTCTATCTATCTATCTATCTATCTATCTCTATTATCCATCCATCCATCCCTCCACCTTTCTGTCTTCTGGATCTGGAGCAGGGGATATTGACTCATATATACTGTGACTCATATATACTGTCCACATAAAAGGTAATTAAGTGAAAACTGCTAATAAGAGTTTCTGTTTGGTCAGTATAGATCTGAAGGTTCGTTATAGTTTTGTTATGTTAAAGATGGCCCTTTTCACGCAGAATCCAGATCCTATCACCATGGTGTAGATAGCACTGCAAAGGAAGATTAGTAAAATGTAAAAGTTGGAAAAGCATGCAGAAACTTAACAGGTGGCTTGTGGTGTAGGCCAGGAGATATGACTGGGACATTGGATCTAACTCAAAAATAGAGCTTAGATGGTCAACAAGATCGATGAAGACTTGACAAGGAAGTCATTGACATGGTGACCACTCCCCAGATGTGGCTGTTCAGGGGATTATGAGTGTGTCAGCATCTGTGATTCATCATGAAACTTAGAAGGACTAGTAGCACCCCAGACCTATTCTTGGGGATGGAGTCGGGGGGGAGGGAGCCAGAAAAGTATGCTACCTGGAGAAGCAGATGCCCAGAAGATAGTACAAATCCCACTTGACCCACTGGTCCCAATGGCCCCTTAGCAAATCCCAGTGGTCAGTAATGAAGCAAGAAGACATGAGAATGTGCAAAGAGGAATGAATAGCGGGAGCCATGGGATTTCTTGCCTTGACTGGGAGACTGCCTCTCATACAGCATAAATGCGCTGCGGGAAGGAGCCAAAAAGCAACACAAGGTAAGAAGAGCGGCCATCATCACACCTGCAGCAATGGCAGCCCCAATTAAGGGAGAGTTGCTCGTCCAATGGAATCCTGAGTTAAATACCAGCAACTTCTGTTTATATAAATATTACCATCTCATAAGGGCAAGCATGGAGCTCAAGAGAAGGGCACAGAAGAGGAATGAATAAGCCTCAGATGCCTGTCTGACTTCCCAATTCCTATGAAAAGGGATTAAGATAGAAGAATTCGTCTTGCATGGTACATATTTTAGTCTTAAGTACTATTCAAACATATACACCATAATGCAGATTTATCTGTGCATCCAATTCTTGAGGTGTCATTTGCCTCTCTGGCCACCTGTACAGCAATCCCCAATAGCAGAGGTCTTGATTTAGATCTCAAGAGAAACTGGGTTCCTCGGGTCTGTTAGTCCGACCATTATGGTGACCCATGGTATACTATCTCTGTCCATGCTTCTGGATACAACTAGGTGATACAAATATACCGAGGCCACAGATCCAGATGCATTGATTCCTAAAACAATTACGATGTGCCCCCAATCTGCTGACGCTGTGCTCAGTGCCGACCCTGTGATAAATAAATAAGATCTGATCTTGGCCTTAAGAAGCATCGCGATCTAGTGAGCAAAACAGATATGCCAAGAAGGAAGCAAATTGTGACATGCTATTACAACTGATTTTTGAGGGAATATAGAATGAATCTGAATCAATAAAAGTGTCTCAAAGGAGGTGACTGATACTGAGGGATGAATAGAAGTCTGAAAGTCTTAGAGGAGGGGTATCCCAACCAGGAAAGATTGGTCAATGCATCAGGGGGTGGTAGAAGGCAGGCTCTGTTTGGGGGGAATGACAGGAAGCTTGTCATGGCTGGAGAATGTAGGATTTGTCGGGTGAAAGGCAATCAGGGGAAGCTGGAAAGACGGTGTGGCCCAAGTTCCAAGATGGGACATTTCGTCTGCTAAAGGTAAAGTAAGAAGAAGGGAAAGACGGAAGCAGCAAGCTGGAGGTTAGGGGGAGGAAATGCTTGGGAGAGTCCTTTTGGAGAACAGGAATGGAAGCTGATTAGACACAGTCAATGCAAAGTAGATCACTGTTTTTTTTAAGGTTTTATTTATTTATTTTGAGAGAGAGGGAGCTCGCAAGCAGGGGAGGAGCAGAGAGAGAGAGAGAAGGAGGGAGAGAGAGAGAATCCCAGACTCTGAGCTGTCAGCACAGAGTCCCACACGACCCGGGGCTGACCTGAGCCCAAATCAAGAGTCAGTTTTAACCAACTGAGCCACCCAGGCACCCTTAACGCAGATCACTTTTTAATTCTAACACTATTAGTCAGAGTCATTACCTAAGTTGTTTAAATGCTTTGAGACAAAGTTCCCTCATCATTAACATAAGGAATTTGGACCAGGTGATCCCTAAGTCTTTCCAGCTATACCTGTGTTGATATTAAATGGAAACACTCCAATTTATAGGTGGAAAAATTAAAGCTGAGGGCAATAAATGTCCAAAGTTGCAAGCCTGAGACTGGTGAAGCCAAAATTTGAACCCGCATCTAAACGCCCCAATTCCTAAACCACCTTCACCATGGTACTGGTAAAGCATCACACATATTTTTCTTGACAGTTCTGTTACCTTTTACATTTATAGCCTGTGCCTGGTCAAGCAAATTCTTTCCTACAACAAATAATGCAGCATGGTCTTTATCTCTATGGTGTGTTCAGTAAAACTCAGCAATTTAGAAGCATACTAAATGTATAAAAAGCACTGAGAACGATATTCCAGAAAAGAAGAAAATGGAAGGGCTGGATAAGACACCTGGACTTCATTTACTTGTACTTCTCTCTCTCTCTCTCTCTCTCTCTCCCCTACCACATCTGATTGGTCACCTAAGTCACTGATCCCACCTACCAAATGTCTCCTCCTCTTCCTTCCATTATGGCTTCCTGCCTGTACCATCATCTGAGGCTTCTAAGTGGTCCCTTTGTCTCCTGTAACTGCCCTGCCTGTACGCGGCAGTCAGTTACCTTCCAGAGCCCAGATCTGATTAGCATGGCATTCGACCTGCAAGCCAGGCTTCCTGTCAGCCTCCACTGCACTGTCATGTCCCCTCTTGTCCGCTATTTCCTGCATATCTTATCAACATTTTGGGGCCAAACCTTAGCCCAAGCACTCCTTCTGTTGGAAAGGGCTAATTAACTCACAGCCACCTCATTTTAAAATCTCTCGATTTGGTGCCTGCTTCTGTATTGCTAATGCCATTCTTTTCATTTTGATTATCTCAAGTCTCCTTTTGAAGGTTACTGATGGAGCCTGCAACGGCTCCCCCTGGATTGAGTCCAACTACTCCCGCTGGAAGGCTCATCCCAGAACATACTCCTGGTCACGGCCGTTTTAGATTCCCATTGGATTTAATTAACAACTTAAAATCTTAAGTGTGGTGCTTTGGACTGACTTGTGTCTCCCCCCAAACCTCAAATTCGTATGCTGAAGCCTTAATCCCCAATGTGACTGTATTTGGAGGTAGGGCCAAAAAGAAGGTAATTAAGGTTAAATAAGATCATAAGGGTGGAGCCCTAATCCAACAGGATTAGTGTCCTTCAAACAAAAGACATTGAAACCTCCTCTCTCTCCGCTCCCCTCCAACCATCAACGCCGGACCCTGGAAGAAAGGCCATGTGAGCATACAGCGAAAACGTGGCAGGAAGAGATCTCTCACCAAAAACTGAATAGGTTGGAACCTGGATCCTGGACTTCCCAGGCTCCAGAACTGTGAGAAAATGTTTCTGTTGTTTAAGCCCCCCAATCTATGGTATATATTTTTTTATGGCAGCCTGAACAGACTAGATACACATGACACACAATTTCTTCTATAATCTAGTTGTCATCGTCTTCTCTAGACTAGACTCTATCAACCTCTGCCTTCATATTGTGTGCTGTATCACTTCCAACCCCTTTTGTCCCTGGGCCATTGCACATGACAGCGGGGCAAGTTTGCAACGCCTACTTCCTCCTTACGGTCTGGTTAACTCTGAGACTTCTTCCAAATTGAACTCAGCTGGGTTAGGCAACCTTCTAACGCATTTCCATGATATCTCATGGGCACATGTGTCATAAAAATCATCATGCTATATAGCAATTATCCATTTCCTTGTCTGTTTCCTGGGACAGATTCTTTTTTTTTTTTTTTTAATTTTTTTTTTCAACGTTTATTTATTTTTGGGACAGAGAGAGACAGAGCATGAATGGGGGAGGGGCAGAGAGAGAGGGAGACACAGAACTGGAAACAGGCTCCAGGCTCTGAGCCATCAGCCCAGAGCCCGACGCGGGGCTCGAACTCACAGACCGCGAGATCGTGACCTGGCTGAAGTCGGACGCTTAACCGACTGCGCCACCCAGGCGCCCCTCCTGGGACAGATTCTTAGGAAAGGGGTCACATTTTAAATTTCTGAATCCCTCTCTGTTTATTAGGAACATATTGACTGTCTGACTAAATTAGTCACACTATTTCGTTTAGAGAGCATTAGACAGGACTACGTTCTCTCTCTGCCACTTGTCAGTTATTACTCTTAGAAGACTATTTCTTTTCATTAATGTCTTCATCTGCCCAATTATGATGATATTTTGGTTGTATAACACAATGATAGCATGATATCACATACACAATGCCATTATGTTAAGATCTATGGGCAGAATTGATTATTCCTCCCTTCTCTTTTCACATACTTTGTTTATAACTTGGTCACAACATTTACCCAAGTTTTCCTTAATTAGAGTGATATATGTGTGCACCTGCTGCCTTTCCCTTGGTGATAAGCCCAGTTGGGCAGGGAACAGGTATATTCCACATATGCTGCATTCAGTTGCATCAATGAGTGCCTCACACATAGAAGGTATTCATATCCATGCGCCAAAAGTGAGAGAGAGAGAGACAGAGACAGAGAGACAGTAATTACAGAAGTCCTGTGTGTTTTGGTATATTGTCTGTAACGAACCTTAGGTTTTTTAGAATATTCTTCACTATATTTATTGGTTTATTTATCAATTGAGATATAATTGACTTATATTAGTTTTAGGTGTACAACATGAGGATCTGATAGATGTATATGTTGTGAAACGGTCACCTCAATAAGTCTGGTTAACATACATCACTATGCATAGTTACATTTTTTTTTTCTTGTGATGAGAACCTTTAGGTCTATTCTCTTAGCAATTTGCAACTCACATTTGTTTTTTTCTTTTTAATGTTTATTTATTTTTGAGGGGGGAAGGGGCAGAGAGAGAGGGAGACAGAATCTGAAGCAGGCTCCAGGCTCCCAGCTGTTAGCACAGAGCCCAATGCAGGGCTCCAACTCACTAACTGTGAGATCATGAGCTGAGCCAAAGTCTGACGCTTAACCAACTGAGCCACCCGGGCATCCAACACATTTTTTTAAATGTCTATTTATTTATTTTTGAAAGGGGCATAGAGGGGGTAAGGGAGACAGAGAATCACAAGCAGGCTCCGTGCTGTTGATGCGGGGCTCGAACTCACGAACTATGAGCTCATGACCTGAGCTGAAATCAAGAGTCTAAGAGCTAACTGACTGAGCCATCCAGGCACCCCTACATTTGTTTTTAAAATGTCAACTACAGCTGCTTAATCTGCTCCCAGTCTTCCCATTTCTGAGTTATTTAGATGTTTATTGATCAGGATCGATCTATACAGGCTAGGAACCCTGGCTAAGAGTTCACTTTTGACTTTAAATGGGATTTGAACTCAGATGGGCAAGTGGATTAGTCAATCTAGTCAGCAAGCAAGTAAGAAACAGCACATCCTTCTTCCTCCTAGCTTCAGGTCACCCGTTAGGGCTCCCTATTGTCACAAGCTAACAAGGGGCTGGCTGCTGGAGGAGAAATGCTCTCTCATTTCTCAGCACTGCAGAGCAGAACATAAGGAGAGGTGTTAGCTGAGAGACAATTGCCTATTAACTGGCAGAGTGATAAGTAATGAAGGCGAGTGCACCTTGTATATTGCACAGTCTGTAGCTGGTTCATTTTCAGTCGAATGCTTTCGATCCATGTTATGTTTGGGATGAGGGGGGTCTTAAACAATCTCCAATTTTATCATCCTGCAGGTAGGACATTTGTTCCTAAAGAAGAGTGTGTGGTCTCCTAAATGGGTTTAAGAGACTGTCTTTAAAGGACCTATTTTAAAACAAAAGAGGAAACCAGGGGACAAGGAAAAGATTCTGGAAAGCAAAACGAAATCCTGGGGAGATCAGATGTCTACTGTTTGATGGCAGAAGGGGTGCGAATTCCAGCATGAGCGCTATTCCAGGATGAAAATGGTTCCTCTGCCAGAAAATTGACTGGTGCTAAGTTTCTCTAATTAGAGTGCCAGGTAAATGAATTACTAGCACCATTCTGCTGACTCCCAGACACAACGTTCAAGGTGGCCCGGGCCAGTAAACAGGGGTGGAAAACATATCCTCACACATTCGCTTCGTGCCTGAAAAACAAGCAATTTAAGAGAAGACATCTGGACACAAAATTTGAACGGTTCTCAGAGCCCATCAAAACATGGATTTGATGGCTTGGCGTCTGGTTGCTAAGCAACGTACTTCTTACATTCAAAACAGAGTTGTAAAAGTAGGTTCCAGGTGCCAACTTCGGGTATTTCTCATTGAAAAAAAAAAAAAGCCATGAACGTTTCTCTTAGGTCTTAGGGTACCTGATTTCTACGGTGGAAGGGCTCAGATGATTTCTGCTCTCGTCCCCTTATTTCTCACATTCTGAAGCATTAGGTGGAGTTTAACTTTACATTTCAAGGTACTCTTACTGGATGCTGCATAAGGGTCTTGTCATATTTTTCTCAGCCCCCCAGTGAACAGCATTCTTTGAAATTAAGTCTATACAGTCACAATACACATGCTTTTCAAGTATTTGGTTCTTCTCAAGTTAGATGTATATACCAGAGGGCCAACCACAACCTAAGTGAGATTCGCTTTACCAAAAGTATGCTTCTGCTTGGCAGGGAGGCGACGGAGGGCCCATGTAAAATATTTTCCATGTGCAGGCTCCTTTGGAAAATGTTATGTTATTACAATCCTTATTAACATTAAGATAGACCATTAATCTCTTGCTCCCTTGCTTTTATCTACTTAAAACGTACTGATAGGTTTCAGAGCTTGGAAAATAGGAATTGTTAACTCCCCAAATAAAACACAAATCCAGAAAAGCAATAGGCAGATCATTTAGAACCACTAACGGATTTCCCTTTTTTTTTTTCTTCTGGGAAGCAATTAGGAAAATTATGGGGCAGGAGGAGGTAGGGAGTAATGGGGTCTTCTATTAATTTTTGTTTGTTTTAAAAATTATGGAACGTGCATTTGTATTCCGAAATGAAAGTGAACTATTAAAATGACCTACTCATTTGGAGTAGTGTGCCTACGAAAGTATTTTTTCCTCTGTCTCTAGAGAACTTCCTTCCATAAACTCTCTGAAGCCTTCTTCTTGGCAGCTTCTTATGATGCAGTAGAGCAAGAAATCCAGACGTGGAAAATTGCTTACAAGAAAAAAAAAAAAAGTCTTGGAAACCAAATAAAAAAGGACTAGTTTTACAGGAGAAGTTCACTCCATACAGAAGGCTACAAAACGAATGTTCTTCCATTTCAAAGATTAATGTAGCGCAGAGAAATTACAGGATGGTTTTTAGATCACTTAATGAGAAGGAAGATTTTCCATCGTGCGTAGCCTCATGTCCTGCCAGGTTCTTCCTAAACTGTTGCCCTCTGGCATCTTTGTTTACATGTGGCTTACATTTATGTCCCCCCCCCCCCCATGGACCACAAGTGTTTCTCCATTCCAAATTTGTCGACACTTCTCCTTCATACCAGGGGTGCCTGGGTAAAAACAGAGAATTAGGTGGTGGAGCCCTGTGATTCTAAAGCCTGCAAGCCATCGTGGCATCTTCTATCCTAGCTTCTGGGCACTCCATTTCATACCATGCGTTTGCATGATATTTCAAACTTTCAAATCCTTCAGCTACCCCGGGTGGATCCCAAATACTTAAAGAATGAGCTTTCAAAGGCAATTCTTACCAGGCAGCCGAGAGGCATGACTTAAAACTGCCAATCAGAGCACAGTCATGAAGCAGGCTCAGAGCTCTGAGGAAGCCAGGCTCAAAACCAGCCCAGGCTCCGTGTCCGAATGTCACATTTAGGTGGGGACTGAATGATTGAGCAAATAGATATTGTGTTCTTCCCAGAACCTCCGGGCCTATAGAGATCAGTTTCTTTCCTTCCCCTTTAACCATCTTCCTTAAAACAGGGAAATCCTGGGAAAGCATTCCTTCCTCGCGTCTTGACTCTTTGCCCAGGTCTTTCCACACTGGGGCTTCAGAAACACGTTCGTCCAAAACCCAAACATGCAAGCTGGATGTGACCCTTCGCTGGCAGCTCCGGAGGGACAGGCAGTGCCTGACTGGAGGACGAGGCAAAGGAGGCACTAAGGATCCTGATAAGACTGGGTTATCCTCCTTGCCCTCCCGAATCCCTTCCTTACCAGAAACAAAAATTCATCAAGGTGGACACGTAAGAACTTCGTTAAAAAGCCAAACTAGAAAGAGTCTTTCCTTTGAAAAGTCTTTCCTCAGCTTATGCCACAGGAGTGGTTCCAGTAAGGAAGTATGGACATTGACAATGAGAGGTCATGGATGAAAGTGGCTACAACGGATGAACCAACAAGCCCCTCCCATGAGGTTGCACCAAGTTGTATATTTAGGCTCACTGAGAGGTGGAAGATCCCCCTTCCCCCACCCCCACAAAAGCAGAAGAGGGAGGAGGAGGAGAAAGAAGAGGAAGAAGAAAAGGAGGAGGAGGAGGAAGAAATGAAAGGAAGAAAGAAAGAAAGAAAGAAAGAAAGAAAGAAAGAAAGGCCACCCATTCCAAAGATAAATTTGCTTTTGAGGTGCCTGGGTGCCTCAGTCAGTTAAGCGTCCCAGTTCAGTGCAGGTCATGATCTCCCGGTCCATGAGTTCAAATCCCGCATCGGGCTCTGTGCTGACAGCTCAGAACCTGGAGCCTGCTTCAGATTCTGTGTCTCCCACTCTCTCTGCCTCTGTCGTCCTCACACACTCTCTCTCTCTCAAAAACAAACATTAAAAAAAAAAGAGACAGATTTGCTTTTCTCCTTCTCCCACTTAGCTCTGTATATTTTCTCAACCATTCTAGTCCCTTCTTATCCTATTCACGCCTCTAGGACACCATATGTCAGACTAGAGACATCCAGCCTGATTGATCGTCTACGCAGGTCTAGCCATTCAAGGCAGGGACTGCTTCTGGGGACACCCAGACCACGCGAGCAGGGCTGCAGGCTAGCTGGGTTACCCTCCAAGGAGCACTCCGGCAAATCCGCAGCGGCAGGCGGCGTGTGGGAGAAGCCAGGCGGTCAGCAAGGCTGAACCTCTGACCCACCTCCTTCCACGGGCGCTCGGACCACCCACGCAGGTTGCACTCACCTCCCGCGTGAACAGAATGGCCGCGTCGTGATGCTCCTCGTGGTCATCCTCCAGCTGGTTGTGCTGATGCTGCCACTTGCAAAAGTTCTTGAGCGTGGTGGCCGCGTTCTTGCTCACCTCCAGGCTCTTGTCCTTGTCACCCAGCACCACCACCTTCACCACGGCCAGGCGGATGTGGTTCTCGATGCTGGCGTGGCTGTACAGCCTGTTGGCGATGGAGGCCAGGGTCAGCAGGTAGTGCTGCAGGCCCCGGCCGTACATCCGCGCCATGGACGCGTCAGCCACCAGGAGAAGCTCCACCTGGCGGGCCCGGGAGATGGAGCGGCGCCGCCGCCGCCACCACGTCTGGGGTCCCTGGGTCCCCTCGGAGGAGGGAACCGTCTGGTCCGGGAACTGCGGGGCCAGCTCCCAGCGTGGGTCTGGGCCGCCGTGCGCCGGGGGGCGCTCGCGAGGCCCTGGCGGGGACGCGGGAGTCTCGCAGCTAGCGCGCGGCGGCACGGCCTCAAAGCTGAAGCCCTCGCGGGTGTAGACGTGCAGGACCCGCGAGGACCCATCTCCGTACACTCGCCCGGCCTCTGCCTCGGCCCGGGGCCCGCGCAGCAGCGGCTTCAGGGTGTAGCGCGCGTGCTTCACCGCGAAGAAGCCGTCGAGCCCGCCGCAGAGGTCAAAGACAGCCAGGGAGCGGGGGCTGCCGTCCACGGTGCCGCGGTGGAAGCAGTGGTCCCGGTGGCGCCGGCTGGCACCCGGACCGCTTCCCGCGGGCGCAAAGCCAGCGGCGCCCAGCGAGCCATCGCGCTCCAGGTCCAGGAGGAACCTCCGGCCGCCCGCGTAGACGAGGTAGCCCACCTTGCCGCCGCCGGCGTAGATCTGGTCGATGTTGTGCACCAGCCCGCCGCTCCTGCGCTGCGGCGCCAGGGGGTGCGGGTGGCCCGGAGGCTCGGCCCGCTCCTGCGCCTCCTCCCCCTGCCGCCCGCGGGGCTGGGCGGCCGCTGCGGCAGCCCGAGGCTGCCCGGCTGTATCCTGGGCAGGTGCCGCGGCGGGGCCGGCCGCGACCGGGGGCAGGCGGAGCGCGCACAGCAGCAGGGACGCCCACCCGAGCAGCATAGTGCGCCGCCCGCGGGGAGGGGCCGCGCGACGGGGACTTGATGGGTATCTGTTATTCGGTGTGGAAGTGACCGGGGCGGGAGGTGGGGGGCACAACACACACTTGCTTGCAAGGCTGAGTCAAGTGTCGGAGGGAGGAGGGCCTGGCGGCAGCGCCAGCCGGTCCCGGCCTCGGTGCCAGCGTGCGAACTTTTCTTTGTTGCTTTGGAAAATGTTTGGATGCGTGCTCCGGAAAAAAAAAGGGGGGGGGTAAAAAAAAAAGGAAAAAAAAAAGGGGGGGGACGCCGGGTTGTGGAGGTTCCGCAAATACAAGGAACGGGGGTGGGGGGAATAACCCAAATCCAGCCCCCAATGCAGCCACTAACGGTGCACGACAAAAAGTAAGGATGGTGTCGCGCACCAGGCTGGCAACTGGTGCGCGCGGCCTCCCGCCCCCTCGCTGCTCTGGACCCAACGGCAGCGGGGGTTCCAAGCTCCGGAGCCCAGTCCTTTTCTTATTCTGTGGGTGTCCTTGACTCTACTAGAACCAGGAGGAAAGGAAGAAAGAGAGGGAGAAAAGCCATAAAAATTGAAACAAAAAATGCCAGGCGCGGCCTGCGGGCAGCCAGCGAAGCGGCGCGTCCGTGTCCCTTCGGATGCAGTGTCGTCCTGCCCGCCGTCATCCCCAGTCGGCCGCTGCGAGCGCGGAGAGCAGCGCGAGCGCTGTGAAGATGC
Organism: Lynx rufus; assembly: GCF_022079265.1. Lineage (NCBI taxonomy): Eukaryota > Metazoa > Chordata > Mammalia > Carnivora > Felidae > Lynx > Lynx rufus. The sequence continues at coordinate 141,313,860 of NW_025814867.1, forward strand.
GAGGAGGTGGAACAATGAATTTATAGCGGCATGCCATCCTGCAATGGCAATTTCAACAATTCGTCACTGCAAGCTGCCTCTTAAAGGGAGAGCTTCCCCCACCCCTCCCACCCTTCCCGGTCCGCGCCTAATCAGATGGGGGAGGGCGGGCGAGGGGTGGTGGTTGGGGGGGGGTTGGGGGGTGATCGAGGAAAGGAAGACCGAGAGGGACCCGGCGAGGTGGAAGAAGGAACGAGGGAGGGAGCAAGGGCGAGGGGGGGGGAGAAAAAGTATTGGGGTAAGAAAAACAGATTTCCTTGGCCTCATTTAAAGCCACAGTGGCTCCGGGTTTGTCTGATATTTCACAACCAATCGGGGTTGGCTAACCCCGGCTTACCTCATCTCCTGAAAGGGGTGTTTTGAAAGTTAGTGAGACAGTGCAAGTCTCTCCCTGCCTCCTTCTCTCCTGCTCCTTCTCCCTGGGTAGGAAGTTCCTGCCGCAAGTTTTTTTCCTCGGTGCACGCCCGTGCGCTCCCGCCTCGAAGACCTTGCCACTCCGTCCGCCCGCCCGCCCGGGGCTTTCGGCTGCCCGTGCGGCCCCTCGCCCCGCGCCCTCCCCGCCGGCCCGCCGCCGCCCCGGTCCCGGGGTGCCTCCCCTCCCCAGGTCCCCGGCCTCTTCGCTGCGGGACGCTCGTCGGGCTCGGGCTCCGGGTGACTAAATTCTCCCAGCCACCGGCAGAGGGGCCGGGCGGCCGGAGAGCCGCAGGCGCTTCCTGGCGCGTCGCTGCGCCCCGAGTCCTGCGGTGTCCGCGGCAGGGTCGCCCGCCGCCTGGGAACTCCGCGCCTTTGTGTGCGAGCCCGGGGCTCACCCCCCCCCCACCCCGCCTTTCTCCGCGCGCCGATCCTCGGCGCCCGCAATCTGTCACTTCATCCCGGGCGACTGGAACTTCCTTCGCTCTGCTCTAAGAAGGCAGGGCGAGAAAGAGTTAACTGTGGTAGAGAATTGAGCTTTTTTTTTTTTTTTTTAATAAGCTTAAAAAAAAATATGTGCCCATACTTTCTCTTCTTCCTCCTGCTTAAATGAAAATCAGATACCCGTTATTTGCATTTATGTGTCCTAAAACAACCGCTCATCGCTCCAGGCCCTGACCTACTATCCTTCTCAGAAATTCCCATTGGGAGAAAAAAAAAAAAAAAAGACTGGAGAAGAGGGGAGAGGGGGGTGCAGGTCGGTGCTTATTGGTAGGTGAGTGGCATAGTCATTGTGACTAGGTTTCTCCTAGTTTCTTTGTTTCCTGTCATTATGGACCCTAATAGAAACGGAAAGAACATCCCAGGGCGTTCTGACCACTATCTGGTAATGGGTAGAAGATCTCCTAGAACAGGAGCACCTCCCACTTCCCTTCATTCTTCAGGCTAATTAATGAATCCGTGGGTAAAATGAATTCTGTATAATTAGCACTTTTCTGCCTTTCTTACCTTTCACTTACAGAGATGCGCACGATAGTGGGCCTTCCTCAGCGGACCCTGAGCTACAGGTGGTTTCCCCAGATCCTTGCTAAGAGGTGTGATCGCTTTTTCAGGGAGTGGTTGGAGGTCCTCAGAGTGGCGGGGAACCCCGTGTGGGAAGCTCAGGATTGCCCAGCAATGGTGCCCAGTGCCCCGTGTGTTGAGGACCCTCTGGAGTCAGTCATGGGGGAGGCAGGGTGATGCATATCCTGAGCATTAGCTCATGTGTATAAATGAAATGATCGCTTGGGGACCCTGGACCACCCAACAGCCCCTAGTGGATTCTGAAATACCTCCAGACTTGGCAGGAAATTGCTGTTGCTTAAGGCTCGTCATCCCCTTTTTATTCCACACCCCCTGGGTCTCTCAGTGGTCAGTTGCCCAAAGCCAATTCTAAAGTTGAATAGTTGGAGGGACCAGAGGTGTTCAGGGTCAGGATATCTATCCTGATCTGTCTTCTCTGTCCCTCCTCAAAACCTTGTGGTCCCTCGGTCTTAATAGAGAGCAAACTTTTTTTTTTTTTTTCTTCCAGTTTCACTGAAAAGTGAGCACCAATACTGGGCACTAAACACCATGTCTAAAACAACTTTGATTTACTAACGTTAACCATTTCATCATTGTTACTCCCAGAGGATCATTTTGCGAGATAAGCATTTTGGATGACAGTGGCTTGAACTTGTGAATTACGATTATTTGCCTTCACAGGCAGGAAATGTCTTCTTTAGCACTTATGGGAATGCCAGCCGAATTTTCCTCTTAGTGAAAGTTTTGCTCCTCTTTCAAAAACACGGTATTTCTCATGTGAATCATGCCTCTGAACTTTATGCCTTTAAGCTTAATTACATAATGACATTTGTCCTCAGAGTATTCAAATGTTTAGAAATATGTTGAAGAACAGGACAGGGCAGAGAAGGCCCCAAACATGAGTATCAAGCACTAAATATTTATTAGAACCACATAGTCACAAAGAAAGGCACTATAACGACAGCTTATGAATAGGATGAGTGGATTCTTACATAGTCAGACGATTTCTACTTGGGGGTGATTTTAACTTTTCTGTGAAAGTAACTTGGATACTTTAGGAAGTTCGTTTGGTAATGCTTTTCAGATATTACCCTCGTGGATTAGGATGAAGTGCTAAGTTCCAGAACAATGAATGTCTTGTCAGTCCAAGGAAGTCATTTGTCCTGGATGAAAGTAGTCCAAGTTGTTATTTTCCTTTTACAGTAGAAGGCTAAAATATATTAGCAGTCGTGCGTAGGTGGGCTAACTGCTACTTCAGTCTTTGATTATTCCGAAAATACCTTTGTATTTGTGCATTTTTAAATAGCTATTTTTTTTTTCAACGTTTATTTATTTTTGGGACAGAGAGAGACAGAGCATGAATGGGGGAGGGGCAGAGAGAGAGGGAGACACAGAATTGGAAACAGGCTCCAGGCTTTGAGCCATCAGCCCAGAGCCTGACGCGGGGCTCGAACTCCCGGACCGCGAGATCGTGACCTGGCTGAAGTCGGACGCTTAACCGACTGCGCCACCCAGGCGCCCCTGTATTTGTGCATTTTTAACGAGAACTTTTCGCTGCGTTGGTGGAGGACGTGATCACACCTGATAACGTAATTTTACATTTCCCAAAAGGAGGGGAGACTTTCTCTGCCGGCCAGTGGGAAGTTGCAGTTGAAATTTATCCTGGTGATCACCTAAGGCCGCTTCCTCCGGGTACCAGAGAGGAGCTGAGAGCAGAGACCAGAGCGATTGCCTGCGGTTAACAAGTCCACCGGTGGTCAGCTCTCCTGAATCCTGAAAACTTGACTCCTTCAGTCGGTGCTCAATCGACAGACAGCACCTCTTAAAATCTATCCAGTTTCGCAAATGTCTGTCGAGGGCTGGCTACCAAGTGCTGTGTGAAGTTCTCCGGAGACACATAAACATGAATAAGCCATGATTGACGTTCAGAGAGGCTCACGGTTCACAGAGGAGCCAATTGTACCAGGAGCTGCTTGGACTACAGGCTGGAAAATGCAAATATGGAGGGAAAAAGGCAAGAGAGTAACTAACCCCTGCGGGCGCTCTGAGCTATGTATTTCCAGGACAGCTTCACTCCATAGGACTTGTGTATCCTTGTAAGTAGTATGTTCTCACATTTCCATTTGCTAAAGTGTCATTTCCTCCCCTCCCCCATCTATGATTTTAATGGTAAGGGTGAGGAAATAAGTGACAATAAAATACTCCCCCTCTAGCCAAACACCTGCTCCTCACCTCCCGTGCAGGAGAATCACAGCCTCTCGACTCTGCGCAATAATTTTCCTTTCCCACACCCAGATTCCCTACCCCAGGCCTTACTGTATTTCGAGCTTCCTTAGTATCGTCCCCCTTTGGGGCCTGATGGTGGATGCGAGGAAGACAGCCTCTCCGTGGCTACTTAAGGCCCTTTATGAATGCCTTGAAGACTCTGGGCCAGCCCTTTCCTTGGGGGGCCACTCAGCTTTTCAAGTTCTAGTTCTCAGAAGACATGCTTCAAAACCAGAGGTTATTTTTAGTCCCTTCGTGTTGTGCGATTAGGCAGCATTTGTCCTTTGGTGATGGCCTATTTCTCTTACCGTAATGCCTCCAGGTTCATCCGTGTTGCCACCTATAAAACAGTCAAACTTCTGGAATCAGAGAGTAGAGTGATGGTTGCCAGGGCCCAGGGAGAGGGGGAAATGGGGAGTACAGATTCAGTTCTGCTAGACAAATGCTAGAGATCTTCTGGACCACGTCGTGCCTACAGTTAACGATACTGTATCGTGCACTTAAAAATGTATCGAGGGTACATTCCGTGTTAAATGTTCTTACCACAAAGCAAAACAAAGCTAAAGATGACACTCTAGGAATGTGGGAAGGGGTATATTTACTATACTACCTTTGATACCAATCCTAAATGTTTAGAAGATGAAGCTATACCCGAACGGTCCTCTCCTTTTCCAGCCCTTTAACTCCGTCTCCAAATCCTCTTATATCTCAGGATGGTCTAACGTGCATCTGGACCGGCCGATACACGTACACAATCTCCCACACATTGAGCACACAAGGCACGTCAGCATGCCTGTGCACACACACACACACACACGCTCACCCCTAACTCGGTGACCCTCTGTGCCGCACTGGCCTGTGCAGAGAAAGTTCTGATCTGATTAATTACACCAATTTCTCTTTGCCCCTCACAAAGAAATCTTTCTTGCATAGCAGAGATTTTTTTTTTTTTTCCAGCGAAGTTTGCTGCAATCCTGGTAAAGCTATTGTCTCTGCTATGTGCCTAGGACATATTACAGAACATTCTATCTGTTGTGATGGATAACATCATACACTTCAGGATCAGTTTGCTGAAAATAAAAAGTAAGTTTTTGGAAAAATAGATTTTCCTTTTTCTTATTCACAGAAATTTTAAACTATAAAAAGTCTTCGAGTGAATAATGTACACGTGTATTATTTAAGACATACAGGTGCTATCTGTAAAGTAAAACCAACAAGTCAGTTTTTATGTTGACCAGCTGGGAAATGTTGTTTTAGCTTTTCTTACACAATTATGCGCATATTACTTGCTTTTATGAGTTACTCCAGTTTTTTTTTTTTTCTTTTTTGCCCCTTTATTTTCCGGAAATCATCTTGAAATCAAACCTTACTGGAAACACATGGAAAATCAGGAATTTCCAGCCTACAGTAATTTGAAACATTTGAGGTCTTTATTTTTCCCTTCATGGAGGCAAATTTAAGAAAAAATTTCAAATTCCTTAATGAGTAGTAATTGTAGTAGGTAGGAGTTGTTGTTCTATAGCAACAATTAATTGTTATTGTTGTTGTTGTTTTAATTCAGGTTTCATGGTAACAACACCTTGCTCAAGCTCCAGAATATTACAGTCTTCTTTGAAAGGATTCGATCTCTCCATGTTAAATGTATTTACCTTATTCTGGTCAGTAAAGTAAGAAGAGGAAATTAGTCTAAACAAAGTTGATAGACACCAATTGGTTACTGTTTCACTCCCCACTGGGCAGGAAGGAAATTGACAAAGTGACTGGGGAGTCAACAAGCTTTCCTCTCTCTTACCATGCTGAGGTCACTGCAAGTTGCTTAGATGATTTAAGAAAGACACTCAGTATCCTTTTTTTCATGGCTGTCCATAGGCTAATACATATCTTTCTAACACACATCTGTCCCAGTCAGGCACTAATAGATGGAAAAGCAGATGATCCTACACGCAGATAGGTGTTCAGATGAAGGCACTGCAGTTTTTAGTTACTTTCTTTTACTTAGGAGGTGATGCTCATCCTATACCTCTCTGTCTCCAGAATCATTTTGGAAACATGAAATGAGACTGCCTGAATGACGATTTGATTCTACATCGCAGGAAGAACCCTACCTGTCAATCACCATCAACTCAACTGAGCCTCCCACAGTCGCTGAAACACTCCAGAATCCCAGCAAGATTGCTACATCTGGTGGGGGGACGCTTGGGTAGCTCAGTTGGTTAATTTTGGCTCAGGTCATGATCTCTTGGCTGTGAGTTCAAGCCCCGCATGGGATTCTCTCCCTCTCTCTCTCTCCCTCTCTCTCTCTCTCTTTGCCCTCCCCTGCGCATGTTCTCTCTGTCTCTCTAAATAAAGAAATACATATAAAAATAAAAGACTGCTACCTCTGATCGCTGAAAATAGGAGCAGATGAGCCTCAGGCAGCAGAAGAGACAGGGAAGTAGAGACTGATTGATTTATCTAGTTCAGGGAACTGTTCCTTGACCACATTTTCCTGCATTCTTCCCAAAAGCTAGACTCCTGCTTTTGTTTTTCTCCTTTCAGGATCTTCTTCCAACCCATCTACACCCTTTCCAGTCTAGGTAAGTGATGAAACCATGATTCCCCTTGTCCTTCAGGAATGGGGGACATCAAATTTTTAGAGAACAGATCTGGGTAGGAAAGGATAAAGTTGTCACTCAGTAAGACTCAAACCTGTGTTTTAAGTCATCCTGTCAAGGGGAGTCCTCACCAGATCTGCCCACAAAGGTTATCACATCCTTGATGGCCCATGTCAGCTGAAGCCCAGATGATTTAGGGGACTCTGTTGAGTGATACCTGAAAGGTTTCTTTTTGACTCATTACTTTAGAATTATTTACCAGTCGTTGGATGTGAATTACTGAACACACACTGACATGTGATTGTGTAACCTCTAGCCTGGTTCTCTGCATCTCAGATCTTCATTTATTTCTGCCACTGCATCGATCAAGTTGTCATCATTTCATTACACCTGGTAGTGTATGAGGTGGCGCTCTTTGAGGAAAGTTGGATGAGGAAAACGGTGCATATTAAAACGGAAAAGACTGGAGGCACTTTCAGAGGGAAACTGTCAGTCGGGGACGGCACAGAGAAAGCCTCTCGGGTGTATTCCACAGATACACTCTATGGAACCTGCAGAAAATTTAAAAATGACTTAAAAAAATTGCTGATGGAGGGTTAAACAGCAGAGGATCCCGTGGCCTCTCTGTTAGCTCCCAGCTAAACAGGTTACCCTCCAAGAAATGCACAACGATGTCTTGAGACTATGAGGTGTCTTGGAGTTTTATTTTTCCTTCACTGCATTTGATTGTAAACCTTGTTTTGCCTTTGATCACTGACAGGTCTCACGGCTGGGTCCCTCCTACACAAGTCAATTTTGGCATGCTGAATGTAGTTCAGTGTCTCAGAATTATTCTTGTCTTTCCCCCTTCCTTCCACACTCTTTCCCTTTTCCCTGCCCTCCCTCCCTTCTCTTTCTTTTCTTTTATTTTTTTAATGTTTATGAGAGCGAGAGATCGGGGGAGGGAAAGAGAGAGAGGGTGAGGGAGAGAGAATCCCAACCAGGCTCCTTGTTGTCAGTGCAGAGCCCGATATGGGGCTCTAACCCTCAAACCATGAGATCGTGACCTGAGCTGAAATCAAGAGTCAGATGCTTAACCCACTGAGCCACCCGGGTGCCCCCTCCCTCTCTTTCTTTATGTCCCGCTTCTCCACTGGAATGCATGCTCCATGAAAACACCAACCTTGCTTGTCCTTGTCACTGTGGTAACTCTAGTTTCTAGCCAGGAACAGGCACCTGGAGGCATGGGTAGACATGTACGCTCTACAAAATATGTATGCTAATTATTTTTTAAAGTCTGTTTGCACGTGTTCACTGAAATTTGTCTGACACCCTTCTTAACCATCTTCTCTCTAATAATAAAGCCCTGTCTTTTCTGAGAAACCCATGGCACGTGTTTGAATAATGATGATCTTCTTCCTGCCCCCTTCCCACAAGCCTGGGCACTGGATACCCAACCTGGCAGCTCAGAGCACCCGCACACATGGCCATCGCGGTTTGTTCCAGAAAGAGCTCTGCCCATTGGAGTCCCATGGGGGACATCTGCCCTAGTCATCTGCCAAATGTACTCTTTCTCCATGATCAAAGATACAAGGACCAGGCACGAAAAAGAGAAATCTAGTTGCTATCATAAACACCCATAAATTCTCCATGGTTTCACACAATTGAAGTTTACTCTAACCGTTGTAATCAACACCTTCCAGTTCCCAGTGCTTTTGCACAATCACATTGTAGTCCTTACCCATATCCTATTTCATTGTGGGTCGATGGCAGGTGGAGTTCTACTGCTCCATGCAAGCATTCAGAAATTCAAGCTCGTTCCATGCTGCGATCCTACCCAGTCTCCATCTGTTGTCTCCAAGGCTGACTTAGAAATGGAAGGAAGAGAGAACAAGAGGGCCGCCCCTCTTCTCTACTTCTGCCTCTAAGTAGTGTCGTTCGTTGCTTGCAGTCCCTTGGCAGAAGTAGCCATGTGGTCCCATCCAGATGTCAGGGGAAGGCGGGAGCTGGGGAATAGAAACAGATATGAGCCCAAGAAGAAAGGGGGACAATAAACGCCTAGCCAGAGATGCCATCAAATGGTAGAAGGCGAAGAAGGAAGCCAAGCGGTAGAAAGAATAAGAGAGAGAGAAAAGAGAGAGAAGATAATGCCATCAGAACCCTTGAATCCGGCGAGGGCGTTAAAATCTTGATTTTTGTTTACTTTCATTAGGAATTCTGTCACCCGAAGGAGAATCCGGATTCACACACTTCTGGTTCGTCGCGTCTGTCCAGTCCCCAGCTCAATGCTTTACATACAGTAGGCGGTCTAAACATTTTCTGAATTGAAAATAGTAAGATCGCATAGTCAGTATTATTATATTGGTCTGATGTTAGCGATCAGGCTTATCCCATTATGCCCGAGAACTGTAGTCTCAAGTAACTAACACGTGTGCGCCACTGGTTTTATTAGTGTTTTGTTTGTTTGTTTGTTTTGTTTCGTTCTTGTTTCTCTGATTCTGATCTGTGTTACCTGTGCATGTCTCATGCTGGTCTGGATCAAAATTGCCAACACCCGTTATCCCAGCCCATACGCCAGTTCCAGAACTTTCACATTTAGGATTAGTTAAACCTGACTTCAACTGTATTTCTGTTATTCTAGGTCTGTTACATCCTAGTCCGTACTGCAAATGTTTGTCAAATCTTACAACATAAGGGTACGCACACCCCCTGAGGTGGGATGCTTGAAGGGATGCTTGACTCACCTGCCCCTTCTCTGTGCCTGACCCTGGGGTGTGGGGAGATGCCGATCGTGTGGCTCGTAGAAGTTAGAGCAAACCGCCAGAGGTCCACATTGTGACAAAAGTCTTCTGCCAAACTGTGACGCAGAAGAGTGGCTGAAAATGTACTTTGTGCTAGCCTTCTGTATGGTTGAGCACACCCTCAAAAAAAAAAAAAAAGAAAAAAAAAGAGAACTGTTTTAAAACAAAAACAAAAACACAGCAATGAGCCAAACCCCCAAGCTCATATCCCAGTCTAGGCATGATCTGTGATCCTGGGAAAGTTATTTAGGCTTTTGGGATAAATAGACACCTATTTCCCCATTGCAAGAGAGGAAATCTTGTAACACATACCTCCCTAAGTTTTTATGAAGGTTTAGAGTTTAAATATGTATGAAGTGCCTGGTATATGGCAAATAAATATGATTACAATGACGATTGGTATTGTTATTAGTTGTGGGTTAGTTTTAACTGTTTTGTGTTCACTTAAACTTTGGCTCAAAGAGTGTATCTCTGACTTTGCCCTGATGGGAAGTGTTGGACGAGAACTGCGAGAGCTGAGAAGAGTAACGATATCGAAGACATTCATTCCAGGCGCTAAAGTTGAAGAAAAGCCTGATGCAAAGTGGAAACTCCAAAAGGGTTCAGAGAGACACGTCTTCTCATGCTCCTTACCTCTGGTGTCTGCGTGCACTATAAAGATGAATCTGAAACAATCAATGTGGGGAGCCTGGGTGGCTCAGTTGGTTAAGTGACCGGCTGTTGATCGCGGCTCAGGCTGTGATCTCGTGGTTCAGGAGATCGAGCCCCAAGTGGGGCTCTGCCCTGAGCGTGGAGCCTTCTTGGGATTCTCTCTCCCTCTCTCTCTCTCTCTCTCTCTCTCAAAATAAATACAAACTTAAAAATAATAAAATAAAGCAAACCAATGTAATTTTATCATCCATGTCCTCTTGTGTTTATATTCCCTGACAGTATGAAAGTTGCTGCCCTGCTTGTCTCTTTGTCCCTCCTGACGTGCGCCATACTGCCCGTCACAGAGTGTGAGGACTGTTACCGCTATCTGCACGTGCCTCCAGCACCCAGGCAACGTCAGACCTGTGCTTAATTGATTTCCGTGGCATCATTCAATCCCACAGGAGTTAAGTGAAGAGAGACAAAGCAAAAACCAACAAACAAAAATGTAATTCTTGTTTCTTCTTCACGATCTCGGCCTGAGTTGAAGGAAAAGAGAAAGCATTACGATTTATGAAGATAATCATGACTCTAGCTCAGTTTAATGGCAGCTTTCGCATTCTAGACCCCGAATCCAGAAGGGAATTCAGGTGGCAGCAGTATGGTGTCATTGTTGGTCCTTGAGGGAAGACTCCATGACCCTTGCCTTTCCCACCACATGATGTAACGTATCCCCCCCTCAGACCCTTACGATGAGTGGGTATGGTATTGACATTTCCAATCACTGGGTGGTTCCCTGAAAAACTTAATGTATATAGGATACAGCAATTTGTAATTTGAAATGGGTCACCCTATGCAGTTGTCTGGCATTTCTGGTTCTCGGTTTTGTTTATTTTGTTTCGAATACTCATTATCACGTAACAGGCAACTAACGTAAAGATACCGAGCAAAAACTAAAACCCCAACTCCTTGTTTCTTCGAAAGAAACCATCTGAAACCTCACAATGCGACCTTGTCTGGAAATAAGGTTGTGACAGAATTAGTTAAGATGAGGTCGTATGGATTAGGCTAGGCCCTAAATGCAGTGACTGATGTCCTAATAAAACACGCATACGGACACACACAGGAAGACGGCCGTCTGGAGATGAAACAGAGATTGGGGGGATGCAGAAGCTACAAACCGAAGAAGGTCCAAGGAGTGCTGGGGGCCACTAGAAGCTAGGAAGAGGCAAAGAAGGATTCTCTCCTAGTGCCTCCAGTGAGAGTGTGGCCTTGCTTACACCTTGATTTTGGACTTCCAGCTTCCAGAATGCGAGAGAATAAACTCCTGTTGCTTTAAGCCAAGCAAACAAAACAAATCTACAACCACAACTTTTTCAATTTCTTTTTAATGTTTATTTATTTTTGAGAGACAGAGAGAGACAGAGTGCGAGCAGTGGAGGGGCAGAGAGAGAGAGAGGGAGACCCAGAATCCGGAGCAGGCTCCAGGCTCTGAGCCGTCAGCACAGAGCCCGATGTGGGGCTCGAACCCACGAACCGCGAGATCGTGACCTGAGCTGAAGTCAGAGGCTTAGCTGACTGAGTCACCCAGGGGCCCCCCAACTTTTTTGCTCAAAGGAGGTTAACTGTTCTTGTTGGTGGTGGGAGTGACAAGAACATACATAAATTGTACTTTAAGACAGAAAATAAAATGGATACACCGACAGGAGAATCCAGTGATGGCTCAGATCTACAAGGCGAACAGTTTCACTCACGCTACCCAGAGGTAGAAGAAAAGGAGGTGGATGGAATAGCACCTCCAGGCGGGTTCCTGCCATGCAGAGTTTCCTCACTGGTGAGACAAACATCCGAAAACGTTGCAAGATGGCAAAATGTGTTGTCATGCACACAAAGCACAAGGCAGGAAATCGCCAACAAAGTGAGGTTGAAGAGAAAGAAAGACAAGGGTGCAAACTTTTCTACAAAGCTACAGGTGGTCAAGGCAAGACACAGGCAATTGGATTAAGCGCTCCTGGAGTAAATATGTTGGTTTGAAACTTCCCGACGCATTGTATCTTTTGCCACATGTGAAGTCAACAAATGCATTACTTGACTCATTGCCCCACAAGTGTTTTGAAGAGAAGATTTCAGAAGAAATAATATGCTCAATAAGGAAAATACTTTCCCAAATATTCCTCCACGAGATGGGTAAGAAAACATGAGAATTTAAGGAAGCCAAGGGTAAGCTGACTCATCTACTTTTGTGGCGATGTAGCATATTTTGGGATTAAGACTCACTTGTTTTCCTGTTCTGTCATTTCCCAACCTTAAGGGACTTGAATAAGAACTCCTTGAATGTTTATTGACATTCCATTAAAAAGAGTATAAGTCATAGCCAAACTCTTTTATTTTTTTTCCTCCTGAAATGTCCCTAAGTACTTTGCAGTAAGGTAGTATTTTAAAAGGAGTGCATTCTCAATATTTTCTTGACCTATCTATATATTGGGATGCTTTCCCTTTCTTAATATTTCTGTGGAAACAGGGAAAAATAAATTTCCACCCTCTATGAAGTGGTCCATCTCAGATATTTGGGAGCCCTTGAAAAATTACTGAGAACCTCCAAAAATCGGGTTTATGAGCAGTCCTCAATATGTGGTTAGATCTACTAATAGTGACCATAATAGGAACGAGACCTTAAAAAATAAATATTTGTTGATGTATTCACTAACAACAATAATAAACCGATTCCATGCCTATTTAGGTAATATATTGCTTATGAAACATAGCTATATTTTCCAAAATGAAAGTGAGTGGTATTGTTTTATATTTTTGCAAATCTTTCTACCCAAGATGGTTGGATTCTCATATCTGCTTCTGTATTCAATCACTGTAACATCACGTGTCATATACCCTTTGGAAAACTCCACTGTAATGTTTTTGTATCAGTTTGATGTGGGGGATTTCCTGAGAGGGTTTGAGAAACCCTAGGGGCTCGGTACACTTCATGACGTGGGAGCTTCTGGAAATGCAGTATCTCAGGCCTGGCCTCGGACCCGCAGATCTGCATTTTTCAGAAACTCTACACATACTTGACATACTCATTAAGTTGAGTAGTGTGCTGTGCTCGGATATAAATGGAAAGAAACTGTCGCTCTGTTTACATCTCTTACTGACTTCTCCCCAGGGAAAAAGAGAGGCTCAGCTAATTGGGAAATGAAAAAGAAAACTGGTTTGACCAATCTGTACTGGTCAGATTTCCCAGGTGGGAATAATGAATATGGTAAAGATCATTAAACGTGTAGGACCTTTTTTTTTTTTTTTTTTAAAGGAGCAGAGTTCTCTGTGCTCCCAGTTGTATGCAGCAAGGCTGGTAAATATCTTTTTTGTAACTCTTCCTAAAAGTAGGTCCAAAAGACTAACCCAGGAAGTCGGAAGGATACAGATACAAGTTCAAACCATGGTCCCATTAAGCTGTGCCAATTATATATTGATCCTTATCAGACTCTCTGGCGTATTTCTCAGCTCGTTCAGAAAGGGATGGTTGTGATAATTTATTACTTAATCGTGTCTTCAGACACAACAAATGCTGACTCTTGTGCACAAATCTTTAAAAAAAATTTTTTTTAATGTTTATTTATTTTTGACAGAGTGAGCGAGCGTGCGAGAGAGAACAAGCAGGAGAGGGGCAGGGAGGGAGAAACAGAATCCTAAGCAGGCTCCAGGCTCCCAGCTGTCGGTACAGAGCCTGACGTGGGGCTGGAACTCACGGACTGTGAGATCACGACCCGAGCTGAGGTCAGAGGCTTAACCGACCGAGCCACTCAGGCACTCCTCTTCTGTACACATCTTAGTTCAGTACGTGTGCCCAGTCTGGAGATATGCTGCTGCTATGGAAGATGAAGTGATAGTCCAGAACTTAGTATTTGCTCAATTATGCTTTTTCTTTGGAAAAATACGCTGTATGTATTTTTATCGATTTAGGGAGTGTTGTTGTCTTTAGCAAGGTGTTCAGACTTAGCCTCAAGGCAGCACACAAAGCTTATGTGGGTTACACTTACGAGTGTGTAAACTTACACTAAGTTTATACTTACACCTGTTCACATCCCTGTGTTCAAAACTGTAACAAAGACGGAGGAGATAAAATAGAAAAAGAGAAACAGGCGTTTTCTTTTCTTTTTTTTTTAATTTTTTTTCAACGTTTATTTATTTTGGGGACAGAGAGAGACAGAGCATGAACGGGGGAGGGGCAGAGAGAGAGGGAGACACAGAATCGGAACCAGGCTCCAGGCTCCGAGCCGTCAGCCCAGAGCCCGACGCGGGGCTCGAACTCCCGGAGCGCGAGATCGTGACCTGGCTGAAGTCGGACGCTTAACCGACTGCGCCACCCAGGCGCCCCGAAACAGGCGTTTTCTAAAGGAGGTCTCTTTGGATCAGAAACAGAAGTTCCGAGTCATAAAGTCACAGGCTTTCTGGACTCTGGGACCGGTGGGCAGTGGCATTTAGGACTCTGGCCCTCTAACGGATGGACGCCTGGAGTCAGCCTCGCCAGCTGAAGCCTCAACTGAAATCCTCTACCTTGCGTGTCTAGATCATGATGGTGGGCTTAAAAAGGGGCACCTAGCTGGTATTTGCAGCAGTGGTTTGTAGTAAGCTGTGGCCCCGGGTTAGCTGTAAAACTAAGCTCAGACGTCAGAAATGGAGCCGGGGAACGTAGTGAATCTGTGATTATGTCTGTGATGTCCCCACTGTCTTCTCCGGCAAGAACACTGAAGTGTGCAATACCAGGGTGTTAGAACTAATGATCGCTAGGCAGGGATGGGTAAAGAGAGGAAGTAAAGGAAAGAGCTAACCGACAAAACCTCCTTATCTAAACGTGTGGGCGACCTACACCCAGAAAATCGAATGTTAAAAGGTACCGCCAACAAAATCAACAGTCCAAATTGGAATATGATTTCAGGGGAAAGGGATTTCGTGGAATCAGCGGATTACAACTTCAGAGTTTCGGAGGTCTTTTGAAGAGACAGATGAAGAAATCATTCCTATCTCGGAGAACAGGATATTATAAAACAGCACGAAGGTGCAATAGAAAAAGAAGAGGTGAGCGTAAAAGAGAACAGAATAGAAATATTGAAAAGAAAAAAATACGGTTTTTAAAATATAAAACGATTATTCTGTGCGTGGCTCTGACTGACGATACGGAGAGACCCAGGCCGCTGAAAAATAGTTTTAACCGTACGGTTCCTCCAGAAACGACAGGCCCAGCGTGGGTTTGCAGGGGACGCGGGGGGGAAGTAACAGGTTTTGGTCAGAGAGCAGAAACAGGTGATGGCAGGCACTTAGACCTTCCCTGCTGTTTCCACAGCAAGGTAAGACAGGGGCAGGGTAAAGAGTTTAGGATTATCTAGGGTGGGTATTTCACCAGGGCTATAGGTGACGTCCCTGGATGCCTGATACGTGGCCCTGGGATGAACGATTAAGGCAGAGGAATCCTGTTCCCTCTAGCGCCTGAGCCCGAGAAAGGAGGTATGGAGTGGGCTTGAATATCAAAGTCTAGTCCCAGGATGGGCAGTGCCTCCCTAGTCAGAAGGATAATTTTCTTTTTAAGACGCCAGAACATAATATACGGAAAATAGCAATATATTCACATACTCTGCGTACAGTTGAAGACAGGGACTTGGAGGACGGTACTGAAGATTGAATTCATCCAGGGTGCCTCTGTTTTGGTCCATTTGGGCTGCTCCAACCCAAAATACTACAGACCAGGTGGCTGGTAACCAACAAACACTTCTTTCTCGCAGTTCTGGAAGCTGGAAGTCCAAGATCAGGGTGCCGGCAACGTGTAAGGGTCCTCTCCTCAGTCGCCGAAAGAAAGGGGAGTTTATAAGGAGCCAGAAGCTTTTGAGTGAAACAGAAATGTAAGTGTAAAATAAAATATGAGAGAAAATGAAGGCTGATTCAGACCCAAATGGAGACAGGGAGAGTGAGCTTGTACAGCTTTCATAGTGAGGAGAGAAGAAAGAAAAAATTGCCAGGTAATGCGTGGCAGCACCCAAGTGGGATTTAAGTTTAATGTGAAAAAGAGAGAAATTTTGGGGTGCCTGGGTGGCACAGTCGGTTAAGCGTCCGACTTCAGCCAGGTCACGATCTCGCGGTCCGTGAGTTCGAGCCCCGCGTCGGGCTCTGGGCTGATGGCTCGGAGCCTGGAGCCTGTTTCCGATTCTGTGTCTGCCTCTCTCTCTGCCCCTCCCCTGTTCATGCTCTGTCTCTCTCTGTCCCAAAAATAAATAAACGTTGAAAAAAAAAAATTTTAAAAAGAGAGAAATTTTAAATGGGGGGTAATTGGAGGAAGGGGGTCAAAAGGCACAAACTTCCCTTTATAAGATAAACAAGCATTAGGGCCGTGATGTACAACATGATGACTAGAGCTAACTCTTGCGTGATGTTAGGAGAAGAACCTAAAGGTTCTCATCACGAGAAGAAATCTTTTTTTCTTTTCCTTTTATTGTATCTATACGAGATGATGGGTGGTCACTCAACCTACTGTTGTCATTTCACAGTATTTGTAAATCAGATCATCGCGCTATTTTGTACTTACAGAGTGATGTATGTAGGTCAGTTACCAATAAAACTGGAGAGAGAGGGAGAGAGAGATTGATTCTCTTGGCTAAGCTGAAGGGAAAGAGGAAATAAACGGATTTTGCGGATGGTGATGGCGTTTGGTTTAAATTATAGCGATGGCGGTTGAATTAAAGTTTGAATGCCTGTACATGGGACAGCGCTCAAGCTGCATAGGTAGCGTAGGGTTTTCTAGTATGGTTTATACATGAAGCTAAAAGGATATACCTCCTATTTTATTGTGTAGTGTAATCCACAGTGTGGTAAAAAAGGCGGAACCTATGTATAGCGTTGGCCACGGGAAGCCTCACCCCCCAGATCCCAGTCTCTTCCAAAGAGAGAGCTTAGAAGAGATGCTTTAACCAGATACAGGAGTGGGGCAAAGGGAATTCTTAGAAAGTACTGCAAGCCAGAGTCGGGGGGTGAGGGGAACCTATGCATTTTGCATCAGAGATATCACTCTTTCCCAGAGTTTTCTCATGCTCTAACAAATTCCAGGAGGCACTTGTTTTAAAAGGGTGGTTCCTCCCTTACACTGATTTGACTTACAATGAGTCACATGCTGAGTGTTCTGCCCACGACTCAGGGCCCTGGCAGGAGGCCACTCAGTCCATCAGTGACACTGTCTGTTTTCTGACATGAACCAGTACCTGAGACTTCAGATGGCCTCCCGGCAGCTTACACAGCTCCATTTGCCTGAGTGCTCTTGGGTTCTCGGTCTCAAACATTCCCTATCAATAAGCAATAATAATCACGTAGGATAGACGATTCGTGCAAATGTTCTCTCTTTTTAACCAACAGGTACCAACAACCAAATATTTACCGAGCACTTATTGCGGGACAGTCACTATAGCAGTCATTTTGCATTGACGAACGTGTTTAATCCTTTGAGAAATTTATGACAAGGACATCATAAATTTCAGTTTGCATATATCAACCTGTTAAAACTTGGAAATGGTGCGTGACTTGGGCAAAGCCAAAGAGTGGTGAGGCTGAGCAGGAACTTATCCAAGTCTCCTGTCTCCAAAGCTTGTTCTTTATTATATAATATTGTTCCTCCTCAGAAGGTAACTTAGTTGCTAAATTTTATCCACCGAGTATTTCTACCCGTTATACTTTCATTATACTAAGTATGTTAGTGTCTCTAGTTACTGCATCATTCAAATTTATTAACTTCTCTATACTGTTACAACTTTTACAGTGCACGGCATATAAATTTATGATTTAATGAGAGACAGTTTTAAGAGAGAAACTGTGGTCATTTTATGAAAGAAAATTGGACATCAGGATGTTGATTAGGAAATATTTCTTTTTTTTTTCAATATATGAAGTTTATTGTCAAATTGGTTTCCATACAACACCCAGTGCTCATCCCAAAAGGTGCCCTCCTCAGTACCCATCACCCACCTTCCCCTCCCTCCCACCCCCCATGAACCCTCAGTAGGCAATATTTCTTTATTACAACATCGTACCTATGGGAAAACCAAAGTTAACTGGGATCATTTCATTTACAGCCCAAATGATGAGCTGTACATTTAAGGACTGTCTTAGAATGGTCCAGGAAAAGAATAGAATGGATGGCAAAGTCTTTGAAAGAGAAACTTTGTCTTCATTTTTGGTTCTTGGGTATAGATGATGTGATATTGACCTACAATCAAAGACTCAGAAATCTAGCCAATTCCTTGTGCCTCGACGTTGTCCTTGTCAAGGACAACTCTTGCTGATTTTGATGGCTTATCTGTCATTCACAGGTGTGAATGAACTGTCTTCTGAGATCAGATTACTGTCTACCAAGGAACCTTACTTGGGAGATTCTTACTACCTTGGTGAATTTTCCTGGTCTAAGATTGGGTCGTTACCTGTGCAGATGAGACTGGACTTTTCATTTCCCTAGAGCACCCACTTTCCAGTGCTGAAAACCCTCTTTGATACGTAATTTCTTTGGCAAATTACATTTACTGATAAAGCCAGCAACTCCTTCAGTCCAGGAAAACATTTCTGTCGCCTCTCCTGTGTTCAGTCCAATAACAGGTCCAGCAAGAGGGTAATTTCTTGTCCTGGCTACTGAAGTATGAGTTAATATATACAAACAGAAACATGTACTCTCCTCTCTTCCACTACTGAGTTAGTTCTGTTGCAAACACTGGAAATGTTTTCTAAAATAGAATAAGATACCAAAGAATTTATTCTGTATGAGAATTTATTGGCAAACTTTATGAATTACGTAACACTTAAAAATATTGAGAAAAAACACGGTAAAATTATCACCCAGACTAACATCTTAATAGTAAGGCAAGTGTAATTTTTGTGCATTTTTTTTCCCGGCCTTTCATTTTACCATTTTATCAGTTTTAGTTTTTATTGTATAGGCTTTTAAATGAATATTAAAAGGCTTGGAGTTAGAAAATAGCATTCCCATGCCTCCACATCTACTAGCTCTGTTCTTCAGAAGCAGCTATTTAAAAATGTTTAGCGATTTCTTTTGAAATTGACTTCCATGTTGATCGGTCGTCAGCTAATCATGATTTGCCAATTTTGATCATCACCCAGTGGCTTCTTACAGTAGCTAAAGATTGATCTCTTTTTTAAAAAAATTTTTTTTGGTAACTTTTTTTATTTGTTTCTAAAGAAAGACAGAGAGAGACACAGAATGAATGGGGGAGGAGCAGAGAGAGAGGGAGACACAGAATCCAAAGCAGGCTCCGGGCTCTGAGCGGTCAGCACAGAGCCCGACGCGGGGCTCGAACCCACGGACGGTGAGCTCGTGACCTGAGCGGAAGTCGGACGCTCAACAGACTGAGCCACCCAGGTGCCCCAAGATTGACCTCTTAAATAGCCCTCCTCTCCATACCCCATAGAGTTACATAAAAGCTTGAATACATCACGAGTTTGTCAAAGTCCTATTTTCTCAATTTGTAGGAAGCAAGGTTTTTGGCTGAGTGAAGAAAAGGAAGGAGGTGTCAGAGGTGTGAGGAGAGAGGGAAATACGAGACAGGGTGGTCTAGGAAAGTAGAATAAATTGGTTCATTGGTTCATCTTTTCGTTTCAGTGTGTTCTTGAGAAGGCAAGGGAGAGGCTGTAAATGCATGTGGTCAATCTTACATGGTTAAAGAGCAACAAAAATCATTTTTTAAATGAAAAAAATATCTAAGAAATGTATCCAACTCACTATACTGTATGGGTTTTTTTTGGCTTAAATATTATGGTACTTTGTATACCTTGGTTAATTTTTTTTTAAGGTTTATTTATTTTTGACAGACAGAGAGACAGAGCATGAGTGGGAGAGGGTCAGAGAGAGAGGGAGACACAGAATCGGAAGCAGGCTCCAGGCTCTGAGCGGTCAGCACAGAGCCCGATGCGGGGCTTGAACTCACAGACTGTGAGATCATGACCTGAGCCGAAGTCGGACGCTCAACCGACTGAGCCACCCGGGTGCCCCATTGTATAGCTTGGTTACAAATAAATCAATACGTTTCGGCATCCCTCATTAATTGAGTATGCTTTCTTTAGTTATGTCCTTTAAACCAACTAAAGGCAACATTCATAAATATGCTGAACTTTGATTGTAATAGAAAAATGACATTTTTCCTCAGAGGGCTAAATCTGGGTGAAACCCACCCAAAACATAAGTTTTGTTTGATTATTTGAGGTACTGTGTTTCTGAAGCAGCGTGCTGTGCTAGGAATAGCTTGGCATCGGGGTGGAAGAGTCACATGCTTGGTTTGAATCTCCATTCTGCCAGGTAAATTTCCTCATCTATTAAAATTTCCAAAATAATATTTTCCTCATCCATTAAAACGAGAAAATTACCCGTTTCCATATCTATTAAAGTAACATTTCTCTTCAGCAGTAGTGGGTGGAAGAGAAGTTATTTTTACGTAGGACCAGGTATTTTGGAGGCCTTTAATGATTAGAAATCTCCCTGATGCAGAATTAGAGAATAGCAATGCTGTGGAGCACTTCCCAAGAGGATATGAAGTTTAAACTCTGCCCAGGATATCCATGGGACCATTTTTACATCCGTGAAAACGAACCATTCTCAATGCAAGAAGGATGCCAAGAACCAATGTATATACCAGGTACCTAATTCTGGCCATGGAAAGTTTCTCTGTTATTTGTTTATCTTCTTTTCAACCAAGACGCCAAACTTGAGAGATGTTTGCATGTGGTCATGACTATCACTGGCCTGGGAAGCATTGGACATTCCCTGATTATCAATATAAAAGAACCGCCATGCCCCTAGCCTAAGAATAATCCTGGCTTTCAGGCAAAAAAGAAAATAATCACTGTGTATTGTATACTGCCTTCTTATGGTCTGGCACAATTGTATCATAGGTGGGGATAAAAAGAGGAATATTATGGCTTATCTCCTAGACTGGTATTCTTTTAACGTGTGTTTGGACAGCATATACATGTAATCAGTATCTCACCGTATCTAAACACGTATCAAAGTTTTTACTGTGTAAGGATTACTAAATGACAGATGAAGCTTCATTCGAACGTCTATGGTAAGTTTGCTCCTGGAATTTTAATAAAGTGCAATGCTAAGTGCGCCTCATTATCTAGCAGCCGTAAACATACTAGAATGTCCATATCTGTAGATCACTGTACATTTTTATATAGCGGTACAGTCTAAAAAATGCATGTAAAAGGAGAAGATTCATGTGGGATGTGATTTACGTTTAAAGCCAAAACTTTTCAAAGTCAACCAATCGTTAAAATGTTGCCAAGGCGGGGTGCCTGGGTGGCTCAATCAGTTAAGTGTCCGACTTCCGCTCAGGTCATGATTTCGCAGGTTGTGAGTTCGAGCCCCGCGTCGGGCTCTGGGCTGACAGCTCAGAGCCTGGAGCCTGCTTCCGATTCTGTGTCTCCCTCTCTCTCTGCTCCTCCCCTGCTTGGGCTCCGTCTATGTTTCTTTCTCTCTCAAAAATAAACATTAAAGAAAATTTTAAATGTTGACAAGTTGCATTTGTGCTCAAGGAGATAGAACATTCTTATCGACAGCTGATTTACCTCTTGTTTTAACAACCGTTCACACTTTTCAGCTCGCCTGTCTAATCTACATACAGCCTCTTCACCGGCTATCTACTCCTTTCCACACTGCCAACCCACCCCAAAATCAAAACGAAATAAACCCAAAAAAGTACACACTGTCTGAATGACTCCTTTCCCTCCTCCCCCTTCTCCTACTGCTTGACCTTCTTCAGGTGCTGGAATCACCCCAAGCTGAACATCACTAGCCCGGAGGCTGGACAAAGTAGGTGAACAGTAAATATTTATTAAATGAAGAAACGAATTGTGTAAACAGGCCACAAGCACCCCCATCTTTCTTTTTTCAGGTCGTAGCACTGGCATCCATTCAATCTGTGGCAGAAAAAAGAAAAGAAAAGAAAACAAAAAACAACCCCTTGGATTCCTCCTCATTCCTGACGTTTAATTTGGTCAATAAGTCCAGGGAGCATGACTTCAAAAATAGCTAAGTTCATCTCCTCCTCTCTGTCATCTTTGTCGTATTTTCGCAGCTGGGCTGTTGTAATTGTTCTTTAACTGATCTCGTCTCTCTGCTCTGGCTTTAGTTTCTTTTCTGTGTAGCTTCTCGGGTGAACACATTAAGATATGTGTATATAAAGTATACCATAAACCCCTACTCACTAACTGGGTCAGAGTTGTGAGTTCCTGTTCCTTACACGAGTAAGTCCAGAATCTTCAGTACCAGCTCCAAGACCATCAGCAATAAGGCCCCAGATTGCCTCTTTTGTCTTTAAATGTTTATTTTGAGAGAGAGAGAGAGAGAGAGAGAGAGCGCACATGGGGGGAGGGCCAGAGAGAGATGGAGAGCGAGAATCCCAAGCAGGCTCCGTACTCAGCACAGAGCTCGATGCGAGGCTCGGTTTCACGACTGTGAAATCATGACCTGAGCCCAAATTAAGAGCTGGATGCCCAGCCGCGTGAGCCCCCCGGGTGCTCCCCTCCTCAGATTACCTCTTCGATTTCATTGCTGTCCTTCTTTTCATTCATTCCATATTTTTTTGTTGAATGGGATTCCTTTTCACTTTTCAAACCCCTCTTACTCTTTCGTTGCCCCATACCCTTTTCTTTCTTGTTCCCGCTAGGTTAGTGACCTCCTTTGTCTTACTGATCCAGATAAACTGCATTTAACCTACAATCACAGCTAAAGTCATTGCTGTGATATGCTCCTTACCCCAAGGAGAGACCAATCTTTCTTGTTTTGTGCACCTGCCATTGTTGCGAGGGCTCATAATTCCTCTCGACGTGAGTCTGGCCCCCATGAGCCTGAGATAATCTCTGCGGAAGAATCTTTCTCTACAACAGATGATCACAAACCTGGTGTCTTAAAACAACAGAAGTTTGTTTGCTTCCGGTTCTGAAGGCCAGAAGCCCAAAATCAGTATCATGAGGCCAAAGTCCAAGTGTCAGTAGGGATGCGCTTTCTCTGGGGGCTTTAGAGGACAATCTGTTCCTTGTCTCTGCCAGCTTCTGGTGGCTTTCAGGATTTTTTGCCTTGGAGCCCCATCATCCCAATTCCTGCTTTCTTGCTCACCTTGCCTTCTCTCATTTGTGTCAAATCTCTTGGCCTCCCTCTTAGAAAGACACATGTGATGGGATTTAGTGGCTTGTCCAGATAATCCAGGATAATCTCATCTCAAGATTCTTCATTTGATCACACCTGCAAATACCTTTTTAGTTTTCTAAATAAGATAACACTTATGGATTCTAGGGATTAGGGGATCACTATTCAATTCACTATGTCTACTCTGGCCCCGAAGTGTCACGTCCTTCTCAAGGCAAAACAGAGTCACATCATCTCATCATTTCCAAAAGTCTCAACTCATTATAGCATCAACTCGAGTCCAAAATCTCATTTAAATATCATCAGATTCAAAGTCCCAATGTCATCACTTAAATCCCCTAAATCAGGAATAGCTGAGGCTCTGAGTAAGATCCACCTTGAGGCAAAACCCTCCTTCTGCCAATCTGTGCAACTGGAAAAGACATGATCTGTTCGCAAATTCTGATGGTGGGGCAGACATCGCATAGCAGCTGTAAAAATCCCCATCCCTAAAGGGAGAAAATGGAAGGAAGGAAAGGTCGATGGTCTTACGTGCTTTTGAAACACAGCAGAGGAGATCCCTTTGGGTCTCAAGGCCCCGGGAATAATCCTCTGTGGATTTGGAGTCTCTGGCTTCTGTGTCTGTGACGCCACCCTCTGGGTCTATGGGTTCAGTCTCTGTGCAGCCTTTTACACCCATGGCTGTAGCCTCTGGGAGAAAGTCTCCGCTTTTGGAGTTACACTTTTTTTTTTTTTTTTTTTTTGAATGGTAGCACATGTCTCTGCAACTGAGTCGTTTTTATCAGCCCATTTCCTGCTTCTGGAATTTTGAGAGTCTGGCAACCCTCTTTCATTTTGTCCTGACAGTTTTTTGTTTTTTGTTTTTGTTTTCGTTTTTTGCTGATACAACATTCTTAAAAAGTGTTGTGGCTCTCAGGTGTATGTCATGGGGATTCACTCCTTTAGACAAAAGTGTCTTCCAAAGATCTTACCTGTGTGGGGCGCCTCAGTCGGTTCCGTGTCCGACTTCGGCTCAGGTCAGGATCTCACAGCTAGTGAGTTTGAACCCTCGAAGGGCTCTGTGCCGACAGCTCAGAGCCTGGTGCCCGCTTCCGATTGTGTGTCTTCCTCTCTCTCTCTGCCCCTCCCCTGCCTGTGCTCTGTCTCTGTCTCTGTCTCTGTCTCTGAAAAATAAATAAACATTAAAAACAAAATTCAAAGACCTTACCTGGGCAACCCCATCTTCTTTCCTGCCTCCTGTTGAGAGGGCTAAGAAGACTGATGCGTCACATGCTTCACCATTTTGCACTAGCACAACGTTGTCCGCACACTTGTGCCTTCTTCAGAACACATTTTCCTAGCAATGAGTCTGCTCATTTTAGCATCATTGCGATTGGGAGAGGCTGACAACGTCCCTAAATATCAGGTACTGGTTTCCTTTTGTTTAATGGTTCTTTCCTCAATGTATGTCTTTTGGCTCATATTTTACTATAGGCAGAAAGAAGGAACCAAGTTGCATCTTGAACCCTTGGCTTGGAATCCCCTCAGGTAAATACCCAAATTCATCGCTTATGAATTCTGCTTTCTGCACCACCGTAAGGCACACTTCCGCGAAATTTTTCCGCCATCGTATCACAAGAATCACCTTTTCTCCAGTTTCCAGTCATGTGTTCCTCATTTCCCCCGGAGTTCTATTAGAAGTGTTTACCATCTGTATTTCTCAGCAGTTTGTTTAAGGCCATCTAGGCTTTTTCTTTTATATGTCTTGAAATTCTTCCACCTTCCGTCCAATGATCCAAGTTCAAAGGCACTTCCACGTATTTATTTCTTTGTGACAGCAGTGTCCCACTTTCCGGAACCAAAAGCCGTATCAGTTAAGCTTTCACCAGAGAAACAGAATGGATAGGACATGCATATCAAGATGTTTATTGCAAGGAACCAACTTTAGGCAACTGTGGGGGCTTGTTACATCACTCCAAAATCCATAACACAGACTTTTAGGAAGGCAGGTTAGTACTCGCAAGCACCATCTGAGACTGAAGTTTACAGGCAGCATTTATTCCACTTCAGAAATGCCCGAGTTCTACATTTAAAACCCTTCACCTGATTGAACCAGGCTCACCCAGTTTAATCAAAGATGATCTCTTTCACCTAGAGTCAACTGATTATAGACGTTAATCACACCTACAAAATCCCTTCACGGAAATACCCAGATCACAGTATGAATAACTGGGAAATATAGCCTAGTTGGAACATAAAACAGCATTAGAGTACTTTAGTAGTTAAGACAGGTTCTTTTTTTAAAAAAATTTCTTTCTTTCTTTTTTTTTTTTTTTAACATTTATTCGTTTTTGAGAGACACAGAGAGACAGAGTATGAGCAGAGGAGGGGAAGAGAGAGGGAGACACAGAATCCAAAGCAGGCTCCAGGCTCCGAGCCGTCAGCACAGAGCCCGACGAGGGATTCCAACTCATGAACCGTGAGATCACGACCTGAGCTGAAGTCAGACGCTTAACTGACTGAATCACAGGTTTTAATACACAGTAGGCTCTCATCTCACTTATGCTGAATAAACAAGAGTATGATGCCTCCATCTAGGAGCTACACTTCTGGTAGAGTTGACTTCCTATAGAGCTTGAATTTTATGGTTAGTTTCATAAATAACTTCATCACATTATTTTTATTTATTCATTAAAAATTTGTTTATTTCAGTTATTCCATCTTATTTAAATTCTGTTTATTACTCCTATTAATTACTATTCCACATCTCTTTCCATGGCAGTTTCTTTTTTTTCCTAACTCCCTGCCAGAATCATGAATCTGAGACATTATCTTCCTACACATGTTTTTCCAGGTTCTTCTAGAAAACTTACAATAAAGTCAAACTAAAGTGAAGTCTTTAAATTCCTCAAGGTGTGAACTCTTGAGGCATGTGGGTGGTTCAGTCGGTTAAGCATCTGATTTTGGCTCAGGTCATGATCTCATGGTTCGTAGGTTCAAGCCCTGTGTCGGGCTCTGTGTTGACAGCTCGGAGCCTGGAGCCTGCTATGGATTCTGTGTCTCCCTCTCTCTCCCCGCCCCCCCCCCCACTCATGCTCAATTGCGCGTGCGCTCTCTCTCTCAAAAAAAATAAACATAAAAAAATTTTTAAAAGATGTGAACTATTCTTGAGTTAATATTCTAAAATACTGCAAGTACTTCACATAAGTTTACTGCCCCATCAATAGTGAAATCCTCACTCCGCACTCTCAACGACTTTGAAAATGAAAATAATATATTATTCTCTGTCAGTTCTCCTATTCTCCATGAATTAGCAAAGGTTACTGATGGGAACCTGGCTTGTCCTCTGCGGTTTTGTTCAGGTCCTTAGAATACAGATTACCAGGCCTAGACACTGTAACACATCAAAAAGTTAATGTCCTTTGCTATTCTTTTTTTTTTTTTTTTTTTTTTTTTTGCTAATTTGAGGCTGAAATTTTAACAAAATTAACTCGCTCCAGTTTGAAAATTATCCTCTTCGATAGGGAAAATGAAAACAATTATAAGATGGTAGTTTATGCTACCCTGTGAATCCCAAATCAATTACGTGAATACATAAATTTGTGCATACACAAATATACAATTTGTGAATACACAAACCAATTACATAGCTCATCTGTTTGGTTCTTAGAGTGTGAATAGTTGTCGAGTGAATGGTACGTTTTTATAGCTCTTAGCATTTCTCAAAAGCCTCGGTTTTGTGTTCCGTTTCTTCATTAGTTTTTTCCATTGTAATATTTTTTTCCTAGTTACCAACACTTCTCTCTTTCATGTTTCTGCTGGGCAAATATTCAGGTATCTGAGGGCTCTCTATCCAGATTTGTAAATTGCCTTGAGGACATCAATATTTTCTTCTCCACGGGCAGGATTTTTAATTACTTACTTAGAATTTCACTTCTGATACATCACCTGCACTCAGAGTACTTCCTCCCTTGCAGAGAACCTATTCGTGTGGTCATTCATATCATTTTTTTCGGAACTTTTTGACATCCAGGTCACTAAGTCTAGAACGTATGCAATGCGGATATACTAAGCTGTTAACACTTCTCATTCCGAGTTGGGTCAACTACCCAGGAAGTTCTTGATCTTGTTTGGTGTGAAAGTTCGAGTCAGGTACATTCTGTGGAATATTTTAATCTAGGTTTCCATTAAATTGACTGGAAAAATGCCAGACCATGTGCTGTTTGTGATTTGTTTTTCTTCCCTGCCTCCTCCACTGTTACCCACATTCATCTGACCGTAAAAGGCCTTCTAACTAGGGCAAACTCATCCATGTTTGGGTTCCTCAAATGTTTCAAGCTATTTTTCCAACTGTTGGGGTTTGGCAAACACTTGTCAGCTTTTTGCCAGAGTGGTTATTTTTTCTTTTTAATTTTTAAACCCAAGTGTATTTCCAGGGAAATGCAGTCCATATGTTTCTTATTTATTTGTTTGCCTATTTATTTACTTATTGATTTATTTATTCAAAACTCATAAAATAGTTTCTGATAATTATTTTACACCCACCATAATCTGTACATCTATGCCTTGGTCAATCCAAAAATATTTCCCCTTTTGTACTTCAACTTAGATGAAAAATTTTGAACTGAATCTGAAACTCTGATGGGCCAAGACATTGAAAGGTTGGCAAAAGGTAGCTTTCATTTCTCTTATGACCCTTAATAGAAATGAATGTTGCCTCTTTTGCTTAATTCAACAAAATGTTAGGTCCTTTCAAATACCTAATAAGTAACACATGAAAATAGTATGTTAGAAATCGATGGAGAACAAATTCTTTATATTGTGTCCTTAATTGCTAGACCCATTTGTTTTGGAATTCACTTCCCTTTCTACTCCCCAAGAGAAACGTTTGCCAGAAAAGAACGCAACGCTAAGTCCTCAAGGAGAATTCATGGAGATTCTTTTCAGTTTTTCCACATAAACTAAAACTTTTCACTTGAAGTTAAATCTTGATGTCTAAAGTCACTAGTTCTTGTACTAAGTATTGACTTTTTTCTCTTCCATCTTAATTCGTCCTATTACCATTCAAGTTAACTCTTGTCCAGTGTTTTCCTTGAGTGCCCCAACTACCATTACCACACTGTGGCCACACTCCTCATCATCACTCAGTGGGTCTATTTTAACATGACTCCTGTGTCCCTCTTCCCTCTGTCCTCTCCCCTAGCCAGTGTCCACACTGCTACCTGAGAGACTGAAGAATTGTGTTGCATTCTTTATATGAGTCTCAGTTAATTTGCCTTAATTCCAAAGACAGATGTACAGATTTAAATCCCCAAAAGCTTAGGAAAATAATTGGTATCCAGTAATCACTGGTCAATTTTAGCTTGCATAGGTGCTCAAATTTCTAATGAACAAAATCAAATGCATTTAACTGTGACATTATACAAATATAACCTTAGATGCTGACTGAGCTCAGGGATAAACTTCAGCCATCTTTCAAATTCCATAGAAAGTGAGCATGCTATTGTTTATCAATCAGCCAGCCAGCTGAAGCAAATAACACCTCCTAACGGTGATCATTCCAGGAAGCTTTAGTGAGGAATTGTTTGCAAATGAGTGGGCAAGATGTGCAGAATCAAAAGATAGTTCATGACAACAGGGTGATAACAATGGTAACAGCTGAGCATGTGTGTCAGGAAAAGAGGTGGGGTCAATTTCTAGAACCTGGGATACAAAGAGCCTATAGAGGGGGTTATCTGGAGGAAAAGAGCAGTGATCTCTGCCCTTTGGTTGAGGAATGCAACCAGTCTGAGGCAACCACACAGGAAGACAGCTGTGGAGGTAAATATCTTAAATTTACTTCCCTTCTTTTGTTGACCAAATCCAATGGAGACCATTGGGCAATGGTGCCCATTAATATAGTCCCTACAAGTTAGCCTCAAAAACAGAAGATAGAGGGCAAAATGTTGAGAAGTGGATTTGGAAGGACAGGAAATACCCTGGGACATATTGAAGGGTCTGTCAAAGCCTCCTATTTAGCGAAGATATGAAGAGGACACCGTGTTGACCATAATTACTGAGCTGGATGGTTCTAGGTAACTTCAACAGCTATGCAGTTCATTTACTTACGTTTCTTGCTGGTTGACATATGCTGCACGTGGGCAGTGGGCATGAGTAATATCAGGTCTCTATTGTCAGGTCTCTAATCAAGAATGGGGACAAAATGAGCAGAATGAGGATATAAGGATGAGAAAGACTATCCTGCTGGAGGTCATGGCCATAAAAGAACATACTCAGGTTTCGCACTTGTTTGCATCAAATTTCTTTGGACTATGATGCTCAGATCTGATTCTCACGGGCACCTTTCACTCCCTGGTTCTGTAAATCCTTTAAGAGAACTTCTTCTGATAGAGCAAGGGACTTTTTTTTTTCCTGTAGTATCTTTATAAAAATTTAAATGTCTAATAAATGTGTTATTGATTAAGGGATTTTAGTCTTGCATTATTATTTTTTAATTTTTTTTTAACGTTTATTTATTTTTGAGACAGAGAGAGAGACAGAGCATGAACGGGGGAGGGGCAGAGAGAGAGGGAGACACAGAATCGGAAGCAGGCTCCAGGCTCCGAGCCATCAGCCCAGAGCCCGACACGGGGCTCGAACTCACAGACCGCGAGGTCGTGACCCGAGCTGAAAGTCGGACGCTCAACCGACTGAGCCACCCAGGTGCCCCCCAGTCTTGCATTATTTTTTAATAAAACAGTTTGGTGCATACTTGGTAGGGTAGAGTATTAGAAAAAAAAAACACTCCTTCCATACTTATGATCAGAGACAAAATATCAAGAGCACCTATTCAGTGGATAATTGGATCATGGCTTAATTTCACTTGTGAAATAACGTGTATTCTTATAAGCTCTCCTTATGACAATTTGGTAATGATGGTCAGCATTTGTTACAGGTAAAGATGCAATTTTAGATTTTAAGTGATTCGGCTTCGAAACAGGAAATTTTCACTAGGAATTTTTTCAAGATTTCAGATTGGTTAAGACTGCCCTAAAATTGTTTCAGTTACTCAACACAGTTCCATTTTCTTATTGATCAACTCTGCCATAAATTTTAACTTACCAAACAAATTCATACTAATAAATATTGCTTTTTACTTCAGTGAGTGTATGAGTGAGATTTTATGTAGTAAATAATTTCCCTTGCTAATTTTTTTTTTTTTTTTGCTAACTGTAGATCTTATGGATTTGTGTCCATGGAGAAGGTGTTGTTTAATAGACCCCCAAAGGATAAATGTATATGATGAGTTGCCTGGTTGAGCCTTGGTGACCACAATTGCATCTTTCTCTTTTACAATAAATTCTCTATTTTTTTTCATTTCTGTCTCAGGGCTGTCTGAGATTCCTGTGCAAGTGATTTACTGATGGAGGGTCTCAGGAAAACAAACTTTTAAGGGGATCAGGAAAATAGGATGGACCAGGCGAGAAGTTAGGCAAGCATGTTGTTCAGCAAAAGTCTAGATTGATTCACAGGGAGCATGAATCACATGATAGAGGTTGTGCTGCCCAGAGACAAGGGCGGGGGGGGGCTGGATTATTAGACCCCTGTTCCATGAGTCATTGGCTAAGGAGCAACTCCACGCATCTCCAGGTGAGTCCACTCCCATTCTCTAATGGTGGTCTTCCAGAGAAAGGTGGTGGTGTGAACTGTTAAAAGCGAATGTCTCCAGACTCCCGGGGGGTACATACAGTGACTCAGTAAAAGGAATCTGAGTAGAGCACCAAGGAATTAGGTTACATATATTCTGGGAAGTGGATAAATTTCACTGTCTAATAGGAATGTGATCTTTGAGAAGGATAGGTAATTGGTAGGAACCAAAACATACATGTCATTTAATAGGGCACTTGACATTTGGACTCCCAGATAACTCTTACAAAAGGAAAAACATCAGCTTCCCATATTTAGTCACCTCCTAAAAGCTTTATGATCTATGTAAAATATAGCCAATACTCTGTCTTCACCATAAAATTGTACAATGACAGCACCAAGATGAATCGGGTATCCAGGGCTATGTCTATATTTGACTGCCTAACCCACAAGCTCTACCATTACTCCATTCTACACAGTAACATGGGTGTATAATCACTGGAGAACCATTACTGTGCTTCAGATGTGGCACCCACATTCCTTTATTATCAGCCACCCGTAATGATTAAAGAACAATGGAGTTGGGGCACCTGGGTGGCTGAGTTGGTTGAGTGTTTGACTTCAGCTCAGGTCATGATCTCATGGTTTGTAAGTTCGAGCCCCACATTGGGCTCTGTGCTGACAGGTCAGAGCCTGGAGCCTGCTTCTGAGCCTTTGTCTCCCTCTTTCTCTGCCCCTCCCCCGCTCATGCTCTGTCTCTCTCTCTCTCACAAAAATAAGTAAAAACATTAAAAAAAAAAAAAGAAGAATAGAGTCACCAAGGAGCAATATACATTGTCACAGTCTCTGAAAGAACACAGGTTCTGAAAATGGTGAGGGTTTTTGGTGTCTCTTCTCACATTCCAAATGCAAGTGTACCTGTGCATACAGTAGTAGACTGTAGTCTCAGTAGTAGACTGAGGATTCTTTAAGGATTGATAGCTTTTTGGCGAGTCTATGGGTTTTATCAATGTACTTGAAGACCTTCTAAATTTACCATTACACTATTATCCCATTACCAAGCTCATAAAGGAAGGGCCATAGAGCTGTAATCCATTTACCTGTAATCCATTAGATTTTGGTTACTGGGTAGAGGATGCCCTAGGGACCACCTGCAGAGAAAGAAGTTCTCCTCAAGTGAGCATTGGTTACAAACTGTAGTGAAAACTGACCGCAAGGCTAATGTTGCCCCCCTTCCACCAAACAAATCACATTATGAAGCCATTTCTAAATCCCACCTATTGGCCCTAATCAACAGTCTAAAAGCTACCATATCTGGAAAGTTAGAACACGTTTCAGTTAGACCTTCACAAGCTTTTACCGTGACTACCTAGCTAAAACTTTATCCAGACTAAAGTACATGAGAAAAATGTTACCAGTTTCCAAGCACTGCCAAGACACCACAAACTCTTGCCTCTGGAACAACGTGCTAAGGGAGTTAACCAAATGGTCTGAGATGCATCGTATTGGGCCAAGATACACTATTGGACCAAGGTGTCACTGAGAGCAAACCACAGCTTTTAGCATCGACCATGACATTCCTATGTCAAACAGTCCGTAAATAAAAGTCAGAGGCCTCACCAGTTGCTAACAGCACTAGACTCCACGAACCTTCAATAAATGGAACCAAGGAATAAGTAGGTTCCGACCACACACCCAACCCACAAATCTTTACTGTTGCAGTAGGTGAAAGAGATCTCTCTTCATCTTTGCCCAAGAATTAACCTTTAGATGAAATGGATGCGCTTAGCCTTGCAATGGTCTCTGCACCGCCTTCCCCTCAAACCAGGCACAGGTTAAAGTTTGGCAGGTAAGCCAAGACCTTTCACCAATTTCTTCTTGCCAAGTCCATGTCCAGAGAAACTCTGCTTCTCTTCCCCTGAAGAGAGTAAAAAAAAAAAATCTTAGAATCCTAGCTTTCCTCATGATAATGGCTTTCTTTCCAAGGACTTAAAGCTGGATTCACTGTTTCCACAAATTGTGATATCATAAATCTCAGATCAGAGAAAAAACATATCTGGTACATGGGATTTTCACTCTGTTCTTTCTTTGGCAGGGATAAGTTCTGGAATATCACTTGCTTGGCAAGCCTCTCAAATTATCTTCTCAGGGCTGTTATTAGCAGTTCTGCAAGAAGTTACTCTCTAGCAAATGAAACCTTCAGTAACTCAAATCCCCAGAACACCCTTGCCTAGAAGTGCCAGATACGTGTTGTGCACACTTGGGGGATAAAACAGTGACTCCACAATGGATCTTGTACAGTCATGTGCAGAGATAGGAAAGGTACACAAATGAGCATTCTTCACAGAGCAGTCATGGTGTCATTTGGAGGTGAGCACCCAATGCAATGGGAAATGAAGTCCAGAAATGATTGCTTTCAGCTGGTAGGATCAAGATACTCTTTATAAGAGAAGATGTCAAATGTTTTTGGAGAAGATTTTTGGTTTAATGCTCCTCTCAGTGTTTCTCATGAACACCAAAAATCACTCCCTTAGGACGATTTTCATTCAAGAGTCAGCAATCCCTAAGACAGAAGAATGGAGAAGACCACCAACTAAGGACGTGGCCCTAGATACATCCACCATCCGCCCAAGCAGATAGGCTTGTCTGGCTGGAGTAGTTAGTTATGTGATCAATTAGTCCTTTTTATCTCTGTGGACAGAGCTTCCCTGTGATGACCCTGGGACCTGGTATCTGAAGCGCCTTTCTTTGTCCACGGTCCTGGATAGCTATTTCCTTGGCAGATGGCTTGATTTAAGCCATTATAAACAGTTTGTTAAATCCCGTAATATGCCCACTCCAGGAAACTCCAGGCCACAATTATTCCGCAAGCCTGTCCTTAATCAGCTTAACATTTGCAGACCAAGAAGCTCATTGACAAGCTCTGTTTCTCAAACAGACTGGGTCATTTGCCAAAAAAAACGCTTGACGTATTGTTAAAAATGTAGATTCCAGAGCCTCACCCCAGGAGGGTTCTCTAGGGTTGCACTTAAGAATCTGAACTTTGGGGCCCCTGGGTGGCTCAGTTGGTTGAACATCCAACTCTGGCTCAGGTCATGATCTCACGGTTGGTGGGTTCGAGCCCCGCGTCAGGCTCTGTGCTGACAGCTCGGAGCCTGGAGCCTGCTTTGAATTCTGTGTCTCCCTCTCTCTCTGCCCCTCCCCCACTCACGCTCTGTGTCCCTCTCTTTTTCAAAAACAAATAAAAAATTTTTAAAAAAAAAGCATCTGAATTTTAACAGATCTCCTGTTAAGTTTTATTCACACCAAAAGTTTGAGAACCTCTACCCTACCTTATCAATATTACCAAGTGACGATGGAATCTCAGGCAAGTCAACTGATTAAGTTTGATATTTATTTTGTCACAAGAGGTCATTCTGGCTTATCCGCAGTATAGGATGGCTGTGAGGAAACACCCGAGGAGTATCATGCGATGCCACCGGAAGCTGTAATGACTGAAAAAACCAACATCTATCCCTTGTGTTTGCCTGATTTCCCCTGAGCACTGATGCCCACACCAAAGTTTCTCTGTTGTAAACCAAACATACAGAACTGTTCACTCAGACTTGTGGCTCACCCCAGATGCCACGTGTGACTTTTTCTTTCCTTTTTCTTTTTAGATAATGCTCTTATTTTGTTGCCTAACTTTCTGCTGATACGCACACACTAGGCTGTGACAGGTGTTTTGAGAGCTGTTCTGGAGGTTAAGAAACCTTTGGCACTTTGACCATGACTGAGGCTCATAGTTCCGCCATCAGCTTCCCAGAGAAGGTGAGAGCACTCGAAAAGCTATCTTACCTGGAAGACGAAGCGGATCACAGGTAGACGTTCATGGCCGTCTGAGGAGAATGAAAGCTTTGGACTCAGATTAACTGGGTTTGGGTGTTGGCTCTATCTTTGTGATGTTGGAAAAGTGGCGATCTTTCATCTCTAAAAAGAATCAATTTTCTCTTTCTTAAAAATGAGGATAGTTATACTTATCCTCTAGATTGTTCTAACGTTTAAATGAGGTGCTTAGAACAGCATGTGGCACATAGAAAAAACCTGAAATGGTAAGAATTTTTATTTTTGCCCAGTCCCATAAAACATTTATTCACAGAGATTATATGAACCAGACTTCCATAAGTTCAGGAACATTATAATAGACTCATGAGGAAAACAAAACACAACAAAGTTTTGATATCAGCCAATGTTAGCTTCTTTGTTTCAAAGTATAACTTAATAAATATCTAAATGTGGCTCATATCCTGATATCATAATCAGATATCCATAGTTTATGGATAAGTGGCTTATGAAGCGATTCCTGTCAAGTTATCCCTTCACGAAATAGTTTGTTGTTTATTTATTTACTTTTTTTTGGTGACAATGCTACTTGCAAGTAGAATTTTAAAAAGCAAACAAAAATAATTTATTCTCTATCCTCTCCCTGTTTTTGACTCTCTGGTTATACAAATAAAGTGTTATTAAGGTATGGAACATGGATATTTTATAGAACAGAGGCATACTTTTATGATGTTGAATTTATCGACAATATAAAATCCTATAGGTGTGCATTTCCTCTCTCTCACTTGCTTCTCAGATTATACAAAATAATAGGATTTCAGAGGCATATAGAATTCCCATATCACTTAGACTCCCATACAAGTAGCAAATGATGTTCCATTTCTGTCCAAAATGCTGACTACAGAGTAGAAATTGAAAGCATTTATCAATGAACATTTTAAACAATTGTTTTATTGTTTCTTCTCATGATAAGTACACTCCTTAGTCCCCATCTCCTATTTAACAATCCCCCCACCTACCTCCCCTCTGGTAACCATCAGTCTGTTCTCTATAGTTTAGAGTCCGTTTCTTGGTTTCTCTCTCTTTTTTTTCTCCCTTTGCTCATTTGTTTTGTTTCTTAAATTCCACATGTGAGTGAAATCATAGGTTATTTGTCTTCCACTGACTGACTTATTTCACTTCTCATAACACTCTCTAGCTCTATCCATGTTGTTGCAAATGGCAAGATTTCGTTCTTTTTTATGGCCGAGTAATATTCTCTATCTATCTATCTATATATATCTTCTTTCCTCATTCATCTATCAGTGGACACTTGGGCTGCTTCCGTAGGTTGGCTATTGTAAATAATGCTGCAATAAACATCAGGGTGCACGTAATCCTTTGAATTAGTGTTTCTCTGATTTTTGGGTAAATAGCCAGTAGTGGGATTACTGGATCATAGGGTAGTTCTATTTTTATTTTTTTGAGGAACCTCCACACTGTTTTCCAGAGTGGCTGCACCAGTCTGCATTCTCGCCAACAGTGCAGGAAGCTTCCCTTTTCTCCACAGCTATGCCAACCCTTGTTGTTCCTTGTGTTGTTGATCTTAGCCATTCTGACAGGTGCGAGGGCAGCGGACATGCTTTTACCACTGAGAAAAAGTTCCACGTTAACAAAGCAACGAGTTTCTGTTGAGTTCGCTTTAAATTTACAAATATTAAAGAACGGATGTTAAACTGTAGTCATGAAAAAGAGCCACAATTATGATGATACAGGTCACAGTTTTACATTTACTTCAAGATGCAAATAGATGAATAGGATAGCTACTCACTGTCATTTGTTAAGCACCTACTACCCAGTAGGCATTTCATATGCATTTAAACATCCAATTGTAACAATATCCTGAAGACATAAGTTTTCTTATTCTCATAATACATTTGGCTAAAGTGAAGATCAGAAAGGTTTCATCATTTGTCCATAGCCATATTTGTAATCAATACCTGAATTGCTGTTAGAATCTAGTTCTTTCTGATGCTAAACAAACTCTTTCTCCACCTCCCTGCTTCCCCCAGCCCAGTGAAATGGAGTCGAGCAGGCGCATGTTTTCAGAATGTGGTTTCTGGGAAGGTTCCTGCTCCAAATATTCTTTCACCAATGATTACGATGCTCGAAATTTCTCCGAAGGTTATTTATTGCTGTGAGTCTTAAGGGATTTTAATTCATTTAGAAACTGACACTAAAATCCAACGACCCTTAAGGTTAAAATAAAGTCTATTAGCCGACATCTTGACAATTATTGCCGAATGGCGGGCCAGAGCTTTTGTGAAGTAGAAGAAAGAATCATGCTGAAGGGCCAAATGAGAGCAATAATGAGAACTTGTTACTTTTGCTACTTAGACATTATGCCTTTTGGGTTGTGGCTTCTGCCCTTGCCATGTGGCTTTTCAAACATGAGATTGAAGGGCTAAATATTTTGCTAAAGTGGAATGATTTGTAATATTCACATTGTGGAAGAGCAGTGGGATATTATTCCCTTTGATGGAAGGTCTTCAGTGTGGTGGGAAGTGGCCTTAAGAAACGTTCAGCGGTAAACAGAAGGCAGTGGCTTGTAAAAACCACACATGGGTTCGGGAAGCTACTCTATATCTCTAACTCATGTGCAAGCACATTAGTGTTCTGGTGGCTTACAGTAAAGGCTGGTATTCGTTTGAAAGGAATAGTCTTGTTTTTGTTGAAGGGGTTATGAATGTATATGAGTGTGTGTCTTTGTGTGTGCACGTCAGTGTGTGTTTGGAATCTGAATAAAATGGTTTTATTTACAGATTTTCTGGCTACACTGACAAAATAGGAGGGGAGGGGAAACATAACTTATTGGGATGATTCTAGTTGAAGTGATACATTTACTTCAAACACACAGCGATTTCAAAGCAAAGAGGCAATTGCTTTAACCCCCAATTCTTTCATATGTAGATATTCATCCTACATAAACTCAATTCATTGTGTTTCAAGTGAATTATTAGCCCCCATGATGGATGGTGATGGAAACTTCCACGAGTAGCAAAACATTTTGAAAAACAATCAGACTTTCAACCTAAACCTCTTTAGAGGTGCTTGGGTGGTTCAGTAGATTGAGTGTCTGACTCCTGATTTAGGCTCAGGTCATGATCCCTGGGTCATGGGATTGAGCCCCATGATAGGGTCTGTGCTGACAGCGGGAGAGCCTGCTTGGGATTCCACCCCTCTCTGCTCCTCCCGGACGCATGCGTGTGTGTCCTCTCTTTCTCAAAATAAGTAAGTACACTTCAAAAGATAAATAAATAAAACCAATCTTCTTTAATAATAGTGATCTTTGGTTTTAGATTTAAAGAATTCCCAGTTGACAGACCTTAATGAAAACATTCACAAACACAGCTATTTTGAAAATCTCTTGATTTGGTTAAAAAATCATAACAGTCATTTTTATTTTCACTTATTTTTTTATCTGAGTATAATTGACATAAATGTTATATGAGTTTTAGGTGCATATTTGACATTTCCGTGCATTTGACAATTCTGCGCGTTACTCATTACTCACCACGAAAAGTGCAGACACCGTCTGTCTCCATACAGGGTTGTTACAATCTTCTTGGCTCTATTCCCTATGCTGTACTTTTCATCTCTGTGACCTATTTATTTTATAACTGGAAGTTTGTATCTTAGTCTCCTTCACCTATTTTATCCATCCTCTCACTGGCTTCCCCTTTGACAACCACGAGTTTGTTTTCTGTGTTCAAGGGTCTATTTTTGTCTGTCTGTTTTATTGATTGGTTGTGTGTTCATTTGTTTTGTTTTTTAGATTTTACGTATAAGCGAAATGATGTGGTCATTTGTCTTTTTTTGTCTGACTTATTTCACTCAGCATAATACCTTCTAGGTCCGTCCATGTTATCACAAATGGCAAGATCTCGTTCTTTTTATGGCCAAGTAATATTCCAATTGTGTATAAATACCACATCTTCTTTATCCATTCTTCTATCAATGGACACTTGGGCTGCTTCCATAGTTTGGCTGCTGCAATAAACATAGGGGTGCATATATCTTTTTGAATTAGTGTTTTTGTTTTCCTTGGGTAAATACCCAGTAGTAAAATTAGTGGATCATATGGGGTATCTAATTTTGATTTTTTGAGGAAACTCCATACTGCTTTCCACAGTGGTTGAACCAATTTAAAGTCCTATCAACAGTGCACAAGCGTTCTCTTTTCTCCACATCCTCACCAACACTTGTTGTTTCTCGTCTTGTTGCTATGAGCCATTCTGGTAGGTATGAGGTGATATTTCATTGTGGTTTTGATTTGAATTTCCCTGATGATTACTGATATTCAGCATCTTTGCATCTGCCTTTTGGCCATCTATGTGTTTTCTTTGAAAAAATGTCTGTTCAGTTCCTCTGCTCATTTAAAAATTTTTTTTAACATTTATTTATTTTTGAGAGAGAGAGAGAGACAGGGACAGAGCATGAATGGGGGAGGGGCAGACAGAGAGGGAGACACAGAATCCGAAGCAAGCTCCAGGCTCTGAGCTGTCAGCACAGTGCCCGTCACAGGGCTCGAACTCATGAACCGTGAGATCGTGACTTGAACTGAAGTTGGACACTTAACCGACTGAGCCAGCCAGAAGCCCTTCTGCCCATTTTTTAATTGGGTTGTTTGGGTTATTTTGGTGTTGGGTTGTAGGAGTTCTTGATACATTTTAGATAACAACCCCTTACTGGATATATGATTTGAAAATATCTTCACCCAGTCAGTAAATTGCCATTTTGTGTTGCTGATGGTTCCCCCTCTGTGCAAATAGTAACGATTTTTACATCCAACACCAAAAGTATGATCCATGAAAAAAAAATTGATACATTAGACTTCTTTAAAATTTAAAATTTCTGCCCTCTAAAGGACACTGTCAAGAGAATGAAAAGACAAACCACATACTGAGATAAAATACTTCAAAAGACATAAGTGATAAAGGACTATATCCAAAATACACAAAGTAGAACTTAATAATGAGAAAACAAACAACCTCCCCCCAAAATGGGCCAAAGACCTTAACAGATACCTCATCAAAGAAGATATATAGAAGGCAAATAAACACACGAGAGATGTTCCACATCATACATCATCATGGATACACAGATGAAAACAACGACCACATTACCACTACATGTTTATTAGAATGGTCCAAACCCAGAATACTGACAACACTAAATGCTGGTGATGCTGTGGAACAATAGGAAACTACATTCACTGCTGGTAGAAATGCAAAATGATACAGCCACTTTAAGAGGCAGTTTGGTGGTTTATCATAGTGTGTTTTTTAGCTGGATTAAATACGCAAATACTGTCATAGGATTTTCATAACCTTAGTTATAGGCGCTAGAGTGTTACGCTTGATCGTGTGCATATGAAGGTGTCTATGTGACGAACTGTGTGCTCTATTCTCATTTATAATGGAAACATTTATTGTGAAGCTAATAAAGCTTGGCTTTCAGATCTTCCCATGTATTCGCATCTTCCAAATCTCTTGACCTAATCTAATTTTGTATTCATGTGTGTATTCTTATTTTTTGCGAAAATACCCCCACAATGATATAAGCGACAGACCTCCAAAACTTGGGTCACTCTTTTTTTTTTATAAAGCTATTTATTTATTTTTTTAAGTTTATCTGTTTTGATAGAGACAGAGAGAGTGAGTGGGGGGAGGGGCAGAGAGAGAGGGAGAGAGAGACTGACAGCACAGAGCCTGATGTGGGGCTTGAACTCATAAACCGTGCATGAGATCATGATGTGAGCCGGAACCAAGAGTCAGATGCTTAGCCAACGGAGCCACCCAGGCGCCTTAGGATCACTCTTTGAGTTGAGCATATTAATATTTCTCACTATAAATAGTTTCTCACTATCAATATTTCTCACTGAATAAAATTCTCACTATAGAAATTGTGATATTAACGCTAGGGTTGTGAGAGATTCAGCCATAACGCTGCAGTGGTGCCTCTCAACTCCAGTGGGTGGTACCTACTGACTCAGTAGGGAGGGAATGATGGCGGAGCCGGCCATGAGACAGCAGTTTATGAGACAGAAGGTGGTTGTGCCATGGATAAAACCTTAGATTGCTGCCAGATTCTTGTGTCTGATCTTAACAGATTCTTCCGATTGTCAAAATGAATTATATTACAGTGAATTAGAGTACAGGATTTGATGATACTGCATGAACTCAAGATTTTATTAACATAGAAAATGAGTTATATGTTTGACTGATTTCCTGCCTTATACTGTAACTCCCATGATGACAGGGACTTTTGCTTTTTCTCCACTGTTCCTTTCATGTGAAACACACTGTTAGTGATCAATGATTATTTGGGAGATACATGAGTGATCTTTTGTTTGTTTTTGAGAGAGAGAGAAAGCTCGCACTCTAGTGCTTGCAAGTGGGGGAGGGGCAGAGGGAGAAGGAGAGAGAGAGAGAGAGAAATTTTAAGCAGTCTCCACATCCAGCACCCAAAGACTCAGGGCTCGATCTCACGATCAGCCATGAGATCATGACTTGAGCAGAAATCAAGAGCTGGACACTTAACTGGCTGAGCCACCCAAGCACCCCCATGAGTGAGTGATCTTTGAGTTAGGTTTGCTAGAACAAATAAAATCACTTACCCAGGATACATTTTTCCAGGCATGGTTGAGTGTAAGAAAGAATGGGTAAGAGTTCATTTCTTCCAAAGTTGATGGATGGTTACTTTTGCTGGGAAAAATCTGGATTAATTTGTTTCGATAATGGAATATTTCAACTTACTTAAATAATTTTTGAGCCTTTTCTACAATGATCAAGTTATTATATATTAACCAGCTTTGATTCAGAGAGCAAACAACCAAGCAAAGAAGTTTTGACATAAGGAAAAGAAATTTAGATAATAATTTGAATATAGATTAAATTAATCGAAAAATAGGAAAGATAAGAATATATAATGCATGGGTCCAGCAAAATACTCATTTAGGCATCAATAAATTCCACTCTTGTAAAATTTAGATATCTAAGGCAAGGATACACGTGATATTGTTTGGCTTGAATAATGCATGTTATTTATTAAAAAATTATCATTCATTTATTTTTGAGAGAGAGAGAGAGAGAGAGAGAGAGAGACAGAGCACGAAGAAGAGAGGAAGACACAGAATTTGTAACAGGCTCCAGGCTCTGAGCTGTCAGCACATAGCCCAACGCGGGGCTTGAACTCACACATTTTGAGATCATGACCTGAGCCGGAGTCGGTCGCTCAACTGACTGAGCCACCCGGGCACCCCCAATAATGCATGTTATTTTAACCAGAACACCTTTTTTAGCTGAAAAAGAAAATGAAATCTAGAGGAGTTCTAATTGCTAATAAAGGAATGCCATCTGAAAATTGCAGGTAAAGTTTAGACAGGTTAGAATAATTTAGCTGCCTACCCCCATAAAATGATCATCTTGTCCTTGCAATACAAGTCTTTGGCATAACTACAGGCTTCTGCCATGTAATCAGAGGATGCTAAGCCTCTTTAATGGCTCTACAGGCATTTGTCCTTGGATTTCAGGGAGTATTGAGCATGAAATAAAGATGTGTTATTAAACCACGTTGATTGGCACCTTTTCTTAACTGAGAATCCTGTGACTCTGAATCACGAGTGAACTTTTTAGAGAGAACTTTCAAGAACCTATGTCTTATCTCTTCTGCTTTCTCAAGAAATCTCGTGCTGGGAATCTGTTGAAATACCACCGCTGTTTACCCATCTGCAGAAATATGTGCTCTGAATTTCTAAAACATATCTGCGGCAATTATTCATGAATGCTCAGCGATTATATGTGTGTGTGCACGTGTGCGTGTGTGTGTGTTTCTTGATATCGGAGATGATGTCTCTTAGCCTTTCTGTTTGTGTGCCATACCTTAACAGAATATGGCTTAAAACAATATGTAAGTGACAGCAATGCAGAAGAAATACTCGTGCCTGAATTCACCCTCATTACCACTTAGTTTCTGAGAGCAAACTATTTTCCAATGTTTTATCTAGCTGGCACACTTTATGGCTCATTTTTCTCTTTCTGCCTCACTGGTAAGAATTATTGAGAGAGATTCTTTGTGGTAATTATCACACAAACATCTCATTGTTGTTAAGTGTTATCTCATGCCTCACTTGGCAGACATATTTGAGAAGCAAATACCCAGAAACATGATCACTTGCAGGCATCAGGAGAAACTTCTATAAGATCGCATATGCAGGCTGGATTTTAAATCGATAGCGTCCCATGTGATTCACTTGGAAACATAGTCCCGAAACATGGCTTATGGGAAAGAACACTA
Organism: Lynx rufus; assembly: GCF_022079265.1. NCBI lineage: Eukaryota > Metazoa > Chordata > Mammalia > Carnivora > Felidae > Lynx > Lynx rufus. The sequence continues at coordinate 141,356,591 of NW_025814867.1, forward strand.
ATGTTACGTTAATATGAATTTTAGCGGTCCTGGATTCCACTTACGCATCTGGAAATTACTAGTTTTCTTTGTTTCTGGGATAGTTACTTCGTTTTTCTTTTTTGTAAAAGTCTACAATAACAGAGTACATTTTTTAGTGATGAAATAAGATGCTCTATTTAAGAGTATCTTTGTTACACACACACAAATCACATAAATAAAGATATATTGCATCATCAGTGATGTGATTATACGGTATTCCTGCTTGAAAGACATGCCATTGTGAGCATGGACATCAATATGTGAAATGTTAACAATTAAACGTCACTTTCCTTAGGGGAACTTTTTTATAAGCTTTTCAAAAATTTTTTTAAATGTTTTTATTATTTATTTTTGAGAAAGAGACAGAGTACGAGTGGGAGGTGGGGGCAGAGAGAGACAGAGATACAGAATCTGAAGCAGGCTCCAGGCTCTGAGCTGTCAGCACAGAGCCCAACGCGGGGCTTGAACGCATGAACCGTGAGATCATGACCTGAGCCAAAGTCAGACGCTTAACCGACTGAGCCACCCAGGTGCCCTTCTTTAGGGAAACTTTTTAAAAAAAAATTTATGAAGTTTTATAGTGCTCCATTTTATTTTATTTCATTTTATTTCATTTTGTTTTATTTTATTTTATTATTTTTATTTTTTTCAATATATGAAATTTACTGTCAAATTGGTTTCCATACAACACCCAGTGCTCATCCCAAAAGGTGCCCTCCTCAATACCCATCACCCACCCGCCCCTCCCTCCCACCCCCCATCAACCCTCAGTTTGTTCTCAGTTTTTAAGGGTCTCTTATGCTTTGGCTCTCTCCCACTCTAACCTCTTTTTTTTTTCCTTCCCCTCCCCCATGGTCTTCTGTTAAGTTTCTCAGGATCCACATAAGAGTGAAAACATATGGTATCTGTCTTTCTCTGTAAGGCTTATTTCACTTAGCATAACACTCTCCACTTCCATTCACGTTGCTACAAAGGGCCATATTTCATTCTTTCTCATTGCCACATAGTACTCCATTGTGTATATAAACCACAATTTCTTTATCCATTCATCAGTTGATGGACATTTAGGCTCTTTCCACAATTTGGCTATTGTTGAGAGTGCTGCTATAAACCTTGGGGTACAAGTGCCCCTATGCATCAGTACTCCTGTATCCCTTGGGTAAATTCCTTGCAGTGCTATTGCTGGGTCATAGGGTAGGTCTATTTTTAATTTTTTGAGGAACTTCCACACTGTTTTCCAGAGTGGCTGCACCAGTTTGCATTCCCACCAATAGTGCAAGAGGGTTCCCATTTCTCCACATCCTTGCCAGCATCTATAGTCTCCTGATTTGTTCATTTTGGCCACTCTGACTGGCGTGAGGTGATATCTGAGTGTGGTTTTGATTTGTATTTCCCTGGTGAGGAGCGACGTTGAGCATCTTTTCATGTGCCTGTTGGCCACCCAGATGTCTTCTTTAAAGAAGTGTCTATTCATGTTTTCTGCCCATTTCTTCACTGGGTTATTTGTTTTTCGGGTGTGGAGTTTGGTGAGCTCTTTATAGATTTTGGATACTAGCCGTTTGTCCGATATGTCATTTGCAAATATCTTTTCCCATTCCGTTGGTTGCCTTTTAGTTTTGTTGGTTGTTTCCTTTGCTGTGCAGAAGCTTTTTATCTTCATAAGGTCCCAGTAGTTCATTTTTGCTTTTAATTCCCTTGCCTTTGGGGATGTGTCAAGTAAGAAATTGCTACGACTGAGGTCAGAGAGGTCTTTTCCTGCTTTCTCCTCTAGGGTTTTGATGGTTTCCTGTCTCACATTCAGGTCCTTTATCCATTTTGAGTTAATTTTTGTGAATGGTGTGAGAAAGTGGTCTAGTTTCAATCTTCTGCATGTTGCTGTCCGGTTCTCCCAGCACCATTTGTTAAAGAGACTGTCTTTTTTCCATTGGATGTTCTTTCCTGCTTTGTCAAAGGTGAGTTGGCCATATGTTTGTGGGTCTAGTTCTGGGGTTTCTATTCTATTCCATTGGTCTAAGTGTCTGTTTTTGTGCCAATACCATGCTGTCTTGATGATGACAGCTTTGTAGTAGAGGCTAAAGTCTGGGATTGTGATGCCTCCTGCTTTGGTCTTCTTCAAAATTACTTTGGCTATTCGGGGCATTTGTGGTTCCATACGAATTTTAGGATTGCTTGTTCTAGTTTCGAGAAGAATGCTGGTGCAATTTTGATTGGGATTGCATTGAATGTGTAGATAGCTTTGGGTAGTATTGACATTTTGACAATATTTATTCTTCTAATCCATGAGCACGGAATGTTTTTCCATTTCTTTATATCTTCTTCAATTTCCTTCATAAGCTTTCTATACTTTTCAGCATACAGATCTTTTACATCTTTAGTTAGATTTATTCCTAGGTATTTTATGCTTCTTGGTGCAATTGTGAATGGGATCAGTTTGTTTATTTGTCTTTCTGTTGCTTCATTATTAGTGTATAAGAAAGCAACTGATTTCTGTACATTGATTTTGTATCCTGCAACTTTGCTAAATTCATGTATCAGTTCTAGCAGACTTCTGGTGGAGTCTATTGGATTTTCCAGGTATAATATCATGTCATCTGCAAAAAGTGAAAGCTTGACTTCATCTTTGCCAATTTGGATGCCTTTGATTTCCTTTTGGTGTCTGATTGCTGATGCTAGAACTTCCAGCACTATGTTAAACTACAGCGGTGAGAGTGGGCATCCCTGTCGTGTTCCTGATCTCAGGGGAAAAGCTCTCAGTTTTTCCCCATTGAGAATGATGTTAGCTGTGGGCTTTTCATAAATGGCTTTTTTGATCTTTAAGTATGTTCCTTCTATCCCGACTGTCTCGAGGGTTTTTATTAAGAAAGGGTGCTGAATTTTGTCAAAGGCCTTTTCTGCATCGATTGACAGGATCATATGGTTCTTATCTTTTCTTTTATTAATGTGATGTATCACATTGATTGATTTGCGAATGTTGAACCAGGCCTGCATCCCAGGAATGAATCCCACTTGATCATGGTGAATAATTCTTTTTATATGCTGTTGAATTCGATTTGCTAGTATCTTATTGAGAATTTTGGCATCCATATTCATCAGGGATATTGGCCTGTAGTTCTCTTTTTTTACTGGGTCTCTGTCTGGTTTAGGAATCAAAGTAATTACTGGCTTCGTAAAACGAGTCTGGAAGTTTTCCTTCCCTTTCTATTTTTTGGAATAGCTTGAAAAAGATAGGTATTATCTCTGCTTTAAACGTCTGGTAGAACTCCCCTGGGAAGCCATCTGGTCCTGGACTCTTATTTGTTGGGAGATTTTTGATGACTGATTCAATTTCTTCGCTGGTTATGGGTCTGTTCAAGCTTTCTATTTCCTCCTGATTGAGTTTGGGAAGCGTGTGGGTGTTTAGGAATTTGTCCATTTCTTCCAGGTTGTCCAGTTTGTTGGCATATAATTTTTCATAGTATTCCCTGATAATTGCTTGTATCTCTGAGGGATTGGTTGTAATAATTCCATTTTCATTCATGATTTTATCTATTTGGGTCATCTCCCTTTTCTTTTTGAGAAGCCTGGCTAGAGGTTTATCAATTTTGTTTATTTTTTCAAAAAACCGGGGCGCCTGGGTGGCGCAGTCGGTTAAGCGTCCGACTTCAGCCAGGTCACGATCTTGCGGTCCGTGAGTTCGAGCCCCGCGTCGGGCTCTGGGCTGATGGCTCAGAGCCTGGAGCCTGCTTCCGATTCTGTGTCTCCCTCTCTCTCTGCGCCTCCCCCGTTCATGCTCTGTCTCTCTCTGTCCCAAAAATAAATAAACGTTGAAAAAAAAAATTTAAAAAAAACAAAACAAAAAAACCAACTCTTGGTTTCGTTGGTCTGCTCTACAATTTTTTTAGATTCTATATTGTTTATTTCTGCTCAGATCTTTATTATTTCTCTTCTTCTGCTGGGTTTAGGCTGCCTTTGCTGTTCTGCTTCTACTCCCTTTAGGTGTGCTGTTAGATTTTGTATTTGGGATTTTTCTTGTTTCTTGAGATAGGCCTGGATTGCAATGTATTTTCCTCTCAGGACTGCCTTCGCTGCATCCCAAAGCGTTTGGATTGTTGTATTTTCATTTTCATTTGTTTCCATATATTTTTTAATTTCTTCTCTAATTGCCTGGTTGACCCATTCATTCTTTAGTAGGGTGTTCTTTAACCTCCATGCTTTTGGAGGTTTTCCAGACTTTTTCCTTTGGTTGATTTCAAGCTTTATAGCATTGTGGTCTGAAAGTATGCATGGTATGATCTCAATTCTTGTATACTTATGAAGGGCTGTTTTGTGACCCAGTATGTGATCTATCTTGGAGAATGTTCCATGTGCACTCGAGAAGAAAGTGTATTCTTTTGCTTTGGGATGCAGAATTCTAAATATATCTGTCAAGTCCATCTGATCCAATGTCTCATTCAGGGCCCTCGTTTCTTTATTGACCGTGTGTCTAGATGATCTATCCATTTCTGTAAATGGAGTGTTAAAGTCCCCTGCAATTACCACATTCTTATCAATAAGGTTGCTTATGTTTGTGAGTAATTGTTTTATACATTTGGGGGCTCCCGTATTCGGCGCATAGACATTTATAATTGTTAGCTCTTCCTGATGGATAGACCCTGTGATTATTATATAATGCCCTTCTTCATCTCTTGTTATGGCCTTAAATTTAAAGTCTAGTTTGTCTGATATAAGTATGGCTACTCCAGCTTTCTTTTGACTTTCAGTGGCATGATAAATAGTTCTCCAACCCCTCACTCTCAATCTAAAGGTGTCCTCAGGTCTAAAATGAGTCTCTTGTAGACAGGAAATAGATGGGTCTTGTTTTTTTTTATCCATTCTGATACCCTATGTCTTTTGGTTGGTGCATTTAGTCCATTTACATTCAGTGTTATTATAGAAAGCTATGGGTTTAGAGTCATTGTGATATCTGTAGGTTTCATGCTTGTAGCGATGACTCTGGTACTTTGTCTCACCGGATCCCCCTTAGGATCTCCTGTAGGGCTGGTTTAGTGGTGACAAATTCCTTCAGTTTTTGTTTGTTTGGGAAGACCTTTATCTCTCCTTCTATTCTAAATGACAGACTTGCGGGATAAAGGATTCTCGGCTGCATATTTTTTGTGTTCATCACATTGCAGATCTCCTGCCATTCCTTTCTGGCCTGCCAAGTTTTAGTAGAGAGATCGGTCACAAGTCTTATAGGTCTCCCTTTATATGTTAGAGCACGTTTATCCCTAGCTGCTTTCAGAATTTTCTCTTTATCCTCGTATTTTGCCAGTTTCACTATGATATGTCATGCAGAAGATCCATTCAAGTTACGTCTGAAGGGAGTTCTCTGTGCCTCTTGGATTTCAATGCCTTTTTCCTTCCCCAGATCCGGGAAGTTCTCAGCTATTATTTCTTCAAGTACCCCTTCAGCACCTTTCCCTCTCTCTTCCTCCTCTGGGATACCAATTATGCGTAGATTATTTCTCTTAAGTGCCTCACTTAGTTCTCTAATTTTCTCCTCATACTCCTGGATTTTTTTATCTCTTTTTCTCAGCTTCTTCTTTTTCCATAATTTTATCTTCTAGTTCACCTATTCTCTACTCTGCCTCTTCAATCCGAGCCGTAGTTGTCTCCATTTTATTTTGCGACTCGTTGTTAGCATTTCTTAGCTCCTCCTGGCTGTTCCTTAGTCCCTTGATCTCTGTAGCAAGAGATTGTCTGCTGTCCTTTATACTGTTTTCAAGCCCAGAGATTAATTTTATGACTATTATTCTAAATTCACTTTCTGTTATATTGTTTAAATCATTTTTGATCAGTTCGTTAGCTGTTGTTATTTCCTGGACGTTTTTCTGAGGGGAATTCTTCCGTTTCATCATTTTGGATAGTCCCTGGAGTGGTGCGGGACTTCGGGCACTTCCCCTGTGGTGTCTGGAATAACTCGCGTTGGTGGGCGGGGCCGCAGTCAGACCTGATGTCTGCCCCCAGCCCACCGCTGGGGCCACAGTCAGACTGGTGTGTGCCTTCTCTTCCCCTCTCCTAGGGGCGGGATTCACTGTGGGGTGGCGTGGCCCGTCTGGGCTACTTGCACACTGCCAGGCTTGTGGTGCTGGGGATCTGGTGTATTAGCTGGGGTGGATCGGCAAGGTGCATGTGGGCAGGAGGGGCAGGCTCAGCTCGCTTTTCCTTCGGAGATCTGCTTCGGGAGGGGCCCTGCGGCACCGGGAGGGAGTCAGACCCGCCGGAGGGATGGATCCGCAGAAGCACAGCGTTGGGTGTTTGTGCGGAGCGAGCAAGTTCCCTGGCAGGAACTGGTTCCCTTTGGGCTTTTGGCTGGGGGATGGGCGAGGGAGATGGCGCTGGAGAGCGCCTTTGTTCCCCGCCAAGCTGAGCTCTGTCGTCCGGGGCTCAACAACTCTCCCTCCCGTTGTCCTCCAGCCCTCCCGTTCCCTGAGCAGAGCTGTTAGCTTATAACCTTCCAGATGTCAAGTCCCGCTTGCTGTCGGAACACACTCCATCTGGCCCCTCCGCTTTTGCCAACCAGACTCGGGGTCTCTGCTTGGCCAGCGGGCCGCCCCTCCGCCCCGGCTCCCTCCCGCCAGTCCGTGGAGCGCGCACCGCCTCGCCGCCCTTCCTACCCTCTTCCGTGGGCCTCTCGTCTGTGCTTGGCTCGGAGACTCCGTTCTGCTAGTCTTCTGCGGTTTTCTGGGTTATTTAGGCAGGTGTGGGTGGAATCTAAGTGATCCGCAGGACGCGCGGTGAGCCCAGCGTCCTCCTACCCCGCCATCTTCCATAGTGCTCCATTTTAAAAGCTGCTTCTGATCAAGAATAGTGTGTGTCTTCTTTCATTAGCTTTTGTGTAGTGGATCCTAGGGGGGAGTTTTAGAACCTACCATCAACGCAAGGGAAAAAGTACAGGTGGAGAATAGCCAGAACTGTCTAACGTAGACTAGTCTGCAAACAGAGTGGCCGTGGATCTAAAGCCTCATAAATAGGACGATAGTCTGTCACACTGTGTTACTCTTTCTCAGAAAGACCTGTGAATGATTGTAACTAAACATCAGAGTGGGGAAAATGGTTGCCAAGAACTGCCCTTGTTCAAATTTTTAAAGGTCAAAAGCCAAGAATTGATATGAGAGATTTTTTTTTTTAATTTTTTTTTTCAACGTTTATTTATTTTTGGGACAGAGAGAGACAGAGAATGAACGGGGGAGGGGCACAGAGAGAGGGAGACACAGAATTGGAAACAGGCTCCAGGCTCTGAGCCATCAGCCCAGAGCCGGACGCGGGGCTCGAACTCACGGACCGCGAGATCGTGACCTGGCTGAAGTCGGACGCTTAACCGACTGCGCCACCCAGGCGCCCCGCGAGATTTTAAGGACAAAGTATAGGAAGTAGCCTCTTAAGTCAGAGCTTTGCGATACTATTTTCATTGTGGGTAATGTGAGGAAATAAGGAGAGGGAACATTAAATATGAGGTCCACTCAGTGCTTGGATAATATTTCCTGTTTGTGCTATTACATTTCAACCGTAAAGTAATTTAGCATTTGGATTTCACATCTTAGCTATTTGTTTCTTTCATTTTGTAGAAACAAAAATTTTCATTACTGATATATATATATGTGTATATATATATATATATATATATATATATATATTTCCCCCCCCACATACACACAGAGTATTTTGCAAATGCAGTGGGGGATCAAGACAAATAATGAAGTATTTGTATCAAAAGTCTTAATTTCCCAGTGACCCAAATTCCTGAAAAAAAAAAAAAAAAGTAGTGAAAACCAAACCTAGCTCTGAAATCTTGGGAAATATTCTCAACATCTCTATACCTTAGTATTTTCGTGTGTAAAATAGGAATATTAATAGTGTCCACTTTGGGTCTTGTTAGGATTCCCAAGGGGTACATTTATTATTATTTTTTTTAATGTTTATTTATTTTTGAAAGAGAGAGAGGGAGAGAGACAGAGCACAAGCAGGGGAGGGGCAGAGAGATCGGGGGAGACACAGAATCCGAAGCAGGCTCCAGGCTCTGAGCTGTCAGCACAGAGCCTGACGCGGGGCTTGAACTCACAGACCGTGAGATCATTTCCTGAGCTGAAGGTGGATGCTCAACCGACTGAGCCACCCAGGTGACCCAAAGAGGTACATTTATTAATTAAACTTGAGAAGCTCTGCTCTATGACCCTGTATTTCCCTTCTTATTAAACAGGGCTATCCAGTTATGACCTACATTCACCAGACGTATAACACCATCACTGTCGGCGGTCCACCAGCTTCCTATCACCCTTGTCTCCTCAGGGCACGCCATGTAGCTACATACTGCCAGCTGCCAGCATCGGTACCTGAGGGCTTTCTCCTGGTGCTCGAGCTCCTTTTCTGCCCACTGAAGATCAGGAATGCAGCTCTCAGACAATGAGTTTTTGGAAGTACTCCAGCTCTCACGACTCATCTGTGATAACTGCAAAGCTTGTGTTCTGCACTGAATCCCAGAGTTTTCCCAGTGGAGGTAAGCTCTAGTCCCAACAGTTGTTACCTTCTGTTATCCGCCTTCTCTGTCTTACTCCCCAATTTGCCAGCCAAGGCCCTTTTCCCTCCAAAAGTAAATCCCTTGCATACACATTCTTGTCTCAGGCTTTGCTTCGAAGGAACCTGAACCAAACACCTACACTTTACCTCTTCCCCACACGGTGTAGAAGATTCATGCAGCTTTGTTCAGCGAATCTATTTAACCCAGCAGGAAAGGGTACCAACTAATGCTGTTGTTTATACCCTGCTGAAGGTGTTTGTGTTCATTTGCATTGCTCTAATTCCTATGGGTGGGCATTGCCAGCCGCAAAATACGAAAACCCATAGGAAGGAGATGCCCTTGGTTGCCGAATAAGATCCCCAAGGGTAAATATTTAACAAATTTGAGTCAATGATCGCATTGCAAATATACGAGAACTGAGGATACAAAAATGTTTGGCTTTACAAATCAGTGGTAAAAAGCAGATTGTTTAATATGTGGTGTTGAGCAACATACTCCTTCTATGGAAGAAAATAAAACTTTAGATTGATTAAAGAAATAAATATGAAAAGCAAAAAATTTTAAAAAGTTATTAAAAGGAAAAGTAGGAATTTATCTTTTTTTTGCCTGCTTGTTTTTTTAAGAATTTATCTTTTTGACCTAGAGGTCAGAAAGGATTTCTTAAACAAAACATCAATGGGAAAATTATCTGATGCTATAAAACAATCTGATGCTATAAAAGTTATGGATTTCTTTTCCGAAAAGGATAGCACAAAGTTAAAGACAAGTTGCCAGAATGGAAGAAAATATTTGCAATATCTGAAACTTAAACTAAAAACCAAAAAATCATGAGTAAAACTCACGAAAATCAATGGCATATAAAGATAGCAATATAAAATGGGAAATATCTGTGAATAGTAAAGTTGAAGAAGAAACACAAAAATCTCGTGATCATATAGTAAGATACACAAAACCATTTTGTATCTGAGAAATGCACATTAAAATAATAATGGAATATAAACTTACATATCAAAGACTGTATTTGTATATTACAAATCCAGCTAATGTCAAATGTTGATATGGTTATGAAGTCTGTCCTGGACGGACTAGTGTAAGTTAGGAAGATGAATGACACCAAAATCAAAATGTTGGTGGCTAAAATAACTAAAGGTTTATTTATGGCTCATGGTACCTGCATATGACAGTGTCAAAAGTAGTCCTCTGCTCACTGTTCTCAGAAACCCGGGCTCATATAGCACAACCAATTAAACATTGTTGGTCATGTCAGTGGGAAAAGGAGATCCCTCTGGGCAGAGAGTGTGGGTGGCAATTGAGTTGGGATGTGGGGGTGAGCCTTTGGATTGGCAAAAACATTTTATATGACACTTCTGCCCATAATTCATTGGCCAGAAGTAACCATATGTCCCCAGTCACAGGAAGTCAAAGGAACTTTCATGCATTTCTGGTAGAGGTGAAGACCGCTGTATTCATTTCGTAGAGCAACATGACAATACCTAGTCAAGTTGAGCTATGGCTTCATTCTCTTCCCAACGTTAGTGACTCTTTAATGTTTTTCCCTTTCAGACAAAGGGCAAACATCTTTTAATTGCTTTCAGCCTCTGATGCTGTAGGCTCTTGGTTTTGTGTCCTTGAATACCCTTTATTGCATTAGACTCTCTTAGAAATGGCAAAGATATCTTTCAATTGGAACTACCAATACCAAGGAAATGAGATATTTGAACTTTTTTAGACTTTCTTAAAGAATGGGGGCACCTGGGTGTCTGACCTGGTTGAGTGTCCAACTCTTGATTTCAGCTCAGGTCATGATCCCAGGGTCGTGGAATCGAGCTCCTCGCTGAGTGTGGAGACTGCTGAAGATTCTCTCTCTCTCTCTCTCTCTCTCTCTCTTTCTCTTCCTCTACCCCTTAACCTGCTCACATGAGCATGTGCTGTGTCTCTCTCTCTCTCAAAAAAAGAAAGAAAGAAAGAAAGAAAGAAAGAAAGAACGAGAGAAACTTATTTCTTTTGTTGTTAATTTTTTTAAGATGTCAGAATTTTTTATTGGAGACAATGAAGCATATCTTTCATATAGATGTTTCCTAATAATACATGACAGATAGTGATATTAAGCTCCCTACACTTGGTTTAAGAATTGGGCCTTCTTAAAAGGATTAAAAAGAATTAAAAAATTCTTAAGAATTGGGCCTCACCTGGGGCCACCGTCACCATGAATCCAGAGATTCCAGGCGTGCCTAGCTTCTCTGTATCCTTGTTGCTATTTTGGTGTTTAATAGGTTTTTCTCCTTTCTCCTTATTTGCATGATTCTCATCCGCTCTGCGGTCCATTTGAATCTTATCCCAGTGTGCCTCTTGAAAAATGGTTTGCTTAAACTGCTTGTGGCAAAGAACAAAGCATAAGAGGGAAGTCATTTCTAGAGTGAAAGTTCTCCATTCACATTTCTGAGCAACATTTGCTCAAGGTCCTAAGGATATCATCGGAGCAAAAAAAACCTGCTTGTGGCTGCTGGAACACAGATGCTCAGTGAGCCCTCAAAAATACACTTCTGTGGAGTCTGTTTCCTCTCGCTAGGAATTATTCCCTTTGGAATGTCAGATTGTCCCCTAAAATGACAATTAACCATGAAAAATTAAAATTTGGGGAAGGCATGGAAATTTGAGTAAACAAGTCCTTGACTACTTCCTTAGTTTCTGTACTTAGAAGAAGAAGAATTTATCTTCTTTAATATCTAAAATGTCTCCACTATACAATTCCCTATTCTCTTTTGACTTTCTAATTTGACTGTAAGTCTATCAAAGCTAGAGACATTAGTGTTTGTTTTATACTGTATCCCTTGTACCTAGAAGATAATATATGCTTGGGGTGCCTGGGTGGCTCAGTCGGTTAAGCATCTGACTCTTGATTTCGGCTCAGATCATGATCTCACGGTTCGTGGGATCAAGCCCCATGTTGGGCTTGGCATTGATAGCAGGAAACCTGCTTGGGATTCCCTCTCTCTCTGCCCTTTCCCTGCTCACTCTCTCTTTCTCTCTCTCTCTCAAATAAACACTTTTTATATGCTTATTGAATAAATAAGTAAATGATTGCTCTAGTTTCAAAGAGAAGATACCAATGCATCAGAACTCTGTGTATTCAAAACATAAATAAGTAACAGGCATGGAGACACTTGAACTTGGGAGACTAGAAACAATAGCGAAAGATGAATCAAAGAGTTCTTACCTCCAAGGACCTATCGGTCAGTTTTAAGGGTTGAATTTTGTCTCCCTTAAATTTATATGCTGAAGTCTTAACCTTGGTTATTTTACAGTGTGACTTGACTTGAAAATAGGCTCATTGCAGATGTAATTATTTTAGATGAAGTTATATTCGAGTAGGGTGGGTCTCTCAAACAGTATGACAGATGGCTTAATAAGAAGGGGAAATATGGTCACAGTGAGGAACACAGGGAGAACACCAGGCGAAGATTGGAGATAAGTGGCCACAGGTCAAGGAAGGCCAAAGGTTTCTGGAAAACCACCAGAAACTAAGGGAAAGGCATGGAATGTATTCTTCTTAGCTCTCAGAAGAAACCAATGGTCCTGGCATCTTGATTTTGAGTTTCTAGCCTCCAGAACAGTGAGGCAATAAATTTCTGTTAAGTCACCTAGTTTGTGGTATTTGCTATGGCAGCCCTATAAAACCAATATAGTTAGTAAGAGCAATCTTATTTTTTCTTAGTGTTTATTTATTTTTGAGAAAGAGAGACAGAGCATGAGCAGGGGAGGGGCAGAGAGAGAGGGAGACACAGACTCTGAAGCAGGCTCCAGGCTCTGAGCTGTCAGCACGGAGCCTGATGCGGAGCCTGAACCCACAAACTGTGAGAACATGACCTAAGCCAAAGTCAGATGCTTAACCAACTGAGCCACCCAGGTGCCCCAGGAATCTTATTTTAAAAGTTGATGGAGGTGCTTGAGCTAACGTCAGTAGCTCAGACAACCTCTCTTCTTTATACTCAGATTCAACTAATTCAGGGAAAAGACTGTCTTTTGACATACGTGATTAGAAAAATCTGAGTGGTGGCTGGAACATTTATTACTTAAATAAATGTGTGTGTGTGTGTGTGTGTGTGTGTGTGTGTGTGTTTAGGGGAAGTTTCTGGAAGGGAATGTGTTCCTAACTAAGAAAGCTGGGTGAGTTCATGAAATGTTTCCATTTTGAAGTTACCAGTTGTCAGAGCCAAATAACTCCTACTCAAAGGTTCTACATGATTAAGTTATGGGTAAGAAGATACATTTTTCTCGTCCCTTATCCATTTCCCTAATTTTAAAGCAAGAATCTTAGTAAATTTAATGAAGAGCCAGACACATTCATACCTAACTTAAGACTCAGGGTCCAAGAACCTTAAAAAATGGGGAACAATTTAGCTGCTGAAACGTGTCTAAAAGACACAGGCTATCCCATCTGTTGGGAATATGTATTCTCTTATCTTCACACTTTTTTAAGAGCAGGCAATCATAAGACGGGATGGGAAACTGACTACTAAGGAAACTTACGGGTGACTTACTCCAGTAGGAACGCCATCCCAACACACAAGCCTAGGAAAAAGGGCAAAAATATTTTTACATTGGCTTCCATGGTGAATTTCTGGAACCAAATTTATTACCTCTGATATCAGTGGGTCTTTCATGCCATATCTATAAGATGTATATAAAACAATAAAGCCCATGCCAAATCTGAAGTGGTCAAGGAGGGAATTTTTCCATAATTCCTTGAAAGAAACCCCATTGATACAGTCTTTCTTCTCTTCATCAAGGATTGGAAAGAAGCAGCGAGCCATAGGCATTGGAAGTTAGGTGAAGAGTGAAGGTACTTACGTGACTTTTTTTTTTTTTTCTTTTTTTTGGTACTGTTGCTATCCCACATCCTACTCTGACTCTTTTTAAACTTCATACTGACCATTCAGAGCAAGGGGACATTTTAAGGGACATGTTAACCTGTTATGAAGACAGCTGCCCTAGCATTTGGGGCTTGTGTGGGAAGGAATGTCTCAGCCACAGCAATTCCTGTTGGCATTCATACTAACACAGCATCTAAAGAGATTCATCCCTCTACTCTTCAAAGAATAATAAAACACATATTTTAAAAACAGCATACTCATTCATGAGTACTTTGGGATAACCCTTCACTTAACTAGTTAGGGCATGTATTTGTAGCCAATCTATTTTCATATTCGTTTTTACTGAAACATATTAGACTATCACCTTAATTTCGTAAAGGTGTACTGGCAGAACAATTCTTAAGTTTTGAGCAACATCTATGAAAATAACAAAGGTAGAAAAAAATACGTACACGTAGAACCAAGAGTAAACAACAATGTCAAAACGGAAACCATAGGAATGCAGAATCACTGGTCAAGCTGTTGACCAGAGATGAGAGACTGTGCGTCCAAATGTACGGACTCATTTATTCTCCTTTTACAAAAACACGTGAACTTTATTTTGCTCTGTTAAGTTGTATAACTTGGAATTCTTTTCTGTTTTTCCCCCTCCGAAGATAAAAAACACAGAGATAAAATATCAGCTGTGCTAAAGAGTAACTGAAAATGAGTTAATAACCATACATTTACACAGACAACTTTATTTTTGTCATCTTGTTTGTCTAAATGAAAAAAAACAGAGGTATCCAAGCTGAATTTTTCCCTTGCCGTTATTAGTCATCCAAATATTTGCGTTCTCTTTGAGTTAGGGTTTTAGTCTAAGTAGCTTTCAATATGCTAAAATAAGTAACACACTATTAAGCACTGGTAGAGTTTTTTAATTAAACAAATTGAATGGATCACGCAGCGGTATCTGTTAATTAACAGTTATTCAAATATATGTTAATTAAAATGTTTTTTAATGGTATTACATTTCCTAACATATTGAAATAGGTAACCATGTTGCCCCAAATTCAAATTGCATTTCTGTTTCCTTAGATTAAAAAAGTAAGAGCCTTAAAGATTTCTTAAAATACAACAAAACAAAATAGACTTAGTTACTGCAAGGCATATCTGTCTACATATATGGTAACATTGAATGCTTTTCTGTATAATTTTCACCAAGGGCCACTACGATAAAGTCAGAGATGCGTTTTTCCAGAAAATATTTGGCTTTAAACAAAGCAGAAGCTTTAAATTGGGGGCAGCCGGGTGGCTCAGTTGGTTAAGCCTCCGACTCTGGGCTTTCGGCTCACGCCACGATCTTACAGTTCGTGAGATCGAGCCCAGTGTCAGGCTCCTCCGTGATCACAGCATGGAACCTGCTTGGGAGTCTCTCCTTCCCTCTCTCTCTCTCCCTCCCCCGCTCTCTCCATCGCATGCGTGTGCATGTCATTCTCTCTCTCTCCCAAAATAAATAAACTGGAAAACTGTAAATAAAACTTCACCCTAATGTATTAATTGATGCAGAGTATGGTAAAATACACAAGGTCGAAACTGCATTTTGAAAAGATGATCAGTCAATACATTGAGGTGGTGGTGGGGCCATACCCTGGCTAGCAGGGTGGGCCTCCACACCTTGTGAAGAGTTGCGCTCAGCACCACCCTCCACACCCGTCTCCATCCCTGTGCTTCCTTTTGCCGAAGATGGATTCAGCATCATCATCTGCCTCGGCACTAAGAGGCCCAATCTCGCCGCCTCCCTTCATCTCTGAGATGTTGCTCATCCCGTTTCCCTGCGTCTGCTCTGCACCCCCACCCTCCGGGTGCACATCGTTATTCCGGGCCCGCCTCCTACTCCCTACTTCCGCCCCTCCCACGCAGCATTATTTTCATCCTCGCCATCCTTTTGATGACACAGCCACATCCCCGGTAGCCTTGATCTTTTTCCTGGCAGTTTTCTCTATCTTCTTGCTCTGAAACCTGGCCTCACTGGCGCGCAGCTTCTCTCGGGGTGCCCAGGGGCCGCTGTGTCGTGCCCACAAACTTGGTCTCCCGCGCCCAGGCAGGAGAAGGCAAGCTCTTTGCTGCTTCTGCTTATTTGAAGCTTTGAGACGATTCTTCCTTCCTCTTCTCTAAATTCTCCCAGTTTTAACTCTCAAGCCTGCAGATTATAACATTGTTTACGGTACCTTGGGCAAGTGTCTGCTGATCCCGAGGCAAACCCCTTAATTCCTTGAAAATATCAGCCCTCGTAGGGGCGCCTGGGTGGCGCAGTCGGTTAAGCGTCCGACTTCAGCCAGGTCACGATCTCGCGGTCCGTGAGTTCGAGCCCCGCGTCGGGCTCTGGGCTGATGGCTCGGAGCCTGGAGCCTGTTTCCGATTCTGTGTCTCCCCCTCTCTCGGCCCCTTCCCCGTTCATGCTCTGTCTCTCTCTTTCCCCAAAATAAATAAACGTTAAGAAAAAAAAAATATCAGCCCTCGTAGATGCCACTCTCTCCAAAACACCCCTTTCCTGATTTTTGTGCTTGAAAACATCTGCGTGGACCTTTCCCTCCACGGGCCTCTCTGGTTTCGACTTCCTTTCCAGTTGTTTTGCCCTCCACCTCCTTCGGGCACTCACCCATGTGGGCGTGATTTTGTTTTGTTTTGTTTTTTAATGTTTATTTATTCTTTGGGGGGGGGAGGGAGAGAGAGAGAAAGAGAATCCCAAGCAGGCTACACGCTGTCAGCGCAGAGCCCCACATGGGGCTTGAACTCGTGAACCATGAAATCACGATCTGAGCTGAAATTGAAAGTCAGACGGGGCGCTTCACCGACTGAGCCACCCAGATGCCCCAGTGATTTTGTTATTAACAGCAACTGCAAACCTTCCATACTATCAATTTCAAGTACCACGTTCTGACCTTCACCTCCCACCTTTCTAGCCCCATCTCTTTTAGTAGTCTGATTCCAATAATCACAAGCCCTTTCTCTTGTCCCGTGCCCCTTAATGTTATAATAACCCTATGTTCTGGTTTGCATAGGAGAGTTTTGGGTTAAACGTGTTAGTCATCTCAGCGTAAGAATCAATAGTGCCCTGGTTTAGATAATAAATTATGTGGCTACTCCACCTAACGTCCTCACCTTTCTTTTTACTCCACCTCCATTCTACAGTCAACTAAAAGCTTTTCTTGGCATATGCTTTTCAGCTGCTTTGTCCTTCCTTCCCATAATCCATCCTTTGGCAAAATCCCAACCCTGGCGAAATCCAGCCCTCCAAATACTTCACATCTGCACCTGCACCTCAGCGTGGCCGGAATAGGACACCCAACGGCGCTGGCTGTTCTCACATGAGCTTTACCGTCCTTAACTTCAAGTTGTCGGGTAATCGTCCTCTATCCACCGGCCCATTTACTTTTCCACTCTCCCAGATGATCATTTCACATCTTGTCTTTCCTTCGACTTCCAGCATTTCTTCACGTATTTTTCCCACTGAAATGACGATCTTCTATTTCACTGAGAAAAGTGAAGCAATCAGAGAAGAACTCCAGCAAACTCTCCATCCATGCTCTGGACCCCACCCCATCTCACCTAGTGGACTCCTCTTTCTGCCATATCTCAGGCACAGTCCACTTGCAAATACCATTAGCTCACCTTCAAAATAACCTTCTCCTGCCTTCACTGCTTCTATTCTGATCCAAGATGTTGACATTTCTCAACTGAACAACTGTATTAGCTGAATCACTGCTTTTTTTTTTTTTTTTTCTTTGCACTAACCCACATCTAGCCTATTTGCAGCACAGGTATTAAGTGATATTGTTAAGATATAAGCTACATCATATAATTTCTCTTTTCATTTTTTTTTTTTATTTTTTTTTCAACGTTTTTATTTATTTTTTGGGACAGAGAGAGACAGAGCATGAACGGGGGAGGGGCAGAGAGAGAGGGAGACACAGAATCGGAAACATGCTCCAGGCTCCGAGCCATCAGCCCAGAGCCCGACGCGGGGCTCGAACTCCTGGACCGCGAGATCGTGACCTGGCTGAAGTCGGACGCTTAACCGACTGCGCCACCCAGGCGCCCCTAATTTCTCTTTTCAAATCCTCCCGATGGCTTCACGCTTCATTCTAAATAAAAGCCAAAGTTCAACAATGACTTGCAAAAGCCTATAAATGCCTACCTCCCTCACCTCAGCCCTACCTCACTAACCTTTCTGGTCTTATCTTCCACTCTCCAATTCTTGTCTATTACCCCTCAGCCATACTGGCTTTCTTGCTACTCCTCAGTCACTCCAGGAATCTTGTTTCCCTAGGGACGTTTCACTGGAAGTTTCCTGTTCCTCAGATACCTTCTCCCTCCCACCCCCAATGCCATAGGACTTAAGTCACAAAGACACCTTCTCTGTGATGCCACTGTAGTCCCCTCTTCTTAAAATGGAAATCCCATCCAAAGCCCGACTCTCCTTATCCCTAGTGTCTGCCTTGCTTTTTTCCTTAGAACCTACGCGCTTTCTACTTTCACAATTACTTCCTTTTTTTTTAGGGGATTAATATATGGTTATATACATATACTTAAAAACATTTTTTTTAACACTTATTTATTTTTGAGAGACAGAGAGAGACACAGAATGAACAGGGGAGGGGCAGAGAGAGAGAGGGAGACACAATCTGAAGCAGGCTCCAGGCTCTGAGCCGTCAGCACAGAGCCTGACGCGGGGCTCGAACTCACGAACCACAACACCGTGACCTGAGCCGAAGTCAGTTGTTTAATCGGCTGAGCCCCCCAGGTGCCCCTATATGGTTATATATTTTATGTGTATTTATACAACTGACCCTTGAGCAACACAGGCTTGCGTGGTGCAGGTACACTTACACATGTTCTCTTTTATTGTTGTCAGTAAATATACCAATAGTGCTGTAAATGTATTTTCTTTCTCTTATGATTTTTCTTAATAACATTTTTTATCTAGCTTACTTTATAAGAATACAGTATAGGGAAGCCTGGGTGGCTCAGTCGGTTGAGTGTCTGGCTCTTGCTTTTGGCACAGGTCACGATCTTGTGGTTTGTGAGTTCAAGCCCCGAGTCGGGCTGTGTGCTTACAGCATGGAGCCTACTTGCCATCCTCTCTCTCCTTCTCTCTTTGTACCCCCCTGCTTACACTGTCTCTCTCTTTCTCAAAATAAATAAATAAACTTTAAAAATGAAAAAGAATACGGTATATAACACATGAACATATTATGAGTTAATTGACTGTCTATTTTATTGGTAAGGCTTCTAGCCAACAGTAGGCTATCAGTAGCTGAGATCTGAGGAGGGTCAAATGTTATATGTGATTTTTTACTGTGTTGGCAATCAGTGTCCCTAACCCCTGTATTGTTCAAGGATCAACTGTATTTTTTTTTTTTTCTGGAATTCACTGATGCTTTTATATTAATTAAGGACATAAAGAACATTAGTGTTTTTTTTTTCAACGTTTATTTATTTTTGGGACAGAGAGAGACAGAGCATGAATGGGGGAGGGGCAGAGAGAGAGGGAGACACAGAATCGGAAACAGGCTCCAGGCTCTGAGCCATCAGCCCAGAGCCCGACGCGGGGCTCAAACTCACGGACTGCGAGATCGTGACCTGGCTGAAGTCGGACGCTTAACCGACTGCGCCACCCAGGCGCCCCAAGAACATTAGTTTTATAAACAGAAAATGTGATTGCTTGGTAGTAAGGAATATGGCCAGAATATTCCCTTTCTTACTTATTCACTGTAAAACCCTAGACATCTTGTGCGACTTCCCCAACGCTCCAGATCTCTATCAGTTTCAAGGAAAAAAGTCTAAAATTGTGCTTAATTTTTCTTTACTATTTGGAGATGAAGTACAAATGTGTGTGTAATACTTATCATAAAACCTGGTAGAAATTAGTTCAATCGTAAGTCTTTTTCATTATTTAATTTTTTTTTAATGTTTATTTATTTTGACAGAGAGAGAGAGCATGAGCGGGGGAGAAGGAGACACAGAATCTGAAACAGGCTTCAGGCTCTGAGCTCTCAGCACAGAGCCTGACACGGGGCTCGAACTCACAGACTGCGAGATCGTGACCTGAGCCGAAGTCGGACACTCAACCGACTGAGCCACCCAGGTGCCCCTTTTTCATTATTTTTTAAATCATTATTATAGGAATCATCTTACAAGGACTGATATTGTGGTGATTTTTTATTGGAAGTTTCCTGTCCCTCAGATGCCTCTCGATCAGGTGAGTGACACATTCAGCCTATATTTTGTCACATCCCTGTACCATTTCTGTGAAGTTATTTGAATATGACTATAATGGATAAATAGAAAATCAAAGCTTACAAAATTTAAAATTTTGCTCTTATGATAGGCTATGTTGAAAAGCAAAATTTCAGTTGGTTTGATGTTCGCAGAAAGTACTGGGAAAACGCGTGCATTCCTTCCATTAATTAAAATGTGTTTCAACTATAAATAATTCACTAACAAACTCAGAGAAGGTACTTATTGGACCACTTCGGGGATTTTGTAAACCTAATTCCAAAAGAATGGTAAAAACCTGGTTTTCTTTGACAGTTCTACATAAATGGCTCACTTCCCAGAAAATGATACTGTCACAACATCAAGCCCTAACAAATGTCTGCTTAATAGTTTTATTTCTAGCAATTGCTAATTAGGTTAAGATCTGAACTTTTTTGAAGTAAGACTCCTACATTGGTTCAAGAATGTTAGTAGGTCACTAATTTGTCTTGCAGAGAAAGACGAATAATAAAGAGTTTTAAAATAATAAAGAGAATAATAATGTCTTGAATTCTCTGTTGTACAAATGTAGAGTCAAAAATAAGATTTCTTCCCCTAAATTACAGGATAAAACTTTGTGCATTGGTGTGTCAGATTACAAATGTTATCTATGTACTTTTACACATGTAAATAAACACCTATTTTAAATGTACCCTTCAAAATGTTTGTTAGGGTTTGGAAAATGGAAAACACACACGCACACAAGAGATTGGTGACGGACCGCATTTAAAAGAAAACATTCTTGCTGATGAAAAGCATTTTAAAGAGGAAGCCATTGGCCTTATCTCCGAAAAGATCTATTCCACTGCAACTAATTACTCCTCAATATAGCTTGGAATTAGAAACAGCCCCCTACTCCCACCAGCTAAATACCAGTGCACTGTAAATCCACCCTCCCTCCAGAACTGATAGTTGCAAGGAATAATTCAAACCAGAAATACTCAAGTAGGGAGAACGCATACCAATCTGGCCTTCTTTGTGAATTGCTTAAAACAACAGATTCTTGGCAGAAAACCCCACAAAAGTTGCTCTTCACAGCAAGGATCAGTATCAGCCAATATTTCTTAATTTCTCCAGGGTACCCAAAGGGTGGAAACATTGTGAAGATAGGTCAACACCCTCCTTATAGGTTTCAAATTGCTGGCTGTTAATATTTTGTGAATTGCCTGCTTTTAATTATCCACGTCCATATTGGCTAGTTAGCAGGTGAAATTGCCTAACCCTTCAAGGAACACATGTGGACTCAAATCAGCAATGTTTTCATTCATAACCTCTCCTTGGAGGAAACTTGTATCATATCGAGTGAACCCTCCCAGCTGCCCCCATGTTACAAACAGAATTAGTTATCATTCCTTGTAAGCAGTTGAAGGTCTGCAGAAGTGAAACCATGCACGGTACCATGATAACTTGCCACAGACAAGTTGGAGGCAAAGCCAGACTACTGCACGAAGGTAGCCTGCTCAGAATTCTCTCCCCCAGATGGTATGGACTTTGTTATCCTCGGGACCTCGATCAGGACCAGGCTGAAAGGCATTTGGAGACACAGTCTCACAACAAACATCCACTGGGCAATGAAGCAGGTGACCATGACTCCTAAGCATGGAGACAGCGCAGGAGCAAATCATACAGGGAAACAAAGAAATCTTAAAAAGAAACAATTCTGAAATTGAGGCCCTCGGTCATTTGGCTTCCCCCTTACCCTCACGTGGAAACTGGCATGGAAAGAGACAGCCTCAAAAGCCACAGGTGATGACAACTCAAAACAGCCGAGTTGTGCTGCCACGTCCGCCGTGTAATATTCCCAGCCCCCTCCCATTACTACTGCGTTTGAAATGCAAGACTCTGTGCTAATTACAAATTCATTTGAGCTAAGGTTACGTCCTCCTTTCAAACTACACCTAATCTTGGGAAAGTTTAACCAGACTATATATACCTTTATATGCTTATTTCCCTATATATACGTATGCTTTTATATGTTTATTTCCATATATATGTGTATATATACATATATATATACACATACATACATATATACACATATATATGTATATAAACACATATATATACACATACATACATATACACACACATATATGTATATAAACACATATATACACATACATACATATATACACATATATATGTATATAAACACATATATATACATGTGTGTATATATATATATACACATATATATATATTATATTTAGCTATATATGCTTTTAATCAGGTTGCTTTCTTCCTATCACCTACTTGAAATTTTCAGACATAATAAGGGAAGTTTTAATGAAGGTAAGGGAGAGACAAGTTCATTTCTATCAATGCAAGCTTGGATATGGACAATTCTGGTTGCCTGTCCGGGGAAAAAAAATGTAGAATGATGGGTTTGGGACCCTGAGTAGCTGAATACAGAAATACAAAGTAGTAGGGATGGGCATTAAGTAAGGATGGGCTAGCCATTGGCTGACACATGCATTCTTTCCTAACTTATATCTTGGTGTTTATGTTATGAGAAAATGTGCCAAGTGAGTCCGTTTATTCATGAAATAGAATTTAATAAATGTTCAGGGCATTTTAGATTTGTCTAGATTTTCCAGTGCCTAGTTTGAAATCTCACATCATTTATGTTGTTTCCTAGACTAGTTAAAATTACCCCCCACTCCACACTCACTTGATACAATGAATGATATAGGAAACAGATTGCCATTGTTTGCTTCTGAAACTCAGATAAATGTATCCTCTGGAGGGCGTGTTAATCCACCAAGGGTGAAAAAAACAAAAACAAAAACAAACAAACAAACAAAACCCCAAAACGAAACCCACCCAAACCCAGAAAACCAAAAAACTGGACTCTGCCTACCACACTATATAAGCTGTCTTTATTATGCCTGAATTTTTTTTTATTGGTAAGATATATGAAACATTATTTTTACATTAAGAGAGACATAGGTATATTCTACATGGGCTGAAAAATTCACATGGCTTCAGATACTTCCAAGAAATGTTCTGCTTCCTGTGAATCACTACCATTTACCTGTCTAGACTTTTAGGGTGTAAGCTTCTTCTCTGTTTTAAATGTGCGTCTGTGGAAAAGTGTTTGTTTTGTTTTGTTTTGAGAGAGAAAGCATGAGCGAGTGGGGCAGGGGCAGAGAGAGAGGGAGAGAGAAAATCCCAAGCAGGCACCATACTCAATGGTAGCCTGACCCCGCCATGGGATCATGACCTGAGCTGAAGTCAAGGACGCTTACCCGACTGGGCCCCTCAGGCGCCCCTGTGGGAAAGTTGTTAAAAGTTTTTAATGAATGGCGTTGCTTCGGGGTTAGTTCTGCCACTAACTAGTTGTATGAACCTAACATCTCTTCGTTCCTCTAAATCTATTTCTTCATCTGGAATGTTAAAGGGATCGAAATAATACTCCCCCCTCTCCCTTGTGGGGACACAATTGTAATATATGACAACTTTACATCCCCAGTTTTGACTGGAAGGGTTGCAGCTCTCAGCCACATTTCATGACCCATGTGTGACAAGGACTTTGCTAACAGATGTGGGGAGGGACAGCTCATGGAATTCCTTGAGGTAATGTTATGTTATACCAAAAATATCTACTAAGGTTTTACAGAAATGCCAGACATTTTAGTAGAGACTTTGGAATTCTGGCAGAAATGTTTTACACAGGAGCTGTCATTTCTAATGTGCAGACTTTATTATGATTTCATCATGGAACATTGTATCCTTTCAACTGTGTTTTATAAGAGACAAACTTGAGAGAGAGAAATTCTTCTATAAAATAGAGGACCCTCATTACCAAGTGTGGAAATGTCCCTGATTTTCAATAGAAGAATATTTTTCTGAAGTTTAAATATATAAATGTATATTTACATTTATAAATACTTTTAAGTTTGAGATGGGTAATTTATAACAGGTAATTTATTTCACCACAGTGGGCTCTTTAAACAACGTGGGTGTTGGGGGCACCAACTCCCCTCTACTCTTTCTAGTTAAAAATCTGCGTATAACTTTTGACTCCTAAAAAGGTTGACTACTAACAGCCTACTGTTGACTGGAGGCCTTATTGATAACATAAATAATCGATGGACCTATTTTGTATGTTATATGTATTATGTACTATATTCTTACAATAAGGTAAGCTAGAGAGAAAAAAGGTTATTAAGAAAAGTCATAAGGAAGAAAAATACATTTACAATACTGTACTGTGTTTATTGAAAAAAAAATCTAAGTGGACCTGCTCAGTTCAAACCTGTATTGTTCAACTACATTTCACCTCATTTAAATTAAATTCACCTGGGGCGCCTGGGTGGCTCAGTCGGTTGAGCGACCAACTTCAGCTCAGGTCACGATCTCGAAGTTCTTGAGTTCGAGCCCCACAACGGGCTCTGTGCTGACAGCTCAGAGCCTGGAGCCTGCTTCAGATTCTGTGTCCCCCTCTCTCTCTCTCTCCCCTCCCCCCGCCCCCTTCATGCTCTGTCTCTCTCTCCTTCAAAAATAAACCAACATTAAAAAAAGTTAACTTCACCTGATTTAACTATTTCACTAAGGCGGGATAATCATAGCATGATGTACCATCACCATAACATTGCTTTTGTTTTGTTTCGGTAAATATTTTGATTAGCTAGATTTTTGAAAACAGATTTTTAGAGTTTGTTTTGCAGAGACCCTAGTATTACCCTGAGGTGACACGAAGACTTGATGGCAAAATAGAAATAGTAGCGATCAGTATAGGAGTTCATCTAGACACTTCGTGGCCTCTCAACTAATAAGCTAGAATGTTAATGATGTCACGCTCAAAGATTCCCATCGACCAACAATGGGCCAATTAGCAGTGCACAGAGACACCCGGTTCCAGGGCCAGATATGAACTTACAAATGGCGTGTGGAAACAAAACTGACATCTTGCTCTCCCTTCACAATGCGTTTTGGAACAGCATGCTCGCCAGTTTCTAGTCAGGGAAGGTGAACAAACAAACAACTTTACATCTGAGATAAAAATAAAACAAAGCAAGACAAAGCAAGTGAATATGAAAGGGTTATGCTTGGTCTCCCGGGTGGCTCAGTCCTTAAGCATCTGACTTTGGCTCAGGTCAGGATCTCACAGTTGTTGAGCTCAAGCTCCACGTTGGGTGGGCTTCACTTCTCTCTCTCTCTCTCTTAAAAAAAAAAAAAAAGGTTGTGCTATCCATATCTAGTTCCTCTCAAATAAATAAAACCTTGGCAATTATACTTCAACTAAAAAAAAAGTAAAAAAAAAGACTAAAAAAATCCTGATGTACTGGCTAATTTTATGTGTCAGTTTAATTGGACCACCACGGAGGGCCCTATCTTTTGGTTAAACAGTATTTCTCGATGTGTCTATGAGGGTATTTGTCTGTTGAAAGCCTGAATAGAAGAGAAGGATGAGTAAGAAACAATTCTCTCTCTGTCTGACTGTCTTTGAGCTGAGACATAGTTTTTCTCCTGCCTTTCGACTTGGTCTTAGTCTAGAACTTACAGTATTGGTTCTTTTGGCTCTCAGGCCTTCAGACTTGGATTAGAACTATATCATTTGCTACCCTGCGATTTCTCAGCCTTTATAATCACATGAGCCAATTTCATATAGTAAATGTCTGTCTATCATCTATCTATCTATCTCTATCTATCTATCTATCTATCAATATCTATCGATCTATCTATCATCTATCATTTATTTATCTATCATGCATCTATCTATCTATCTATCTATCTCTGTCTCTATATAAAATCTCTTGTTCTTTCTGTTTTCTGGAGAACCCAGACTCATATGCTTAGACTTCCACCTGTAATTTCTGACTTCCTAACAGAAACAACTATATCTCTGTCTTTTGCGATGGTGATGTCTAAAGTTATATCTCTTGTGAGTAAGATAATCATGTGAGAATATTGTTATTTTCTCACTATGAAAAGAGTAATTGTAAACTTAATAATTTTGTGAATCTGCTATTAGTGCCCCTTACCCCCAGTGCCTTTAAATACCCGTTGCAGATTTTTGTTTGTTGGTTGGTTAATGGTGAGAGAGTCTTTCAGAAATCCAGGTTCACTGGCAAGAATTCTTTACCACCCTTTCTAAAATCTTTATATCTGACTAATTTTTTTCCAGTTATATTGCTAAATTTGGAGGGGAAGGTGACAGAAAATATGGAAATCAAAGCAGACAAAAAGAACAGACCATACAACTTCAGCTATGGAGGTTGTCAGACATAAAATTAAAAAAAATAGCCAATACAGCAAAAAAATAGATGAAAAGAAGGAGGGTATCACTAGGACATTGAATTTATTACATGCGTGGAGATGTAAAAGAACTACAGCCTTGTGGGCTGCTGAGCAGGAAAGAAATGGCTCAGTTGCTGTAGAAGATGATATTGTAGTTCCTCACAACATTAAACGTTAAGTTATCATATGATCCAGCAATTCCACTTCTGGGAATATACCCCCAAAACTTGCAATCAGGGCCTCGGAAAATATATCTTTGCGTGTTGTACACTCAAGTTTACAACAACATTGTTTGCGGTAATCCAATGGTGGAAGCAATCCAAGTGTTCCTTGGTGGATGAATGGCTAAATACAACATGATACAGTCATACCACGAAATATTAGTCATCCTTAAAAAGCAAGAGAATTCTAGCACGTGCCACAATATGGATGAACGTTGACAACATTATGCTAGGCGACATGATAAGCCAGTTACAAAATGTCAAATACTGTATGAGTCCACCTGACTCGGGGCAGTCAGGTTCATAGAGACAGGAGTAGAATGGTGAGCACCAGAAACTGTGTGGAGAGGGAATGAAGAGTTACTGTTCTGTGAGTGTGGAGTCTCAGGGAGACAATGACAGAAAGTTCTGGAAGTGGATGGTGGTGATGTGTGTGCAACAAGGTGAATGTAGTAATGTCACTGAAGTGTCTGCTGAAAAATGACCAATTTTGTGTTATGTATATTTTCCCACAATAGCAAAAAGAACCTTAACAACAATTACACACAAAAATAATAATAATAGAATGTATTACTAACAGGCTTATTAAGGAGGAGGAGTGAAAAGAAATAGAGATATTTGATTTATCCAGAAAAAAGCAAGAAATGAGAACACAAGAAACAAAGAATTGATGGACACATTGGAAAGCAAATGGTACGATGGAAAAAACCAACCTAAATTCACGGACAGTGTTAATTATAAAGACAATTAGAAGACAAAATGGCCATCTCTTGCTCACATGGGATGCATCTTTAATATAAGGGCACAGAATAGTTGAAAGGAAAAGGAAAGAAAAGATGAGAAGTGCAAAGAGTAACCAACAGAAGCTGTGAAACTCTACCAACACAAGTCAAATACTTAAAGAAATGATGATTCACAGAGATGCTCAGTAAAAAAAAAAATTACAAGGTCTAATTTTGTATACCACTAATATTATCTTCTAAAAACTTATGGGACAGCCAGATGAGTTCTCATAATTTGAGATTTCTATATACCCCATTTAGTAACTGACAGATGAAGCAGACAAAAATTCAGTGTTAGAAATTTATATAATGAAACAACTTGACATAATTAAACAATTCAATATAGTATATAAGTACATAATATATATACTATGAATATACGTAATTCTCTTTCTCTCTTTC
Organism: Lynx rufus; assembly: GCF_022079265.1. NCBI lineage: Eukaryota > Metazoa > Chordata > Mammalia > Carnivora > Felidae > Lynx > Lynx rufus. Next base: position 141,383,970 of record NW_025814867.1, read on the forward strand.
TACATACACACACACGCACATGCCTGCACACACACACACACACACACACACACACACACCAGTGCACTCAAGGACTGCAAAATGCAGTTCTTTTCAAGTGTACATGGAACATTTTCCAAAATAGGTCACCACATGCTGGGCCACAAAGCAAGTCCTAATATATTCCAAAGGAGTTGAAAATGAAGTCATAGAGAATATGTCCTGACACAAATATAATTAAACTGGGAAAAACATTAACAAAAATAGAAAGATAACTAGTAAAATCCCCAAACTTTGAAGATGAAGCAATGCGTTTTTAAATCGCCTGTGTGCCAAAGAAGAAATCACGTAGAAATGAGAAAATATTTTGAACTAAAATTTAATGACAATATTACATAAAAATGTTGTAGGATGTTGCTATAGCTGTGCTGTGAGGAAAACTCAGTAGATATACATCCAGAAGAAAAGAAGAAAATCTGAAAAATTAGCAATGTATATTTCCATGTGAAGAAACTAAAAAAAAAAAAAAAAAAAAACCAGAGCTAAATGTAGTAGCAGAAGGACACAATAAAAGGTTAAAGCAGAAATGAATGAAACAGAAAACAAATACGCCATAGAGAAAATAAACAAAGATAAATTTTGGTTGTTTGAAAGTTGAATACTATTAAAATTGTAACCTGACAATCCTATTCTTGATTAAAAGAAAAGAGAGATGGTGTAGGTTTTTAAAGGAATAAAATATATATATATATATCTCTATCTGATAGATATGGGCAATATCTACCAATTAAGATTATAACTAAAATGATTAAAATTAAATAAGCCAATGTCTTAAAAAAAACACAATTTATTGAAATTGACACAAGATGGCAGATTAAATGCAAATTATTGTGTATGTTTAAAAAATCGAATTCACAATTTAAACTTTCCACTAAGAAAACTCTGAGTCAAAAAGATCTCACTTTGAATCCTTCCAAAAATTTAGGGAAGTAATTTCATTATTGTTATAAAAAGTTTTTTGGGAATAGAAGCAGAAGGAAAATATTCCCCCAACTTTTTAATGGCGAGCATAAGTTGATGCCAAAACAAAGCATGGACACTTTAAGAATGGAAATTCGCAAACAGATTTATTTCAAGAACATAGACACAAAAATATGAAAAAATAACTATTAGTGAAATTAATCCAGTAATGCATAAAGCAGTGTTTTTTCTAATAACGTAAAGGCAGTGTAACATTTGTAAGTCATTGTTACATTGTAACTTGCTGCATTAATAAAATAAAGGAGAAAAAATAGGATCATCTGATCAGATGCAGAACAATATTGATAAAGTCAATATCCATTTCTTTCTTTCTTTCTTTTTTTCTTTTATTACTTTCTTTTCTTTTCTTTTTTTTTTTTTTTGGCTCTGTGGGCAAACTGGTAATAAAGGAAAATTTCAGTACACTGATAAGGGACATTGTATATAGTTGGTTATTCCAACCTAACAAATCATCTCAAAACTCAATGACTAACAAAAATACATATTTTTTGCTCTTGACTCTGTTAGTTGGCTGATTCTGGATAGGTTTGAAGTTGACAAAGAGTGAATGAAATATTCAAGTGAATTCTTTAAAATAGCATCAAACATACCTGGGAGTAAATCTAATGAAAGACGTGCAAAACTTCTACATGGAAAATTACAAAGCAAACATTACTGAGGAAGAAAAGAAAACGAACAAATAATGCCATAAATGCACTTGACCGATCAGAAGACTCATCGTTTAAAGATACAAACTATATCCTCCTAAAATAGTAGATGCAACGTAATACCAATCAAAATTCCAGCAGGGTTGTGTGTGTGTGTGGATTGAAAATTGATTCTGAAATGCATGTGGAAATTCGAAGACCCAAGAATGGCAAAGATGAATGCACAGGAGGAGGTACATTACCATGTTTTATTATAAAGTTACTATAAAAGTGTGCGATATTGACACAATCAGACAAACAATTCAGTGGGACCCCAGAAAGAATCCAGAATGATATACCACACCATTTATAACGATGATGCATCATAGTATTTACAATAACCACACCATTTATAACAAAAGTGCCACTGAAATGTAGGAAAGAAAGATTGATATTTTCAGCAGATGATGCTGGGTAAGTTGGGTATCTCTATGGGAAAATAGATGAACCTTCAACTTTTCTGTAGATGATGCCAAATCAATTTGATATTCAAGTGGAAGAAAAATTGAATTAAACTTTTTCTCACATCTCTCACCATATGTAAAAACGAATTCCAGGTGGATTGAAGATTCCAGTTGAAGATCTACATGTGAAAGGTAAATGAATAAAGCTTCTGTCCAAAATCGGAGACTGTTCATGGCTACGACATGCGTGAGAGTGGCTTTATAAATTTGACTGTGAGACGTCACTTGTGACAGAATAGATTTTATATTATAGAATCTCATCTCTATAGAGACTGTCTCTCCAAAATAAATAAAAGTGATCAATGGTGCTGGAAATCACAACAATGGTGACCTTGGTGGGTTAATTGCTGTGAATTTGTGCAGTACTGTCTTCTGAATGTGTACAGTCTTTTAAAGCACTGGCTATATTTATAAAACTATTTATGTTAATATCAAAAACTATCACATGCCTGGGGTGCCTGGGTGGATCAGTTGGTTGAATGTCGGACTTCAGCTCAGGTCATGATCTCATGGTTTGCGAGTTCGAGCCCCGTGTCGGGGGTCTGTGCTGACAGCTCCAAGTCTGGAGCCTGCTTGGGATTCTGTGTCTCCCTCTCTCTCTGCCCCTCCCCCGCTTGCATTCTCTCTCTCTCTCTCTCTCTCAGAAATAAATTAACATTAAAAAAAAGTATCACATGCCTACGAATAAATTAAAGATGGAAAAGCTTCCGTAGAGATAGTTACAATATAAAAATTATTGAGAAAAACGGAAAAGGAATGAATGAATAAATGGATGAGGTGACATTTTCATGAGCTGGAAGGCTCATGATTGTAGATATGGCAAATGTAGCCTCAAAGAATGAATGCAAAGCAATCACAATCAAGAGATGCTTTGTTACATTACATTATAAAATGTATGTATGTTCTACCTCAACAGAAAATTAGCACAAAAAAGCAAATAAGACATAAAATGAATTGTAATTACCTCCAAAAAAAAAAAAAAAGAAAGGAAAAAAGAAATAAATATGCTGTAGCTGCAGGGCACTCTTTCCTGTTTAGAAGATGAGGATGTATGAGTATCTACATACCATGCTAACACATTCCATTCCTCGTGCCAAATTTCTCACCTTCTCGAATTGCATGAGCACAAATGTTTTGGACCTTCATACCTATGACACTCTGGGAAATGGCCTTTCCATCCCTCAGTAATATTTTATAAGTGAACTTGGTGCGGAAAGGATCGCTGGCCTGAAACATGTGTTTAATGTTTATTCATTTTTGACAGAGAGCGAGACAGAGCATGAGCAGGGGAGGGGCAGAGAGAGAGGGAGACCCAGAACCCGAAGCAGGCTCCAGGCCCTGAGCCATCAGCACAGAGCCTGATGCGGGGCTCGAACACACAGACCGCGAGATCATGACCTGAACTGAAGTCGGACGCTCAACCGACTGAGCCACCCAGGTGCCCCTGAAATATATGTTTGATAGTAGAACTGTTTGCAGCCTTGTCAGTGATCGTGATGGAGCACAGAGAGGTGCATGTGTGTAAGTATTGTGAGGCCATCACCATGTACTTCACTACAACATGAGATGCAGCAGGAAAGAAAGTTGGACTGAAAAGGCCTTATGATTCTGCTCCCTCCTTTACAGCCAAAATCTGTGACTGAGCATAGCACGCAGCAACTCCATGTGGAAGGAATTTATGGATGTGAAGTTACTGAAAGAAAATAAAGTATGTTCTATTTATATAATAACTTAATAATTTTATCATAATTCCGCACAGTATTTCATGGAATTATTGAACAGATGATTTGCGAATCTTTAGAGATAAATTAATTCAGCTGCAACTTGACACAGATTTCACCTGGCCTGTGGTTTTCTAAATGCTCTTTCAACACCCCAGAAATGAAAAGTTCATTATTTTATGATGTAATTTATTAAATTCTTTACAGACATCTATTATATTATTAGAAGACACTTAGGCTAATGTACAATCCATTTTCCTGTAGTTTATATTGGTTTCTATTCTTCCCTGTGGTGCCGTGTAGAGTGACAGTTTAATTTCAGGCAAAGTCACACATACTTTCAATATATATATATATATTTTTTAATTTGAGAGAGGGAGAGAGCGTGAGTGGCGAAGAGGGGCAGAGAGAAAGAGAAAGAGAATCTTAAGCAAGCTCCACGCTCAGTGCGGAGCCCTACACGGGACTTGATCGCACAACCCTGGGATGATGACCTGAGCTGAAATCAAGCCAGATGCTCAACTGATGGAGCCACCCACGTGCCCCTCTACTTTTAAATTTTTTACAATATTATTCGGTCTTCAAAACGAAATAAAATCGAACTAACCAACATATTATAGTTAATAAACAGTTTTTAAACATGAAGTTTGATTTTTCATGGACGAGTTGACAATTGATTTCCAGTCTAGGCTTTTGTTTTTTTAAAGTTTATTTATTTACGAGAGAGAGAGAGAGAGAGAGAGAGAGAATTCCAACCAAGCTCCACTGTCAGCACAGAGCCCGAAGTGGGGTTCGATCTCACAACCATGAGGTTGCTACCTGAGCCTGTATCCAGAGTAGGATGCTTACCCAACTGAGTCACCCAGGTGCCCCCACTCTAGACCTTCTTTATGTGTGTCTTCTTTATCCAAAAGTACAACATCATCAAGTCCGTCACGGAAGCCAGACATCCTCGAATCCTCTCTTCCTCAAATCCCCCACATCTAACCCATCAGCACATTCTATAGGCTTTACCTACATCAGTTGCCTGACTCCACTTTTGATACCTACAGTCCATTCTCTGCACAGAGCTAGAGATCTTGCTACAATTATAAAATGATGATATTTTATAGTAGGCACACTTCTAAGCTAGCCCACAATAATCTCCATCTCCTGATATTCATGCCACTGTGCAATTCCCTCCTCCTAAGAGCTGAGTGGACACATTGGCGTCTAATGGATAGAACGTGACAAAAGTAATGGCATATTACTTCTGACCTTAGGTTACAGAAGACTGTGACTTCTATCTTGTTTGCTCTTTCTCTCCCTCTGGCTCTTCTCAGTCACACCTTCTAAAGAATCGAGCTGCCATGCTGTGAATTACCTTATGGAGAGACTCACGGGGCGAGAAAGTGAGGATGGCCTCCAGCCAACAGCCAAGAAGAAACTGAGGCCCTCAGTTCAACAGTCCACGTGAAACTGAACCCTGCCAACAAGCGCTGAAGTGAGCTTGGAAATGGATCGTTCCAAGATGGAACGATGGCTCCAGTCGAGCCATGAGGTAGGTGGATCTCCAGCCAGCACTTTGATTGCATCTCCGTGAGGCATCTTGAGCTACGGGTCCCGGATAAATTGCACCTGGATTCCTGAACTAGAGAAACTGTGAGGTGATAAATATTGTTGTCTTGAGCCTCTAAGTTTTGGGGCACTTGTTAGAAATAGATTACTAGTACGTACTCTTCTGCTTAAAACCCTTTAATCACTTTCAAAAATTTTTTTTTTTTTTTCAACGTTTATTTATTTTTGGGACAGAGAGAGACAGAGCATGAACGGGGGAGGGGCAGAGAGAGAGGGAGACACAGAATCGGACACAGGCTCCAGGCTCTGAGCCATCAGCCCAGAGCCGGACGCGGGGCTCGAACTCCCGGACCGCGAGATCGTGACCTGGCTGAAGTCGGACGCTCAACCGACTGCGCCACCCAGGCGCCCCTAATCACTTTCAATAAAACAATCTTTTTGACTAAAAATCGACAGCCCACTGCCGACGGCTCTCTTCTCCCCTTGTGCTTCTCCGCTGTTTCCAGAGCTCCAGCCCAAGCTTCTTTTACTTCTTGGAGCCACTTAAACTCTTGTTCACTTGGGACTTTCGTTCGTGGTGATCTCTTTGCTGGCATGTCTTCATGTCCTGTCTTCTTCTGGCAGATCTAACCGCATCCTCTTGTCTTCCCTGAACCTCTAATGAGCCTCTTTGAGCCTCTAATGAGTCTCTTTAGATACCCTAACCCTACGCTAGGTTCAGAGCACTTTTCGAACTTGACATAATTTCAGTTATGGGGCTGCTTCTCTTTTTTCATCTGCCTCTCTTACTGAGATCCGGTTAAGCCAGGATTCTGACACGGAGCCCAAGGATCCCACCTGTACATCGCTGCCACAACACTAGCCTTTGCTTTGTGTGTAACCTTCTAGAAGTTAAGGCATTTGTTATCAAAATGTCTCTGCAGTTTTGAGGGTGCAATCTGAATAGAGAAAAGGGTTCAAATAGCATTTAGAATAAGGAGCCGTAAAGAGTCACAACAACAAGTAGGTCCAAATGGATGTCAGTTGCTAGCCTTTTAATTCTCATCATAGAACCTTTCTTCTGCTCGTATGTTGTTCTTGGGAGAGTTTTATTTTTCCCCCAAGATTATATAGTGAAGAAACAATCTAGGAATTAATTTCTCGGTAATGCGACATGTAGATTGCGATTAAAATTTTAAAACCCTTCAAAAGATTGAATTGGATTCTTAGCTGATAGAGGAAGACAGCGTTTTTTCCTTCGCCGGCCATGATGTCCAGCCTAAAGAACACTTGAAACTATTTAAACTATTTAAAGTACATTGGTATGCACTGTTTTATCTTAATATCTTCATAGTTATATATTAAGGAAAGAGTCATCTGGGATGAATGAGTATTGAGAAAAAAAGATCAGAGAATGGTTATATTTTAAGATTATATCACCACATTTTAACAGTTGTGAAGACTGCACAGACTGAGTAAAGTCATACCCAAAATGTTAAAAACCCAGGGCCTTCTAGAAGGTTTTAATATAGGAGCTCTGAAATCCTGAAAAGTAAAGCAGTGCATGACTCCTTATCCCAATAAAATGTAACAGCATTGAAGACAGGCGTCTATTGCTTAGGTTTTAACCACATTGGGCACCCAAAAGTGGGCATACCACTTTTAATGCGATTCAAACTCTAAAATGAATTCATTCTCAGTTGGTCCATTTTATTCGCCTCATTTATTGAATGATTCTCCAAATGACAAGAAAGGACAGTCAGTCCTTTCTTCCCTTTGAAAACACTCAAGCTTCCTTTTTCTTTTTTCTTCTGCTGCTTGCCTCAGGGACATTTTATGCTTAAAAGCCCTTGGATTGATTTCTGTGCCCATTGGTGCTTCCATTTACCATCTGTTGGTTGAGGTGTTTATATATTTAGCAACACAGGAAAGATGGAACATGAGAAATTGGGGAAGTTGGAAAGGATAGGACAGAGAAACTATCAAACTCTTTGTATGAACAGTACTGCTTTATAATATGTGGCTAGTTTCAATAAGATATGAAGTTTTAAGATTAGTAAATAACTTGAAATAAAAACACTGAAACAGAGGAAAAAGTAGGGCTTTGGTAACATTGGTTACAAGAATGTGTAAAGGATGTTAATATACACGGAGACTTTCGAAAATAGACAAGTCGAAAAAGCTTTACTCATAATCTTTAAAAATCACAAACCTGTCAAAGACCTTATTATTCATGGAGGGAAAATGTCGACATCAAACTTGAGATTGAAACCATATCATGTCCCTCTTTAGCCACTTGGTCAATTTATTGCTGCCTTGAGAGCCAAGGAAGCTCTTTAATGGGACCAAGACACCCTCACATATGCAAAGAGAGAGCAGCAGGATTAACTTGGTGAAAATGTGATTTAATTGTGTAAATGCTTTTGGAATTTTTACATTGTATAAATGAATCCTTTTTAAAGTGGACGGAAAGACAAGCATCTTAGAATAACATGAAGGTATCTTCCTGGGGTCTGAAAAACTCAGAGAGAATAGCTTGTAGAATCTTATATCACATACATTATCCTCTGAGCTTTTAACACACACACACACACACACACACACACACACACACACACACACACATTTGAACAACCAATGGAAAACATTACTCATTTGTTTATGTGTCTGGCTTTCTTGGCATTCTCTCTCCCTTCTTCTCCTCTCACCGCTTCATATGGTTTGCCTTATTTTCTGCACTTCCCTCCTGGTTCTCCGGTGACTCTGCACCTCCTTATGGTGGAGCCTGGCCAATGTCAACCATTGTTCCCATGATGTTTACTACTTTCATTAAATCAGGCTGCATCTGGAATGTACTTCCAAGATTTCTCTTCCCACAGCAATAGCTGCTCCCACAAAGAATACGTTTGCCTAATGTGTCAACATCTGGAAAATCTGTGGCAGTTGAGGCTTACGGTCCACAGTCAAAGCCCTGACATCAGCAAATGCATGAGGCAATCGCGAGGAAGGAACTCAGGACATCAAAAACAATACACACAGGGAGTACTTGACCCAACCTACTCCTGTGTCCTCTAAAGGAATTCAGCAACATTTATTTTTTCTTAAGGACGGATCTTCAGAAGGGAAGGATCACAATCAAATTACGGGAATTTAGATCCATAAGAAAACTTAGAGATCATGTGGTTTGTATGCCCAATACCCTAGTTTAGAGATGAGAATCCAGATAATGAGGGCAAGAAAAAACACACTTGGTGACTTTTAATTACCTGGGACTTTTATATAGATACGAATCAAAACTTGAATTAGATTAGGTTTTTACTAACCACTGTACTCTCAACCTGGAAAACTTGTATGTGTGTATGTACATGAATATTTTTGCTAGTATCTATTTTGAAAAAATACAACAGAAGGATCTGACTCTCTACGATAATGAACATATTATCATGTAATGCATTTCATAAAATTAACATATAACTTTACAAAGCTGTAAAAACCGTGTTGTAACTGGTAGTTGACATAAATTAATGTTGTCTCGTCATTTAATGGTGTACTTATGGATGTCAGTCTCGTACTTTTTAAAAACATTTTTAAGTCAGTAAGTGTTACCCACTTCAGGTCCCAAACATTGCTATGTGTCCTTGGAAAACCATGGGGTCACTGATAACGTGACTATATTGCCTAGTAAATCAAATAGTCCTGAGCTGAGGTCACGATCTCGCGGTCCGTGAGTTCGAGCCCCGCGTCGGGCTCTGGGCTGATGGCTCAGAGCCTGGAGCCTGTTTCCCATTCTGTGTCTCCCTCTCTCTCTGCCCCTCCCCCGTTCATGCTCTGTCTCTCTCTGTCCCAAAAATAAATAAACGTTGAAAAAAAAAAAATTTAATAAAAAAAAATAGTCCTGAGCTGATATATTGGCAAGAGATCTGAACTAAGCAAAAGAAATAGGCTCATGTTTTGCCCCTAACTTGATAGATAGCCTTTGGCAAGTCACTTTTCCTATCTGGACCTCAGCTGAAAACATGATGGGATTAGACCACTCATGTTTATGTCAGTTCCAGCTCTAGGATACTCAGAGACTATTTTGAAAACAAGGAATAAAAATTTAAATCCAGGGAGGGAGGTGAAACATCATTCATGCAATAAATGTTGTTTGGATTGGAGTGAAGTTAAAGTGTTCATCAAAATTTACAGGTAATAGTCACTCCCTGAAGAAAAGTACTGCCTTTTCTTTCAAAAAATAATCTCCACGGGGCAAGGGGGCAAAACTAGAAAGAAATATACCTTATTTGAGTCTCATTTTTTCATGAACTTGCTTACTTGCTCGACTTACACTGGCAAAATATTGCATCTGAAACTAAGATCGTACAGTTTCAACTATCCATCTTTTTGTTTCTTTTTTTTCTTTCTTTTTTTTTCCTTGTTTGCTTTGTGAGTTTTAAGACTGAGATAAAATCTCAGAAAATCTTTTATTTTTTGAAAAAAAATTTGATGTTTATTTATTTTTGAGAAGGAGAGAGAGAGAGAGAATGCGTGCAAGGTGGGGAGAGGCAGAGAGAGAGGGAGACACAGAATCCCAAGCAGGCTCCAGGCTCTGAGCTGTCAGCACAGAGCCGGACGTGGGGCTTGAACTCACAAACTATGAAATCATGACCTGAGCTGAAGTCAGACCCTCAACAGAATGAGCCACACAGGCGCCCCTCAGGAACTCTTTTAAAAGGACATTTAGTTTTCATTTATTTTTGAGATTTTCTAAGGTGATTGATAACTATTAAATTGGTTACATTGATAAATATTAAATTAAAAAGATATACCCTTTTTTGTGGATAACTTAGGTGCTCATCTCATTGGCGTTAAGGCAAATGTCTAAGTTTTCATCGTGTCTTTCAAGACACTGCCCCCTCTCGTCCAGTTCTGCATCTCTGGCTCTCTCCCTTCACTCTTCTCCTTGCTAACTACCTTCTCTAGAGACTTCTCTCAGTACTGGGAAGACTCCATGTCCATTCTCTCTCAGGGCTTTTTGGTAAAAACAACAACAACATATATATATATATATATACAACAACATATACATATATATATATATATATATGTATATTTCCATGAGGCACCTGTGTGGCTCAGGTGGCCAAATGTCCAACTGTAGATTTCAGGTCAGGTCATGATCTCACAGTCCGTGAGTTCGAACCCTGCATCGGGCTCCTTGCTGGCACTGTACAGCCTGGTTGGCATTCTCTCTCTCTCCCTCCGTCTGCCCATCCCCAGTTTGTACTCTCTGTCTCTCTTTCAAAGCAAATAAATAAACTTAAAAATATATATATACTTTTAATCTAATTTTTGAAGAAATGTGCATAGTGTCAAAAGTCAAATCATTTTCTACTGTTTCTAACTAAGCAAAATTCTGAACGTTAGGAAAAAAGAAAATTTCTCTGCGGCACACTTGATTCTCATTCCCTAGAGGAAGTCACGTACACATCTTTTAGGTGTTTTTCCTAATACTGTCCTTCGTATCTCTATATAATGTGCTGTACTGCCGTTGCTTGAGTGTTTGTTAAGGCAGTTCTACTGACTTCCTCACTTGAAAATAGCTGCCCCGAACCCACTCTGTCCTTCAACATGTACACATCTACACCCATTTCTCATCCTAGCACAATTGTATTATAACTTAGAAAGTCACAAATTACTGGTCATAATATGTGTTTATCCAAATTTTATTTTCAGGTAACTCATGGCTATATTTTCTTTCTTTATTACATCTTTTCTTTAATTTTCTTGTCTATTTTTTTTTTAATTTTTAATGTTTATTTTTAAGAGAGACAGAGCGTGAGCAGGAGAGGAGCAGAGAGAGAGGGAGAGGCAGAATCCGAAGCGGGCTCCAGGCTCCGAGCCGTCAGCGCAGAGCCCGATGTAGGACTGGAACTCACGGACCTTGAGATCATGACCTGAGCCAAAGTTGGCCGCTCAACCAACTGAGCCACCCAGGTGCCTCTTTTTGTCTAGTTTTGCATGTGACTGTAATTTTATCCCCAAATTCTTGTACTAGAAGCCCAAATCTTTAAATAACATGTTCAAAAATATTCCAGAGTTTTTCTTAAAAAATACTTTTTATTTGAAGATCGGTCTCCTGGAGCCCACTGTCTTCCTGCTGCAATAAGGATGGTCTCCCCTTGGGCCTGTTGGACCCCTGTCATCCCGAGGTTTGCCTTCAGGACCTAGAGCTTTCCTACCCCTTTTTGTTGTTGTTATTGGGTCCTCTGCTCCTTGGGTTCTATGTCTCTCTCTTCTAGGTTTCTTTCCTTGACTAGTGGGATGCATATCTGTAGATTCATAAAAAGGGAGCATAGGGAAGGGATTTAGTTTCTGAGAACATGCTTTTCTAAAATTGTCTTTGTTGGGCCTTCATTTTTGATTGAGCATTAAACTGGGCTGCATAATTTCAGATTATAAGTAATTTTCTCTTGAAACTTAACCTTCAACTCCCAATCAAATGTTTATTTCTGTTATCATATTTTTTATTTCCAGAACTATTCGTTGTTGCTTCTTGTTTCCATTATTTTTATAGCCTCCTTTTCTTATTTTTTTCTTAAATGTTTTTTCTGTTCCATGCATTGTTTCTGTTTCTTTTAAAAAATGTTTTTAATCGTTATTTAAGTGTGGGGATACCAAAATGTGATTGGAAATTCCGGATTTCCCTATAGGATAATCTGGATTGGCTGTTTCACGAGGTGTCATCTTTCTCCAGAAAGGAATCTTATTTCCTGTCTACAAGTTATAATCCTGATTGCTCACTTGGGGGGCTATTTGTAAAGAGATCTAGTGCGGTCTTACCTTTCAGTGTAGGGTTTGATTTCATCTAATGGTTCTCCATATGTTATCCCGTCTTCAACTATGACTAGTGTCCGTGAGTCCAAAACTTCTGTGGTTTTCTATAAAGTAAGTATCTAATTTTTGCCAAGGTTCGGGAATGTTGAACTAATAGGACCAGAGAGTAAAATGATGGCTCCAGAGGCTGGTAGGTGGTTCAAATGGTGAGATACTGGGCAACGATAGAAACATCCAGTTGTAAGATAAGTTCTGGGAATCCAATGTACGCCATGGTGACTGCAATTAATAATACTATATAGTATACTTGAAATTTGCTGAGAGAGTACATCTTAAGTGTTCTCACCACCATCACCACCACCACACACACACACACACACACACACACACACACACACACACGGTGACTATGTGAAGTGATAGATGTGTTAATTAACTTGATTATGGTAATGGTTTTATAATGTCTACTTCTACTAAATCATCACATTGTACATTCTAAACTTTTGCAATTTTGTCAATTATACCTCAACAAAGCCAGAAATTTTTTTAAAAAATGAAACAAAAATGTTTATTGCTCACTCGTACTGAATCACCAATGAGATTGCCATTCTCACTCTAGGTCCTTGACTCTGCTCTCTGGAACACTGCTGGTTGTGGTAGAAAAAAAAAAAATGCCTGCTGGATCTTCTCCTAGAGGTCATTTTCACCCATCACCCATGCACATTGGCCACAACTGGTTATATGACCCCAACTTCAAGGCAGCAGGCAAGTAGATCCTGTTCCTCCCACCTAGAAGTAAACCTGACATTAGGGACCAGTTGTCGTGTCTTGTGGGCTGGTGGCTGTCTCTTAGTCAGGGCTTAGAACATACTGAGGCAAGCACCTCCTGTGTATACTGGCCTCAAAATCTAATCAACACTCCCCAAATGCTATCCTCAAACAATGCACTATGAATGCCTGTCATTGTCAGACAGGAACCAGGCACCATTTTGAGAAAGGGATGTTGGGACACACAGGTCAAGGCTTCTTCTCTGGGCTGCATAGGACACAGAAACAACTGAGGGTAATGAAGTCTCACTGTCCATAGACAATCTAAGCATTCTCAAGAAAGTTAAGTAAATTGTCTAGGCTCGAACAGCAAATACAAACTAATCTTTCATGGGACCCATGTCCTTGACTCCAAGTTCAATATAATTTTCATCATCGTGGTGTGTCCCAGACTTTACACAATTATAGTTTTACCCTACCTTTAAAAAACCTATTCTGATATTTGTATCTTTCTTTCTAATGACGTAAGTTTTGGCTTAGAGACATTTATTTTAAAAGAAGATTAGTTCACAAGAAACTAAAGGTGAATATTCAGGAAGGACCATGGTCCTACACAGAAAAAGTTGTTCCCAGAATTCAAATGAAGAATCTAGGAATGCCCGTGCAGAAAAGATCCCTGGTCCCACGGGACTGAGAAGTCTAGAAGGTAGGACCAGAGAGCGGGTGGATGTGGGGTTCTGGCAGTTCTGCACCGAAAGAGGAAAGAGCTTGAAAGAATGAGAGAAAGTTCTGCTAGGGCTGAAGATGGAAATGGACGGAAGTTTGGAATTGAGGGTCTGAGACATTATGGGCCTCACTGAGACAGCGAGATCGAGGCTGAGTCTAGGAAAGAGCACTGGAGTTGAAGAGAGCAATCTTGAGGAGGAAGAATCAAGGTGGAAATTAAGGAATAGGTTGGCTAGGGAAGCATGGAACTGGAGGTTCAAATAACCATAAGCAATGATTTAGGGAAGCAAGAAGAGTGCAGGGTCTTAGGTTGTTTTTAGGCGAGAGAGGCAAGGAGGGGATGTTGAGGTGGGGTTAAAGGGATGGCTTTGGGACTGGGGTGGGGCAGCAGGTGCCCTGGGAACCAAGCATGTTGACCCGGGCTGGCAAGAAAGAGTCATGCATCATGTCAAAGCCGTCATGTGTGGTGTGACCCCACTGTGGCAGCCATCTCTGCTTTTCTGAGATGGGACTTTGAATGAACCACTTTCTGTGAAAAATAGGCAAAGGGAATTGGCATGAATACCATACTCCCTCTGTTATTTCTGCTTAGCGCTCAGTGCTTCTCCCCCAAACCAAGTCCCAGCAAAGCAATGAACAGCATAGAAGGAATGTTTGTTTGTATGTATTAATTCAATAACATGTGCTTCCTGATCTTTCAATGGTTTTGTGGTTGCAATGAACGCACGGGGAAAAGTATTGAGGAGAGTCTAAATCGCCCACATTTTTTTTACTTTTGTTTTCAGATTTTGCTTCATAACTTAAACTGATGAAAATAATCAAGAGCTTAGTCAGTGGAGTGGGTGTTACAAAGATTATTAATTTATTTGATGCATAATGAAAATATTTTCTGATTTTTTCCCTCCATAAACAACAAGGTAAAGAACTTTTTCCTTTTTAAACTAGGAAACTAGGGAACCCTGCTGTTTATAATAATGTCTCTTTGGGGGAGGGGGTAGGATAAGAAGATATTTTATTCTCTCTTTCTCTCTCTCTCTCTCTTTTTGGGAAGAAACATTGAAATTAGTACTAAAATCTGTAGTGAAAGAGTTTGCTTTATAATGTTAACTTTATAAAGTCTGCTGACATCGGGGCCTTGGGGCCCAATGCTTTAAGGCATCTTGTTTTACCCTGAAAGACACCTCCTTGTTGGAAAGACTTGTCCTTTCAACAAAGAAAAGTCACTGGCTGGTAATCTAATCTTTGAAAAAGAGTTTGGATTTTCTGGCAACAAAAAAAAGAAAAGCAGTATTGGGGAAAAAATTAAACTTGAAACTAAAAGCTTGAGAGGAAGAGGAAAAAAAAAACAAACGAAACGTCTCGAACATAATTACTATGCAGGCCATTTCATCTGTTAAAAGGCTTGGTGCGGGGGGAAAGAACTTGGTATTGTCTTGTCCCATCACCAGCTTCAGTTAGAAACCTGTCCAGAGTTCACCGGAGGGAGGAAACAACTCACAAAAGATAATTTTTCTCTTTAAAGATGTTCTTGTTTTTACTGATGAGAAAAGAAAAAAATGAGCCTCTCTCCCTCCCCATCTGCCCCAGGCTGCT
This sequence comes from Lynx rufus, assembly GCF_022079265.1. NCBI lineage: Eukaryota > Metazoa > Chordata > Mammalia > Carnivora > Felidae > Lynx > Lynx rufus. Next base: position 141,399,300 of record NW_025814867.1, read on the forward strand.
GTATTTTTAGCAGTAAGGACAACAACAATTTAGCAGTAAGGACAACAAGCAATTTTTTATTGCTTTGGAATAAGGCATGCCACATGTTGAATATAATCATGATGATAAGAATGATTGAATTGTTTTTGCAATTGTCACTGGGTCATATTGGCAACCTTTAAAAACCAGAATGTCAGGAAGTGATATGGGAAGGAACTGTTAAAAACAAATGTGTACTCCTAACTTTTTTGATACACCCAAGTTCTTTTTGGTATAAAGTTTGTATTTTCTACTCTAATGTTTCTTGAATTATGTTTTTCTGTAGTTCTCTGAAGTAGTCTATTAGTCTCTGCTATAACAAAATACCACAGACCGGGTGACTTAAGCCGTAGAAATGTAGTTGCTCACAGTTCAGAAAGGTAGAAGTCAAAGATCAAGGTTGAGCCTAATTCGTTTCTGGTGAAAGCCCTCTTCCTGGCTTGCAGACGGCCACCATTTTGCTGCATGGTCATATGGCCTCTTCGTTGTTTTATGTGTATGGAGAGACAGAGAGAGAGAGAGAGAGAGAGAGAGAGAGAGAGAATCTTCCTCTTCTTATGAGGCCACCTGTCCTATTGGATTAGGGCTCTACCCTTATGACTTTATTTAACCTTAATTCCCTCCCAAAGATCCGGTCTCCAAATACAGTCACATTAGGGGTTGGGACTTCAACATATGAATTGGGCAGGGTGGGATATGACTGAGTTCATAGCAATTCCATATATATATATATTTCATATATATATATTCCATATATATTCATATATATATTCCATATATATATTCATATATATATTCCATATATATTCCATATATATATTCATATATATATTCCATATATATTCCATATATATATTCATATATATTCATATATATATTCCATATATATATGGCTTATGCATTCATCAATGATAAAAACATGAAAGATAATCCATTTCTTGATAGTAATGCATTGCTATAAAAACCTGAAAGTACCTAAATGTTATAAAGAGAACATTTATTTCATTTTATTAAAAAAATTTAAGTTTATTTACTTATTTTGAGAGAGAGAGAACAACCAGGGGAGAGCCAGAGAGAGAGAGAGAGAATCCCAAGCAGTCTCCACACTGACTGTATGGAGCCTGATGTGGGGCTCGAACCCACAAACCATGAGATCGTGACCGGAGCTGAAACCAAGTCAGACCCTTAACCAACTGAGCCACCCAGGTGCCCCTGAAGGGACCATTTAAACTTGCATTGTACAGTCAGTGTTTAAAATACGCAACGGCTTACATTTGGGTTACGCTTATTATTATTATTTTTTTCAGTATACTTCCTGGTCAAATATTTTGTGTGATCCTTACAAGGCACTTGTGATGAGAAACCTATCATTAAGCCTTGGCTGAGGAAACTGGGTCACAACATAGTGGAGAGAGTGGTAAGTGCCCTGTGAAAGGAGAAGATCGGGAGAGAAGTTCCAGCTCTTTCCCTGTGGGAGGCTGAACTGGTAGCTTGGGAGATGGGACCCTCTTTAAAATGAAAGTGTTGTCTTGGGTGACACCCTAAGGTTCCTCCTGGCTCTAAAATAGTCTGCATTTCTACAAAACACAAAGAAAATGAAGAGATCTGCTGTCAGGCACATAGAGAATTAATAAAAATCGTGGGTTTCAAACCCTGTTTTCCTGCCGTAGAGCTAATGGAAATTTCCAGAAAGTATTAAAGGTCCAGTGTCAAGTCCCTTATCCTAATTGTCTTGACAGCATTGAAGTCTTCTGTTTGCTTACTTCAGTGGTAAAAAACACAGAAGAACATCTCCCTTTAAGATTTAATAAGGGAAAATACCTGCTTTACGTCCTATAGAGAGTGGTGTTTTTTCTTAGAAAAGAGAGAAAAGATGACGACCGCAGATGTTTAAGAGGATGGCTATAAATTCAGTGGGCTATAAACAAGAATTGTGATGGGAATAAAATCCAATGCCCTTATAGGGAAACCCAGACATGCAAAGATTTGTACATGAGCCTCGCGTTAGTTTTTTTTTTTTTTTTTTTTTTTTTAAGAAGCTTGTGGTGGTACTAAGGGCTTGCCTGTAAAATGAGACATGAATGATGACTGGCAGATCAGAAGCACAAAGAAGGATCCGAGAGCCCTTGTGTTTACACTTGCACAATGACGGTTGTAAGCAGACCTTTCTAAACACGACAGAGCAATTTAGAAGGATTAAGATCTGAATGTAGCAGTGGGTGCCACAATTTTCCTCCTTTCTAAAGCTTCATGAAATTAAGTTCCTCCATGCTGATAAACCTAGAACAAAGGGATTTTCAAAACTCCTTTTAAGGAATTTGCTCTCTTATGGGATCTTTGCTTGCCACTTGAGTTTATAATGTTGTTTCTTCGTTCTATGGGGATAATCCATTTTGGTTATTTTCCACGTCGTAGCAAACAGTTTCAACAAGGCAGCTCCCTAAAGCTAAAGAAGAAGGCACAGCAGTCTCTCAGTTCCTGCGGAAGAGAACGTTTGCACATATTCGGAATATGATGGAAAGTGTCTTTGGGTTTGTGACTCATTCTTAATTTATCTCCATCCCAAGATAAATTCACTTTGGGGGGGAATTGCAAGACAGTGCGCCGTCATGTTTGATTTATGTTAGAATAAAAGAAAAATTCAAATGCTGAAGCTTTTCTCTAATGCTGTCCTGAGAGTTCACGTCTCAGTGCTGCCTTTCAGGTGAGATCACATCATGATGAGTCCTTTGGCTACTGCGTTTAGCTAACACTCTCAAATTCTCACATTCCACCTCATGTTGGGGAGAAATCACAGCTGCATGGGAAGAGAAAAGGACATAAGTTTTGATACATTAGATTAGAAGTAACTCAAAAAACAGTCATAAGTTTATGACCAAGTTGTATATCCAGCTGGTTATATCACTGAGTACGTCACGTAAGTAAGAATGCTGCTCAAAACATTATTATGTGCAGACATAGGACTGATTCCCAGATTTTTGCTGACAGGAAATTTTATACATAATTATATACACGTCAAAGTATGTATTATATATTAATATGTAATTATACTCATAAAATACATATGACAACATGAATGTAATATGAACCATATAATTATATTAAACATTTTTTATATGGATCTCATTCTACAAAGTCAATGAAATTCAAAAACTTTGAACAATTTTATGAATTCAGCACTCTTGCTGGTAGTTCTGAAGATACGAAAGAATAAGATGGGCCTTGAAGTGGCTTAGAGATCTTTCAGGGAGTTCTTTATTTCTACCCTTCTTACCATGAATCTTAACTCTTGGGATCCAGGGAGTAAAGTTACCCTTTTCTATCAAGTCTTTTTGGACTATATTTCCAGTCTTGTGTGGAAAACAGACTTTCCTTGCTTCAGTGAAAATAGCCAACATTCCTCGGGGACGTAGACACTGGTAGCAGATTTATGACTTGTTTTGGTTTGGGGAAAAAAGGAAAATTTAATATTAATAAAAATAAACTAAAAAAAATCTTAGTGTTTATTTATTTTTGAAAGAGAGAGAGACACAGTGTGAGCAGGGGAGGGGTAGAGAGAGAAGGAGACATAGAATCTGAAGCAGGCTCTAGGCTCTGAGCTATCAGCACAGAGCCTGACGTGGGGCTCGAACTCACCAACTGGAGATCATGACCTGAGCTGAAGTTGGATGCTTAACTGACTGAGCCACCCAGGTGCCCCAGTAAAAATAAATGTTTATGGAGTACAAAATATCATCAGTATTTTGTGTCAATTCTAAGATAAAGCAAAACTGTTCCAGGATAATGCTGGAGTCATGGCCAACTGAGTCATTGAGTCCACTTTTGCTCGACTGTATAGGAACCAGAAATTGTCATGTGATAAGCAAGTTTGTGACTGGGGGGTCTTCCCACTTCCTGCTGGGAAGGTAGCGGACTCACAAATATTACTGCCAATGCTGTGAGATTGTTCACATACTCCAATTTTCTTCTAGACTTAAGTTAGACACATGATTTTGTCAAATGAACAAATTCCCTCTGTGTCCCTCATAATCATCATTTCTACTCTCTACCAAGAAAAACAGTTCAATGGAAAAGGGTGTTAGGGTGCGGTGTTGGTTAGAAAGAACAGGGAATACAGGGGCGCCTGGGTGGCGCAGTCGGTTAAGCGTCCGACTTCAGCCAGGTCACGATCTCGCGGTCCGGGAGTTCGAGCCCCGCATCAGGCTCTGGGCTGACGGCTCAGAGCCTGGAGCCTGTTTCCGATTCTGTGTCTCCCTCTCTCTCTGCCCCTTCCCCGTTCATGCTCTGTCTCTCTCTGTCCCAAAAATAAATAAACGTTGAAAAAAAAAATTAAAAAAAAAAAAGAAAGAACAGGGAATACAGAAATAATGGAATTTTCTTTTTCCAGAAAGCAGTTTGATACTTTCAAAAAAGAGACCTCCAATTAGTGGATCGGGATCTACCAGTAAATCTTGGATCTGTATTTGTTAGCGAGATGCTGCCCCATTTTCCTTCTCTGTCATGTTTCTCCTGCCCGGTCCCAACTCCCCCACGTCCATTAGGCCCATCATCTGGCAGTTCATCAGAATTTCCAGAAGACGAAAAATACAGAATCGTGCCACCAACAAGGACTTTAGGACAGCACATGCAATGCCACCATGTGTTCTTGATTATCTCTGGAATTTGATTAGATGACTCCCAAAGGCTGTAGGCTCAACTTTAAATTCAAAGATACGATACTGTAAATGCATTTAATGAGTCTGTGGAATTCTCACGTATGCTTTTGTGTAGATTTATCATTATTATTTACTATTCATGGTACTCCTTTCTTAACGTCGTTGAACAGGTTCTTACATATAAATGAAATAAGCATTATAACTCTCACTGGCTAGTTTTTTTTAAAAAATTTTTTGATTCATAATGGTTTGCTTCTAAAAGATGAGATTTCTCTCATTTATTTGGATTGCTTTATACAATTATAATCACGTAATAATTTCCATTCGTTCAGCAAGTATTGATGCCTGTTTTCTAGAAGTTACGCTTTATGAAATTCATACATACGCATGTTGAGTTATCCAATAAACACGGAAAAGTATGAATAAAAGCACTGGCCTTCTTCTTCCTCCCAACCAACTGGCAGCCTCAGAAGGCAAAGAAAACCTTTTTAATGGTTTGTATTTTTATTTTCCAATGAGATCTTAATCACTACATATCTATTATTTGATCTCTCCACTTCATCCAGACAAAACTTGTTAGCTTCTCAGTGTGAAAGACTATAATTTTGCCCAAAAACCTTGCTCAGCCTGGGGCCCATGGGTGGTTCAGTCACTTAAGCATCCGACTCTTGATTTCGGCCCAGGTCGTGATCTCATGGTCATGAGATCGAGCCCCATGTAGGCACGGTCAGTGCAGAGCCTGCTTGAAATTCTCTTTCTCTTTCTTCTTTCTGCCTTTCTTTCAAAATGAATAAACTCTAAAAACAAACAAACAAAGAGACAAACAAATCTTACTCGTCTTACACTTCATCCTGTGGATGTTGATAGCTATGTTATTATTTTTTGTTCCTCTTCAAGTAGTTAGCTTTGTAACTACTGTTAGCTTTCACTTCTATTTTTCCCCACTAGCTTTGTACATCTCAATTTAAGATTACAGTATTATTTTCCCTATCCTTTACTGCATCTTATTTCTCTTCTTCCTGATACCATATTTCATTAACCAAACCTTTACTCTTATAGTCTCAAGATTATTAGCATTTATAATCTATTCAGCAACCAAAACCCGTCAATTCCCCCATATTCCTGGTGTGAAAAGGCCCAGATGTTTTGAATTGGAGGATAGATTTTATAAGTAGGGCTTTTTGAAAAAGCTGTAGGACAGCTGTGAGTCCTACCTGATTTACTAAAGTGAAAGTCTAGGGGCGCCTGGGTGGCTCAAGTGACTGACTCTTGATTTCAGTTCGGGCCACGATTGCATGGTTCGTGGGATTGAGTCCCACACTGGGCTCTGCACTGCCAGTGCAGAGCCTGCTTGGGGTTCTTTCTTTCTCTGCTCCTTCCCTGCACTCTTTTTTTTCCCTCTCTCTCTCAAAATAAATAAGCATTAAAAACACAAAAACCCAGTCACTCTTTAGAAAAAAAAAAGTTAAAGTCTGGTCTCTACTTCCTAAGTGTAGTGGGGAAGGCTTCACTAGTATTGCTTAGAAGTCCTGATGGGTATAAAAATGGAAGACATGGAACATTAGCGCTTGGTGCCTGATGTTTTCCGGAGAAAGTTAAGGAGCCTACGATGGGCTAGGGGGGAAATTGCACTGCCCTCTGAGAATAAGGCTAAAGATAAGTGAGTATTTTCCATTAATTACATGTGGTCCAAACAAGGTAGCAAGACAGCCTGAAGCTGCCCTTCCTGCCTAAGGGGATCTCTTCCAATAGAGTTCAGTGCAGAATAGACTCCTGTAAAAGTATAACTGAGACTCAATCAGCACTGCTTATGTCAGAGAAGTTATAATTGGATGAACCAGATAAGGGAACCTCTAAAGAATTCACAAAAGTGTCCATGAGATAAAGAATAAGCTTTAAACATCTGCCAAATCTCAAGAACATGAAGATAACTTAGAACCATACCACCAAGGGAAGGCATTTCTGACCTGCTTTGACCGTTGGACCTTCTGATGTTCTGGCCCCATGGATTTCAGGAACAAAAGACAGAGAATGGAGAAAGAGGTGAGCGAGAAGAAAAACAGAATCCCACCTACCCACCTTTCTGGATGTAGGCTCATGTCTAAAGATAGTGGCAACTATTGAGTGGGTCAGTTGGAAAGGAAAGAATTCTTATATTGAAAAGAAAATTTAAATTATCATTGACATTATAAGCATTCTAATGTCTTAAGATTACACTTTGCTATCTAATGGTTTAGAGGGATCTTCTGACTTTTATGACTTGGAAGTGTCCAAAGAAGTAATGTCATTCCTGCTTTTCACTCAATTGCAAAAGAACATTTTTTTCTAATTTTTTGGAAGGACAGCAGCAGAAAAAAAAGAAGTATTTTGAATATATTCCATGAGTACCCATTGTAGATGTACTACTGTTGTTAGAATAAATGTTTAATTGTGGTCCAAGTATTTCCTAGCATACACATGATTCTTTATGGCCTCAATCTTGCAGACACACAAGTCACTTAAAAAAGACTGCTTTCAATGCATGCTCAGCCATATAAAAGAATAAGATCTTGTCATTTTCAACAATGTGGAAAGAGCTAGAGAGTATAATGCTAAGTAAAATGAGTCAGTCAGAGAAAGACAAACACCATAGGATTTCACTCACGTGTGGAATTTTTTAAGAAACAAAATGAACAAGCAAGGAACAAAATTGGCAAACAAACAAAAAAACACACTCTCTCTCTCTCTCTCTCTTTTTTTTTTTTTTTTAAACACTCTTAAACACAGAGAACAAACTAGTGGTTTCCAGAGAGGTCAGTGAAGTATGGGTGAAATAGGTGATGGGGATTAAGAGTACACTTACTGTGATGAGCATTGAATAATGTATAGATTTTTAAAAAAAATTTTTTTTTTCAACGTTTATTTATTTTTTTTGGGACAGAGAGAGACAGAGCATGAACGGGGGAGGGGCAGAGAGAGAGGGAGACACAGAATCGGAAACAGGCTCCAGGCTCTGAGCCGTCAGCCCAGAGCCCGACGCGGGGCTCGAACTCACGGACCGCTAGATCGTGACCTGAGCTGAAGTCGGTCGCTTAACCGACTGCGCCACCCAGGCGCCCCTGATTTTTTGAATCATTATATTGTGCACCTGAAGCTAATATAACACTCTATGTTAATTATACTTTATAAAATAAAAAAAATTAAAATAAAATAAAATAAAAATACTGTTTCAGGTTAAAGTTAAAGATATTGTCATTGCATACTGCTCATTGTTTCAGGTGATTCAGTATTTTAATTTATTCACACTTGCGATTCTGTATTTGTGTGTTCATTTTCAAATGTTTTTCCAGGAATTTTTAATTATCTTTCTCTTTTTTAAATTTAATTTTTATTTCTTTAAAATTTATTTATTTTGAGAGAGAGAAAGAGAGAGAGTGTGAGTGCATGTGCCCATGTGCAAGTGAGTGGGGGAAGGCAGAGAGAGAAGGAGAGAGAGAATCCCAAGCAGGCTCCATGTTATATCAGTGAGGAGCCTGACACAAAGTTGGAACTCATGAACCATGAGGTCATGACCTGAGCCAAAGCCAAGAGTCAGACTCTTAACCCACTGAACCACCCAGGAGCCCCTTTTTCTTCCATTACATTATTTGCCTACATCATATTTTTCTCATGCACCTCTTTATGAAGAATCCTCCTTTGTTTCTCAGATAGCTTCATTTGGGAATCTTTTTTTCTCTTCCTTTCCTTTCCTTTCCTTTCCTTTCCTTTCCTTTCCTTTTCTTTCTTTCCTTTCATTTTCTTTTCTTTTCTTTTCTTTTCTTTTCTTTTCTTTTCTTTTCTTTTTCTCCAATCTGCACTGCTCGCTCTTTAGTCCAGTTATATTTCTGATATTATGGAACTTCCATTTTATTGCTCTTCTAGTTTAGATCCATTGGTTTTTGCTTTCTGTGTCTTTCCTTTTCTTGATTTACTGCTTAATTTGTTGGATATATTCTTGAATAACTTCTTAAGAAGATATAAGTGGGAATCAAAAACTCCCAACAAACAAAAATCCAGGATCAGATGCCGTCACAGGGGAATTCTACCAAACATTTAAAGAGGAGTTACTACCTATTCTTCTCAAAGTATTCCAAAGCATAGAAAAGGAAGGAAAATGTCCAAATTCATTCCATGAGGCCAGCATTACCTTGACCCCAAAACCAGATAAAGACACTATACCAAGAAGAGAACTACAGGCCATTATCTCTGATGAACATAGGTGCAAAAATCCTCCATGAAATATTAACATAATGAATCCAGCAATACATTAAAAACAATCATTCACCACGATAAAGTGGAATTTATTCCTGGGATGCAAGGGTGGTTCAATATTCACAAATCAATCAGTGTGATATATCACATCAACAAGAGAAAGAAGAACCATATGACCATTTCAATAGATGCAGGAAAAGCATTTGACAAAGTACAACATCCATTCATGATAAAAATCCTCAACAAAGTAGGTTTAGAGGGAACATGCCTCAACATAATAAAGGTGTAAGTGAAAAAGCCATAGCAAACAATCACACTAGATGAGAAAAACTGAGAGCTTTCCCCCTAAGACAGGGGAACAGGAATAAGACAAGGATGTCCACTCTCACTATTTTTATTCAACATAGTAGTAGAAGTCCTAGCTACAGCAGTCAGACAACAAAAAGAAATAAAAGGCATCCACATTCATAAGTAAGAAGTAAAACTTTCACTATTTGCAGTTAACATGATACTATATATAGAAAACCCTGAAGGCTTCACCAAAAAACTACTAGAACTGATGAATGACTTCAGAAGTTTGTAGGATACAAAATCGATATATAGAAATCTGTTGCATATCTCTACACTAATAATAAAGCAGCAGAAAGAGAAAATAAGAAAGCAGTCCCATTTAAAGCTGCACCCAAAATAGTAAAACACCAAGGAATAAACTTAGCCAAGGAGATGAAAAGCCTGTATTCTGAAAACTATAAAACACGGATGGAAGAAATTGAGGATGATACAAACAAGTGGGAAGATACTCCATGCTCATGGTTGGAAGAACAAATATTGTTAAAATATCCATACTAGCTAGAGCAATCTACAGATTTAAAGCAATCACTATCAAAATACCAACAACATTTTTCACAGAACTAGAGCAAACAATTCTAAAGTTTGTATGGACCACAAAAGACCCTGAATCACCAAAGCAATTTTAAAAAGAAAGAGCAAAACTAGAGGTATCACAATCCTAGATTTCATATTATACTACAAATCTGTAGTCATCAAAACACCATAGTACTGGCACAAAAAAAAGCCACATAGATTAACATAACAGAATAGGGAGCCAAGAAATAAACCCACAATTTTATGGTCAATTAATCTTCAACAAAGGAAGAAAGAGTATTCAATGGGAAAAAGACAGTCTCTTCAACAAACAGTGTTGGGAAAACTGGATAGTTACATGCAAAAGAATAAGACTGCACCACTTTCTTACATGACACACAAAAATAAGCTCAAAATGGATTAAGGAGCTAAATGTGAGACCTGAAACCCTAAAAATCCTAAGAGAGAGCACAGGCAGTAATTTTTCTGACATTGGCCATAGCAACATTTTTCTAGATGTGCCCTCTGAGGCAAGGGAAACAAAAACAAAAATAACTATTGGGGCTACATCAAAATAGAAAGCTTCTGCCCAGCAAAGAAAACATCCAACAAAACTAAAGACAACCTACTGAATGGGAGAAGATATTTGCAGATGACTTAGCTGATAAAGGTTTGGTATGCAAAATACACAAAGAACTTATACAATTAAACACTGAAAAACAAAACAAAACAAAACATGAGACATGAAGAGAATTTCTCCAAAGAATTCATACAGATGGCCAACAGACACATGAAAAGATGCTCAACATCACTCATCATCAGGGACGTGCAAATCAAACCAGTGGTGAACTATCACCTTACACTTGCCAGAAGGGCTAAAATAAGAAACACAAGAAAAAGCAAGTGTTGGCGAGGACGTGGAGAAAAAGGAACCCTTGTGCACTGTTGGTGAGAATGCAAACTGATGCAGCCACTATGGGAAAAAGCATGGAGGTTCCTCAAAAAGTTAAAAATAGAACTACCATATGATCCAATAATTTCACTACTGGGTATTTATCCAAAGAATACAAAAACACTAATTTGAAAAGATATATGCCTCCCCTTGTTTATTGCAGCATTATTTACAATAGCCAAGATATGGAAGCAGTCCATCAATAGATGAATGGATAAAGATGTGGTATGTTTATTGAAGGGAATACTACTCAGCCATAAAAAAGAGTGAAATCTTGATATTTGCAACAACACGTATGGAGCTTGAGAGTATAATGCTAAGTGAAATGTCAGTCAGAGAAAGACAAATATCATATGATTTTACTCATATGTGGAATTTAAGAAACATGACAAATGTACAAAGAAACAAAGAGATAAGCCAAAAACCAGACTATTAACTACAGAGAACAAACTGATAGTTACGAGAGGGAAGATGAGTTGGGGGGGGGGGTGTGGGAAGTAGGTGAAGGAGATTAAGAGTACACTTACCAGGATGAGCACAGGGTAATGTATAGAATTGTTGAATCACTGTATTGGGTATACCTGAAAAGAATATAACACTGTAGGTCAACTATAATGCAGTTAAAAATTTTAAAACACGGAGTGAGCTTTTGGATTATTTGCCTGTCTGAAAATGTCTTACTCTTGGTAAGAGTAAGACAGTTTGATTGTCTTGCCCATTTGATTGGTTCAACATTACCCGGTTTTATCAGCCTAGATAAATTAGATCATGCTGCTTTGACAAACAGTCCACAAACCTCAGTGATTTCACAATGAAAACTCATTTTTCACTCAAGCTACATGTCCAGTGCAGATCGGAAAGGAGTTCTGCTCATTAGAGTCCGAGTCTCAATGCAATGGGGGCCTTACGTCAACAAATACTTTTGCTCCTTTGGAGGCAGGGAAAAGTGAGTATTGTACATTATCTCTGAAAAAGGCCACCTGGAAGTCACATACTCATTTCCATTTATATTTTATTGGCCAGGAAAGTCACATGGATACACTTACCAAAGCAGAATAAAGGGAACCTGACACATCATGTACCTTTCAGCCAGAAGTACTATGTATGACTTTCACTTGTATTTAATTGGTCAAGGCAAGTGCCAACACCCCATTTAATATTAAAGAGAAAAATGCAATCCTGCAACATGCCTAGAAAGAGAAGAGAATCAGATTATTCGTGAATAGTCATAGTACCCATTTATGACTTAGCAATGAGTTTCCCTTTGATTTCTAAGGCATTATCTCATCGTCTTCCAACATTCAGTGAACTTAAAAAAATTTTTTTTAATGTTTATTTATTCTTGAGAGAGAGAGAGAGAGAGTGGGGAAGGGTCAGAGAGAGAGGGAGACACAAAATCTGAAGCAGGCTCTTGAGTTGTCAGCCCAGAGCCTGACACGGGGCTCAAACTTACAAACTGTGAGATCATGACCTGAGCTGGAGTCTGACACTTAACCGACTGAGCCACCCAGGAGCCCCTTTCCAGTGAACTTTTTTGATTGCTGTTCCTTTGCATGTGACCTGTGCGCCCTGACAGGGTAAGATATTAGAATTTTCATTTTAATCTCTGGTGTTATACAATTTTATGATCGTGTGATTCAGTGTGGATTTTTAAAAATTTATTTTACAGTTCTATGAACTGAGGTGAATGATGAAAAAGAAAGATCTGTCTCATAGGTCCAAAAACACCATAAAAAGATAAAGAAATCAGTAGCCACTATACTTGTAACTTTTTCAACAAATGCTATAACTCCATCATCTTAATGTCTTTTTCACCAAAATACTTTAACTCAATATTTTATCAAGGGTGTGAGGACGGACTTCAATTATTAAAAAAAAAAACAAACTAGAAAAGAGAAATTATTACTTAGCATAATGGAAATTATTGCTTACATATATCTATGCCAGAAAATAAAAATAATACATGTTGAATTTTAAATACAAAATAATTATTTGTAAATATAAAATCCAAAAATTATATTACTTTTATGTATAACTTATACTTGGTATCGATGAAGAATATTTTCAAGTGCAGGTAAACCAAGCAATAATGGCTGTGGATAAAAATAAAAAGATAATTCTTATCTGCCTAAAAATAAGTCCAGAGGTGTGGGCCTACTAGTGTTTTGAAAGTTAAAACAATCTCATGAAGGAGCACAGCTCCTCATAGCCTTCCATTCTTCCATTTCACTCACCTCAAAAGGCTTGTTTTTCCAGTGTCTATGGATCACTAATTATAATAATATTACTTATATAGAGGGCAGCAATTAGGCGACTTAAGGGAAAATGGCTAATGCATTTCATAGAAGTCAAAATTATAAACTTATGCCTAGGATTTTTACCTTAACCAGAGAAACGGTCTCATTTTGCTGGGCCATGTACTACCTCGAGGAAGGTCCAATTTCATTGCGTTCCAGGGACCAATGCCAGAAACAGGAGCCAAGTATAATTGGATTAACATGAAGGAAATTCTATTCTTGGGGCAACTTAGCAGCCATCAAGGTCTATGGAGCCTGGGATGGAATAAAGTTCCAGAGATACGGTGGCAAAAGTTACAGAACACATTTGCCAAGAAGAAAATAGACCGTCTTTTGTAATGAATGATTTTCCCCCTTTTCGTTCCCCTTTGCTTAAGAACCAAACGAAGGCAATGATTCTTTTTGCTCTTAATTTTACAACTAACAGAGGACACATCAGCCCATAAGACAAAACCAGATCTATAAACCCTACAGAAAGGAGGGATTATCTCCGGTTGAAGCAAGTGTGTGCTTTGCATTTAAGGCAACGCTTTGTTCTGGTATTGTATTCACGTCCGTCTTATTCCAGAAGATGTTGTGTTTTGGCCATTTCCCTTTCACCAGGTCTGTGCTTAAAACCCGGAGTGGTATTTCCGGAGGCTGGTTTATCCATAAAGTCACGTGAGATGTTGGCAGTTTTTTACATACCTGAAACCTATTTCAGAGCAGCAATTAGCCAGAGGAGCAGATGAAGGACTCTGGAACTTTTGCCCGCCTCTGTCATGAACAGGCTACGTAAATGTTGGCAAGAACCTAAGCTCTTGCCACCTTCTCAGCTGTAATGTGGCGGCTATGGACCAGGTGGCTCAAGTCTTTCCAGCTTCACTAGCTTGTGATGTCAGGAAGACGAACACTCTCGGGCTTTTCCCGGGTTCGGACCCCATGAGGCAACTAGAAAGTGCAGCACAGCGAACTCGCTCCTGGTCGGCCCGGAGGCAGCTTTGGAGGCCCAAAGGAGGTGGCTAGTTTTCACCTTGCTTATTCCCTTACCTCACATGTTGTCATTTCTAACAGGCTCTTATAACCTAGGCAGGGGAGTTCTGAGAGTTTCCCAGCAGGCCTTTGGTTTGCCTGTTGACTCTGTGAATCCGAAGTCCACCTTCCTGTGCTCCTTTCGCTTCTGTTTTCTTTCTTTCCCACAGCGGTTTAGACAATCTGCTGTCGTATTTGATTTTCTAATTCTTTCTCAGGGTGACAAGCCTATTGTATGCATTATGCTGCTTATGAGAGATATGTAAATACAGACTCGTCAAGCACAAACAAGCCCAGCAGACCTCAGAGGAACTCTTGGCTAAAAGCATTAACACACTTGCTCGTACCTTGGAGAGCTAAACCAGATTGTTCTCCGATATCTCAGCTACGGGGCTGAGAAATAGGACGGTTTGATTTCTGAGCTCGCGCACCGAGAAAAATCTCAGAAAACAGCCTGTTAAAGTTCCCCAGACTAGGGTGCGACTCAGGTCACGTGGAAGCTGCTGCCATTTTGCATTGTCATTCTACAGACTGGCATCGCTTATGGGCTCCTTTCTTCCTATCTCTCTCATTTTGTGGGCTGACACTAAAGTTCCTGCTGGCCCACGTCAGCAATAGCTCAAGGTACTCAGCAGTTTATAGTCTCTATATATGTATGATTGATCTGTGTCGAAAAATAAAGGAAGCACAGCTCACTCCAAGTTTTCTATGTATTGTACTGGAAGTTTCTTACCACATAAGAGAGAACAAGTTCTTGGTGGGCCAACATCAATAAAAGAAGCCGAGTACTTCACTTGTACCCATTGCCTGGCTTGTGCAAGGGACTATAAAGAAAGCAGAGAGATATAACTGTGCTCGTGATCGGCTCATAAGCTAGCAGGGAAATAATCAGTTTATCATAAGAAGACAGAAAACATCTGCTGTAGGTGGAATAATGCCCCCCCCACCCAAATGTCCGCATCAAAATTCCTGGGACCTGTGAATGTATTACTCGGCAGATTAAAATTAAGATTGCAGCTGGAATTAAGGATGTTCTCAGCTGACCTTAAAATAGGGGGATAATCCTAGATTTTTTAGAAGGGACCAATAGAATCACAAAGCCCTTTAGAAGTGAAAGAGGGAGGCAGACTGAGAGTCAAAGTGATGCAGAGGGAGAGGAATTTTGCCCACTGTTGCTGGCTTTGAAGATGAAGGGAAGGGGACATGAACTTTCTACTGCAAATGCTGGAAAAGACAAGGAAACAGATTCTTACACCAGGTCCTCCAGGAAGAATGCAGTCCCGCTAACAGCTTGATTTTAGCCCAGAGAGGCCTGCGTCAGATATCTGACTTGTAGAACTACAGGGGAACAAACGTGTTGTTTCAAGCCACTAAATTTGCGGTCACGTGTTACAGCAGCACCGGGAAAACTAATATAGCCCCATATGATTAAGGCCCAGGGAGAGGTTACTACCGGTCAAAAGAAAGAGAAGGTGCACGAAAGCCCTGTTTTGAACTGGAAAGCACTATTGAAATATGGTGTCCGTTCGTAACTACTGTAAAAAAATAAACGTAGTACAAAGAGGTTAATAATAGCCCTTACCTCATAAGGTTGGGATGAGGACCAAATACATTTATACGTATAAGTACCTGGAACAATGTCTGACACCTAGGAAGTGACACACGAATGTTGGGTATGGTCCTCAGAGTTTAGCGCGGTGTAGTTTCGTGTATTGTGTTATACCACTTAATTTCAAGTAGTATTGTAGCAGAGCAAAAGATGCCACCCCAAAATATGCCTCTTTGGCATGAAGGTTATCTTGAGCTGGTTATTTTTAAGAGACTGCAGGCAGAGAAGATGTTCTGAAAACCCAGTAGAGTGGAAGTTACCCTTTTGTAAACGATATTTACATTTATAAGGAAAATCTCCATTTGGAAGCATGGCCCCCTCTTTGTAACAGGAAGAGAAGGATAACTCTGAATCTCTAGGGACTCGTATCCATGGAGAAGGCAATGCTTTACACGTTGATAACAACCTTACCCTTGTTTACTGTGCTCTTCCTGGTAGCCTTCTTGGACTGGGCGCTATTATCTCCCCAGCCCCTTCTTTTGTCTTTAGCTGAAGATGTGATTTAAGGTGATAGCTTGGGCCTTTTCAGGGAGTTTTTCAGCTTTCTTGCACATCTCCCATTCTATACAAGAAGGATATTGTTATTAAACTTTCGTTTGTTTCTCTCCTGTTAATTTGTCTTTTTATTATAGATAGAGGGAAAATTATTTTTCCTTATTCACAATATAGTTTAGAGTAGTTCAGGTCACTTCAGTATATCGCTAACAGTGTAAAACCCTGCACCTGTTTACTTGAGGTCACACGCTGGTTCAGTCACTTTCTAAGCATGGGAGCTTATTAGTTTTAGGCCCTCAAACTCCTTAAGCTCTATTCTCCCTTCTCTTGACTATTAAGTCAACTTATAAGTCATATATTACATATATATCGCTGTTTAGTTAGGAAAGCAGAAATATTTGTAACTGGAGCCCAGAGGGTACATGAGCTCCTGGCTCCAGGGGTCCCAAACAGACCAGGTTTAGCTACTCCCAGCTGACAAAATCCAAAGGTGGAGAGACCAGGAGCAGCGAAACAAGAAAGGAATTTATTTCAGTGAGGACAACACCGAGAAGGCAGAAGGCTGTTCCAGAAGATATCTCCAAAGTGCTGAAAATACTTCTAGGTTTAATATAAGGAAAATGTGGAACAAAAGTCAGTGGGAACGTGAGGCCGGGCAGTAAAGGTCAGGTCCATTGTTGTCTTGGGGTCAGTCACCCCGAGTCTTGCTGCCTTCAGGGCAGTTGTTACTGCTTGAGGGGGTAGTTTTGGTTCTATCAGTGGCTGCCTTACCCCCTCCCCCCATCCTCCCCCCCTCCCCCCCGAGGTCTTTTGCCAGAGATCAGAGATAAGACAGAAAGAAGAACTTAATTAGAAGAAACAGACTGAGGTCAAAATGGAGGTAGTTAAGGTGGTAATTGGGTCCTTCGGCCCACGACAGACCATCCCATGGAAGGTGCCGCAGGTTGTATGTTGTATGCCGTAAGAGCTGCTTTTTTGAAAGGAGGTTGCTGCAGCCTGAGGCAGACAACAGGAGAACCTTCTCGGCTTCGCTTTCCTTCCATTCTCTGATCTCACAGCGCCTCCCACCGGTTGAACCCAGTCAGAAACCAATGAAACAGTGCCACTGTCCAGTCAAACAGAGCAGAGAAGGAGGGGAAAGAAGAGGTCGGAGAGCAAGGCCCAAAGGAACCACACAGGGGTATAAAAACAGTACCTACATTATGGGTTGGGAGTGAGGAGAAAACAATTTAAACCCTGTGAAGCACTTACCTGGCACCCATGTGACCTTCACACAGTACCTGTTCAATTGATGTTTGCTATTATTGCTATTGTTTTAACTTTAATTACATAATGACAGTAATAACAGTGACGCTTGAATGTCTACATCGTCTAGGACTGCTAACTATTCTAAATGCTTTCAAATCTCTTACTCTTTCCTCTGGAGGGAACTCATCAGTGGGCTGAACTCTGTAAGGTAACAAAATGTGGGAAAATGCTCTGGACAGAGCTCGATTAGGGGAACTGTAATAAGAAATATTTATTTGGTCTTTGGTTCCTCATCTAGAGCTTCTAAATCACTAGAAATTTCCTCAGTGATAACGGGGAGAGGAGTATCTTATGTTATTCTTCCTAAGCCCCTTTCAGCTGTCCTTGAGGTTAGGTAATGAGGCTACCCTTGGTGGGCTCCTAGATAGCTTCGGAATCATCACCCAAGTAACCAACCATGCGATTACAGGGTTGAAAATTTTAGCCCTACCTACCGCACGAGTTCCAGGGAGGGCAGAGTGGCTAGATATTGAGTTCAGTCGCCAGCGGCCAATGATTTAATTGATCACGCCTAAGTAATGAAACTTCCGTAACACCCAGACAGTGGGGTTTGGGGAACTTCTGAGTTGGTGGACACACCAAGATGCTGGGAGGGTGGTGTGCCTCGGGAAGGCATTGAAGCTCCAACCCTTCCACCCATACCTTGCACTTCACAAGTATCCTTGTGCATAAGGATAAGTATCCTTTAGGATAAACCAGTCCAGTAGTCCCCTCGTTATTCATCAGGGATGCATTCCAAGATGCCCGGCGGATGCCTGAAACCATGAACAGCACTGAACCCCATGCGCGCTATGTGTTTTCCTCTACATACATACCTGTGATAAAGTTTAATTTATTAATTAGGCAGTGTTAAGTGATGAATAACAATGACCGATAATAAAAGAAAAATAGAACAATTTTAACAGTATGCTGGCACAAAAGGTATGTGAATGTGGTCACTTCCTCTCAAATTGTCTTGTTGTGCTGTACTCATCCTTCTTGATGCAAGATGATAAAATGTCTATGCGAGGAGATAAAAGCGAGGTGAATGACACAGGCCTTGTGACATAGCATTAGGCTACTATTGACCTGCTGACCATACATCAAAAGAAGGGTCACCTGCTTCCGGAATGCTGTCGACCTCAGGTACCTGCAACTGTGGGCATCGAAACTGCGGGTTAGCGGTGGACTACTATAATGAAAAGTAAAGCGCTTTATTGAGTTCCGTGAGCTGTTCTCGCAATGTTGAACCTGAGGAGGGCATCATGGGAACCTTCGATTTTATAGCTGGCCAGTCTGAAATATGGACGTCATCGGCTTTGGAATCGGCCACTGGTGTGGGGAGCAGTCTTGTGGGACTGAAACCTTACATCTGTGGCTTCTGATTCTAATGCTAGGTAGGTAGTTAGTGTCAGGGAGTTGGAGAACGGGGCTGGAAAGACACCATGGATTTGTTGTCAGGAGGAAGAAACCCTCTCATTTAGTGTCAACTTGTTAAGACTAAACACGGCACAGAGGGACACAAACTTAACACAAGGCGACTTATGCAAACAAGCCTTCGCCTCCTTCAGCTCTATGGTCTCGCTTTGAACACGTGTTGGTGAACGGTACAAAGAGCTTTTAAATCATCTTTTGAGAAAACTTAATAATAGTACTTTGGCTGTCTCCTGAGTTTATTTAAGAAACTTATCTACTATATTGTCAGCATGGAAAATGTAATGTCTTGCCAAGTAAAATATACATACAAGTCTTTGGTAAAGTGTTTCATTTCTATCTTGTGGCACAGATATGTTTAGTGTCTGCGTTAAAAAGACTCTTCCATGGTGTGCTTTCCCTTTATTCCACTTTTCATTCTTTTAAAAACGTCTACATTGTGTCTGAGACCCTAGCTTATGTTAGGTCGCTGAAAATTCCTGTGTGTGTATATTGACTACTGTTGTACCTATCTTTCAGTATTTCTGCTGAGTTCCAGACCCACATTTGGCTACTTCATGGGTGTTTCTACTGCATTTTCCAACAGCATATCATACCCAGAAAGCAGCATATTATTGTTAACCTCAAACCATTGCTCTTGCTCCTGTCGTTCATATTTTGGTGTATGAAACAATCTTTTCCACTCCTGACTCAGAAATGAAGGGTCATGAGAATGTCTCTCAGTCACTTCCTCCTGCTTCTCCCCGCTGATTCCATCCAAACTGCCACAGAGTTGTGAGTCTACCTTGTTCAAAGGTCTCCAGTCTGTTAAATGACACGTATGGCTAAAATTAATTTCACGTGTTCTTCTTCTCTCTTCTTTTTCTAATGTTTATTTAATTTTGAAAGACAGAAAGAGAGAGACAGGGTGAAAGCAGGAGAGGCAGAGAGAGAGGGAGACACAGAATCCGAAGCAGGCTCCAGGCTCTGAGCTGTCAGCACAGCTTGAACCCACGAATCACAAGATCATGACCTGAACCAAAGTCGGATGCTCAACCGACTGAGCCACCCAGGCGCCCCTCTTTTTACTTCCTTTTAATGTGGCTTCTAGAAGATTTGATTAGGCATGTGGTTTGCATTTGTGGCTCACTTTAAGTGTCTATTAAACAAGACTGGCACAGAACATACAGGTAATCAAGAAGTATTTGCCAATTGAGGCATGCTTTTGAAAGAGCACTCTGGAATAAGTCTAGATATTTGGCTGAGATCAAGGATACAAACTGAAGGACAAAAGATAAAGAAAAACGGATCATATACTCAGCTTTGTAGTGGGAACTGAGTTGCCCAAGGGAGAACTAGAGGTCCATGTGCTGCTTTATGCTTATTTGTGTTGGAGATAAATCTGAATTTGAATTCCAAAACATGAGAGCTGGAGAAGGACTTTTGAGACAAGTGTATGGCTGTTGGTTAAATATGAAGGGATGAATGCAAAAATTAACCTAGGGTTTCATTCAAACTCTTAAAAAAATGGCAGGTAAATACATTGTTTGAAAAACAATAAATCCACAAAGACAAAAAGAAAGGGATAGAAGATGATAGGAATGCAATTTACAAACAAAATAAATGAGAGAGAAAAATAATAAATGAATAACATATAAGTAGAAGAAAATCTCAGACTATGGTTGGTATTTTAAGAGAGAGCAGAAGACCAAGGCCAAGAAACGTATACTATGAAGCATTTCAAAAAATATAAAAGAACCCATGAAATTTAAAAGTATGTTGGCAGAAATGAAAAACTCAGTTGAAGAGTTGAAGGATAACACTGACGAAACCCAGAAGTCAGAGCAAAAAGACAGATATAAAATATGATTAAAAAGATAAAAATAGTAGATGATCAATTTAAGACTTCCAACATCTCAATAATTGAAGTTTCAGAATAAGAAAATAGAAAAAAATAGGAAGAAGACATTATCAAAGAAAGATATATTTACAGCAATTTATTCCTAAAGAACGGGGGTTTCCTAATTAAAAGGGCTTGCCCAAGTGTTCTACCCAATGAGTGAAAATAGGCCCAGACCATGAAGCATAATTGTGAAATTTCAGAGCAGTTGAGGCAAAGGAAGTCTAGAGGCTTCCAGAAAGGAAGCTTTATGCAAGGGATGAAATATCAGAAGGTCATTAAATTTTTCTATTCTCCCTTTTTAAGATTTTCTTTTTAAGTAATCTCTTTACCCAATGTGGGGCCTGAACCTACAACCCCGAGATCAAGAGTAGCATGCTCTACCGACAGAGCCAGCCAGCTGCCCCGGTAGTCGATTTCTAAAGAGAATGCTGGAAACCACAAGACACCAGAGAAATACTTCCAAAACTTTTTGGAAAAATGATCTACAACCAAATATTTATATTACCTAAAATAAATATCCAGTGTGAAGTTAGGAATAAGATGTTAGGAATGTATGCAAGAACTCAAAAAAACATGGTCTTCCATAGCCCTGCAACTTTCTCAAGAGGTGGTTCTGCTGAAACCAAGCAACAGGAAATGGTTCAGGGAGGAAACCAAGAAACAGGAAGCCCTCGGACCCAGCACAAGAGCGGGGCAACAGGAAATCCCAGGAAGATGGGAAAGAAGTCCAAAGACTGTGCCTTTGCAGTGTGCATAGATCAACCACTTTCTATTTTAGAGCACATCAGAAGAAGCTGAGAAAGATTTTTTGTTTTTTAAGATTAAATTTTTAAGATGCTTAATGTGTTTAAATGTACCATGCCAAGAGGGGATTTATATGCTTGGCACAGCATGTGGAAATAAATCAAAGATAAGAGGATAGTAAACTAAACAAAAACAAAGCAGAGCAAATATAAACTTCAAGGAAAGACAAATGGTTTTCAGGAAGGAAAAAAGAATAATTATTGTCTATATTGCTCAGCTTGTGATAGATAACACTGATTATTATTCTACACAAAATTACAGGATAACTCTCATGGATTGATGGGCAGAGTGAAGTTTGCATATGTGTGGTGGGCTTATGGGGTGGATGAATGTGGACAAACTAAATCTTCATATTTCACAGAAATAAAGTCAATTGAAAATGTCTAAAGCTTAGCATTTAAACATGCTCTCCAGGGACATAGACACTTGTATTAATCAGGGTTCCCCAGAGAAATCTTATAAATCTTATATACAAAATATTTAATATAAAATAAAAAAAATAAAAATGCAATATGAGGTTCATAGTATATATATATATATATGTATACACACACACACACACACATATATATATATAAAATAGGGAACTAGCTCACATGATTAAGGAGGCTGAGAAATCCCACAATCTGCCATCTGCAAGCTGGAAATTTAAGAAAGCTGGTGGTGTAGTTCCAAATCTGTGGACCTGAGAACCAGGAGCCCTGATGGTGTATGTCCCAGTTCAAGTGCAAGAGAAGAATGAGGTCCCAGCTCAGCCAGTCAGGCAAAAAGTGAATTTTCTTTTGGGATGCCCGGGTGACTCACTGGGTTAAGTGTCCAAATCTTGATTTCCACTCGGATCATAATTTCACAGTTTGTGGGTTTGAGCCCCGGGGTTGGCTCCGCGCTGACAGCGTGGAGACTGTTTGGGATTTTCTCTCTCCCTCTGCCCCTCCCCCATTCATGCCCATTCTCACTCTCTCTCTCTCTCTCTCTCTCTCTCAAAATAAATAAATAAACTAAAAAAAAGTGAATTTTCTCTTCCTCCACCATTTGTGGCCTTCAAAGTGTTGGAGATTACTCTACCCACAGTAGGCAGAACGATGTATTTTACTCAGTCTGCTGATTTAAATGTAATCTCATCCAGAATCAGCTTCACAGATACACCCAGGCATAATGTTTAACTAAACATCTTGGCACCAAGGACTAGGACACATAAAATTAACCATCCTGGTTGTAAATATAAAAATGATCCATTGGAAGGGATATGCCTGCTTCTGGAAAATATTAAGCATTTAATCTATTTCTCATAATCATTTTTGTAGAACTCTTTGAGCTAGAAAAAATGACAACGTGCATAAATATGATCAACTAATAAAGTGTGTGTGCCTGTATGCCCAGAAACACTGCACGGTTAGAGCTTACAGACACGATTAAATCAGACCGAATCTGTAGACAAAGTTCAGTTCATAGTATGTGACAGTGCATGCCAAATCAAAGAGTCCCAACGTGGTAACAGAAAGCTCCAACCTCCGGAGTGCCTGGGTGACTCAGTTGAGCATCCCACTTTTGATTTTGGCTCAGGTCATAATGCCGGGGTGTGCGATCACATCACTTGGCAGAGCTTGCTTAAGATTCTCTCTCTCTGCCCCTCTTCCCAACTTGTGCTCTCTCTCTCTCAATCCCTAAGAGAAAAAAAAAAAAAAATCTCCATCCTCAGATTTTAGAGAGAGCCATGGTTCAACTCTCGAACTCTGGCTGAATGGATCCGAAGCATCTTGTTCAATTTTGTTTTGTTTATGCAGTTTTTTTTAAAATATGAAATGTATTGTCAAACTGGTTTCCATACAAACACCCAGTGCTCATCCCAACAGGTGCCCTCCTCAATGCCCACCACCCACCCTCCTGTTTATGCAGTTTTTAATAACTGAGCGTGTCCTATATGAACTTTTACAGGGTTTGTAATTTGTACAAACTTTGACGCATGATCTATGTGAAGTATGACTACTGCGAGGCACTTATTTTCAATAATAGTGAGCATTCTGAATGCTTTGTAAGTGTGAAGCATTGTCATAGCTCAATAACATATATTCCCTTATTCAATATTCTCATGAGATAAAACAAGATGTGAGTATAATTATTTTCACTTCGCTGATGAAGAAATTGAGGCACAGGATACAAAATAATTTGCCCAGGGTTCTACATGTATTGTGAACCCCAGCACTGTCATGACTGTTCTAAGTGATGATTTTTTCAGAATAACTTTTTTGGGAGGTTTTATGTTTATTTAATTGATGCTTCGGCCGGTTACTAAAATATTAATCAAAAGTGTACGAATTTACATTTCAGAAGCACCTTTCACATCACTATTGAATAGCCTTGGTAAGCAGATATTTTGTTTTTCAGGGATTTGAATTTCCTCTAATATTCGATTGAACTGACACTTGATAGCCTAAATTGATAATTACTTTGGGTGTTGTTTATTTATTTAACCAGGTGGTCAAAAACTACACTTGTGGATAGAAAGTATGGTTTGTGGCTAAAGAATTTTCTTGGGAGGCATTCCCCCACCCCCCCCACCCAAACATTCCAAGTGTATGGTGAGCAGACATCATTATAAAAATGTATGCAACTTCATGTGGCAATGTTTTGAATAACAATACACATTTGAATATGTATCTATCATCTATCATCTATCTATCTATCTATCTATCTATCTATCATATATCTATTATCTACCTATCCAACCATCCATCCATCCATCCATCCATATTTATTCAATACTCCTAAAGGGAAACTAAGGAGTATGCATTTAAGATCATATATACCATCACACTTGTCAAGATCTTGCCCTAGAATCTACTTTCAGAGGATACACCTTTCCTGCCCAGGCTTCTAGAAAGCAAGACATGGTCACTCTTACTTTGCCTTGAATTCCGTAGCACCTGCGATTTCTGAAGTACCACGTCATCGATCCGTATATACTTGCTGTGAAGAGATCTCTGATGGCAGGCGTAAAAATTATTCCATATTTTGAAACTAAAAATATCCTAAAATATTTTGAAATGGATTGCTGTCACTCCTAAAAAGGAGTGAAGGTGCATCCCAGAGGGCATTTCCCAGAATCGGGACCTCTCTGCTTACAGTTCTCAGTTTCTCCTTAAAGACGAATAGCTGCTACATTGCCACACCTTAAAATAGGATCATTTTAGAGATTCTTAGTCATCTTTGTTTTCGGAATTTAATCTACTGACCTATAGAATGCCTGTAGATCATATCTTTTGTCTTACTGAACTTGTTCTGTGAGGTGATTACTTTAAGGAACAAAACAATAAACCAGTTACACCCTAAAATCACTATTATTCAAAACCAACAATTATTTTACTTGTTTGATTGAATGAAATCTAGCTAAAGCTTTAAGTACAACTATTGAGAAAAGAGGCAAGATACCTGCAAGAAGTTAGAGATACTTCCTAGAAATTGCTTCCCGTCTGATTTTGCTATTTCATCATGCAGCTTGGTGACAGCTACCCAGTCTATCACTGTGACACTATGACCAGGAGGTGGCATGTGCATTGTGTTCACTATGACAGGCATCCAAAGCTGGTTAACCAGACGAATAGCCTCAATCTGATGAAACGTTTAACGCATTATTGTAATAGTGATACAGAACCTGTCTACTCATCTCCTGAGTGGCCCTCCCTCTCCCAGTTTTCCTCCTGTCAGCTACAATGTAAATATGTGTTCTTTTAGGTTTCTGTAAATAAGAAGGAAGCTTAGGTTAATACCCTCCCACTTTACAACTTTCAGCATAAATTTCCAAATTTTGGCCCAAAGTCGGTGAGTGCAGTTAAGTGCTTGCTGTGTGGTTTTACTGTTCTCTTCTGCACCTGCGTGCTTGTCTCAGTTACTTGGCAATCTCTCGTCTTCATCAGATGCTGAGTGGCTGAGAAGCAACTCTAACTGTAAAACTCATTAAAAACAAGAAAGGTCTTGCTAGTGTAGGGGAGGGACATTTTTTTCTTTACTCTTCTAGATTCTTCGGTTGGTAAATTGATATAAGACAGACAAACAGTAGAAAAACAAATTTAATGATGTATGCATGGGAGCCTCAAAAGGATATGAGACCAAAGGACAAGCCTTAATTGAGGTTTATAAGCCATCATGAACTCAGGAATGGGATAGAAGCCTGGGGCTTCAAAGGGGAGGAGGGTAATTCACAAGACAATAAGAAGAACAGATGTTTGGTAATTAGACCTTTGTCGGCCATACAGACAGTACATTGAGATAAAAGTTATCTCTGGTACTAGTTCTGTCTTTGAGCCAAGTACCCTATCTAAATTCTTTTAAGTGGTCAAGGGAGAGGTACAAGTTTTTCTCAAGTCTGCTGGGTCTTGATTGTCTTCAGTCCCTCAGTTCAAAATAATCTACGTGCCAAAGTGGCACATTTTGGAGTCATGTATTCATTCCCCTTCAATAGAAAGTATCCGATAGAAAGTATTTAGTAGTGGCAGTTGGTTCTCATTCTCTGTTAGCTTTTTTTTTTTTTAATGTTTATTTATTTTTGAGACAGAGAGACAGAGCATGAACAGGGGAGTGTCAGAGAGAGGGAGACACAGAATCCGAAACAGGCTCCAGGCTCTGAGCTGTCAGCACAGAGCCCGATGCGGGGCTTGAACTCACTGACCGTGAGGTCATGACCTGAGCCGAAGTCGGCCGCTTAACCGACTGAGCCACCCAGGCGCCCCCCTGTTAGCTTTAAGTACCCTGAATTCTAGTGTGCACTTCCATGATTAAACCTTATACATCCTTCCACCAAGTCAACAAAGATGTGAGTGACTTTTGAAAAAAAAAAAAATCACAGAGCTAAAGAATAAACCCTTGTAGCCTCAACTATCAGGGATTAAGAAATATATAAAGAAAAGACAAGAATGTCCATTTGCAACAACAGGGATGGATCTAGATGGGATAATGCTAAGTGAAATAAGTCAGTCAGAGAAAGACAAATACCATGTGATTTTACTCGTCTGTGGAATTTAAGAAACAAAACAAAGAAAGAAAAAAGAGGAAACCCCCAAAACAGACTCTTAAACACAGAGCACAAACCGGTGGCTGATGTGGGTGGGGATGTGGGTGGGGAATGGGAGAAATAAGTGAAGGGGATTAAGAATGCACTTCTGATGAGCACTGAGTAATGTATAGAGTCGTTGAATCATTATGCCCTGCACATGAACTGATATAACATTGTATACTAATTCTATTTGACTTTTTTTTAAAAAGAAAAGAGTATCTTAGGTACGGGTGAATAATTCTATGTAAGAGATAAGTCACAACACTCTGCTCTGTCCCCCTACTTCCAAATCATACAGAAACTCTACTAGAGACAAAAATATTTGACTTGGCTGAAAGGCAGACTTAGGGAATCTGATTAACCTGTGCTTTGCCCAGTGTGGTTTAAAGTCATTATTGCAGGTTGGTGCAAACAAACCTCATGATTTGTTAGAGACTGGAAAATACAAGCAAGGCGAGCCTTGGGCAAAATTGTCAAGCAGAGACCTTTATGACCTTGTAGTTCTCACTTGCCAGTGGGCTCGCCTCATCTCTGTCCTCTAGCATCAAGGGACCACAATCTGTAACTGACACAGTAAAATTTTCTTGGCCCCAAAGGCTTCATATATTATTCCTCCTGGACATATTTTGGAGCTCAAGAGTAGATTTCTTTAGATTCTTCAGCTGGAAGATGCCTCAGGGGACATTTGAGCAAAACTGAGGGGGTTCTTTGTCAGCATTCTATCTTACTTTTTTATATCTTGTACGCAAAAACCCGAGAAACATTTGTTTCGTGTCTTCTCGTTGCTTTCAGAGAAAATACGATTCCCTTTGCTTCTCCTTGTTTTCTAAAATTCCACGAAGGAATTAAGCCAGAAATAGCTGGCGCTCTATAGCCATTCCTTTAGGAACAACAAAAACAACAAGTAAAGAATAATGCTCACGGTATCTTTAGTTTGTAAAGTTATTTGTGAAAGTTATTCGCTTATATATTTTTCTCTTCAAGAGACTTGAGGAATCACTGGAGCATTGCTGTGGGGTTTAATGGACAGTGACTGTGTTTGGTAATCAGGGAGATGAGGGACTGAATTCCACCTCAACTGCTAACTGGCTTTGTGATTGCTCTCCGTTTGAATGTTCTCATCTGTAACAAGGGGGCAATAAAGTCCTCCCAACATAGTCCTTCTGAGCATCTGACAGTAGATCGCCTTCCGACTTCAATCACAATATGCGTTTTTTCCTGGGTCTCGAGTCTGCCAGCCTATCATACAGATTTTGGACTTGCCAACCTCCATAACTGCATGAGCCAATTACTTCAAATAAATCATTAAGAAATGAATTTCTTATCAATAAACCATTATATATTATACAGAGAACTCTTTCTTTGGAGAACCTTGACTAACTTTCTTTTTTTTTTTTTAAATGTTTATTTATTTTTGAGAGAGAGAGAGAGAGAGAGAGCACAAGTTGGGGAGGAGCAGAGAGAGAGGGAGACACAGAATCAGAAACAGGCTCCAGGCTCTGAGCTGTCAAGACAGAGCCCGATGTGGGGCTTGAACTCACAAACCGTGAGATCATGACCTGAGCTGAAGCTGGACGCCCAACTGACTGAGCCACCAAGGCGCCCCATTGACTAACTTTCAAAGTAAGCCCCCTGACATTTGGTGAGTCTTCTTCATTAGATCCTCATTCTGTTACCATATTCCTAGGTGAGAGAAGGATGATGGCTACCTTTTTTTCCATTATTCATTTTTAAGTTATTGGTTTGTCACAGTGGCAGGAGAACTGGATAAACAGTCAATGATGAAGTCTATGAAAGACTTAATGGGCACCCATCAAATATTTGCTTTCTACTTGTCAATCCAGAATTTGCTGATTCATGTATTGATTTATACATCCATTCACTTAGTCATATACTCAATAAACATTGAGTCACTATTTTGTGGCAGACAGTGTGCTACTTGTAGAGGACACATATACAATCTAGTGGAAAAATGCGATACTCATCATAATTAACATTTATTTGATGAATTCTTATTAAGTCCTACATGTACTGCTAATTATTTTTACATGAATTACATCGATGATACCTAAGAAGGAGTTGATGGGATTGTGATATTGTAATTTATATTAAGAAATGTACACTTGGCCTTCAACCCAAACCAGTGGAATTTCTTAAGCAAGGAGAGCAATAAAGGTGTCTTTTGTTATGTTAATGAGGTGACTTTTGGGAAGCACCTTGCCAAAGGAACCAACCCTGTGGTTAAAGGGTTGGAATGCTCTGTCCCACCCCTCTGATCTCTGCAGAGGAGAGAAGGGTTGGAGGTCGAAGCAATAGCCAATGACCAATGATTTAATCAATCGTGACTGTATAATGAAGCCTCCCTAGATACCAAAACCAAAACCAAAACAACAACCACAAATAACGGGGTTCAGAGAGCTTTGGATTGGTGAACACATCTCCATGTGGGAGGAACCCATCAGGGAGGGTGTTGTGCCTGAAGAGGGCATGGGAGCTTTGTGCCCTTTCCCCGTACCTTGCCTTACACATTTCTTCCATCTGGCTCTTCCTGAGTTGTATCCTTTTGTGATAAACTGGTAATCTAGTAAATAAAATGTTTCTCTGAGTTCTGTAAACCACTCCAGCAAACCAATCAAGGCGGGGGGCGGTGGTGGTGGGGGTCCCGGAAACCTCTGATTAAGAGCTGATTGGTCAGAAGCACAGGGCTTGTGACTGGTATTTGAAGTGAAGGGGAGTAGTTCTGTAGCAATGAACCCCTACCTTGTGGTATCTGATGCTGTCCCTGAGTACAGTGTCCGAATGGAGTTGAACTGTAGAATAGCCAGCCCAGAACCTATGTATAGGTAGCTGCTGTTATTATATCAATTTTCCAAGTGAGAAAAAAAGGGGCACCTGGGTGGCTCAGTCAGTTGAACATCCAACTCTTCATTTCAGCTCAGGTCATGGTCTCATGGTTTTGTTGGTTCGAGCCCTACGCTGGGATCTGAGCTGGCAGCGTGGAGCCTGCTTGGGAGTCTCTCTCTCCCTCTTTCTCTGCCCCTCTCCCACTCATCCTGTTTTTGTCTTTCTCAGAATAAATAAACTTTAAAAATTAAAAAAAAATGAAAACTAAGATACAGACAGATTAAGTAACACTTGAGTGAAAATCGCTAGTAAGTATTACAGCCAAGATTCTAAAGCTTCTAAGCCACTTTGATGTTAGCTGGAAGATATGGGACATAGAAGTAATTCAGATTCATGAAAATGGATCAATTTCACAGATGAGACCATCTTTGAGCAGGGAAGGTAAGAGGCAATAAGGGAGGACAGATTAACAGGGCCCAGGCTAGAAATGGAATTCACTGTTATACCGTCTTGTGGTATGAGAAGACAACTAAACCTTTTAAAAACATAAATTATGTGATTGATTTGGGTTTTAGGAAAGTAACTCTGGCAGTAACAGGAAAGAAAGATTGGATGGGAATTAGACAGAGACAGGGAGACAGGTGAGGAGACTCCCAATCGCCTGGTAAAGTTGATGAAAGGCTGACCTAAAGCCGCAGGACTAAGAGGAGGGATGAGATACGTCAAAAGGAGAAGTGAGTGGCTTGGATCAGTATATTGGCTTGGGGTTTTCAGGAGAGAGAGGAGTCCTCGAATACTGTTTTTCTTCTAGACCACACCATATTTCTATCTAGGGGGACCAGAGAAATGACGCTGTCATTTTCTTTAATAGTGACTAAGCACACTCTTCTCTTGGGTGGGGGAATAGAAAAATATGCTCAGTCCTGTCTGTGTTGATGTTAAGGAGCCTATAGACACCGAGGTGGAGATACCCTTACTCTGGAATATGTAGATCCAGACCTCAGAAGAAAGACTGGGGCTGGGATATTAACATGAGAGTCAAGAGCATTTAGGCAGTGTTTGAGGCATGTAGGAGGCATATGAGGCCAGGGAGAGTGTGGACATAGTGCAAAGAAGACGCTCCATCTCAGAGCCCTGGCACACCCCGATGTTTCAAGAGTGAGCGGAGGGAGGAAGTGACAAAGGAGACACTGAAGAAACAGCCAGAGGAGGAGGAAATAAAACAGGAAGGCTTATTCTCCGAGAGAGTGAGGAGCAAGGTTGTCTCAATAGTCATGGTTATTAGTAATCTATTAAATATAATCGTATGAGAAAAACCATCAATAATTATTGCCATCTTATCTGATACGGTTTCACTGAAAATCCACCCTAGTAGTTGACGATTACCACCTCTGAACTGAGGCTCCAGGAGGTTAAATAATTATCTGAGATCACACAGAGAGTATCAGGAGCCAGGGTTTAACTCTAGGGGACTGATGCGAAAGCTTTGGTGATTGACTGTTGATCAGAAACTTAAAGGTCAAACGAAAAAGTCATGAACTGGAAAGGAATTTGATACCTAAGAAATGGAGTCAAAAGCCAGATTTCAGTTGGTGAAGGAGAAAAAAGGAGTTTAAAAAAAAGTGATAATCCAAGTAATCTTTGTGGGAATTTCATTGTAGAAAGAGGGAAGGAGAGAGAGAGGCCCTCTATTTTTATGACTTTTTTAGACTAGCAGAGGTATGCAATCTAAAATGAAGTTAATGTGCTGAAGAAATGAAAACTTAGCTTGGGGGTTGTTAACAATTTCTGGAAAATGTTTCCATTTTTCATAGAAAAAGTGACTTACTGGCTTAGCACACCCATCATGAAAGTGATACTGAACTTTTCCTCTTTATTCAAACTCTATTTGAATATTTAAAAGGATAAGAAGTAGCTTTTGGTTACTTTATTATTTATTTTGCCTTTGTTTTCTTTTTCACGACTGTTAACCATATATAAAAATGATAAACATACGACTGCATTTTCATTATTTATAATCATTTATTCAGAAAACCATCTTGCAGTGTGGGGCAGTTGTCTTCCAAATTTAATTTCTGTCCATATAACTGTGCATTTTGTCCTAGTGAAGGCATCTTTCCACCAAATGCCCATAGAGCCCTCGCAATTTAGCAGTTTCAATTGACAAAAGAATTTCTATCCCTCTTAAATTTTCTCCCAGTGCTCAAGACTTTGGAATGGACATATTCAGGAAACAAATGACTCTTCTGACATCGGATGTTGAATGGCTTTACTTTCTCACACATTCTTGGATCATGTAGTGCTTTTCCCGTGCGGGGCCTGTGACCTACAGATGGTTGTAGAGATTCCATAAGTGGAAAAAGTACAAAGATGTTCATTATTACATTATTGTACATTTCCCCTTCTCTTCTTGTGGGATGGCTTTACAATGGCTAAATTTAGTGGTCAGCATTTACCACAAATGACTGTTGGCATAGGAGCCCGGCATACAGAAATTTATTTCAGCAAAACGGACTTCGAAAACACCTTTCCCATAGAGACGCGAGAAACATACATTTTAGCTGAAAGTTGATGTGTGTATATCTCAAAAGAGAAAATGTCTCATTGGACAGCGTAAAAGACTTTTGAGGTAAATGTTACTAAGAACAGTTCTAGACTTGAGAATGAAAATGTAGTAGAGAATATTTTAAATCAAATACATGGGAAGTTATATATTAGAAATTTTGATTACTCAAGTAATCAAATATTTTCACCTCCTTTTTAAAAAATGTTTATTTTTGACGGAGAGCGCATGAGCAGGGGAGGGACAGAAAGAGAAGGAGACAGAGGATTCGAAGTGGGCTCTACGCTGAGAGCGGAGAGCCCAATGCGGACCTCAAACTCACAAACTGTGAGATCATGACCTAAGCCAAAGTTGGACACTCAACCAACTAATCTACCCAGGCATCCCAAATATCTTTCCCTTCTAAAATGACTTTTATATTCCTGGGTAAGCTCATTATAACATACTTGGAAACAAACTATTAATGCTGATCGACTGTGGAAAAAAAGCAAATAAAATTTTGTGTTAAAGAAAGCTCGTATCTTCAAAAAAGTCAGTCTTGAGATTCCTTTTTTTTTGTTTGTTTCGTTTTCTATTTTGAGAAATGATAAAATATCAGAGCATCAGTGTCAGACCTCCTGGTACGATATTTCCTCTCTGGTCAATACTCACAAGTACCATGCTAAGAATGTTCTAATGGTGTCCCTTTGGTTTTGAAACGCATCTTCACGGCTAATGGGTGTAATGGGAAGGAGTCATAATAAAGCTCACTCCGTGATGGGCAGAAAAGTCAGGAGGAGGAAAGATCATGGTTAAAAGCAAAGGTTTTGGAGTTAAATATACATGGCTTCAAATCGTAAGTTTTACTGTGTGATTTTGGGCAAGCGTAGACTTTAAGTCTTTCGGAGCCTTGGTTTCTTCACCTGCAGAACGCTGATATGATGTTGCTTCAAGCACTAAAGTGTACCACAGTAGAAAAAGCTCCGTAAATGGCAGCTTTTGATCAACACGAACAGGTCACCTTAGCGGAATTGTGTTCATTAGGCTAATTGGGATGAGTTATTTTGGAGTCTTTTGAGGCCAGGCTGCAGCAGAGACTGAGGGATGCGCATAAGCCTTTTGTGGGAGGTGGGGAGGAGACAGGAAGTGGGGATAAGAAGTTGCCCAAGGCAGTCCACTGTTTGGCAATAGGTGGAGTGTTTACAGCAGAGTCTTGGTCGAAGTAGAACTAGCCATTAAGTAAGAAGCTCTTGTTCTGTTCCAACGACCATGTGAGTGAAGAAATAAGAGGGCAAGTTGAAAGATGAGTACCTGGGAAGATGATCAACAAGACAGAATGTGGATAAATGGTTTGGAACTCAGGTGGTGGTGAAAGCCACCAACTAATACACACGTGGGGGAAGTACGTGGGGCGTCAACAGCCGTGAGCTCAGCTACTATAAGCTATAAACTAGACAAATGTGTGTTGTTAACACTGAGATGTTGACGAGTGGAGTGGACTCTTGCAGCATCAGGGCCAACGTCATGAACTTACGACCTGTGCAGTCACATGCTTAGAAAGACCCGTGCTTGGTTTGGGATTCTTAATATTTTTGAATAGTAGCCCACATATCTATTTTGCATCGAGCCCCAGAAATTCTACAGACCTTCTGCGTAGCATGCTTGTGTTAAATAAGAAGTTTCAACCATAGTGACACCACCTCCAACCCCCAAGGACATTTGGCAATATCTGGAGTCATTTTCGATTGCCGTAGCTGGGGGCATGCCGCGGGCATCTACTGGATAGGGTCCAGGGATGTTGCTAAACATCCTACAATCCATGCTGGGGCCCCTCACAGCAAACAATTATCTGGTCTTTTAATGTCATTGGGGCTGAGGTTATGAAATCTTCATTTGGTTTGTTGGCAGTTTTATTAAAGGCAGATTTATCTGTGTATCTCTGGACAATATTATCGCTACCTAATCTGGGAAGGTTCAAAGTTAACTGGTAAACTTTAGATAATTAAGCTCCATACAGCACCAAGTTGAACATTTTGCACAACATTCCGGCTCATGGATGGATGTATTTTTGTAACTGAGTCAAAGTGTCATAAAGTTGAACTGACCCGTTGCCAGAAAAGACTCATTTGACTTGGCACCCATAATTAGCCCACCAGCAGCACCTGTGTAACTCTTATGATCCTTATTTTTTAAATCCGGCAATGAAAAGATGGATTCTGGCTGAGTGGTCAGAAGTTTCTTTTCTAAGTGCCAAATCAAGCTTCTCACTGTGGTTCACTTCTGGGTCAGTTTCCTATTAGCTCAGAGAAAACACCACACTCTTACCTTCATCAGCTAAAACAATGCTCTGTGCAAAGTGGTATTTTCTTAAACATTTTTGGAATAAAAGCTGTAGCATGTAAAGAGGGCTTTGTCAACTGCTTGCTGTTTTGTTTTTGCTAATTTGTTCTTGTGGATTACAGAGATATTGAGCCAAATAGCCTCGCATGCTAGAGATTATTTTACATGAACCCAAATTGTGGGTTTCTTTCCAAATAGGCAGCATTGCTTCAACCATAGGGAAAGTATTTTATGACCACAGATCTGACACATACATCTAGGGATCAGGTCAGATATATGGATGTGTCTGGCTAGGGGTGTAAACGGGAAACAGGTGATGGGAAGTGGATAGACACATTAACAAGACTGGAAAAAAACATGACATGAATGTCCTAGTTACTGCGGGACAATCACAGTCGATTTATGCAAGACAGCCAGCAGGACTGTTTTTAAATTTTAATTTTAGATCATGGTGTTTTCCTTTACATGTCTCCCCCAGACGTTTCTTCCCATTTGGCATGAAAGTTCTTTATCACTCTTCTGGAAGGATTTAAGGATTAATTACAACTAAATTACTTTATATCTGAGGGCAATTTAAATGTAGTCATGGGTTCTGGTTTCTCTGCTTTCAAATTGTTTACATGTTAATTGAATGGACTTTGTAATCCCTCTTGAATTTTAAAAAGTGATTTCCATGGTCTTGTTATATCGACCATATTTTCTACACATCCTGGGACTCAAGGACACAGGAAAAGTTTGTAAAATCTGGCATGTCTCAGGCTCTTCAATATCGGAAACATTTAATACGAAGAAATGTTCTAAACATCATATATTCACCCATTTCTGATAAAACCTTAGGGCTAATCTTTCCATACAGTTTACAAACCGTACAGACTAAAAAGTATGAAATCACTCCTGTTCAATGAAATTATTTTAATGCATTATCTAATTGTATTTTTTTTTTTTTCTATGTGGACAAGTCAAATTTGTTTTCCGGGAAAACGTTATATCAATTATTTTTGATCCTGAAAGAGACAATAACTTACATTACGGCTTTTTTTTTTTTTTTTTTTTGAGTTAATTATAATTCAATCATTCTTGTTTGGAGAGATTATTTCTCTTTTTTGTAAGAACAGTTTCTCAACAACTTAAAAAAAAAGTAACTTCACAAGTGTATTAGTCAGAGTTCTCCAGAGAAAAAGAACCAATAAGATATATATAGAGAGAGATATACAACAGGAAATTTATTATGGGAATTGGCTCATATGATTTGGAGGCCGGGAAGTCCCAACATCTGACCTGCCATTTGCAAATTGGTGTAATTCAGTCTGAGTTTGAAAGCCTGGGAACCAGGGCAACTAAAGGCGTAAGTGTGAGTCCAAAGGCTGGAGAATTAGGGCTGGGGGAAGGAGAGGATGATAGTATAATTTCCAGTCCAAGGCCAAAGCTGAAGGCCCAAAAACTGAGAGCCCGTCTGTCTGAGGGTAGAAGATGGATGCCCTAGCTCACACAGAGGGTAAATTCATCTTTTGTCAACCTTTATGTTCTACTCACGTCCTCATGTGATTGGATCACGCCCACCCACGTTGATGAAGGCATCTTCTTTATTCAGCCTACCTATTTAAATGTTAATCTCTTCTAGTGACAACATAACAGTCACACCCAGAAATAATATTTTGTCAACCATCCAGACATCCCTTAACTCATCTAAGTTGAAACATAAAATTCACCATCACAAGATGTTAAACTGGATATATAATTTATATGAATCATTCTACATAGAAGAAGGAATAAGAACAAAATGAAACATATTTCGATGACCTCCTCTGCCCCAAACCGTATGTCAAATTCTTAATCCACAGTTCCTCAGAATATGCCTATATTTGGTGATAGGAAATTTAAGGAGGAAACTGAACTAAAATGAGGTCTTTAGGATGGGGCCTAATCTGCTATGACGGATATTCTTACAAGAAGAGATTGGGACACATATATACACAGTTGAAAGACCATGTAAAGACACATGGAGATGTGACACATGCAGATGGCCATCTGCAAGCCAAGGAGAAAGGACCGGAACAGATCCTTCCCTCACAACCTCAGAAAAAACAACCTTGCTGATACCTGTATCATGGACTTCTAGCTTCCAGAACTGTTTGATAAGTTTTTGTTGAATTGAACCATCCAGTCTGTGGTATTTTCTTATGGCAGTCCTAGCTAACTAAAACAACATATAACTAGTGTTTGGCATGGCCCATGGCTCTTTATTTATTTTTGACTTTTCTAGCATCCATTGTAGTACCTTGCAAACAGCAGAAGTTCTGTTTCTTCCAATGGAAATGACTACATTACCTTTTGAACTATGAAACACCAGATATTCATCGAAAGTTCGTATGCCCTCTTCCATAGCTGCCTAATCAGGGTCTACATATCCCAGTCTCCTTGCATTGAAGTGGGACATTTGATTATTTGCCCTTATCAGAGTTAGGGTACCTCTTCCTGACCAAAGATGGAAAATGTACATGTGCCCTCTTCATTCCCTCTTCCCTTCTGTCTGCTGGATATCAAAGCCCAAGGCAACAGTATGCTGAAGATTACGGAGCTCTTACCCATCTGAATCCCTAAGTGAGTGCATGGGGCACTAGCATTTGGCTTACTCAGTGCAACCTTCTTAATAACACATTTTCTAGGGACTGACACTTGATTGAGAAATAACCACTCCTGTGTTAAGCCACCGAAATTATGTAGCTCATTTGTAGAGCAGCTAGTCGGATTCTACATTGTATGGTGGGTATACTATAATACCCACCGGTGGGTGCTGCTATAACAAAAACCTAAATTTATGGCACGGACTTATATCCAGGCAACAATTAAAGAGAAAACTCACGCCATCGAAAGAATCACATCGTGCAGTGAGACGACATTGGATAAGATTTTGCCAGTAATACGTTGAAATACGAACTCCTTATTTATTAAGCCTACAGGAGGAAAAAAGTTGGCAAAAGTCAGATATGAGTAATTTACGTTGGGTATCGTTTGCTGAGTTTAGGATGTTATTACAAAGAAATAGGTGAATTCAGGTAATAATTGTTTTTGTTGAGAGCATACGTAAAGGATAATAAAAGTTATGCAGGAATTTGGGGCCTCTCAGGATTAGAAAAGCCTCTATTACCCAAACAGGAAGAGAGAAGACCTAAAAAGCTTTTAGTTTCAAGGACCAAGTAAGACTCACCATTGTGTCAAAGATCATATTAATGGTAGATCTTCTTCTCCAGCCTATTGGCACAGTAGCAATGTAGCCACCACAGACTGGAAAGGGAGAGTGCTTGGACATAAGAAACCAAGGCACCAATCAGGCTTGAGGATAAAATCCAGCAAAAACGTTGGGCATTATTACTGAAACATGGACATAAAGAATTCAGGGTAGGATTGCCAGGTTTAACAAATGGGTGAAATTTGAATTTCAGATAAACAACAAACAACATTTTAGTATACGTATATCTCAAGTATTGTATGTCATAATTGTGGAAAATAATATAGGGGACATACTTGTACTAAAATATTACTTCTAGTTATATGAAATTCACATTTAGTGGGGCATCCCAATATGTCCTCTGGTGACCTTAATTTAGATACTTTCAGTCTTTTGAAGGGAACTATATTACTAAGAACCCATGAGCTCAAATGAAAAGCATCTTTGAGTTTTGGAGCCTTTAAACATCACTTGGGCCCCAGCAACTGCATGAGAAGGAAGTGAGCTAGGAAATCTGAGGAGCTCATTAGGAAGCATACTTCCAAATGCCTACTTCAGATGCGGCCATGGAAAATAATCTTAAGGCAGAAGCTCCCAGAAGTCAAAGCCCAGGGCTGCCAGTGAACAATAGAGAAAGGTGTTCCTTGGGGTCTACTCAAGGAAATGCTTCTGGTGTTAGGGCATGAATGCTTATATTAATTAATTTATCTAAATCAATAAATTCATTTATTTAAATAAATAAATGCTTATATTGATGAATATATTTAATTTATTAAATAAATTAATGAATTTAAACCATTAAAATGGTTTCCCGTTTTTTCCCTGCGTATGTTACTGTTGAGCCCCTTGTTTTTCTTTGTCCTGGAGGAAAATGAGTGTTGGGCCATCCCAGTTTCCTCATTTTATATTGACTGTGGGGCCGTGAATGGAGGTGGGATGAGAACTTGTACTTAAGGATTTCCTGACTCATGAGGAGCCCTATCTGCACTGGAGAGTAGAAATACTAGATGTGAAGCCAAATGCCCTAACTGGAAGGTGGTTCTCTCATGGAGAGGTGTAGGTCTTTTCTAGGTGGGAAGTTGCAGGCTAGAAGGGCTGAAAAGCTTTTTTTTCCCCCTTTAGCGTAGGCAAAAAACTGTCAAGTTCCGAAGTGGCAAAAACTTGATGCTCTGTAGGCCAACAGGTAAAATAAGGACATACTGTAGCTATGTATTGAACAACTGTTTTTCAAATGTAAAACACATTCTTAGCTTGTAGACCACACAAAAGTAGGCAGCCAGCTGGAATGGGTCCAAGACTGTAGTTTCTGATCCCCCGAAATCATGGGGGTTAGTAGGAGGCAACTTCCTACCTAAGGATTTTGTTTTCTTGAAGGTTCCCTTACAGTTTGGTGGGGTTTACATGACTGATTCTTACCAGTGGAATGTGAGCAGAAATAAGTAAGGGCCGTTTCTGGTGCAAAGGTCCACATTTTCTTCTGTACTCCATTACCTGGTTTTCACCCATAGGACAACCTGGGAAACCAGCCATTAGAAATGCAGAACCAAAATCAGCTGGTGGTCTAATAAAACGATAGACCAAATATGTCCAATCCCAGGAACACATACATGGGTATGTTATGTGAAAAGTAATACATTTCTGTTACATGAAGCCATTGGAAGGTCATGTTTTATTTATTTTAAGTTATACTTTTTTTAATGTATAACATATTCAAATGATCATATTGTACGGTCCTAGAGAACACGGATAGATACATCTTCTATGATCCACACAAATATCTGTTGATATAATACAACATATTATCATATATAATACAATCATCTTATCATATCTGAGGCTCAGACTGATATAAATCATGTATTTCAAGACAAATAATAAATATTATGTACCTAAAATGGTAGGAAAATCGAAACAACATCCCAGCTGGTAACTACCTTCTGACCTCCTACACCTGTCTGGGGCCTTTAGTTTCTGAGGCTTTCTGGAGCCTGGCCTGCGGAGGGATTTCACACTGCCAGCTTACGGGTTGCTTTCTGTGGTCTGCTAATTTAGTTAGCTTTTGTCCCCAAGTTTTCTAACTTCTCACATGCTGTTGCTGTT
This sequence comes from Lynx rufus, assembly GCF_022079265.1. Classification (NCBI taxonomy): domain Eukaryota; kingdom Metazoa; phylum Chordata; class Mammalia; order Carnivora; family Felidae; genus Lynx; species Lynx rufus. The sequence goes on from NW_025814867.1 coordinate 141,438,943, forward strand.
TAATACCTCTCCCATTCTTTTAATTTCTGTGCGTGTATGACTTTCGTTGGGGGGGTGGGGGGGTGGGGAAGAAATCCTTTGTTGACGTATATAAGAAGTCTTAGGAGAACGTGGAACCAGGCATCTATCAAATGCACCATGTCTATTTGTAAATTTAAGGTATACTTTAATAGTAAGATGAACACAGTTTGGCAATGCTAGAAACTGGGTTTTGAATAGCAAAGTAGTTTCTTCAGAGGGAAATGTCTGCTTTTTATCAAAACAACAACAGTCCTCTTAGGAATTAACAGGATCTGACCACCAAGCATCAGTGCCTAAATTACTCATGTCATAAAATAGCACAGGGCATGGTCAATAGAATCCACCCAGATTTGTTATAAATAACCAGGATGTTACATGGGGAATTTAATCTCACTCTCCTGGAATCCAAATCTTGTACCAATTTACTCTAGGCTAGGAACGGACTTTTGTTTTCCTCCTAAGAAGAAAAATATGAAAATATAATTATACAGTTACTTGGTGGGGTCAGTGAACTTTTTCTTAAAAGGGCCACATAATAAATGTTATTGGCTTTGTGGGCCATATGGTCTCTGTCACACTACTCAACTTTGTCACTCAAAAGCAGCCATAGGCAAACAAACTGGGCACTTCTGACGTGCGTCGCTATAGCCTAATGGCTGGGTAAGACCTTGGAGCCATTTTAAATGAAGCATTTCAGTGGCCCAGATAACAAAGTATTATTATCTAGCACATCACTGAAAATCACCAATCAAAGACCAGTGTCTGAAAAATAATTGGAATTTCTTTTTTACCCAAGAGATTACCCTACAGCTGCTAAAACACAAGTACTTATATAAACCATCTGTAATACAATGAGGCTCACAGACATGGCTAGCCAAAGTCAAACTGAGAGAAAATAGTTTGTATTGGGACTTCCTTTGTTGTTGTTTCATCTTTTAGAGTTCAGGTCACTCCATGAGACAGTGTAGGGTGGTGATCTGCAAATCTTTAGCATGTATAAGAATCACCTGGAGGGCTTTTTAAACTATAAATTACTGGATCCCACTATAAGAGATTCTGTTTTGGTAGATCTGGCATGGTGCCTGGAAATTTGAATTTCCAAGTTTCCAAGTGCTACTATTTCAATATAACCACCCAGGGAAATCTTCACTCAACACCTACTTAAGTAAATTCTCTGGGATTGGGATCTGGGCATATGAATTCTTTTTTTAAATTTTTTTTTTTCAACGTTTTTTATTTATTTTGGGACAGAGAGAGACAGAGCATGAACAGGGGAGGGGCAGAGAGAGAGGGAGACACAGAATCGGAAACAGGCTCCAAGCCATCAGCCCAGAGCCTGACGCGGGGCTCGAACTCACGGACCGCGAGATCGTGACCTGGCTGAAGTCGGACGCTTAACCGACTGCGCCACCCAGGCACCCCATGGGCATATGAATTCTTAAATATTCTACATTATGAGATTTCAGTATTCAACTGGATTTGAAATAAGTGGCTAGAATATATATATATATATAAACTCAATCTCCAACTTTCCTTTCTTGTATTTCACGAATAAGGAAAGTTGATGAAGAAGTCTGTTTTCCAAGTTCCTTCCAGACAGACGATGATGATAGCAATGATAATAATGATGATGAGTCAACAAACACATAACCTGCATCTTTCTGCATTTCTATTTACTAGCACTCTGTCAGCCTGGATGTGTTGTTGACTAAAAAATTAAGTTCACTTTATAATATGTCCCATATTAGATTTTAGAATACTGATGCTTTCATTAGATTTTTGGAGTTAATACATATCTTTTCCTTTGTTACTGTCCTAACTGGAAAGACCACCTGTGATTTCAAAACACAGTCACATTTAAAAAGCACGTGTATTATAATACCTGTGGATTTATGAGAAGTGAAAGAAAATTGCGTAAGACTAGGCAGTGCAACTGCGTAATTTTTCTTAGAAAACAGCTATAAATCCTATTTTTCAATGTCACTTTGTAAATTGCATTTAAACATAAACTTGTGTTTTATGAGCACATTCCATTTGTTTTTCTCTTCTTCTTAACCATTCTCTTGAATAAGTTAGGCTTTTAAATCTGTTTTCTTTGAAGTTCAGAGTTCATTCTTCAAAAGTTGAAGTCTTTCTTTCCTCTGTGCCCCCCACTCCACTTTTCTTCTTTTTTTTCCTGCTTACCTCTCTTGGGATCCAAGGTTGAGTGGAAAACTACTGGACTTACTTTGTAGGAGGTCTCTGCACGCTCCAACACCCCTTATCTATATGACTCTACATTGGCCTTCCACTTGTGAGCAGAGCTTTAGAAAAGCAGGAGAATCTTTTGGACTTCCCTTCTAGAAGGTTTTGATCCTTTTTGACAACTCTGACCCTTTAACATATAGTTCATTAATAGGACAGGACACTAAGAAAATCGTGCATGCAAATTATTTATTTATTACTTTCAATGATCATAATCTAGTGTTCTTTAAACATCTCTCGAGGGGAAACAGGGAAACCACTCTTACTCTGTTACTTTTCTAATTGAAATCATGGAATTTCGTAGGTGGAAGTTTGGGAGAGTTTTTCAGCATTACAGTAAATTGAGCTGTACATATTGATAACTTTTGGATAAACGTAATTCTCAAAAGTATTTCTTTCTTTCTTTCTTTCTTTCTTTCTTTCTTTCTTTCTTTCTTTCTTTTTAAGATTTTATTTTAATTCCAGTTAACATACAGTGCTATATTAATTGTACAATATAGTGACTCAACACTTCCATACATCACCCAGTGTTCATCATGACAAGTGCCCTCCTTAATCCCAATCACCTGTTTCACCGCACCCCCCTACCCTTCTTCCCTCTGGTCACCATCAGTTTGTTCTCTATAGTCAAAAGCATACTTTTAACTTTAATCTCTTGTTCTGACCTCCCCCAAACCACTTGGTCTGCTGATAATAGAGCTCTCAACAAATGGAAATATGAAATAAAGAAAAGAAGAAAAACTATAATGTCTTGGCAGAAAATGCAAGGCAATCTAGTCCTTTGTTATATAAACACATTTGATAATGGGTATGTTCTGTCATGGGAGAAAATCTAATTAGGAGAGAAAACCCAGTCTCACAATTATTTTATGTGTCACTTCTGCTGTCTTGATCAAATGCCCCTTGTTTAATGATTGCTTAGTTATTATGAGTTTGACTGACCTTTCCCACACACTTTGAAAATCTACACAAATTCCTTTTCTCCCTTGCAGTGTCTTCACTTACCATTTATTTTTCTCTTCCGGTATATTTTCTGTTTTCTTTGCCTGTTCTCACTCCCTTTTTGCCACTGGTTTTCCTTGCTGGTGAGATTACTTACTTCGCCATTACTTAAGCTATGTATTTTTCTACACAGCCTACATGGTCCCAAAGATAGGTCCTAAGTCACTAGGTTCACTAAAGATGTCCCTTCTCGGCATCTGGTCCCTTTGATTTGTGAATCATTGCAGGAGATAAATATCTACTGACGCTGATACCCAGAAAGATTGCATTTATTTATTTATTTATTTATTTATTTATTTATTTACATTTATTTAATTTTGAGACAGAGAGAGAGAGCATGAACAGGGGAGGGGCAGAGAAAGAGGGAGACACAAAATCTGAAACAGGCTCCAGGCTCCGAGCTGTCAGCACAGAGCCCGATGCGGGGCTTGAACTCATGGACCACGAGATCATGACCTGAGCTGAAGTCGGACGCTTACCCGACTGAGCCACCCGGGCGCCCCAGATGAAAAATTTTTGAAGCGTATCTCTAGAATTAAGTTATGGACATGAAATAACATAGCAGTTAAGAGTTTAGGCTTTGGAGAGAGACTACCTGAATTTGAATCTCAACTTCTGTACTGAGCCGCTAAGGGATACTCTCAAGTTATTCAACCTCTCAACGCTTTGGTTTCCCATCAAAGAAATGGAGGACATAAGTTTACCTACATTTTAGTTTCTTTTGTGTGTGTGAAAATTAAATTAATAATACATTAAAAAAAATTACCAAACTAGCATCTGGTATGCAGCAAAATATAAATTCTAAGTACTATTCAGAAAAAATTAATGTTTATTTATTCTTGAGAGAGAGAGAGAGAGAGAGAGACAGAGCATGAGTGGGGGAGGGGCAGAGAGAGAGGGAGACACACAGTCTGAAGTGGGATCCAGGTTCCGAGCTGTCAGCACAGAGCCTGACATGGGGCTTGAACTCACAAGCCGTGAGATCATGACCTGAGCCGAAGTCAGATGCTTAACTGACTGAGCCACCCAGGTGTCCTTCTAGGTACTATCTTAAAGGAAATGTTATAGAATATGGATGACAAAGAATGCTGTGAAATTATATACAGTAAAAATTATGTACAGAAAATTACGTACAGAAATCATACACAGTAAAATAGTTAAAAGGGGGAAATATCCCCATTTGAGCAAAGTCTTACAATGTTTCCCCCCGTTGCCACAATATGATGAACAAGACAGACCAACTCTCTGTGTTCAGTAATGCACTACTGATGGATCAAAAGAAAAACAAATGAACCCTCATCTTTCTTGTAAATTATCTGGCATGAACGATCTGCAGAAGGGAAGTGATGGGAACGGGCATAATTTAAACTCAGGATAAATGAAGAGCGGATAAGCACACATCGAGGAGGTTTTGAACTGTTCTATGTGATGTGGTCAAGATTTTAATGAAGGTGTGGAGATTAAGACGACTCTAGAAAACTGGAGAAAAGCAAATATTTTCCAGAATTCCAAAAAGGAAGCAAATGAATTCCACACGTAGCAATGGCCATAGTGGTGGTGATAGTAATAATAAAGGATAGCAGGAGAGGTAATAATAGGTAGGTGAAAACAATGGTGTACTTGATAGGCTAACCATAACATATAAAATGCTCCGAATGGGGCGCCTGGGTGGCTTAGTCGGTTAAGCGTCCGACTTCAGCTCAGGTCACGATCTCGTGGTCCATGAGTTCGAGCCCCGCGTCGGGCTCTGGGCTGACAGCTCAGAGCCTGGAGCCTGCTTCCGATTCTGTGTCTCCCTTTCTCTCTGCCCCTCCCCCGTTCATGCTCTGTCTCTCTGTCTCAAAAATAAATAAACGTTAAAAAAATTAAAAAAAAATAAAATGCTCCGATTAATTTTAACTTCAAAAAAATGTATAAAGGATGGAAAAGTTGTGCAAAGTATACATTGCTATTATTCATATATTACATACAAGAAAAAGAAGAAAAAGAAGGGAAGGTCATGGAATCATACTTGATGGAGCAGAAATAGAATCCAAGCAGCCGGACTCGGGTGTCCTTGTTTTAACACTGTTAAGTATGGAACCAAATAGAGTTTTAAAGGGTATCTAATTTACATTTGTAAATTATGTGTATTATAATTAAATTATATGTATTTTAATGAAATGTGTATATATGTGTATATATATATTTAATTCTATATATTTAATTCTATATATACATATATATATATATATACATGATTACATTATGCTGCTAGCGATATCTAAAGTAAATAATATGTTGGCTTTATTTTAAACATAATTTTGAGAGAAAAAAATCATAGTAACTTTTCCACCTGCTCAAAGTTTTTTGCTAAGAAAAACTAATTATCTGATATTTGGTCAAAGTGATGTGATTTGTACTACCAAACATTTGCCTGCTGTCTTTGTTGCATTTTGTCTTGTTTTATTTTCCAGCCAGCTGATATATGACATCCTGGCATCTTTCTGACAAACACCGATGACATGCAAAACGGTGACAAACTGGGATCTTTCGGCACAGTGCAAAGTACGTGCTTTGGCCTATTTGTTGATAGTGTAAAGACTAGCAATTGTATTAGAAGGGATACGCCCTTTTCTTATGAAAATGATCATGACGATACAAAGCATTTAGGAAATATAATATAAAATCATCGTTTGAAAGTGTGTGGCCCATTTGTTCTCAAATGTATTCTCTTTCTCACTCTGTGTTGATTAGGGATTTTATTGACCAGGATCCCTTGCCTTTGACTGCCACATAAAAATTAGGAGGCCTGGTTTCTGAATATAAGAGACTGGATATTAGATTCTAAGTTGACAACCTTCTAATTTCTGGATCCTGTCATCCTGGGTCCTCTCACAGCCGTCCATGTCGGTAGAGGTTGCCTGTAGGTCACAGTTGGCGGCCCTCCCCTCCCCTTCTTGCCAATTTCTACACTGAGGTCTGGACCAGACATTTTATTTTCTAAGAAATTCTGGTTATTCTTCTCGGACCGCCTTCATTTCTGTCCTCAGTTTCAGCCTCTCGTGGAGGTTTAACCGCATCTTTTCTCTGTGCATTGTTCTCATACTTGGTTCATGCCCCAGTGAGGCACTGGCCAGGGTTAAGACAACCCAAGGAAGGGATTGCATCACTCCTTTATGTAACACCAGCCTACTGCAGGATGACAAAAGTAAGAATATGAATGAATGCTTTTTTTTTTTTTTTTTTTTTAACATCCTAGGTGACTCCCTTACCCTTGGTTTGAAATATGTTATAAAGAGACTGGTGTGAAAATTATGAGCAGTCCCAGCGACCGAATGCCCGTGATGAATCTTCTGTTTATCCTTCAAGGATCAGCGTGGGCCACCATCTCAGATCACTCTCCTGAGCTTCATGTCTCTGGAGAGCACCATGTTTCTTCCCATCATCGGAGCACCGCACTTCTGAAAACTATTCGAGGGATTCCATTGCTCTTAGGCTAAGATACAAACTGATTTATATTACTTTGCAAGCGCTCCATCATCTGGCCCGTCCCTATCAAGTTAGTCTCATCACGTGCCACATAACATTCTTTCTGACGACCATGTTGTCATAGTACCAATCTCCTATAACATGTATACTACGATACTACTCATTCCACTGGTGCCTCTAAGTTTTTACACATTCTGTTTTCTCTGCTATGAATTACTTCTCATCCTTCTCTCAATCCTTTTGCATCTTTCTCTGACTAAATTTTAATAATCATTAGGCCTCAGCTTATACAACTTCCTCTTGGGAGGTTTCCCTGAGGCCTAATGGCTGACTTACATATCTACTGTTGTCACAGCACAAAAGATTTATTTTTCTTAAATTTTTTAAAACGTTTATTTATTTCTGACAGAGAGAGAGAGAGAAAAAGAGCATGAGCAGGGGAGGGGCAGATAGAGAGGGAGACACAGAATCCGAAGCAGGCTCCAGGCCCCGAGCCATTAGCACAGAGCCCCACGCGTGGCTCAAACTCACAGATGGCGAGATCATGACCTGAGCTGAAGTCAGACACTCAACCGACTGAGCCACCCAGGCGCGCCTAAATGATTTATTTTTTTTAACAGTATTATTTACTAGCCTTTGTACTTCTAAAGATGATAAGCTCTTTGTAGCCAGGGATGTTCTCTTTATCTCTTTATTTCTACAACTTGGTATAATACTAGGCTAGCAGAATATAGCAGGTGCTCAAATTCCAAAGTATGCACCCCTTTGTAAAGCCCTACCAGACCGTTCTAGGTGCTACTATTCCGAATCCATTGTAATTCAAATCTCCTATTTGCATTGCATATTTTATTGTTGGTCTAAACTCTGTGCAGTATTTCACCTTTCATATGACATTGTTGGTCAAGCATTTGGTTCACGTGCTTAAATCCACTTAATAGTTTTACAAGAAAGTAGTGTGTGTCTCACCTTTGTCATGTATTATTACACAGTTCTGGTATAGCTCTTCATAGTACAGCATTCACGATTTTCATTCACAAAGGGAAAAAATGATTCCTTAAAGGAAAGTAAATTTCTGCCTTGGTAATAGAGTTGAAATCTCCTTGATGCGAAGTCTATTTAGACTCATTCCAGCAGAGCTTAAAAAACATATATCAAAAAGGACAAAGATAATATGCAAGTAACTTAACTGTCTACCTACAGTCCACACTCTTTAAAGAAACACAAAAGATTCCAGACACTCAGCAATCTGAATTCATAATAACTCAACATCTAATCAAAAAGAATGAAACGTTCTAAGAAGCAAGGGGATATTACCCAGACTGAGGAGATAAATCAATCAATATAACCAGATGCAGAGGTATCTGTAACAACAACCATACTCTCTGGTTTCTGTAGTCGATCCTTCGACATCTTGGGGCCCCTGTCACTGCCAGCCAATTCCTGGAGATAGTAAAAGATGCTTCTACAAGCCTGTCTGGTGAACAACAGCCAAACAATCCACAGCCCATACCTCAACTACCTCCTTTATCGGGCTTTCCCACTCAGGCCACTATTCCCCTGTCTTAATCGCCTAAGGTTCAGGTTCCAGACAACCGGGGGACAACTCCTATGTCCCAGAGCCTGCTGAAATTACTCAATTTCAAATTTCAAACCTGCTTACTTTACTTGCCCCACTTCTTTCTATGGGAGCCACAATAAAAACTTGAACCCATATTTCCCCTTGCTCCCTCTGCCTCCTGAGGGACCTGATGTGGCCCCTCACAAAGGGGGTGCCCCCCTCCCCTTGGGATTGTGAATATAACACTCTTTCCCATGGCAATTGTCTTCTGGTCTGTTGGCTTTGCCATACCTGCATTTTAGAACTATGTTAGAGATGATGAAATTAGCAGTCAAGCATGTCAAAATATCTCTTATAACCATATTCAAATACTCCAAGTTCTGAAGGAGAACAAAAACATAATGAGAAGAAAGCAAATATTTAAAAATGGAAATAGTAAAAAAAAATGTCCAAATGAAATACAGAGAGAAAAGTCTAATAAAAACAAATAAAGCCTCAGTCACTTCTAGGACAGTATTAAGTGGTTTAACATCTGTGTAATGGAAGTCTCTAAAAGAGGAGGGAGCCAGAAAAATTTTTAAAGAAATAATGTCCAAAACTTTTCTAAATTTGAGGAAAACTATCAACTCACATTTCCGAGAATCTCAACAAACACCAAGCAGGAGAACATGCATACAGATAGAAAAAAAAAAATGCCAATATGAAAGCCTGAAGACATTTTCTGTGTGCATATATGCATATATGTATCTTGCACATGGAAGAAAAAAGAAATGAGAGGAAAGAAAGAAAGGAGAAAAAGAAAAAAAGTAGAAAGAAAAGAAAGAAGGAGGGAAAGAAAGAAAGAAGCAAAGGAAAGCAGGAAGGAAGGAAGGAAGGGAAAACCATCCAACTTTTTAATCAAATTTTAAAAACAATGATAGAGTAAATCTTAAAAGTATCCTTAGATAAGAGACACATCACCTCCAAATGAAAAGACATGAAAATAATTACATGCTTTTCAATATATACCACTGGAGTCTATAACATCTTTAATACCTAGAAATGCCACACTCTGGGGTCCTAGAGGCTAGGACTTCCACATAGGGATACCTGGGGGACACAATTCTACCCATAGGACCATAGGTTCAAGAGTTGGGTAAGGAGAAACTAAGCTGTGCAAATTCATATAATGCCTGGAGGTGATTAACTCATGTTCACATAGAATCAACTGCTACAAAGGGAGATAAAATGGTGAAAATGGCTATAGGGAAAGACTACAGGGTCTGCAACATAGTGAATTAGTTTGACAAAGTTATAGAGCAGAAAAACTTTGCATTGAGACATCTTTCCCTACTGTAATAGAAAATGATTTTTTAAAATTCTACTGCATAGTTTGAATTAGAAATTATCTGGTTAAAAATGGGTTATAGTCTTATCTCTCCAGGGCTTGGTTACAAGGTATCAGAATGATTGCTATTATTATTATTACTATTATTATTATTATTACTATTCTATGATACCAAATGAGGATAATGATTTTTTTATCCACGTCTTTTAGCTGTTAAGTCAGGGTATGATTAAGTATAATTCCATGAATAACTTTATCATTATGAACTGAAATCTGCCTCACTATGCGTAGCATTGCATTGGTTATATCAGATACTGTTTCAAAGTTCTTTTCTCAACAACAATAAAATACTGCCTTGGTATTCCCTTTGAGAATAGACCTAATTCTTTTGACCTGCAAATATGACAAATGGCAAAGTAGTAGAAAAATCACACCCATGCAGATACGTTGCTCTTACCTCTAAAGAAACAAATCCTGGATGCAATATTCAAAATGAAGTCGCGTTTTAAAATACTTTGGTTCTGGGGCGCCTGGGTGGCGCAGTCGGTTAAGCGTCCGACTTCAGCCAGGTCACGATCTCGCAGTCCGGGAGTTCGAGCCCCGCGTTGGGCTCTGGGCTGATGGCTCAGAGCCTGGAGCCTGTTTCCGATTCTGTGTCTCCCTCTCTCTCTGCCCCTCCCCCGTTCATGCTCTGTCTCTCTCTGTCCCAAAAATAAATAAACGTTAAAAAAAAAAAATTAAAATACTTTGGGTCAAGAATTAAGTGCTAAACTATTATTGTTTGAGGTACTGTTGAGGAAGTCGGGAATCTGGACTTTGACTCAAGATTCCACCATGTTTTCTAGGTCTTTGACTTCATTGTGTTTTCTCACAGCTGACCATCTTTCTGCATAAAACAAGCCAGTCAATGTCTCCGGAGCCTTAACTATCTGAACTTAAACCACACAAGAAGAGATGGCCTCTATTTGCTACAGTTCCTAAATACTCTAGCTTAGAACTGACATCCACTCCTGATCTATTAACTGTGTCCAGGTATGGAATCTTGGGCAAGACTGTCCATCTTGGGTCAGAAAATGATCACTAGACAAATCCATTTAGAGTCCAGGGGTAAGGAACTAACAGAACATATCAGAGCCTACATGAACCATATGTATGGGTGCAAAGAGATAGTTGGGGCATGAAGAAAGAGGAGAGATTTCTAGAAAGAAATAAGTGCTGAGTAGATATCCCCCTAAATGGGTATCCTACAATTTTATCTGTCTAAATCTTACTTAAATCATATATTCATTATTTTGTCTGTCATTTTTGTTTTTCAACGTGTTTAACTGGTTAGTATTATGAAAATATAAACTTTTTTTCCCCAGAATTGGTGTTACTTTTTTTTTTGTAGTATAGTTGATAACCAGTGCTACATTAATTTCATGTGTACAACATAGTGTTTCATTCTTGACTTATTTATTCAGTAAATCTTTAAAAAAATTTTTTTTTAATGTTTATTTATTTTTGAGACAGGGAGAGACACAGCACGAACAGGGGAGGGTCAGAGAGAGGGAGACACAGAATCTGAAACAGGCTCCAGGCTCTGAGCTGTCAGCACAGAGCCCGACGCGGGGCTCGAACTCACGGACCACGAGATCATGACCTGAGCCGAAGTCGGCCACTTAACCGACTGAGCCACCCAGGCGCCCCTTCAGTAAATCTTTCTGAGTATCTCCGTGCCTGACGCTACTGTAGGGTTTGAAGTAAGAGTGGATAAAACAAAGGGCATGATACCATGATGCTTACTTTCTGGTGTGGGGTTAAAAGATGGGCAGTAAACAAAGCCATGAATAAATACCTTGTTACATGGTGTAAGAATCATAGAGAGAAGTTAAACAAGGAAGGGGAAAGAGAGAGAACCAAAGTGGCAGAGTGGATGCTGTTTTTATATTGGTGATTAGCAAACTTCTCTAATAAGGCGATATTTGAAGAAAGGCCAGAAGGAAGTAAGGGAGTGACCATGAGGGTCTGAAGGGAGAACATTCTTTTTTCTCCAAATTTTTATTTAAGTTCTAGTTAGTTAACATACAGTTTAACATGGGTTTCAGGAGTAGAACCCAGTGATTCATCAGTTATGTACAACACCCAGTGCTCATCACAACAAGTACCCATCACCCATCTAGCCCATCTCCCACCCACCTCCCTCCATCAACCCTCAGTTTGTTCTCTATCATTAAGAGTCTCTTATGGTTTGCTTCCCTATCTCTCCCACTCACTTTTTTCCCCGGCTTCCAATATGTTGATCTGTTTTGTTTCCTAAATTCCACTTATGAGTGAAATCATATGGTATTTGTTATTCTCTGGCTGACTTATTTCACTTACCATAATATACTCTAGCTCCATTCATATTTTTGCACACGGCAAGATTTCATTTGTTGTGATGGTTGAGTAATATTCCATTATACATCTTCTTTATCCATTCATCAGTCGATAGACACTTGGTCTATTTCCATAGTTCGGCTGTTGTTAATAATGCCGCTATAAACATTGAGGCGCATGCACCCCTTCAAATCTGTATTTTTGTATCCCTTGGATGAGTAGTAGTGCATTTGCTGGGTCATAGAGTAGTAGTTCTATTTTTGACTTTTTGAGGAAGCCCCATACTGTTCTCCGGGGTGGCTGTACCAATTTTCATTTCCACCAACAGTCCAAAAGTGTTCCCCTTTCTCCACATCCTTGCCAACATCTATTGCTTCCTGTGTTGTTAATTTTAGCCATCTGACAGCTGTGAGGTGGTATCTCACTGGGGTTTTGATTTGTGTTTCCCTGATGAGTGTTGTTGAGCATCTTTTCATGTGTCTGTCAGCCATCTGGATGTCTTCTTTGGAAAAATATCTATTCATGCTTCCTGTCCATTTCTTCACTGGATTACTTGGGGTTTTGGGGGTGTTGAGTTTGATAAATTCTTTATAAATTTTGGATACAAGCCCATTATCAGATATGTCATTTGCAAATATCTTCTCCCATTCTGCAGGCTGCTTTTTAGTTTCGTTGATTGTTTCCTTCACTATGCAAAAGCTTTTTATCTTGGTGAAATCCCAGTAGTTCATTTTTGCTTTTGTTTCCCTTGCCTCTGGTGACGTGTATAGTCAGAGGTTGCTGTGGCAGAGGTCAAAGAGGCTGCTGCCTAAGTGCTTCTGTGGGATTTTCATGGTTTCTTGTCTCAAATTTAGGTCTTTTATCCATTTTGAATTTATTTTTGCGATGATGTAAGAAAGTGGTCCAGTTTCGTTCTTCTGCATGTTGCTGTCCAGTTTTCCAAACACCATTTGTTGAAGACGCTGTCCCTTTTCCACTGGAAATTATTTCCTGCTTTGTTAAAATGAGTTGGCCACGTAGTTGTGGGAGAACATTTCCGATAGAAGGAATGGCATATCAAAATCACTTTAAATAAACAAAAATTGTGTTTTGCTCTAATCATGTTAAGTACCTAGATTAGCATGCTTCAAAACTGAATTTTCTTTAAATAATACATAATTGAATATAAAACTGAATGAAGATTTTGTTAACTAGACTTAGTTACTCAGGCCTATGATAACTCTCACAATAGAGCACATCCCTATTTTCTTTCTTGTAATGGCATGATATTTAAAGCGCATAAATATTTCAAAGCCTGTTAACATTTGAAACTAAAACCTATAAACTAATGATAAATGGTATAATACTATCTAAAGATAGGGTTTATATTCCCAGTCTCTAACAGAGTCACCATAAAAAGCAAAAGGAAAAAAAAAGTTATACAACTCCTAAATTTCTCTAGATTTGTGTCATAGTTCCCCCACCCTGATACATATGATTACTGGTATGAGTAACCAGTTTACCTTAAAAATGAATTGGGGGTGCCTGGGTGGCTCAGCCAGTTAAGTGTCTGACTTCAGCTCTGGTCATGATCTCACAATTCATGAGTCCAACTTCAGCTCAGGTCATGATATCATGGTTCATGGGTTCAACCCCCACGTTGAGCTCTGTGCTGACAGCTTGGAGCATGGAGCCTGTCTCTCTTTCTCTCTCTGCCTGTCCCCTGCTCATACTCTGTCTCTCTCTCTCTTAAAAATAAATAAACATTAAAAAATTTCAAAAAAATAAAAAAAAATAAATGAATTGCATGGTTGATGATGCAACAATCATTGCCATGGCTTTACAAGGCAATTACCAACATCTATATGGCTATACATCTATCACAGACATCTTTACACTCTCTTCTGATCACCTTCCTTTAGGGCGATGGGCAATATTCCATTTATAGTGATGGGCAATCACTATATCATATCACCATGATATCAGTTTTAAAGAGTGGAAAATGCAAAGATAATTTACTGAAGAAATTGGAGACTGCAGATGTAAAGAGCTGTAGTCATTGTATTTGTTTTGTGACTGTTGGCTGAATGAATGGCTTCCCAATCAATGCAGAAAAGATATTTGCATTTCCCTCAAGTTTCCCCCAAACATATCACGGGCCCAGAGTCTCAGAGTCATGCTGAATCAATATGGCTTTAAAAAAAGACCGACAATAAAGAGCACCAATCATTAAAGAGAGTCTGGTTGAGATAATCTCGGGGAAATAAAAACTTTGGCAGCTGCTGGCAGTTATGTCTTTGTTACTGTTTTCTCATCTCTAGCAAAGACAGAGATGCAATGTATCTGACGGTTTCCTCCAGGAACCCTCCGACAACTGCACAGTCTGGTGGAGACAAGGCCGTCAAAGACTGAGTCCTTTTTCATTCCATTTATTTCCCCACCCCCAGCTCCTCTGTTAGAACTCTTCAAGGCACCCTTCCACTTGTTCAGCTGAAATGTCTGTCATCCATTTCTATTAGTTCTAGATAACTCTGACTTCGTATTCAGAATGGCATTAAAGCATTTGCGATGGTTAAATTCGCGTTTGAGTACGAGATGATCATTTCTGTATTTTTTGTTTTACCTAATAAATATCTGTTTTGCTACACACAATACTGCTTTATGAACTTACTATTTTAGTAAACATGACTTGAAAAAGGATTGCAAATAACATTTAGTATTAAGTGATAGCCTCAAAGTACATTTGAATGATCCATCAGTGTCATCAAATATTGTTTAGGACTCTACATTAGAATGTATAAAGAAATAATGCAATCTGAAGCTGAAACTATGTTTTTCCTAATGATCGTTTTTTAGAATTCCCATTTGTTCGTATATGAGATGTAATCTTACACGTTTATGTATGTTTGCGTGAGTTCCAGGAAAAGCCATTTGATGGCCCAGGTGAGACTCCAGCATTCTCCGGGGACTTGTGGGGAAGGGTCAGGTTGCAATGGAAGTGACACAAGACTGAAGCAGCCTAGATTTCTGGCTCACCCAATAGGCAAGAGCTGCCTTGGACGGTGACCCACAGTTAGCCTCAGAGAACCAAAATAAAATGGAATCATTTATGACGGGGACAAAATGGAGATAGTCCGCGCAGGCGCATAAAGCAGCAAGAAAGAACCTCACCTAACAGGAATTCATACTCTTCTCAGAAATCAGTGGGGGATTCAGCCAATCCCCACACACGGAATCTGCTCGCACCGTCCCTGGACCTCCTCATTCCCCTGACTCAGCTGTCCTGATCCAAATAAGAAAGAACACCAGTAGGCAATCAAGCGGCCGAGAAAGCCAAGTAACTCCTGTATTTATCCCATAAAATCCCTGTGAGCCACTCAGAACTCATTGCTCCCATAGATTGGCGGTTTTTTGGCTTGCAAACCCAAACCCTTGCCATACTCATCCTTCTGTTCTGTTTTATTCAGTATGTGGTATTTTGTCTATGAACGAGAAATAAATTATTAAAGCACTGAGTGAGATGGGGTAGTGTTTTGCTGCTGTAGGGTAATTTAGCTTATCCTGATGAATTCAGATCTCGATACTAGAATTAGTACGGTACTGTTAAAAAACCCTGAAAATATAAGGCGCTGACTGAGTTGTTAGGCAGAGTTTAGCTTCTGGGAACATGAGTCCAGAGGCTGGGAGTAGGCCAAAGCACTTTATCACTCATGGTGCAGCGTGTTCTGATTGGATCCCCCCGTACCCATCCGAGCGACGTGGAGAGACCCAAGTGGATGTTGCACACACGGTGAGTTTGCATTATACCTGAAGAACTCCAAGTGTAGGACGTCCAAATCATTTTTTTTTAAGTTTGTTTTAAGAGAGACAGAACGCAAGTGGCAGAGGGGCACAGAGAGAGGGAGAATCCCAAGCAGGACAAAACCTCCACGCAGGGCTCGAACTCCCAAAACTGATCAGGCCCCAAATAAAGAGTTGGACGCCTCGCTGACGGAGCCACCCAGGCGCCCCCAGATCATTTGTAACGGGCTGTAAGCATACCTGCTGGAGGAGTGTTGGCCCCAGAGGGAGACGTTACCTTTTACTGAAAAGCAAACAACCTGTCTTCTCCACAGGGAAAGACTGAGCCTCACTAAGCTGCTTGCATTCTCGCCTGCTAGAAAAAAATGATCTGGAACAAAGGCAGCCAGGGGCCACAAGACCCGCAGAAATGTTAAGTGACCCGTGGAGGACGGTCTCCCAGTGTGCAATTTCTGTTTCCTTGCTCAGTCTTTCAAAATCCATCCCACATGAATCCTTAAGGAATTCTTTCTTAACTTCACCTATTAAGTACCTTTTCCTCCTTTTAAGCCTGCTGTATACTGTGTTCCTTTTTTAAGACACATGTTGGTCTGCACTTTTTCCGTCTCTGTTTCACCCTATATTCTGCGAATTGAATGTTTCTTGATAGCCGCGAGTGTTTTATTCCTCTTTGTATCTCTTTAGGAGATGATGCGTCTTTTATCTGCCTCTTGCGCTTTTTTTTCTAGTAACTGTTTTGTTAACATAACAAGTGCGATGAGTCACATAAGCAGCAATCCTATAGCGAGATATGGTCAACAAGCCAGAATACAACAAAACGCCTAAAATGCCTTTTAAAGGTATAATTTACTTGAGTTGAAAGACAGTCCTGAAATATTCAATAGTAAGAGAGATTTTTGATATGGTTCATCTCTGAAGAAAATCTGGGTTATTCTGTAATTGGACGATATATTTTCATTAAGGTTATGAAATGTTTTCCTATTACTAATACTGCTTCTGCTATCACCTGTAGTTAATTTTTTTTTTAATGTTTATTTATCTTTGAGAGAGAGAGACCGAGCACAAACAGGGGAGAGCCAGAGAGAAAGAGGGAGAGAGAGAATCTCAAGCATACGCCGTGTTGTTAGCACAGAGCTTCAGGCGGGGCTCGAACTCACGAACCATGAGATCATGGCCTGGGTCGAAGTGGGACGCTTAACTGACTGAGCCACGCAGGTGCCCCTCGACACGTAGTTCTTCATTTTCCGTCATTAGTGTGCAAGTATTCTGTGCAGTGCTAGAACATATGTTAACCACTTTATAACATTGATTCTTTCATTATTTTTCAGAATTCTAGGATGTAGGGATTTTTATCATTTCAATTTCAGATCAGGAAATCTAGGCTTCAAGGGGCACCTGGCTGACTCAGTGGATGGAGCATGTGATTTTTGATTTCAGGGTCATGAGTTTAAGCCCCATGTTGGGCATAGAGCTTACTTAGAAAAATACTTCTAATCTACCTAATTCACACAGAGTTAGGACTCAAACCCCTTTGCTCTTTAATGCTAATCTGACTTCTTAATCATTTTACAATCATAATGTCCTGGGATGAGTTTATAGAAACTCACAATGAAGTCTGCAATTGATTAGTAAGGGAATATTCTCTCATGTTGATCGTAAGATATTTCTTAAATAGTATTCAAGCCAGATCAACAAATTGCAGTACCTAATTCTAAGTATAAATTACGTTCACTCTTCTAATGCTTCTAGTTGTATATACAGAGTATTAATTTATAAACTGCTATAAAAACAAAGAGGAGTAAAAAAAAACCTCAGTCACTGATTCCTGAAACAAGTCCCAACCTTGAGCTCATAAAGCTCATAATATTTTGGGGAGATTTTCCCAAATACCAATCAATGTAGTGATCATTTTAAGGATTCATTTTTTAAAATTTTTCTTAGACTTTGAAATTTTATTGAAATCCAACTTAGTTAACATATAGTGTAATAATGATTTCAAGAGTGGAATTTAGTGGTTCATCACTCACATACAGCACCCAGGGCTCATCCCAACAAGTGTCCTCCTTAATGCCCATCCCCCATTTAGCCCATCCCCCTACCCAACTCCCCTCCAGCAACGCTTAGTTTGTTCTCTGTATTTAACAGTTTCTTAGGGTTTGTTTCCCTCTCTCTTTTTATCTTATTTTTCCTTCCCTTTCCCTGTGTTCATCTTAAACTCCACATATGAGTGGAATCATATGCTATTTACGTTTCTCTGACTGACTTATTTCACTTGACTCTGATAGTTGAAGTCAGATTTAGGAATTTAATATCGTGGGGCTCCTGGGTGGCTCAGTCAGTTAAGCGTCAGACTCTTGATTTCCACTCGGGTCATGATCTCACGGTTCCTGACGTGAGGCCCCGCGTCAGACTCTGTGCTGACAGCACGCAGCCTGCTTGGGATTCTCTCTCTCTGCCTCTGCCCCTCCTGTGTCCACAATCTCTCTCTTTCTCTCTCTCTCTCAAAATAAATAAGTATACTTAAAAGAAATCAAGTCAAAATCACCATCAAAATGATATCTGGATTGTCACCTAATGCTCATGGGGGAGGACAGCGGGGAAGGTAATCGGAGCCTGTTGCTTGGGGAATGCCATTAGACGTCTTAACTCGAGTGTTCTGATTTGTATGGTCGTAGTCACGTTATCCCAAACCAAATCAAACCTTGCAGCTGCACTACCTTTCACTGAACCGTTAGAAATGGAGATAACGTTTCTTTTTTTGAAATAGAGGAAATTGTGTTTCGTCTCATGTCAAGACATGCTATTTAAATCCGGGTGACTTTTCAAATACGAGACAGTTTTTCATCGGATTTGGCTTTGGTTGCTTTTTTCCTCCGTCAGATGGTCTCACACTGCCAAGTTTTGAAGTTTGCATGTTCAGGTTAGAGAGAGTGTTGTTTATCTGGGTGCATATAGAGTTCAAGTTGCTTAAAATAGGGAAAATGATTGTTCCCTTTCCCCCCTCCCGCTTACAAAAAAGCTATGGTTCAACATTATTTGATTTAGGTCAAAACTAAAAATAAAATTCCTCCCAAGTGTGACTAAACAAGGAAAACTTCTCAAAAGCACTTAAAAGAAAAAAGCCATAATCAAGTGTAAAGGAGGTAGATGGAGAAGGGCTTTTGGCTTTGAAATGTAACCCTGACAAAGCATCTTCTGAAAATAATTGCAAGCCCAAAGTGCCGATGCTTTCTAACTCTGTGAGCTTCAACTAAAACCCGATGTTGTTGTTAATTGGCTGACCTCAGCCAACACGGGAGATTTTTAGTTTTCTAGTCTTCAAAACAGGTGTTGCTTGATTTGCATACATTCATGAGAAAGCCAACTATCAGCATTCCTAGGACGAGAAAGTATTTTGTGACTGCTTTCTCATAAATGTCAGATTTAATAAAACGACACCCATGAAAACACCATGAGGAAGCATTTTAGTTCCGTCTAAATTTTCCTTTCTGATGCTCCTTCTCCCCTAAGGTCCCAGGATCTGCCTGTTTGCCCCATCATGACCTTCTTATGTAAAGTCCTTCTCCAGATCATCCGTCCTTTAGCAACCTGACCTCAGCCTGTACATGGCCTTCTTCCCTCCATTTTTTCCCCATGATTTCTCCTACATCTATGTCTTTTCATTAACTGGCATTCCAAAGAGACACTTATATTCTTTTTTTAATGTTTGTTTGTGTGTTTGTTTGTTTAGAGAGAGAGAGAGAGAGAGAGAGACCAGGGGAGGGGAGGGAGACAGAGGATCTGAATCAGACTCTGTGCTGACACCAGAGAGCCTGATATGGGGCTCGAACTCACAAACGTGAGATCATACCTTGAGCCCAGGTCGGATGCTTAACCGACTGAATCACCTGGGTGCCCCACATGGAATCTCATATTCTTTTTTCTATGTTTTACTCAGCACCTGTAACTATATATTCTTTGTCTCCTCTGGGCCAGACATGATTACAATCATTAAAGATATGGAGGTATACAAGACAGTAGGTCACTGCCTTAAAGGAGTTTATATTCTAGACGGGAGACACCTAAATAAATAAGTAACCAAATAAAAATGAGAGAAGACGGCTGAATGTGGTGATTCCCAAGAAGGAGGTAACCATGGTGGAGGTGAGTGATGGAGGTAGCATATTAGATAGGAGAGTTAGAGACTGCCTCTCTGAGATATTTTTCTGCTTAGATGTGAAGTTCAAATAAAAGCCAGTTGGGTGAAGAGTCAGGGGAAAAACACAACTCCACCTGTTCTAGGACAGTGTGTCCTGAGAAGGGTCCAGAGGTGGTAGAATGATGTGAACTGGGACAGAAAGGTAGGGAGGGCCCTACTTTGACAAATGTCCTTCATCCATCATGAGATGTTTGGATTTTGTTTGAAAAGCAAGGAGGTGCTATTGTGAAATCAGTAGTTTGCTCAATTCTGAAATAACATTTTGTTCTGACCCAGTGTGAAGACAGGAGCACGTGTTTGTTGACTGTGTAATGCCTTGATCAAGTTAATGGCTCTACACTGAAAGAAATTTCAGGCAACATTAGCTATAGCTAATGTTGAGGTACAAGGAACACTTTTGAGAGTTTCTTAAATCTCATGAAGAAGGCAAGTGTCTCTTCTACCTAAAAATGTCCCTTGACATTTTTTTTTTTTATTTTACCCAGAAGCTATATTTTGGGAGTAATTTAGGAAATCTGGAAGATGCATTGACTCCATCAGTAATGTTTTTGGCATCCATGTGACTTGAAAACATTTGCCTAAGCTTCCAAGAGTTTTCATTTACTCATTTGGAGACCTTGGTTATTAAATGCGATTCTTAGTATAATGTATTATAGATTAACATCAATCGTGTCATGGAAATGATTAAGAATCGCAAAGTTCCCGTCCTTAGGAAATTTTCAACCTAAAGTAGTCTCCATACAGATATAATTAAGAGCAAAAGTCTTATTGGAAGTAAATGTTAAGATGGATTATAGATGTTTAATGTTCATTATTATTTTTGGAATCTTTTTTTTCAAGTTTCAACCAACTGTATCATATAGCCTATAGTGTGAAATTGTTCTGTTCTAGTTGCTCTCCCTACAAGTCTTTCCCCAGGTTTTACCTATCCATTTTCTGGCAATATAGGCAAATAGTATCCACAGGAGGTGAAAGACAGATCACTGGACCCAGGGCTGTCTTCACAGATGTTTGAACTGTCAAACAAAGCTCCATTCTCAGAAAGGCACCACTCTGTAAACATTTCGAAATTTTTAATATTTTTTTCCCTTGACCTTGTGTTTTATAAGTGAAATTTGACGGGGCAACAGAGCATGCATGCTGTTTTTCTTCTTATTTTATTTTATTTTTTTCATTTTGCACTGACCTCTGAAAACTAGATAGCCTGTCCTGAATGGACCCATTGGAAGTTGGCCTATGGTCATTGACCTGCGGGAGCCACAATTTCCTCTATTTCTTTACGGTCAGCAGACCATGTAACCAGTTTAATGACCAGCCAGGCATCAACAACTTTGAGAGTTTTGAGGTGTGAGATAAGCTTCCAAGGTGTGCTACAGGATGATGAGCTGCAAGCAAAATATTTTCTTTCCTGTAAATTGTGGTTAACCTGTCTTAGAATTGTAAATGTTTCCTAAATTTGTGTTGCTAAATGTCTATGCCTTTAAAACCAAAGTTGCAAACAAAGGGCCAGTGGGTCAAATTGAGTCTATAATTATGTTTGACCAGCTTAGGGATTTACGAATGTGAATGTGAGTGTTTTTAACCGGGGCCTGAAGTTCCAGGAAGCCAATGGTCTCATCATTTAATTGTCCTTTACAAGCCATTTAAATGAATTGGTCTTGGAGAGCATTAACAGTGGTTCCCAAACTTTAGCACATATCTAAATCACCTATAGGGCATCTTAGAACAGGTTGTTGACCTCATCCCCAGAGTTTCTGATACAGCAGGTCCGGGGTAGTACCTGATAATTTCTTTTTTTTTCTTAAATTTTTTTAATGTTTATTTAATTTTGAGAGAGAGAGAGAGAGAGAGAGAGAGAGAGAGCCGGGGAGGGGCAGAGAGAAAGATGGAGACACAGAATCTGAAGAAGGCTCCAGGCTCTGAGCTGTCAGCACAGAGCCCGAGGTGGGGCTCGAACTCACGAGCTGTGAGATCAGGACCTGAGTCAAAGTCGGATGTTCAATTGCCCAGGGCCTACCTGATAATTTCTAACAAATTCCCAAGTGATGCCTGTCACCTGGAAGGATACTTTGAGAACCACTGGTCCCAAACATTAACTGCCTTTCCTACTATTTGTTATTAACGATAGTAAACATCACCTACTCCGTTATGAATAAGAGTATGTTAATAAAGCAGATATACTTTAATTAATCAAGCTAATTTGTAGCTGTGACAGCATATTCAACCGAAGCAAATGTCCAACTGCCAATGTTTTCTCTCCTTAAAGGGAAAACTGTCCGGTTATTCACTGGCCGTATCAAAATCTCATTTCGAGGTTCTCCATTTTTTCTACCAACATGCTTTGCTTTTTCCTAAAATAGTAAAACAGTCTTAAAATGATCTGATTTAAAAATGAAAGGAAGTCCTGTCACCCTCGTAAATATCAAGAGCCATGAGGTGATGGGACAAGATTGCTGGGACTGATGCTGATCGATTCACGTTCGAAGGGCTCTTATCTGACTGCCCAGGAGTCGTAAGTGCCCTGAGCCCACAGTGCCAAGACTTTTCCTAGATATTTAAGAACCCTGAAGTATCCTTCACTTCCCCGCACCCCTGAGCTGGCAGGGGTGGCTCCAAGCGCTCCAACAGAATACACAGTTCTCTCTGGAGTCACTGCTCTCCTCCCTCACCCCTTTGAGATTTAGTGTCAGGTCATTCAAAACAAAGCTGCTCTGTGACCATGATCAGCCAACGGCTTCTCAAACCCACACCTTTTAGAGGCTATGTGATACGGCTGTGCGGTTGACTAAACTGGTTTTTCTAAAGCTCGTGTGTTCTAAACTCTCCCTTTATGTCTGCTTTTCATTTGGTTAATAACTTTGCTCGGGTAATGGAATGGAAGATGACTGTGAAAGAAATTAGCATCTTAATTTTACCTGTTTTTCATTTCCTTCTTTTGTGTCTGTGTGGAGTAAAAGGGAATTACTAACGTGTTTTTATTCGAAGCACCAGTGTGGAATTTTCTTTAAAAAGTTGCCTTTCCTGGGTTCGTTAATTTTACTGATTTCCTGAGCCGTCATCAGGCATAACTACAGTTCGGTTCGTTTTTATATTCAGATCATCCATTTTCCATAATAATGGGAGATGGTGAGAATGCGAATAAATTAAGTCTGCAGTCCCACCATTAGGTGGGTGCCTGACTGCAAATTACCGGAGCTGAGAACTGCGTCTCATTTATCTTTGTGCCACACGGCACTGAACACAAAGTTGCTGTGTATTATAGCCGATATTCAATAAAGGTAGAGTGAATCAAAATGACCCTTCGCCACCCAACACGCACACACACACCTTTTTGTTCTAGCTGCTCATTTAGTAAAGGGGGGTACTGGTTTCTATTGCACCAGTTTCTCGAAAGGACTAATAAAATAATGTACGTGAAGCACCTAGGTCCATGCCAGGGAATACATGAGCACTGGATCTGGGTTAGCTTTAAATTATTAATAGCTACTCGTACTGCTTTGCTGATTATTGTTTGCATTCATGGTTTCAAACTCTCCTCCAGTAAACGCTTTAATGAAAGGGCCATTTTCCTGAGCAGATTGGACAACCTTCTATCTTCCTTTCTTCTGTTCAATGTTTTGTTTTTTTTTTTTTAATTGCTTCATATTCCTGTCATTCAGATTGATGTCGTATCCTGACATTAACAAAACACTAATGGCCACCTGCAGTGTCAACAGTTGGGGGTGCAAAGTTGTGAAAAGAGCCCAAGCACGGCTGAAAAATAAACAGGGAACCTTCCGTCTTCTCAAAAGGAAGTTTGCTCTCCGCGGTGAGGAAGGATGCATGATCCCTCGTGGTGTCTGGACGGAGCATTCAGGGCGGCGTGAGACAGAATGCGTGTTTGCTCAAAGTCATATCTTAGTCACCTAGTAATTTATGCTAATACCTCCTGCATATCATTCTAATATGTGATACTTCATTCACTTTGCTTTTCTCTGAGGGTTTATTCACAAGATAATGCTGCCGGATGAGTCAGAAGATCTGGCCTATTTCCTTTTTGTCTATTTATTTATTTATTTATTTTTCAAATTTTTAAAAATGTTTTATTTTGTATTTGAGAGAGAGAGAGAGAGAGCACACGCTCGCAAGCAGGGCAGAGGGGCAAGAGAGAGAAAGGGAGACACAGAATCGGAAGCAAGCTCCAAGCTCTGAGCTGTCAGCACAGAGCCCGACGGGGGGCTTGAACCCACGAGCAGTGAGATCGTGACCTGAGCTGAAGTCGGACGCTCAACTGACTGAGCCACCCAGGCGCCCCTGGCCTGTTTTCTACTCTCTCCCTTTTTATTGGAGAAATCATTCCACTGTTTCTGGATAGCAATCACTTTACCTGCACACAGAGTGATCTCTAACCTTGAAATAATGCTGCTCACCGGGACGCGTGAACTCTTTCCCCAAGGTTGCCTTAAAGGCTGCCCAGGTTGGGCACTGCACAACTCAAGGGTGCAATTCACACAGATCCACGACAGTGCTGACTATGTTTTCCACTCCTTTTCATCCATGAACGAGTAAGTGAATTAAGCAAACAGGTGTGAGCGTCTTTGGTAGCCATGCTCTCCCTTCCCTGGCATGAAGAAGGATGGCCTATTACATAAATTGTTGGTGCACATTTCCAAAGGCAACCAAGAGAACAAGGAGGCTGTTACCCATATTTAATGGATTTACTTTCCGTTTTTACCACTTCATCTTTAAATGGACTGGCTCTGGGGGATTCTCTGGGATTGAGGATTTACATGTTTAGGACAGGATTATAAAACTAAAAACATTGTCAAAAATCTTTTTCATCTAGATACAGTTGTTATTTTTTTTTCTTTTGAAAGGAGCACATTTGCCACATTTACATGCAAATATATGCAGCAGATACAAGAAAGTGATCTCTGTGTTACCTGCTTCTGGTACCTCACATATAGGAGAATGTCGAGCTTCCCAGTGGGCCCAGAACAGCACGGCTTTTAGCAATAAGGGGCTGTCTCTGCCCTTCAGGACTAAGGGCAGAACGGCCTCTGGAGCGCATCTTTTTTTTAAGCACACAATTCCGTATTTTACTTCTCGACTTGATTTCATGGAACTCAGAAAGTGCCATAGGAAAAGAAAAAAAGGTATAACACACTCTTTCTATTCACCGGAATGGTGCCAATGGAAAATTAATGGGCTTTGCTTTCTATAATTATTGAATCACTTCAACTGATGAAGCATCGGGCGCTCCGGGATTTCATAGGAAGAGACCCATGGGGTTGCAGAATCTTAAAATTAGCGAAAGCCTTAGACATCATCTTAGCTGTATCTGACCCAGTTTTAGCCCGCCCTCGGCTTCTCCGGGCACTGCCCCTTGCCCCTGTCTTCAGCAAGGCATCAGGTTATCACCATCAGTCTTCTAATTCTGTTCCTGTCTCTCCCTCCCCTCTCCCAAGGGGAAAGGCCGGCCTTGACCATGGTCTGCACTGTGCCTACTGATACAGGAGCTCTCCTGGTACTGGGACCCCAGTCGGACCCACTACTCTCATATTGGCTGGATTTTTCCTGCTTCTGGGCTGAGAAGAATCCGTGGGGTGTGAGACGTGGCTTCCCTTTCAGCAGCCTGGAGGCCCTGGGATTGAAAACCTGAAAGTGTGGGTGACATCAGCACCCCTTGGGTCAAACTTTCACTAGCGAGAGGCAAGAAGCTGGAAGTAGACAGCGTATTTGTTCTCCTTCCTTCCTCCACCAGATAGACCGTTCTGAAATCTGGAGGTATGATCTCCCTGCAGACACTTTTCTTCACGTCTAACCATGTGCTTTTCTTGTAAAGCTCTAGCCCGTTCAATAAGTTACCATCTTCCATTTGCGCCCTTCCTTTTCTGCCTCGTCTTCCTTTGTCCCTCACCGTTGTTGCCCTGACATTGTACCTCCCCTCCCTCACCCCTCGCTCCCCAAAGCCTTAGGGTGTGAGCTTCATATTAGGCTCTGTTTTTTGGAGGTTGGGCCAAGCGGTAATTTAAACTTTTTGTCTATGGGACAGGAAATGGAGACTCAGAGCAATTACATTACTTTTCCACCGTCAAAGACTGTAAAGCACATTTTTAAAAAGTTCATTTCCTTTGCTCTCCTTATGAAATATCTATGAAACAGCTACCCTGTTATCAACATCCAATTTAAACAACCCTTCCCGGTGTTGCCTTCCCACCCCTTACAACCCATGCTAATCACTCTCTGATGAATAAAACACACACTTTTTGATTTTGCTGCTGTTTTCCTATTTCCAGCTCGTAATTTCAGTGGGAATACGCCTTATCTCCACGTGAATTAGTAAGTTCTCTGAGTGCACGAAGGTTATTTTGATTTTTTTTTTTTTTAATTCCCTGGAATTCAGAATCCAGGAAAGGTTCTCTATGCAGGTTACACAGGGAGCTTTGCTATATCTAAAGAATTCTTCTTCCTCTCAGGAACATTCATAATTACGGTGAGACTTCTGAGAAACTCACCACTGCAACCTTTTAAAAATACCAGTGACAGGGGCCCCGGGTAGCTCAGTCAGTTGAACGTCGACTCTTGGTTTTGGCTCAGGTCACGTTCTCCTGGTTCGTGAGATCAAGGCCTGCGTCGATTGGGTTCTGTGCTGACTGTGTGAAGCTTGCTTGGGGTTCTCTCTCTGCACCTCTCTCTGTCTCTGTCTCTGTCTCAAAATAAATAAGTAAACTTAAAAAAATATCTCAGAGGGGCACCTGGGTGGCGCAGTCGGTTAAGCGTCCGACTTCAGCCAGGTCACGATCTCGCGGTCCGGGAGTTCGAGCCCCGCGTCAGGCTCTGGGCTGATGGCTCAGAGCCTGGAGCCTGTTTCCGATTCTGTGTCTCCCTCTCTCTCTGCCCCTCCCCCGTTCATGCTCTGTCTCTCTCTGTCCCAAAAATAAATAAACGTTGAAAAAATTAAAAAAAAAAATATCTCAGAGATCTTTCTTTTCAAAAAAAAAATGACAAATTAGTTTACACTGCTGTACCCACCCCTCCAAAGGTTTTGTGACTCTTTTTCTCAAACATCGTTCTGTATATATTAATTTCTTTTTCTCTCTTGGACGCATTCTTTTATAAATGGGATAAATTCTCTCCAGTTAAGTCTTTTAAGAGTACGTACTGCTTCCACGATGCCTTTTAGAATAGTTATAAGACCTAGCATGTTGCTAAATGCCTTGGAAATATGTATGTATCCTAAACACTTCCTGCTGATCTCCACATTTATGATAATTAAAAAGCAAACTTATGAAATATTGGAAGTAAAAGGCCATTGATTACAACAGGAAGACTAATGAATTCAGGATGAGCAGTTCAGCATTTGAATCTTACGGCCATCACATTTTCATGGAGGAAGTGCAGGTGGACCTTTTTGTATTCTGTGTCTCTTTATTGCATTTTGCAGATACTGCATTTTTCGCACATTGAACGTTTGTGACCAACCTGAGTCGAGCAAGTCTATCGGCACCATTTCTCCAGCAGCATTTGCTCCCTTTGTGTCTCTGCGTCACATTTTGGTAATCCTTGCAATATTTCCAATTTCGTCATTATTATTACATTTGTGGTGGTGATCTGTGGTCAGGGATTACAGGTCGTGGAAAGCTCAGGTGATGGTTAGCACTCTTTAGCAATAGAGTCATTTTTAATTAAAGTACGCGCACTTTTTAGACATAATGCTACCTCAGACTTACTAGATTACGGTGTGGTGCAAGCATAACTTTTATAAATATGTACCGAGAAACCGAAAATTCATTTGACCCATTTTATTGCGATACTTGCTTTATCGCAGTGGTCTGGGACCAAATGTGCAAGATCT
The DNA here is from genome assembly GCF_022079265.1 of Lynx rufus. Taxonomy (NCBI): domain Eukaryota; kingdom Metazoa; phylum Chordata; class Mammalia; order Carnivora; family Felidae; genus Lynx; species Lynx rufus. Next base: position 141,466,739 of record NW_025814867.1, read on the forward strand.
CCAAGGTACGCCTGTCTGTATGTACTACCCGCATCTCTTCTGTAAAATGACCCCAATCAAAGTAACGTGTAAGAAACAGGCCAAAAAATAATCATTAAAAATTATCAAGAGGAAAATGAATGTGATGCGGCCAAGTCAAGCACAGCTCTTTGAAGTTGACCAATAAAATCGTGCCAAGTTACGAGATCACTCTGGGGCATTTGGCAATCTTGAGCTTTTGAATCTCTTGACCTGTGTTAATTTGACCAACAGGCCATCATTCTCCTTGGTTGTTGACTTCCCTCCCTTAGGAGCTTTTGCAGGGGTTTTATGGTATCTTCCATAAAACAAACATGAGTTAGTGGACTCATCCTTTATTTTCCGGCCATACTACGATCTACTTCCGGGAAAGAAAAATGATTTGCTAGGGGCAGTCACAGTAAAGTCATGTCAGAAAGCATGGTTCACCACTTGTATGATTCTGAGTTATTCCAAGCCTTATCAATGAATTCAATTTTTGGTCAGGTTTAGAATTCTATTGTTCGTGGCCCAGGGGCCAAGAGGACCTCAATTTATACAAGCACGCTGTGAGATAACCCGAGAAGCAAAGTTATTCTGTAGGAAGAGTCATTTGACCTGGATTTATGAGGGGCTTAGGATTCAAGTCGGTAGTGTTACTTCCTGTGTAAGAGCTCCTGAGAAGTCTCTTTCCTTCTTTCTCTGTTAGGTCACTTGTTCAGGTTGTATTACTTCTCAGCTGGATTCTAGAAACAGTATGTGCCCTCATCTCTCTGCCTGTAATATTTCCAAGGGCCGTAATTCTGAATTGACCATCTTGGTCACTATTGTTATTTGTAGAACTTCTCTATCTTACTGCTTTCGCTTGTTCTTTATGGCCTCTTTGAACACTCCTCCCACCAAAAGCCAGACATTTACAATCTATTCGTGTTTGGAACTTTTCACTAGCCAACACTTTCAAGTGAAACTGGTTTTCTCAATGTTACCCATGTGCAAATGCTCATTCCAAGCTGCAGTCCTTACACCAACTTCTCATGGTTTAGCTTTAACATTAACTATAATGTCCTGGTCCATAGAGTTTTGATCTTTTGGACAATGGCACAAATGATCTAATTTGTACTATCTAGGCTATTTTTTCCTCTCTGGTTAAGGAGAACATTTAAATTCAATTTCTTGTTAAAATTCTGGACGTAATTTTAAGTATATCTAAAACTGACTTACCATATTGCTATACCTAGGTGAGCACCAGGGAGTAGAAAAGCACCTAAAATTTATCAACCGTAGTCCATGTATACTTTAACTCAAAGGTATACATTATAAATTATATATTTAAGGTATAAGTCAATGTATACCTTTTCCTACAAGACTAAATGTATGAAGTTGAATGCAGGTTGGTGAACACTATAAGAAGATTTTCTGTGGTTTTAAATACAAAGGACTTGATCTCCGTATTTTTTTTTAACTTCTTTCTATCTCATTTCTTTCTTAAAGATATCTGTTCTTGTAGATGGTAATAATGTAAATTTGAAAAATAACATTAACCGAGCAAAATTATATATATTTCTATAATTTTAAGCTCCTTTTTTCAACAAAATGTATGGGCGTTAATGACAGAAATCAATGATTCTCTTTTATTTTCAATTACCTTTCCATATGTATTATGTATCATTTCTATATTTGTTTTAATTACTTTAATAAGCTCATATCCTGCCTTTATGTTATGTTTCCTTATATGATACTAGGATTAATCTTGTTTCAACACATATTCACCACTTACACTTTCTTACCTAATATTTCTTCCCTTTTTTTTCTTTTTTTCACAGAAAATGCTTAACTAAGTTTATTGTTGAGTATTATTATAACTTCAGACATAAAACTCCAATGACTATAATGTGTAGCTATGTGTTTAAAACAGCTTCAAAGTTTCCACCTTTGTTTTTGAGGTGAAAAAATACTGACACTGGAAAACATTTTCGTACATGTTTAATACCTACCATCAGGGATAAAATGAAGTGACTCCCTGGAACATTCCCATTTCATTTTACCATTTCAATCCCATTTCCTTCGTTAGAAGACAGGAAGCCTTCAATGTGTTAATCTTGTTTAAGTACCTACGGTGAGGGTGTCCCATAATGTCATCATCTTCTCTTACATGGATATTTTTAGATGAAACTGCAGTTACCAGGTCATTTAAATAACTGGTCTAAGAGAGAAAATCCCAACAACTTTTTTCAACTTCTACAGAAAGACAGAACAAAAGAAGCACCAAGACGACCGCTTAGGTTTTTGTGTGTAGAGCTGTCTGTCATTGCAATCTGTGTGATCAGAACAATATCTTTTGGATTATTGGCATCAGAATTCCCTGATTGAACAAAGGAAGGCATGATGATTGAAAGAAACATTTCATATGGTTTAATATTAGGTGCCTAGGTGGACACTATATAATTTCTTTTTTAAGGTTTTTTAAATTCTGTTTAACATTTATTTATTTTTGAGAGAGACAGACCATGAGCGGGGGAGGGACAGAGAGAGAGAGAGAGAGAGAGAGACAGAGGATGTGAAACATGCTCTAGGCTCTGAGCTGTCAGCACAGAGCCCGACAGGGATCTCGAACTCACGAACTGCAAGATCATGACCTGAGCTGAAGTTGGACACTTAACCGACTGAGCCACCCTGGCATCCCTTTAGTGTTTTGTGTATTTTTTTTTTTAATTTATTTTTGGGAGACAGAGCACATGTGCAAGTGGGGAAGGGGCAGAGAGAGAGGGAGAAGATCTGAAGTAGGCTCAATGCTAGCAGTGGAGAGCCTAATGTGGGGCTCCAACTTGTGAACCACTCCTTATGGTTCGATTTTTCATCCTTGATACCCATGTTATTTAGTCAGGAACAGTTCTGACTAGTTACCCAATAGTTACCCGATCAAGGTAGAGTGAGAAAAAAGATACCATTGTCTTTTATTTTATCTTAGTCGGATGATTTAATCACTTGTCCTTAAATGATTTAGACACAACGACTTGGTCATGATCATGAGAACATTCGAAGCTCTGCAAAATTTGTCCTACAAACAATTTTATAATCTTATAACACACGTCTGAAATGTATCCCTTAAGAAGAAAGGAAATGTCCTTTTTATCACATGTGTTTGGCACTGACATACGTTTGAGGAAGGTCACTTAAGGTTTGGCAACCTTCTGACATCTCACACTTTCTTTCACAATTTTTTAGTACAATCGTACAATGTTTATTCTAAAAAAATCAGTCTTTTTGAAATGTTTGTTTATTTATTTTGAAAGAGAGAGAGTGCAAGTGCACGAGGGGAAGAGGGGAGGAGAGAGAGAGGGAGAGAATCTCACGCACAGCCTGACGTGGGGCTTGATTTCATGGACAGTGAGATCATGACCTGGGCTGAAATCAAGAGTTGGACGCTCAAACGACTGAGCCACCCAGGCACCCCACTAAAAATTTGTTTCTGAAATCTGACTGACAGAAATTAATCTTTATTCATTCTTAAATGTGCATGGCAATACTGAAGTTTGTTCTTCAAAATTTGTGATTCAATGTACTATAAATTCGTTATATTTCCTGCCGTGATTTTTAAGTTAACTTTTTGGCTTCCGTAAGTAGAGAGTCTTGGTGGAGTGGAACGATGGTGTGGGGAGGGAAGACTTACAATCAATTGAATCCAATTATTAGGGAGTCATGTTTCATGGCAAGCAGTTATCTGAGGAAGTTCTGTTAACACCATTCGGTCACTCACTTTTTTGATCGTTCACTCATCAGTCATATGACACTACATTGCATGGGGTATGGATATTGACTGCCTACCATTCAGCACCTTTTTCCGATTAGAAGGTAAGTAAGACATGGTCCTTACACAGTCAAAAGGAGTGTCTCCTGCAGACATGCATAAAATTACATGATACCATTCAAGAAATTAGTGAAACATTTTACTTGTTTCTGATATAATTAGCAATTACATTTTGAAAGTATGATATATATGTAGAGAAAGGGATCTTTCAAAATAAAAGTTGACAAGGGTAAATTATAGAATATGGAGTAAATGTTAAAATCTAGACTGAGCTTATTTAGAAAGCAGAGATAGTCTGATCATTTTGTTCGTCAACTTACCCAATGAATCGGGTCAGGTAAGAACACTTCGATTTTTAACTTAGCTTTTAGTTCTAGAAATTACTCACAATTTTTTTCCCCCTCTAGATAGCTTGTTTGAGACAAGTTCGAAAAAACAGCCCATGCTTTGCATCTGGTGGAGAGTCTCTTGAGTCTTTTTTGCCGATGGGTTTCCTCTGGCACTTTTTTATCTTTGCAAATTACTTGTTGAATGAACAGAGTTTTGATGTGTGCAGTTTCCCTATGTCGTGGATTTTGCTGATTGCAGCTTGTGAAGTCATTAATATGTTTCTCTTTCTTTCTGTAACTAGGTAGATGCATATGTCTGATCAGATTCAGGTTCCAATTTTGTGACAAGAATCCTCCCCTCCATAGGTGGTCATGTAACTTCTCTCAGGAAACACATAGCGTTGGGTTGTCTCTCTTTGTGTGACGTTAGGAGCCAATGGTGATCATTGTCTCGTTACATTATTTTATGAGAATTTAACAACATGGTGATTTCTCCATCAATCATTCCTTCTGTTTTTATTATTTTGGATTATTTTTAGAACAAGTTTTCCCAAAACTGTCTGTTTGCTCTGAGGTACAACTTACACAGGAAAGGCATATTAAATACTTACTTTTCCTTTTATTAATCAGCAGAAGAGATAGCTGGTCACTGAACATCCTCCAAATGTGATAAATAAACTCTTTTTACCCTAAACATTAATAGGAATTTATGGATTTGAGCATACTTGATGAGTTTGAATCTACTGCAGCTTTTATTATATTGAAGCTCAGTTTGCCAGTGGATAGTTCAATCATTTGTCTTAAAAAATAATAATAATAATAACGCACTCTGATAGTCTGCTTGTTTTCAAGTAAGACAAGAGGTTCTAGGGTCCTCTTATGCATTTGCCAACTAAGGCCTTAATTAGTTATTTTCCCCCAAAAACCTGATTTTGTTTAATGGGAAATGTTTATTAGAGACCACAGTAGAGAGGCTAGTATATATATAGTTTTTAAACTCAGGGATATTTACTATGAACATACTAACGAACACTAATAATTCTGTTTTACCTCCTGTTCCTGGAATATGCTTTTCTGCATGCTTTGCTATTGATCTGGAGACACGGAGTTGATGGATGGGGTAAAAAGGATATTACTGAAGGTGACACTTGTCACTTTCCAAAGGGAGCACTTAAGAGCCAATGTGCGATTTGCCTTGCTCTGTTCCATCCCAGGAAATAGAGACATAGTGTTTATTCGATCGTAATGGGATGATGAATCCTTCATCAACCCAAGTGACCACAGAGAACAGAAACTGTCCCATTGATCCACACTTATCATGTTGCACATCTGAGAATTAATCCTCTGTTGTTCAAGCCTTTGAGATTAAAAAAATTTTTTAATGTTTATTTATTTTGGAGAAAGAGGCAGAGCGTGAGCGGGGGAGGGGAAGACAGAGCAGGAGACACAGAATCCGAAGCAGGCTCCAGGCTCCGAGCCGTCAGCACAGAGCCCCATGCGGGGCCCGAACTCACGAACCATAAGATCACGACCTGAGCCGAAGCTGGACGCCTAACTGACTGAGCCACCCAGGACCTCTGAGCCCCTGAGATTTTTAGAAGAATGCATTCTACAATATAATCTTGACTGAGAAAACACTTTTTTATGCACATAGAAAAACTATGCTCTGTCAACTTTTGTTTCTTAGTTTAAATCCCTAGTCTAAAATTGGCTAATACGGTTAAATTTCTGTTCCTCGCTAATGGCAATTCATTCCCTCTTTCAACATTCAGCATATACTTACATTTCTTCTGACATATGGTTATCTGAAGTGTAGTATAATAACCCTAAGTGCTGACTGCCTTGCAAACATACCTGTTGAGCATTTTCAGCAAGTCTGGATTTGAATTGCTTTGTCCTGGAGCCAGTCTGTGAGACGTATTAGGATACTGATTTTGTTTAGCCGTGTTTGTATTCTGTCATGTGTATAATCTGCTGAGTATATTGTGCTGATGATTTGACTGAATGTTTCCATATTATGTACTACATAGGTATGACTCCTATATCATATATCTATCACTTCGTAGAGTATTTTCAGCGTTGGTCACTGTAGCTGCAAACTTACTTTGTTTGGAAAATATTTTGGTCATGTATGAAAGCTTTGGGCCCAAAGATATCTACTATTCCTATTACATGACTACATATAATAGAGCCCTCTGGAATAGGACAGAATCAGCCTGCAATGCTGGCACAGGCAGGTGCTTAATAAGTATTTATTAAATAAAGAAATAATTGTCATTATATTTGATCTCTTATCTCAGGAAATTGATTCATAACATTAGAAACATTTTACTTACCTTGGTTGAAAGAAGTCTGTTAGAATCAGAATTAACTACAATGTACTTCATACTCTCATTTCCTTCCTTCCTTCCTTCCTTCCTTCCTTCCTTCCTTCCTTCCTTTGTTTCTTTTTTTATTTTTTGTAAAATCATAGTGGGTACATTTGATGTCCTGCCTGGATGTCTTTCACAAACTATTAGAAGGATTGTATGTCCCATACTCATCTTTCCCATACTCATCAGCCTTCCCCCTTCCCCCCATGACAACTGCTTGGCCAAGAAGGTTATATTCCATTATCATCACCAAGGACGGCCCATAGCGAAGACTTACCAATGCAAGTGTACAAAACCTGATCCTCTTCCCTCAAGATGGGACAACTCAAGTGATTTTTGCTCAAGAGCATCCCATGGATGAGGTCAAGGTCAGACTTTACCTGAGACACACCCTTGCTCAGCTCTTTCTTTTTTCTTTTTTTTTTTTTTTTTACATTTTCCTCTCTCACTCTCTTACCAGGTTTTTTTTCCTAAAGAGTAATCCATCAATCTAGCCTCTGCCTTCACATTTCTGTTTTAGTCTCTGTTTCTAGGAAATCTAATCTAAGATAGGTGGTTCAGGAAGTTACCCTAGGAAGCAGTCTGTAAGGATGAAACTCTGGAGTTGAATCTCCCACTGTCTTGGGACGATGAGGACCGCATTGCTGAAGATAGTTGGTGAATCTGAGTGTCACCATTCCCTGGAATGCTGTGGCAATAAAACAACAATTTTTAATTCCTAGTGAACTGAAATAAGACGCAGGTACACGTGAAGAACTGGCTTGTGCAATGTGTCTGATGTTTGAGACGTATAGGGAGACAGTCGTTAGAATGACTGTGATACTGGATGACTGTTGCTCATGATTTCAAAGGTGAAAGTGACAGGGTCCAGGAGGTCAAACACAAATTCAGAAAGACATGTGGATGTCAGAGGGTCTCAACGGTGGTGTCTTAAAAGCCCTCATCCCCTCTGGCCTGAGAAATGACCGATTTAAAGACGAGGCTGACAACCTAATGATGAGAGTAGCAGAACTTCAGAGGTGATTGAATAATCATCTCATCAAATGAATGTCAAAATAAAGGCTCTGATAAGGAAAGAATGGGGCCCCGAATCTTAGCACAGAGATGCTCTTAAGAACCTGGCACTTACAGATTTCCTTGAACCCGCTGAGCCAAAACAAACGTCCCCTTTCTCCCTTGTTGAAAGATGTAATCTCACTCTACTTTCCTTGCTTGAACACCATTCAGGAGCCCTTAAATGTGTTAGGGCAATATTGCTCTCTTCAGGGGCTGCATCACTTACCTAACCCCTTACCACTCCCTTGCCCATGTTCCTCACAGCCAGAACAATAACTACTACCACCAACTTAATTGATAGTAGCCCAAATCAAAGCTTTTGTGTCAGATGTGGTATCTTTACTAACTCAGATTAACAGCCTCTGGTGTGGCTATTGACCTAGTGGATGCATTATTTTTCAAGGTCATTAGAGCACAGGATTAGAAGCAGTTCATAAGTAACAATGAATGGTGTTAATCCATTGCCTCGCCCCAGAGGTATGTTAAGTCTGCTGTTGGTCACGATAAATAGTCCAAGGTGCCTCGGTTCACCTGGGTATTCTGCAGATGCACCATTGGTCTACAATTTGATGACATGTTGCCTGGAACTAATAGGCAATTCATATCAGTTGCCTGGGGCAACCTGGGCTATCCCTCCGCAAGTGAAAAACAAGTTATTGAACTTTGTATCTCCTTCCACTAAAGCAGAAGCACAAACTGGGTAGACTTCTCCAAGTCCACCTATACGCTACAACTCATTTATTAAGTGAATGTGGAAGGTCTCTAGTCGTAAGTGGGTTAAAGAGAAAGATATAACTTTGTGGCCACTATAAACAATCCTGCCGAAAATGCCAGGTAATCCGGTAGACTCCATGGTTCTAGAAGTATCTGAGGTTTAAAACAAAAAGAGCTCATGTGGAGACTCTGGCAAACTCTAAAAAGAGCTTGGAAGTGAAAATTCCTAGTGTCCTGGGGCAAGGCCAGGCCCTGTGCAGCCAGGAAGTACACACTATTAGTAAAGCAGCTTCTGACCTGTGACTGAGCCCTGATAGAAACAGAACATAAGGTTGCGGGACACCAAGTGACCTGTTGACCAGAACTGTCCAATGGGAGCTGGATATTCTCAGAGCCCCCAGTCATGAGTTTGAGTGACATAGAGGGCTGGTCATCATCAATCAATCAGTTACCACTGATTGGTAACTTCCAAAGAGAAAATAATGCAGAGAATTAGAAGTAGGACTGTTTGAATCTGTCCCTCTTCATATCTCAGAAAGAAAAAAAAAATCTTATATGTACATGGTATTTGAAGCTCCAGTGAAGAGATATGAGATAACCTTTTTTTTTTTTGAAAGTGCGATGTTTTAAAGTAAATAGAAATCATTGGAAACCATTTATAGAGAGAAAAAAGAGTGATAAACTCTAAACCTATTATGCATGATATTAAACTCATTCTGTTTCTGTAAAACTTCTCTCCAAAACAGAACAGATAATCTTGCAATAGTCTTCAACTGATTTTCAACTTTCTCACCCAAGGGAAAAAGACCAGGTGATATGAGATCTTTTGTCCAAGGATGGTGACAAATGATATGAAATCTCCTCTGATAACAGTTTGGGACCAGGAAGGATACTGAAGGTGAGTTCCTTTCCCACTAGAGAAGATCTGGTAAGAATACCAGTTTATATATATATTAAAAAAAGGGGGGGGGGGGCGCCTGGGTGGCGCAGTCGGTTAAGCGCCCGACTTCAGCCAGGTCACGATCTCGCGGTCCGTGAGTTCGAGCCCCGCGTCGGGCTCTGGGCTGATGGCTCAGAGCCTGGAGCCTGTTTCCGATGCTGTGTCTCCCTCTCTCTCTGCCCCTCCCCCGTTCATGCTCTGTCTCTCTCTGTCCCAAAAATAAATAAACGTTGAAAAAAAAAAATTAAAAAAAAAAAAAAAGGGGGGGGGAGAAAGTGACTCATTATGGTAGTTTTCCTTGTGCCCCCAAAACGAGAACTATCTCTGACCTCTTTAATATGGTACTTGGAGGTATTGAAGAGGGTTGAAATATTCTAGAGGGATCTTGGGCTTGCATGAACATATGATATATATAATCGTATCTGTCTGATATTTTGCAAAACGAATGTTTCCATGATCCATGAGCTATATGCTTGTATATTCTCAAGACGGGGTCAGTTCCTTTCATTTAATACTTTGGGAGTTAATACTGGAATGCGTATAAAATCTGGGGTGTCTGAGAGACATCTGCTAATAAAAGACAAACACTAGAATGGATGTACCATGGAAACTGAGAACTACTGAGCAAGAAATGTAAAATTGCAAGTTGTATTAGTAATTAAATTGCCTGTGTGAAGATCACAGATGTGATTCTTGTTAATATTCAGTCCATTGAGCTCTGTTTAATTAATTTATCCTCTGTTTAAGAAGGAGAAAAGCAAATGAAAGTGTGAAATAGACCATCACAAGCTAAAACTAGAAAAAATGCCTCTAATTGTTACCTATTTAATTTGCTAATTAGATCGCATGGTTAATTTAAGTGTTTCAAAAAGAAACGAATTGCACTGATCTTCAATAAAATAACTTATGTATTTTTAAAGAAAGTGCTCTGAATTTAATTGATTTCACCAATGAGGTAGAAAATAACAGCAGCTGAGAAAAGTGCGTAACACTATGATTAGTCGGAATGTTTTCTGGAAAGGAATAATTCCCATTCCTTCACCGCTAATTATACATTATTCAATATATTCATTTTAAATGATGTTTTCTAGTAAGAAGTTTATTATATCTTGTATTAAATTATGTATGTATTAATATTACAAGTATTTTACAATCTGTGTCCCATGAGCTGGCCACTTCTTTTTTTGTGAATAAAATGTTATTGGAACACGGCCAAACACGTTTGCTTACATACTGTCCGTGGCTGCTTTCATTCCACAACAGCATAGGTGATTAGTTGCAAATAGTACCTTATGACCCACAAAACCTAAAATATTTTCCATCTGTCCCTTTACAGAGAAAGTTTGATGACTCCTACTGTGGTACATAAAGTGTTATACAACATATTTTATTACCTATGTTATATACGTAATGGCTTTACATTTTAAATTAGCAAGGTGTAACTGCTTTAGAAATCTCACTTTATTCTCCTAATAGACGTAGAAATGTGCCCTGTTTTCAGGTAAAGCACCTGTAGAAAGTAGGAATGAAAAGAGTATTTATATATTTATTTATTGGGTCGGTGCCTGTCGAGAAGCTTTGGAAAGATCCAAATGATAGCCAAGATCACCTGGCTCCTGGTGCTGAGTTGGGATTTGCTCTGCCAGTTCTTGGGAAGAATCCAGAAGGATTTCAAAGGAGGCTGTATCTGGTGATGCAGAGTCCTCCTCCAACTGGGAAGTTGCATCTACTCTCAGGGTAACCTTCAGATGAGATTACCAGAATTCTTTCTGCTGTTGCAACAAAGAGTTTAACACTTGGCCCATGAAAATAATTTATTTGAATAATTGGAAGTAAATATATTAACTACAAAAAAAATGAATACGTTATATAATATGTAAAAAACAAATTATATAATTCTAAATCATATAGATAGCTATTTCTATTTTAATGAAAAAATAAATGATTTTTCCTAGAAAATGATTTTTTGAGACTTTAAGGCTATGAAAACTTGTTAGAAATACAATCTGAAAAGACTGTGTCTATAAGTGTCTCCCTTTCTTCAATCCTCCTTCCCTCCCTTTCATTTTCTTTCTTTGTTTCTTTGTTTCTTTGTTTCTTTCTTTCTTTCGGCACCAAGCATAAACTAGGTCATTTCCTCAGGGATGAAATGCAACCTTCAGAGTTCTGGGGTGAGTCATGGGGGGTTGGAAAACTTGATGTAGTCAGAAGAGTGTCGTTTGGGAGGGGAGAGGATTGAGGTGAGGAGCCATTTTAAAAGGGGGGTGGGTAGCAAAGGTTTTGGATTTAATTCTGGGAAAAGTCAAAACTGGGAAGGTCAACCTATCAGTTGAATCGTCAACTGGGCAGTTCAGTGGCTAGCAATCTCCAGGAATCCACTCAGTACGTGTCATGTCAGAATTTGGGGAGGTCTGTCCAAGCAGGAAAAGAAAGCCAACAAGAAGGCTTGAACAGGCAGGATCTAGGTCCCTGGGTGGCATATGGAAAGGAAGAGCAAAATTATATACTTAAGCATTGGTTTCCCAACACATGGATTGAGTCCCAGTGCAGAAATCCAGCCTACAGAGGGAACAGGATACTGGGTGAAATGACAGTCTTTTGAATTCCAAAGAGAGTATCAAAACATCTGACCTCAAGCACCAGAAAGTTAAGGAATGATGGTAAATTAAGGACTAACCCCAGGCAAAGTTACCTCTGCCTGAAGGACAAAGATATTTGAAGCAAACCGTGACTGTTTCTAGGTCCTAAAAGTAGAGCTATTGAAATTCCGCCTCACGGGATGCCTGGGTGGCCCAGTCGGTTAAGTGTCCAACTTTGGCTCAGGTCATGATCTTGCGGTGGATGAGCTCGAGCCCCGCATCAGGCTGTGTGCTGACCACTCAGAGCCTGGAGCCTGCTTCAGATTCTGTGTCTCCCTTTCTCTCTGCCCCTCCCCCATGCATTCTCTCTCTCGCTCTCTCTTTTAAATAAATAAACATGAAAAAAAAAAGGAAATTCTGTTTCTTTGGTGGGTGAGAGAAGACAGAAAACAAGTCAAGGTCTGTTACATTCATTGGCGTTTCCTTTGGAGCCATCAAATACATCTGAATTACACATCTTCATCCACTCTCCTTGGGAACAGCATGGGGTAGTGGTGAAAGTCGTCTGACAAATCTCAAAATATACTTATTGAGCTAAGAAACGGTAGCCAAAGTGTCTATCAGATATTGGGAAGCCCCGACATTGACTTGCATTTGGTGATCTGATTTGTATCTCCTGCGTTTCAGTTTTTAATTCCTGCTTGCTGCACCTACTTCCTACCTGATCCTGATTTCAGTTTCCAACAGCAGCATGGTAACCGTCGTTTTTCCCAGGAATTGGCAGTTCGATTACGTGTTCTTGATCTCGGGTGAACTCTGGCTCCATTGCAACTGTGTTACTGACTCAGCAGGGAAAGCTCCAATCCCTTCCACACGCAAAACGATTTCTTGCTATTTTTTTTTTTTTACACTGCTTTCTTCTGCTTTTCCAAAATCTATCTAGATGGCATGTTGCTTAATAGCATGCCGATGCTTGCACAGGGGCCACTCTTAAAGTAAGTGCTCTAAGAATATTTATTGAATTAGGAGGACAATCAAAAGCTTTTAGTAATTATTAGATCAGCTCAAATCATAATGGGAAATCAAAAGAGAATGCCATGAACTCCAGCTTTCAATTCTGAAGCTTAGATGAATATATATCTATATCTATATCTATCTATCTACCTATCTATCTATATACCTTCTGAGAATTTGCATGTTGATTTACCACTTGTTTTCTAAATTATTCAAAAAATTAAAATAGATGTATACAGGATGAACATTTAATTACACATGCTTTAAAGTGGGAAATTAATAGGGATGATATTAGTATTAATTTAGAAACCCATACCTCAAACTGAAAGAAAAACTGTTGAACATAATAGATTTATATCACTTCTCACTGCCTTAATTGAGAGAGGATACTTCTCACAAATGGTAGGGAAACATAAGCTTGCTCTATTTTAGGTTTAGGTCTGGTTGGTCAAAGCGTAAGCTCCATAATTGTGTTCCATTCAGTTTTGCATAAAATCATAAAAACATTGGTTTTGAAAATAAAGATTGATACATGATGAGAACCACGGGGAAATTATAGATAATGTGGAATTCAATTTAATAGCAAATCAATTGGCCATTACAAGAGAAAATTTCAAGACATTGATAGGTTGGAAAGAGATACAAGAAGGAAAGCAGACTTAGGGTTCTTTCCTGCATACAAGCATTGAAAAATATTTTCAGAGCCCGAGGAAGAGAACAAGTCAATGAAATTGACAAAAAAGAGATAAAAACATCATGGAAGGATAAATGTTCACTTTGGGCTTGATCATGGTAAAAGTCTGCATCTAAACTTAGCAGGAATGTAAACTAAATTTAACTAAGAAATAGGGATTTTATTAGATTTTCTGGTAATTTAATTTACCAAACAATTAGTATATGTTAATGCCAATTCAATACACAAGGAACTAATGACTAATTTATAAGCATTAACTGTGTTTTGCACTATGTACTTTGCAACCAACTGGTATTTCCCGAGATGATTATAGACGGTATGTTAATATACATTTAAAACATTCTTATTTACGCATTAAATATGAGCTTTAAAATGTAACTGGCACATTAAAACCACGATTTAGGTAGTTGCCCAAAGTTTTGTCTTTTTCTCCTAACTTACGGAAGTTAAAAATGTGAGAGTGACTCTGAATGAAATGTTAAATGTACAGCGCAACATGTCATATACAGATGTGGCAAAATGTATAAAAATAATGTGAAGTCAACTGATGTTTTGGAAATCCTGAAATAGAATTCCAGTGAGACCAGACCTTTTCAGAAATTGAAGTGCTCCCATTTCCAACTGGCATACTTCCCTCCTGGTTAAGGTATTTGTGAAGTCAAACTGGAAATCAGATAGTTGACTGGTAGGCATAGACCCAACAGTGAAGGTATTTGGTTGGTTTTGATAACCATATCAGCAAGGTCCTGGGAGAATCAGGAGTCCACTTAGAAACGATGTAATCTTGTTACAGCTCATCATGGCCATATAGATAGAGATATAGCTGTAGATATAAATTTTTTGCAAGAGTCAAGACTTCCTTCTATTGCCTTATTTTTTAATTTTTTTTTAGAAAAAAAATTTAATGTTTATTCATTTTTGAGAGACAGAGAGAGACAGAGCATGAGCGGGGAAGGGGCAGAGAGAGAGGGAGACACAGAATCCGAAGCAGGCTCCAGCCTCTGAGCTGTCAGCACAGAGCCTGACGCGGGGCTCAAACTCACGGACCGGGAGATCATGACCTGAGCCGAAGTCGGACGCTCAACCGACTTAGCCACCCAGGTGCCCCCCCTTTTTGTTTTTAAATTTTTAAATGTTTATTTATTTTTGAGAGAGAGAGATAGAGCATGAGCAGGGGAGGGGCAGAAAGAGAGAGACCCAGAATCCGAAGCAGGCTCCAGGCTCTGCGCTGTCATTGTGGGGCTCGAACCCACAAACCTTGAGATCGTGACCTGAGCCGAAGTGACTGAGACACCCAGGTGCTCCCCAAGGGATAGTTTTTATAGGAGCGTCCAGGGAAGCTCCTAAAACATGAAGAGTAAACTCCTGAAGAAAACAAAATCTGTGTCAACTTCTAAAGAGGACAAGTGCAAAATCCCTTGTAGGAAAGGACTGAGAGAGGTCTATTCGAAAAGTAGACCCTTCCCCCAGGGAAAGCAGCAGCTAAAAAAATGTATTCCCAAAAGGAAACATCAGACTTTAGTCACTGGGGAGGTGCTCTTGTTGAGTATAAAATAATATCCCACTCTGCCGTTATTTCTTAACCCTCTGGGCCTGGTCTGCAAAATAACTTACAGGGTTGCTGAAAAGATGAAACAAAATTCACATGGCAGGCAGTCAATAATAATATTATGATTTTTTTTTTTTTTTTGCCCTGAGAAGCTGGTCATTGTGTGTGTGTGTGAGAGAGAGAGAGAGAGAGAGAGAGAGAGACAGAGGGAATGGTGATTGTAAAATTGAAGAAACCATACTGCTTGGACAGATGTGTGGGGAGTGCGGGCAGCCTTGAGTACAGATATGAAATCACTTGGAGGGACAACGTTCCTTCCCCTGGGGAGCTCTGTCAGTGACAGCCGCTGGGCTAGCAAGTAACGGGGTTGATGTGGCAGCCTCAGTGAGGAGTTGACCGCAGCAGGAGTGAAGGGAGACCTTGGGATTTCCAGGGAGTATCTGGGGAGAGAAAGGGTGAGCGAGTTTCAGGCCCAACACAAAGAGGGGCTTGAGAGCAGTGGCCCATGTTGGTTGCGATGGTAGCCAAAACAATGAATTCTGAGCCTGAAGAAGTTCAGTGCCAGTTGTCCTCCTTTGGCCACGGTTATTTAGCCTCTTGAAAGTTTGTTCCCTCGTCTGTAATAGGTGCGGTGGCACTGATGCCTACCTCGGAGCATTCCTGGGGGTGTGAAATGAGAAATCCAGGTACCGTGCCCAGCCCGGTAAGGGCACTCAGTAAATACTGGCTCTGAATGGAAAAACAAAACAAATAAACAGACCGACACCAAACAAAGCACTGTTAGCTGCCCTGCTACAGTGTGGGAAAACAAAAGAAGGGATTTTTATAAACAAGTTGAGTTATCACGTGCGCACAGCGAAAGTACGATCACGTATAAAATGCGCGTGTTTTTCCTTTTTCCTACTGAAGCGATCGATTTCATACGGAACCTTTTGATTTTATTTATTTATTTTTATTTATTTATTTATTTATTTACTTAAAAAATATTTTGGAGGGTGCCTGGTTGGCTAAGTTGGTTGGGTGTCCCACTTCTGCTCAGGTCATGATCGTGCGGTCGATGAGTTCAGGCCCTGGGTCGGGCTCTGTGCCAACGGCTCAGAGCCTGGAGCTGCTTCAGATTCTGTGTCTCCCTCTCTCTCTGCCCCTCCCCGGCTCATGCTCTGTCTCTCTCTCTCTCTCTCTCTCTCTCTCTCAAAAATAAACATTTAAAAAAAATAAAAGAATATTCTTTAATGTTTGTTTATTTTTGAGAGACAGAGAGACAGAACATGAGCCGGGAGGGGCAGAGAGAGAGAGGGAGACACAGAACTCAAAGTGGGCCCCAGGCTCCACACTGTCAGCACAGAGCCCGACACAGGGCTCGAACCCACAAACTGTGAGATCATGACTTGCGCTGAAGTCTGACGCTCAACTGACTGAGATACCCAGGCATCCCGTCAGCCTTTTTTGATTTTGACACTTACTAGGAAAGCCAAAGCACAAGGGATCTCTTGTCCACATTTATGATGATTAAATATTCATTTTTCCGAGTGTCCTTTGCCAAGAATGCCCGTAAGAGCCGTCCCTAGACATCCTTTCGGAATAAAGATGAGCAGCTTTTCTTCTCAACATTTCACATAAAGAGTCCTTTATTTCCAGGGAATTAGTGATAAGCTAATATCTTTGAAAATACCTGCCCTAGCAAATTTGATAAAATGCTCCATGGAAATCGGGAAGCATCAAAGTAAGGAGAGGATATCGGTTGCTCTGAAAAGTCATAGTCTGAAGCTATGTGCCACCAGGGAGACGCCACCGTGGAGTGCTGAGCAGGCCAAGGCGCCCACTTGGGGCAGGATACCAAGATGGCTGCTTACGGATCTGATTTCAGAGATCCCTTGAATGTACCTCACTGTCGACAGGTGGGGAGGATGTGACCAACGGTCTTCCTATGCTGGGGTCCTCATAAAACAAAGAAATAACAGTGAAAAGTTGACACATCAGGCTTGTGTACAGCAATTTTATTCCTTTCTGTTTCTGTTTCTAGATCTTGAGTATTTAGGTATCGATGTCCCCAGTGCAAAACTCAATGTTTACACTATGAATGAGAAATTTGCCTTCAGGAGTGCAAAGGCATCCCGAAAAAAAAGAGTATTAAGTTAACTAAAAGAGCGTTTTTGTCCTAATTTATCAGTGTAATGGACTTTGATTATCATTGCTTTCATCCATGCAATGCAGGAAGTACTTATGAAAATTGAAGAACCTTACATGAGTCCTTTCGGTTGACACTTGTCAGCTCTGTTGTCTGTCTGAACTCATCAAAATATTCCTTTAAACACTGAGAAGTGTTTTCTAGTTCTGTTTTCTCATTCATTCATGACAGATTATATGAAAGGTAATGTCAAGGCTAAATACCCCCAAATTAATTCATCTGTCTTCTCCCCAAAATAATGTTTACAATTGAGAGAGAGAGAGAGAGAGAGAGAGAGAGAGAGAGAGATGGACTATTTGAATTCTAAAAGGGGACAGATTAATACTAGATTCTGGAAAGTGTGAATGAACTTCCTGAAGGTCCTGAAAGGTGATTCAGGGTCATGGCTGAGAGCAGAGCCTGGCTCAGATGGTCTCCATTCAAACCAGACTCTACGACTTGCTAAGAGTGTAGCCTCGTTCAAGTTACTTGGCGCCCTGTACCTTCATACTTTCACCCCTCAAAAAATCAGTAGTAATAAAACCTACCTGGTTGCTTGGAGATATTGAATACATTACTCAATGAAAAGCACTTAAAACATTCAGTCAACTCTAGCTAAATATTAGTTGTCATTCTTATGGAAAAGTATGGATGTAAGTTAGACGTGCGTGCTCCTATTTCCCTTGTATGTTCCCCCATGAACTTGTTTTCTGACACTTTAAGATTACAGTATGGACTATCCTCTCCTTCCCATCTTATGTGCATTTGTAAAGATGTAAAGATGTCTTGGCCGGCAGCCGCAGCATCTGATGCTAATGGTTAAGGAAACAGAGATGTAATTTTGAGAAGGTCTTTTTTTTTCTTCTTTTAAGCCTTCACAAATTGGACATATAAGAACCAGTGACCTCTGAATCAAATTATGCAAGTTAATGTGTTTGCAACAAAAATAACTAAAGATGTATAACTATGGACGTTTCTGGGGTAATCCTTTTAACTGTGTCCTTCACCTAAAGTAAC
Organism: Lynx rufus; assembly: GCF_022079265.1. Taxonomy (NCBI): domain Eukaryota; kingdom Metazoa; phylum Chordata; class Mammalia; order Carnivora; family Felidae; genus Lynx; species Lynx rufus. The sequence goes on from NW_025814867.1 coordinate 141,484,975, forward strand.
AGAATGGAATGTTGAGACTAATTGAATTTTGATGGCTTGAATTTCTGTACTGTTTTAAATACAGTTTCATCACAGCTTGTTAAAGACATCTGTGGTGTAGTGGAAAGTTGGTTGGATTTGAAATTAGAATAATGCTTTCCAAGCTGTTGTTTTCAGGAAACAGGTCCTGCAAAATGCTTACAAGTGTTTTATGAGGAGAGATTTCCTTGGCCACATAAGTAGGAAAATGCTGAATTAGCAGATCTGAGTTCTGAATCCAGCTCTGCTATTTATAGTATATGAAAGAAGTCACAAGTTTTCTGAACCCTATTTGTAAGAAACCCAAACGCTATCTCACAGGTTGTTTGTTTGTTTGTTTTATGGAATAAGTAAGATAATACTAATGAAGAGTCAAGAAATATATCCTTGATGTATGTTAATGGACTCATCTTTTGAGTTCACAATGAAGTGGGCTTGAAATTGGATTCTCTTTCATGTGGTTGAGAGAAATTTAATTTTCGAGACAAATGGAAAGGAAAAAATCTTCTGTTTATTAGGAAGAATTCTATCTGCAATTTTGAATTTAGAAGTGAAGAGAGAAATTGGTATTTTATTAATGTCAAAAAGTACGGTTGGTCGCATGGACATACTTTCTCTTTGATGCTTTTTTAATTAATATAATATTTTTTGTATGTTTGCCAACAAGGAAAATAAAAAAGTGGAGACGGAAAAACCATCAGAATGGTATCTGAAGAGGAAGCGGGAAAGGTTTAAAACCTCATGATTTTAAACCCCTCCGTGAAAATGGAGACAATTACAAAAATAGTTTGGTGCTTTTGTGTTGCAAAAGCCTATGAAAAATAGTGGTGGAAGGACCACTATGTTTCAAAAGCAAAATACAGATGCTAACATGTATCGAAAAGAAGGTAGACCAAGCCGGTATCTCACAGGCTGGTGGGAATGCAAAATAAATATACAGCCACTTTGGAAAACCATTTAAGGGCATCAACTAAAGCTGGGCATAGGCGTACCCAATGACCTATAATTTCAGAAACACAGATTTGTCCAAAGGCATGCCCGAGACTCTTAAAATCATCACTATTCGAAATAGCCCTAAAGTGGAAACTATCCTAATGACCAGCAACAGCAAGAATGGACAAGAAAGCAAAGAAGAGTTTCTGAAGCAAACTCTTCTGCTCTGGGAGGCAAATTTAGTTCACTGAGACACATCAGAAATGTTGCAGCCCTGTACTGCATGTGACAATTTCAAAAGCCACTTTTATCTAGACAAATAGCAATGGGGAGTTGATAAATGGCTTCTCGGTGCGGAGTTAGGGTTAATGTGGGAGGGTGCTGGCTGTCTCTTCTCTTTTTAAAAAAATTTTTTTTTCAACGTTTATTTATTTTTGGGACAGAGAGAGACAGAGCATGAACGGGTGAGGGGCAGAGAGAGAGGGAGACACAGAATCGGAAACAGGTTCCAGGCTCTGAGCCATCAGCCCAGAGCCCGACGCAGGGCTCGAACTCACAGACCTCGAGATCGTGACCTGGCTGAAGTCGGACGCCCAACCGACTGCGCCACCCAGGCGCCCCTGGCTGTCTCTTCTCTTACCTGACATGAAGATCTTGAAAATCTACTTCATCACTCTGAGTCTCAGACTCTTCCTCTGGGAAATGGGGCCAATGAATGATCCAAGAGGATCATATCTGAACTATGTCCACTTTTTAATAAAAATTTTTTTTAATGTTTATTTATTTCTGAGACAGAGAGAGACAGAGCATGAGTGGGGGAGGGACAGAGAGAGAGGGAGACACAGAATCAGAAGCAGGCTCCAGGCTCTGAGCCGTCAGCACAGAGCCCGATGCGGGGCTTGAACTCACAAACCGTGAGATCATGACCTGAGCCGAAGCCGGTCGCTCAACCGACTGAGCCACCCAGGTGCCCCTTACTATGTCCACTTTTATGTACATGATCTTTTCTCAAGTTCCCACAAAAATCTCAAACACCATCTTCTGTGGAGTTTTCTCAGTAATACAGTTTTTTCGTAGTTCTAGCATCTGAAGCTATTCATAGAGCAAAATATGACAGCAAAAACCAAATATTTGTGTTTCAGGTGAGAGAAAATTTATAGCTCTGAATAAGTTATGATGGCAGACAAGGTTAATTCTCAGCTTAAAAACCCTTAGGTTTTTCAGGAATCTGATCTGGTACATATATTTCAGGGAAGTCTGGGCTCCTCCAACCTTTACCAACAATTTTAATTAATTTGTTGAAATAATGGGTAATTCTATACCTTTGGACCGGGATTGACTTAGAAGAGTCAATGTGAGGTAAATCTTGCCTATGACACAGTACAAGACATATGTTTGGTCTCTTCTCATAAAGGTTTCTTCTTTTTTCAAAGGAACTGAGCAAGGAAGTTCTCTCCTGGTGGCAGGGTTTTGTTATGTAAAGATTTGTAACTGTTATGTAAACATGGGTTTGAGGCAGCCATCTTGTCACCATGAGGATAGTTTTAGGTAGGGTCTAATAAGGAACCAGAAGCCACAGTGGTTATTTTAATATCACAGAGGATTTCGTGTCAAGAATGATTAATTGTGTATTGAAGAACTCAAAAGGGAAAAAACAACATTAAGGAATCATGACGTGGTAAGTGTAGGAAGCCATCTGCCCCTCTTATGGGTGGAGGGAACAGAGGAAAGTGTTTGGAATGATTGAACAGAGGAAAGTGTTGGGAATGATTAAACTTGGAACGAAGGTGGAGGTAGGGGTCCAGCAGCTTCTAGTCTGACTTAGGAGGAAGGAACATCGGTAGCGCTGGTGTCTCGGAGGATGAAATGGAACAGCTTCTGAGACCCGGTGGTGGTGGAAGGAGCTGCCGTGGCCTGTTGGAGAAGTTATTGTGCAGTTCACTTGACCGGGAGGGGCCAGAGAGGAGCCCCTGCTCCCTCCATGCGGTGCAGGCTCCCTCTCACGCCTCCTGCCGGCCAGTGTCGCAGGGGGTCAACCGTAACAGCGGAAATGGGGTTCGTAGCATCCAGCCCCAGCATCACATGCGGAGTACAGGGGAGTGGTGTTGGTGCTGGTAGGCAACTGCTCCCTGGACAGCCCAGGGTCCAAGTCTCGGGGGAAAAAGTCATCGTGAGGAGGATAGAAGGATGGGGAACGACATCGCTGGGCTCCTGAATTAGCCAGCTCTGAAAAACTCACTATCCTGCTTTATGTGTATACCCTGACCTCCTTATTGTTGAAGTCCGTTGAGTTAGAGCTCTTTCTTGCTGCTTAACGTATCCAAATTGGCAGAAGTGCAGGGAGAAGGTCACTCTGAAACATTGATAGCATCAGTAAAAATTGACCCAACGAATGAAGACAAGACTAAACGTTAAGCAATGTTTTAGATGTGTGTATGTTTTGATGTGATGGTTATGTTGAGAAAGAATGATCAGAGTATGCGAAAGGACGTTTGTAAGATTATTTTCTACACAGTATCATTTTAACCTGAGAAGTTTTAAAAAAATTGTTTTCAGAGACTGTGTGCCTGAGAATTGGAATTTCACCGTGTGACCTTGAGTACTTTCTCAATTCTCTAAATAACTTGGGTACTTCCTCTCTCTGTCTCTGTCTCTCTGTGTCTCTGTCACACAAATACACAGAGCCCAACCCTACCTAAAGACTAAGATGAATTTAAATCAAGTTTTAAATACAGATTCATTGGGAATGGTAGAATTACACATAATTATTCCAATTTTCTCTGGGATTTTCTGAATTGTCTTTTTTTCCCCCCTTTTGGCAAATATGTATACTTTTTGTAATTACAAGAATATATTTAAAACATCTCTTCGTTCAGTCTTTGTTTTCATGGCATTTTCTCATGTAGACTTTTTCCCCCCCGGTATAGTATGTAAAATTGTAATCTAAAGACTCTAAATTCCCCTTTCTCTCTTTTATTTTCCTTTTTAGCACTGAACACTAACACTATTTTTTTGTTTGTCTCCTTAGTAATATCTATGCTTCCTGAGAGCCAGGATTATTTCCTGTTTTGTTCATTGATGTGTCCCTAACACTTATCACGGTCCCTGATACGGGGTGTGAGCTCAATAGATATTTGTTGAAAAATAAACTGATTTGTCAAATCCATGTTTGCGACATATGCATAATATTAAGTCTATTTTTTATGCTAAACACGGCAAACAGTCAAGGAATTAAGGTATCCTCCTCACGAATAAGAGATTAAAAATCAAAAAAGCTTTTCATGAGATTAGCTAGATCAAATAAATACCACACACGGAGGCCTCTCCCTAGTCAATTCGATACCATCTAGAAACAGGAATGTTGCTGTTAATGACTTTCATATTATAGCTCTTGGCTAAAGCTGAGAAGTGAAATCTTCCTGTATAATGGTGTGAGGGTGGGCCCCTGTGGGAGGGATGCCAAATACGCAGGGCTGGGCAGATAAAACGTCTTCACCAAGAATGCAAATAAATGCGTTTTTTTGATGCTGTGGAAAACCAATTTTAAGAAAAGCTGGCTCTTAAATGTTTGGATGGCTCTTGCAATTCCAGTTATAGCGGTATAGAGGCGGAAAGGGAGGCAACCTTGTAGCAGTTCCTACAAAAACTGGCTGGAGCCCCCGCTGCCCTTGAGACCCATCGAAACCTGGCAGGAAAATTAAACTTCGGTTCTTTCATCCCTTTTCTTCTGCGGCCTATTTGCTTTGGAGCTTGGGACCACACTCGTTCATGAGCGTTAACATAGCCTTTGAAGAGAAGCAAGTGGTGAGGAGAAAAACAATAAAAGAGGGAAAGAGAGAAGTCAAACAAGAAGCAGGAGTAGCGTGGAAAGCAAAACAGAAAGGAGCAATTCCAAATTTTTAAAGTGACTGTGTTCCAGTGTAGATGCTATGACAATCTGGTTCGTTACCAAACCGTGGGGCTTAGCGTCTTCCCCAAACCCGTCATTTCCTTTAAACTAAATTTCCTCGCTGTGCAAGTTACCGAAAGCAAAGTCACACCATAATAAACATCATACTAAACCAGGTTCAATGACTGAATAGTAGCTTCATCCCGGCTGTCAGGATCCTTGAAAAGATGGGACCACCAACGTCCTTGTCAGATGTACTTCCTTGAAAAACAAATAGTGTTGATGCTTGAAGCACTTGATGTTAGTGACTAAAAAGTTAAAGCAACCAAACGCTTGGTGACGGGATTTTGGGGTGATGGGGGGCAGCGTTTGGAGCTGAAGGCCAAGAAAGAATTCCGGAAGACGTCTTTGGTGCAGAAAGGTGATTTTATTAAAGCACTGGGACAGGACCCGTGGGCAGGAAGAGATGGACTGGAGTCGTGACACGTAACTGATTATATACCTTCAGGTTGGGAGGGGGTTAGGGACAGAGTAAATTTCTAAGGAATTTTGGAAGCAAGGTTTCCAGGACCTTGAGGGGCTACATGTTGTTAGGAAAACAGCATTTATTAAGGTTTAGTAAACCCTCAGTCATGAGACCTTGCAGATGTAGATCAGGGGGCCATAAGCTTGGAGTATGATTGCCAGCATCTGTCTTGAGGGAGTTGAGATAAAGGAAGTTTCCGAAGGAATTTTTATATGTTAAAGCAGACTTACAGGATCCTGGAGGTTGGGGTAATGTGAATCCAAGATATCCTGTTTTGCCGCTAACAAAGTGTCATACTCCAGGCAGCTGAGCTCCTAGAGGGAGGTCACTCTGCCCTTGTCAAGGACTTGTCCACGGGCTATAGGCAGCAAGGGATTTTAATTTTTCATTTGCCTTAGTTTCCCACACCACCATGGCAAGCACTTAAACCCCTTTCCTTTGTTCTTGGGGAGCCAGGAGTGTCTGAGGAATATCACACATACTCCACCCGGGGAAGGAGGGTGTGGTCATCCTGTATTTGCCCTCGGCTTGCCCCACACGCCCTCATCACTTGGTTTGTTTTATATGGATATCATTTGAATAAACAGGTATTAAAAAAAAAACACATGTACTCTTTTAGTTCCTTGGTATGGTACTTAGTTTCTTGAATAATAATTAATTCAGTGATATTTGAGTGACCTGAAAGAGATTAAACAATTATGTAAGTACCTAAATTAATCCTACTGAATAGTTTGTGCACCAGTCAGAATCAGTGTCTCAGGATAGTACAAAGAGGTTAATTACAAAGTCATTTAACCCTAACTATTAACTCAAACACATTTATCGAGCGCCTCCTATGTACCAAGCATAGGTACTTGGGATATGCCTCAGTCAGCTCTTTTCCGGGGCTGTGTTATGTAACACATAACCCCTCATCCTAGAGGGTTGTAAGGATCTTTGCCTCTTCTTCACGGATCTGTGGATTATCGGTAGCTCTGCTGGGCTCTACAGGGCTCAGTTCAGTTTGGATTTAGGCACGTGTAGGATTCACGTCTACCGTGCCCATCTATCATCCCAGGAACATGTCCCAAAAAGTAGCAACTACCATGGACATGCCCTTTTCATGGAGGAAAGTCTTTGTTTAAAAGTGGCACACTGTCACTTCTGCCCACGTTCCATTGACCAGAGCGAGTAACAGAGCCAAGTTCAACATCAGTGGGGCAATAAAGTGTACCCTTCAGGGGTACATATTTCCTGAATAAGAAAAAAACAAAGAAATCTGTGAAAAGTGTAGCGATGAAAAAAGAGAAAAATATACCTCCAGTTGTGGTGCTTACGTTCCTGTGGGAAATAAAAATAAAATAATATAATACAAATACATGAATGAATGTCAGAAGATAACATTTTAAATAAAGTTGTGCAGCCCTCATTGAAAAGGTGAGCTTCCAGGGGTGACGGATTGGGCCATGAGAATATTTAGAAGAAAGTCACCACAGGCTGAAGGAGTAGCCTTGCTAAAGTCCTAAGCTGAGAGTGTGCTTGGAATTTTAGAGAAAGAACGGGAAGCCAACATATCTGGAATGGGATGGACAAGGGGGAGAAAAGTAGTGGATGAAGTGAGAGAAGCAGTGAGGTGAGGTGCCCTGAGAAGCCGACTGTGTAGGTCCTTCAAGGCCATTACAAAGATTTTGGCTTTCATCCGGATTGAATTATAGAGTCACTGAGGGAGAGAACATATGTCTGGAAAGACACAATACCCGCATTTAGATGGTTTTGAAAATCATGGAACAAGAGGGAATCGTCAAGAACAAACGTACGTCCGGAAAGGGAGCCTACAGAGTCAAAGGTTCCTATTCACGAGACGTGAATTTCCTGTAGAATATTCCTTTACCTCATGCGTGCTCAATACCAGTTAACACAGCTACGAAACCTAAGTGGCTTTCTTGTCTAATCCCTTTTGTAATTCAGAATCTACCTGTCCAGCTGTGGAATCTATCTGTCATGGTGAAATAGCTGTTAATAATCCTTTCTGATTAGTAAAATTATGCCTATTGGTCACTAAACCTTTTGAAGATGACCTTAGTCTGATAAATGGCTACAAATGTTTACCCGATTTCTCTTTTCATGTTTCCAGTGATGCAGTGGGCTCACGCCAAGTCTACACCATGACTTTATGGGCTACCTCTAGTCCTTCTTAACCTATCTGATGTCTTTCTCCCTATCATTTCCAGCCTTTTGGTTCGGTCCTGGCCTTAGGAAAGCCACAAGGTAAGTCTTGTCATTCTTCCATTTGCCAGGGGTTCAGCTATTTGTAGGAAGCTGTCCTTTCCTTAAGTCTTAACTCCACCAGGCAATGCATTTAAATACCATTCACTGTATCACGTAAGATGGCCGGTTAAGTCTGTACGTGATTCTGCGCATTCTCTTTTGGACATTCTCTAGTCGCAGTTTACAACCCAAGTGACTTAAAAAAAAAGGACTTCTCATTATGGAAGACAGTGAATGCGTATGCTGCTTTTCAGGATTTTCATTATTTTACGAATGTTCTCATTTTGTGACAGTGCTTATAAAATTATTATTACTTTATTGATGATTCAATCATGATTTATAATCTGCTTATAGACTGTCATTTATTTGTATTTGGGAAATTCTAGAAAATGCTCTAACGTTAGTTACTGCTGTGAAAATAACTAATATGTAGATGCAAATCACCTACTCACATTTTCTTTAACTTTAAAAAAATTTTTTTTAATGTTTTTATTTATTTTTGACAGAGACAGAGCATGAGTGGGGGGAGGGGCAGAGAGAGAGAGAGAGAGAGAGAGAGAGAGACAGAATCTGAAGCAGGCTCCAGGCTCTGAGCTGTCAGCACAGAGCCCCATGCAGGGCTAGAACTCATGAACCACGAGATCATGACCTGAGCTAAGGTCTGATGCTTTACTGACTGAGCCACCCAGGTGCCCCTCTTTTACTTTATTTGAAAAGTTTAAACATCTTTATTGAGACATTATTTAAAAAATCTCTTTTTTGTAAATGACCTTAAATGCTCACTTTATTCCAAACTGCCTATTTAGTCACCTGAAAGCTTTTCTTTCCTTCTTCATGACTATATGTAACTACATAAGCAAAGATCCATTTCTGAGACACTCTCTCATCGTATTTTGTGTCATTTTACTCTTAATCTGACCATGGGATCTCCTCCAAATTACTAATTCTACACGACCTGCCAGAAAATGCACCTTTTTCCTGGCTATTGGTATGGTCAGGCTTTCCATCTCTCAAAGTGCTTGTCATTTCCATTTCACCAACCAGACAACAATTTTTGCAAAGAATAAAGTTATAAAAATAAAGAAAGAACTTCTCATAACAATAACAATAATAACATTTATGAAAAAACTTCCAATGTGCTGGAGTTCTTCTAAATGCTTTATATTTGTTAACTCCTTTATTTTGTTTCATTTTTATTTTAGTTTATTTTTCTTTAAGTAGGCTTCATGCCCAGCACTGAGCCCAACATGGCGCTTGAACTCACAACCCTGAGATCAAGACCTAAGCTGAGGTCAAGAGTTGGACACTTAACTGACTGAGCCATCCAGGGACCCCTGTTAACGCCTTTAATCATCACAAAATGTCTCCATTTTAAGGATAAGGTAGCAAAAGCCTAAAGAGATGTAAACTTGCTCATCGTTAATTTACCGAAGTTCATTGGGCAAACAACTGCAGTGGCCATGCTGGGATTCTGCTTCAGGCAATATGCTGTAGAGTGTGCACTATCGACTGCCAAGAGGTTCACGTGTGGGTGGAGTTGCCAGATAAATTCCATTCAAAATTCAGCACATAATAATCGAGCACCTTCCACGTTTGAGGCACCATTTTATTTGTTTTGTACTCTACACGGCATTATGGAGGAATAGAAGAAGGATATATTACTGAGTCCGCAGGTCTGAGAGTACGTAACAATGAAGATGACATTGTGATGGACCTTAAAAGGTGAGTTTAATTCCACTCCACCACGGTGGAGTGGGATATAGGAGAGGGGACAGTCCATTAGGAAAATATCTGATAAGGATGGAAGGAATAAGGGGAGCCTGGGTGGCTCAGTCGGTGAAGTGTCAGACTCTTGGTTTCAGCTCAGGTCATAATCTCACGGCATCATGGGTTCAAGCCTCACGCTGGTTTCTGGGCTGGTGGTGTGGAGCCTGCTTGGGATTCTCTCTCTCTCCCTCTCTCTTCCCCTCACCCACATGTGCTGTCTCTCTTTCAAAATAAATAAATAAACTTAAAAAAAAAAAGAATGGAAGGAAGAAGACAGAGGTGCAGGTGTATGAAAGAAAACAATGCAATGGAAATGTGCAATTAAAGCATAAGGTGCCTTTGGGGAAGTAGAAGGAGGTAAGGGTCAAAAAACAATTTGGCTGTAAGCCTGTGATCAAGGATTTGGATTTGTTCTGCAAGCAACAGGGTCATCTTTGAACATTTCAGAGCAGAGGGGAGATCCAAACATTTATAGATTTAGAAAGATATCTCCAGCAATGTTATTAAAACTTAGGCAGATTTGTGGAACAATTTATAAAGTAAAGTACATGTCTTTCAAAGAGGCAAATTATTTCAGGGTTTGTGAGTTTTTTTTTGTTGTTGTTGTTTTTTTGTTTTTTTTTTTTTTTAAGGCGCCCTCCTACTTTGAAAGCTAAAAAAGGAATGTGTCGTAATCTATGTCACATTCTCCAACCTCTCAGTCTGAGTAGTGGATCTCAGTGCGCATGGACTTGGGAATTTTTTGTAGTTAGTAATTTACTCTGGCGTGCGGAGAGCTCATTAAATTTGAACCCAGCTCCTCAATGCTTTTACAAACTTCAACAGCTACAAAAGTCATAAATACAAGAATGTGTGGACACACAGGTATTTGTTCAGTAGCTACCCAAGCATGAACAGTCTATATAGAAGTAGATTCAGTGAAGTTCAACTTCGCCTGGTCTTGAACTTCACTTGAAGTCCTGACTCCTCCAGTTATAAGCTCTACTTATCATCCTGATGGGCACTTTCAGTAGTGGTTCACTTTTCAAGAAACTCGAAAATTACTTTTTTTTTTTATCGTAGTGCAGAATAGAACAGTGACGAAGCATGATCTTGAAACTGACACCAAGATGAAACTCTAAAAATAAATCTCTACCTGAGATTAAGTTGTGCTGTGTCTCTGCAAGAGAGTGGTCTTGATGTTCACAATGGTGGAAGAGACGTAATAAACTGCCCAACCTTCTTCTAATATAAATAAATTCTTACTTTTTATAGTCGTCGAGTATCTGAATGAATGAATGAATAAATAAATACATAAATAAACGTCAACATATTATATATTTGAATAAATTGAATACTATTTAAAACATTTTTTTAATGTTTATTTATTTTTGACAGAGAGAGAGAGAGAGAGAGAGAGAGAAAGAGAGAGAGAGCATGAGCGGGGGAGGGGCAGAGAGAGAGGCAGATACAGAATCTGAAGCAGGCTCCAGGCTGTGAGCTGTCAGCACAGAGCCCGATGCGGGGCTCGAACTCACAGACCGGGAGATCATGACCTGAGCCAAAGTTGGATGCTCGACCGACTGAGCCACCCAGGCCCCCCAAAATGAATACTATTTTATACATATACTTTTTAAAAGACAACACATTATAACATTAAACAGTATCACGTGAGCAATGTGGTTGCTCAATCAGTATTTTCTTTAAATTCGTTTTGCAATGAAATTGATTTTGAAGTTCATCTAATCCAAAGTTCTCATTTTTGGCTGAGCCGCTGAAGTCTAGGAAAGCAAAAGTTTCACCTAAATTAACAAATGCACCCAGATTTTCTTTATCCAAGTTTACTGCTCTTGCCGTAACACTGCGCAGGCGAATAACAACTTTGTAACCAGAACCCGTGAGTAGATTCTGTATTTTGCAGAGAAATGTGAGGCTTCTACAAATCCACTAGCTTTCCTAAGGTCAAGTGATTAATGAGTGGCTCTACCATAGGTATACACTACAGCTTGAAAGAGAATAGTATTGCCATAAAATGATTGCATATTTATTAATTAACAAGCACTTTAAAAAATATATTTATTTATTTATTTATTTATTTATTTATTTAGAGAGAACACAAGTGGGGAAGGGGCAGAGAGAGAGTGAGAAAATCTCAAGCAGGCTCTGCACTGTGGGGCTTGAACTCATGAACCATAAGATCATGACCTGAGCCCAAATCAAAAGTCAGACACTTAACCAACTGAGCCCCCTATATATGCCCCAAGCACTTTTTAAAAATAGGATATTACAAGTCACGTGTGGACCTTACTGAAGAATTTTATTTTTCAACAAAAACGTCAATCGATATTTCATATTCTTTAAACTAATGATCCATGGCATGGTTACTTCAAGTCTAGAATGAGTTGATTGGCTTCTTCTTGCCCTCTTCCATTGCACCGTCACTAATATGCACTCAGAAAATGCACAAAGACATAATAAAATCCAAATAGAATCAGATATTCTAAAACCTGAGTCATCTTTGTCAACTAAGCATTTTTATTCTGTGAAAATTCGCATACAAATTTTTAAGTAGTTATTCCTTCTTAGTAAGTATAGGTTAGAAAGTCTAATTGCAGCTTTCTTGACGATCTGAGGATTTTATTATTCTAAGACTAGATTTCTTTTTATTATTTTCTTTCTATAGTACTTTCAAATATCACAATTGGAGAGATACAATCTCTCGGTCTTCCAACTCACAATGTTGACATGTTGACATTAATATTTGTTTACCAATTTATACTGCTATGCTATACTGTGTGAGACATATTCTTTAAAAATATATATATATTTGACTTGGGGCACCTGGGTGGCTCAATTGGTTAAACGTCTGACTTCAGCTCAGGTCATGATATCTCAGTCTGTAAGTTTGAGCCCCACGTCAGGCTCCGTGCTGACAGCTCGGAGCCTGGAGCCTGCTTCGGATTCTGTGTCTCCCTCTCTCTCGGCCCCTCCCCTATTCACGCTCTGTCTCTCTCTCCCTCTCAAAAATAAATAAGCATAAAAAAAAATATATCTGGGGCGCCTGGGTGGCGCAGTCGGTTAAGCGTCCAACTTCAGCCAGGTCACGATCTCGCGGTCCGGGAGTTCGAGCCCCGCGTCGGGCTCTGGGCTGATGGCTCAGAGCCTGGAGCCTGTTTCCGATTCTGTGTCTCCCTCTCTCTCTGCTCCTCCCCCGTTCATGCTCTGTCTCTCTCTGTCCCAAAAATAAATAAACATTTAAAAAAAATATATATATATATCTGACTATAACAAAGTTGTTTTATTTTTATTTAATCCTGTCTTCTTGAGGCTAAGGGAAAAAAATGAGAAAACATGCAATGTTTTCTGGTTAAGTGGGTCCGTAGCTAAAGTATCACTGTGTTGATTGCCAATAAAAATCCTATGTTATTTTTGGTAGAAAAAATATATCATCAGCTTTTTAAAGTAGTGTAACATAATTTTAGTGGTAGAATTTCATAACGTTGAAGAATAGATTAGTAAATAGCCACCAAGAACCAAAAAGGAAAATGAGGAAATGTAACCCCATAACATTTTACTCAATAATAATGTCTTAACAAAATTACTGGAACTATATAATTTCTTGAAAAAAATATTTTCTTAGGAGTTCATTTCTGTTCTGTAGATACTTTGTGCGTCTAATAAGTTCTAGGTGTTGTTGGGGCGCCTGGGTGGCTCAGTCGGTTGGGTGTCCGACTTCAGCTCAGGTCATGATCTCAAGGTCCGTGGGTTCGAGCCCCACGTCGGGCTCTGTGCTGACAGCTCAGAGCCTGGAACCTGCTTTGGATTCTGTGTCTCCCTCTCTCTCTGCCCCTCCCCCATTCATGCTCTGTCTCTCTCTGTCTCAAAAATAAACAAACATTAAGTTCTAGGTGTTGTCATAGGCAGCAAGGAGGATGAGAGATAAAAGGGACATGATCCCTTCCCATTAATGAAAATCCGTTATTAGAGGAGATAGATCAAAGCACTGTCATAGAATTTGCGAAGTTCAGGGACTGAGATGGATGAGCTTGAAGGCAGTTCTCTCCAATAAAAATATAAGGTGAGCCACAAATGTGAGCCACATATAAAATTGAAGATTTTCTATTAGCCACATTAAAAAGTGAAATTTCTTTTTTTTTTTTTAACGTTTTTATTTATTTTTGGGACAGAGAGAGACAGAGCATGAACGGGGGAGGGGCAGAGAGAGAGGGAGACACAGAATCGGAAACAGGCTCCAGGCTCCGAGCCATCAGCCCAGAGCCTGACGCGGGGCTCGAACTCCCGGACCGCGAGATCGTGACCTGGTTGAAGTCGGACGCTTAACCGACTGCGCCACCCAGGCGCCCCAAAAAGTGAAATTTCTTTTAATGATATCTTTAATTTAACCTAACACAGGAAAATATTTTCATGTCTATGTGTAATCAACATAAAAATGACCGATGCGATAGTTTACATTCTTTTTCTCTATTAAGTCTTTGAAATCCGGCACATGTCTCGCCCTTATACAGTTCACCTCAATCTGGACCAGCCGTAGTTCAATCACTCTACAGCCTCACATGGCCACTGGCTGCCATATTGGACAGCGCATGTCTGGTTTACAAAGGGAGTGATTATTCGTGCTTGAGAAAATCAGAGATGCCTCACTGATGCAGGGACTCTTGGACCAGAACAGAGAACGTACAAAGCTCTGAGAAGTGGGGCAAAGTTAGGAATTCCAAGGCACAGGGCCCAGCTAGAATGAAGGAGTAGCAGGAGAGGAGAAGGGAGGAGCCAGCCGGGAGCGGACTTTGCAGGGCCTTACCTACCACGCTACACCTCAATAGTTTGCATCCCATGACTCCTTAGACTTAAAACAGGCTTATGGTATTAAATTTCAATGACCTTCCTAGAACAAAAAAAATTAAATTTCTTCTTTGTGCCGGAAAAAAAATATCAACGGGTAGATGTCCATCTGAAGAAAAAAAAGGCCGTATGTCTTCACTTCAAGTCTCTTGCTGAAACCACCAGGCCAGTCTTTCACCTTCCTGGCCGTTTCTTACTTTGGAAGGCTAATTTGCAAGCGACTGGGAGACCTACAGGATTAGCTCATGTTTTTCTTGGCCTCTGGCGATTTTGCTTCTCAGATGGCCCGAGCTACATGTTTGAATCCTACGCTGGCAGAAGACGGTAAAATATTTGGATTCCGCTGGAGGAATGTGGGGGGAAAAAAGTGTTGAGAAATGTTTGGTGCCTTTAGTTTCCTTTTACATGGCATTCTTCCCCACATTCGTTTGTTAGGGCAAGCGATTCCTAATATTGCAGCCACAACCACAGACTTCTGACCTTTTACTTCACAGAGAGCATTTATTTAAATATAGACTCTTGGGTAGGGACAGCGTGCCCTAGAGAGAAGTCATTCACTCTTCTTCAGGGTAACCTATGCTTGTACTTTTCCAACCGAGAGAGGACAGAACAACAGTCTCTGGTCCCTAGAAACTATGTCCAGCCAGCTGCACCCAGGAATATTTGCTAAGTTTGTTTTGTGGATGTTTAGTGTGGTTCTGACTTCATTTCTTTATTTCTTTATTGATTTGTTTTGAGAGAGAGAGACGGAGAGAGAGCCTAAGCAGCGGAGGGGCAAAGAGAGAGGGACAGAGAGGGAATTCCAAGCAGCCTCTGCACTGGCAGCGTGGAGCCTGAAGTGGGACTCGAACTCACAAACTATGAGATCATGACCCCAGCCGAAAATAAGCATTGGACGCTTCGCGGACTGAGCCACCCAGCTCCCCCCGTTTCCTTTTTAAAAGCAAAAAGGAGTGAGGCCAAGTAATTTCTATATAAAAAGACAATCACTTCCCCATCAAACAAATTTGAGAGACTGTCACATGAAAAGTAACTAAAGAAACATCTCATTGATTTCTATCCTTTTTTTTTTTTCCCCATATTGGATCTAAATTTAAAACACGTACAAGTGTCGGCGTGTGTGTTTAAAATACATTTTTATTTGTGAAGCTGTTAGCTATACACTCATTTTTCTTCCTCTACCTTTCTCCTTAAAGACTGATTTTCTCCCATGCTCTATTTTACGACCATTTCTCTCTCAGTATTTATCCTCTCCCTCAAACCACACTTGTGGGTTGGGCCAACTCTCATATGGTGCTTGTATGTGCTTCCTACTGCAGATGTTAGAAACTGGCACACACTTAGTGGCTGAAAACTACACACGTTCATTACCTTACGGTTCTGGAGGTCAGGAGTCCTAGCATCAAAGTGTGCCTGTGTTCCTACTCAAGGCTGCGGGAGAGCCTCTGTTTCCCGTGCCCCTTTCAGGTTCCAGAGTCGGCCTGCATTGGCCCTTTCCTCCAAGTGTAAGGCCAGGTGTATAACCCCTGAAAAGAGAGAGCTCTTTCCATCACTTCTGCTTCCTTCTTTCCAGCTCCTTCTCTGACTCTCGTGTTTCTATGTTTCCCTGAAAGGACCCTTGTGATTACCTTTTGCCAGTGGGATAATCAAAGATAATCTCCCTATCGTGAGATCCACAAATGAACAATAGCTGCAGAGTCTCTTTTGCCGTAACAAAGTAAATATATTCATGGGATCTGGAGATGTGGGAGGAGAGGGCAGTCTCCTGCCCACCACAAGGATGATTCCTTGCCTCGCTCTCTGGACCCCTAACTCTCCTTTCATTTCCAACTGCCTGTCTGCATGCATGCACATCAAACACAACAGGCTCCGAGATGCGTTTTCACTCTCCCATTAAATTGCCTCAATTCCATTGGAACCGCCGGTGTATCAGTTAAGCAAAGATTTGAGAAGCTGGAGAACTCGGGATGGTCCTAATCTGAGCATTTCCACCCCTACTTGCACCAAAGCCAAGTCCTGACTTTTTTTTTTTTTAAACTCCTATAATATCTCTTAACACATATTCTCTCCTTCTTGCCTACTACCTCTCTCTGGGTCCAGGTATTATTGATTCTCATTTGAACTGATGTGATACCCTGTATTCTCCATCCCCAACCTACGCCTTCAAGTGCATTCCCCACGATTCCATCTAAAATGAAAATTTTGACAGTATGGTTCTTACAGTTAAGGCTTTTAATGTCTCCCCACTGCCTTGTATCATACACATTCTCTCACATTGTATCCGAGGACCTCCCTGACTTGTCTCTGATTATTTTTTTCCACCGTGTACTTTACAACTTCCTAGAACACATCGCAGGACTCAGTCACTTGCTCGTGGTTCACTTTTTTTATTTTAATGTTTATTTTTGAGAGAGGGAGAGAGACAGAGACAGAGACAGAGTGTAAGTGAGGGAGGGGCAGATTCTGTGTAGGCTCCAGGCTCCAAGGGGACAGCACAGGGCCTGAGGCAGAGTCCCAAGTGGAGCTCGAATCCACAAACCTTGAGATCATGACCTGAGCTGAAACAAAGAGTCAGAGGCTTAACTGACGGAGCCACCCAGGTGCCCCTAAAAGGGGGTTGGTTTATATGTTCTGGGAGTATCATGTCATCCGTGAAAAGTGAGTTTGACTTCTTCTTTGCCAATTTGGATGCCTTTGATTTCATTTTGTTGTCTGATTGCTGATGCTAGGACTTCCAACACTATTTGAACAACAGTGGTGAGAGTGGACATCCCTGTCGTGTTCCTGATCTCAGGGGGAAAGCTCTCAGTTTTTCCCCAGTGAGGATGATATTAGCTGTGGGCTTTTCATATATGGCTTTTATAATGTTTAGGTGTGTTCCTTCTCCTCCGACTTTCTTGAGGGTTTTTATTAAGAAAGGATGCTGTATTTTGTCAAATGCCTTTTCTGTATCTGATAGACAGGATCATATGGTTCTTATCCTTTCTTTTATTAATGGGGTGTATCGCATTGATTGATTTGTGAATATTGAACCAGCCCTGCAGTCCAGAAATGAATCCCACTTGATCATGGCCTTGATCATGGCAAATAATTCTTTTTATATGCTGTTGAATTCGATTTGCCAGTATCTTGTTAAGAATTTTTGCATCTGTAAAAAAAAAAAAAATAAATAAAAAAAAAAAAAGAATTTTTGCATCTGTGTTTATCAGGGATATTGGTCTGTAATTCTCCTTTTTTGTGGGGTCTCTGTCTGGCTTGGGAATCAAGGTAATATTGATTTCATAGAATGAGATTGGAAGCTTTCTTTCCCTTTCTATTTTTTGGAACAACTTGGGAAGGATGGGTATTAACTCTGCTTTAAATGTCCGGTAGAATTCTCCTGGGAAGTCATCTGGTCCTTGACTCTTATTTGCTGGGAGATTTTTGATAACTGATTCAATTTCTTCGCTAGTTATGGGTCTGTTCAAAGTTTCCATTTCTTCCCATTTGAGCTTGGTAGTATGTGGGTGTCTAGGAATTTGGCCATTTCTTCCAGGTTATCCAGTTTGTTGGCATATAATGTTTCATAGTATTCTCTGATAATTGTTTGTATTTCTGAGGGGCTGGTTGTGATATGTTTCATTGGTGATTTTATGTGTTTGGGTCTTCTCTCTTTTCTTTTTGAGAAGTCTGGCTAGGGGCTTAACAGTTTTGTTTACTTTTTAAAACACCAGCTCTTAGTTTCATAGATCTGTTCTACTGTTTTGTTTTTTTTTTTTTTGGATTCTATATTGTTTATTTCTGTTCTAATCTTTATTACTTCTCTTCTTCTGCCGGGTTTGTGGTATCTTTGCTGTTCTTCTATTTCCTTTAGGTGTGCTGTTAGATTTTGTATTTGGGATTTTTCTTGTTTCTTGAGATAGGCCTGGATTGCAATGCGTTTTCCTCTTAGGACTGCCTTCGCTGCATCCCAAAGGGTTTGGACTGTCTGTCGTGTTTTTATTTTCATTTGTTTCCATATATTTTTAAATTTCTTCTTTAGTTGGCTGCTTGATCCATTCATTCTTTAGTAGGATGTTCTTTAACTTCCATGCATTTGGAGGTTTTTCAAACTTTTTCCTGTGGTTGATTTCAAGTTTTGTAGTATTGTGATCTGAAAATGTGCATGGTATGATCTCAGTTCTTTTATATTTATTGAGGGCTGTTTTGTGACCCAGTGTGTGACCTATCTTGGAGAACGTTCCATGTGCACTCTAGAAGAATGTGTATTATGCTGCTTTTGAGTTGTAATTGTTCTTGAGATCTTCAGTCTATTGTATTCTATTTGAGGATGTGGGAAAAGTGAAGAAAAGTGATAGCTTTATAATAAAGCAGGGAATTATATTGACTGCCTGGAAAGCAGGTGCACTTTTGGTGAAACAAATATATAAATATACTTAAAATAAAATATGCTTGTTTTGAACTTCCATGTGCTGGAAATGTAGGACATATTATTTTCTTTCTTTCCTCCTCTTTTGCTCCCTATCCTCCTTTTCTCTCTCTCTCTCTCTTTTTTTTTTCTTTTAAACAATATGCTTGAAAGATACTTTAAGTCACTGTTCTCATTAAGGGCTAGATTTGGGGTGGTTTCAGCCACAGGAATCTGTTTTGGAACGGTCCTCTTATGCTGTTTCTCATCCTTCCTTCAGCCTTGCCCCTGATTTAACCTAACCATGACTGGAACAGCCCTCACTGCCTCTCTGCTTCCATTCCTCACATATGTTTTTTTTAACTGTTACTTTGGTGTATGAAACGCAAATTCGGCTAGCTCAGTTTGGGACCTTTGACCACTTACATTTTTGTAGAGAACCCGTACAACTTCTGACACAGTGATTCCTGACGTTTAGTTTTCTTCAATGTTATTTCTCATAGTGCAGAGAGAATAAGAGATTGGTCACCAGTTAAAGTTCTGTAAAACAATCTCTACCTGAAGCAGTCCCTGCTGTTTGCGTGTGTATATGTGCATGTGCACGATCCTGTTTTACCCAGAGGTCATGTGATCGTGCTCTAAAGAAACAGGTAAGATGAGTAGAAATTGAAATTCTTTTCCTTAGAATCCAGTATTTACATAAATATCATTGCGCACACAAAAATCAATGCACCAGATGGCAAGTTCTCTACTGCAAATGGATACTGTGAGCATAGAAGATATTGGTCTTTCCTTAGCTACCTACTATAGCAAGTAGGGGAGGGAAGGACGTCTGCACAATTCTTGATCTCTAGCTGCCAAAATGTGGCCATTTGACCTTGTGTTTACCAATCAGATGCCCCCACTGAGAAAATGGTACTAGACAAATCCATTGAGGGAGTGGCAGGTGAGAACCTAAGGTGCCATAGTTTCTAGTGATTGGATTTTCTAAGCTGACAGTTTTTAAGGGAGAATTATGGCTACATTCTCAACCACTCACCTCTCTTCATTTCTATTATTTTCTGACCCTAGCTCTTTAGGCTTTTGTTCATTTCTGGACCTATCTGAGAGCCTTACTGCAAATAGCCTCTAACTATCAAGTTTTCTAGACTTGGTTTGTGTTATCTACAACCAATAATCCTGACTAATTGGGTTGGGAGCTGGTGAAAGAACTGAGAGGAGGTGTCTTAGTAAGAGTCGCCCCAGAAGTCAACCTTGAGGCACAGATCTGAGAGCCAGTGATTTAAAAGGAAGGTATCTTTAGGGAGCACTGGTAGGGGAGTGGGAAGGTGGGACAGAGGGGAAGGAGTGAGGTCAGCTGAGGGTAACTGGACCTCAGTCCTGCTGGGAGAGGAGTTGTCACTCCTGAGGGTGAAGAAGCTGATTTATCCTTGTAGTTCTGCTTGTCGTTGGCTGAGAGCCCTGGGGGGTGAGAATTCTCTAACATATCTAGTTCATAGCCTGAGAAAAAAAGTCTTGGCCTAAGAGCCACATGCTTACAGTAGAACTCACTTTCTGCTCATGTAGAAGCAAAGTACAAGCTTACATAGGGAGCACTAACATTGTGATGGCTTTTATGATCTGTCCACTGGGCTAGGCTGTGTTTCTCAGTTATTCTATCAAGCACTAATTGAGGTGTTTCTGTGAAGGTATTTTGTAGATGTAACTAAAGCCTTAAATTGTCTTTAAGTAAACAGAATTATCATGCATAATATGAATGGGGCCAGGTGGCTCAGTCAGTTAAGCATATGACCTTGGCTCAGGTCGTGATCTCTCAGTCCATGGGATCGAGCCCCATGGCTCCCTCTTGGAGACAAAACCTTAGGTATTTTCCCATGGAGTTGCATTCCGCTTGTGACCTTCCCTTCTTGTGGATGAGTGCCACCAAATCTGCTGACACCTTAATCTTAGACTTCCTAGTCTATATAACTGTGAGAAATCAATATCTGTTGTTTAAGTCACCCAGTCTATGGTATATTTCAGGTTATAGTGCTATGAGCTAAGACCCACACTTTAGGCCCATTCAGGGTGAGCCTCAAAAACAGTGGTGTGGGGAAATCCTTCCATCATCCCTGAGAGAACTTCTGTTTACTGTTTTCTTGTGAAACTGTGGTTGCTGCCTTGCTCATCTGTGATTGTCAATGGGTTAAGAAGCACTTAGATGTGCCCCCATGAGTCCTCTTGATATTTATGCCCTATTTTTTTAACAGCAATCTAATTTCCTCATGATAATCAGGGTTGATAACTACCAGTACAGTAACACCTGCTTCCCCAATTTACTGGCATGAGTAGCTCAAAATGACCAGGTGTGATTAGTAATTTTATTTTAAGTTGAATCTTTTCTATTTCTCTTGGTAGAAGACCGCCCTCTCCCCTGTCCCACTCCCATCTTCCATTAGAAATCAGTACTTATAGTCCATCAGGGACTAAAGCTGTTGAAAAGGGAAGTATAATTTCCTTCAATGGGTCACTGGCAATGACTATACTTTTTCCACCTCTCGGTTCCCAAACCTATTATGTATTCTAGCTATTGTTCTAAGTATATACTTTGTCTTGAATGACAATGACCCAACCCTGTAGACTTTCATCTTTACTCAAAAATTTAGCTGTGCTTTTTAAAAGGTATCTCAATGACCCATCAGGCAAGCACCTTCATGGTGATGAAGTACATGCTATAAATTATCAATCCTGTGGCCATGTGCCCAAGGTCACAGGTCCTTCCTAGAAATTTAGTTCCTTGGTTCAAGGTGATATTTACCGATAAGATTCACATAATTATTTTTTAATTTTTTTAACGTTTATTTATTTTTGAGAGAGAGAGAGAGACAGAGCATGAGCAGGGGAGGTGCAGAGAGAGAGAGGGAGACACAGAATCTGAAGCAGGCTCTAGGCTCCAAGCTGTTAGCACACAGCCCAATGCGGGGCTTGATCCCATGGACTGAGGGTTCACGACCTGAGCCAAGGTCAGATGCTTAACTGACTGAGCCACACAGGCACCCCAGAAGATTGACATAATTTTTAATGAGCCTTTTCATTTTGGTACCAGGCCAAGTCACTGTGAACATGACAGGAAGTGTCATATTCAGAAAAAACATTAATTCCTATGAGGGGAAAATTGCTGCTTCCCCACACCGTAATGCGAAAGTATGTGAATCTTTTGTGTCTCCTGTTAATGCCCGTAGGAAAAGATTGGTTTCCTCAAGGGTTGGTATTATTACTCAATGGTTTTCACCAGTCTGTTCTTGATAGGTTAGACATTTAACAGCAGCAGAAGCTTGATCAGGCTTGGTAAAAAGAATTAAAAGATTTTATGTTCTTGGCCCCGTGTGTTGCTGTGGAAGATACTTACGGATATGCGCATCATTCAGCTATTGGGGTGTTTGATGACAAAGTTTTTTTGTGTTTTTTTTTTTTTTTTTTTACTTCTGCTAATGGGCTATTTTGTCTACTAGTTTGTTTAGTGCTTTCCAGGTTTTGTTGCTCCCAGGCATCTGCCTGTGCAACCAAGGCATTAGGCACTGCTTGGAATTCCATTAACTTAAGCAACTTCTGTTTCAATACAAAATCATGAGCACAAAAACATCTCAAAGCTTTGACCACTGATGGTGTTTCCGTTCGTTGTTATCTTTTAAGATCATCCATGAATGAAGTTGCTATGTGACAGCAGTCTATTTTTGCTCATAGCAACATATTGAACGGGCCCATCCACGAACCAGGACCAGATTTTCTTCCTTTTCTGTTCCTAGTTGCGGAGAATCCTCCACAAGGTCATTGATACGAACTAAAGATAAGTGTCCGAGAAAAAGACACGGGTGGCATGAGATCTTAATCACCTGCTGGCATAATTTATTCATGCTCTTTAGAATTGGTTGGGGTCAATAGCAAATGCCCTATTTCCATTTTACAATAGATGTTACTACTATGCTTGACCTAACTTGTGACTTGGTGGATATGAAAATATCCAGCTCTTGATAGGCTTTTATCTTTTATCACACCGTCACTAGATGTCACGTGTTCTGTTGCTTGGCTTCAAATAGGGCCTGGAAGCACATAAGGAGCTGCTTTTCGAATGGTGAGAAGTTCTCCGTTAGGGATGATATGGCCTATGGGACAGGGCCGTAGGGATGGTCAATGCCGAAGAGTTCCCTGTGGCTTGCCAGAGACTGGATATGATGTGCATATCTACCAAAATCATTTCTTGCACCACGGGCTCTGCTATGCCATTTAAGCCGAGTGGCAGGGTGACTTGTATCACAGCCTGAAACTGCTACAGCACCGTCCTGCTCCAGACCACATTCAAAACTGACAGTCTTCTGAGTCCCTTGACACATGGGTGAAGCAGTGTTTCCAAGCGTGGGATGCATTGTTTCCAAAATCCAGAGGCCAGTTGATGTAATCAGCACCTGGCTTTTCACCATTGGTGGTGGACTGGAGCGCAAGTGAACAGATAACAATTGGTTTTATAATAACTCTTCATAGGAATACATGGTGTAAATGATAATTAGAAGGATTATTAAACCGGTTAGCTTCTGTTAGTGATCATATAGACTCTGAAGGAAGAAAATAGGAAGCAATCGAATAAGGTCAGTGAGTGAATCCCAGAAGCAATTCTTTACAACCTTCAAAGAGCTTCAAATCTCCTTCAGCCGAAGGGCAGAATGTGTGGAAAACCAGGCTGGAAACTTGATAGTATAAGAGTTAGCATTGAAAGGAGGCTAAATTCATGTTCCCCCAAAATACTTTTTATATGGAATCCTGGGCCTTGATAGGGGAGGACTCGAATACTGAGGCTGGAGACAGATATTAGGAAGAATGCACTTGACGGCCTCCAACCTTGTGAGCCAGAAGACAAATACTCTCCCTCCATCTTGATAGCCCCTCGTTGACTCAAACAACGCAACGGAATCACCCATGATAGATGTGTCTCATGATAATGTTCTCCTCACTACTACTCCTATTTCCCCTAATTATTTCTAGACCAATCATATAAGTCAAGTTTCAACATGGCCCAACCAGGAAGATAATGTTTTTGCCAGGGGAAGAGTCATTCCATATGAAACTACAGACCTAGCTAATATCTACTAATGGGAACTGGGCAGACCTTCCTGGGAATGGAGCTTGGTGACACCACAGAACACAAGCCTGGAAAAGAATGACACAGTTCATATGGCCACAATCAGGGGGTAAAAAACAAACAAACAAACAAACAAACCAACAAAAAAACCACTTACCCATTATATCTATAGAAATTTATCTAGGTGTGTGTGTGTGTGTGTGTCTATTTTTTTCTCAGATTTGCAAGTCTTCCTAAAAGAGTTTAAGTCCTCTGAGGCCACAGGGCAAGAATCACGGAGAAACTGCCCCTTACTTTCTACGATTTCAATAAATATGCATGGAACATATGATGTAGGAGCGATACATGAAGAAAGCAGTAAGACCCTGGAAGGTATTGTGATCAGTTTGTCATTAATTTTCATTTGCACCAACTAGGTCTGAAAGTAAATGGTTTGCACTATGAACCACCCTGAGAGAGAAAGAGTAACACTAATGAGAGTCTGAAAGGGAAATGTGTACTTAGCGAATTTAGTTTAATTTAATTTTCTTGGTGACAAGAAAGTTTTTATAAAAGTTGTCAGTTTCCACTCTTATTGTAGGGATGTCAGATGATCAAAAAGAGTGGGTACAAACTCACCCAAGGGCAAGCAAAGAGTCTGTGTTTTCAAAAAAGGAAAATATTCGTAGATTCTAGAGATAATTGACAGCTTGGAAAATCCACCTGGCCAGTTAGCTTTCCTCATTCTGCAAACATTGAAGAGCATATTTTCATTATAAACTTACAGCCAAAATGTAAGAGTAAGCTCCGAAATGCCTGTGATCACTCGTGTGGGCAGGCGCTGACTGCTATGATTGGCTGAGTTTCAGGTTTGAGTGTCTGGGTAGACAGAGCATTGCCAAAAGGTATTGGAGCAAATCTCCCCCAACATCGCAGAGGGGGACTGAACCGGGGGCTCCAGAATTCTTCATTTGGTTTCGCCATGGAATCTATTTCCTTGGATGTTCCCTGCCTTCAGAGACTTCCCCCCCCCCCCGTGAAAATAGGAACTGTCACTCCCCAAAAGCTTCACAGAAAAAATAAATAGAATTGCCACCCGTACAATAAAGCACATTTAGTGGTGCTCGGGATGGCAACAGCAAGTGTTTTCAGGAAGACTGGTCTCAGAATTTCTAATTTTTCTCCTGCTAGACAGTCTCTTTATTAATTCAATGCTGGTGTCCATCTGGAGGTAAACACACATACATATATGCAGTTATAAATGTATTTCTTCTTTTCCTATGAATACATCTTATGGAAACCTAAATGAACAGGTAGAGAAAAGCAACGCATACTGCTTTTCTGGCTTATGCTATTTCTCAACTTATTTGTACACCTGCATCTTAACAATAGGCTACTGGCTGGGAAAACAGAATCGTTCTTTAGCCAGAGCGAGGGAAATCAGAAAACATACTTGGTTGTAACAGGTTTTACTTATGTATTACAACAGAATAAATTAAAAAAACACAAACCGATTACCTGCCATTTTTATTTCAAAACCGAGATTTCATGGGGTCTGAATTCTTTTTCGGTCCCTTTCATCCGGGTCCCTGCTCCCCCTCCCTCCAGCTAGTCCTCGCTCCCAGTCTTTGAAGCAGCTTCTTAAAGAAAGTCTACAGGGCGCCTGGGTGGCGCAGTCGGTTGGGCGTCCGACTTCAGCCAGGTCACGATCTCGCGGTCCGTGAGTTCGAGCCCCGCGTCGGGCTCTGGGCTGATGGCTCAGAGCCTGGAGCCTGTTTCCGGTTCTGTGTCTCCCTCTCTCTCTCTGCTCCTCCCCCGTTCATGCTCTGTCTCTCTCTGTCCCAAAAATAAATAAAAATGTTGGAAAAAAAAATTTAAAGAAAGTCTACAAAAATTAATAATAATAAAGCATTTATGAATAAGCTAAGCTTGAAGTGTTCATTAAAAAACAAACAAACAAAAAAAACCTTTGTGGGTTTTTAGTTCCTTTCCTCCAATGTTTTATGGCCAGTTTATGTCATTTAACATACCTTTGCTACTTTTCTTAAAAAAAGAAAACTAAAGGCAGGGTATTGAATTAAGAGCCCTCCCATCTGCTGGGAGGCTTGCTATGTCATCTAATGCTTCCTGTGCTTTTCTGTGCAACCATCCTCGTTTTTTGTGGCCCGCAGGGTTTTTGCTGCTTTGTCATCATTGAAATACAGAGCTTGCCCGGAGCCATTTTCATCGATCTGTAGTTGTTCATTGGTTGTTTCTGCTTTTTGTCTATGGGAGAGATGAGCGTTGGGAGTTCTTAGTCTGCCATCTTGCTGACCTCAACGGCCATGGTACAAACTTAGAAACAACTTGTCATGATAGGACAATGAAAATTGGTAAATTTTAATTTCTTTTTTCCCCAAACCTGAAATATTATAATAGGAAATTAGGTGCCCTCATCAAGCAATGGCGTAAAATGGTTGAGGGCTTTGTGTAATTAATCTCATGTTCAGTGACAAAATTTTATTGTTCTTATTTATTTTTTTAAGTGTTTATTTTTTATTCTGAGGTGGGAACAGGGAGAGAGGGAGAAAGAGAATCCTGGGCAGGATCCGTGCACTGTCAGAGCAGAGCCCGTGTAGGGCTCACCCACAAACTGCAAGATCATGCCCTGAGATGAAATCAAGAGTTGGTCGCTCAACCAACTGAGCCCCCCAGGTGCCCCTGTTGTTTTTATGAATAGAACTTATTTGAAACATTTTTTTCAGGTAAAACTGCACCACGTCGTATCAAAATAACTTTCCTAAAGCTTTACGTGTCTGTTATAAACGCAAGTAGAAGAGTTCATTTATTCCTAAATGGGAAATGGAGAAATAAAGAATCTCACTGCTGGAAAGCTTGCCAGTTGAAGTAAATTTAAGACTGGTCAGTTTGATAAAGAGACTGGCTTATCTTTTCCTGAATAGCCAAAAGTTTTATGTGGAAAACACAAATCGTAGCATAGTCTAAGATAATCAGTATATGATATATAGCTTGAGAAATTCAAAACTATAAATAATGGAACTGGTGAAGACGAGAAGATAGTTTCTTCTTCATGACCAATGACTCTAGAAACCATGATATGAGTGTAAGAAGCCCCAGTGGAATGGCCAGGCACCTGCACAACATCCGTAACTGTGCATTCCCACCACCCCACCACCCCACCCAGATCACATACATTAAGATTAAGTCAGTAAGGGGACAGAACATCATGACATTTCATAAGGATGATAACAATAGCAATCCTTTGGGTGATGATGTTCTAAGAGTACTTTTTTTTTTTTTCTTGTAGTGATGACTTCCAGCTTTTAGTCTACAGAAATTCAAATTAATACTAAAATAGCTACATCCTGGTGGATTTTAGGAAATGACCTGGTTCTCTTTCAAAAGAAGCTCGGGAGACAGTAGAAAGGCAGGGTTTCATGTTAAATATCAATTCATTGAAATCTCACACTTCAAATGAATAACCTCTGTAACTTGCACTGAAAATGTCTTTCTCTCCTTCATTTGGAATTTACTTAATTAGTTTATGTTTTGCGGTAGTCCCTCCTTATCCTCAATTTTGTTTTCCGTGATTCAGATCACCCACCGTCAACCCTGGTTCTGAAACAAATGATCTTCTTTCTTTTTAAAAAAAATTTTTTTCAACGTTTATTTATTTTTGAGACAGAGAGAGACAGAGCATGAATGGGGGAGGGGCAGAGAGAGAGGGAGACACAGAACCGGAAGCAGGCTCCAGGCTCTGAGCCATCAGCCCAGAGCCCGACGCGGGGCTCGAACTCAGGGACTGCCGAGATCGTGACCTGAGCTGAAGTCGGACGCCCAACTGACTGAGCCACCCAGGCGCCCCCAAATGATCCTCTTTCTGATGTATCAGTAGTAGCCTACTGTTCCATCACAGTGCCTAGGTCGTTCACTTGACTTCATCTCAACACGGAAACATTTTATCATCTCGCATCATCATAAGATGAAGAAGGATAAGTACGGTGCAATGAGATACTTTGAGGGACAGAGAAAGAGACCATATTTACGTGACTTTTATTGCAGCACATTGTTACAATTGTTCTATTTTTCTAATAGCTGCTGGTGTTCGTCGCTTCCTTTGACTAATTTAAATACTAAACTTTATCAGAGCTATGTATGCACAGAAAAAACAGCATAAATAGAGTTCAGCACTATTTGGGGGTTTCAGGCACGTATCTTGGAACGTATCCCCTGTGAGTAAGGTGGGTGCTGCTTTGCTCAAAATTCTCACTGATTGAAAAAAATTCGGAAGGAAAAAGTTCATTTCCAGGGCTAAGTCAATTTGAAAGAATTAGTTTGCCCATCTGTTGCTTAAAAGTAACTTTTCATCATGAATATGTACCCAGGAGTCTCTAAAATGAGGTATTCAGCTCTACTTGGGAATTGGCTCTTCACAAGTACTGATTTGGTCTTCTTTTGATGATCTTTCATTGTCTCTGCTTTCGCTGAACATGTGACTAAAAAGGTCATGTACCATGGCACTCATATTCACAGCACTTCCCTGACATCATCACCTCTAGGTCACTCAGATTTTCCAAACATGCCTCATTCCTGACCCAGGTAAATTTCCTCAGGATGAGGAGTCAGCCTGGTGACAGACTTTTACTCTGAAAATATTGAAGAGTTCTGTCTTTTTTTTTATCGTATCACTGAGCCCGGCATCTTTTGTGTTGTTGTTCATTTGGTTGGTTTTTCGTAGAGCGCGTTCCTACAGGTGGTGAGAAAAATGAACCTTCAAACTGCACTGAAATCAATACTTCAGGCTCATCACACAGTTCCAAGGATTTAATTATTACAACCTTGCAGACAATTCTCAGTGGGTTCAGGTCGGGTACCTCTAACCAGGTTCCAGTCTCTAGATGAATTTCAGTCGAGTTCCTATTTGTCGGCTCTCTTTCCTGGACTGTTTAATCCAAAAAGTCATTCAATGTATATATATTTTTGCACATGGTATATTAGTTATTCTGAACATATATTCGTGAGGAGGTGGGAAAATCTTATTAGTAGTTGACATCAGAATTTCTTTTTAAAAAGGAAATGGATTTATTCAGAGGACACACACACAGACACACACAAACTCTTGACAAGTGATTCAGAGTAGGTGAGATCCTCAGGGAAGTTGATGGAAATGCTCTAAGTGATATGTTAATATAATATACCTGCCGATCTAGGAGAAAGAGAAGACAGGGGTGGGGCTACTCAGATGGCAGAGGCCAAATGGCATTTAAAATAACCCCATCCATTATCCCGAAGTTGTTGAGTGAAATTGTCAAACTCCGAAACATTTGTCATAAGTGTGAGTATTTGTAATTGCTGTGCTTTTGTGGGTGTGTATGTAAACCAATGATGGGGCTGGGTACCTTTCTGTACGGACACGAGACAAAAGCCCACACAGACAGGCAAATACATATTCAGAGGAAAGGTTGAGGAGCTAAGTCTCGGAAGCTTCCAGAAACCGTGAGGTGGTTTCTGAACAATCGCAGACTAAAACTGTTTCAGGCCAGGTTCAAGCAGACCTCCAAGGATCAGAAGGATTCAAGATAACATACATGTCACTTGGGACTGATTAATAAATGAAGAATGATTCCATGCAAAGAGAACAGGAGTGGAAGTCAATCTTGGTTCTGGCTTGTCTCCTGGCTAAAGAGAAAGAAACTTTATTTATTTATTTTTAAGTTTATTTTTATTTATTTTGAGAGAGAAAGAGAGAGAGAAAGTGGGGTAAGGGCAGAGAGAGAAAATCCCAAGCAGGCTCCGCACCGTCAGGGCAAAAGGAGCCCAATGCAGGGCTGGAACTTACGAACTGTGAGATCATGACCGGAACCAAACTCAAGAGTTAGATGCTTAACCAACTGAGCCACCCAGCCTTCCCAAGAAGCATAATTTAAATTGTAAAATGAGAACGGTTTTTGGACTAGATTAAACCAGAGAAATTTGTCCCCTGTCCTGAGACCAAAAAGAGAGTCTCTGGTCTTCTCCTCTTAGCCATGTAATTTTCTCTTTTACACATAGATACTCCTTGTATCTGAAGTTTATTTTTTGATGTGGTGTGAAGAAAGAAACTAAATCTATTTTTTTTCTTATAATGCTCTGACCTTGCCAATGTCATTCAAATTAATGCAGTTTTATTCCCCAATGGTCTGTGATGCCACTTCCCTATATGCTTTCCATACAACCATAAATTAATTGAAACCTCAACTGATGACCCTTGTCATGATTGTATTGGGGTTATTCTTTATTTTTTCTTTTTCCTTTAAAAAACTAGTCGGAGGACAGTTCAGAGGACTGAAAAGTTACTGAATGTGATTAACATTCTATCTTTGAAATTCTATAGGTAGCAATACCCAAAATATTAAAAGTAAATTCAGAACCACAAAGTCTTAATAAGAGACACTCACAAAAAAGGTATCAGTTAGATTCATGTATTAAGATTTCACTTGAGGAAGCATTTATTGAGTGCCTATGATATACAGGGCACTGACTGAGGCTCTAGGAACATGGAAATAAACTAAGATTGAGGGCAATTATTTGTGTTGCTTTATTTACTTTAATTGGTCCATTGAATTCTTTGCTGGATCTTAGAATTTAGAGAAAACAAAAGAAATCATAATATTAGACAAAGTCAGCTGTAGAAGCAAGAACAGAGCAACATGGTATGGGAACCCCCAGAGTTGCTAAATGGAAGGATGACATTAACTTGTGACACCATACATCTTTTAGAGTTTGAATTATACTACCTTCTATATAGAGTAACCAAGCCTTCATATGCTAAAGACAGAATGAAGACCGATACTTATAAATTGTGCTGGGACTGATTATTGAGAAAAGGTGTTTATTCCCTTCCTTCCTTCCCTCCTTCCTTCCTTCCTTCCTTCCTTCCTTCCTTCCTTCCTTCCTTCTTTCCTTCCCTCCTTCCCTCCTTCCTTCCCTCCTTCCTTCCCTCCTTCCTTCCTTCTTTCCTTCCTTCCCTCCTTCCTTCTTTCCTTCCCTCCTTCCCTCCTTTCTTCCTTCCTTCCCTCCTTCCTTCCTTCCTTCCCTCCTTCCCTCCTTTCTTCCTTCCCTCCTTCCTTTCTTCCTTCCTTCCTTCCTTCCTTCCTTCCTTCCTTCCTTCCTTCTTTCCTTCCCTCCTTCCCTCCTTCCTTCCCTCCTTCCTTCCCTCCTTCCTTCCTTCTTTCCTTCCTTCCCTCCTTCCTTCTTTCCTTCCCTCCTTCCCTCCTTTCTTCCTTCCTTCCCTCCTTCCTTCCTTCCTTCCCTCCTTCCCTCCTTTCTTCCTTCCCTCCTTCCTTTCTTCCTTCCCTCCCTCCTTCCTTCCTTCTTTTCTTCCTTCCTTCTTTTCTTCTTTCCTTCCTTCCATCTTTCTTTCTTTCTTTCTTTCTTTCTTTCTTTCTTTCTTTCTTCTATTTTATAAGTAGGGTCTATGCCCAATGTGGGGCCTCAACTCATGACCCCACAACTCCAAGATCAAAAGTCACTTGCTCTGCTGACTAAACAAGCCAGGCGCCTGAAGAAAAGGTTTTATATCTTTAGTTTCAGCAACAAATCGCTCATTCAGAGTACCCCCACTCCCTCAAGCTATCTTGTCTACCCAGAGAAAAATCAAGAACCATAGATTAAATCAAAAGAACTCTTCAGAGCTAAAGTAAATACCACAAGCTCATGCATTAGAATTCATGGACATTAGCCATGATGAGACCTTGCTTTGTTGCATATGTTTTTACTTCAGTAAATAATCCGTACATTTAGTCATCTACTTGTCTAGCCCACTGCCGATTAGAAGCAGAAATTGGAAGCACAAATTTGTAAAACATAGTGGTGATAAAATCAGAGGACGACAACTGATATTAGAGTTATACCTGACAGCATGAAAGGTGACCTGAATCACGGAAATTCAAAACACAAAAGAACACAGCAAATACGAGTGTGCATTTAGCATTATGGCAAATGGTCCCCTGTCCCTCCTCCATTTGGCATAATAATGGTTGTTCAAAATGGTGACCTTGACCTTGAAGAAAAGATAAATTTGTTTTAAGTGTCTCAGGTTAAAAGACAGATACATCTGTTTTGTACTTTTAGGATTATTTTTCTCAAAATAAGTTTAGTTTTAGACATGAATATATATTCAGATTCAATTCTGCTGTCAGGCACTGTGATGGATTTTCACAAGGGTTATTTAATTGACCTTGGTGTAGATATGGTAATAGAGTATGCATTATTGTTCATATTTTTACAGACTGAAAATCTTACCTAAATTGCTTCAGTGACTCACTCAAAATCACACCAGTAATTAGTGACTGGGCTGGAATTGGAATCAGGTCTGCTATTTTTACTTTATGTGTAAAGTAAAATACACATAAATACAATATACAGCAGTGGCTAAGACCACTAGGAAGTTAGAGATCCCTGAGTTTGAATCTGATATTAGTCATTTGGCCATAAGAAATGATTTAGTCTTTTTGAGATAGAACTTCTTTCCACGTAAAATAGAAATAGTAATGCCCAAGTCAAATAGTGAGAATTGATGATACAAAATATGTAAAACCTTACATAGCACGTGGCACTTTGTAATGACTCAATAAACAAAACAATTCTATGCCTCTTAACTGGAAAAGCCTTTGTCATCTGAGAATGCCAAGTTTAAAACATAGCTTAGTCCCTCAGAATTCAGAATACGAATACGCTGCCATTGTATTTACATTAGATTTAACATATGACAAGCAGCAAATGTTCGTTTTGTTGTTATAATAGTAGACCAGTAGATGTATTTAAGATGTTTCTGTCTTAGAGTCAACTGCTTTCCCATTTTTTAGCTGTCTAATCCCTCTGTCTCCACGCCCTGGAAACCATTTTTCAAGATCTCATTACTTATCATCAAAGGGAGTAGTTGAATGTGAACTAAGAGATTAGTAGAAGGCTAGCCCAGATCGGTGGAAGGGAAAACTCAAGTCGTACATTATAAGTGACATTGTATAAATAATAGCTTATATCCTGACTAGAAATCATTAGTTTTAAAGTGTTGGAATTCAAATAAAATTTATATCTTATTTTTTGTTCATAACAGACACCCACAAGATGAACTGACTTTTCAACGCCTGATACCAAAAATTTTTTCGGTATGCTTCCTTTGCTGTTCCATGCTGTTTCTTATTCTCCACAAAGAATCTACAGAGTGATCCTTCAAAAAATATATATTCATTCACATGCCTTCCTATTTAAAACTCTCCAGTGGTGTCAAACTGCATGTAAAATAAAGCCAATTTTTTCATGGCCTACAAAGCCACTATAGGACCTGGTTCTTGTCTCTCTTTCAACTCTTCTTCCTTTTGTCCTTTCCTATGCTATTTTTTTTAAAGGTATATTTTTTAATTTTTGAGAGAGAGAGAGAGAGAGAAAGAGAGAGAGAGAGAGAAGAGAGAGAATGAGCAGGGAGGGGCAGAGACAGAGGGGGTTGGAGGATCCAAAGCAGGTTCGGTGTGGACAGCAGAGACCCCAATGCAGGGCTCAAACTCATGAACTGTGAGATCATGACCTGAGCCGAAGTCAGATGTTTAACTGACTGAGCCACCCAGGCACCCCTCTGTGCTCTTTTCTTTTTTTCTTTTTTTTAAAAATTTTTTTTTCAACGTTTTAATTTATTTTTGGGACAGAGAGAGACAGAGCATGAACGGGGGAGGGGCAGAGAGAGAGGGAGACACAGAATCGGAAACAGGCTCCAGTCTCTGAGCCATCAGCCCAGAGCCTGACGCGGGGCTCGAACTCACGGACCGCGAGATCGTGACCTGGCTGAAGTCGGACGCTTAACCGACTGCGCCACCCAGGCGCCCCTGTGCTCTTTTCTTAATGATCCTTGGATGTGTCCAACTGATTTTACAGTCAGGATGCTCTTCACTGAGAGAACCTTTCTATACATTGCTGACTTGTTCTCATTTGGCTCTTTATTTGAGTTTCCATTCAATTATCCTATAACCCTCCATGACTCTTGCCTAATTACCTTCCGTCCAGTTATTTCCTATGCATAACGCTTGTCGATGTCCACAAGTGCATTTGAACTAGAGTATTGAGTGTGATATACTTAGTATAATACTATCAGGAACAGCTTTTGTTTTCCCCCCATTTTGGCCTAAAAATATTCTTTGTTGTACTTCCCTTCACTACCTTTTGAGGATGTTTTTGGCACCGTCTTTAGCTTTTTTGGTCACTTCTAATCATTGCTTCCATCATTCTCAACTTCTTTTTCCTCTATTCCCTCTTTTTGGCATTCCTATGAAGCTAATATCAACTTTTGATATCTTCTATTCATAGGATTTCCCGATCACCAATTCTTGTTTCCTTTATAACCATTATTTTATTCAGTTTCATCCATCAGTTTTTCCCAATATCTATATTTATCTCCAGTATCTCTAATGTATTTTTATGGTAATTTGTTTTTATTTCAGAGATGCAATCTTAAACTTTATTAATTATACTTGTTTAAAGTCTTTTTCTGACTCCTTTATATGATTATTTCGTGTGTGTCAGTATTTTGGCTTGTTATTTGATTTTATGGTCTCTGTGCTTTTCAAATAATTTGGGGGTCTTTGCCGGAATTTCTTAGCAGTCACGATTCCTTAAGAATTGCCTGCTGTCTCTTTTGGCAATGGCCACCCAGATGAGAGGGAAGGAATTTCTGGAGTTCATGTTTCTTACTCTTCATCCATAAGATAAGAAAATGAGACCGTGATCTCTGTGGTATCTGGTCTTTTTAATTTTCTCTGAGTTATGACTGGCTTGGACTTTTCAATAAGGTGGTCCTTGTCCCTTGCCTCCCCCCACTTTTAGCTTCCACCACCTCCAGGAATAAAGTTCCTAGTGACCGTTCCCACTTGATCTGGTGCTCTCTTCCACGGGGTCTCACAAGTGCTCTCAGATGCCATTTTCTTCTTTGAATCTCATTTGCTTTATGTTCTTCTAATGTTCTTGAAAGTAGCTTCTCTTTTGTGTTGCTGAGAGAATCCATGCATTCACTTTACTTTTAAATATATTTTCCAAAATTTCTATGATCTCATCAAGAAACGTGATTGTAGAATTTGCTCAGAATATGACATAAAAGTAGAATTAAAAGCGTAAGTTACTTTATAATAAAAATTTTTAATTAAATATAAAAGTGATTATAGCTCTTCTTTAAAGAACCTAGAAATGTTTCAGTAAACCCTTGCATATGTATGTTTTTTTTTTTTAGTAGAATCCCAGAAATGTTCTTGAAAGATTCATTCTTAGCTTCATATCTCTTTGTACCGGGAGAAGTACTCTGCGTTTGCATGAGTATCTGAGCCAGAAATAAAAAGTTGTTGACTGTTTTAAGACTGAGAAAATATGGTGCCCTGGTCTTTGAAAAAGTTTAGTTTTGCAACATGGATGCATATGGGACTTATTCTCCACTTTCTAAAGTATGTATAAGTCAATCAGTGTTCATTGAAAGTCTACTCTATTTAGGATACAGTTTCACTAGCTGGGGGTGGGGGCACAAAAACAAAATACTCCTATCCAAAATTAACTTCGAGCAGAGGAGCATTGGATATTTCAAGAACTGGTTTAAGCATGTTACTTAAAAAAAAAAAAAAAAAGGTTGTAAGTGATTTTTTCCATGTATGAAGGCCAACTTTAATCCCATCTTTAGATGAATTAGGGGGGGAACATATAATGACAAGATTAGAAGAAGATATCAAGGTAAAACCTGAATGAGAAGATTTAAGGAAACAGGAAGTTACTTGGCTATTAGCATGATTGTACTTTCAGTAGAACTTAGTTTTAGAGATCACTGAGTCGCCAAATGTACCCCTCTCATTATAATTTCTCTGCCTTTCCTATGGACAAATAGAAAGCTCATGTTGGCTCCTAAATTTCAGAACTGAAGCAGAATTAATAAAATAATGACTTTCCCCACCCTTAATTTTGTTTGTATGAACCAAAGACATGCAGAAGTTTCCACTGAAATTCCTAGGGTTGGGGGTTTGTGTGTGTGTGTGCGTGCCCTTTTTTTTTTTTTTTTTTTAGTTCTTTGGATATGATTTTTGGCCTGATTTTGATGTTACTCACTTGTTTTTGGACCAATTTTGGCCACGTGGTTGTGATTTTTTTGTGTTGTAATACGAAGTTGCACCATTGCTGTTCTAAAAAGTGGAACTGAATGGAAATTAAACTTCAAAACACACCGTGTTCAAGCAATGTTAAACATTTGACTTCAACTGACAAGGGCAAGGCAGGGCAGCAGCGCATTTCATGTTGTATCTGATTCTTTGTGTTAGAAGCGCAGTATTGGGAAATAGCAGGATTTCCTATATATATTATCCTCAGCACTAAAGAATGTGGCAGAAAGCCTGAGTTGATCTATTTTTTAAGTAAATATCAGCTCTCCAATGAAACCTCATTATGTAAATGCCATTTATTTTATTCTAATTTACCCTTAGAAGTAAAAAACAAATGAAACTTTAACGAAGTAACTAAATAAGGTTTGAAACTTCATAGCGGGATGTATTAGAGGTGAGTGTGATGTTGAACTTTTCTGTTCAAATATTCTGTCTTTAATTAGTATTTGGAAAAAGTTACGTGTTATCATTTTCCTTGAAAACACTTAACCCTATGAGGCACTCTTTTACAAAAAAGCAAATGAATTACTGGTAGAGAGTTAACGATTTGCTCTGTGTAGGAGTTTCACTAAAAATTTAAGAGTTTTGGCATGAAATGAATATTTAGTATTGCAAAGTTGAAGCTTTATCACATAAACACAAAATTCGTCTTTTCCCTCTTGTGCTAGAAGACATTAAAACCAAAGGAAAATTTAAATTAGTAATGGAGATCTCTTTTTGGTAAAAATATTGATGGTTTGATGGTCTTAGAAAAAGGCATGATCACCCAGGAGGCCAGATTATTCAGTGGAAATATCAGTGAATTTTGAAACCAACAAAAAATGACCTGTGAAAGCAACCAAGCCAAAACAAATTGATGTTGAAGTAGTTTTCTCATGGTTCACACCCATGAAATAGCTTTGTCATGATTTTACATTGGCAAGCACTGCGTTAGGATCATAATGAGGTAAGGAGATAGACATTGTGAGCTATCCCAACCTTATTAACTAACTCGTTTCTTTTAAATGGTTTAGTTTTGGAAAGCAATATCTGAGAATTTACAAATTCTCAGTCTTAATATTTTTCATCAATACTTGGCATTTAGAGGATTTGAAATAAAAAAAAAAAAAAAAGCCTGGAAAGAGTTTTGGTTTCTTTACATGTTCAAAATGCTGTTTTTTTTAGGAATAAAATTGAGATATGGTGAAATAGCTCTCTTCAGTGCTTGACGTGCATTATATCATTTAGTTCACATAACAACCCTATGAGGTAGGCAAGTTTATCATCTGTATTTTACTGTTGCAGAAGCTAAAGCCTAGAAAAGTTGAGCAACTTGCCCAAGATCACACAGTTGGCGAGGGTGAAGTGGGGAATGAACTGAGTAACTTGCCTTCAGAGTCAATTCTTTGCACCATGACTACCCTGCCTTCCTGTGCCTGGGTTCAGGGCAACAGTAAAAGGGCAAGGAAGAAGGGTAGCTGATGTGTGTGGGGGAAAGGCTGTTTGATCTAGGGACAAACAAATATGGTAGAATGGAGGGAGTAGAATGCCCAAGGCAAGAATGTTGAATCTAATTGTGTACACACTGGAAAAAGAAGGCATAGATTATCCCTGAGTGGACAGAGTAACTTTATTGTAAGTTTGGAACCAACTGGCAGTTGAGAGCATATTAAAATTGGCCAATAGAGACTTTACCAGAAATATTCAATCATTTGTTTATTCGACAGATACTCATGGAGCACCTCTAACATTCCAGCCATTGTTCTAAGTGCTGAACATGCAATGATGTACTACAGCAACAAAGGCCCTAAGCACATAGAACTCACTTATAGTTGAGGAAAGCAAAAATAAACAGGGAAACCAATAAATGCGTATTGGAATTTTGAGTAGTGATAAGCTTGGAGAAAAGTAAAACAGAGAGAGGGCGGAGGGAAAAGAGGAGGAAGGCTGTTTTGCAACTGGTAGTCAAAGAAGTCTTTCAAGAAGGTGACCACGCCACTGAGACTTGATTATTAAGACCAATCCATCCATCTGAAGAGCCACAGTAGCAGTTTTCCAGGAAAAGGAATGCACAAATATGAGGTCCTGTTTTGAACAAGCTTGGTGTGTTCTAGAAAAATTAGGAGCTGGGTGTGAGTCATAGATGGTGAAGGCAAAAGTGGTAGGATGTGAATTCAACTAAGTAGAAAGGGTCTAGATAACAATGATCTGTTAAAGTATTTCTACATGAAATATGTTTTCATAATTTCTTATTTTATTTTGATAATCTTGTGTGGTTAGACATTCATTGAATTTTCATAATTTTGATAATACAGACAATGTTACAATGAATGTATTTAACCTATCTTTAATGCCTACCAGTTATCTATTAAGATAAATACCCAAGATGAAATTACTGGGTCAAATAGTATATATATTTTAAATTTGAATCATGATATATTTAACCTTTATATGATGTGCAAAAACTCAAATACAAAGCCATAGGTTTTAGAAGCTATACTTTTTCATGCCTGCAATCTCAAAGACAATTAAAAGATTCTAACAATCACTTAGAAGGAGGATCTTTGAAATTAATGAATAATTTTTATGTTCTTAGAAATTAACTTTGGTCAAGTTGCAATTTACACATTCCCCTTTCTATTATTTTTTGTTTCTATTAATTAGGTTTTGTTACAATTTTAATAACAAAAGACAAAAGTAATTCTAGATTGATCTATGTGATCTCCTGAATAATAATTAAAAAAAAAACAAACACAAAACTCTTTAAGACATTCAAGAACTCTTCAAGTCAAGGTCATGTTTACAGATTGCTTAAAAGTTGACAAATTTGTTAAAAAATGAAAACAATTTTGAATATTCTTCTGGGTGATTTTGACACAGACATATTTCATAATGCTGCACTAAGTTCAAATGTTTTTGTTAGACTTCAGGGTTTCAAAGTCTCACTTTGCAGCTGCAAATGATAACCATGATAACCTCTCAGCTGCTCTGTTGAATATATGGGAGTTGTACATGATTAGGTCGCTTGCCAGCCGGTCTGCTAAATCACTGTTCAGTGATAAACACAAGGCCTGAAAATTTCATTTGTCAGGACCCTGTGGAATAGTTATAAATGGACATGATTTTTGATTATTACCAATACCTCCTTTGTCCATTCTTTCTTTTCAATTATTCCAGACGTGGATATCCACTTACAACTTGGTCAATGAGAAAGAGCATTAGCATTACCTTCAGACATAATACACTAAACAGGACCCATCACTCAGCAGGCGTGTATCCTTGAAGGGTTTGCCCTAACTGACCTTAAGTGTCTTCATTCATAAAAGGCAGATCATAGCTACTTCCTCATAATAGTTTCCATTTATTTACCATTTTATTGTTTGGATTTGAAGGTGAGCATTTTACTGTAATCAGTTACTGCCATACAAATGCTGTTCCCCAAATTTTTACACTCTTTAAAATTACTGGAGATTCTATAGTGCTTTATATGTGTTATGTCTATCAATATTTTCTACATTAGAAATGAAAAATGAGGGGTGCCTGCGTGGCTCATTTGGTTAAGTGTCTGACTTCGGCTCAGGTCATGGTCTCACAGTATGTGAGTTTGAGCCCTTCGTCGGGCTCTATGCTGACAGTTCAGAGCCTGGAGCCTGTTTCAGATTCTGTGTCTCCTTCTCTCTTTGCCCCTCCCCTGCTCATGCTCTGTCTCTCTCTCTCTCTCTCTCTCTCTCAAAAATAAATAAACACTAAAAACAAATTTAAAAAAAGAAATTAAAAATGAGAAGTTTAAAAAAATCTATGTATTAATTTATTTAGAAACAGTAATTATAATGAATCTATTATATGTTATATTAAGTTACATATTTTCATGAAAGATCATTTATCCTTCTGGAAAAACAATGAGAAACTTTCAGTGTATTATATAATTACGAATTTCTTTAATGGGCTTTAATAGAAGTGTAATTTCCTATCTGTTTTTGTCTTCAGTTTGTCAGCGTGTTGCTTTTATTAAAATGTATGAAGAACCTCCAGCCTCACTTAGATATGTAATTGGAAAGGGAAGCAACATTTGAATTGTATTTTCTGATGATTGTGAGTATTCTTCTTTGATGTTATAAAAACTAGATAAATGGCAGTTTCGGGAAGGTTACTTTGTAATGTGGAATCTGAAACCGTATTAGCGAACATGGAATATTCTCTTACCTGACTATCCAGCATTTAATCTTACACTGTCAGTGGATCATTCACTCACCCAGGCATGATTTGGTAACATCATGCACCGGTCATTTAAACAATATTAATGAACCGAGTTAGGGAGACTTTCCAAATGTCGACATAATTCATTATATAGTATCAAAAACAACAAGCATTAATATAACCACTGATTTTTGCCTGAAACGTCTTCAAGTATTGGGAAAGTGCCAAGCTCACAGTGACAGATAAAAATTTCCCTAAGCTCTAATTTTCATTTGAATTGTTTGGACTTTAACAAATACCGTCTGGTGTTTTCATTTAAGTGATAGACTCACTTTATTTCTAAAAAAATATCTGCCGCACAACCGAGTTGAACTATCCATAGTTTAATCTCTCAGCCGTTATTTCAAGTATTCCTAAGGTTCCGGGAAGAAAGTAATAATATATATAAACTTCCCGTTTCATCACACAGAATATTAAAAAGATATGTGCATGATTTAATAAAACTTAATGATGTAATGACTTCATCAGAGACAATTTTAGGCGAGTAAAATATTTTATACACATATTGTGTTTTACACTTAATCTTTTCCATTTATGTTCTATTATATATTGATGATACAGAAGGGCAGAATCTTTCTAGTACATTAGATTAATTCTAGCTCTTCACCTTTCTAGCTGTGTCAATTTGTCTCTTACATTTCCCAAATCTCAGTTTTGTCAGGGATAATTAAATAAGCATATATAGTATATAAATATATATACTGATGACTAAAGAAAATATGGCCTGCATGGGACAGTTATTGTAAGGATTAAATGAATATTTAAAAGTCTTGAGTAGAAAACACTCAATATATGGCATTAAAATAGTAACATTAGAAGTTGCTGGCCCAGAGGCCAAATTCATGTCTCCTGTTCTATGTTCAAGGCTCCTCTCGGCGAGGTAAGCCATCTTCTGGTTGCATGACATCAGAAATCCGCAAAGATGATTTCTTTTCGAGGATTCCAAACTTTATTTATTCATTTAGTTAGCTAGTTATTATTTTAAATATGTATTTATTTTTGAGAGAGAGAGAGAGAGAGAGAGAGAGAGACAGAGGGCAAGTCGGGGAGGGGTAGAGGGAGAAAGAGACACAGAATCCGAAGCCGGCTCCAGGCTCTGAGCTGTCAGCACAGAGCCCGACCAGGGGCTCAAACTCACAACGGAGAGATCCTGACCTGAGCAGAAGTCAGATGCTTAACCGACCGAGCCACCCAGACACCCCTATTTACTTATTTTAATGCATTTACTTAAATTCAAGTTGGCTAACATACAAAGGTGATTCTTTATGTCAGATTGGCTAATGTTTTTCTCTCTACCAAT
This sequence comes from Lynx rufus, assembly GCF_022079265.1. NCBI lineage: Eukaryota > Metazoa > Chordata > Mammalia > Carnivora > Felidae > Lynx > Lynx rufus. The sequence continues at coordinate 141,526,370 of NW_025814867.1, forward strand.
TTTTAAAATAGATTGTATAGTTCCTAAGTAGGCTGGTTTTAAGTCTGTGTAATTAGAGCTTTCCTTATCAATTTGGTCATCATGCTGAGAGAAGCTCTGTCATATGCCTTTTTAAGTATAATTGAGCATTACTTTGAGTCCATTAGACATAACAAGCGTCTAAGGTTTTGGCAAATAGCTCATTCAAGTTTTCTGCAAAACAATCTCCCAGGTGAAATACCTCTTCTTGGCTTTCCCCCGCCGAACTTTTTTTTTTTAAAAATTCTTTTTTTTCAACGTTTATTTATTTTTGGGACAGAGAGAGACAGAGCATGAACGGGGGAGGGGCAGAGAGAGAGGGAGACACAGAACCGGAAGCAGGCTCCAGGCTCTGAGCCATCAGCCCAGAACCTGACACGGGGCTCGAACTCCCGGACCGCGAGATCGTGACCTGGCTGAAGTCGGACGCTTAACCGACTGCGCCACCCAGGTGCCCCGTCCCCCCACCGAACTTTTTATGTAGTTGTTCTTACTGGTTTGGAGCTTGAAAAGGCAATTATTTCTTCACAATCTTTTTGACACCCAAAGTTGATTCAAATTGTATAATTGTATAAAAATACAGACATTTAATTTTTACTTTAGTGTTTTTCTAACAGATCTGACTATAGCAGATGATTTTATTTTTCACCCTATATAGTAGAGAAAGGCGTCGTAACCTCCCTGGCATTTAGCATAAGAGAATTAAAATAATGATGACGATAGCAAGCATGATTTCAACAATAATTTTTAAAAAGCAATTATCCCTGAGTTTGGCTCTTCCATCTTTTCTCTGACATTTTACTCAGGGCATTTACTTAAAAGTAGAAAGGCGCAGGGGCACCTGGGTGGCTCAGTCGGTTAAGCGTCCGACTTCGGCTCAGGTCATGATGTCACGATTCGGGAGTTGAAGCCCCGCATAGAGCTCTGTGCTGACCTCTCAGAGCTGGAAGCCTGCTTCAGATTCTGTGTCATGCTCTCTCTCTGCTCCTCACTCATTCATGCTCTCTCTCTCTCTCTCTCTCAAAAGTGAATAAACCTTAAAAAAAAAAAAGTAGAAAGGTGCAGAAAAGGGACCACGAACACATGTTAACATTTCCAAATTATGCCCCTTTTAAATTACTTAATATGATTAAAATAGGCAATTTTAATTGTTATCAGTTTTGGTTTTTATCATTACGAGTTGTGCAACAAAGCTTTCTTAAAATGATCCAGATAATAATATGCCATTTATAACCAGGGGGAACGCAGTGACGTGGACGTCTGCTCAGTGATTATTTGTTGGCTCCCTGTGCCTCTCAACATTCTCTACAATGTATCCTAAGAAAAAAAGTGTCTGTTTCGTTGTTCTTCACTGTGAGACCCTTAAGGAAAAGGAAATAATTGCCTCGGTTCCTCCCGAGCTTTTACTTGTCTTATTAGGGGGGAAAAAAAAAATCCAAGTCTGTTTCATGGGTTTATTTTGTGAAGACATGACCTAGATTTAGTCTAGACAAAGGTATATTAACCACCGAGGTAATGTGAGCTTGAAATGAGGTAGCTTTACGGCAGATAATGTTTGAAAGACAAAAACATCTCGCACTGTTGAGTCAAATAGGTACTTTCAATCTTTCCATACTGATCTTAGTGTTTCATTTCTGCATCACTGGTTTTCTTTTAATGATTCAGTGATTAATTCCTCTTGCTCGTTGTACTGTCTTGTTTGTTGTGTCTCCAGACATTTGCTCTGTCTGTTTTAATATAATCATGGCTGGAGAGCAATGAAGGATTTTCGAATGAGGTTTTCTTTTGTACCCAAACGGTTATTGAATTTCTATGCACAAGCTTTAACAATAACCTTCAGCAGGAGAGAGGAGATAATGTGTTTTTATCTCTGTGAACTGTATTTTTCGTTGAGAAAGATATGTCTACAATTTCCAGAAGAGCGGCGAAATGGTTGACACAGAGTAATGGAGTACTTATTTATTCTTCTATTGGATTTCTCTTTTTATCTAAAGATGATTATTATAGGGGCACCTACGTGGCTCAGTTGGTTAAGCATGTGACTTCGGCTAAGGTCACGATCTCACAGTTTGTGGGTTCGACCCCTGCGTCGGGCTCTGTGCTGACAGTTGAGAGACTGGAGCCTGCTTTGGATTCTGTGTCTCCTTCTCCTTCTCTCGCTCTCAAAAGTAAATCAACATTAAAACATGGTCGTTATAGTAAAATGTGATACAGTATTTTATTAAAACACATATCCACACAGTAGGAGAATTAAATAGCATCGTACTGGTGCTATGTCACAGTATGGGTAATATTTTGAGAGAGAGATTTAAAAGGCATATTTCCATTGACAAAATTGTGTACAATAAATAGTAAAGGAATGGGATAAAGTGAGATAAATGAGTATGGAGATTTGGGCAGTATGCCAGTTACAGGCTTGCCCACTTCACGCTTGCCCACTTTCCAGTTCCTTTTGTTGGATCATCCTCCTCTTCCTGAACTTTTTCATTTTTATTTTAATGGAGATAGCACATATCCGTGGTTAAATATCTAAAACTATTAATGGTTGTATGTCATGAAAAATGAGTCTCTGTCCCTCTGTGGCTCCCAATGACATCTTCTGCAGCACTTCCTCGTTCCCTATCCAGTCTTACGTTAATTGAGATTTAAAATCAGACCTTGTCTCTCATTCCATACTTCTTCCTCATTATCTTATCCACGCTCATGAATTTACAACTCAAACATTCAAGTGACCCCCAAGTTTGTACGTCTAGCAGCCACAACCCAACTTCCCAGTAGACTTGTCCAGTTGGACATCCAAAAGACACCAGAAACCATGCAAGTCCAAAACTGAACTCATGATCATCATTCTCAAAGCTGGACCCTTCCAGGTCAGGGTTCCCTATCTCCATGAATGGTGCGATGTAGGGTAAAAGTCAGGCGTTATCCCAGACACCACCTTCTCTCACTCACCTCCCTATCTTCTCAATCACCAGTCCTACGGCTCTTACCTTCGAAATTTCTCTGTATCTTCTTCTTTCCATGTGCCGTCAAGCATCCGTTTAGCCCAAACTACTGTCACCTGTTATTTGTTTCATTGGTTTTCTAAAAGGATGACCCACATTCATGCTGGCTCCCTTTCATCTCTGCTTTGTATAACAACCTGAGGTTCGGGGTCGTTAACACTGGAATCAGATGATGTCATTCACTTGCATACAATTTTTGGCATTGCCTTTTGCAAGAAAGCCCCAACAAGTTTAAAACAGCTTAGAAAGAGTTGCAAAGTCTGGCCCCTTGGTGACTCTCCAGCCTTACTTGTACACTCCCCATTTCTGAGCTCTAGCCACGGGGTCTCTCAGTTCCCAAAAGTATCCTGCTCTTCATGCTTGCCCACGTTGCGTTTTCTGCCTAGAAGACTTCACTCGCACTCGTTCTTTCTCACTTCCTCAAAAAACATTCTAAACAGTTGAAATAGGCACTGTATTTCTCCTCTGTAGCAATGATCACACTGTGTAACTGTATTTTTACCTGTAGGATTTTGTACTCTCTAATGTATTCCACTGGATAGTAACTTCTATGAGGAAAGGCCATAGTATCTATTGGTTAAGAACATGGATTCTGGAGCTAATGACCAGGTTCAAATGTGAGCTCTAGCATATAACTGTGACAAGTTACTACATGCTTATAGAATCTTGTGTTTTCATGTGAAATATCTTCTTTATGTGAAGATTTACGAATTTATGTGAAATGCAAGTGACTTTATGTCAAATGGGTAGAATAGCACATGCGCAGAATAAGTACCATACAAATGTTAGCTACTTTTATTATTTTGCACATGATTGTTTCTCTATCACTGGACACGACACTTGGGATATTGCAGGTGGTTAAAGAATTTTAATTTATGATATTAATAAAGGAGGAGTGGTTTGTAATTGTAACAATGAAAGAAAAAAGGATGGATAACATTATCCGTGAAAAGGAGGAATAAGATGATTACTTGAAAGAAAATCTGGAAAGACTTTGTAAACGAAATGCATGAAGCGTGGGATAGAGTTTGAAGATATCTTGACTAGAAAATTAGCCATTGGTCTTTGGTTACAGAATACATTTAGAAGGCAACTTTGGTTTAAAGGAAAAGAGATGAAATTGATTTGGAGCCTAGTGATTTTGAAATGACCATGGGAAATCCAAATTGAAATGTGTGAATAGCTTCTGAAGTCATGACATGAAGTGATGAGAAAAGCTCAAGAGTGATGGCCAAGAACGTAGAGGTGTAATTGAGGTCATCACATAAATTTGTATTATGGCAACTGCTAAGTGTCCACAGAAGTCCTCGGCTGCTCTCCTCGGTGGCAATGGAATGGGAGTGGACACAGGATTACGTAGCTAGATTCCATTTTTCAGCCTTCCTTCAGTTTACCACCGAGTTGGTAAAAACATAGTCATGTGGTGTTTCCGTATTCTCTTTTCTTTTATCTTGCTGGTAGCCCAGCCTAGATCATACATCAAGGTCTTAGGGGTAACAGAGCCACAAATTGAAAGGGACACATATCTATAGTGGATGAACCACTTGACAATCCAGGATGCTTTTCTCGAACTTCTGCGTAAGAAAGATGAATAAATTCTCTGTTTCTGTAAGTTGGTGAATTTGGAATCCCTTTGTTATAATAATCTGTCTCTCCTACTAACGCTAAGAGGAGAGAGTATATTAAAAACATGTGTTTCCTGGTTCTAAGATTTATTGGTGATGTGACCTGGGATACCGTATGTAATTTCTTTGGTTATATTTTCAGTAAATAAGAACAGTGATAACTGTCAAAGAGTTGTGTAGAGATAACACAGGTCAGTCAATGAACCCTGTGCCTGACCTAGAGTAGGCAAGCGCTAAATTATAGCAGTTCGTATTATTATTTTGTCCTTCTGCGTCTACGTCTTCTCTTTCTTCTTAAAGAAAATGGAAGTGTGTATGTTAATTATTAACCTGCCAGTTCTCTTGATCACTTCATGACTTGCCATTTACTTTCCTTTAAAAAAAAAGTTTATTTATTTGAGAGAGAGAGAGCGAGCACACGTGCATGTGTGTGCACATGGGGAAGGAGGAGAGAGAGAGAGAGAGAGAGAGAGAGAGAGAGAGAGAATTCTAAGTAGGCTCCTTGCCTTAAGCTCTGAGCCCGATGCGGGACTTAATCCCATGAAATGTGAGATCACGACCTGAGCCAAAATCAAGAGTTGGATGCTTAACCGGCTGAGCCACCCAGGTGGCTCACCATTTACTTTCAGTCAAGATTTGCCAAAGGTACAATGTATTCAGAAAAATAAAATAAATAAATAAAAGAACAAAGAAAAAAACGACAGTTAATATGGCACAGAAAGCTGGTTTCCCTTCTCAATTCAACATTCTTATTATCATATTGTACATTGGAGGTGAGCTTTTATTTAAAGATTAAAACCCCCAAATACCATCTATGTTACATTTAAAATGTGTTTATCCTTGACTAATGTAAAATATTAGAAAAAATAAATACCATAAACAAATATTATAGACAAAGGAAGGTAAAATTCGGCATAGCCTACTTCCTTATTTATTACAATTATACTTAATTTTCACATAGAACATATGAATTGCATTGTGAATGATTAATTTCCATGAATAGATGTCATAAAAGACATCGTAATTTATTCTTTTCGGAGCCGATTTGGGACATTTTCATCCATTTTATTTTTTGTTATTATTTTGTAATGTTTAGTTTTGAGAGAGAGGGAGAGAGACTGCAAGTGGGGGAGGGACAGAGGGAGAGGGAGACAGAGATCACAAGTGGACTCCAGGCTGACAGCAGAGGGCCTGATGCCTGGCTCGAATTCACTCAGGAACCGTGAGATCAGGACCAGAGCTGAAACCAAGAGTTGGACGCTTAACCGACTGAGCCACCCAGGTGCCCCAGCTTGGGACACTTTATATATTGAATTGTAGTTTTGAAGTCATTGAGAGAAGTTTCTTACTTCATCTTGAATACAGATAAGATTCATTTAAATAACAAAATTTAAAAAATTCTTCATTTAGATTTATTTGAAATATAAATTTACTGCAAAATATATAAGATATATATATCTTTTAGTTTCGGTACTAACATACAGCCTCATTATTTTCCCCCTAGAAAAGAAGAATCTGTTTTCTCCTGACTAAAAGAGCATCATGTTAAAGAACATATCACATCTCACAGACATTTTAAAGGAATTTTCTAATGTGGATAGAAAATAATGAGAACAGTTAGGGCTTGGTTTTACAAATTCTTTAAATGCAATATCTCTACCATGAGTGGTATTCATTTTCTTGACCATGTCTTAATACCCAGAAGCCTCTGCATGAGGTAGTGAATGGCTTGTTTTTTGTATAACACATTGATGGGCCATCTGAAGGAGGAACCCCACAGGCTTACTGTTTCCATAAGTAGGAAAGCACAGCCCTCCCAGCCTGACTCCTCTGGAAGAAGGTGGACTTGTTGGCAGAATGGAAAAGGAATGGAGAGCAAAGGCGAATAGCCTTGATTTTGAAGGGAAACTTTCTAAAGTAGTGAAAAGGTAACTTCTCCATGATATGGTAAGGCGCATTTTCATATTGTAAGGAATCTGAAAATCTTCATATTATTGAAACGGGCTGAAAAATCAAATCCTGTAAAAAAAAAAGCATTGGCGATGGCTTAGAAAGACACTTAAAAGGTGGGCTTGTATTCTGGTGACATTTCTAGTGAAATCTAGTCACATATCTGTGAAGAACACAATGAAAGCTACTACTCCACATAGAGAATCCTATCGATTAAAAGAAGTGATGGCATTTTGGGGTGATGGTGGGGTAGTCCAGAGCTGACGACCAAGAAAGAATTCTTGACGATGTCTTTGGTGCAAAAAGGGGATTTTGTTAAAGCACCGGGACAGGACCGGTGGGCAGGAAGAGCTGCACTGGGGTCGTCAAAGGTAACTCATTATATACCCTCAGGTTGGGAGGGGGTCAGGGATAGATTAAATCTCTAAGGAATTTTGGAAACAAGGTTTCCAGGACCTTGAGGGGACCAGCTGTTGCTAGGGAAACATCCCTTCTTACCATTTAATAAAACCTCAGTCACGGGACCCTCTGATGCATATCAGCTTGGAACGTGATTGCCAGCATATATCTTGGGGCAGCTGAGATAAAGGAAATAAACTTACAGGATCCTCAAGGTTGAGGCAATGTTAAACCAAGGTTCCCTTTCGCCCCCTGGCAAAGTGTCATCAAGGAGGCAGTTGAGCTCCTGGAGGGAGGTCACTCTGCCTTTTCAAGGACTTGTCCATGGGCTATCGGCAGTAAGGGAATTTAATTTTTCATTTGCCTTAGTTTCCCACATCACCATGGCAAGCACTTACACCCCTTTCCTTTGTTCTTGGGGAGCCAGGAGTGTCCAAGGAATATCACACAGATCCTACCTGGGCTGTGGGGGGGTGGGGTGGGGTGGGGTGGTGCTAGCTTGTGCTTTTACCCCTCAGCCTGCCTCATGCTCCCTCATCAGCAGGAAGATGTTTCTAAACATAAAAAGGGTAGAGAGCTGTTCAAAAACATCGTGCCAACTATATGCCAGTTTTGGTAAAAATGAAGCTGCATTTAATATAATTCTCTGGGATTGTGAAAAAGTGAACAGAAATATACTGAATTTTCTAAGTTTCAGTGATGTTTATAAACATCTGGCATCCGTGAAAAGATAAAATCTGAAAAAAAAATCTAGAGATGTCCAGTTTCTGATTCTGCATGTATGGAACGTGGAAGTCGCCTCTCCATCTTAACAAGGAAAGAGCTGGAGAGATTACAAATTCAACAGTTCTTGGATCTGTAAGGGTCAGGAGGGCACAAGGGAAACCATTTCCCCCGAGATTGGAGAGACAGGTGAATAGGAGTCAGGGCTTCCCAGAGCAGAGACCCAGGAGTAGAAACTGCCCCAGGAGCTGGGGAAGGAAACTGGACTGTAATTGACAAATTGCTGGAGGCTAGTATTGACGACTCAGAGTGTTAAAACTCACATGGGGACAAAATCGTAGTGGGGCCACACAGGATGGTCTGATTTACTTCCAGTAGCTCAAACGGGTTCCCACAGTAAATACTGGAGGAAAATTCTTCCTGATGGTGTAAGTGGAGGGGAAAATATCCCAGAGCACTCTCATCTTAACAATAGAGTTGGAAGCTCGTTAACCAGAGCCTAACCTGCTAGTGAATTATTAGAGCCAAACTCCCCCAGGGAAAAAGAAAATACCCACGCCAGCCCACCGTAGCCATCTGTCCCACATATGGGCGCGGAAAAAAAAAAAAATGGAGGAATTCTGGTGAAGTTCACAGTCCAAGAAAACACGTAAGTAAAGGGGCACACATTTCAATGCCACTTCGGCGGCTAAAAGCTGGGGAATGGTGGGCTCGTCACTTAGCCTTTCTGAGCTACCGTTCATTTGTTAGAGGAGGTATTTATATTTGATATCACCAACATCTTTCTGGCTATGAAATTTCTTTTCTCGTGATGTGAAATCTATGGCACATGCCCTCACTTGCAGGGGACCCTCAACTGTTGTTATTCTCCACTCATGGTCCCCGTGTGCTGTTAAAAAGCATCATGTCAAAGTTAACATAACAAATGTCTTGCAGTTTTTGTTAACCAACGCGGTTAAATACTTGGGTATCGTGGGGATGAAAGTTAACATCTACTGCACAATGTGTTAAAATAGAACAGAGCCAACTCAGTAGGCTTAGCTCGGTCCCTTCTGAAAACTTTTGCTTTTCACTTTCACACAGGTATTTGACTCTGGGTGGGAAGCCAGCAGTTTAGTGGGTAGAATAAATTATTGGAATGAATAAATCATGCAAATAAAAGGCACAGCATGAGGAATCTTGTCAACGATACTGTAATAGTGTGGCGTGGTGACGGATGGTAGCTGCACATACAGAGAAGTCGAATCACTATGTTGTACACCTGAAACTAATGTAACATTGAGTGTCGGCTAATATATATATATATATACACACACACCATATATATACCATATATATATATACCATATATATATGTATATGTGTGTATATATATATATATACACACATATACATATATATATATATATATACACACATATACATATATATATATATGTTATGGGCTATGGTATTAGGAATTCAATTACGACCATGTATCTAAGCCATCTCCTCTGATTTACTTTTTGTAAGGAATAAGTGTGACCCTCCCAAACCCCCACATGTTTCTTGATTCTTGTGTCTTTTTGTCTGTTTCTACTCTGGAGAGGAAAAACAGGAAAGCCATTGATCAGCCACTTAAAATCAAAACAGATACTCAGTTGTTAATTCTTTTCTCCCATTCATGCTTTCAAGAGCCATTAATATCCCAGTCTATAAATATCATACACCAAGTTTTGTAGAAATCTGTAAGAAATATTCGAGAGAATAATCTGAAACTTTACATTTGCTAATTGTTTTCACTGATAGGAGACATACTTAACTGGCGGTTCTATTTCAGTTGATTTTTTGAATGTAAAAATTTTAAAAGAATGTAAAAGTGCTGTTCTTGTCACAGTTTTTGTTGTTAATCGTCACAAGATGAAGGACTGGTCATTGACTGTATTTCAAGCTGCAGCCAAAGAGTGAGGGCTTGTTACTTTCTTCTTCTTCTCCTTCCCCTTCTTCTTCTTCTTCTTCTTCTTCTTCTTCTTCTTCTTCTTGCAATTCTTCTGCATTATCAGGAAAGTGACACTTCCACTTATGTATAAAAAATTGGCTTGGCAGCCTGGGTGGCTCAGTCAGTTGAGCAGCCAACTTCGGCTCAGGTCACGATCTCGCGGTCCATGAGTTCGAGCCCCGCGTCGGGCTCTGTGCTGACAGCTCGGAGCCTGGAGCCTGTTTCGGATTCTGTGTCTCCCTCTCTCTGACCCTCCCCCATTCATGCTCTGTCTCTCTCTGTCTCAAAAATAAATAAACGTTAAAAAAAATAAAAAAAAATTGGCTTGGCAAAATGTAAGATATGATTAAAAACTTAAAATATGGGGGGGCGCCTGGGTGGCGCAGTCGGTTAAGCGTCTGACTTCAGCCAGGTCACGATCTCGTGGTCCGTGAGTTCGAGCCCCGCGTCGGGCTCTGGACTGATGGCTCAGAGCCTGGAGCCTGTTTCCGATTCTGTGTCTCCCTCTCTCTCTGCCCCTCCCCCGTTCATGCTCTGTCTCTCTCTGTCCCAAAAATAAATAAAAAACGTTGAAAAAAAATTAAAAAAAAAAACTTAAAATATGGGTAAGTTAGGTTTGGTGGTCTTAGAGGATGCTTCTAATTTTCAGTAAGTAAATTTTGTGGCTGATATTCTCTGATAAGCTCCAAATATAGACAGGCATCTAATAAAACAGAACACATGCAAAAATATTTTATATACTTTTAAGACTTTTCACATTAGTGCAATATGTTTTAGCAAGACCAGCTCCTGTGCAGCAAAAACTATATATAAAGCGATGGGTTCCTTGTGTTATGTCCCATATTGCCAATGGGTTCCAGTGACTGCCAAGACCACATTGGTGGGCTTGTGAAGGGTGATATCCGCAATCCCCACCCATAGTGAATCATTCCATGGTGAGGCTTATGAAGGCTGGAGAAATTTTCAGTGCTCTGACGTCTCTGGAAGGAAAACGTCTTGCGAAAGTGTAAGTTTGTTGTTGTCCTATGGACAATATTGAATTTGCGTGGATTCGGCAATATGTGGTTAGAACATCTTGAACTCATTTCCAGAAACTTGAAAAAAGTAGTATAGTTTCTGCCATAGACTGTTGCTTTTTTTTCTTTTTTTTTAAATTTAAGATTAAATGTAAGATGATCATTGTACACCCTTTTGATTTTAGTAATCTTTTTTGAGTGGTTTAAAAGAGAAGATGTGTGTTCTGTTTTACAGAAAGAACATCAAATTCCTCAAGGCTCTGTATTCTATGAGCTTTACAAAGGCTGAGATCTGACCTAGGAAAATGGCATTTAGAGAAAATTGTCAAGTGTACATATCCTTTCCTCCTTTTGTTTCTTTCATTCTACTTTCTATCTATATATGTCATTTCTATTAAAAATGAGAAACGGCGAAATAATCTGCATTTTTTCTCCTAAATTATTACCCTTAAGCAAAATAGCATGAGAGAGATGAAGTCATTTTAATTTCAAAAACGTGTAAAATTTTCCTCCTCAATGGCGTGAAGTAGAAATGTTAATGACTTTAGGGGCCCTGGGTGGCTCAGTCGGTTAAGCATCTGACACTTGATATCCGTTCGGGTCATGATCTCATGCTCATGGGATCGAGCCCCACATTGGGCTCCATACTGAGCACGGAGCCTGCTTGGGATTCTCTCTCTCCCTCTCTCTCTGCCCCTCCCCTGACTGCATGCATACTCTCTCTCCCTTTCCCTGTTAAAAATAAATAGACATTTAAAAATGCCTAAAAAAATAAATGTTAATTACCTCAGAAGATTAAGATACTTAGTAGAGCAGAGGTTCACCTTGATTAACTTATTGCAAAGTGGAATAAGTGCTTTAAATATTACAGATACTAATATTCCTGCAGCGCTTTGACATTGAAATAATATTCTTGGTGTGGCTAATAAGAACCAGATTCATACTTCGGCATGAAACCATCAAAACACAGATAAAACATACAAAGTGGTGGTTTTCAAGATGTTGGACGTGACATAATTAAAGACAGTAATTGTTGAGAGGTAGGAAAAAAGCAAAGCAAATCAGGCCTACCAATTGTCCGAGTTTATTGCCTTGAGAGGGGTTCTATGCCATAGGGTGGTGGCACCAAGCTACAGGCAAGTCTGGTAGTCTGGTAGTCTCCCAGAGTTAAGGAGAGAGAATCAGAGTCCAGAGATCCCAAAGTGAATAACTGGTAGGACGGAATGCTAGAGAGGAGAATGTAGACAGAAAGGGAATTCTGCAGGTTCCCAGAGGTTCTGCCTCAATTACTCATCTGTGTATGGACTGGTGCCTGTATGTGGGGGAATTACCTGAGATCTAGGGAAGAACTACATGAAGAGATTAGAGTTAATAGTGCCAGGTACTCTCCAAGGACTAGAGATAGTGTGTGTCCCTGTTAGGGAGACAGGGAAAACTCATGAACTGGGTTATTTGGTAGAGGGCTCAGAAGTGCATTATGTTAGCAGTGGGGAGTGTTTATTCCTAGTCTGAACTCTGTTCCAGTGCTTCCTTAAAAAATAGCTTAAAAGCAAAACTTGAAAAGACCCAACTATTTCCAGTAACTTAATTGCATCCCAGAATAAAGTTGAATCTACTTATTAGAATACAAAAATGCTAAACAAACATGGGCAAAATGCACAATATCTGAGGTCCCTTCAGAGATTATTAGTCATTCAAAGAATCAGAAAATACAACCTGTAACGAGGAGAAACAGAGATCATTGATTCTAAAATTTATATGGGAATGCCAAAACCTAGAGTAGTTGGAACAGCTTTGAAGAACAACAAAAATGGAGATGAATACTGCCTGATTTTAAGACAATATAAATCTACATTAATCAAGACAAATTGGGTATTGGCTTAAAGACAGATGAATAGATCAATGGAAGAGAATCCAGAAATGAATTCTTACAAATATGGACAAAGTTACACATACACACACACACAATTCTGTGAAGAATGCATATATATATATATATATTAACAAATGTTACCGAACAAATTTATATCAGTGTTAGTTTGCTAGAACCGCCATAACAAAGTGTCATAAACTGGGTGATTTCAAAAGTAGAAATGTATTTCCTCACTAGTTCTGAAGGATAGAAGTTCAAGGTTGAGTGGTCAGAAGTTGTCCTTGACTTGTAGCTGGCTGTCTTCTTCTAGGGTCATTACATGGTCTTCCCTCTATGTCTGTGCATGTATCTTTGTCCTCATTTCTTCTTTTTTTTTTTTTTTTAACATTTATTTATTTATTTTTGAGACAGAGAGAGACAGAGCATGAACGGGGGAGGGTCAGAGAGAGGGAGACACAGAATCCGAAACAGGCACCAGGCTCTGAGCTGTCAGCACAGAGCCCGACGCGGGGCTCGAACCCACGGACCGTGAGATCGTGACCTGAGCCAAAGTCGGCCGCTTAACCGACTGAGCCACCCAGGCGCTCCCTCATTTCTTCTTTTTAAAAGGACACTAGTTATACTGGATTAGGGCCTAACAACCCCATTCCACTTTAATACTTCTTTAAAAATACTATCTCTAAATATGGTCACATTCTGAGGCTCTGGGGCTTAGGAACTCAATATATGAATTTGGGGGGGGGCATATTTCACCCATAACAATTTACTATGCAAATAAGTGACCTTCTGTCAAAAAGATTTTCATGTGGGGCACCTGGGTGGCTCAGTCATTTGACCGTCTGACTCGTGATTTTGGCTCAGGTCATGACGATCCCAGGGTCATGAGATCGAGTCCGGCATCAGGCTCCATGCTAAGCATAGAGCCTGCTTAAAATTCTCTCTCCTCCTCTCTCTCTCCCTCTGCCCCTGTTCCCTGCTCTCTCTCTCTCTCTCTCAAATTAAAAAAAAAAGAAAGAAAGAAAGAAAGAAAGACTTTCATGGGAATATTCACAGCAGCATTACTTATAATTTCTCCAAACTGGAAACAACCTAAATGGCCCTCAACAGGTGAATAGGTAGACAAAATTTGTTATATTCATACAATGGAATACAATTTGCCAACAGAAAAGAATGAACTACTCAAGCATGACACATCATGGCTGACCCGCAAAAACATTCTGCCAAGTAGAAGAAGCCTGACACAGTACATCTCATATTTTATGATTCCACTTGTACTAAATGTCCATACAGATTAAATTTATGGAACATACATTAAACGGTTGGCTGTCTGGAGCTAAGAGCGGGAACAGGGATGAACTAAAGGTATAAGAGACTTTATGGGGTGGGCTGAAAATGTTCTAAAACTGATTTATAGTGATACTCATATTGCTTGGTATTATTCCTGAAAAAGCACTGAAACATACATCAGAGATAAGTGAACTTTATGATATGTAAAATATATCTCAATAAAGTTGTTTAAAACACATTAATTCAAAACAGATCATAGACCTAAATGTAAAATCTAACACTAAAAAAATTCAAAATAGAAGATTTCATGACCTTGAATTAGGCAAATATTTTATTATTTATTTATTTATTTATTTGAGAGAGAGACAGAGAGACAGAGCGACAGAGCACAAGTGGGGGAGGGTCAGAGAGAAAGGAAGACACAGAACTGGAAGCAGGCTCCAGGCTCTGAATTTCAGTGCAGAACCTGACACGGGGCTCAAACCCACGAACCGTGAGATCATGACCTAAGCCAAAGTTGGACTCTTAACCGACTGAGCCACCCAGGCGCCCCAAATTAGGCAAATATTTCTTATACACAAAAACAACAAGATGATCCAAAAAAGAAATAGTGATGAGCTGTGCTTCAAGATCAAAATTAAAATCTTCTGTCCTTTGAGAGAAACTGTTAAGGAATCAAAAGACAATCTACGTACTGGAAGAAAATTTTGGTGAAGTATACATCTGAATAAAGGACTTGTATCAGAATAGAAAGTGTTTTCAAAAAGCGAATCAAAACAGCCAAATCTAAAAAAGAAAAAAAAATGGGCAAAAATTTTGGAGAGACGTTTCACCACAGAAGGTATATTGATGGCACATAAGTGTATTAGTCAGCAGGGAAATGCAAATTTAATACCTGGCGAGATATCCCTACACACCTATTTAAAATGGCTAAAGACTGGCGATACCAAGTATTGGCAAGGATGTAACTGGAACACTCACACTGTGCTGGTGGAAATGCAAAATGGAACAATTATTTTGGAAAACGGTTTGGCAGTTTCTTTCCATAAAGTATACATGTAGCCACTGTATGATCCAATCATCACAGTCCCAGATATTGGATCCTAGGGAAATGAAAACGTGCGTCCATTCAAAAGCCGGTGAACAAACCTTTGAGCAGCTTTATCTGCAGTGACCTCAAACTGGAACCAACCCAACCGATGAATTGATTGATAAAGTGCGGTATGTCTTCACCATGTAATACTACTCAGAAAGCAAAAGAAATGAACTACTGATGCTTTTAACGATATAGATGAACCTTAAAATAATTACGTTCAGCGAAAAGAGCCGTATAAACCAAAAGAGGAGATACGTGCTGTCTGGTCCATTTTTACCAAATTGCAGAAACCTCAACTGGATCAAGAGTGACAGAAAGCCTTCGAATAGTGACGCAAAAATTCAGTGAACAATAAATTAAGAGTAAACTTGATAGCGATGACATTAATTGCATGTAAAAGCAATGTGGTATTTTGCAGCCCTCTTTCTCTACGCCAAAGGAAGCGGGTGAGAACTTAAGTGTCCTCTTTATGCCCGAGATAATGCAGTTCTGTGTCCCTGGGGATTCTGAGATCTGGCATGTGCTGTATGTGCTGCTCCACATTAGAAGGTAGCAGCGAGAATAAAATAGAGGAAAACTCTTAAGAACTTAAGCACTCCCAAATCTGAAGTCCTTCTCTACAGCACGTTAACTTTACTTAAGGTGCTTTGTTCCTCTGTGACTCCGTTTCCTTGTCATCAAGCATAAGGGGTTAACACCTCTTTCGTCGTTGGCTCATTACCATAATTCAATAAAATAACATATTCATTCATTTTAAATTTTTTTTTTCAACGTTTATTCATTTTTGGGACAGAGAGAGACAGAGCATGAACGGGGGAGGGGCAGAGAGAGAGGGAGACACAGAATCGGAAACAGGCTCCAGGCTCCGAGCCATCAGCCCAGAGCCTGACGCGGGGCTCGAACTCACGGACCGCGAGATCATGACCTGGCTGAAGTCGGACGCTTAACCGACTGCGCCACCCAGGCGCCCCTCATTCATTTTAAAGTAATGACTGAACTGTGTGTGAAGAGGACGACATGAAGAGTAAAAAGGGCAGGTTCCGTTTTGAAATTCAGATGGTTGTGGAGGATAGAGAGAAACAGCAAGAAAAAGAATCACCATTCACAGCAGTCTGGGTTGAATTCATTCTCTAAGGAAATTAAAAGACTAATTTGGAATGTAAAACTTAGGGTCTGTTATAAACAACTATATCTAAAAAGATATTAAATAATCGAGTAAAACAAGACGATGTTACTTTAGTACTTTATGATGTCTATTACTTTGCTCGTACCTTTATTTTTGATTTTTAACATTTTTGCTTATGTGTGTGTGTGTGTGTGTGTGTGTGTGTCCTTTCTAATAGCCTGTTATGTCTAGGATTTTTGGAATATTTATAATTGCTATGCTAAGGCCTACTTCCTAACAGGTATTCAGTAACTACTTATTTTGAAGGACAGAATGAAAAGCTAAATGAAAAATTAGGCATTTGTGCTTCCAAATTTGTTGTAGAAGTTTGGAGAAGCTAGCATCAATCAAGGATAGAGGCTCTAAGGATTCATGGACTTTTGCTCAAGTCCTGCAAGGAGGAAGATAACAGAGTATCAGACAGAAGAATTTTTTTTTAACTTTTTTAATGTTTTTATTTATTTTTGAGACACAGAGAGACAGAGCATGAGCAGGGGAGGGGCAGAGAGAGAGGGAGACACAGAATCTGAAGCAGGCTCCAGGTTCTGAGCTGTGAGCACAGAGGCTGATGTGGGGCTCGAACTCACAGACTGTGAGATCATGACCTGAGCTGAAGTCAGACGTTTAACCGACTGAGCCACACAGGTGTCCCAAGAAGAGATTTAACAAGTACAGATGATTGACATACCAGGCCCAAAATGTGTGTATGTCACTTGGCCTTGGTAGCTAGATATGTATGTCAGCCAGCCCTGTCACCAGGTTGATGTAGCCTAAGGAAGAAATGGGGGTTTCTATTCCTTTTCTCCTTCCTTCCCTCCTTCCTTCCTTCCTTCCTTCCTTCCTTCCTTCCTGACTTTTCTGTTTTGTATTGAGTTTGCAGATTAAATTGCCATGAGCATCCTCTCTGTCTTCCCTGAGTGATTTGTACACCATTTGAAACAAGACAGAACATTCTGTAATATGGTCAGAAAAGCATGGGGAATTGGACCTCTTCTCAAGCAGAATTCTGTTTCCTTAGCCCACATTGAAAATATCCTTTGGGGGCGCCTGGGTGGCGCAGTCGGTTAAGCGTCCGACTTCAGCCAGGTCACGATCTCGCGGTCCGGGAGTTCGAGCCCCGCGTCGGGCTCTGGGCTGATGGCTCAGAGCCTGGAGCCTGTTTCCGATTCTGTGTCTCCCTCTCTCTCTGCCCCTCGCCCGTTCATGCTCTGTCTCTCTCTGTCCCAAAAATAAATAAACGTTGAAAAAAAAAATTTAAAAAAAAAAAAAAAAAAAAAAAGAAAATATCCTTTGATCCATCGCTTGGAAACATCTGGGTTCCTCAAGTCACTGGTATATTACGGCATTTCTGCTCTCTTTCCAGCTAGAAGGGACTGGATGTTACATGTATGCATTTATTGATTATATAATTCCTAAAAGTCTTGATGGTTAGTAGATGGCACAGATACTTAGATCGGTGCCAGTAATAAAGGTTTCGGGTAGTTGTTATGAGAACACAGAAAAAGGAAGTGGTTAACTCTATTTTCAGGTAGGGGTTAGAAGAATAAGTCTTGCTTGGAAAGCTTTGAGGAAAAGAAAATAGTTGAGCTGAGTCCTGAAAATGAAGAGTTTTTACCAGATGGATGATGGTTGAGGGAAAGCAACCAGGGAGGAAGAAAAGCGTCACAAAATACAGAGGCATAACAGTGGGGGCGATGCTTCAGGGAACAGAGTGCAGAGTATTAGATAGGGCAATGGTGCTTATTGAAGCCACCAAAAGCAGGAAGAGACTAGATCAAAAATGGCCCTGTATGCTAAAGGATTTAGAGTTTGTATTATGTGCATTGGATTGCCACTGTAGACTCTAATTAGGGGAAGAAGACTGGGTTCCAGAATGAGCTCTGTGTGGCATGTAAAGGTAAATTTAGAGTATGACCAGAAAGGAAGCAGAAAAACATTTATAATGACTATTTTATTAATCTAAGGAAAATTGTAATGACCTGGGTTAAGATAGTGACAGTGAAAATGGCAAGTAGGGTGTGGATTGAAGATACATTAAGAATATAGTACTGGGGCACCTGGATGGCTCAGTCAATTGAGCTACCCACTTCAAGATCTCACAGTTCATGAGTTCAAGTCTCACATCAGCTCTCCTGCTGTCAGCATGAGCCTGCTTTGGATTCTCTGTCCCCTGCTTTCTCTGCCCCTCTCCTGCTTGTGCTTTCTCTCTCAAAAATAAAGAAACCTTAAAGAAAAAGAATATAGAACCAATAGGTTGGTTGGTTGGGCCATGGGGGATTGAGGAATTGGTAGGAAATAGAAGGGGGGTCAAAGATGGAACCGGGACTCCTGATTTATAAAAAGTGCGTACCTGGGGCGCCTGGGTGACTTGGTCGGTTGAGCGTCCGACTTCGGCTCAGGTCATGATCTCACAGTCTGTGAGTTCGAGCCCCGCGTCGGGCTCTGTGCTGACAGCTCAGAGCCTGGAGCCTGTTTCAGATTCTGTGTCTCCCTCTCTCTCTGCCCCTCCCCTGTTCATGCTCTCTCTCTCTCTGTCTCAAAAATAAATAAACGTTTAAAAAAAAAAGTTTTAAAAAAAAGTGAGTACCACTGAAACATACAAAGTATAAACATCCATTTGGTTCCTGCCATGTTATTGCAGAATTCTTGCTATTTTTTAGTTCACTCTTTGTACCAAGATATTCATGACATTGATTGAAAGTCTAAAGCAGAAGAAATATATCAAGGTTTCAAAATATTCACATTAAAATGGCCTCACGTTGTCTCCGAATAGGCACTATCTTATTATGTTAATTATCTTGTCCCAGGTGAGAGTCTTTCTTTTTTTTTTTTTTAAATTTTTTTTTCAACGTTTTTATTTATTTTTGGGACAGAGAGAGACAGAGCATGAACGGGGGAGGGGCAGAGAGAGAGGGAGACACAGAATCGGAAACAGGCTCCAGGCTCCGAGCCATCAGCCCAGAGCCTGACGCAGGGCTCGAACTCACGGACCGCGAGATCGTGACCTGGCTGAAGTCGGACGCTTAACCGACTGCGCCACCCAGGCGCCCCGAGAGTCTTTCTTTATAGTCCAAAATAGTAGCTATTTTTTTTTCTGATGTACTTTATATACCATTATTACGAATATTAGAAAACTTAACACGGGACTGAGTGGATATAAAAGACACTGAAACGTAATTTGCCTGACTCTGAGGATGGTCTACCCCCATATTCTCAGCCTGAGACACAGGGCTTCACATATGTTAAACACTCACCCCTGTCTGAATACATGAACAAACAAACGAATACAAGGATTATATGATAACAAACACACTGTTTCAAACTGCGAATCAATTGTTTGACTTAGTGACATTCACTTACTAGCACAACTTCTGTATGAGAATCCAGTCACAGCAGAAACATTTCAGTTCAACTTCGTTTTCCAGCTACCAATTCTTTACTCTCCAAAATGCCATCTAAACCATGCCTGCAACCGTGTAGTCTCTATTCACCAAGTATAAATGATGTTTTCAGAAATTGTTTGGAGATGACCCAATGGGGTAAGCATTCGGAATTACTTTCGATAGGGTTTATTTTAAGAAATGTACACATTAAACTTCGATAGCACATTTCCTCCTTTATTTTGTTCTGTCACCCCATGGGCTGGTGCCTGGCGGGATCCCAAAGCAATTCCAAATTCCAGCATCCAGAATTTTCTGTGAAACTTACCTAGGACAAAGACTGCTTGTAGTTTTTTCAATGATCACTTTCTTTCATGGCCTGGCACATAAAGGATGGAGACTTTTCTCCCACTTTTCCTGAATAATGGATTTTAAAAACATATTAGACATCTCCAGCGTAATATAAACCTTGGGAGTATGTGGTGGAATATCTTAGGAATGCCCTGCCAATAAACACAAAGAATTAATCAGCCCATACTTTTGTTTTATTACCCTACCCCACTCCCATGAGATACAGCAGTAGTAAAATTAATTCATCCAACATTCTTTAATACTTGCCAGATAAGAAGGGCTCCTCGCCCCCACTTCAGTGACAGGTTGATAGTTGCATTTTGGAAATGTTTGTCCAGATCCAAGAGCTCAAGTTCAGTGCAATTTATTCACTTGGGAGGTTTTTGGCAGGAAGTGCTCTACCCCTACCTGGCAGAAGGAGAAAGGGTGGGGGACTTTCCTTCATTTGAAATTGTGCTTAATCCAACCTGAAGGAAAATAACTACAGGCCATAAATAAGAATGAATATTATATATACATATATATGTGTATACACACACACACATATATATATATACATATACACACATATATATACATATATATGTGTATATATATATACACATATATGTGTGTGTGTGTGTATATATATATATATATAATCTACAAACTGGGGCTAAAATTAGCTTCACCCTGACATCCAAGGTGGAGTTTCATTATCTTGTCTCTTAAGGACATACTTCCCCAGCTTTTCAGCTACTTCCTAAGTATTCTCCACCTATATTTGAGCTTTTTTGTAGGCCAGCTACAGGCTTATAACTTTAAGTGCTTTTTTTGATGCTGTGACTCTTACATTCATATTTCAGGTTCATAGAGCTCCAATTATATGACTACCTGTATCACATCAGAGATGTTCTCTAAGTATATGTAGAGAAGACTTACCTGTATCTCTCCTGCACTGAAGTATATTTCTCTCTATTAAGATGGCCCCTGACCTCCAATTTAGGGACATTTCCATATTGACTGCAGAATGTTTTACATCTACTGTATTCCTGACCAAAGCAGAAGTTTCTTTCTGCCCCTTGATTTGTGTTGTCTGCTTTGACCATACCTAGTTGTAGCATGCCATTCTATTACCATGGCCTGATAGGCAGCAAGGCAACCATTCATAGATGGATCAGTGTATGTCATAGCCTGGTGCAAGAGGCCAACCCAAAGGAGGGCCTCCATAAATGGAGCAAGTCACTGAACCTGCATGGAATATGAGATCTATAAAAAGTCTGGACAATTAAGATCAAGATGTCCATATAGACCATGCTTTGGTACTCTCCTACAAATACTTAACAGGATTCACAGAAGCACAAAACTTAAAAAGCTTAGGTATTTTTTAAGATTTAAATATCTTTGAATACCAGAATGCTTTAAGATCACAGCAATGGTATAGTAAGTCTAACATATAGAAGTCAGAGCCATGACGGAAAGGACTTAAGTTTCTTTGGCGGCCAGAATTGGTACAGAAAGAGATTCAGAAAAGATTTGGATCTCTGGGCTTGCTGGGGTCAGGCTGGAGAAGCAGGCAGGACCAGCAATGATCACATTGTCATTCCGATTTGTCATCTTCTGTTTTGGCTACACGTTCAGTTGGTAGCAGAATGGTGACAGTGATTCCTGACTTCATAGTTCGTAATCGCATTGGACTTCATTTGGAGAAATAAGAGGACCATCTCTTTCCTAGGTTTCCTGCTTGGAGAAAGAAAGCCTAGCTCAGAGACTTACCAGTGGACTTCCCTGTATATTCTATTGGCCAGTATTATGTCACATGCCCATTCTTTACCGGATCGTTTTAAAGGAAAGGAGTCAGGAAAGAAGAAGAAACTGAGCAAAGGTACGGGTTTTTTTGTCAAAGTCCCTATATGGATCCCATCCCACCAGGAGCACTGAATGTGAAAGACAGGGCAGTATTTGCCTCTCCTCAGGGTGAGGGAGCCTACTCTCCTTTTTAGACTAGCCATCTATTGACTATGGGGCTGCCTAGAGGGGACCTCGAAGTTGTACTTCTGGGCACTTCTTATCCTAAGAGATCCAGTAGCCCAGGGGAAGTCCTTCAAAGAATGTTATAGGAGCCAACTATTACAGACAAAGCACAGGAAGACTGGGAGACGTGTCCTAGGGGCTCTAGGTGGATACCAAGAATATCGAATTCAGAGATAAATCCTGAAAGAGAAGTCTGTATGTATTTTCAGACTGGCCAGTCTAAAGTATGCTTCTTAAACCACAAGAATTCAATTTGGTCCAGGGTAAGTAAATTTGACCACCAAATACTTTGGCCCACTTTCAGACGTTAACCCCTAAGATTAAGTGTATTCTCTCTACATTTAGCAAAACTGTGTTTCCCCCACCCACAGATTTTATGTTAATAGAATTAAGAAATTCCAAACATGAAAGAGATGCTAAAATAGTGTATATGGCTCCAATTTCACATGTGAAATGATATTTTGAGAGGCAACTTAAAAATAATTATCCCAGTTTTTTGTTTGTTTGTTTGTTTGTTCCTTATTAGCTCAATATTTTTGGCATAGATGCAGCATGGAATTTCTGTGATGTCTTAAAGAAGAAACTAAATTTATTTAGGGCAGGCATTTTAAGGTCTCTAAAATTAGGTGGAGGAAGACATTTTTAAAAAAACTATGCAAGCGTGATCAAATGTCAATGTGTCATAAATAAATATGGTTTCCATTTTCCATTCTAATATTGCGTTCAGAGGTTTAGGGTTAACTATGCAATTTTTTAAGATGATGCTAAGCAGCAGGTATTAAATAATGATGGATATTCAATATGTATTTAATTTTTGATTGTCATGTTAAATGTCTTTGTGTATGTAAAAGACAGTGGAATATGGAGTAGAGTTTAGTCTCATTTCATTGTATCTTCCTTCCTTCTGTATTCCTACTTTGATCATATTAGCATTATTAATTAATGGCTGTTTTGTTAAGAATATCTATTAGTAGGGTGCCTGGGTGGCTCAGTCGGTTGAGTGTCTGACTTCAGCTCAGGTCATGATCTCACAGCTCATGGGTTCAAGCCCCACGTTGGGCACTATGCTCACAGCTCAGAGCCTGGAGCCTCCTTCAAATTCTGTGTCGCCTCTCTCTGTCCCTCCCCTGCTCATGCTCTATCTCTCTCTCCTTCAAAAATAAATAAACATTAAAAAAAAATTAAAGAATATCTACTAGCAATATTCAAGTAAGAAAAGCCCTTGGGGAACCTGGGTGGCTTAGTCGGTTAAGTGTCCAACTCTTGATTTTGGCTCAGGTCATGAATTCACAGTTCCTGAGTTTGAGCCCTGGATCAGGCTCTGTGCTGACTGCACAGAGCATGCTTGGGATTTCTCTTTCTCTCTCTCTGACTCTCCCTGGCTTGCTCTCTCTCTCCCAAAAAAATAAATATATAAACATAGTTAAGGGGCGCCTGGGTGGCGCAGTCGGTTAAGCGTCCGACTTCAGCCAGGTCACGATCTCACGGTCCGTGAGTTCGAGCCCCGCGTCGGGCTCTGGGCTGATGGCTCAGAGCCTGGAGCCTGTTTCCGATTCTGTGTCTCCCTCTCTCTCTGCCCCTCCCCCGTTCATGCTCTGTCTCTCTCTGTCCCAAAAATAAATAAACGTGGAAAAAAAAATTTTTTAAACATAGTTAAAAAAAAAAAGAAAAAGAAAAGCCCTTCACGGTTAACTCTGTCTCAAGTACCTTTTGATACTATAAGTACAGTAATGTACATTAACTAAAATCTTCTGATGCATAAAATAATGTCATAAATATTTGGCAATATCGTAATCATTTTAGCCAGAGGGCCATGATGCTTAATCATGTATAAGTCTCTTTGGACTGTATAATCCAAAGAGAACATCTTCACTCGTTAATTAGAGTGGTTTTTCTCCTAGAACTGGGCTAAGGTCCCTGAGTTGCTCCTGGTCACTGCTGTGGACTGATGTGAACAGGGCATCCTGTAGGCCACCTACACAGCATGCTTCCTGTACAGTCTGCTTATACTGAGCCATATCCTCCCCGGGCACCTGTTTTGCACACCTACGTAGTGAGGTGAAGAGAACTCAAAGATTTCTGAGGCGGACTCTGTGTTCCTCTCTCGTTCTTCTCACCTTGCTCTGATGTTCGCATCCTTTTGGGATTACTTTGTTGCTTTTCCAAAATTCAGGTCGAAGGAACTCTCTGTGGATGGATTTGGTGACAAAAATGAACTGACGTATTTTCATTCCGCCATGAGTTTGCCTCTCTCCAAACATCATGGGGAGGGAATCTCCCATGACCCTCTGTGATCAGAGCCACTGTTTGGAGAAAAAGGAGGGATGTGTTACTTCATAGGTATGTCGACATTCACTGACAGATACTTTCCAAACTATTTATTTTAGACCAAGGAGATTTTTATTTTGAGCTCCACCGTGCAATGAGAATCTATCCCTGAGACGATCATTGGTCTAGGATCAATTCTCTAGCACTGTCTAAAATTCTTGAAGTGTGGGGTCTTGTAGAAACTTAGCTCTCGGACACAGGCAAAAGTATTGGAATGGGTCACCCTAGAGAGCCAAAGTGAGTGGCTGAGAGCACGGACCTTGGGTTTGTTAAAAAAAAAAAAAAAAAAAGACAGGGGCGCCTGGGTGGTTCAGTCGGTTAAGCGTCAGACTTCAACTCAGGTCACGGCCTCACGGTCTGTGAGTTTGAGCCCCGCGTCGTGCTCTGGGCTGATGGCTCAGAGCCTGGAGCCTGCTTCCGATTCTGTGTCTCCCTCTCTCTCTGCCCCTCCCCGGTTCATGCTCTTTCTCTCTCTGTCTCAAAAATAAATAAACGTTAAAAAAAAATTAAGAAAAACAACCCCCAAAAAACCCTTACTATTATTATTTTATGTGGAAAAGCTGTTATATGGAAGTAGAAGGAGTGTGGGGATTTATTTGAAACCCCTTGAAAGGATTTATTTTCTGTTTGTCATTTAAAGAAAAAAAATTAAAAGTTTGGCGTTTGCTAACGATCCAGACCACTATTAATGTTAAAAAATACGTGTTTAAACCTGCATTCTGGGTGAGCCATGTTCAAGACAGTCGCTTCTGCTTTCATTGTACTTTTTAGCTGAAGTCAATTTTGTTTGTTTCAAGTTTTTATTTAAATTCTAGTTAGTTAACATAGAGTACGGTTTCAGGAGTAGAATTTAGTGATTCGTCACTTACAGAGAACACCCAGTGCTCATCCCAACAAGCACCCTCCTTAACGCCCATCGGCCATTTAGCCCATCCCCCACCCATTCCCCTCCAGCTTGTTTGTTCTCTGTAGTTAAGAGTTTGTTCTCTGTAGTTAAGAGTCTGTTTTATGGTTTGCCTCCGTCTCTCTCTGCCCCCTGCCCCTGTTCCTTTGTTCTGTTTCTTAAATTCCACATATGTGTGAAATCATATGGTATTTGCCTTTCTCTGACTTATTTTGTTCAGCATGATGCACTGCAGTTCCATTGATGGACCTTTTGGCTCTTTCCATAATTTGACTATTGTTGATCATGCTGTTCTTTGTGTATGATTTCAAATGAGCTCTAGAACAGCCTGAGGATAGTCCCAAACATACACTAAAGGGTTCCATCATTGCAGCTGGTTAGGTGAAGCTTTGTAAAGCTTTCTGAGTGGTCATAAAATTCTCTGGAATATTATCTTCGCTTTAAATTATCATGTCAAGGCATTTGGTTCAGCTGTCACTTACTCTGCCCAAATGACATATATGATAAAAATTTCTCTCACATGTAAGTGTCTCTATTTGGGGAACAGCATTTTAAGAAGTCAGGTGCATTAATAAAATCAGGTTTTGTTCTTCCACCGGTTGCAATTCTTTGTTTATATGAGCAATTAATAGCTACAGTTTATCATTGACTTGAGCATATTTCTTCTCAAGAATCACCTAAAATGTACAAGATTCCATCTCTATGTGAATACATGGTCAGAGTTTTAAAAATGCATAGTAACAGATTGTCACAACCAAGAAAGGGCAATCAAAGAGACATTGCAACTAAATTTAATGTGGTTTCCTGGATGGGATCCCAGAACAGAAGAAGGACGTACAGTAAAAAATAAGGAAATCTGAATAAAACATGGCTTTAGTCGATAATAATGTATCAACATTGGTTGATTAATTGATGCACAGGTGCTGTACTAATAATGCGTTAATAATAGGCGAAGCTGTGTGTGAAGTATATGGGAATTCTCCGCACCATCTTTGTAATTTATCTGTAAATATAAAACTATTTAAAAATATAAATGGTCATTTAAAAAGGATGCCTCATAATCTAAATCACTTTGCCATATCTAAGCAATAAATGCCATTTATGGCAGGTTGATTGCAAAAAGATCCCGAACTGTTTACCCCTATTTGCATCCATGAATTTTGCAGCGTATCTTTACAGCTCTAATCGTCCTGAGTTGGAGAATCTTCTCTACCTTTTAAATCTGTGTTGACCTTGTGGCTTGCTTTGGATAGTAGAATGTGATAGAAGTGATGGCATTCCAGTTTCTAGTCTAGGTCTCAAGAAGTCTAGGTACTTCCATCCTCTCTCCCTTCGAACCTTGTCTTTGCCATACTGGAGGATGGGACTCCAAGAGGAGCAGAGCTGGGCTGGCCAGTTGTCCTAGGTAAGGCCCTGGGCATGTGAGAGAGCCCAGCCAGGATCACCAAAGCCACCTAGCTGACTTGCAGTTCACCACAGATGACCGAGTGACTGCTGCAGGTAGATAAAGCCATAACTCCCTCCTGACCCAGAGTCTCATAAACAATCAAATGTGTGTGTGTGTAAATTTTATTTCAATCCAAGTTAGTTAACATATAGTATAATAATGGTTTCAGGAGTAGAATAATCGAATATATTTTAAATGTCTGAATTTTATGCTACTTTTATTGCAACATTACTTATATGTCCCTAACATTGTATAAAGAATGAATTTAGTTAATTACTCATCTACCTCTTACATTGTAAAAGATTTAAGTCAAACGAAATTGTTTCACGTGTCAATATGGCGCACCTGACCGACACGAACAGTTTCCTATCACACCCTCTCCTAACCTTTTCTAATCAGTTTTTCATTTAAAACAAACTATGTCATGAAATTAAGTTTATTACAAAACGCCTTTCTGCATTGTGGTTTCCTCTCTTAAGATTAAGGTTTATACCAATTTTTTACATAAGAAAAGATACCATAAACCCTATTGCCATTAATAATCGTCTCTTCTGAGCCTCCTCTTATGACACTATTGTCCACTGTTAATAAGAATTGTTCTTTTGGGGGCATCTACTGCCGACATGTATAATCGTCTCCACTGGAGATTATAGCTGTGAAGATAGTAGTTAGGTGATCCGGGTCCAAATCCTGTGTTGCATAACTGGCGGTGCATGCTTTAGATACATTATTATACCATCTCCATAAGGCTTTATGAGTCTCAGCTCTACAATGAAGACTGTGGAAACTGCTATCTCACACATATTTATGAGGATTAATGACATGGCACTTAGGGGTTAGCAAGTTGCATGGATCGTGACAATCAGTCAGTAAAGATTGTTGATATCTCTCCCATGTGGCAGAATTTAGAAAATTTTTGCAATGATCTCTTCCAAGTCTACCTGAGCATGTATTTGCTTAGAAATTACCAAAATAGGCACATTCTCTCATTTGGAAAATGAAAAAAAAAATCTGACTATCATGAAATCAGCTCCAGTGTTGATAAGTAAGGCACACAAATAATAAAAGAAAAGAGAGAAAGGAAAAAAATGTTAAGAAAGAAAAGGAAGAATTATCAAAAATGGAAAAGTTTATAGAGTGGCCAATCCCTTGTACATAAAAGGGACCAAATGGTTTACCTACATCATCTTGTACAACCTTTCCAACACCCTTGTGACGTAGGTATGGTTAATACTTTTATTTTAAGTTGAGAAAAATATGACTATAACTTGACCAAGACCCAGATATAATAGTTGGGGGAGCTGGCACCCAACTATGCTTGATTACCAAGGTCTCCCCTAGCCCCTAGCCTCACTAAAGGTATCCACCCTAGAGTTTTCCATATAAGACTACTACATTCAGTGTAGATCCCAGGCCTCCTGTAGTGCCACGGATTTTGTGACTCTGTCAGTGAAAGTGGACCTTCCTTTCCACACCTATTTCAAGTCGCATACTCATTTCACTCAGATAGATCATGGTTGTCTATAAGGAGAGTGATTGTCTTATATTCAAATGTGTTTCCTAAACAGATCACACAGATGTTTACGATGCTGATGCAAGCTAGATTGTCCGCTGTTCACTGAATCCCAACGTGGTAGTTCTTCCTGAATCATATAAAGTCGGTTTGCTCTTTCACTTCCCTTTTTTGCTACTGGTTTTTTTTTTTTTTTTAATTTTTTTTTTCAACGTTTTTTATTTATTTTTGGGACAGAGAGAGACAGAGCATGAACGGGGGAGGGGCAGAGAGAGAGGGAGACACAGCATGGGAAACAGGCTCCAGGCTCCGAGCCATCAGCCCAGAGCCTGACGCGGGGCTCGAACTCACGGAGCGCGAGATCCTGACCTGGCTGAAGTCGGACGCTTAACCGACTGCGCCACCCAGGCGCCCCATGGTTTTTTAAACAAAAGCTAGTGAAAGTTTCTTAAGAATATTTTAATATGTTTTTTTGAGGAGGGGGCAAGGAATCAGATTATTAAAACACTTTTGTAGCTTCAACTACACTCCTTAAAGTGTGTAGTGTGAAAACAAGCTAAGGGATTTTGTAACAAAATTCCCTAATGTGTTCATGCTGTATTTTATTATCGATAATACCAAGTATATCATCGTGTGTCTTAGATTTTCTGTTTCTCCACTTTTTTGTCCCTGAAGGAGAGAAGACCTCCTTGCACACTATTTTGGAGGTGAGTGCAGATATTAAGGAGCAGTAGTACATCTGTTTCATGCATTAGGGAATTTCTATCAGGCCTATAAATAAGACCTCCACCAGTTCCATTAAATCCCAAAGTATGAATGGGCCTCTTTAGGTTAAACATGAATGAAATAGCATTTCCATGGGTGTGGTAGAGAATGTTGATACAGTCCTAGAGCAGAAATTGCTAGTAGATGTCCTATCGGGGCCAATGGCTCTGATTTTTTTTTTTTTGTTTGAAAAAACAAAAACAAAACAAAACAAAAAGCATAGAAGCCAAAAGTCAGCATCTCCTTTCTTCCTTGAAATTCTATTTTAATAGGATAGAGATGTTCACTAGCGATTTATGTAGAATATGAGTCTGTGTGTGTGTGCGCACGTGTGTGTATAAATATAAAATTTTATCTTATGGCTAAAGAAGCTTCAATAATCTAATAAGGTTGGAGACTAGTAAGACATTCTTTTTAGGTAGAGAAATCTTAGTAGGTACTTTATTCTTGAATATTTTTTTTTTAGAGAGAGAGAGCCCGCACACACGAGTTGGAGAGAGGGGCAAAGGGATAGAGAAAGAGAATCTTAAGCAGGCTCCACACTCAGTGCAAAGACTGACATGGGGCTTGATTCCCCACCCTGGGATCATGACCCAAACTGAAATCAAGAGACAGACGCTTGGAGCACCTGGGTGGCTCAGTCGGTTGAGCGTCCGACTTCGGCTCAGGTCATGATCTCACAGTTTGTGAGTTCGGGCCTGGCGTCGGGCTCTGTGCTGATAGCTCAGAGCCTGGAGCCTGCTTCCGATTCTGTGTCTCCCTCTCTCTCTGCCCCTCCCCTGCTCTCATACTCTGACTCTCTGTGTCGCTCAAAAATAAATAAATGTTAAAAAAAAATTTTAAAAAAAAGAGACGCTTAACTGACTGACCCACCCAGGTGCCCCTATTCTTGAATATTGCTAAATAATTTTTGCCTAAAAAATTTAGGGGAAAAAAAAATCTCTGGAAAGTAGTACCCAAGTAGAACAAAACACGGAGAATGAATTTGCAAATATTTGTTTCTCTGTATTTTGTTTCTCTATATTTGAATGGATCTGTATGGTCAAAAAAAGCAGAATTCAAAATATGTTGGCCTTGATTCATGTTTCATTAATTAGAACAGCAAAATTTTATTAATTCCTGAATGAATAAATAGTATCAAAGTGAAAATACAAACGTGGAAATTATTATTAGGATTTGGATAACCTTTCCTGCATTGCTGATATTATAAGATAAGAAGCATATTTGTGTGAGAAATTTCAGAACTGATCAGGTCCACCAAAGATAAAGTCATATTTAGTTTCTCCTCATGTGTCAACAAAAAGCAGGTATCACTTCCTAGTGGATCCGAACTGTCTATTATTTGTTATTGCTAGATTCATGCTTGAACTACTGGAAACATAGACTCTAGGATTCCAAGTCTCCAGAGAAGCTTTGGAAGGAGACTGCTTCTTTAGTTTATTGTCACCTCAGGCAAATGGGGCTTCCTCATTCTTGCGAGCCCCCAGATGTTCTAGACGCAGCTAGAGTTTCCATAGAAGGCATACAGTGACCGTGACCTGTCTAAACATTTCTTGGCTTCATTGGTTGGAAGAATTTTTTCGTCCTCTGCTTTCTCCAGGTTTTTGGAGCATTGGATCTGAGCAAGATCACAGAAAAGTTGTCTTTTAATACCATTTTAGCTTTAAAAGCACATTTCATGGTGATTCAAATCATATAATATTTAACCTGATATATTTAAAATTTTTTTTTAATGTTTATTTATTTTTGAGAGAGACAGAGACAGAGCGTGAGCAGGGGAGGTGCAGAGAGAGAGGGGGGGACATAGAATCTGAAGCAGGCTCCAGGCTCTGAGCTGTCAGCACAGGGCCTGGACGTGAGGCTTGAACTCACGGACCCTGAGATCATGACCTGAGCCGAAGTCGAACGCTCAACCGACTGAGTCACCCAAACGTCCCCGATATATTATGTTTTAATTCCATAGTTATATTATGTAAGGATATCGACACATTATTTTTCACTGGATATATTTGGCCTATTCTTTCTTTTGTAATAGCTAATAGATTAATCATAAAATAACAAGTCTTTAAATGTTAATGCAACTAAACATCTAGTCATGAAACAAAACTAACAGTTGAAAAAGTTATGAGTATTTGGAAGACAGTGAGGAAAAATGTGGAACCGCATGCCAGAAAAAAATGTATTCATTTGTCACTGTGAATACCATGGATTTGTACTGAATTTGTCAGTTCCAACAAGAGAAGCAAATGTCTAGTTCTTTTATTAAAACTAACCTGTATTTAAATCAATTATTAGTTCATGACCAAGTTCTTGGTTACTACTGTCTACAGGGTATAGAGCAATTGGGAAAAATCTCAGGATTTATAGAAAGTGTCCACGTTTCATGAAATGCACTCCTTGAATAGCTGTGGGATATGGGGCACATAATTCCCTTCACATATGGTGCATATTTTGTGTTGAATTTTTAGTGCCCCAGATACAAATGGAGTTAGCTTGCATTAGCATGGCTCCTTAAATAATATTGCTCAACATTACCATATGATAAAAACTAATCTCCCCTTTTACTGAGCACATGGGCATTATTCTATGGAAAGCAGCTGTGGCTAATTCAGTCACATCTAAGAGTAACTCCCACCTGTCAAGTGTATTTGTATCCATTTATTTCTCCATAATTAGAACATTCTATTGGTTGATTTTTTTTGTTTGTTATTTAAAGCAAGCCATAGTTCTGCCTTTATGAAATCTAGATTATTAAAATTATAGTTTTAAAGTATTACTATTATAATAATTTTGTATCTACCAGATGTTTTTTTGAAAAAAAAATAATTACTACCTATTTGTACAGATATGAATATGTGAATGTGTATGTGTGCAGGCATGTATGATCATGTTTAAAATTAGAATGCATATGAATTATGTAAAAATTACTAAAACCCATCTGTTACCACTATTATGATGAATTCAAAAGAAAAGTATAAAAAACGCATATAGAGCAATTAGACATAAAAAGGAAATAAATAAAAGAAATCCAAATTAGAATGGAAGAATTTAAATGATCTTTCTTCACAGATGACCTCATCTTATATGTAGTTAGTACCTAAAGAACCCCCCCAAAAAGAAAGAAAAGCTGTAACAAATAAATCAGTTTAGTAAATTTGCATTTAAAAAAGTTGTTTCTTTACACTAACAACGAATAGTCCAAAGAAGAATAAGAAAATAATTCCATTTACATAACATCAAAAATAATGAAATATTTAGGGATAAACTTAACCAAAGGGGGGGGGGGAAATGTGCACTGAAATCTACAAAATATTGATGAAAGAAATTCATGACACGAATAATTGGAAAGACATCCTGCGTTCATGGATTGGAAAGCTTAACATTGTTAAAATGTCCATACTACCCAGAGATTCAATGCAATGTCTACTTTTTATTAATAGTGTTACCTAGCACTATATTCAATGAATCATTAAAAATTTTACAATTATGGGGTCAGATAAATGACTTTTGTCAGATCAGGTACTCTTAGGATTCAGCAAGTTAGACAAATGGATTCACATCCCATGAGCCAGAACCCTTATATGCCGGTGTCACTGGTTCCAGGTGGGTGGTTGGAAAGTCTTCTGTCTCTACATCTAGAACCTAGATTCTCTGTGTCTCCGGAACATGGCATACTAGATATGAAAATTACAAATAAACACATATAAAATCCCCTATCTTTCTCACTTAGACTTATCTCAGGCAGTTATAATCCTTTGCTGAGACTTCTCATCCAGAACTCTGTACTTTTTCTGAATCCTAAGACCTTAGGTGGGTGTGGAGAAGGAACGAAAAATTGGAAAAACAATACGGGATGTCAGAAGCATGCATGGGGTAGGTAAAGGCATATATTTTGAGGCGTCCCTCTATAAGTGAACAAGCTTCAAATTCTTTTTCCTAACCAATGGGAGCTCTGTAGGATCTGGCCACTACTACCTCAGCCACCACTGCGGCCTTGGGAAGTCTCATCATAATTTGTCCCACGTTAATGTAAGGTCAGATTCTCCATTATAGACATCATTCAAGTATAGAACTACCCAAGCTGAGTAGCTTTGCCAAACCTCCCTCTCGTTCTCAAAATAAATAAATAAATAAGGATTAAAAAAAAATACAGTCCTGGGGCACCCAGGTAGCTATCGGTCAAGCGTCCAATTCTTGATTTTGGCTCAGGTCATGATTTCATGGTCATGGAATCCAGCCCCACATGTGACCGAGCAAGGAGCCTGCTTAAGGTTCTGTTTCTCTCTCTCTCTCTCTTCCCTTCTGCCCCTCTGATGTACGCTGTCTCTCTCTTTCTCTCTAAAATAAATAAATAAATACATACGTACATACATACATACATACATAAATGCATAAATACACAAATAACATTTAAAATGGAAAATTTCAACTATTTGTTTCTTTTAAAAAAAAATTTTTTTTTCAACGTTTATTTATTTTTGGGACAGAGAGAGACAGAGCATGAACGGGCGAGGGGCAGAGAGAGAGGGAGACACAGAATCGGAAACAGGCTCCAGGCTCTGAGCCATCAGCCCAGAGCCCGACGCGGGGCTCGAACTCAAGGACCGCGAGATCGTGACCTGGCTGAAGTCGGACGCTTAACCGACTGCGCCACCCAGGCGCCCCTCAACTATTTGTTTCTTATACACAAACTATGTGGGCGTCAGAGAGTTTTAGTATATTGTTAAGTGTTTAGTAACACATGATAATGTATTAAATTTATTTATAACTAGCTACTAGAATTTAATAACCCTTACCAGATAGATAAAAAGAGGGTTTAGTTGTGTATCCAGTGAAAAGCCTATTGAACTGTAAATCATGTAATAAGAAGAATTTAGGACCAGATCTCTTGTTCTTTGGAAGGGCTTTCTGATCCCACTGCACTCATTCTCTGAACACTTCCTTTTGAAGATGACAGAATAATAGTTAACGTCGGCTGGATTGTTTTATACATTGATGCTTTATGTATCAGTAACATTACATGGATTTTTATTTATTTTTTTAATTGTGTGTGTGTGTGTGTGTGTGTGTGTGTGTGAAAGTTTCAGGGCAAGAGCCTCAGAAGAGTGGAAAAAATATATCCAGAGTGAAGGAAATTGGTAAGATGTTGTTGTTTTGCTGGTAATGCAGAACAAAACCATCTCTACCCGATGGGGCACCATCAAAACACAGCATTCTAGTCATCTCTTTAGAAATCATGACAAATCATAAAAGAACCAAAAAAAAGGAAAGGACATTCAGACTGTCTTTCAGTCAATCATGGGGCAGCTAAGGAAGGATGCCTCCCTGGGTGGAGAAAATGATTTCAGTCAATGCTCAGCATACAGTGGGAAATGTAGCCATCAGAGAGTGGCTGGGGAACAAGTAAGCACTGACCACTTTGGGCAAAGCCTATGTCACAGTCTGGACGCGAAACAAAGGTCCCTACTTATGAGGAAACAAAGAGATGAGTTCCCTGAGGCCTGAAGTTCAAAGCAATATCCTTGGACCACTCTCGAAGGAAAATTAGTCAATCTCTGAATAAAAATGACCCATTTATTTCCTTTTCCCATATTAGGAGTTGTCAAACTTCAGTGTGTGAATACCGTTTGAAGTCGTTTATGAAAACGTGGATGCTGGTATTTCATTCAGTCCTGCAGACTCTCGTACTTGCGTCCTAACTGACTCTAAGTGCGGATCAATCACACTTTGAGAATCATGACTGCCTCACCCTCCCCTCTCTCCTTAAGAGACCACCTCCCTCATATGTCTCCTACAGGGGAGATGGAAGCTAGCAAAGTAAAGTTGCCTCTGAAAAACGTTTGCATCTTTCTTCAGCCTTCCATTCTTCCTGACTTCTTGTCCTTTAAAAAAAAAATGTTTATTTATTTTTGAGAGAGCACAGGAAGGGGAAAGGGCAGAGAGAGGTGGGAGGGCAGAGGATCCAAAGCGGGCTCTACGCTGACCTCGGCGAACCTGATGTGGGGTTTGAACTCATGAACCGTGAGATCATGACCTGAGCTGAAGTCAGACGCTCAACTGGCTCAGCCACCCAGGTGTCTCCTGACTTTTTGTGTTAAGGGGAGTGTTGTACCCTTGGTCTTATCCAAAGGGGAGTGTTGTACCCTTGGTCTTATCCAAGGCTATTCTCCTCTCCTTGCTCCTATCCCCTCTCATTTTCGTGGGGTCATTATGGCGTGTCTATGCATGCTCCATTTTTCCCTAGCGTCTACCGCCTTTCCGTCAGTCTTTAAACATCCATCATCTTCCACCTTAACATTTCATCCCTCGATTCTCCTTCCACTTTTTAACTCCTCCTCATCCTCACCTCTGTTTTCATTTGTCCTCTTTCAGAATATTTTTCTACGTTCATTGCATCCACTTCTTTGCCTCATCCACTCCTTCTTCTTCTCTACCCGGCTTATGCCAATATATCTCCTCTGAAATTCCTCTTATTGATAGGGTCTGTCCAACAAGTCCCAAATGTACATCCATCACCTTGACTTCTTTTCTTAGCTCTGGGTCTAAGCGTCTAGATGCCTACATGCCAATCCCTCCACAAACATCTCACTGACACTTGAAACTTCACGTGTACAAATTAGCCTCATGATCTCCTCCCTGCTTCATAATTGTTACTGGTTAATGTTTTATTTCTCATTATGCGACCAGCCAGTACCAGTTGTTCGGGCCAGAAATCTGGGGAGTCATCCCTTTATTTCTGTATTCATATTATGTTCCATATACAATGAAAAAATACTGTTAATCTTCAACATAAATGTCTTTTTAATTCATCTAGTTGTCTCTATCTTCACTCATGCCATACTCAGTCTAAGCCAGTTGCATTGGTTGCCAGGACTATTACAATAATATTTTAATAACCGGTTACCTTACATCAATTCTCCTCACTCTTCAACTTATTCTCTATACTTTTGGCCAATAATCTTACAAATCTGATATTTGCTTCTCTCTCCCTCTTGCTTTGAAAAGAAGTTATGAACCCACGTGTGGTAAGACCCAGACTAGCACAGGAATGTGTTGAGGACTGTTGAACGAGAGCACATGTGCTACCTTCTCTCAGATTTTGGATATATATATATATATATATATATATATATATTTTGGATATATATATATATATGGAAGATGATGGATGTTTAAAGACTGATGGATATATATATATATACACACATATATACACACATATATATATGTGTGTGTATATATATATATATATATATGTATATACACGCACACACACATTCACATACATATACCTTTTTCTTTTTTTTTTTTTTTTTATTTATTTTTGGGACAGAGAGAGACAGAGCATGAACGGGGGAGGGGCAGAGAGAGAGGGAGACACAGAATCGGAAACAGGCTCCAGGCTCCGAGCCATCAGCCCAGAGCCTGACGCGGGGCTCGAACTCACGGACCGCGAGATCGTGACCTGGCTGAAGTCGGACGCTTAACCGACTGCGCCACCCAGGCGCCCCACATATACCTTTTTCTATGAATAAAACACATGTAATCATTAGTCTAACACCTGTATTTGAAAGTGATCTTCTTTAGAGCCCATAATTGAAAGCAATAGATTGATTTTTTTCTTGTCATAAAAGTACTGAATTTCCTGTGATCTATGCTATAATCTAGCTGTCGTGCTTCTGGAAAACAACGTCCTTCTTAATTCTGGCCTATTCATTTCATGCTTAGCATTTTAGGAAAAAAGGAAATTCTAAACTAGACTGCATAACTATACAATTTTTTTTTTCCTTTTTTGGAAGGTGGATTGAGTGAAGGTTCTTTAAAAAACAGGGCACTCAAAAACCATCAGTCTCTCTTAAGCAGCAGTGTGTACTTGAGTGGTTTGGACTAAGTGTTTTAGATAAAGGAAACACTCCTTCTAAAATAACATGCAGTTAACAGCTGGAAAAGTAGTGAAGCGTTAAACTGTCCATTATGCTTAAAGAATAACTTGGCTAAAATCTTTCCTTCCCATTAAAAGCACTGAGTGTACCTTTGGAATTTATGTAACTGTACCTAGAGTGTCTGTTAAACCGATTTATCATTTTTTTCATTTATAATTTAGACAAAATAATTAATTCATATCAATTTAGAACCCCCCCCTCTTAAAAATAGTACCGGTTATTTTTAGTTTCCATGAGAAGTGGTATTAATGATATTTCAGAAATTAAAAACTATCAGAGTCTCTGGAAGGAACCAGTAGCTATTGCTGTTCAGTAAGGGGCATTTTCAGGTTAGAATTATTCCACTGGTTTTGTTGTGAGGTTTGTTTAAAAAAAATTAAGTAGAACTTAAGATGATGTGTAAAGTTGAGGAAAGAGGTAAAGAGAGAAAAAGAGGAAACACACATTCTTGTGTATTTTGAGTGCCAGGAGCTCTAAAAGTTACTTCTATTGCCATTCCTGCTAGTTTAAGGGTTCAGGAGCAGAGGCCAAGGGGATGTATTCAGTGGTCACAGTTAATGTTTAGACTTCTTTTCTTTCTTTCTCTTTCTTTCTTTCTTTCTTTCTTCCACTTTCTTCCTCCTTCCTTCCTTCCTTCCTTCCTTCCTTCCTTCCTCCCTTCCATCTTTCTTTCTTTCTTTCTTTCTTTCTTTCTTTCTTTCTTTCTCTCTTTCTTTCTTTTTCCAGAGAAGAGAGGATCTTGGTATCTCCTAAATGTCTTCAGTATGTGAGACATTTTGATAGGTTGCATAATAACCTTGACATGTGGTTCTCACAATAACTGAGATCTAGTGAAATGAAGAAATTTCTGTTCAGAAAGAAAAAATAATCTGCTCTAAATTACAGTGATACTTTCAGAGTGAGATTTAAACTCTGGTTAGCCTATAGATTAAAGATTCACCTTTGTCAATAGGATCCACTATTTTTGTTAATTAATCAACTCTTATTGTTACTCTTTGAAGAGAATGTGCATTATTTTCTTTATGCCCTCTATTTTCTATTTATTTTCTCCATTACCTTATCCACTTCACCTTCTGTTTCTTTTTCTTGCTTTAGTTTCCCTGAATTTCTGGCATCTGGAATTCAGGAAACTATGAACCATTATTTATTTGAATGTTGCTTCTGCAACATTCTTTATCCACTCTAATTCTGGCACTTCTATTATGTTAGACATTTTCAGTATATATTTTATGATATGTTCTCTTAAATTTCTTCCCAGTATATTTTTCTTCATGTGCTTTTGTTTGACTATTTTGTATTGAAACATCTTTTAGTTTAAAATTCCTGTATCACTCTATAGCCATCTTTTTATTAAGACTTTCCACTGAGTTTTATTTATTTATTTTTCAGTTTATTTATTTTATTTTTGAGCGAGAGAAAGGCATAGCGAACCGGGAGAGGGACAGAGAGAGAGGGAGAGAGAGGATCCCAAGCTGGTTCCACCCTGTCAGTGCAGAACTCAACGCGAGGCTCGAACTCATGAACCACGCAAGGTCATGACCTGAACCGCAATGGAGTCAGTGGCTTGACTGACTGAGCCACTCAGGCGCCCCCCTCCATTGAGTTTTAATATTAGATATTCCATTCTTATGTCTAAATGGTCTGTTTGAATCTTTTCTTATTGATCCCGAATTTTGGGCAAAATTCTCGATCATTTATTGCAAAATATTTATTGTAAAAATATTGTATCCAATATTTTTCTAAATATTGTTGTCTCTATTATTTTCATAGTTATTGTCCCTATTACTTTCACAATCATCAAGCAAAACCAATTTTTTATTGTTCCAATAACTGGTTTTCCATTTTTATTGACTGTGACATTTGCAATCATGTTTCTATTCTTATTTTTCCCGGTAATTTTGATACAATGCAATATGTTGTGTGTAAAAAAGGATAGGGTCTCTGGATACTGTCATGTTCTTCCACAGAAGGTTGATCCTAAATCCTGACAGGCAGCCTGAATGGGTGCAAGTCTCCTTAATCCAATTAGGGATTTAGCCGAGTCAAGACTCGCTTGCAGTTTGGTAAAGCTCATTCTATTTCTGTTTTAATCCTGCCGTAAATATTTAGATTTTCAGGGGTTTCAGCTGAGATTTGGGAGTGTGTTTTTAAAAGCCCTCTTCCTGAGTAAAATCTGAGGTCCGATTTTGGCTTCTTAGTACCAAAAATGTACTTGCTTCTTGCTCCGTGAAATTTAACAATTTGGCAAATGTCTCAAAATGACAAACTTCCAACTGTCACACCCATTTTCTCCATACAATGTAGGCGCATCAGTTTCCTGACTGCCTAGACAGTTCCAAATGCTAATGTCTTTCCAGACTTTTGCTATTACTTGAAATTCTTCTGGTTTCTTGGGCTTGCCCTTGGATGATTTCTCCACCTTTCTCCTGGGAAAAGAAATGGCCAAAGCCCTGGGGGAAGAAACAGATTGCAGATGTAGGCACATCTGATGTTGACTACATCACCGTATTTCTCAAGTATCTTGGTGTCTCAAGTCCCGGTTGCCTCAGCAACCCTCTAGGGCCTTTATACATATTTATTATTAATTTCATATAAATATATATTTTTTTATATAATTATAGATGAGTTGTCAAACTGTGGCAGCAGTATTTATTAAAAGCTAACTCGGGGCGCCTGGGTGGCGCAGTCGGTTAAGCGTCCGACTTCAGCCAGGTCACGATCTCGCGGTCCGTGAGTTCGAGCCCCGCGTCAGGCTCTGGGCTGATGGCTCGGAGCCTGGAGCCTGTTTCCGATTCTGTGTCTCCCTCTCTCTCTGCCCCTCCCCCGTTCATGCTCTGTCTCTCTCTGTCCCAAAAATAAATAAAAAAAAAAAAAACAAAAAAAAAACAAACAAAAAAAAGCTAACTCAGGGGCGCCTGGGTGGCGCAGTCGGTTAAGCGTCCGACTTCAGCCAGGTCACGATGTCGCGGTCCGCGAGTTCGAGCCCCGCGTCAGGCTCTGGGCTGACGGCTCGGAGCCTGGAGCCTGTTTCCGATTCTGTGTCTCCCTCTCTCTCTGCCCCTCCCCCGTTCATGCTCTGTCTCTCTCTGTCCCAAAAATAAATAAACGTTGAAAAAAAAATTAAAAAAAAAAAAATAAAAGTTAACTCATCATTGTCAAAATCATTAGTAAATAAATCAATATAAACATATTTCAGTGATTTTGCACATTTCCCTTAAGTAAATAAGCATAGGCATACTATGGTAGGAAAGCGAATTATAAATATAAATTTCTAAGAATTATTTTGGAGGAATATCAGGAATGAACGTTTGAATGGCAAAAGTTTTCAACAAAGTGGTATAGAAAAACACGATTGGTTTCAGTCTTGGAAAGATGCATCCGTATGGTGAAATTAAGTACTCTACACAATTTTGCTACTGCAAAAATGCAATAGATTATAAGACAGCATAAACCAATTTGAGCAGTTTCATAGTTTCAGAATTTCAGATAATAGGCATGAATTTTTCAAAATGACTCCTAGGTTGCTAAAAATGTGTTTAATAGCATTCACTAGTATGAAGCCGACAAAATAAGCAATAGAACGTATCCACCCAAATTTCATCCATTTGCATTTGTTTTAGCTTTTGAGTGATAACTTTTAATAAATCGTATAAAGCGTAGGTTTGTTACGCCTTACTTAGAGTTAAATGCAAAGACGTTTGTTTCTTTCAAATAAATATATGTGCCATACATCTAGATTTTCACCTTTTACATCTGGAAAGAGAGTATAACTGGGAATATTTCCCTCAAGTTAGTACTTTTATGGGTAAAGGTGATTCTTTTTTTTTTTTTAAGTTGAAGAAGGCAGAGTTGAGGGGGGCTGCTGGGTACAGAAGAAAATGCTGGAGTATTATAGTTGGATGAACTTGGTTTCTAGTCCGATTTCACATTTACCGTGGAAGGACGCTTGAAAAATGGCTTCATTTCAATAGGAACTGGTTTCCTTATCTGTGAAATGAGGATACTGCTATTTAGCTTACGGTGTTGTGGGAAGACCAGAGGCGGATATGTGAGGCATTTTCAGTAAAGACCCAGCACACTGAGACTCTACTTAGAAAATGCTCAGTGATCAAGGTGCCTGGATGGCTCAGTAGGTTACGTGATTGACTTGATTTCGGCTACGCTCACGATCTCATGGTTTGTGAGTGTGAGCCCCACGTCGGGCTCTGCGCTGGCATCACGGAGCCTGCTTGGGGTTCTCTCTCTCTCTCTCTCTGCCCCTTCTCTGCTCTTGCTCTCCCTGTTTCTCTCTCAAAATATACAAATTAACATTTTTTAAAAAGGAAAATGCTAAGTGATGTGCTTTGTAGACGTTAATGTTTATTTAGCTTTCGACCATATGTATAAACCAACAGACTGTTAAAGAGAAAAGTTGTAGAATAGTCCAGATGAATTAAATCGATTTTTTTGACATTATAATTAAGGTAACACAATTAAAAGTAGCATACTAAATACCTCCAAGTTTAAATTTAAGTGTTGCATTAAAAATTAAGAATGTAAATAAAAATAGGTTACCATATACTTACATGAAAGTGACACAATATTTATTTTTAAATAGTGCAATTATTCTCAAGTAGAAGCCAGATTCAGAGATTGGGAGTCTATCTGGCTTTTGTTGATGAGCATTAAGTATTTTGTAAGAATGCAAAAATAAATTTTGAACTTTGGGGGCACCTGGGTGGCTCAGTCGGTTGAATGTCCCACTTCGGCTAAGATCACAATCTCGCGGTTCATGAGTTCAAGAACTCGCGGTTCATGAGTTCAAATGGGGCTCACTGCTGTCATCCTGTCAGATAATCTGCCCCCTCTCTCTGCCCCTCCCTCACTTGCGCTCTCCCAAAAGTAAATAAATATAAAAAATTTTTTTTGAACTTTCATATATTCCTAGAATATAATAGTACTAGAAGATGTATCATAGGATGCTGTAACATTTCTATACACCTCCTTCAGAGGCATTATTGTTTATCAAAAAGGTTTAGCTTGAATTATTACCTAAATCCAAAAAATCCAGTAACACACAGAATTTGATACTCAGCTTAGAGTTTTATAGTAATACATGCTTGAAGAGA
Source organism: Lynx rufus (assembly GCF_022079265.1). Lineage (NCBI taxonomy): Eukaryota > Metazoa > Chordata > Mammalia > Carnivora > Felidae > Lynx > Lynx rufus. The sequence goes on from NW_025814867.1 coordinate 141,568,257, forward strand.
AATATTATTCTTTTTAAAAAATTTTTTAATTTAGTTTTTTTTTTTTTTTAATTTACATCCAAATTAGTTAGCATCTACTGCAACAATGATTTCAGGAGTAGATTCCTTAGTGCCCCTTACCCATTTAGCCCATTCCCCTTCCCACAACCCCTCCAGGAACTCTCAGTTTGTTCTCCATATTTATGAGTCTCTCCTGTTTTGTCCCCCTCCTTGTTTTTATATGATTTTTGTTTCCCTTCCCTTATGTTCATCTGTTTTGTCTCTTAAAGTCTTCACATAAGTGAAATCATATGATATTTGTCTTTCTCTGACTGACTAATTTCACTCGACATAATACCCTCCAGTTCCATCCACGTAGTTGCAACTGGCAAGATTTCATTCTTTTTGACTGTCGAGTAATACTCCATTGCATATATATACCACATCTTCTTTATCCATTCATCCATCGATGGACCTTTGGGGTCTTTCCACACTTTGGCTATTGTCGATAGTGCTGCTATAAACATGGGGGTGCATGTGTCCCTTCGAAACAGCACACCTGTATCCCGTGGATAAATGCCTAGTAGTGCAATTGCTGGGTCGTAGGGTAGTTCTATTTTTAGTTTCTTGAGGAACCACCATACTGTTTTCCACAGTGGCTGCACCAGCTTGCATTCCCAGAGAAATATTATTCTTGACAAATCATTTTATTTTTCTCTCAAATTCAAATAATGAAAATAATAAAGCAAACTAAAATAATATAAACAAGTAATCAAATGGATGCAATTTTAAATGACTAAAATTGTTATAGTGTATGAAGTGTTCGATGTTTCATTTGGAAAGTTTTGAGTACAGTTTAATAGTATTACATAAGGGACAAAGTGCTCAGGCCTTATTTATTTTAATGACTTCTGAAATGGACTTTAAAAAACACTTACATTGAAAATCCTATGGAAAGGAGCATATAGTAGTTTTATTGCACTATTACACAGCTTTTGAAATTACATAGTGATTTTCCATTTGAAACAGCTTTAAACCGCAAATTTGTTAAGCTCCAAAATGGTAGAATCTCATTAGTCAAGAGAGAATATGTAGGTATGTTGATGAGTAGCTAAACATAACAATGAAAGGAGTGGCTTCACCTTTGTAAAGTAAAGTAAGTAAATTCATAGCTGGGATTATAGTTCATTTTTGACACACTATTTCAGTTATAGAAAATTATTACTTGATCATTTATGTTTATCACTTGTTCTTACTAATCACTTTTACACAAAATATGTGCAATAACATATTGAAATTATTTCAAACTTTTTTACATGTTAGACCATACAAATTATTAGTTTTATGCTACTGAGTTAGATTTTGATATCTTTTATTGGTATTTGGTTTGACTTTTGTTGTTGTTTTTATTTTCATATATTAAGTGAAGCAACCTGCTTTTCTAAGTTCTGTTTAGAGTTTATAGGGCTCATAGCTCTGATGTGAGTAATTCAACAATTTCCCCCCCTTACCCGTTCTTTTTACTGAAATGTCTTCCTGTAAGTCTCCAACCAGAGGAAAAATTGGGTAATTATAGGACTTTATTCCTTTTGTTTATATTAGAGGAATGTGTGAGCAAAATAAATACGACTTTGTCATGTATCTTTTTCTTTGTATTTCTAAGCCCAAATGTTTCGTGTCTTATTTTAATCTTTGTTTCGGTGAAAATCATTAAACTTCACATGGAGATAGTCGGGTTTTGCAACGGAATGGAATTTTACTTATGATTTCACTGCAGAGTACGTATCTTCTCAACATTCCCCCTGTCTCAGTAAGAGAGTATTTGAAAATGAAGGGTGGTAATAGAAACTTTGCTTCCAGTACCTAATGCTAAAGCTAAGAGCTATAAAGCTAGAGTGACCTGATCCAATTTTCAGAGCAAATGAGTGATAGAAATTGAAGGAAAAGGAAGGGAATGCAAAATGGAGTGCCTTCCCATGTGTTGGGCCCCATGCTAGTACCTTGGAAGTATTACCTCTTTAAAGAGGGGCACCTGGGTGGCTCAGTTGGTTGAGCGTCAGTCCCTTGATTTCAGCTCAGGTCATGATCTCACAGTTGTGAGATTGAGCCCCGCATTGGACTCTGTGCTGGGCGTGGAGGCTGCTTAAGATTCTCTCCCTCTCCCTCTGCCCCTACCCTGCACTCTCGCTTAAAACAAAACAAAACAAAACAACAACAATAACAATCTTTAAATCTCCTCATATCCCCGTAAGACAGGTTCTTCCCATTTTGTAGGTTGTGGAAACTGAATCTCGAATAGGATAAGATGCCTGTGAAAACTGTAGATTGTTTCACTGGTGTAAACTGTGTAAAGAAGTTTAAAAAGACGTAGGGAGACGGACGATACACTTTTGTGCAAATTACTAATCGCCGATACTTCTCACCTTAATGTTACTGCATTTATTTGTGGTTGCATGAGCACTGCCACTGTGGTATATTAGCAAAGATTGCTTTCTAGATTAGTCTGGAAGGGAAGGTTTCTCTTTTTATAAGGTTCCATATATCTTTAACTTTCAAAGAACAATAACTCGGCCTCATTTTCTGCCTTGCTCCAAGATGAGCAGTCTTTCGCTGGGTCTGTGGAAATCCCCAGAAAGGATTGCCAGAGGCCATACCTCGCTGGTCCCTTGGCCAGACCTTTGGCTTCAGGCTACTTATTAACTCCCACCTCTTCCTTCCAAGGTAGTTTCGTGATAAACATATTTTCTGTTTATAACGTTGAGTGTTAACAAAATTCTTTGAATAATTTAATTGTGTGCCTTAGAAGTCTGTGGACATAATCCCTGTGTAGTGTTGCCTAAGAGAGCTCTAAAATGGAGCTATTCTTTGGAAATAGTTCAGAAGAACGGTTCAAGTATTCAGTGTAGAACTATCTCTTCTCTGGCTGGGCTGCCTCCTTGTTGCTAGATGTTTGGCATTGTGTTGTCAAATCCTATCATTCTCCTACGATAAAAAAAAAAATCACTCAAACATCAAATAAAATAATTTGACAAACTCAAGTGATGTATTCTGTAAAAATAAAATCAGTTTCCCCAATCAATTATTCGAAAAGACACTTTAAAAAAAGTTTTTGTTTTCATTAACGCTTTTTAAAGTATTTCTTTTTTGTTAGGGGAAGGAGAGGGAGAATGCCATATTCTGTAAACATAAGCAAAAAAAAAATAGAATTTCATGGTATATGATTTAAAGCCATTCCTATCCAATTTAGTGGATTTTTGTGTGTGTGTGTAGTATTTGACTTGATAGCAATAGAATTTTCCATTTTTTTCAATCCCAGTTTCTAACGAAATAATATGAATGAAATCTTAAATTATTCTTCTTTGGGGTAATTAGAAAAAGGATGGAGGAAGTTTGCCAAATCAAATACAGGATGTTCAGTTAAATTTGAATTTCAAATAAGCTTTTTTTTTTTTTTTTTTTTCCAGTGTAAGTATGTCCCATGCAATACTTGGGACATACTTATACTGAAAAAAAAAAATCATTGTTTATCTGAAGTACAAACTAAATGGAGTATTCTTTTTTTTTTTTTTTAATGTTTATTCATTTTTTTTTTTAATTTTTTTTTTCAACGTTTATTTATTTTTTGGGACAGAGAGAGACAGAGCATGAACGGGGGAGGGGCAGAGAGAGAGGGAGACACAGAATCGGAAGCAGGCTCCAGGCTCTGAGCCATCAGCCCAGAGCCCGACGCGGGGCTCGAACTCACGGACCGCGAGATCGTGACCTGGCTGAAGTCGGACGCTCAACCGACTGCGCCACCCAGGCGCCCCTGTTTATTCATTTTTGAAAGACAGAGAGAGACAGAGTACAAGCAGGGTGGGGCAGAGAGAAAGGGGGACACAGAATCGGAAGCAGGTCCCAGGCTCTGAGCTGTCAGCACCAGAGCACGACTCGGGGCTCGAACTCATGAACTGCGAGATCATGACCTGAGCCGAAGTTGGATGCTCAACCGACTGAGCCACCCAGACGCCCCTAAGTGGAGTATTCTGTATTCATATTTGCTCAATCATATAATCCTTGAAGGGAGATAGAACAAGTGACACAGAAAAAAAAATCGAGGTATTATTCACAGGCTTTGGGAAGTGCACTTGGAACTTGGGTTAGAATTCTAATTTTCTTAGCTGTAAAGTGAGGAAGAGAGTTACTGTGCCTTTTTAGAGGAAGTCACTAGATTCATGGGTGGGGCCAAGATTGCTTGAATTTTGTAGATGAAAGAGACACACAGAGGCTGTAGAACTTGCCTAAACTATCAAGTGACACAGCTAAGACTATTCTAGGTAACTACACGTGGTTTGTCTCCAAAGACCACCCATCCTCCAACCATCCCTCTAAATCCTTCACCCTCGAGGAGGTCATGGCCACCTACTAGACCGTTGTTCGTTCATCTGCAAAGCCCTTCATCTTCCAAAGGTGCATGATAAGATCAATCTTGCAGTGTTCATAAAGGTTTGCTACGGTATTATTTCTGGCGTAATATAAATGACAGGCACTTAACACAAATATTGATTTTTCTTGTTAAGCATTTACATGCCTTCGAATCTCTGGGATCGTGACAGATTCAGAAAAGAGAATGTGGGATTGTGAAACTGAGAGGCCAAGGAGATTATTTTGAATCATTTATTTGGAAAAGCATTGCATCATGATTTAAAGGGAAAGAAACAAGGAGAGAAATGCCTTCTTACATCAGGGTATTAGTCACAGTGCGAGTAAAACAAAGTTTCAAATATTGCATGAAGATTTCAAACTTCTCAAGTATTGAAGGAGGAAGGGAGATAGAGAAGCTATGCTAATAGGCCAAATGTTACTAATTTTAGTTGTGTATATTATAATTAGTAATGATGTCACTGATATTTACGGTGCTGGGGTTATTACTGTATTTTATGTATTTATTAAGACTCTCAAAGCTTTATTTCTAATTTTATTTGCTAAGTCTTTCTTTTGCTCCCCTGTAATAATATTAGTAGGAGCTAACATTATAGGAGAGATTCTGTACAGCACTCGATCTATACTAGTTCATGAAACTGCCAAGACATCTCTATATTGGGCGTGGTTTTATTTTCCCTATTTTACATTTTTTTTAACGTTTATTTATTTTTGACAGAGAGAGAGACAGAGCATGAGCGGGGGAGCGGCAGAGAGAGAGGGAGACACAGAATCGGAAGCAGGCTCCAGGCTCCGAGCCGTCAGCACAGAGCCCGACTTGGGGCTCGAACTCACAGACTGGGAGATCATGACCTGAGCCGAAGTCGGACGCTCAACTGACTGAGCCACCCAGGCGCCCCATATTTTCCCTATTTTAGATGCGAGTGAACTGAAGACCAGTGGTTTCACTAAGATGTTCAAGGCCAACCTTGAACCAAGGAGAAGAGCCAAGTTAGAACCCAAGAGTTCTCTTTTTCACTGTATTTTCTAGTCTACTTCTAGTAATGTCTTAAATCCATGAATCATTCTGATTGGTCAGCACTGTGTCAAATCAACGCTGAAAAATTTTAGCCATCACCCCGGATTTAGGTACAGTTTTGGTGTTTGGTTTTTGGTTTTTTTGGGTTTTTTCCCATGCAGCTTCAAATTCTTAGTCTTTCCAGTATTAAGGCTGCCTTGGTTGTCTGCCTTATCTTCTAAATAAGCACTTTAATGGCCTTTCTGATTTTAAGTTACTTTAACTTAAATGTAATCTGGTTTTATTTTCTTATAAAGCCTGAGGGGACGCTTTCTGACTTGAAATTATCTGGAAGTCCTGGGGCAGCTTTGACTTGTGTTACTTTTGAGGACTACTTCGTGGCATTCTGAAATGGGAAGTGGAAAAGCCTTCCTTTTTGGAGTGGTATCCTCAGAATACACACGAGCAGGAGGCATCTGCATATTGTGAACACGCTTCTGAGCCGCACAGATGTAGGTCAGATTCTGGCCATGACGTTGTTAGTGTGGGCTCTAGTTCAGCTGCTTAACTTGGCTCCACGAAGAGTTCTTCATCTGTGAAGCGGGTACGATAAGGCCAACCTCCTAGCACTGTAGTAAACACTCACTAAAACTTATTTATAGCACGATATAAATGGTGGGCACTTGATAAATGGTACTTATTTTTATTCATATGCTCACAGCCAAGTCCATTGACCTCATTTTCCACAGAGATAAGGAAATGAGCTTCTCCACAGTGGTTTTCCCTGCTATGGGATTATTTGACAAGATGGCCATTACACGGGCGCACTCAGCTCTTGGAACAAACGTTTTGTAGTTCTTGGACAGTGAAGACTGCAGGGACTTTAGTGACTTTGCTTACTGCGTTTTCCGCTGGAAAATACCATTTATGCTTATTGTTTTCTTCTGCTCTCCAGTGATGTGTCACTTTACAAAATTTACATTTGCTGACTGTTAATTTGGACGCTGGAATTAAAATGAAAATAAGTGTCAGTTGCAGACTCAGATGGCGAGCCAAACTCCAAGAGTTAACAACGCGACCCTCCAATTGTCGCTGCTCGTCAGCCGTACTGTGTATATCCAAGATTGTGGGGTTTAGGAAAAAGAAGAATATGTTTTCATTTAAGATATCAGATGTATTTGCTGAGTAAACCATTGTGGACATCAGGAAGTTTTGGATCACGTGACCATCCATGTGAACTGAATGAATAACATGCTAGAAAAAAATCACCGTCAGCATTTAAACTATAGACTAGTTTGCTGATGTGGATTAAAAATGTACAGTGAGAAATCTTATTCCAAATATATTTTTAGTTTTGTTAATAGAGCAAGGGATGAGCCAAAAACAAAACCAAGCGGGGGCGCCTGGGTGACTCAGTTAAACTCCCACTTCAGCTCACATAATGATCTCATGGCTCGGGAGGGAGTTCTTATCCTCCGTAGGGTTCTGTGCTGACAGCTCAGAGCCCGGAGCCTGCTCTGGCCTCCCTCTGTCTCTGCCCCTCCCCTGCTCACGTGCTGTCTCTCTCCTTCAAAAATGAATAAACACTAGATGAAACAAAACAACAAAAAAGCACCATAAGAGCAGAGATGGACATTTTAATAGTATTTGTGAGAACTCCTGAGGGCGATAAATGAAAAGAAACATGAAGCTAGGTTATTTTGCCTCCTGCCTCCACACCACTTTGTGAAAGGTCCCTAAAATAATCCTGTCATAGTCCATGTAAGGCTACAATTTTACTGAATTTTCCTGAAAATAGATCAGTTAAAAATATCACACTTAAGAATCTAATAAGAAGAAAGATCGTTATTATAATGGGCTTATAATAGACTTGTTACTTTGTATCTTTTCTCTGAAATGTGTAACTTTCCAAATGCCATTAGGCATGAACTCAGCACCTTGGCTGTGTTTTATACTTTTCTTTTTTTTTTTTTTTAATTTTTTGTAATGTTTATTTATTCTTTGAGAGAGAGAGAGAGAGAGAGAGAGAGAGAGAGAGCATGAGCGGGGGAGGGACAGAGAGAGACAGAGACACAGAATCCGATGCAGGCTCCAGGCTCTGAGCAGTCAGCACAGAGCCGGAGGCGGGGCTCGAACCCACAAATCTTGAGATCATGACCTGAGCTGCTACCTTCGTGCAATTGCAACAATTACCCATTGATAGATTGAATGTAGTTTTCCATGGTGAATTATACTTTTAGATAATTTGTTTTGGTTATCTGTTTATTTATTATTCCTTTGATGATTTCTCACTATCAACATCCGTGTTGAATGTGACTTTTCATGTTGACCTAAAGTAGGTGCTCACCCTCCTCTTGTGTCCACAGGCTCAACAGCCCCTGGAGTTATTTGCACGTGACCTACAACCTTTTTACCTTTGCATAACAACTGAACCTCCTTGCCGCCTGTTAATTTTTAAATCTATACTTTGGGGTCTTAGAAATGGCCGATAAGCATATTTAAAGTTACCAATTTAATAGGGCCGTGAAACTGTGAGTTCAGTTAAGAGATAGCATTAACACATCCGTTTCAGGAGTTCTGTTATTTGTTTATCGGTGGGAACCCACAACTTTGATTTTGTTTAGTTTACATTTAAAAGAAATAATATCTTGGGGTGCCCGAGTGGCTCAGTCAGTTGAGTGTCCAACTCTTGATTTCAGCTCAGGTCACGATCTCATGGTCGGGAGCTCGAGCCCTGTGTCAGTCTCTGTGCTAGGGTGTGGCACCTGCCTGAGATTCTCTCTCTCTCCCTCTCTCTCTGCTTCTCTCCTGCTCGCACACACGCTCTTTCTCTCACTCTCAAAGAGTAATTATTTATATTCATAATTCGGTCCAAAACTAAACCTTAAAGTTATGCTAGGTGTTGGATTCTAAGCATCTATTTCCAAGGGCTGGAAAGTTAGCATTTACATTTCCCAGGTGGGGTTTTAGAAGGGAACTACATTCTTCACATAGGTTTGGGGCATTTTCCTGATTCCAGGTCCCAGATCCCTGGATTGTTACCACAATAGTATGTTACCGAACATACTGAACACGGTGTTCAGTGGTGGCCAGACTGTGGCTAAATCGTTACTCCATGGAGAGTCAGTGCGGAGCCTGAGAGTCATATCCGGGAGTCCTGAGCAGGGTAAGTACTCCAGCCCTTTCAGAGATTTGTGAGCACCCAAGTCTCTTTATTACTCACATCTGCTTAAAATACATGGGGTGGCTTGTTTTTCACCACCAAGCCCTAAATAATTCAAATGAACTGCTTTTACACCCATTCTTTTATGTGTGTGATTTGCCAAACAATTATGAGGAGGTAGATAACATTGTCAAATAGCTAAAGACTTGGAGAATGAGAGGTCACCCATTAATATTTATTATTCTTGTGTGTACTACTATAAGCCAGTTTGTGTTTTGCACTGTAAATCCAAAAATGTGTTATATTATTTCTGTCAACTCAGGTTGCCAGCATAAAGCCAATATAAGCTGGTTTTATAGGAGTTTACCTATAATCTTTAACAGCTGGTCTTGAAAATAATTCAGGTTTTAAAGTTGGAAATAACCTCTATTTTACTAGGTAAAGAAATAAAAATCTGAGAGGAAGGATTAGGTGATGTAATTTCTTCTGTTTGATACTTAAATTCCAAAAGAATCTCAATTTGAGAAATATAAAAATATCGCTGAGTTGCACTTTTCTAGGACTTTGAGAAGTGTGGGTGACAGAATGCATTTTATGAACATTTTTTTATGCCTTGTAAAAATAACATTACATATATATGCTTAATTCTCTAAAACAATGAACTTACTTTCTCTCTGCTTTTTATATTCCTTTATGGTTTACTACTTTAGGCATTAAATCAAGAATCTAATATGTTGAGGGAAAAGGGTTTCATATCAAAAGCGTCTTTCTTCAAGCAAATATTTGGTGGATTCCCACATGTCTACTGAAATAAAAACTGGTGAATACTATGTATGTGTATCACAATATTCTTTTCAAGACTTTGGCAGTAGAATTATTTAAGTATGTCATGCTATTTTGAAAGCCAACTATGGGTTTATGGGGGGAAGGGAACATGTCCATAAATTATTCCTTGCAAGGTTAAGAAGTTTTTGGATTTAAGATCCAGCAGTACTAATTAAAATATTGTGGTTTGCAAGGTAAGTGGTGAGTTGTATTCGATTTAGTCTGTGTTGAAGTAAAAGGAACACCATGGCTCAACGCAGCTAATGCGTACCAATGAAGTCGAGCCATTCTGACGTAGATTTGACATTTTTAAGCATCTTAATGCACAGTTAATTGCAACTGACATGTAATCTGCAAATGCATTGTGCCATAGGCTTGCTCTTGTGGGACAGGTCAGCATAGTGTGTGGCAAGCTCAGCTTAGCCTTTGTTAAACACTTGGGCTCTGCAGACCCAGTCATCTGGGTTCCAATTCTCACTCCATCAAAACCAAAGTCCAGGATATGGGGCACGTGTTACTGAACTTAAAGCTTGCCGTGTGTATGTATGTATAGGTGTATGTATGTAAAATGAGGATCAGACTTGTATCTATTATGTGATTGCTCTAAGAATCAAACGGAATGACTTATGCTATTAGTGCAGATTCCCTCCGATGAAGGAATTCTACACTGTCAATTGATTCCAAAGGCAAGAAAGAAATGAAGAATTGTGCCGATACATAGTTTGACTCAAATGACGATGTGCTGAAGAGTACTAGCTAAAATAGAAGTTGAATGTTAAATAAGGTATGAGGAGGTCCTTTTAAAGCACTGCTTCCCCTCCCAGTAGCTTTGCCAATGGGCAATGGGCCTGACTGCCGGGTGCGGACCCCTTAGCCACTCTAGCACCCTTCCACGTGGTCTGGATGGAATGCACGCACAACCAGGAGCATGCACACACCTTGCCCCCTCCACACTCGTGCTTTCCATTGGGATGGCCATGTTAGGTTTACGTCAGGCTAAGGCGGCAGAGATGCTACGAGAAGGGATGTCAGTGGATGCTGGAAACAAGGTCAGGAAGCAGACTCATACCCTCTGTGTGTCGCTGAACTCCCTCAACCGTGTGCATGGCTGGGTGCCGTGGGGGCTTATGACGTAGGGCTCTGCTTTGCTAACCAGTGACTTAGCCAGAAGGCTTGGAATCTCTGCCTCGGACCACACATTCTCAGAACGAGAATAAGTTTTCAATGGGAACGGCAACCCCTTAGATGTGGCACTTTCGTGCAGAAGACAATCCAAACACCAGTATGTGGGACTGCTGACCAGAATCTCATTCTTTACTCGAAGCACTAGTTATGTTAGTTGGAAAAGAAGAACCAGTTGATGGTCCGGTTGTTTTAGGTTAATGCAAGTGGGTGGTATTGATTGTGAATTCATGCTTCCATCCAAAATGTGCGTTTACACTAGTAAAAGATGGTGATGATGACAAAAAAAATTCATCACACAAGGAACTAACGTCACACACTTGACCTCCAGAGCTGTTTCCACATTGAGGGATGATGTTAGTATCAGTTCTCCACCTTCTTCCCAGTGACTAGTTCTGCTATCAACGTGAGGGACTTTTCAAGTTCCATCGTTTTTCCTTATTTCAGAACTGTTTAACCTCCTGCCGTCATTTGTGTTCCTCTATAGGCGGGACTGCAGGCTCTATTTTGTTGTCTCTTAGAACTCCTTTATTCAGATATTTGAGTAATGGGTTCTGTCAGGAATTTAAGTAAAAATGCCAGCCCCCTTACTGTCTTTCTTCCTTTGTTAGTTTTTTTTTTTTTTAATGTTCACTTATTTCTGAAAGACAGAGCATAAGTGGGGAAGGGCAGAGAGAGAGAGGGAGACACAGAATCCGAAGCCGGCTCCAGGCTCGAAGCTGTCAGCATAGAGCCTGACATGGGGCTCGAACCCACAAGCTGTGAGATCATGACCTGAGCCGAAGTCAGATGCCTAACCGACTGAGCCACCCAGGTGCCACCTTCCTTACTTTCTTTAGCTTTCTGCTCAAGTGTCACTTTATCATTCTCTGATCACGCTACCTGACATAATAGCTCCCCACCCACAGGACTTCCTATCCTTTATGCCTACCTATATTTTTCTTTAAAACACTGCCCCATGCCATTATAAATCTTGTTTGCTTTATGCTTCTCACTGAAAATATGAGGTCACTGAGAACGGAAACTTGCTTTTTTCTTTTCTTTTTTTTTAAGTGATGTATTCCCTAAGTGCCCAGTGCCAAGCACATAGTAGGTGCTCAATAAATATTTTCAAATAATGAATGGTATTACTCTGACCACACAGCACACTCGCACATTCAGGGACTAAGGAGGAAGAAGTGGCTAATATAAAGAACGAAACTTAGGGATGGGGCGCCTGGGTGGCTCAGTCGGCTAAGCGTCTGACCTTGGCTCAGGTCATGATCTCGCAGTCAGTGAGTTCGAGCCCCACGTTTGGCTCCATGCTGGAAGCTCGGAGCCTGGAGCCTGCTTCGGATTCTGCGTCTCCCTGTCTCTCTGACCCTCCCCCACGCACGCTCTCTCTGCCATCAAAAATAAAAAATTAAATGAAAAAAATTAAAGAATTAAACTTAGGGGGGAAAAAAACCCCAAAAAACCAGAGGAGACAAACTCCTTAAATTTCTCCCAGGAAAGAGCCTGATATGAAAAGCATTAAGTCTAGAAAAAATTGATAGACTCCCTTTACATTTAGTTGTTGATATCTAGGGAACCTGAAGTCAGGTTTGGCAGCAAAGTGTGGTGAAGGATATCAAAGGTGGACACAGTATAATCTGTGTTTTCGTTGGAAATCAGGGAGGTATATTCACTGATGTAGGAAGGAAGCAGAAACAGGTCCTCCCTTAGAAGGTGGCTGGGGGGAAATTGGGTGGTGGTTCAGGGCTCAACTCTGCCAAAGAAGAACTGTTAGAGGACCCAGGGGCATAGACGGAAAGTCAGTAAAGCGGAAGAGGTCAGAGGTGTTTGAGGTTCAGTAGGGAGGCTGCAGGTTGATGTTCCCTTAGACATCCAGGAGTCTGGTCTACAAATCCACAGAAAGAGGACACAAAATTTGGGAACACCGTCTTTTCGTCTAATAGGAAAAGACGTCCTACTATATGGCCAGATTTGGCTCACCTCGATTCAGAGCACGGGCGAAGGTGCACCCATGTGAGTATGTGAATATCCCCTGTGGTTGGGTGGGTCTTAATCAGAATGGAGGTGGCCAATCACCTCTAACAGTACACTCCCATTTCTCACCTCTTCCTCTCGCCTCTTCCTCTCTCCTGCTCTCAAAGAACTTACTTTTGCCTCCATCAAAGCCTTCAGTACTTTACCTAATCTTTCTCTCTTCAGTCCTTCCTGTCCTGGCTTTTGATGGAAAACCACAACTGTATGAACAAAGCCAACCCCTTTAAACCAATTTCATGGCGTGTGCTCTTATCACGACCTTCTTAGATGTCCTCACTCCTGTCTCTTATATACAGAAGACAGAGACAAGAGTAAAATTACTGAGATGGTCCAACAGTCTCATTTTTGCTCTTCAGAGTCATCTGGGTTCTCATTGTCGAGACACTACCTTCAGAACAGATTTTTTTCCTCTCTTGGCAAGCCCTCAGAAACCACCCGGTCCCCCTCAGCAACTTGTGACCTTCTACAAATAAGATCAACAAGAAAGGAAGGTCTCCCTTTACCCCGCTTCAGAATCTGTGCCTTTCTACTCCTCTGTGTCTTGGGAAGGAGTGTCTCTTCTCTTCCTTTACTTCTCTTCCTAGCCTACCTACTTCTATTTTCAACCTTCAGTGGAAGGTGCCAGACTTCTTCGCTTTCTCTCTCTCCTGACAAAACCCAAGCGTAGAGACTCTCCCCCTGACTTTTAATAAATACGTTCACTGGGAGTACCCTTTTCTCCTGAGGTTTGCTCTTCTGTATTACGAATTCCCTGTTCTAGATCATTTTCTTCTTTCTTCAAGGTATGTGTAGAATGATAGTTCGCCATCTTGCCTGAGACAAAAAGCTAGTTCCAGCTACTAATGAAAATAAAACTTCCTAGGCCAGTACCCTGCATGCATGAATTCAATGGGTCTAGGACAAGGCCTGGAGATAAATATATATATTTTTAATGTTTATTTATTTTTGAGAGAGAGAGGGGAGAGAGAGAGAGAGAGAGAGAGAGAGAGAGAGAGAATAAGCTGAGGAGGAGCAGAAAGAGACAGGGAGACACAAAATCCAAATCAGGCTCCAGGCTCTCAGCTGTCAGCACAGAGCCCCACACAGGGCTCAAACTCACAAACTGTGAGATCATGACCTGAGCTGAAGTTGGATGCTTCACTGACTGAGCCACCCAGGCGCCCTCGGAAAGAAATATTTTTAACACCCCTGCTCCAAGTAGTTATTGGGCAAGATTTGGAAAAAATGATACAGATGATCTATTTTTGATGCTTCTCTTTTCTGTCGAAGATCTTTTTAAATTTCTGGGCTTTATGTACTAATTCTATGCAAATGGCTCAAATATTTATTTTAATTCTTTTTGTTTGTTTTCTGGTAGTTCAGTTATTGCTAGAAATCTTGGGTTGGTTGTATACTTCAAAATCTGTTTACCTTTTTTCCTTTTTAATTAATAAGTTTTGTTTTTTAGAACAGCTGTAGATTCGTAGAAAAATTCAGTGGTTTACAGATTTCTCATACAACCCAATCCCCAACAGTTCCCCCTATAATATATTGCATTATATGGTATATTGGATTAATTAATGAACCCACATTGATACATTATTAACTAAAGTCCAATGTCCATAGTTTAAATTCAGGTTCGCCCTGTATGTTTCATAGTTCGATGGATATTGACAAATGCATAACGTCATTTATCCACCATTAAAGTATCACACAGCATAGTTTCCCTGCCATGAAATTCTCCTATACTCTGTATATTCTTTCTTTCTTTTCTCTGGAGCCCTAGAAATCACTGTTCTTTTAACTCTTTATTTTTGCCTTTTCTGGAATATCATCCATTTGGAGCCATAGAGTATCTAGCCTGCTCAGAATGGCTTTATTCCCTTAGCAATATGTATTTAAGTTTATTTTGTGCTGTTTTATGGCTTGATAGCTTCTCTCTTTTTATCACTGAATGATGTCGTCTGGGTATACTGAAGTTGGTTTCTCCACTCATCTATGAGGGCATCTTGGTTGCTTCCAGTTTGGGAGCAGTCATGAATAGAGTGGCTGTAGACATTTGTGTGCAGGTTTTTGTGTTCACATAAGGTTTCACCTCAGTTGGGTAAATACACAGAAGCACAGATTTTGGATAGTGTAGTAAGACTATATTTGGCTTGGTAGGAACTATCTTCCAAAGCAGCTGTACCATTTTGAATCACCACCAGCACTGAATGAGAGTTCTTATTGTTCTGCATCTTTGCCAGCATTTGGTGCTATCAGTCTCTTAAAGTTTTAGTCATTCTAACAGACATGTAGTGGTATCTCACTATTGTTTTAATTTGCAATCTTCCGATGACAAATGATGCCGATTTGCTCCACGTAGAGAGATATCCAAGATATTGCACTAACGATAACAGGACTTAAATTCTGTTTTGAATTTGGTTGTGGAATGATACATTGTTTTAATCTGCAATGTCCTAATGGCATATTTGTTGAGCATCTTTTCATATGTTTACTTGCCATCTGGATATCTTCTTTGGTGAGGTGTCCAGATCTTTCGCTAGGTTGTTTTCTTACTATTGAATGTTGAGAATTCTTTGTGTATGTTGGATACAAGTCCTTTTCGGATATGTTTTGCAAATATATTCTGCCCATCCTTGACTAGTCTTTCCATTCTCTTAAAAAAGGTCTGATTATCTTTTAATCCCCTATCCCTGTGACCACCAAATTGTTACCTCCTAATTCTAGCAATCAATAGATTTACTGTCCTGGTTTTGAACAGATAAAACGGATCACTATTACCTTTTCATGCCCTCAGGCCCATACATCTCTATCCTTTGACCATTCTGGTTTGTGGTTTTTATTTTTTTTTAATATTAAAAAATGTTTGGGGTGCCTGGGTGGCTCAGTTAGTTGGTTAAGAGTCCAACTTCAGGGGCGCCTGGGTGGCGCAGTCGGTTAAGCGTCCGACTTCAGCCAGGTCACGATCTCGCGGCCCGTGGGTTCGAGCCCCGCGTCAGGCTCTGGGCTGATGGCTCAGAGCCTGGAGCCTGTTTCCGATTCTGTGTCTCCCTCTCTCTCTGCCCCTCCCCCGTTCATGCTCTGTCTCTCTCTGTCCCGAAAATAAATAAACGTTGAAAAAAAAAAAAAAAAAAAAAGAGTCCAACTTCAGCTTAGGTCATGATCTCATGGTTTGTGAGTTCGAGCCCCGCGTCGGGCTCTGTGCTGACAGCTCAGAGCCTGGAGCCTGCTTCAGATTCTGTGTCTCATTCTCTCTCTGCCCCTCCCCCACTTGTGTTCTGTCTCTCTCTGTCTCTCAAAAAGAAATAAATGTCGAAAGAATTTTAAAAATGTTCTACTAAAAATGATTACTCTGTTCTTCCAATCGTTTAGGCCCAAAGAGTCAGCCCTAACTTCTCTTTCTCTCATACTTCTCATTGAATCCATTAATATATTCTGTTGGTTCCATCTTTTAAATGTGTTCAGAATCCAACCAATTCTTAACACCTCCATTAATAGCTTCATGGTGTAAACCATTATTACCTATATCCTGAATGATTGCAATAGTCTCTTAGCTGGTCTCTCTGCTTTTTCCCCTGTCCTTGTAGAGTGCATTCTATTCTGATGAGAGCAACAGAGTTGACTCAAGTAAAAGGCTTTCCTTAAGACTCCATTGAAAATTCCACCATCTTTCTCTATTGCTCTCTTTCTACTTTTTGTTACCCATAGCACTTACTGTCATTTAACCGACTAAATATTTTATTCATGTATTTTGTTTATTTTTTTGCTCCTTCTGACAAGAATTACACCTCCGTTACAGGAGGGAGTTTTGTCTGCTTTTTTTAGTGCTGTTGACAGAATGTCTGTAACTTTGTCTCGCACAGAGTAGATATTCCATAACATATAGATGAATAAATATATTGCTTTTTAATTGGTTTTATAGCTATTTGGACACCTGCATTTTCTTTTCTTTTGGACCCTAACTAGCACTATCTGTGCCTGAATGTTTGGAATCTCCAAGCCTTTGCAAACTGTATCTTGTATATAATTAGGTGTTCAATAAACTTGTCAAATGAAAAGAATGAATGCACCTGTAAAATACCATTCTACATCAAATTCAAAACAGAATTTAAATTCTATTATTGTTAGTGTTATATCTCAGATGTTTCTCTATATGAGTAGGTCAATGTTTGGCATATATATGCATATATATCTTTAAAATGAACAGGATATTAAACTTTTGTTTCTCTTTTATGTGATTACATAGTTGAGCAGGCATACTTTAGAAATACTGCCATAAAATTGTGCTTAAAAAAGAAGAGACATTTTATACTCAAGTATACTATTTTCTTCTTTTTTTTTTTAATTTTTTTTTTCCAACGTTTATTTATTTTTGGGACAGAGAGAGACAGAGCATGAACGGGGGAGGGGCAGAGAGAGAGGGAGACACAGAATCGGAAACAGGCTCCAGGCTCGGAGCCATCAGCCCAGAGCCTGACGCGGGGCTCGAACTCACGCACCGCGAGATCGTGACCTGGCTGAAGTCGGACGCTTGACCGACTGCGCCACCCAGGCGCCCCTAGTATACTATTTTCAAGCATTTTTAAGTTCAAGTAGAATACATAACATAACAAAGTCGTATGTAATTATAATTTAAAATAATATATAAAAGATAATTAAAAATAAACAACATACATTCCACAAATGCAAATTGATTTTATGGGTTTATTTAAGATTTCTATTCAGGTGAAAATTATATACATATGTATAGATGTATACACACACATACACACACACATATATACACACATGTGTATGTATATATACATTTCTGTATGTATGTATATATGTGTGTGTGTATGTGTGTGTGTGTGTCTGTGTATATATACATTTCTTCTTTTTAATTTTTTTAAATGTTTATTCATTTATTTTGAAAGAGAGAGCATGAGCAGACGAGGGGCAGAGAGAGAGAGAAAGAATTCCAAGCAGGCTCCATGATGCCAGCGCAGAGCCCAGTGTGGGGGTTGAACTCACAAACTGTGAGATATGACCTGAGCTGAAGTCAACTGTCAGATGCTTAATGGACTGAGCCATCCAGGCATCATATATATATATATATACACATTTCTACGTTTCTTGATTTTTATGTCTATTTCTAGTAGCATACATAAATACAACTAGGGAAGTTATGCCCATTTTCCAAACTCTTTGATGGAATTTCTTGGTGTTCCCAGCAAAATCCTCATGTGACTGATTTCTTTTTTAATTTGATACAAATTGTTATTTAACTCAAGGGCTATGCAGATACACACTTGAAAGAAAAAATAGACTAACGCTATCGCATTCTCTCTTTGGTTTCACCACATTGACTTTTGTTTGGTAGAACCTACCGACCAAACTTTCTCCTTTAAAAGGTTTTTTTTTTCCAGCAATGATTATATCCCTTATCTGAAGCTTTTCTTCCATGTTTTATTATTTGGTAATGAGACATGACTCATTCGAAGGGAAGAGTTTATTTATTCTATCATTTTAACTGAATATCCCCTACCTACCCAGGGGTCTGGTGGAATGTGAGTCTACTTAATCTACTCGCACTTGTGTTCATAGCTGCAACTTACATTGGGTGGTCCTTTCAAAGTTCAATAGTAGCAGCACAGCCAACGTCACACATGAATTCTGCACATGCAGAACGTCGGAATGCAATGATAGGATCCAACCGCCAGTGTGTATTAAAAAAAGAGTTACCTCTGTATTAAACAAGGGTTTGCTCCAAGATGGGGGAGGAGATATATTACAAATCCCCACAATGTAGGTTGTAAAATCACTTCACATTCTTGCCAAATTTCATAAGAATCTCATCAAATTTGGGTGGCCCGCATTTCACGGTATGGCTGGTACATGAATCACGCGGACACAGTCACATAGGTCAGCATAGTGATCAAAACATCAACGGTCGTCTTCGCATCCCAGCCTCTCATGCTATTTTCATAGGAGGCGAGTCCTTTCCACTCTTCGTGCTCTTTTTGCACATATGATGTCATGGAAGGTTCAAAGAGCAGTCGGTTGTTACTCTAGAATAGTGGCCACGTTGCCATTGCCTCTCTTTAGGGTAACTTCTCTGTGTATCTACTACACGGCCTTTTGATTCTGCCACTGCACTCATGTATCTCTTACTCTGGCAAGGAGTTTCGTTTCAGCAAGAGAAAACATATGGTAGTAGTTAAGAGCACAGGCAGGGCTGAACAGCTCCGATGTGAATCCCAAAAAGCTCCTGGAACTTACTAAGTGTGTCATCTTAGGAAGCTAGTTGACTATTCCCTACCTTAGTTTTATAACCTCCTCGGGGATTAAAGAAGATTCATGGAGCTGATTTTTGTAAAGACTAGAGTACTGACGGCCATGATAAGTGCTAGCTGAGGATTTGTGATTTTTATTTGGTGGTAAGATGTGTGGAATGGAGCAGGTGGAGATCATACTGGGAGCGGTGGCCATAAAGGCTGTGTATAGCACATAGTCCAGAAGACTCGCCCCCCCCCACGCCCCTAATCCCAGACAAGTATGATGGCAAACTGGGCATTGTTCATAAAGGACTCCAGTCCTACCGTCTATGGACTTCATACTCAGAAGCTGCTTTCCAGAGTGTTTTCAGTCATTAATTATATATGCCCAGAAGGACAAAAATGGGAGAAAAAATTTAAATGAGACTTGTAACAAAAATGGTAAAATACTTCCCTTGTTGTGGAAAAACACAAGAGGGTCTGTATAAATATAATCCATAGTGTTAGTTGTTAAAATCCCCTTGTCCCCTGAGAATTAAAGAGAAAGGTGGAGGAGGGGGGAGGGATGGAACGAGCAGCTGTAATGTTGAAAGTTTTGTGGGAAAGGCATCAATGTTTTCCAATAGCTCACGTCTTTCTGAAGCTCTGTACATGATTTATGTAAAAGATAAAGCATAAACTACAGTTAGGTGAATTCACATTGCACTAGGAATTTTTGCCAAGCAAGGCAGTAAGGAAATTCCATAACTCCTCAGTGTTCTGGCTTCTTTCCATTTGAATATATTGAAAAACAACAGATAGCCTTCACTCTTAGATGACCACTTCGACACTAGATGCCTTAATTGTTTAGAATAGCGGTAGCTTTTGAATTTTTATTGAAATGACTGAAATTAGCAAATCTCGAATGTATTAAATTTTGTCCTGCTATTCCTCTAATGTTGGTAAAATAACTATTTTTCTCTCCCTTCGGGATACTACGAGTCACCATCGTATTAACAGGTTTTAATTAATCCCTTAGTGGCTTCTCTTTACCCTGGATTCCCTCCATCCTACAGGCCCCAAAGAAGAGCCTGAAATAAGAGCTTAAACGCAGGTAATTTTTGTTGGCCTGTAACTGGGGAAAGTGAAAGGAGGGAAGGAGTCAAAGTCAAGCCAGGAGACATTCTTGAGTTGAACTGATAGCACCGTGTGAAACTGAGCTTAGATCCTGCCAGGTACTTCTGAGGGGTGCCCTTCAGAATGTGTCTCAGAATTATCCTCTCAAGGAATAGTCCGCCATATTGCCCACTGCAGTTAGGCAGCATTAACCCGTGAATGCCTCTTTCCATTTACCAAAGATTGCCTGACCGGGAATTCGTTCTCCCATAAGCCCAAGTTGCTCAAGGGCAAAGGTGCAAGGTATGCATTACAGCTGAGAGGAAACGCTGCCAGATTACACTTGTGCAAAACTGGGGACTGCAGCCATGACTGGAGAAAAAGGTGATCCCCGTGGGTAGGGGCAGGACACAAGAGATGTTTAAGACAGCCCTCTCTACAGGGAGCTAGCAGTAAAAATATCATAATTGTTCAACATTTCTTTTCAGTCTCCTGCTGATCAAATTCCTCTGGAACCTACGACGAGTGAAACCCAAGCCATGCCATGTACACCATTTTAATAGAGAGAGGTTCTTCTACAAGAGGGTGGAAGATTCACTTTTATTGGCTCTTTCATTATATGATAACTTAATGCGTGTTTTATTATTTTTTACAGTCTTACAGAAATCCCTCGGGGTTGTTGTTTACCCCTGTCTTAAAAAGTAGGAAACGGAGATTCAATGAATTTAAATAACTCCTTCTAAGTTCCTTTGTCACTTTGCCCTGCAGTGGAAGCATACACCCCCCTTTTGTTGGTGGTGTTGTTGTTGTACCAAATCACCCCCTACACAGCAGTGTTTCAGAAAAAGAAGGTTATGTTACAATACCTCCTACAGAAGAAAAATACCATAGATTATAATGAAAGTATTGTAATGTTCATGAGCGGCTCTCTGGATTTTATTCCTTTCGCCCTGGGCAATAGTTTCTCTTGTGCTTCAGCTCCACCCATCTGCTCCAATCTACAGAGAAATACCTAGTTCTTTTCGATTTAAACATTATAATTTTACCTACTGTAATTCTCTTAAGTGTCTAGTCTCCTGATTATTTACTTAATATTTTTATTTACTAAATATCACAAGCTATAAGAAAAGGAAGCCTTTTCAAATATTCATCACAGAAAACCTAACGTACAAAGCAAAATTTCAGAGGAAAGCCTTTTTATAATTCGATTAAAGCTTTAAAATGAAATACAGTATAAGTATATTGAATTACTTTTCGGCCAAATGTTTCCTCCCTTATGTTTCTTTATACAATGTTTTTTAAAAGATGTATTCTCTGTTTGTCCAGTTAAATATTTTATTTAAACTTTAAATTGAGAATAATATATGCTTTATGTCATAATAAAAATAATTCAGTACCTTGCTTTTGTTAAAAACAAAGGGCAATTATATTTTTTAATTACTTAATTATCTACGTCCCCATGTTTTCATGATCTCATCATTTATTTGGCTGTTTAGGTTAGCTAAAAAATATCAAGGGGTTCCTGGGTGGCTCAGTCAGTTAAGTGGCCGACTGACGGGCTCAGGTCATGATATCTCGGTGGTTTGTGAGTTTGCGCCCCTTGTAGTCAGGTTCCCTCTCTCTGCCCCTATCCTGCTTGCACTGCGTGTGTGTGTGTGTGTGTGTGTGTGTGTGTCTCAAAAATAAATATTTAAAAAAATTATTAAAAAAATATCAAAAATGACATTTTAGTTTTTTGATAAAAAGAAAAAACAAAACAAAAAATGGAAGCATTGCTGAGGTCCAAAACAGAACAGTCCATAAGAGTACATACCTGAAAACCCAGCCCATAATACATTATTTGAATAATTTAACCTCATTATGTCTTTTGTAATGAGGATTTCAGGTTGTCACACTCTCAGTTTATTTTAATTCTGTGACTTGGTGTTGTACCATGACAAAAGACACGAAATGTATCACAGAAGTATGGCAGTGACTTGGGCACCCAAGTCGTTGATATACAATTTAGCTCAACTAGTATTACACTGAGAATGCTCTTTCCTGTTCTGCCAAGATTTTCTTTTGTAGTTCACTGATAGCTGGGGTTCTCAGAAATCAGAGACTGAGGCATGAATTTGTATGCCACTATTTTATTAGACAGTGCAATCCAACGGGAGTAAAAGTGAGGGGTAAGGAAAGAAAGGCAGTGAAGGAAGGAAAGCACAGGAGAAAATGCTACCAGGTGGCCCTGCTTGGATTAGGGACAAATGTCTTGATCTATCAGAACTATCTGCCAAGAACTCATGATGTACTGTCTCTCACGATAGTCTGTAGGGGAAAGGGGATGTTCCAGACTGAACGTGTTCCCCCCCAAATTCATATGTTGAAACTGTACTCCCCCATGAGATGGTATTAGGAGGTGGGGACTTCAGGAGGTAATTAGGGTTCGATGAGGTCATGAGGATGGAGTCCCCATGATGGGATTAGTGCCCCTGGAAGAGTCTGGAGAGAGCTCACTTCCCCCTCTAGCTCTGCTGTGTGAGGACACAAGGAGAAGTCAGCCATCTGCAACCAGGAAGAGAGTTCTCACCAGAGCTTAACGATGCTGGCATCCTGATGTTGGGTTTCTAGCCTCCAGAGGTGTGAAAAATAAATTTCTGTTGTTTACAAGCCACCCCGCTTAAGGTATTTCTGTTTTAGCAGCCCAAATGGGAGAAGAGAGAGGAGGAGGATATGGCCTGTGGGTTTCCACCTCCAATTGGTCCGATTCGCCTTCCAGGTGTTCCTTCCCTAGCAATTCTGGCAGAAGGAGGAAGGGGGAAATGTTCAGTGTCCATCCGGGAAGGTGCTGTAGGGTTGTGCCCTGCTCAAGTTATTAGCCAATCGCTGTGGCAGGGCTGGGCAAGCACCTTCAGAGTTGGGCTCCACTGCAGAGGCTTGGGAGAAACAAGCAGGTAAAAGGCAGAGAATCCTACTGGGTCCAAGATGCGCAATCACAGGCCTCTGATTGGTCAGTAAATCGTCCTGTTACATATCAGTCTCGTATCTAAAACAAATCAGACCCATATGGTTAGTTTGGTAAAATGTCCATTTCATAGAACTCTAATGATTCTTTCCAAGTTATAAAAGGCCCTGAATCTTTGTTGTTTCCAAAAAAAAAAAAAAAAAAAAAAAGGATACTGCCAAAAATAAATAATTTAGCGCCCCCCCCCCATAGCTTCACCAAAAACACATTGCAAACTTTACATCCATGTTTTACATGTTTTGTAGATGAGTCTTTTGGAAACGTGGGATATGATTTAAAAGCAATTTAGAGATATCTCCAAAGAAGATTAATGAGCCAGAAAAGAAATGAGAGGTCAGAACGTCTTGTTTTATTAATAAATGTGACTGCCTGAAATTTAAAGTGTTAGGTTTCTCAAATAACATTACTATTTTTTTTAAAGTTTATTTACTTTCGAAAGAGTGGGGGAGGGGCAGAGAGAGGCGGACAGAGGATCTGAAGCAGGCTCTTAGGTGACAGCAGAGAGCCCAATGCAGGGCTCAAACTCATGAACGGTGAGATCATGACCTGAGCCGAACTCGGACACTTAACCGACTGAGCTGTCCACGTGCCACTCAAATAACATTATATAAAAGGCAAACAGGGGTGCCTGGGCGACTCAATCAGCTGAATGTCCTGACTCTTGATTTCTGCCCAGGTCATGAGCTTGCAGTTCATGGGATAGAGCCCCACTGAGGGCGCAGAGCCTGCTTGGGATTCTCTCTCTCCCTCTCTCTCTCTGCCCCTTCCCTGTTCTCTCTCTCTCTCTCTTAAAATAAATAAAATAAACTTAAAAAATAAATAAAAGGCAAACAAAAAATCTTTGCAGTAGATATGTGGGACACATTTTATTATTTGTATACATAAAGAATTTCAATCAAAATGGGAAAATGACTTAATGAAAAGTAGATTAAGGCTGTTAAGCGCATCTAACAATAATAATAACTAGCATTTATTGATCGTTTAGTGAGTGCCTATGCCTGGGCTAAGTGTTTTATGTGTAGTAAAGCTTTTGATCATCTCAAGCCCATGATGTAGATACAACATTTTCTTCCCCATATTATAGGCAGAAAAGCAAAATCAAAAATACAAACCTCAGGCACAAAGAGACTAAATAATTTGCTGGAAGTCACAGAATAAGTTACTAGCAGAGCAGGGATTTGAATCTAGGACATATGACTCTCAAATCAAAGTCTGTTACCAACATGCTACACTTCCTCTCTGCAATTTGCCTTGTGGCAATTTACAAAAGAAGACACTAGGTAATTTTGATAATTACCAAAAAGTGTTTTACTTTTATAAATGTGATAAGACAATGTTATTTCATACTTAGCAAATTGACTTTTTTTCATGACTGTGGCACATGATAATATATATGTCATATATGTGGTATATAGTAAGGTCTTTAAAATATTCATATTCTAGGGGCGCGTGGGTGGCTCAGTTGGTTGAACGTCCAACTTCAGCTCAGGCCATGATCTCATGGTTCGTGGGCTTGAGCCCCGCGTCGGGCTCTGTGCTGACAGCTCAGAGCCTGGAGCCTGCTTCGGATTCTGTGTCTCCCTCTCTCTCTGACCCTCCCCTGCTCACGCTCTGTCTCTCTGTCTCTTAAAATGAATAAACATTTAAAAAAAATTTTTTTTTAAAAGTTCATATTCTGTCAACTGGTTACTCTTAGTAAACAAGAATACAAAAATCATCAGAGATGGGGACAGGCATTTATGTACCATGAAGATCTTCACAGAATGATGGAAATATTTGGTGAACAACCCAAATGTTCAGAAATAGAAAAATGATTAGATATGCTTTAGGAGAGCAAATTATGTCATCATTAAAAGGTAAGCTTTCGAAGAAAAGCTTTAAGAAGCTTAACAAACTTAAGTAAATATTAATTTTAAGTGAAATAAAATTGTATGTGAAATATAAACCCAACTTAATTAAAAATGTGTATGTGCCATTTGAATATTAATAATCTTTAGGATATTTTTTTTACAGACTTCACTTTGTACTTTTGTATTATTCTTTAAAATTGTAGACATTACCAAACAGTTTAATTTAAAACATGTTATTGACCTAATCTTTAGAAAATCTAATTCTTTACAACTAGCATCTTCCTTTTTTTTTTCTTCCAAGATTTTATTTAAATTCAAGTCAGTTAACGTATAGTGTAATATTGGTTTCAGAAGTAGAATTTAGTGATTCATCACTTACATATAACACCCAGTGCCCATCACAACAAGTACAGTCCTTAATACCCATCAGCCATTTAACCCATCCCCCTGCCTGCCTCTTTTAAAACAAACACAGAAAGAAGTATTTAAAATAATAGAGCAAATAACATCCAGGAAGGCAGAATCCAAAGACTGATGTTATAATGGTGTCATCAGCAAATGACTGTGGTAACTTTAAATACATGGGTGGTAAGTCAATGTTATTTGACTTTGACATTAACTTGATAAGTCAATGTTTAAGAAATAACTCACCAGAATGTGTACGTGTAGGTGATGTTGACCTTTTTAGAGCGGCTGCTGGGAAAGATTATACAATTAGTCCATCATGATTGCATTTGTGTTTTAAAGATGAATTTTCTTTGTTGTTGTTGTTGTTGTTTTAGAGTGATGTACTTATTTATTTATTTAGCATAATTTATTGTCAAATTGGTTTCCATACCACACCCAGTGCTCATCCCAACAGGTGCCCTCCTCAACGCCCATCGCCCACTTGCCCCTCTCCCCCACCTCCATCAACCCTCTTTGTTCTCTGTGTTTAAGAGTCTCTTATGGTTTGCCTCCATCCCTCTCTGTTTGTAACTTTTTTTTTCCCCTTCCCCTCCTCCATAGTCTTAAGTTTCTCAGGATCCACGTATGAGTGAAAGCATATGGTATCTGTCTTTCTCTGACTGACTTATTTTACTTAGCATAATACCCTCCAGTTCCGCCCACGTTGCTGCAAATGGCCAGATTTCATTCTTTCTCCTTGCCAAGTAGTTTTCCATTGTATATATAAACCACATCTTTTTAACCCATTCATCAGTTGATGGACATTTAGGCTCTTTCCATAATTTGACTGTTGTTGAAAGTGCTGCTATGAACATTGGGGTACAATTGCCCCTATGCATCAGCACTCCTGTATCCCTTGGGTAAATTCCTAGCAGTGCTATTGCTGGGTCGTAGGGCAGTTCTAGTTTTAATGTTTTGAGGAACCTCCACACTGTTTTCCAGAGCGGCTGCACCAGTTTGCATTCCCACCAACAGTGCAAGAGGGTTCCCGTTTCTCCACATCCTCGCCAGCATTAAAGATGAATTTTCTACAAAGTTCCTTGTTACAAGATAATCTCCTCAATGAGAGCAAATTACTGTGGAGTCAGGTGTATTCTGAAAGTATCTCCGGTGGGATTAGACACGTTCTACTAGCAATCACAATTGTCATTGTAATATGCTTGTAATTATAATTGCAGTGTTAGCATTAGTAACGGTAGTAGGGCTAACGCTAATAATCCCTATTGCAATATCAACAGTAATAGTAACATAAGAAATAATAGCAGCTTTGACAAGCTTTGACAATATATGATGAAGAGAAATGTCTCCTGACTTACTTTCAAACATCCTGATTAGACATACTTAATACCAAGAAAAGACCTCAGAATACACAGTATCTCAGAAAAATCATTTGACTCCAGTGAAGGAATATGGAGGGAGGTTGAAGAGTGCAAGCAGGGGCTTTCGTCTGTCCTTTGCGTCTCTCATTTCCCAAACTATCCACTGACGATTTCAACAACAATTCCATTTTGTTTTGTTCTTTGCGTTTTCCCTGCCTTTTCCTCCTTGGAGCGAACACATCTAAGTTCACGTTCTGCTGGTGGTACTTATGATCTGCATAGCAACGGACAATCCACCGACCATTCTGAGCCATGGTGTCTCCTCTGCCCAATGGGCACTTCATGTTGACCGCACATTGTGAGGACTGCATGGGATTGAATATGGGAGATGAGATAAACACACATTCTGATTCATGTCTCCTACTCTCTCCCTGCAACACTCTCACAAAGCCATTACATTCAGAATAAAATCTATTCTCTGGACTCCAGGCTCATTTCTGTCCACTCCCTCTTTCCCTGATTCTCTTTAGTCTACTCATAGAAAACCCCTCGTTCTTCCTCTCACCGATTGCAACTCCTTATCCCTCTCGATCTTGGAAGATAGTCTTCTGTCCGCTTTCTGCTTCTCAAATTATTCCTAAATGTCATTGAAGGCTCAGTTCAAGGATAAATACATTTTTTTTCTCTAGATAGTAATGACCTTTCACTCGGCCCTGGACACTCCTCTCTTCTATTTGCTTATGTTGCTACATGCTCCTCATTATACATACACATCACACGGGGCACCGCAACTATTAATTCGTGTTGTCTGACTGCCTCACAGGGATCTGTCTTCTTTTGGTGCCTGTGATAAAATGAAGAACAGTAAAACCTTGGATTGCGAGTAAATTGTTCTGCGAGCGTTCACAAGATGAGCAAACATTTCTAATACGTTTTAACTTGATAAACAAGCAATGGCTTGCAATACGAGTAGTACATGATGCCCAATGTCACATGATGACAACTGAGCCAATGAGTACTGATAAAAATGACCTATTCTGAAGGCTTTTCTCTCAAGTTCTACTATTCTTTATAAAACAGTTTGATAAAATCATGTTAAGTAGTACATTCTGGATGCCGATCTGAGGTGCTATGTCTGGTGGTATCTTTAACAGAGTGGCTACCAGAAAACACCAAACACTTAAAGAAAAAGAGAATGCGATCATATGACATATTTTTTCAGGCATTGTTTTTGGCATGTGGAACAAGTCATTTAGAACAATTAGAATCAAATCACTCCTACTTTTACTTAGTGTTTTCTTTTTTCTCCTGTAGACTAAGAAAGGCTTCCTGAAGGCATGACTACATAAATGTTCACAGAGATAAGGCAAACTTTTAACACGTTTGAAAGTTCTAGAAACGGGGCTAGAATCCAGCTTTCTCTTGCTATTATTATTCGGATACGGCTGGTAAATCTCAATACAAAGATGGGAAAGGTGGACAAATCTTCATCCTTGGAAAACTCAAGGTACGTTTACACTCCAGAAAACAATATTATTCCCAGAATATCTCATCAATATTAAGGGAGACAATTTGTTTCAGTGCACTCAAGAACTTTTGAACAGGAGGATAAAAAACTGGGTAAAACACATCCAGTTGATGTGTTCATTTGCTTTTTCAACCTATATGGTGCCAGAACCCTGACTCTCCCAATCAGTATTCACTGTCACAATTCTTCAGAATTGTGTTGATGAAACCAAGGAATTTAAGCATTTGGGAAATTTCTGAAGAAATAAATAAATCTGATGAAAACAGATTTTTAAAACAAAATATTTTTATGTCAGTAAAGTGCTTAGTTCAAAAGAATTGAAGTCAATATATTTATAGACTCATAAGTGAATTTTGCTCTTTTGATTACATTTTATTAAGATAATAGTTGATGCTAAAATATGCTAATCTCAAAAAAGATTGGATGGGAGACAAATAACCAAATAAGTTCCCAAGTCTACAGCTGCCGTCAGGCATTCTCCTACTTTTACTTCCAAGATGAGATGATTTATCAGTCAGTATAGTTGAAGATCCACCATCATATCTATTTGGCTGTTTCCTTCATTCATCCAGCTCCTTAAAGTAACTGTCTTATAAGTGACTGCTTTTTCTTGTTTCTAATCTGTTTTTCTTGGTGTTGCTGTTTATGGTTAGCTTTAAGATTTTTTGAATGTTTGCACATGGTCCCATGTCTTTAGGAAAGACATTTACTATTATCTTGGATATTTCCATTAGGTCTTCTTTAATCATATTACCTGATACTATTTTATTTAAGGGTATTTAAGCCTTTATGTTGTTCTCTGAGAAAGAATGAATAATTGATTTTTTTTCCTGATTTTGTTCTTAGTAGAACAAAGACCGAGAAGAATAAATTATTTATACTTCAAAGATTCCCACAGTTATCACATTTAGTTTATTTTACTAAACAAAAGAAAGCAACTAAACAAAACCTGGTCTAAACGAGTTGTTTTAGCGTAAGTGCCTCTTCTTGACTCAGCTAAGTAAAATTCCTCTTAGCATTTCAAGCGATTTGTCTAACATAAACATCTGGTTCTTTTTTTTTTTTTTTTTCAACGTTTATTTATTTTTGGGACAGAGAGAGACAGAGCATGAACGGGGGAGGGGCAGAGAGAGAGGGAGACACAGAATCGGAAACAGGCTCCAGGCTCCGAGCCATCAGCCCAGAGCCTGACGCGGGGCTCGAACCCCTGGACCGCGAGATCGTGACCTGGCTGAAGCCGGACGCTTAACCGACTGCGCCACCCAGGCGCCCCAAACATCTGGTTCTTTACAGAGGCTTTAAAGATGGATCTGGACCGTAGGGTCCGTA
Organism: Lynx rufus; assembly: GCF_022079265.1. Lineage (NCBI taxonomy): Eukaryota > Metazoa > Chordata > Mammalia > Carnivora > Felidae > Lynx > Lynx rufus. The sequence continues at coordinate 141,597,664 of NW_025814867.1, forward strand.
GGGGTAGGCTGTAGTTTACAGAGTCTAGTGAGGTGATTGGCGGAGTCCTCAAATGACTGCTACCGCATTCTAGGTTGTTTCAACCAGAGTCACCGAAAGTCGGGCTTTAATTGTCGGCATAAAGTTTTCCTCAATATTTACCATCAAGAGTGCAAGCCACTGTAGTACCTAATGGCCTAGACCATTCTCAGGAAAGGAATAATATAGTCAATTCTAGTTGTTTAAGAAATGAAGGTTTTACATTCCTGGAACTTCATAACATTTGTCAATAATATTTTGATTTTTTTAAAAATATACTGATCGCCACAAGAATTGAAGAAAGTGCCCACTCATTTATTAGAGAAATCATCAAGATATTTTATGGAAAGGCCTATGTGTAAGTATTTGGTACAAAGTGTAAGTTTAAGTCTTCTTAAAATGACTCTACTCTCAAATAATTTTGTTTTCAAAAGTCACATCTCTTGAGAAATGACTAATTTTCTCCTGGTGATTAGTAATCACAATTATGTGAAATGGTGGTTCTTGATGACTTTTTCTCCCACTGAACGAAACAACATATTTCAAAATTGGGACTCTGGGACATTCGGTTCTTCTAAGTCACACTTTTTATCCAGTAAGTAAAGGGGCCAATTTATGGGCTTCTGTATTGTTATATATCCATATAAGTTTCTATAAATTATTTCATAAGAATACATTGATAAAATGTCAACAAACTACCATTTGTTTCTCAGCATGTTTTTCAAGTGCCTAAGTTTATCACCACTTGAAAAATTGTTTTTCAGTGGTTTTGGCTATGTAAACATCAGAATGGAAATTACATTTTCATTTAATCTTTTGGACATCTGTATAAAACATCTGGACATTTGAGTCAATTGTTTTTTTTTTTTTTTCTTGATTCAGCTTTGATCCAGCTGTTTGGTGTAGTAAAGATATCATCTGTCAAGCACATCAAGTCTGCATTCTTATCACTCTCTGCACATCTGTTTCTGACATGACTTTCAGCCAGCTTCTATGTAGGCAGAAGCGAGTTTCTGAGCCTATTTTGAAATCATGAGTTAGTCTGTAGTTAAGAAAGAGGTACAAGAAGAAACTGACTGAACAAGGAAATAACATACTTATAATGCATTGCTTTTTTATGATGCCCAGGCTCTACACGGTGTGATGTTGGTTGCGTAGTGTGTGAACCTGTTATCCTGCCTTTGTGAGCCATTAGCGCTTTAATACTGGAAAACTCGGCTAACTTTTCTGGGCCTTCATGCCCAAATTTACAAAATGTAAGGGTAACACCATTCATGAGTCTTTAAACTGTGCCTTAAAAATAGCATGAATCTACCCTCTTAAGAAATTTTAAATATACAGTATTGTTAGCTAGAAGCACAGTGTACGGTGTCACTAACTACAAACACAACCCTACGCCCAGCGGAACCCTAAAACTTTTTCATCTTCCGCAAGTGAAACTTTATACACATTGAGAAGCGACAGTCTATTTCTCACAGTTCATTTTTAAAGTCTCCTCCACATCTGAATTTCATTTCTGACAATTTCACATAAATGTTTAAACCAACATTATAATCCATAATGTTTAATTAGTAAATATACGTATCACATATATCGTATATATATGATACGGTTCAAAACAAATTAAGGAGCATAACCTTTCAGAGCTGGAGATTTCTTAAATTTCCAACAGCTGATTTTTATTTGAGCAAACATGGAGACATTTGCAAATACAGGCAGACATCTACACTTATACCAATCAAGAGATGATGCCATTTCCGAGCCTATAATGCATACAGCTTGCAGACCTTGGGTTTCTTTACATGTTGCTTACAAAAATATTTTTTGATTACAGGATTGGGGATGGAAATGATCATCCCACTTTTATTGAGTCTTGGTGGATAAAGCATGAGATTAGAACTCTAGGAAGGGTATTATAACAGCAGATTTTCTATATATGTAAGCAGTTGCACTAACGTGCACCTTTAAAGATGTGAATAAATCAAGATAATAAACTTATGAGGAAGGTGAGGAACACCTTCAGGTACCCATTATTGTTTTGGTAATAGCTAGAGGAAAACTAACACACAAACAGACACACACCCTTAATAGGAATGCAGCTGAACATTCATTTTCTGCTTCTATAAGCTTCCATAACTTCCCTCTATCTCAGGTTCTTTGTGATGTCTTTGGGGCAAGACCCAGTAGGTACGAATAGGTGAAGTGAGAGATAGTGTGGTGTAATAATTAGAAACATATAGCCTGGTACCCAATAGTCAAGATTTGACTCTGACTCATCCATTGTCTGAGTATGTGACCACCATGAAAGTCACTTAATTTCCCTATCCCTCATTTTCCTCATGTATAAAATGTGGATAGCGACGATAATGGTGTCACTACAAGGTAAATGATTTAATAAATGTTTGGGGCTCAGAACAGTATTCAGCCCCCAGTAAGTAATAAATAAATGTCAGCTTTTCAGTATTGTGTTAGACACACAGTAGAATGGAACAAATATTGAGAGAGGAAGGAAAAAGAGTAAGTATGTCGTTATAGCGGGTACTGATCAGGATAGAAAACTCTACTGGCATGGCGATCTTCGAATGATATGTGTTATCCACATGCTTTATAAATTTGGGGAAACTTACCTAATTTTCAATTATCAAATATCTATTTAATTCCAAAGCTAAGACAAAATCCTTGCTTTTTATCAAAGGAGACTAACATAGTAAATGCTTGGATTTTAAGGTATATTGAGGAATGAAAACAGTTGTGATAACAAGGACGGTAGGGAAATTGGGGTGGAGTAGGGCAGAAGTCTACTTTGAAGTCTGAGGCAAAATCTTAACGCTCTCCCACAGGAGGGAGGGTTGAGTGCACAAAATTCTGGTCCAATGGGTTCCAAGTCCTGGGGAGGGGGGGGAAGTAAATTAATGCAAGACTTCAATTCAATCCAAATACTGTAAATAGGAGCCAGACAGATGACGAGGCCCAGGCAGAGAAACCAAGGTGGGTGTTCATTTCTGTAAGCACAGCTATGGTCAGTTCACAAAGGGAAAGTACTGTAACAGGGTTTCAGAAGAGAACAGTATCATCATCTAATCCTATACATCGTTTTGAATCAAATGCTGCTATGCGGAGATCTACTAATTCAGGATGGGGCTGCAGGTGGGGGATGAGAGTTCTTAAGTATTTTCTATCTCAATGCCACACTGTGTATTGTATATTACAGGCTCTTTCAGAGGAAATACTTGGGCAAACAGGAAGGATAACAGATGCTTATTCTTGTCTACCTAGTAGCTAGCTAATTTGCGTCATTGTAGGGTTTTTCTTGATCTGAACCATCCTTCTGGCTTCCTCTCCCTACTGTAAGCCAAACTCAACTTTTTTCCTATACCATTTCATTCGAAATAGCCTTTCTTAGTGATTGTTAACTCACAAAGAGCAGAGGCTTCTGAGTGGCTCAGTCAGTTAAGCATCCTACTCTTGATTTCGTCTTAGGTCATGATCTTACTGGTTGTGAGTTGGAGCCCCGCATTGGGCTCTGCCCTGGTAGTGCTGAGCCTGCTTGGGATTCCTTCTCTCCCTTCGTCTTTGCCTCTTTCCCCTAACCCTCTCTCAAAAATAAATAAATAAACTTTAAAAAAAAATTACAAAGAACAGAAACGCTCCAGGAAGGAGAGGCTCATTCTAGGCTGTTTCATAGAATCTAAGTGGAGAAAGTATTGCCAGGTGTCGTGAGAGATGATACTGAGAATTTAAGAGCCATCACCATCAATGGTAGCTATACTATTCACCTTTGGTTCTCATGGCACCTTTGGCTCTGGAGGCTAAGGGCTGTAAGATTAAGTCACCAGGAGATTCAGCGTCTGGTGAGCGCTTGCTTCCTGGTTCATAGCTGCCTTTTTGCTGTGTCCTCACATGGTGGAAGGAGCAAGAGAGCTCTCTGGGGTCGCTTTTATAAGGACACTAATGTCATTCACTCTACCTCATGACCTAATCGCCTCCAAAGGACCCACCTCCAGGTAACGCCACAGTGGGATCAGGGCTTGAACATATGAAGTTTGGGGGGACATCAACATTCAGTCCATAGCAGCAGCCTCTCTGTCTTGAACTTTGAAACCATCTAGTCCCTTGTTGCTGCTTCCCTCTATGGCCTGGTATCATTTTCTAGTGCTGTCTTTGAGCCAGATTTTGAATCCATCTATGGATTAGTTCAGCATGACTGAATTAAAAAGATGCTACCATTCCCTGAATCTATATAAGCTTCCAGATTTACTGCTTCCAAATAAAGCACTAGAGGCTCTCTATTCAACGTTTATTTGCTCAGTTAGACCACCAACTACCTATCCCAGTCCCATTAACCATTATAAGGGTTGATCTCATGGTACATGTGGTGGTAGGCATGAAACCTTCAGGGTTGGGGACAACTTGTACAGGTGAGGCCTAGGTTGAGTAGGGGCCCCAAAAGAAATCTATCATATATTACCTCTTCTACCTGCAGACCATCACTGAGATATCCAGTGGGTTAGGTACTGACTGTTGGGTTCTCATAATGAAGAGGTTTCGTTCCTGCTTCGATGACAGCACACACCACAACATAGTAAGCTTCCTTTGTTTATCAGACTGTCACTCCAAGAAATCTGTGAACTCCTCAAGACCAAGGATCGAGTTCTATTTATTTTCATACTCCTGGCACGTATCATAGTGTTTTTCACACAGTAGATCCTCAAAATATGATGTTGACCTAATTTTCCATGGTGAGTCATTAAATCAATTATAACACTCAGTGAGTTGTTTAGATGGAAAAGAACTTCCATGTGATTTAAGGGGTCAATTATATGTAGGTAGGGAAGCTGCAGATTATTTATAGAATCACATTTGATGTAGCTTAGGCCAGACATCATGAATTTTCACTTAATCATCAGTCGCAAGTGGGAAGGGAGAGCATGGCCAGCCTTGGGAGTTTTGTAAGCTGACAATCAAGAAGGGTTTGCAAGGTGCTGGGCAGAATTCTGAGAAATGTTACCATGCTTATTCTCTTCTATAAGATGTGAAATGCATGTATTAAAGACACCGAGTTAAAGGACACTCTTTCAATTTGTTTACACAGCAATTGCCATTTTTTTGAACATACAATCTCTCTCCACCCCAAATACGATCTCTCACCCTCCTAAGATGGTAGTTCTAAGCCATTAGTCAAAACCACATTGGCGCGTGGGGATCAGAAAAGCAAAAGTCAGAGAAATAAGTTAGAAGCTCAGTAAAAAAAAAAAAAAAAAAAAAAAAAATCAGGGACCTGGAGTTTATGGCCATGAAAATCGAACGAGAGCCTCAAACTAAGAAGCATGAGCAGGTTAGGCCTTTGGGAGAATATTGCCATTCTGTAAAGGCAGAGACTACGTAGGTGAAAGCTGTAGGAATCACTTAATGGGAAATTAGAGGCAAAAAGAACATTTTCCGACACTTAGGCCAGCAGGGTGATTTTCTTATTTCAGTTATCTGGGACTCCAATTGTTTCATGTGTAGGACTAGATGAACATCTAGGACTAGATGTACATCCTCTTACTAGAAACGTATCATGGGCCAAGTACTCTATAAGGCATTATGGAAAGACAAAAGCATTTTCTTACAGGCCATTTTGGTAGATCAGAGACATACTTTTGGAGGAAAAAAACCAGATGATTCCTCTCAATGTATGGAAAGTGACAAATTAGAATTGGAATACATAAGGGCATTGAGAGGTCAGAAAAGGGAGGGAGGAATTACTTTGGTCCATGGCTGAGAATGATTTGCCAGAGGGGTGGATTTTACTTGGAATCTGAAGGCTAGATAAACTGTAGGTAATTGGAGAGAGAGGAGGAGGACATTTTAGGGCTGATGATAAATGGGAATAAAGGTGTGGATGCCAGACTGTGTAAGGGGGGGTGTGTGATCAGGATGACTGAAGTAAAAAAATGTCCTACTGAGTAATAAAACAGAAGATGAGGAGGGAGGTAAAGGCTAGATTTCTGTGGGTAAACCTTCATTTTAGCCTATCCGGCAGAAATCAAGACTATTAAATCTAGAACACTAGAAATGTCACAGGTCAAACATGGTGGATGAAGAGCGATGTGTGGTAGTGTGCATTACAGATTACATGAAAGAGAGCTCTTAAGTGGTTAGCTTTTAAAAATAAACAGCTGTCTGGGCCTCACCCTAGATTGTCTAAATCAAAATTTTCAGATGAGAAGGACAAAGCAGGAGAGAATTTGTTGAGATTCACTTGGCAATAGAATAACCAAGTTGCAAAATCCAATGGAAATATGGAAGAAACAAATTTGTGGCTTGATTGGCATTGGGGGATGCGGATGAGTGAGCCTCTAGAATAAAAATAATGAACTAACATCACTGAGTTAATCTTTTCATGAAGTCGGTTTATTTATTGTTTGTGGTAAATAAACTGCGTGGAAAGTAACGTTCTGAGATTGCTCGTAGCTAAGTAGGATATGTATACTTAGGGTATGTCTAAAATTAGGAAAGGATTATTTCAGCTCAAGACAACAATATCAGTTATTTTTATTGTCATATTTTCTAGTTTTACTTTAAAAGAGGCAATACCCTCCTTACGTTGTCTATTTTACATTGCTACCTTGAAAAGCAAAATAAATTGGAATTCCTTTCTTTCTGAAACAAAAATCATAATATCACTCCTGCTGATAGAAGATATGTAAGGGATAGTTTAAGGCAAGAAATGTCTGGGAGTCTGAGAATCTTACTGGAGAATGATTCACAGCCTTTTTGTAGGATATAAAAGATCATTGTGCGACCAGAAACTGAAAGGTTTTTAGGAAAATGGGAAATGCACATTGAATATGTAATACTGAAACTTTATCTCATTAATTGTATTAATTTATTCCTCACCTTTTCCACTGCCAAAGGTGGCTTTTCAAAATTTTCCCCAAACGAGTTTTCAATCGTCTCAGAAAAATCATTTCACTAATATTTTCTTTGTTTCCAAGAATATCATTCAAAATCTCCCACAAAAGGTTGTACAGAATAATCAACCTCTAGAAGGAGAAAAAAAATTTTTCTGTTAGAACTCTCTCTCTCTCTCTCTGGACAGTTTTGCTATCATACAGAATTTTCCAGTGAACACATTCAGTTTTCTAGGAGTGTAATGTCAAATAGGTCACCAACTATTCATTAGTTCCACTGATATATTTCCACTGGATCCTCTCTTCACATAAATGTACATAGTGTAAGAGGTACTCATGCTATTTAACCTTTTTAAACACTTAAAGCGTCGTCAGTGGCTGGAGATGAAAAAGCGAGCACAAAGAATTTTTAGAGCAGTAAAAATAATGTGTATGATACCATAATGATGAAAGATACATACTACTATGTATTTGCCCAAACTCACAGAACGTTCAATGCCAAGCGTGAACTTTAATGTGAACTACAAACTTGGGGTGATGATGTGTCAGTGTAGATTTATCACGTGTAACCGACGTGCCATTCTGTGGACGATGTGACAATGGGGAGGTGCACATGTGTGGAGGCAGAAGGTATATGAGGAATCTGCTCAGTTTTGCTATGAACCTCAAACTGCTCTAAAACTGCTCTAAACTTCTCTAAAAACTAAAAAAAAAGTAAGAAAATAAATAGCACCCTCTGTTCCCTAAACATGGATAGTAGGTAGGATATCATATCTAAATATATCTATTATCTAGAATGGCACTCAACATATAACATTTGGAAACATTGTGCTTTGGGGGATTCTTTACTTATCCCAAGTACAACAAAAAATGCTGGAAAAGGCGATTTTTAATTGGAAACAGTTGCCTTTTGGATACAAATGACCAATTGCCTTGTGACATCTGGACAAGTTATTCATACGATCAATCTATAAATGAATACTGGGTGTGGAAGCATTGTTTATAAGGTTGGCAATAAAATATTAAAACATAGCAATGGGTAGCTGACAACATTTTATAATATGTCAAAATCTAGTGCTCACTTATGTTTTGAATTTCATGTGGCCAAAAAAAGGATGTGGTCAAAACAAGGGTGCAGAGATATAATGCTCCCAGCCCCTCCCTCCACCATAAAAAAGTAGTCCTGCATTTTAGAATGGGTAAAAATAGTTATGTTTTATGGTTACAATATTCTCTACTGCACAAGCCAGGCTGATAAGCCAGCGGCAGAATGTAAACTTTGCTTGCCAAAGGAAAAAAATTCTACCTGGCTGAAACTGAAGTTTGTTCTGAAAATTGCTAAAAATTCCTTGTGGGATGTAGGAATGTATGTAAGTTGCAAATCAGGAGATAGTTTTCTTCACGTTCGTTAACTATCATTTATTTAAAAGAACCAATATTTATTACAGTGCGGTATATTTTTAAAATTTAGAGTTTTATTATATGGTGAATTTATCTGAGTGCTTTTTTTTCCCCATTGAAAAATCGTTGACATGCAGTGTTACATGAGTTTCAGATGAACCACAGTGATTTGACAATATCTGAATACTCTTGATATTTGCTATTTAACTTACAAACTTTTATAAACCGAAGGACTTCATTTATAACTCTGTATAATCTATCATAATATATTTTTTGTCCTTCAAGCAGTGTTTAAGATCTTATTTCCTTCTTATGTATTTTTTTTCTGGCCACTTCTGTACCCATTAGACCGCTGATATGATTCTACACGACCCCTATATGCCTTACTGATGAAAAGAGACAAACTTCTTTAAAATTATTGAGTAAAATGTGGGTAGATTTTTACTGTCAAATAATGAATATGACATCTGTTCTCTTACTTATTGATAAAGTATTATATTCTAATTATTTTATAAAACTCATATAATGCTGATAGTCCTAATCCCATCATGCATTTGAAAAAACTTAAGGCAAAGAGAATTAAATTTCTTACGGTTATGTAGCTAATAAGGTTCAAAGCTGGGATTCAAAGCATTTGTATTCTTTTAAAAATTATAGTTGTTAAATATTAAGTGCTTATAAGAAAAAATTGAGCATCATAAAATTGGCATTAATTTTGAAACCCTCTGTGGGCTCCTGCCTTATCCTATCATCTTTCCCCCACATGCAGAAAAATTCGGACATACACAAATCCTAAATACTGTGTTTATCATTTCTTTCCCTTTGCTTTTGCTTTTATCACATATGTTAGATTCCCCAAACTATGTATTATTCAGGGTTATAAAGATGTTTTAATTTTATTTTATATAGGTAGGATTTTATGTTTAATCTGTAGTTTGATCTTTTTTTTTTGAGCATTATGATCCTGTGATTTACTGATGTTATTTTGTGTTATACTTTGTTAATATTTTAGGCCTGAATTATATTCCATCCCATGCATATCCATCAGGATATTTATCCATTGTATTGTGGATGGATTTGTGTTATTTCTCAGGATTTTACTTTTACAGTATTATGAATATTTTTATACGTGTTTTCTGATTCGCAGATAAAGAGATTCTCTAGGACTTTGCCTTTCATACTTGTGCCTCTAGAAAATGTATTTTATTCCAGAATCTTATGTAGGCATATTTTATAGTATACATGAGTGTGCCTTTATATACATAATGGATGAAATCAATAATCCTTCCCTAACTGTGAAAAACATAGGACATCAGTAATATCAAAGCTATGAATACACCGACTATGAAGACTTAAACTTTGCCCCTTACATAATCCCCACTCAAGAAATAAAACTTGGAGAACCCCGACCATTAGACATCGACAATCGAGTGGCATTACCAATAGAAATGACCGTCCGTATATTAATCTCATCAGAAGATGTCTTACACTCGTGAGCTGTTCCATCTCTGGGCCTAAAACCTGAATGCCATCAGTTTATGTATGTACGTATGTTTGTAAAACTCAAACAAAAAAAAAAATCGTAAAATGCACCTTAAAAAAAACTCCATTCTACTCTTCCATTCTCTTTATTTTTTTTAGCATTTAATTCTTTTACTATTATTTCTATTTTAATTAATATACAGTGTAATATTGGTTTCAGAAAAAGAATTCAGTGATTCATCAGTTACACTCAACACCCATCATCACAAGTACCCTTCTTAATACCCATCAACCTTCTAACCCATCTTCCACCCACCTTCCTCCATCAGCCCTGAATTTGATTCTCTTTAGTTTTAAAAAAAGGGGGTGCTGGTTTTGACTCACTAGATCTTTTGACTCAATACCAAGTTGCAACCTTCAGTTTCTTTTTTTTTTTAATTTTTTTTCAACGTTTATTTATTTTTGGGACAGAGAGAGACAGAGCATGAAGGGGGGAGGGGCAGAGAGAGAGGGAGACACAGAATCGGAAACAGGCTCCAGGCTCTGAGCCATCAGCCCAGAGCCTGACGCGGGGCTCGAACTCCCGGACCGTGAGATCGTGACCTGGCTGAAGTCGGACGCTCAACCGACTGCACCACCCAGGCGCCCCTGCAACCTTCAGTCTCAAGCACTGTTCTGAGGTATACTGAGGGGAGAAATTAGTTAGCTTAGGGTACTTTAGGCAAGACAGGATAGACTTCTGCTGCGGGACAACCATCACCCCAAAATATCAGAGTCTTAACACTAGTAAGTTTCACTTCCCACTCACATAAACTCTGCTGTAGGAGAGCAATGGTGTTCATGTTCACATAGTCAGGCAGAGACCCAGACTCACGAAGGCTGCTCCCAAGAGTGGAGAGAGCTAACGGATTGTGCATCTTCTGTGACTTCGGTTTCTTTTGCCCATAGAAAACAAGTAGCAGGAAATATGGAGCAAATGAATATTTGGTGAACACAACTGCCTTTGTCACGGACAGTAGGTGCTTCCTCAACTTCACAGCTCTAAATTGTTTTCCAAACGATTGTATTGATGGACACTTTCATCAGAAGTTTATAATTATGCCGGTTGCTCTGTGTTGTGACACATACTTTGGAAGAATATTTAGTATCTGGTAGGTGTGAAATCCTAACTCATTGTGAAATTAATTTGTATTTATCTTATCACAAATGAGTTTGTCTTTATTAGTGTTTCTGGGCCAAATCCATTTCTCGTGCTGCTAAATACTTGCTTAAGCCTTTAGCTATCTTTCCTTCCAGCCATTTAAACATTTTCATATTACTCTGTTATGGTCGTTATATATTTATGATTCTTTATGTATTCTTTATGTGCTCTCAGTTGTAAGCTATGCACGTAACTCCTTTCCCTTTTAACTTGTCTTTCATTTTTTATGGTAATGTTTGCAGATGTATCACTCAGTCTTTTCCTTTATGATATTCTTTCTGTGTCTCGTCTAAAAATGTCACTGTTCCCAGGTCATAAAGTGGCTTTTCTATAATTCCCACTAAAAGTTTGTCTTTCTTGTCTTTTACATATCAGCCTTTCATAGACTTGGAATTGGCTTCAATGTATAATAGGAGGAAGGTATCCGATTATAATATGAATATAGAATAGGTACATAGATGTGAATATCTATGGACAGATATAAATAGACACAGACGATAGATAGATTATAGATAGACAAATAGATAGATGATAGATGATAGATAGATAGATAGATAGATAGATAGAAATATTTTTCCACATGGACAAAAAATTGTCCAAACATCATTTGGTGAAAATTTACCCTTTTGCCAGGATAGAAACTGATTTCTCTGTCGTAAACTAAAATATTCTCACATGCAAGAGTTTATTACTGGAATCTCTTCTCTGTTTTTCATATTTCTATCCCTGCCCATCTATCTGGTATATTAAATTCCATCAGTTTATGCTTCTTCAAAAGTCTGGGCTGTACTTGCATTTTATTCTTTAGTATAATTTTTTAATCATTTTCCAAAAGCAGCCCCTGCCAACTCTTGTGTTTTGTTCGGAGGCCACCAAGTCTATCGACAGTAATGGTGGGATTTCTTTTCAACGACAGTCTAGATTTCCATTGTTTTAGGTTCCCTTTAGCATGATAGAGTTAATTATTTAATTTTCCTTATAAATGTACTGTACGTCTTTTATCTGTTTCATTTCTAAGCCCTTTATACTCCACCTTATTGTTGATGAAACTTGAAAGTTCCACTGATAATGCATTATTACTCACATGTAGGGATGCATTTGACTTTGATATACTGACTTCGTACCTACAGAATTTGATAAACTCATGAATTCTAACAATTTATGATTGTTTCTATGGGTTTTATACGTATACAGTAGCATTATCTAAGAAGAGTAAGATTGATTGTTTACCTTTTTCAAAAATTTTTTAAATGTTTATTTTTGAGAGAGACAGAGCACAAGTGGGGGAGGGGCAGAGAGAGAGGGAGACACAGAATCTGAAGCAGGCTCCAGGCTCCAAGCTGTCAGTACGCAGCCAGATTCAGGGCCTGAACCCATGAACCATGAGATCATGACCTGAGCTGGAATCAGAGGCTTGCTCAAGTGAACCACTTAGGTGCCCCGATTTGTTTATCTTTTTACCTAGGTCTTCAGTTTGTATGTGAACGTGTTTTGCTGCTATGTTATTAGGTGCATAAAAATTGAGAATTGCTACTTACTCTCAGTTAAATACTGTATTGTTTTATAGTAACCTTTTTTTTTAATTCTTTTCTGCTTTAAAGTCATATCTTCTGATAGTAATACAACTATACTAGCTTTCTTTTTGTTAATATTTTCCTGTTACATATTTTTCAAAGTTCTAATTTCAATCTGTAATTTGAGCATGATCATAGAAATTAGTTCAATTCCCTCGTTAAGGTTGTCAGTTGGGAATTGCAAAATAACTTTTAACTGCACTTTTGGATTTATAATATTGCCGGGCATTAAAAATTTTTTTAATGAATTTAACTGAGATTATGTGGTTTTAAATCTTTAGGTTTTGCAATAAAACAGTAATTTCTTGAAGCAATCAAGTGAAAGCCCTTCGTATTTATGTATATGGAAACCTGAGGTCAGAAAAATAGAGCCATCTTTTTGACTGGTCGCATATAAATCCAAAGCAAAACAGAAAACAAAACAAAAAACAAAAAAGGAAACAACAGAAAGAACATTTATTCATAGTGTGAAAATCCGTGTTTCATCAAATATTTAAAGGTGGATTTGAATCATTCTTTATCATATTTTATTTAATCTTGTGTCTGCCATTACTGTTATTCTATAAATTGAATGGGAAAATGCATCATTTAATGATGGCAAAGAATGAAAATGTTTTAAAAACGTACTGAAATCAAAATCAAATCTAGGGGCGCCTGGGTGGCGCAGTCGGTTAAGCGTCCGACTTCAGCCAGGTCACGATCTCGCGGTCCCGCAGTTCGAACCCCGCGTCGGGCTCTGGGCTGATGGCTCGGAGCCTGGAGCCTGTTTCCGATTCTGTGTCTCCCTCTCTCTCTGCCCCTCCCCCGTTCGTGCTCTGTCTCTCTCTGTCCCAAAAATAAATAAACGTTGAAAAAAAAATTTTTTTTAAATCAAATTTAGTATTATTATTGTCAAGCAATATATAACATTATTGGTAATTTATGTATATATATATATATATATATATTTGCTAGCTTACATATTTTTGAAAATGTATACAGTTTACTACATTACTAATTCTATCGGATGACAAGTAAGCTGCCTCTGTAGTCCCACAACCAAACACAACTAACATTTTACATCTTTACCGCTGGCCATTAAGCCTTGTAACAGGCTAAAGAAACTGCGAGCTGAATATATCTGTCTCAACAGTGCTCTGATTGAATGAGGAATTGCATATCTTTTTGCATACAATCCAACTTACTTTGGGCTTCTAGAGGAAATTTTCAAACTGGCATCTGATAATTCTCTGAACTCCATTCAGCAAACATTTTTAGAAGAACTATCAGCCCTTAAGTTCTGATTCAGATATGAAGTTCCTTTTAGTAAACACGCTGATAGCTCCTATAGGTTACTATTGGTAATAAAATGTATATGAGCATATTTTATCTTCTTGAGGTGCTGAAAATACAATGAGTGTTTCTCCCCATCAAGACTCTCCCCCACACACCAAATATATAGTAGAGAATATCAAAATATTCTAAGAAAATTGATAAAAACCAAATGCTAAGTAGGTGAACCAGAAGTAAGTGACAGAGTCAGAAAATAGAGACAGTACAGGCATGATGTACAGGGAGCATGGGCCAGCGTCTGTGCTAAAAGACATAATGCATCATGGAGCATAAGAAAGAATGCCACTGACTATGTAAAACCGGATTGGCTACCAGAATCGTTAATGTTTTGTCTGAAGAGTTCAAAGCTGGTCTTGAGGAAATTATTTTTAGGTGGAGGGGAAATAGTGTTTTAGAGAGAATAAAATAGCGGTATTACAAAACATGCATCAGGGAGAAGAGAAACTGGATAAAGCAAGGCTATTGGAAAAGTTTTATGGGGATCGAAGAAGGATCTGTGGAGGCCCCGGGTTTTGTGTCTGCAAAGAAATGTGGACACAAAATGAATATGTACCATTGTATTAGTTTCCTAGGGCTTCCCTGTAGACTAGATGTCTTCGAAAATAGAAATTTATTTTGTCATAGTCCTGGAGGCTGTAAGTCCAAGATCATGGCCTTGGACCAAGAAGATGGCTGTCTTCTCCCTCTTCCTTCACATGGTCTTCTCACCTTGTGTGTCTGTATCTTAACCTCTTATAGGAAAACCAGTCATACTGAATGAAAGTCCACACATATGATCTCATTTTACTGCAATTACTTCTTTAAAGTACCCAGTTCTAAATTCAATCACATTCCAAGGTACTAGAGGTTAAGGCTTTAATGTATGAATTTTGAGAGGACCCAATTCAAGTCATAAAAATCATCCTCTGGAAAAAAGAGTATGGAGATTCCTCAAAAAATTAAATATAGAGCTACCCCATAACCCAGCAATTGCACTACTAGGTATTTATCCAAAGGAGACAAAAATGCTGATTCAAAGGGACACAAGCACCCCAATGTTTATCGCAGCACTATCAGCAATAGCCAAATTATGGAAAGAGCACAAATGTCCATTGACTAAGGAATGAATAAGGAAGATGTGTAATACATTATACATATATATAGTGACAGGTGAGTTTTATAAAGATAAATTGATTTAAAAGCATTTTGAGAGGGAAGCAGTAATGAAACTTGAGACCCACTGAATTTGAGATGACGCATGGGCATAAAATAACTACACCTTATAGACAGTACCGTATAGTTTGTAGAACTAGGGTTTCCATGCCTTGATTGCCTGGAATGGTCTGCTTTATGACTGTTGTCTCACTCATTATAATTACTTATTACTATTATTTTTTAACATTTATTCATCTTTGAGAGACACAGAGAGAGAGCATGAGTGGGGGAGGAGCAGAGAGAGAGGGAGACACAGAATCTGAAGCAGGCTCCAGGCTCTGAGCTGTCAGCGCAGAGCCCGATGTGGGACCCGAACTCACTGACTGTGAGTCCTGACCTGAGCCGAAGTCGGATGCTTAACCGACTGAGCCACCCTGGCGCCCCTCATTATAATTATTAATAGGGGTTTTTTTTTTGCTCTTAAAAAAATGTCATGGAGAAATGATTGTCGTAAGCCATTAATGTAGGGTAGTTTGTTACACGGCATTATTATGACAATAGATGGCTTATCTACATTCAGGAAATGCTTTTAGAATACTTATGTGACATACACTGAGCTGGAAGGTGATAAAATAATAGCCAAGGGAATGGCGATACATGACCTCATAAACTACAGTCTAGAGAGTGACAGCGACATATAAATGGATCATTGCAATATAATGTGGACAAATGTTTTGATCTGAGTCAATGGGAGCATATGAGACTGGAGCCTTATTTATACTGGAGGATTTGGTGTAGACCTTCCATAGGAAGTGCCGACTCTATTTTGTCTTGCAAAAAGTGTGTGGAGAGCTGACATGGACTCCAAGCAGCATTACCAGTATGCGTGGACGGACAGCACTGAATCCTTGAGGGGCTAGAAGGTGAAAATGGCTACGGTGAGGGTCGGTGGGCAAGTGGAGGTCGAAGCGGCTCAAGTAGGTGAGCTTCAGCCAACACAGAACCATGTCGATTACCTTAAGGTGTTTGGCCTGGCCTCACAAAGAGCTGTGGTTGTGGGGGATTCTAGCTCTCCTTGCCTACACCTTTGCTTTGTTGGTCGTCTCTGCCACGAGAGGGTGAGCGTGTGTGCCTCAGTGCCCGATAAAGTGTTCTTCCTGGAGCACGCACGTAATGCAAGCCATGTGTTAGCTGGTGTTACGAACGTATATTTGCCAGTTTCAGTTTCTGGGAGGCGAGTGGAAATATGAACAAAACAAGTGGTTAGTCATGTTTAATACAAGTTTAGCAATACATTGTGGATTAACTTATTAGGCATCTTACGTGCCTTTCTCTGCCAACTCAGGATGGATTCAACTCTCGACTAGTTTCCTAGTGGTTTGTCCAGTCTGATTTAAAAATAAGCAAATGAAGGGGCTTCAGCTCTCTGGGTAAATTATCCCCCCGGCCTTGATGGATTTTGCTGCTAGGAAATGTTTTTCTGATAATCTGACCAAATTTTCTTCCACAATTTTATCTTATTACTTTCAGTTTGGATTTAAAACCATCTGAATGCTCTCTTTTCCTTTTAAAGAGCCACATAATCACTTAATGTTAAGATCAGTTTTTTGTTATTGTTTTTACTTTTTTACTTTCCAGACCCCAGGTTTTCACACATATTTGAACTTTGAAAGGTTTTTTTTCCCCCCTAGATGTGTTAGCGCCTACATTTTAGGTCCATTTAATTCTGGGCCATTTTTTTTTTTTTTTCATCTGGGCTTTAAGCACTTAGATTCCCCTTTTATTATCATCTCCCCCAAAGGTGTTTGCATCATGCCCCTGAAGAGAGTAATTAGTGAGCATTTTGTTCCCCTTCGACAGGCATCCATAAAGATATGTGAAATAAAGCTCTCACAATCTTGCTGGGTCCTCGGGGAGACTTCCTCATAGCTATGTTCTCTGCCATTATCATGAGTTACTTTTTCCCTTTCGTCCAGTCTTCAAAATCTAACAGCAAAACATGCAAACCAACTAAAAATGTTCAAAGGCGTGTTTGTGAAGTAGTCAACAAAAGAGAGCCGATTAATATGAGTTCTCTATTCAGATGTTATAGAGACTTAGTTCTTAAGGATCTTTTAAAACAGTGCATAACAACTGGCACACTCAACAGAACCTTCGAGACTGGGTCTTGGCCGTTCTTGTTAATGGGAGAGAAATGCTTAGAGACGAGACTTTCCCCAGGGTATGGGGTATTGGGTTAAGGACTGAAACAGGAGATTTGGGGGGAAATGTTTTTTTTTTTTTTATTTTTTTTATTTTTTTTAAATTTTTTTTTTTCCACGTTTATTTATTTTTGGGACAGAGAGAGACAGAGCATGAACGGGGGAGGGGCAGAGAGAGAGGGAGACACAGAATCGGAAACAGGCTCCAGGCTCTGAGCCATCAGCCCAGAGCCCGACGCGGGGCTCGAACTCACGGACCGCGAGATCGTGACCTGGCTGAAGTCGGACGCTTAACCGACTGCGCCACCCAGGCGCCCCAGGGGGGAAATGTTTTTATCTATGTCTGGCAACTCTTGATTTGGAAGAGGCATTTATTCTAAGATGAAAAACCCATTTCTGTGTCCTCGGGACAGTATTATTAGCTGTTCTTTGGTTCCAAAGATCATCGCCCAAAGTGACATTCTTTGTGTGGTCTTGTTTGAAAAGGAGTGTCATGGGCGAGGGTAAAGATGGTGGGGGAGAAAAAGGATGAGGAGTATGAGCAAGTATTTAACTATTATAAATGTCATTATATATATAGTCATCATGTATATAAATGTCAATATACATGTGAAATATCAATATATATGTGTGTGCATGTATTTTATACAGCTACATGTATATATTACATGTAGTTTTATATATTATAAATGTTAATGACATTTATAATAGTTAAATACTTGCTATATAGCCCAGACACCCTCTGGAAATGTTAAAAACGAGGAAAATCTCTCATTCTGAATGAGGCAATTGTATTCAATAAAGTGTCTTCTGTCCAAGAGAACCTACACCCTAAGCAGAGGTGCACTGATACCCACGCACTGTTTTAAAGACTGCAGGTATCACTCTCTCTTATGTCTTAGCACAACCCAGTGAGAGAAGGTCAAGTGTCACTTCCAATTTTCAGGAATAGGAAAATGAGAATTAGAGAGTTTTACCGACTTGTCAACAGGTCCATCTGAGTAAATATGTAGCTGAATTCAAACTCAGGGTTATCAGATAGCTGAGCAAGACTTCAACCACTGTATATATCATTCTTATATGTGATAATATATGTAAAATGTCATGCCTGGCCCATAGCTGGAGAGTATTATACATTGACTATTACTACTAATATGAATTGATGGTGTGGCTTGTTTTTATTTTTATTTTTTAAGATTTTGTTTTTTTAAGTGATCTGTATACCTGATGTGGGGCTTGAACCCACAACCCCGAGATCAAGAGTTGCATGCTCCACTGACTAAGCCAGCCAGGTGCCCCAATTTCTTGTGTTTTTGTTTGTTTTTAATGTTTATTTATTTTTGAGACAGAGAGAGACAGAGTGTCAGCAGGGGAGGGGCAGAGAGAGGGGGAGACATGGAATCCAAAGCAGGCTCCAGGCTCTGAGCTGTCAACACAGAGCCCAACGTGGGGCTTGAACTCATGAACTATGAGATCATGACCTGAGCCAAAGTTGGATGATTAACTGACTGAGCCACCCAGGTGCCCCCAATTTCTTGTTTTTAGCCAACATTCAATTTTTTTTAAACAGCATCTCTACCCAAAATGTCAAAGTCTTCTAAGAGATCACTATAGACTTTCAGATATACAGAAAAAAAAAAAAAAATCACACCAGTAAGTGTATTTGCTTGTTAAGCAAGCAAACAAACAAACAAACACAACTTAAAGTGACACTGTGGTCACCTTGCTGTGTCGTTAGTGAGCTTTGTGACTCCCCTGAGGCAATTCTTCAGGTAACATTGTCTGTGTAAAATGAGGTAGCTGGATTTGGGATACGAGGATATACGTGAAAGCACCTGGAGGAGATAAAGTTGCTACGGGGAGGCACACGCATGGCATTGTGACTGTCACTATTCCAGACTTTCCATCTGGACCTGTGGGGGTGCTGAATGGTGGCCCTGAGAAAAGATATGTCCGTGTCCTAATGTCTGCAACTTGTGAATGTTACCTCATCTGGAAAAAGAGTTGTGCAGATGTAATCAAGTTGAGGCTATAAGGAGATCGTCCTGGATTATCTGGATGGACCCTAAGTCCAGTGATAAGTGTCCTTGTAGGAGACATCTAGAGAAGGCATACACACGGAGGAGATGATGTGAAGACAGGAGGGGGACAGGGAGCCACGTGGCCACCAGCCCGGGAAAGTCGTCAGTCAGGAGCTGAAGCAGGCTTGCCCAAATGGAGCCCCCAGAGGGATGGTGTCATTGTCAACAGGTTGATTTTGGACTTCTCATCTCTAGAAGTGTGAAAGAATGGATATCTGCTATTTTCAAGCCAGTTACTTTGGGGTAATTTGCTATTGCAGCCTCGTGAAACTAATAAACTCTTAAAATGGTATAATTTCAACTTCTTTAACTGATTTAATTTAATTGAAGTTTCTAATTTACTCATAAAATGACAAATCGGAATGCATGACTCTTAAATTCCTTTCCAAGGGTGATGCTTAGTAAAATGTGAACCTTTTACCAGTGCATTTTGGAAATGTACCCGTTTTAGAAGGTAGGGACTTGAGGCGTTAAAGAGGGTGGCTAAAAATGAGCGAGGCACCGAAGCTGTAAGTGTCCAAGGAAAGAAAGAGCCTTTGTAGAAAATAGACCATTCGTGATCGTTAGCTAGTCTTCAGCGGGGAGAAAAAGGCTCCGTAGGCTGTAGATAATCCACTTTCTACATTTTACCTCAGCAATTCAGGGTTAGATTCAAGGAATCTTTTTATGCCGTATGTTATTTTTCTAGGCAGAACCCCCTCTATTTAAAGTGTATGTTTGAAAATAAGAAAATTCAGAAGGCTGTTTCAAGTGATAAATGTTAAGCTTTAAAATAGAATGTTGCTACTTTCCTACATATCTTGGTAACACAATTACACACGTCATGTTTCCACTTTAGGATAAGTCTTTCTGTGAACTAGACAGTTTTTAGAAAGCGGACTAATTTATCAGTGGCATTTTATGGAGTTGTTAAAGACATTTTTGCCTGATTGAAAGTAGGTAGGATTGATGCAAACTCACTGATACGTATATATTTAGGGATAATATTTTTTTCCCGCATTGAGTGAAGACAAATTGAGCAAAACTTGCTTTCTCTGTGAGTACACGTTAAAATTCTAGCATCCTGAAAATGTAAGTGATTAAGGACTAATTCAATAGCTTAGTTATTGGCTTTTGAGCCAAAGCATTTTTGTGTTTTGAAAACGGTTTGTGATGTGTGATACAAAAGCAAAACAGAACAATAACAAACCAAAAGGCCGTTGAAAGGTATTTAAATGACTCACATGGAAAGGGGAATAGAGAATTCTGAATGTAGGTCCCATCTATTAGGTTCTGTTTCTATCTAGAAAAGATGTGAAACCTCTAAGATAAAATTTAACATACTGGATACTTCAGAATAAAATTAATTTTAAAACTGCCTGTCCTCAAACTCTGCCTTTAGAACGCCAAACTTAGCTTAAGAAAATGTACCAATAGCTATGCTCATCACGTAAGCAACATCAATTGTTTTTGGACTCCGCAAATGATGGATGATTGGCATGTTTCCAGAGGATGATTTTGATTATTTTTTTTTTTCAACGTTTATTTATTTTTGGGACAGAGAGAGACAGAGCACGAACGGGGGAGGGGCAGAGAGAGAGGGAGACACAGAATCGGAAACGGGCTCCAGGTTCTGAGCCATCAGCCCAGAGCCCGACGCGGGGCTCGAACTCCCAGACCGCGAGATCGTGACCTGGCTGAAGTCGGACGCTTAACCGACTGCGCCACCCAGGTGCCCCGATCTTGATTATTTGATGTTTCTGGTCATTAATTAGCTGACAGATACCTGAATCAACTCATTTGTTTAGACATGTGTCACGTAAGAACTTTTGCACATACTAGACAACTAGACATTGTCCTAGAGTGGAAGAATGTGACAAAAACCAATGACATGTTTCAGAGAGGTCCCAGTACAGCAGGTGTTGGTCACACACGCAGAGGTCAGCGAATAATCATGAAGGCAATGACAGAGAAAGTGATACGAGCGTGGCTGGATGGCAAAAAGCCAAGGAAGCATAGAAGTGGGTGGTGTGGGGAAAGTACTGGGGCAAGAGCGGACCCCTGGGGTGGGTAACAAGTTGAGAATTATAGCAAATGTATGGAGAAGCCAATGGCAAAGTCCTGAAGTCTAAACATAAACCACTAAGTCTAAACATGAGCCACCATGGTTTGCAATATTATTTTCCTTAAATCATCCCGTAGATTCTAGTGCCAGCAGCCCAGAAAAACCGTGATCTTGATTCCAGGAATTAATGGGGGCTAAACGTGAAAAGGGAGAGAGTTGAAGAACCTACATTTATTGTTTCTGTAGAGGAAACATTATTTAGTCAATTTCGTCTTTCAGTTATGTTTGGTGAAAGCTGAGCTTTTCCTTTCGCAGCCCTGTCATTGGCTTTCTGGGGTTAAATATCCACACGCTACAGAAACTGCCAACCGGCCAGTCGGAGAGAATGAATTCTAAATCCCATCTGAAGGGACCCTTTGAAGCTGTGTGTTGACTCTTTTTGGTTTGTTAAGGATGTTTCTGGCTCCTTCCATGAGAATTTGAGATGATATTTTAGAAAGCATCTACACCTCAATTTGTCAGAAAATCAGTTTCTATTTTCATTTTTCGTTCCCAGGAAAAAGTGGCGGAGACTAACCTGGTGTGGGGGAATGAGGAAGGTATAGAACAAATCATTTTTAATCACAGTATGTGTAAATAGAAGTCATAAACAGATTAGATTTATGCGCCATCTGTAGATCTCAGAGTCTTTAAAGACTTTTCATGGAAGTCTAGTCATCCACATTTCTTTTTTCTTCTTCCTTTTTGGAAGAATATCCCAACACTTTTGGAATATGAATGCCGGGATGAGGCACAATAAAAACAATGGTTTCACCAAGAGGTGTTTAAAATACAAATAACAATATAAACTGATATTTGGGAGGTAGCGTGATTAAACCATATTTTTAAGACTAGAATTCCAACTAATTTGGTTTTGCATATTAGTATTTAACACATAATATATACTCGGGGCGCCTGGGTGGCTCAGTCGGTTAAGCGTCCAACTTTGGCTCAGGTCATGATCTCGCAGTTCATGAGTTTGAGCCCCGTGTCGGGCTCTGTGCTGACAGCTCAGAGCCTGGAGCCTTTTTAGGATTCTGTGTCTCCCTCTCTTTCTCTGACCCTCCCCCGTTCATGCTCTGCCTCTCTCTGTCTCAAAAATAAATAATTTTAAAAAATTAAAAAAAAAAACATATACTTAAATATTAGTTTGCTGTTACTCTTCCCTTTCAGATTTGGTGCCTACCCTGACGATTGCATACGGGGGACTATGAACCAAGTTTATACCAGGCACTATACTAGGCACTGGGCATATAGTGGTGAACAAACCAGAGTGACATTGTTGACCTCTCGAGCGTATTTTATTTTAATTTAATTTAATTAATTTAATTTTAATTTTTTTAACTGTTCAAAAAAATCTATTGATTTTTAATTTTCATTTCTTAAATCCATTGCATTTTTAAAATGCAATTTATTGGGGCGCCTGAGTGGCTTGGTCGGTTAAGCGTCCGACTTTGGCTCAGGTCATGATCTCACCGTCCGTGAGTTCGAGCCCCGCATCAGGCTCTGTGCTGACGGCTCAGAGCCTGGAGCCTGTTTCAGATTCTGTGTCTCCCTCTCTTTCTGCCCCTCCCCTGTTCATGCTCTGTCTCTCTCTGTCTCAAAAATAAGTAAACGTTAAAAAAAAATTAAAAAAAATAAAATGCAATTTATTGTCAAATTGGCTAACATACAGTGTGCTCTTGGTTTCGGGGGTAGATTCCCGTGATTCATCATTTACATACAACACCCAGTGCTCATCCGAACAAGTGCCCTCTCCTCAATGCCCATCACCCGTTTTCTCCTCTCCGCCCCCTCCCAATAAAGTCTTCTGTTGGGCTATTAGGCTTTTCCTGTTTTTATCCTTTGCCCTGTAATTTAAGGTAATTTCACTAAAACTCAAGCCACTCTGTGCAGCTATCTTTGTGCATGTATTCAGGAAGGCAGCATGGGCAGTGAGTGCTGGGTTGGTGTGGGCAGAATAATAACACTTCTAATATTGTGGAATAATCAATGACTGTCATATTTACCTGCCACAGCTTTTAATCGCAGGCTTTCATAATTAAGATTATGCACACACACACACACACACACACACACACACATACACACACGCCCCTAGGTGAAAAATGTAAATATTCATAACGACTCATTTGAATCAATTTTCTTTTGTTTCTGTCTTTGAATTTTGGGGCCTTTATTATATTAAGATGTATAGAAAAGCTATCAAACACATCTTCTATAAAAATGTTTTCAATACAGCTTATAATCTGAACTAACGAAAGCCATTTTAATTAAAAAAGCATACGTTTGAAATACTTAATAATATCAATGACTATGTGAAGATAGTTGAATGAGTGAAATCGAATACGTACACAGTGGTATTTCTGTAAATAATTAACATTAATCCTTTGACGACTACCTTAATTGTTTGGACAAGATAATAAGTATGGTATGGATTTTACTGCTAAGTCTGCCGGCATTTCTTATTTTCATTTATTTATTTATTTATTTATTTGAGAGAGAGAGAGAGAGAGAAAGAGAGTGCGAGCAGGGGAGGGGCAGAGAGAGGAAGGGAGACACATAATCCAAAGCAGGCTCCAGGCTCTGAGCTGTTAACACAGAGCCTGATGTGGGGCTCGGACCCATGAACTGAGCGATCATGACCTGAGCTGAAGTCAGATACTTAACCAACTGAGTCACCCGGGCGCCTGTCTTGTTTTCATTTATACACTATGCATTAGTCATCTTGGGCCACCATAACAAAACACCACAGACTGGGAGCTTCAACAACAGAATTCTATTTCTGACAGTTCTGGGGCTGAAAATCCAAGATCAAGGCAGGTTTTATAGATGGCCGCTATGTACTGTTGAGCTCACATGACCTCTTCTTTGTATGCATGCAGGGAGAAGGAGAGAGCGCAAGCTCTCTAGTGTCTCCTTTTGTAAGAGTACTAATCCCATCATGAGGTCCCCACCTTCACGTGCATCTGACTAAGATTACTTCCCAAAGACCTATATCAAATACTCTCATATTTCCGTGTAGGGTTTCAAATATCAGTTTTAGAGGGACACAAACATTCAGTCCATCTAGATATTCTCTTAACAGCCTATAAATTTAAGAATAATATTCTAAGAGAGGAGGTTGGGGCTTAAACAATTATTTCATGACATCTCTAGAATAATCAGTTATTGATGACACCACCAAAATTATATTCAGGAGGTTACCAAAGCATTTACGGCATCTCACTGCAATATTGAGCAGGATAATGCACGTGTGTACATCCCTGGGCCTCTCTCTGGGCACGCTGAGAAGTTGCCACCAAATCTCCCTTAATAAATGCTTAAGAGTCCACACACACAGCTTTAAAGGGCCCACTGGAAAGGGATTCAAGACGCATTCACTCTGGCAGTGAATTCCCCTCTTTGGGGAGCTTTGTCTTGGAATTGGGTGGGCTTCTAAGAGAGTCAGATTACAAAGGAAAGATGCAAAGGAGTCCATGGGGTCTGTAGAGAGGGAGCTATACCCAGAGATTTGTTTATAATGACTAGGATATAACAAGAGCGATGAGATGTTACTTCTGAGGTTAAGTTAGGGCAAATCTTGCATTCATATCTTAGTTTGTCAGATGTCTTTCTAGCTCACATCTAAGTAAATAAGTTCAGCAGAAGGGTAACCATTCTTTATTGGGTAGGAAAGTTTTGTTTTTCTGCATCAGTCAGCACAGAGATGGCTGGACCATATCCATGGTCTTCCCTACTGACATACATTCAACCATGTACACATGCACACTCACACACACATATAACACACACACACACACACACACACACACACTACTTACAGCGATAAAAAGGAAATTTCTTGGAACATATAAGCAATCTTCTGCCCACCACTACATAGTCTAGGAGGAAGTGGGTAGAAAGAGACAACTACCAACTCCATTATACGCGCAGCATTAGATTTGTGGGGCTCCCAATGGAGAAGACGAATCGAAAGTAATGCAAGTGAGAAAATAACTACTGATGGCTGTTCTTTTTCTTTTAATAGCACTTGAAGGGCGAGCATGGAAATTGGTCTTAAGGACAAGAGGATTACGTTTCAAAATGAAAAGTAGAAAGCAGTAGCATTACCACCCTCTGGCATCTGGAAAGCTTACTCAACTCTCCTATTGTTGCTTTGGAGAAAAGCAATCATACTTTAAAAGAGCTGCTTCTCTTAGCTCCTCTGTGATTCACAGCAGCTTGATCTGAAACCATGTAGAAGAAGCAAAAGAAATCAGTGTTGGTCTCTGTTTGTATCTTCTCTAAAGTCATTCTGTATCCTTCTATGTACAACTTCCTAATTCAAGATATGTAAAATGTATCAGGACGACATCTGGATTGGGGGTTTGTCAATGAATAATTCAAAGAAGAAAATTTCACAAGCAAAAAACTCTTAATCTGGACCTTCCTTCCTACTTTGCTTCCTTTTTTAAATGTCCTTCCGTCTTTCTTTTAGTAGAGTGACAATGGTACTTTTTCATTTCTGGATATTTTTTGCATGAAGGCTTTTACACACGGGGCATAGGGTGTCATGAAAATACAGTTTAATTTACCCAGCAAGCACAGAAGGTCGTGTGTTAGGCATTGTTCAAGATGGAAAAATGTGCCATCCATCTGGGGGAACTGAAGTCTAACCGGAGACTAAGGAAGGAGCATGTACAATAACACGCCCTGTAACGGAGCACCAAAACAGGACTCGTCAGTATTCGCAGAAAGCGGTGATTGTTCTCAGTAGTGGAAACCAGAAAAGTATTAACCTGTTATGTGCTACAATGTGAGATGGGTATGAAATGCAGACAATTTACTATTACAGCAAGTCCGAGAGAGGGGACATTTTAGGCAGAGAGGAGTGTGGTGGAGGGCATAGAGTATTTGCAAAGTTAGTCAGTGGTAGAGAAGTGTCAGTCTTTAAGGCAGGTCCTGGCCACAGAAGATCACGTGTGCCTGGGAATGAGGCAGATGTCAGGAAGACAAGAGCGGAAGCAACGTGAATGATGGATTAAAGGATGGGAAGTCAGAAATTTGTTAAGAGGCCTCTGTGGGTGCCTGGGTGGCTCAGTCAGTCAAGCGTCCGCCTCTCGGTTTCAGCTCAGGTCACGATCTCACGGTTCGTGAGTTCGAGCCCTGCGTCAGGCTCTGCACTGACAGCATGGAGCCTGCTTGGGATCTTCTCTCTTCTTCTGTCTGGCCTTTCCCTGCTCTTGCTCTCTCTCTCAATAAGTAAAGAAACAAACAAACAAAAAAAACTTTAAAAAAGACTTTTGTGAAACACCTCCCCTGAATTGATTAAAAAAATACTAATGAAATGCTTTGAAAAGAGAAGTGGAGTGTGAACAGAATAATGGGTCTGAGAGACGGCGAGGAAACAGGAAAACGGGACTCACTGAATGATGAAGCGTCATATCTAAGTCATATCTAGGGTGACTCAGGATGATAGGTTGGCGGTGATATTCACAATCAGTACAGAAAATATAGGAGGACGTAGAGAGTTAAGGAGAACACTTATTGGAAAAAAAACGAAGTACCCATCGACTTTTCATGTGGGATTATTGCAGTGGACTGCTTCCCTTATGTCTCTGAAATTACGGATGCAGAAGGATGGGCTCCTACAGATGTGGCTGTCACCACCCTGCCACCTGGGTGTCAGGTCACTAACAGACCACCTGGGGAGTAGGTCGCTAACAGACAGTCTGAGAGAGATGGCTGAAAATATAGCCTTCAATAAGAATTGGGAGAGACAGCAAATAATCCTCCGCTGCGTGACAAGTGTTTTAAATTAATTAGAGACACAAGAGGAGAGGGGCCAAAAAGCCAGAATAGTAGCGCATACTGGAATTCAGAAAAAAAGAAATAAAGCTTTAAGAAAGAGCAGGGCGCCAGTATTACAAAACGCTATGGAGGGTACGAGGAGAAGTGTAACTGAGACAATACTATTACGTTTGATCGGGAGTGACCCGTTAATTTTTTTTTTTTTTTTAGTGTAGTTGACACGCAATGTGACATCAGTTTCAGGGGTACAGCATAGTGATTCAACCGGTCTGTGTATTATCCTGTGCTCACCACAAATGTAGCTGTCGTCTGTCACCATGCAGCACGATCACAATCCCATGGGCTGTAGTCCCTCTGCTGTGCCTTTATTCCCTTGAGTTAGTCATTCCATAACTGGAAGGCTGTGACTTTCGGCACGTGTCTCAGCAAGGCGAGACAGTAGTGGGGTAGGTGAGGAGGGAGAATCAAATCACAAGGGCTCGTGAAGACTCTTTAGTTCAGGTGGAGGCAGAAGGTTTGGCTTTATTTTACTAAGTTTGCAGGTCAAGTGAAAAAGATAGAAGGCTTAAAAGAAAGCTAGTTAGAAGAGGGATATGCAAATCTGAGCCTGTTTATAGGGAAAGAGCATAAATCGATCCAGTAGGGACATGAGCAGAATGGATAGCTGATAGAACAACACATTGTTCTAGGCAGGAAGGTACCCAACAGAGATATTCTGACACTCCTAACGTTGGCATTTGTGAAAGGACGAGTCTTCCTCTGAGGAGGTTAGAGCGAAGGAAGAAAGGCATGGAAAAAATACAAAGACACTCGGAGGAGAGCAGGGAAGTGGAGAGCCCATGTGCCAGGTGTTCTTGCTCATTTCAGGGAATTGTCAATGAGGTCATCGTTCATCTGTTACAATTTATGGTTCCAGGGAGGGCTGGGGACTTCAAGATGCTGAAGAAGGTTTGGATCGGTTGTTATAGTGAGTGAATAATATAGAGTCGCAGGTCAAGTTTGAATCAGTTGCGTTTCTCATGAGATCAGCAAGTTGTGAGACTTTCCCCCCATCCCCAGCCGTGCACCTCGGTACACACAGGAGTGAAGGGAACAGATAATGAGGATTTCTCGGGGCTAGAATTGGGGGAAGTAAGTGTGGAGCCTGTACCAAGCAGTACAGTGCAAGAACCTTCTCAAACTCCTAAGAAGTGTCAATGTGAAATCGCAAACTGGGTTGAAGGAAAAGTGGATTCAGATGGGCATGACAGATCACCACAGCGTGGAGACATCAAGGGCATGAGGGTCCCAAGAAAGGCACAAATGGGGTCCGGTGTGCATCGTGGAGCAGCAGCACGTGGTCCTCAGGTTGCGGCCCTGATCAGAGCCCGAGAACTCAAAGAGAAGCGATTTCAGGGAGGACCCAACTGGGGTGTGGACCAGCCAATGAACGGGTGCGCTGGAGTGGAGATGGAGGTCACTGGAGTTCAACAGTTTTAAGACGTGTGAGGCCACAGTGTGGGTGATGACAGCCAAAGGGAGGGAATGAGGTTGCGAACCAGGTGACGAAACCTCAGTGAGAAAAACTTCATCAGCGCTCACCCTGCCAGACAAAAAACGGAGGAGGTTGGCTATTTAATTATCAGGTTAGCTATTTATTTCCATTTAGGTGGGGGCTGTTTTCTGGGGAATTTTTTACCATGTGCTGTGTCAGTTTTGGGCTGAGTCCATGGGTTTCATACAAACTCAGACATACTTAATGTGTTTTACGGAAACAGAATCATGCACAGAAGCATAATGACTGCTAATCCAGTCCGAACTAGAGCCTTGCATGCCTATCTTGGGGCCTAGATGAATGCTGTACCTTCAGACAAATCCAGTATAGGGCAGATGAGGTGGCCGAGAGAGCTCAAAATCATTATTGTGTATCCGAGATGTAATTTTCAAGGAAAGAATCAAGGGGAACGTATTTCTTGAGTTTAGTCTTTTTGTTTTTTTAATTTTTTTAACGTTTATTTATTATTGAGAGACAGAGTGACAGAGCATGAGCAGGGGAGGGGCAGACAGAATCCGAAGCAGGCTCCAGGCTCCGAGCTGTCAGCACAGAGCCCGATGCGGGGCTCGAACTCACAAACCGCGAGATCGTGACCTGAGCCGAAGTTGGGACGCTCAACCCACTGAGCCACCCAGGCGCCCCTAGTCTTTTATGTATAAGAGAAATTAGGTTGAGCAATTGTGATTCTGGAGGCTGGAACTAGGATAAATGGATGGAAGTTATTGAAAGACAACATGACTTTCATTAAGTTAATGACTGACCCTGGGTCAGAAGCAGAAGACCCTGCTTCTTCATGACATTGGGAGTCCACGCTATGGAAGGTGTTCTCAGCAGACGAGACGATTCTTATACATCCCAAGGTCCACAGAAGAGCCTAACTGATATGGCCCCGGAGCTTGTTGGAAATGCAGATAAACTCTCAGGTTTATCTCTATCTTTAACAATCTCAAGCCCCAAACAAACAAACAAACAAAACAAGCCTCCTGAGCTTTGATTCTTCTTCTTAAGTTGAATTTTGTAAGATTATTTTTATCAGGCAGCACACCAAAGTTCATTTACATGGGAAGAGCGTCGAAGTGCTACATTTTGAAAAGAAAACTTCTTGGTGCCCCACGAACACTACAACTGCAATGATGGTTTGACAAGGCTTTGCAAACGGCACAAACATCGGAACACCCCTGTGGCATTCTGCTTCCTTTCTGATGATCCAGGGGTATCCTGTGGATTTCTTCATTACTAAGGCTTCATTGTAAACTGCTGGTGAAATACTGCTTCCGATGAGTGATGTAGAGGGAGAACTGTTGCCATCTTGCTTGCATGTGCTCTTGGTTTAGTCCCTCCGTTGGGGACACAAGTTCAGTGTGTCTTATGTTTATTACTGGGCTTTATCTAAGGTTGTGGAATTTTCCTTCTCAGACAGCTCAAGCCTGGTTTCACTTTTAAATGCGCAGGAGAAGTAACAGACAGTGAATCATGTATCAACAGGGCGAAGAAATCGATACACTGTGGTAGTGATCATTGCTATTTTTATTCTTTGTCCAGAAAGCACATTCCTTGAGTTTTTCTCTCCGAGTGGAAAGAATGTTTAATTAACATAAATATGACACAGCTCCCATAAAAATGAATAGGGCTTTGAGCTTACAAATCTCTCCCATGCCCTGATAATTGTTTTGTGTGTGGACAATAACAGGACTTTACGAGAAACCTCCACTGTCAGCAATGGTACATCATAATTTACAATGTCTCCCTTCCGAAGGGAGTTTTATCACTACTTAGAAAAGTAGCTGATTTATAGCAAGTGGCAACAAGCGAGAAATCATGGTGTTTACAGGGGAAAAAGCGATGGCAGAGTTTATTGTAAAGGCTCCCTCCTTTTAAATTGGGGAAACATTTGCTGTTTGTCATAAATAATATGTTTGGCAATCTAGCTGAAGCCTTGTTATGTCCAATTGTCTTTTGTCTCATGTCAATTGCATTATGGACAATTTTTTTTTTAAATTATTGGTGTCTCTTCTTGCTTTGCAAGTACTTCAATAATATTTTTATATGTGAGGCCCAAATATGATAGCAATGCCAAACAGTTTACTTTTGTGTGTTTATTACTCTCAAGCCCTGCTCATTGTTTTCTTTTATTTACTGTTCACTTCCTTGTTTATCTTTTTCTTACTATTCCCACTGACACATCTCTACATTTATATTTATTCTTTTTTAATATAAGTCTAGTCCTCTACGTGAAACCACGAACAAATGTCAACATAAATCCCTCAAAAGCATGGAAAAATACTTCCTAATTTTTGAAAAAAAAAATCACTAGTTTTAAAAACTTGCTGCTTTAACTGGCTCTCCTTTGCACTCGACGATTTAAGCCATTTCCTCATTTGTTTATAAATTCTATTTTCTCTGGAGTGAAACATCTTTTTGCGATCTTTTCTTATGCAACTCTTAGGATTTGCAACAGGACCCTCTTCTTCCACTAATCTGCTTTTCCAAATGTATCCCCTTTTTCTCCCGTTTTTTTTTTAAATTTCTTTAATGTTTATTTTTTATTTTTGAGAGAGACAGCGAGCATGGGAGGGGCAGAGAGAGAGGGGGGAGATACAGAATCCAAAGCAGGCTCCAGGCTCTGAGATGTCAGCACAGAGCCCAACGCGGGACTCAAACCCGCTAACTGTGAGATCATGACCTGAGCCAAAGTCATGCGCTTAACCGACTGAGCCACCCAGGCACCCCTCTCCCTGTTTTCTTCAGATCCTCGTTCCTCAGTTTCATGGGGGCTGCTGACCCTCTACCTGCCTTGCTGACTTCAACTTGATGTCCTTCTTGACAGGATCCCTCTCTGTGAGGTGTCTTTCCCATAAATGTCAGTCTCCTAAAGCATAGTCCTCTTTGAAGACCTGTGTCCAATGTACGCTATTTTCTTAACCATTTCAATGGTATTTCAGCTGGGGATTCTGTTTCTCCATTCTCAGGGCTTAGGATACTCTCCTTCCCTAGGAAGCTCTCAAAACTTGAAGCTTTGGCTGATTCTCTCCAACATTCCATGGCTGTGTATCTGTTCATTCCCTCGTGAATCCATGGCTTTATTCTGTATGTATTACTGTATCTATTAATATGTTGTATACATGTGAGAAGTTTGTGTAAGTCGCTTTCTGGAAGAAAAGAAAGGCTTTTTCTCTAAAAATGGCAATGGAAGTTATGGTAGTGACACATGCATAATCCTGCCCAGTGGCTCTGGCAGATGAAACAAATGCCATATAATGGATTTGTCGACCACTGATGGGATGTGTCACGTTATTGTTTGAAGTCATGCAAACAACAAATATGTGCGGCTGGGCTATTAGTATTTTTCTGTTGTTAATAGTGGCGCTTTCCCTTTGTAAAAGGAGGAAATAAGAGAACAGAAACCACATCACCATACAAAATGGGAAAAGTACGCTAAAATAAATGCCGCGTATTCTTCATCTGCACTGGTCTACTTGTATCTAATTCCCTCAGAGTTCTAGAAACACCAAGAATGAGAATGTGACTATGATCAAAGTGCGGAAAAAAAAAGTTTCTGTTTGGTATACTTATCAAGGCTCTCCTCCCCCAAGAATTGATAGATGGGAATGCCTCAGTTCGTGGCAGAATTGACAAAAGCAAGGTATAATATTGACATGTCCCCCCAGCATGCTAGGCCTTATCAGTTATTGCCTTGAAATAGAAGTTAAAACTCTAAAATGCATATTGTGTTGTCAATGTCTTTTTACCTCATCAAAAGCTGCCATAATATTTTAATACTCTTGTGTTTTTCAACTATGGGGGGGTATAATCATAAAAATATTACCATTTATTTAATTCTACTGTGCATCTCCAACCTTTCATTCCTGTCTCAGTTTCACACCTACTCTGCAAAGTAGGCATTCTTGTCACCTTCTTGTAGCTAAGAAAGTCAAGACTTAGAAAGGTTATGAAGTGTGCTCAAGGCTACGTTGTTAGAAAGTAACAGAAATGAATTAGGGACTCTGGAATGTCTAATTCCAATCACAAACGTGGCCCTTCCCTGAACACAACACTGACTGTCATAGGAAAACATAAGGCTTAATGTCTGTGAGGCCCACGAGCGAACCCCGTAGAGCAATCGCTTCTCTGTGTCTGGAACCTCAAGTTAAGTCCAGTTTAGAAGTATAGTGTGAGATTGGCACTAATGGATGCTTTGTAAGGGTTTGAAAAATACTTCTTTGGTAAGGTTTTCCAGAATTTCTTACTCAACAAATTAAATGGTATTTTATTTTTCCTAATCAAGAGCTCCGAAGGCTTCTCTGTAAAACAAGGCATTCATTCCTATGAGCCTGTCCTACAGGTCTATAACACAGGACGTGGCTAGGATCTAGTGTGATCTCGTTTTTCTTCAGTTCCAGGATAGCCATGTTCCTTATTACAAGTTAAAACAAATTTGTTGGGGCGCCTGGGTGGCTCAGTCGGTTAAGCTTCCGACTTCGGCTCAGGTCATGATCTCATGGTCCGTGAGTTCGAGCCCCGCGTCGGGCTCTGTGCTGACAGCTCAGAGCCTGGAGCCTGTTTCGGATTCTGTGTCTCCCTCTCTCTGACCCTGCCCCGTTCATGCTCTGTCTCTCTCTGTCTCAAAAATAAATAAACGTTAAAAAAAATTTGTTAATTTTTGCCTGTTGGGTAATTGGATCCCCACTGACAGAAGGTGGAACTGATGTTATGGCCATAATACTGACTTAAAATAACCTGAGCAGATGTTCTTGGTATTAGTTTACAGGGTATACGTCCAGTTCATTGATTTTATTTCTAAGTGAAGGGTTCTTCTCGGTTGTACACCTGCCAAACTTTGACCTCTGTACTCAAAATTAAAAAGGGATCAAATTTTCTAAAAAGAAATCGATTGCTGTTCTCATTATTGGAAGGCACACAACAGTGCAGTGGGAGTCACCTTGGAGTTATTCCAACCAGGAAAGTCGGAGGATTACAACAACGAACGCAGTGAAATTCAACAATGTAGGTAGTCAAGCCAAGCAGATGAGGTAACAGTTATGAAACCCATAGTAACCCAAGAAATCTGTGGCAAAAATAGATGAAGTTAGCCAGAGTGGTCCACAAGTAGGACCTGAATCAGAGATAAAGCTGAAGTCCCCATGGAGATGTATACATTTGCTGTTGAGACGAGTAGTCTCATTGTGAGAACAAAGATGAGAATAAATAGGCACAGGGACTGCCTATTCCTGAAAGGTCCTAGAAATACAGAAACCACATTCCAACTTCACAGACCCCAAACATGGGCCTTTGTTTACACTCAGAGTGACTTAGACATACACAAACCAGTATGCCAAATTCTTACGGGAATATTTGTAATATACGCAAAATGTATTACTGTGGCCAGAGTTTCCTTTTCCTGCAGTGAAATGTAAATGAAATACTACATTACAACCAGTCAGTTGACTTACTATAATGGTGAATAAGGCAGAAAAGTGCCTGGCCTTCTTCTTCTAATAGAATAAAACTGACAATGGATGAGTATATCATCATGTAAACACGATGATTTTAGATTGGTAAGAGGGCTATCGTGAAATAAATAGGAGCGATATGATAGTCAGTGGGGAGAAGAGATTTGCTATTTTAACTTGTTTTCTCCTAGAGGAATCTTCTCCGAAGAAGCCATTTACCTGAGACCTAAAAGATGATGATGGACAAATCCTATCACAATACAAGGGAAGAGCCCCCTGCCAGCACCAAGATAAAACCCTTGTTCATACATGTTGGTGACAGATTGTAACTTTCAGAGCTTTAAGAGAACATTTCTGGCACTTGTAATGAATGGTAAGTAGAAAAAATATATATAATTTCTTTCCTCTTTCACACCATTGCGAACATCATCACCATGCACCCCACTACCACCAACACCAATCACAACATTAATGAAAAAATAATCTTTAGTCTATACCAAAGAAAATTGACTGCCCACAGTGTGCCTAGGACGGATGTACAAAGTAGCTACTTTTTTTTTCTATTTTAGAGCAAATAAGAAAGATTTATAATAGAGATAATCAACTATGATCTTGTCTGTTACTCATGTGTCATCAACTTTAATGGATGAATTGTATATGGCTTTCAGATCAGAATTTTAGTTTGGTTCTATATGAAAAGAATTGGGTCTAAATTGGTCTAAAGTTACTTGAAAGTAAATTTTCGGGTATCGTTTTTAAAATATTAAGTATAGAATACATATAATACATAGAAAAATTAGTGAAGAGATAGAACAAAGAAACACTTAGGGACATACTGGATTTTTTAATAAAATTATCTGCAATTTGAGGAATATGAAGAGTGTTGAAAGGAAACATAGCTGGGAACTTTCATTTATTATATTACTTGTCACTACTCATAGACTACAAACAATCTGTATTAGAGGAATTTTCTGAGAAATGCATATGATATTTCAAATGCTTTCTCAGTGAATTATTGACATTGAAAAGGAGTGATTAAAATCTTGGATTCTGATACTGATGCCTTTATCATCTAAAGGAAAATTTATGCCAGGAATCAGATACTTTGTCATTAGAATTTCAGAAC
Source organism: Lynx rufus (assembly GCF_022079265.1). Classification (NCBI taxonomy): domain Eukaryota; kingdom Metazoa; phylum Chordata; class Mammalia; order Carnivora; family Felidae; genus Lynx; species Lynx rufus. Next base: position 141,632,970 of record NW_025814867.1, read on the forward strand.
ATTGTTTTCTTTTGGAATTTTTACCTTCTTATTTTCTTCCTCTAGGAAACATGCTCCGAAACACTTCTCAACTTTGCGTTTAATGAACAAGTAAAGTTGCTTTATCTTGCCTCCCTGTTTGCCAGTCCAAAATTCAAAAAATGAGGAGGTTGTATTAGATGATGTCTATGGTCCCTCTGAGTGTTAAAGCCTCGGATTCTGAAATCGTATGAGGATGATAAACAAAAATTCAGGGAATTTGCTTGGGTGTGGTTGGATAACATTACATTTGGCATTTCCCTGCAGTGCATCAGGGAGTGTTTTATTTTCATTAACATCTTTAATAGGGAAAATGTCATTTATTTGTGAACATAAACATGACTAATAAATGATACTTTCAAAATAAAGGCAGAAGCACTGAGAAATTGGCTAAAGACTTTAAATTAAGAGAAACAAAGTTGGCTATTCAAGAGAGAGAAATTTAATCTTGTGAATCTAAAGATTTCCAAAGCAGATAGGAGAAAACATTTTGGAAAACATCATTGGATATAGGAACATAAAAGTAAAAAGAGATAATAGATCATGTATGAATTATAATAAAATCTTCTAAGACAAAGTTACTATAATTCTGGGACGCAGAGACAGATACCTAATAAACCTACCAAGTTTTATGACTGATAACCTCTGTGATTCAGAGTCTGAGGGTAAATTTAAGACATGTAAACAGATAATAGGGAATTTTGACTTTTAGAGTTATTAATAGAAAAGTGACCAGATATATACATTTTTCCACCAACACGTGGTCATAGCAGCTAACCATTAACGTGACGTTGAAGAATGTGCCAAGCACCTTACATGCCTTCACTTATCCAGTTTTGCAAAAATCTATATAAGGATTTTTGCCATTATTTTTGCCATTTTACAGACGAATAATTGAAATCCTACAGCCAGATAGTAGCAGAAAGAGGATTTAAACCCAGAGAAGCTTACTCCTGCTCCCTTACTTTAAGCACTTTGTCCACGACTCCTTGTAGTGTTTGTATTTTGCAACTGTCACATACTAGTGAAGAGAAACAGAGTTGGTCAACTTTGAGCACATTTAGCAAAGCAGGGCTTTATTAGAGCTGAACTTTGATACACTGCTCAGGGGCATCACATTTCCATTAGATTTTATATACAGGCTTCAAAGGCCACTGAAGGCAACAAACACTTTTTTTTTTTTTTTTGTGAATGGGTCAAAGGGTTTGTTCTCTGTGCTGATATTTTCTATTTTTGATAGCGATGGAAACTCTAGTTGATTTTTCAGTCATTAACACTTGGATACAGACGATTGTCTCACCTAATGTCTTACTATTATAGAAATTCTAACATTACTAAATGAGCACTTAAAATGTATTGATCTTCTGGGGCACCTGGGTGGCTCAGTCGGTTCAGCATCTGACTTCAGCTCAGGTCATGATCTCCCGGTTTGAGAGTTCGAGCCCCGCATCCAGCCCTGTGCTGACAGCTCAGAGCCTGGAGCCTGCTTCTTATTCTGTGTCTCCCTCTCTCTCTACGCACCCACCCCCCACACCACCCTGCCGTCTCTCTCTCTCAAAAATAAACGTTAAAAAATTTAGAAAAATTATTGATCTTCTTATATGTTATGTAGTATTATCCTTAAATATATTCTCTCATTTTCACTAAGGAGCTTTTGGTCAATTTATTCCAAGCTTATTGATTCGGTTTACAGCATGAAGTGGTTTAAATTCATAACAACAGCTCCTGAAATGAACATTTTTAATCCTGCGTAGTATCAAATGCATTCCTTTTACTTGTTTAAATTTTCATCATACCCCCTAACTATTGTGACCATCACTTATTATCACATTCCCCAAGCCATAAACATCATGCTTTTATTTCTCAGTAGTTAATTCTAGTCATAAATCAATTTTAGAATGCTACATGTGGAGGCTCCCTAAAACTCATTTGGTTCGCATCCTCATTTTCAGTAAAAATTCTGGCTTAAGTTATCATCATAATTATTCTTGCTGTAATTATAATAGCAATACTACGATGATAAGAAAACTGGTAGTTGATTTTTGAACCTACAGAGCCCCTTTACATGCATTATTTCATTGATCTCCTTCAAGCTTCTGTGACTAGATAGAACAGATGTGACTATGATAAAACTGTACCAGTGGGAAAAGACAAGAGCTCAGAAGCTAGGCGATTTTTCTCGAGCTCATATAAATTATAACTAGGGGACAAAGATTCAAATGCAAAACTTCTGTTCCTCTTACCTTATGCTAGCACTTTATTTTTATTCATTAAATAATTGTCAATGTTTCAATATTCTCCAAGTGATGAAGAACATACAACGAATACCCATGCGTTCAAAACCCAGCTCAACGAGGAAGACACGATCAAAACATTGATGGACCCAACATGTCCTTCCACAATTTATTTATTCATTCATCTTTGACTGAAGATTTTGGTCTTATGGCAATGCTGTGACAGCATTCTTGTCCCTATACTTTTATGGTTTTTAAAAAATGTTTATTTATTTTTGAGAGAGACAGAGACAGAATGCGAGTGGGTTAGGGGCAGAGAGAGAGGGAGATGCAGAATCCAAAGCAGGCTCTGGGCTCTGAGCTATCAGCACAGAGCCCCACATGGGGCTTGAACTCATGAGCAGTGAGATCATGACCCGAGCTGAAGTCGGACGCTCAACCGACTGAGCCACCCAGGCACCCCTCTTATGATGGTGCCTTGAAAGAGAATTTCGTGCGTATCTTGTAGGTATGAATCTACTTTAATTTATTGCGTGAGTAAGTGTCCCAGCGTCATGGGTTGAATAGCGTACCCTTTTCCACTGACTGGCCTTCCTCCGTCATGTAACTGATATGTTATATCACAACAAGGTGAGCTTATTCTACTTAATTTATTGCAATCAATGATATAACTATTTATTTCTACCTGCCTATTTTGTGATTTCTATTTCTTTCTTTAGACTTGCTTTAATGTTCCTCTTTTCCTTCTGTTTTACAAACAAAACATGTATTTCCTTGTTTCTAAATACTCTAATTTTAACATGTTTTCTTACTCAATCTAAAATAAATCAATAGTTCCACCTTTCTTCAGAACAAACCTCCCACCCCTGATATATAATGCTCTAAATTTCATTAATTGGATAGTTTTTGCATCTACTAGTTTCATTAATTGGATAGTTTTTGCATTTACTACTCAGAAGTGATGGCAAGTCATTGAAACCTTGGTGGTGAGTGGCATTATTAAAGCCAGGACCCCTCCCCTCTCCCCAAAAATCCACAAAACATCCTGCATTTCTGACCTCTTTTTGCAACTTTTCATGAGTAAAATGTGCCCCGATATGTTTGATGTGGCACTCCTGTATTTATCCTTCAAAGTAAAGAGCGGCATTTCAAAGTGGAGGAATTTATTTTATGTATATATATATTTTTAAAGATTATAAGAATTTCAGCAAAAGAAGACTTGTGTAATTGTTTCATTTTACAACATCCTCGGAGAATCCTTGGCTAAACACCTGGGGTATGGCTGGGCTTCTCACTGTGTTAGCAACCCTCAGGCTAACATCTGGGAGTTCTAATATAGTTTTATTTTGGTAACGGTTCTCATAGCAGTATTTTCCTCCCCTTTCACAAAAATGAATGGATCTCAATCCTGGATGCCGAGAAAACTCAGCACTGGTGTTGACTATCAGAGAAGACTGGGAAATTGTGGTTTGTGGGCTACCATGCTTCAGAGCAAACAATCTCCCACATCACCAATTTTAAGTAAAGGACTAACAGGCTCATCAAATCTCACGCTTTAATTTGGCTCAGTATAAATCACTGAGAATCTTGAGAACCATAGTCACACTCAGGAAGTTGATCAATAGTCTCTAAAGGACTGAATTACATGAAAAATTAAATACAGGTAAATCTGTTAACTTGTCAGTTAAGCATCCAACTTCGGCTCAGGTCATGATCTCACAGTTTGTGAGTTCGAGCCCTGCATCGGGCTCTGTGCTGACGGCTCGGAGCCTGGAGCCTCCTTCAGATTCTGGGTCTCCCTCTTTCTCTGCCCACCTCCCCCACCCACTCATGCTCTGTCTCATAAAAATGAAGAAATGTTAATTTCTTTTTAATTTTTTTTTTTTGATTGTAACGACACTGCTGAGAATGTATATATCTTTCCAGGAGTTTCTTTAGGGCACAACACAAAGGAAAAAAATTTTCTGAATCAAACAGCATGAACTTACATAATTTTGTAAGATAATATCAAATTATTTTCCATTGTGAGGGTGACAAATTGCATTCTCATCAGCAATGTGTGTGAATTCCCATTGACCCACATCCTTGTCAATTTCAGTATTGCTCATTTTTTTTTTCATGGCTAACAGTGATTATGTCTTCTAAATTCTATCTTCAAAATATATTTCAAATCTAACCTGAGCAACTCTCATCTCTTAATTGGATGACAATAGGACAGACGGTCAGCTAGTGTCAACATTTTCTACTCTACCTGTGCGGTCAATCGTCCATTCATCTGAAACTCTAATCAAGCAGAATTTGAATATCAAATCAAGTCAGTTTCCTTCCTAAAATCCTCCCATGCTCTTTCAATGCACTTGGGTTACAATCTAAGGCCATTCTTTCTGTCATCCAATATGACTGAGTCGCTGCCTTCCTTTCTTTTTTTTTAAAAAACATCTTTTTAAAGTTTATTTATTTATTTTGAGAGAGAGAGCACAAGCAGGGGAGGGGCAGAGAGAGAGGGTGAGAAAGAGACAATCCCAAGCAGGTTCCATCCTGTCAGCACAGAGCCTGATGTGGAGCTTGAACTCAGAGCAGTGAGATCATGACCTGAGCCAAAATCAAGAGTCCGACTTCGCCAACTGAGCCACCCAGGTGCCCCACTTCTGTCACTTTCCTTTCAAATCTTGTCGCCTGCTTGTGAAATCCTTCTTTTAATTCCACACACTTGCCAAGTTCTTGCTCATCACAGGGCCTTTGCACAGACGGTTCCCTCTGCCTGGAAAACACCTCTCCTTACTTTCCTTTTGCTCATCCTTTCTTTCATATATCCAGCTCGCGTTTTACCTCTTCTGAAAAGTTATCTCTCACCACACTATTTACATTAGGTTGCCCTTCCAAAGAATCGCTCGCTTTTACTTTTTTCTTCATAAAATCTGAACAACATTTGGCTATTTATTATCTGTTCATTTTCATTTTTTTCTCTACTAAACTGTAAGCTCCGTTAAGGTGCTTTATTCACCACTTTGTTCTCCTTTGTAATACCAGACCCCGGTATAACAGAGGTGCACAATCTACATACAGTATTTGAATAAACAAATACAACGTATGTAGGTTCTCATAGTTACATCACTGTTAACAGATACACTGGTTTAAATTGTTTACATTTAAGGGGCGCCTGGGTGGCTTAGTCAGTTAAGCGTCCGACTCTTGATTTCAGCTCAGGTCATGATCTCACTGTTTGGGGGATCGAGCCCCACGTCAGGCTCTGCACCGACGGCATGGCACCTGCTTGGGATTTTCTCCCTCCCTCTCTCTGCCCTGTGCTGACAGCTCAGAGCCTGAAACCTCCTTTGGATTCTGTGTCTCCCTCTCTCTCTGCCCTCCCCTGCTTGTTCTCTGCCCCTCTCTGTCTCTTAAAAAGATAAAATAAAACGTTAAAAAAATAAAAGATAAATAAATCCGCTACATTGAAATATGTAGAGAGATATTTGTCTTTACAGACAGTAAGTAAAACAATTTCAGAATATAGTGTGACAGCGATTACTTTGTAACCATGTAGATATACTGAAAGTCAACGCTAGAGAACGCTGTCATGGATGTAATTGCTTAAATACTGAAAAAGAGAATCATCGTAAAGCCGTTTCCCCAGCATGGATGCTCATGGTTGGTAAAATCGTCAGACTCCAGACATCATATTAAAAAAGATTTTAAAAATCACATGCCCTCACTGCATACCACTATTTCCATGGCTAGAGTTATTTTAGAGGTCTTACTCTGGAGGACACTGTGCTCAGGGCTCCATATGCATTATTTTATTTAATCCTCCCACCGATCCCATGAGTTAAACACTGTTATTATCCCTGTTTTATATGCGAGTAAGGCAAACCTTAGGAGGTTTAATAACCTGCCTAAAGCCACATGGCTAGAAATGATAGCGCTGGGGACTTCAACTTGGAGCTGTCTTAATCCAAAGTGTATGCTTCTAAACATTGTGCTTGTCTAGGGCCTTCTTTAATTAGCAATTTGAACTATCAAAACTATGTTATTATTTGAGAACTACTAAGCACTCAGTGCCTTTCAGCTCTCCTCCTACTCACTATCTTGATGATAGTATTTCTTATAACAAGAAACAGATATTAAGAGGACTAAAAAAAAATGTAGGCATATTGAACACATAAAATATAAGTTAGAAGGAAGGAGGGGACAAAGGAAAACAAAAAAATGAGGTTTAAAAAGTCGAGAAATCTCTGTAGACCATAGTTACTTTGGAAAGGAGCAAATGTTCTGAATAAGCCCATGCCGCCGATGTCATAATTACAGCCTGGAAAAAATAATAATTAATGTCCATTGTAATGTAATGTCCAATATCCCAAGTCATGAATAATAGGGAATGTGTAGCACACTTTTAAAGGAATCCTACGCTTCTCTTTAAAACTGAACTCTTAACTACAGAGAACAAACTGATGGTGACCAGAGGGGAGGTGGGGGTGGGGGATGGGTGAAGTAGGGGATGGGGATTGAGGAGAGCACTTGTGATGAGCACTGGGTATGGCATGGAAGCATTGAATCACTATATTGCGTGCCTGGAACTAATATTACACTGTATGTAAACTTACTGGAATTTAAATAAAGACGTTAAAGATCAATAAAGCAAAACCGAACGTGTCTGCGAGTCAAAAAGAACAAGCTTGACGCTCTGGAAATGAATTCTACCTGGAACAACTTGTAAGGACTAATAAAAAAAAAAATAAGGGGAGACGGTGACAGGTAGACTGAGTTGCACGTGTACTAGGTTGCCATTTAAGCACCTGCGCTGTCAAATACACAAATGAGCGAGAAATCGACACACTGTGTCGTGTGTTGAGCCAACCAGGAGTCTCCCTTCAGCAAGCCAGAATCAGGGCTACGTTTGTACCAACCAGCAGTTGCTTTCGGCAAAACAGAGCAAAATTTGAACTGAGTTTCTTTCCATAGTCCTCCAATATGTATACTGGAAGATGTGACGAAGGGCTAGCAAAATGGTACCAGACTCTCCACTCCACTTCTCACATCTGTCCTCCCTCCCCAGCCCCCCAAATAAAGACACCTCCCTCTTGCCCCAGGCCAGACCGCCAGGCTTGGAGAGAGGACGCACTCAGATTGGCTTGCTTGCGTTAGTGTGTTTCAGGCTTCACAGGGATTCACGGATGTGCACATCAACGGGGAATAACTGCACAATTAGAGGGTACTTTTGTTTGTAAGTTGAGAAAGAAAATCAGTATTCCTTTATAAAAATCCATCAGAAATCAATGTTGGGCTATCTCCTTTAAAGTCGGGGAAAAAAAGGAAAAAAAATCCAGAAAAACAAAAAAGAAAGAGAAAGGAAGAAAGGAAAGAAAGAAATAGGTGGTCCCCAGAATTATCGGTATTGTTCTGAGTCTTCCTGAAACAATGGTTTAGCCAGTTGTCAAAGACTATAGCCATTTTCTGGTAAAAGATTATGCATCTGAAATTAAGCACATTCGCCTTCTCTATCAGGGTAAGTGAAATGAAAGATTGTCCAGAGACTTTAAGAAATGAGGCGTTTCTATCAGAAGCTCATGTGGTAGAAACATCATATCATTTCGAGTCAGGTATTCCTGAGTTTGCTTACTACTTATGTGATGTTGAACGAATTAGTTATCTTTTTTGATTTTCGTTTCCTTGTCTGTAAAATGGAGTCAGAACCTATTTTATGACGTTCATGAAAAAATAAATTAGATAGCATACATACACCCATCGGCACATTAGACATGCGCAAATGTGTATCCTCTTCCTTATTCTCTTCTCTCCCCTCAGTGTGTGCACAGACGTCTTTGGGGGAGTGTGAATGGACTGCATTCATTTCTTTCAACTTCTAGCTGAGCTCTGATCCCTTCCCTGTCTTTCTTTTCCATTTAAAGTAGACCAAGGGACTCCCACTTGGTTCTATGTTATATCTGATATTTTAACTTTTTCTTGCACCTTCTTGCCATCTAATTTTTATGTCTATTCGATACTGATGGCCGCAGCGTTTTCCATATCCAGGAAAAAGAGGTAGCTTCTAGCTTCGATAGTCCCAATGTGCCTACAGATTTGTAGGCGAGCGGACTGATTGTTTTATGATTGAGGGTCTGCAATAATTTGCTTTTCATTTATTTAACTTGTAGGTTGTTAATGATTGAGCTAAGTGATGAAGAAAGATCAACTTGAACTACAAGACTTAACTCTGCTACAAGTTTTATAAACACATTTTAACAGTTTTGTTAGAATTGTTATCATATCATAAATGTGCATATCCCTAAAATATGTGTAATATTGGAAGTAGAATTTTTATGAAAATTTACCGAAACATATTTATGCTGTGATATTGCCGCATTGGCACTCTCATAAAAAGTAGGGTGAATGTTCACTCTATTTCAGAAGGATATTATCCATAGTATCAGACCACATATAAAAAGTCAAATATACCTAAAACATAGCAATAACTTAATTCTGTGGTTCCATTTTAGTTTTAGAATTATTTTGACTCATGATGTAATTCTCAGACCCAGGAAAGTTAGGGGGATTATGTGAATAATTCAAGAGGGAAAAAGCCCAGTTGTGTAAGAGATCAGATTGAACAGGCTGCAAATAATTTTAGAGAAATGCATGGCAGTTTACCTGTTTCCTTGCTGATGTAACTAATCATAATACGCTTTATAGGGCCATTTCTGGCTACGAATATGTGTTCCTCATGCTTAGTTTTATATTTTTCCTACCTCCTATAAAATAAAAAAGATTTATTCCTACCAGTTAAATAGTATTGCTCAACTCAACTTTACATACTTTGATACCTTTGGAAACATAATTGTGTTTCATAACATTTGTAAGGTGATGGAAAAGGCTCAGTTTTCTCTCTTACTTTATTTTCCGTTTATTTGGAATTAAGGTAATATCGCATGACATAATTACATCTCTCTGGAGGATATTTCAGATCCTGACACCTCCTTGGTCTCCGCAATCAATCTTTAGAAGAAATAATACCAAGCTCGCGGAATTCTGTAAAAGACAGTGCATCCAGCAGTCTTCATAAACTACTACAATGTCCTAAAAGTACAAGTTAAGCCAAGTTTGAAACAAAACTGTCAGTGCTTCTATTCTTATTTTATTTGTCTGGCCTGGGCCCAGACCGTTCATATATAAGGTGTTAAATATACCTCAAGTCGCACTATGGCAAAAACTATTGTAGGAATTTCCTCGTCTGCCGCTAAGGTGCTACAATGCATTATTGAAAAACATGTACTCTTGCTGTCATAGCTACTAACAATGGTAAAGGGAAATACTTTAAATTGTAAACCTTAATTATATGAGAAATTGCCTTATATGCCTGTCTAAAGCGTAGGTTCCCCCCCCCACCCACGTATGACAACTGTAAGTTTAATGCCATCTATAAAGAACTGAAGCCAAAAATATATTGTAACTATGTGTGGAGACAGATGTTAACTAGACTTATTGTGGTCAACACTTTGTAATATATATATATACGTGTGTGTGTATATATATATATATATATGTATGTATATATATACACATATATATATGTATGTATATATATACACATATATATATGTATGTATATATATATATACACATATATATGTATGTATGTATGTATATATACACATATATATATATTTGATTCAAATATCAAATAATTATGCTGTACACCTGAAAATAATATGCTATATGTCAATTATACCTCAATTTAAAAAAAAAAAAGGATGAGGCTGAGTTGGTTTTGATATCTAGATTTCAGAAGTGGGTAACCTCTGACATATATAGCATTTCAATGTTTTATCAACATACATAGCTCCAAAATCTATTGTAAATAAAATCGAAACATTTTTTTTTCAACGTTTTTTATTTATTTTTGGGACAGAGAGAGACAGAGCATGAACAGGGGAGGGGCAGAGAGAGAGGGAGACACAGAATCGGAAACAGGCTCCAGGCTCCGAGCCATCAGCCCAGAGCCCGACGCGGGGCTCGAACTCACGGACCGCGAGATCGTGACCTGGCTGAAGTCGGACGCTTAACCGACTGCGCCACCCAGGCGCCCCTAAAATCGAAACATTTAATGAGCCTTTGCATATTCCTTAAAAAAAAACAATAACAACAACAAACAAAACAAGAAAAACAGGGCACCCGGGTGGCTCAGCGGGTTGGGCATTGATTTCAGCTCAGGTCGTGATCTCAAGGTTCATGTGTTTGAGCCCTGAGTCAGGCTCTGTGCTAACAGTGTTGACCTTGCTCAAGATTCTCTCTTTCTCTCTCTTTCTCTGCCCCTCCCCTGTTTGCTCGCTCTCTCTCTCTCTCTCAAAATAAATAAACAAACATAAAAAAAATGCAGATCTCTGCTTTAAAAGATTTGCTGCTATATTTAGATTTTCCAATTTTACTTAAGTTACTTCTAGTAACCAAATAGCAGTGGGCAATAGTATAGACAATTATTATTTTTTAAACTATATCCCTTTTGTTCATTTATGAATTTGAATCAAAGCCGAAAACCCAGGGTATTGTTTGAACCTAAAGTTGTCAAATATGATCTTTGCTTATACTTTTACTTTCCCTTCCTTCCTTCCCTCCTACCTTCTTTCCTTCCTCCTTTCCTTTCTCCCTTCTCTTTTCTTCCTCTGCCTTCCTCTCCTTCCCCTCCCTCTCTCTTTCATTCAGTCATTTTAAAACATCAAATGTCAGCAAAATGTGTTATCAATAAACATATCTTTCTCTGCAATTGAAAGCCATTTTGGGGCTGTTGTATGTAAGTGATGGACCACTGAATTCTACTCCTGAAACCAACATTGTACTGTATGTTAACTAACTAGAATTTAAATAAAAATTTGAAGAAACAAGAGGGGGAAAGAAGCCAACCATTTCTGGTTTGCACTTTAAATGAACAAAGACACATCTCTGACAACTAGAAATACTTACTTGTTGTGAAATCTTTATCCGAAGAACAATAGGCAAGTATTCCTTTTTATGGAAGGATCTAAACTAAACTACTTGGTCAGTGATGCCCTAGTCATTCTATATAAAACTGTTGAGCAACAGTTTCTTCTATCTTGACTTTCTCTTCTGTTCTCGTGGTTAATCACCATTCCATCACATAAAGAAACTAATTTTCTTAAGATCCTGCTCAAATAACATATTTTACTCCATAGAATGTCAACACTTAAACTTGAGAGATTTTTTGTATCCAAAGAAAATAGTGAAAATGAGGTGCTGGCATCACTTGAACTTAATGGAGTTTGCATGTATTTTTTTTTCTTTGACATGAGGCTTTACGAATTCAGTCAATGTGACAGACTGCATGCCATCTATTATCTATGCCGTGTTCCAAGAAAATGTAAAGTATTCGTGAGCCTCGTAAATTAATGTATCACTTTGGAAAGTTTGTGTGAGTGTGTGTGTGTGTGTGTGTGCACTTCTTTTCATATATCACCAATTAGTGAGCTATAGAAGTTTTTAGTTTTAAGCTAACTTTCGTTGATAATGAGTTGCTGAAATATTTCTTTAGAAAACTGAGATCCTTTCATCTTCTGACCTATTGCTGTGCCCTTCGTGATAAATTTGCATACTCTTGGCAAGTTTTTAATCATTTTACTCATTGATTAAATTTGTTTTCTTTTTCTGTTAAAGTTTATATATTTTTTAGAGAGAGAGAAAGAGTGAGAGAATGAGCAGGCGTGGGGATAGGGAGTAGAGAGAGGAGAGAGAGAATTCCAAGCAGGTGCTATGACCAGTGCAGAGTCGGACTCCGGCTAGATCCCACTACCATGAGACCACGACCTGAGCTGAAATCAAAGGTTGGACACTCAGCCCGCTGAGCCACCTAGGTGCCCCTTCTCATTGTTTAAATTCCTTAATTGAATAGAAATTAATTAAAATAACAAGAAGCTAACTAAAATAACAACGACTCATGTTCTTCCGTTTTCATTAAGGTCTTTATATTGTTCCATTTACTTTTCACAATCGCATGATGAACCTATTATTAGGATAATGTTCATTTCACATCCGAAGAATCTAAATCTCAGATAAATTAATTTGCCGTGGTTACGTAAACGTTCACTAGAAGGAAAGCCTGAAACCTATTTCTCTCGATTCCTCTCTGAGAAGGTTCTTCTATATTCTGTCACAGCATGACCGCCTCATAGAGGTGCAGCAAGTACATGGACTTTGCTCTGTCTTCTCTTGTGTTTTTGTTTCTCCAATCTAACCTCTATATTCACCCTTTATGAATGCAAATCTGATCGTGGAACTGTGCTGTTTAAAGCCTGCCTTTGGGTTCCCATTACTCTTAAGATCAAGGTGAAGGTAATTTACATGGTCCATGAGTTATTGCAGCCTTTGCCTAGCAGACCAACCTCATTTTACTTTTCCCGGTGTCCTCTATACTTCAGTCACATTGGCTTTTATTCCAATTTTGGACTTGCGGCCACAGAGGTTTCCAACATGGTGGTGCCATTTTCTACATTGCGATCTCTATCCATTCTGACATTCCCGATACTGTCTTTCTGACTTCCTCCAGATCTCTGGTTAATAGCACTTCCCTGAGTCTCCGAAATGTCCTTCATATCCCTAGAGTCTTCATATACAGAGTAGGTGGCCTCCCGCACCCATGTAAACCGCAGCTAGGCTGATTGTTTCTCTAGAGTGAATTTTGAAATGACATAATCTAATTGTACATTCAAATCGGTTCACTTTGAGTTTGGGTCTACCCTCTAATGTCCCCTGCCTCCTACCAGTCTCTGTCTTAATGAAATGTAGTTGAATGCAGGCTACAGGGGATTCTTCAGTCATGTGCCCTTTGCAGGGTAGAGTGAAACGCTTCTGCAGAAGAACATTTGATCTCGTTTCTTTTTTTCTTTTTCACTAAGTTGATATACCCTCCTTAATAACTTGCATGTTAAGTACTTTAAAAAGTACTGAAATACTTGACACTCTGTTTTTAAGAAACACTATAAGCTATGCTATCTGGTGAAAAATTTTCCAGTCTATAAACAGCACTTTGGTTACTTATTTCAAATGGCTATTGATACATGGAATGGGTTTATACATGATTCCATGCTCCATAGTACAATCCCCTGTTTTGTTGAATCTCAGGACTGTTTTCTAGACTCAGCAGACATTGTGTTAGAGTTTCCAGATGAGTTTCCAAATTCTGTTGACTTTAACAATAAATCTTGCTAGTAGCTGTTTTCTGGAAAGACTATATGTATTTTTTTTTTACCATAAAAATAAAGTATATATCTGCTTTTTTCAGCTTGGCAGGCTCTATATACATTGTTCTCCGCTTTGTGGGGTGACTGCAAACTCAAATGTAGCCAAGTGAAAATGAGCTCTGGTCAACTTGGTCAGCTAAAATGTTAACTCCATTAACCAAATTGGATCTTTCCAGGGATTTCATCAACTTTTTGAATTGGTTTTTAATTATTCATTCAGTAGGAGTTATGAATATTCAATAAAGACCATTAGTAATGGACATATAGGTCACAGATGAACAATGAACGTCCAGAGCAGTGCTAGGCACATAGTAAGTGATAATTAAACTGTGTTGAATGAAACACACCAGACGATGTGGAGGAATCCCACAAACATGCTGAGTTAAAAGAAGTTAGGCACAGGACAGTGATATTATATGATTTCCATGAATCACGAAAACAAGCAAAACTAATCTATGTTGTTAGAATTCAGGGCATCAGTCAACTACTGGAGAGAAGCAGGCCATCATCAGAAGGAGATGGAGGTGAGAGGCGCCTGGGTGGCTCAGTCGGTTGGGCATCCGACTTCGGCTAAGGTCATGATCTCACGGTCTGTGGGTTCGAGCCCCACGTTGGGCTCTGTGCTGTCAGCCTGCTTCGGATTCTGTGTCTCCCTCTCTCTCTGCCCCTCCCCCGCTCAAGCTCTGTCTTTGTCTCTCTCAAAAGTAAATAAACATTAAAAAAGAAATACGGAGGTGGAGGTGGCCTCTGAAGGGCTAGCAACGCTTTGATGGCTGATCTGCCTGCTGGGTACAAGATCTCCTTAGTCTGTGCAAATTCAAACAGCTGAAGCGTTGCGATGTGGGTATGCCTTCTAATTTAATAAATGCCGAAAAATATTTGAATGAAGATGCGATATTTTCTATCACTGTAATATCAATGAAGAAACATACATTAAACTTATACAAGGAAACTCTCTTTTCTGCACAGTTACAAAATACACTGAAATCTTGGGTGTTGCTAAGTCCTTAAAGCAAAAGTAAAAATATATCATCAGTGGACACTCCTGACATTGGACAATTGTTGATGACTTAGGGGTGGAACTGTTTCTCCATAACATAGCAAGCGAATCCATTAACCCCATTTCTATTTTGTACACCTTTTCCAAATATCTATAAGGACACATTTATTAACAATGCGGCTCTTTGCCTCCTTGATGTCAATGAATTATAAATAGGATAATCTGACATCAGTTCCTTAGGAAATTTTGCATACACTTTTTTTGGCAAGAATTATACAGATACCAGAGAGCTTTTTGTTCGTTTTTTCAATAGCTCATCATCTCCTAACATATAATTACTGCATTTTTACTCATCTCTTAACAAGAACATAACTGCCTACGTGATATGAAAAAGACCTAGAGGGTAATAATTATTAGACACTTGTTTGTTTAGCTGAGTTATGGGAATTGATCCCAAGGACACATAACACAGAAATACGGATGCAGCCGACTCTTTAAAATAGCTACACAGTCATGAACTTAGGAGGCTGAGATGTAGTTTGGAAACAGAAAAATAGTTCATAACCACAGGTGGATTGACATGGATTCTGTTGTAACTTCCCAGACTTCCCATTCAGGATGGGAATGGGAATTCCCACTGCCCCAGTTACTGGGAGTATTGGCTGCGGATAACCATAAGCTGATTTGCTCTTGGGAGCTAGGCTCAGGGGAAGGGATCTGCTTAGCAGAAAAACCTCATACCTCCTCCCAGGGGGCAGACCTTTCCCAGTGACTCACTGAAATGGCGTATAAGGGCCTGGCCCGTTGGCTTAGTGAGTGACAACACTGAAGGGTCAGCCATTCCCCAGAGCCCCTCTGGAGATCATTGCAAAGACATCAGTGTTCATTTTCACTCTCTGCCCCATGGGTCCTATTGCCTTCACCACCCTCCCCACCCACCCCCCACAGGTGTTGTTCCCGAAACCAATCCCCTGTATAATCCCTGCATGTGAACTTTGTTTAAGAGTCTGTTTCCTGCGATTGTAATCTAAGACAGTTAGTACCAGGAGTGGTTTGAAAAACAAGTTCGTCAAAGGGGATTTTAGAGCTGGGTCACTCTCCTGCTAGCTGGGTCTGCAAAATCTCATCAAGGCTGGTATGTAGCACATGGTTAGATCCTCAAGCTGTAATGGTACGATTGTTGAAATACCAGGACTATGAGCAGGGATGAGATATTGGTGGAAGAGAATGCACTGATGGGTAACATGCCAAGTTTTTGAGACACGAAGGCAAAATGATAAATATACGAACTATAGAACTTGAGAGTTGTTGGAGGAAACGGATGCAGAAGAAGAAAACCATGGAAAGCTGAGAGTGATTAGCCCCCAATTAAAGACTAATTGTGAAAGCCAGAAGCCTTGTGGGTAGGTTATAAAACAGAGAATCAGTTGGGGCGCCTGGGTGGTTCGGTCGGTTAAGCTTCCAACTTGGGCTCAGGTCATGATCTCACGGTTTGTAGGTTGGAACCCCGCTTCGGGCTCTGTGCTGAAAGCTCAGAGCCTGGAGCCTGCTTCAGATTCTGTCCCTCGCTCTCTCTCTGCCCCTCCCCCTTTCACACTCTGTCTCTCTCTACCAAGAGCGAATAAAGGAGAAAAAAGAAAAAATAGAGAATCAGTTGGCCGGTTGGTCAGTAGCCTGGAAAGAGAAAGATTAGAAGGTTGGGGAAAAGAAGATTTAAGACAGTGTCCTATAAATAAACCTGCTGGAGGGGGAAGAATCATGAAACCATCTTTGCATGTTAATGCCTGTGAGAAAATCTTCTTTTGCTCTAATTTCTAAGCCTTCTTTTGCTATTATTTCTTCTCTGTTTAAAGAATTTCTCTTAGCCAGTGTTTAGTGACGGGTTTACTAGAAAAATACGTAGTTTTCCTTCATCCTTCACTCCTGAAAGATGATTTTGCTGGATGTAGAGTTTATGGTTGACAGTTCTTTTCTTTTACTTCTTGAAAAATTGTGTTCATTCCCTCTCATCTCTATGGTTTGAGAAAATCACTATCCTTCAAATTGGTGCTCCCCTTCTCATCTCTCTCAAACTGCTTTCAAGATTATTTCTTTGTCTTTAGAGAAGTTTAACTTTTAGGTGTCTTGGCATGGATTTCTTTATTTTCTTAAATCTTTTTTAATGTTTTTATTTATTTTTGAGAGAGAGATAGAGCACAAGCGGGGAAGGGGCAGAGAGAGAGGGAGACAGAATCTGAAGCAGGCTCCAGGCTCTGAGCCGTCAGCACAAAGCCGGATGCGGGGCTTGAACTCATGAACCATGAGATCATGACATGAGCAAAAGTCAGGCGCTTAACTGACTGAGCCACTCAGGCGCCCCCAGCATGGATTTCTTTAGCTTTATCCCTGTTGGGGGTCGGCTCAGTTTGTTGAATCTTAAGTTTGTCTTTCACAAACTTGGGGGAGTTTCCAGCCTTTTTAAAAATTTGAATACCTTTTGGGGCGCCTGGGTGGCTCAGTCGGTTGAGCGTCCGACTTCAGCTCAGGTCACGATCTCGCGGTCCGTGAGTTCGAGCCCCTCGTCGGGCTCTGTGCTGACAGCTCGGAGCCTGGAGCCTGTTTCGGATTCTGTGTCTCCCTCTCTCTGACCCTCCCCCGTTCATGCTCTGTCTCTCTCTGTCCCAAAAATAAACGTTGAAAAAAAATTTTTTTTTAAAAAATTTGAATCCCTTTTGAGTCCCGCTCTCGTCTTCTAGCACTTTGATGATACAAATGTTAGCTACCTTTTTTTCTGTTGTTCAGATGGAAGAAATTCTATGGACACGTGCTCAAGTCATCTGGTTCCATCCTTTGTCATCTCTACTTTAATATTGAGCCCATTCCGTGAGGTTTTATTTTCTGATTATTGCGTTTCGCAGTTCCAGTTTCCTTTGAGTCCCTGTTTATAACTTGCATCTCTTTGCTTGAGATTTTCTCATTCGCTGGATAAAATGTGCAATTGCTTGCGGAAGCATTTTCATGATGGCTGCGTTAAAGTTTATGCCAGATAATCTCAACGTTCGATTCATCCGTGTTGGCCTCTGTTTAATATTACTTTCCTCCTCCAAGTTGGGCTTTCCTCATTTTTGGTATGAGGGGTTTTCTATTGCACCCTAAACATTTTACATAATGAGACTTTAGATGCCACTTGATCTGTTAAAGTGTAGTACAGGGGCCAGGTGGGTTTTTATGGTCAGTTTCCTGCTTGGCCCATCGGCACGACACAAGCAAAAGCAGAAAATGGACTCACATCACCTTGCTGGTGACCGGTGGGGTGTAAGCTCATTTTCCTGCTCAGCCCCACTCACACCGGGGGAGGAGAAGGAGAAAGGAGCTTCATCTCTGCCTACCTGGTTCTGTTTCATTGATGCTGGGCAGAGGTGGGAGCTCATTTCCCCCCGGGGCCCTAGAGACACAAGATTGGGGGGGGGGTAAAACCCTGTGTAGCGCTGTTTCCCAAAGCTTCGTTCAGGCCGTTTGCAGCCATGTGGGGCTGGAGATTCAGGCCTGTTGATAGAGGGGAAGGCAGAAGCGGCTAGGGATGGGGCGTGTAGGGGGCTGACACTCAGCGGTAAACTCTCGCGTTAACTTTTCTTCTGAGTGGAGAATGGAGGCTGTTTCCTTGCTGGCCCCAGGGAACCCACCCTTGTTGGGAGAGTGGGGGCAATACTGCCTGCTCTGCAAACAGGGGATTGAGATCAGCACCTATTTGGGTGCTCGCTCTTACACTCCCCCCGGGGATGAGTCAGATCGATACCACCTGCTTCCACCAGGAGAGGGTTGGGAGACCAGCTCCCTGTTCTGCCTTATTGACAACTCCCAGCTTATTGACAACTTCCCAACTTCCCAGCTGGGAAGCCGCACCTGTTTCTGCAAGGCTGGGAATAGAAAATTAGTTAGTTGTCTTCTGAGCTCTGCTGACCTCGCTGGGTGGGGGAAGTCGAGTCTTGCTACTTGCTTCTGCGAGATGGGAACTCCGGTCAGCCTCCAGCTCAGCTCATTGAAAATGTGGGGAAGAAGAGGGCAGATTGCAGTGTTTCTGTTGGTGTTTGGCTGGAGGAGGGCAGCAGTTACCTAGACCGTTTTTCTGCCATTAGGCCACGCTTGTCCTTTGGCTGGGGAAAACAGACTTTTCTTTGAGCGCTTTTGTTTGTTTGCTTTCAGCCGGTCTGCTGGCAATGCCGGGTTAGAAACTCCCGCAGCACACTGTCTGGGATGTATGGGAGGTAATAATACAACCCAGGGGCCTGATTATTGTGGGTTCCTCAAGCCCCAATGTCCCTAGGCAGTCCACCTACTTCTTGAATCTTTCAGACCCTTCTTAGGGTTGTTATTTCCAAGATTTTAAAATCCTAACAGGGAGAACCTTGACTGCATGGGGTTGTACCATCTTGGTTGGAACGAGGTAATTGACCTCTTGCCTCAAGGAGGAAGAAATCTGAAAGCCCCACCTCGCTCCAGAAATCTTGTTGAAAATATGGAGTACATCAAATTTTGGTCCTTCTTCATGTCTGACTTCTTCAAAGGAGCTGTTCCTATGAGCACTCCATAGCAAACTAACTGCTCTTAAGTCTGTATCTAAAAGTCTGTTTTCCACAGAACCTGATATAAGACCTTGACTTGCTACAGCTAAGCAGAAGTGAGTCCTGTAACCTCCACTTTCCAAATATGGTGCCCGTTTCCTTTCAGTCATAGCATCCAGTATTTCTTTTTTTAATTTGTTTTTATATATGATTTATTGTCAAATTGGTTTCCATACAACACCCAGCGCTCATCCCAACAGGTGCCCTTGGGAGGGCACCTGTTGGCATCCAGTATTTCTAATGGGACTGTCACTCTACTCTCTCCATATTTACTTGCCGATTTTTGGTTATTGTTTCTGCGTATTTCTATTACTTTCTATTGTTTAGCTTCTCCCACACACTCCTAGGAATGTCAGAGTCTGACATTTAAAATCCTTGTGAAAAACTGAATTGTTACAGTGTTGTCATGTTGAGCTAATGAAAAGCTTGTTGGAATAAGCTGTCACATAGAATTCTTGTCAGCCCAGAGTGTATTAGTTCTAGATTAGACAGTCCGTTCATCCCGGGTTCAATTCCCTATGACTGGTGGGGCTGAGAGATGAGATCTCCCTTTGCCGATTCCCTCAGCAGGATTCTGGATTTGAAAAGTTTTGGAAGGAAATGGTGGCTTTGACCTATTTCCCCCTTTCTTCACTTTTCAGTGTTTGAATTCTGTGTTGGCCACTCTCTACTGCATTTGCTTTTCTTTTTTCCTTGTGTCTCTGCAACTTATACACTCGATTTCTTCATCCAAAACTTGGCACTGGGTTTGTTTTCCTTTCCTGGGTGGCATCGCCGACTCCACCCACAGTATTTCCATATGCTAGTATACTCGGAGGCTGGAAGGACTACCGGTAACTTTCCAGTAAATTAGCTTGAAACATGCTAATTTGAACCATCACTGTATCTGCAAAGAGAAATCAAACCTATAAGTCTTCTGGAAACTGAAGATTTACTTAGACTTATGACCATAACAGAAATGCCAAGTTCTATAGCTTCTACCTATTAAGCTCATTAAGGGTGGGTTTTGCGTATGGCTCCCGTCTGCACACGGAACAAAAGCAAAAGGGCAAAAGGCAGTGAGAAAAGGAAAGAGCCACCCAGTATCTTTTGCAATCAGACACTTAAATTAACCCCATTCCTTGTATTCCCCAGCTAAGAAATGGACAAGAAGCCTCTTCCAAATTTCTAGATGTTTAGCAGTCTTGATCATGATATACTTTCTGATCCTTATTTTTTTCCCCTGTAATCTTTGATGTATCCCTGCCTCCTGTGTCCTTTACTCACGGAACTTTCTAACCTGTGTGTGTGTGTGGGTGTGGGTGTGCGTGCGCGCGCGCGCCCGGGCACGTGCGGTTTTATTGGCCAAGGTTTGGTATTTTCTTGATTTATATATACAGAGATGCACAGTTCCTACCGTATTTCCAAAGCAAAGTAAGACTATTACTATAATATTAGCAGAACAATTAAGCCAAAATTATTTATACCAGTAAATATTTCTAGATCCCTATCTCCTTTGTAGTTGATATAATCTGAAAGAAAGACTGCAACATTGATAAATAAAAATAAAAACCCAGGGAACGGATTACACCCAAGTTTAATTTACACCCAAGTAAGGGCCTTAGCACATGTGACTTAAAAACCAGATAGCCTCAAAGGTCCCTTCCTCCTTTGTAAATCATTAATGATGCTTTTTAAGTACCATATCCCTCCCCCCTTTTGTTTTTCCTCTTTAAAGCTGTAACTACTATAACTCCAAGGAAAGAAATGTATCAAGAGAGAGGAATATATCAAAATCAAGCTCTGGTAAATGCTGAATTGATCAGTCTATAATAGCAATGCAAGATACGACCTCGCAATCCATTTTACAAAACACCAAGCTTTGTCTTAGAAACAGATTCACTTTAAGCACTGGTTTCCATCCATCAAATAGCGTAGAGAACAAAAAGCGGGCCATGCCAGGAGAGTTTCAGCAGCGTGAGAAACTCAATACATTCTTCATCCAGAAGTTGTAGGAGGCAATATATTTTTTTTTCCTCAGTAGATTTTTAAAATGAGAAAACCAAGACTCCTCAAATGAGTCATACACCAATAACTATTTTCCCATGTAACTTTTTAAATTAGAGTTTGAACTTGAAGCTCATGAAAGTGAATTCAATGTAAATTCCTATTACTGGGTTGAGGATGCGGGGGTCAAAGTAAAGTGGTGAAGTTTAGCAATAGCATATCTTACAAGTTGGATTTTGAAATGTTCCTTTTGTTTTAAATTACTCCTAGAGCATCAATCTCATTTAACTGAATAGCTGTCATTCAGGTTAGCATGGGAGCAAAGACAGCATAAACCTGAATTACTGTTGATGTCCACTGGGGACATTTATCAAAATTCAATATTTAAAGCTTTTTTTAATGCTTATTTTTGAATGAGAAACAGTGCAAGCAGGGGAGGGGCAGAGAAAGAGGGAGATACAGAATCTGAAGCAGGCTCCAGGCTCCGAGCTGTCAGCACAGAGCCCGATGTGGGGCTCGAACCCACGAATCATGAGACCATGACCTGAGCTGAAGTTGGAGCTTAACTGACTGAGCCACGCATGTGCCCCAAAAGTCAATATTTTAAACGACGAAGGGGCCCGAGTCATCCTCATTGATACATCAAGCATGATATAGACACTTACAGGAAAAAGTTTATTTAAAATTGGGATAATTTCACTTGTGGTCCCCAAACATTGCAATTTTTTGTCTGACTCAGCAGTGGTAAAAATGGACAACAGTTCTTTCTTTTCTTTTCTCTTTTTTTTCCCCTATCTTTTCCTGGACACATTAATTTGTAAAGAAATTTTCCTATAGGTCTTCCATAGTAATCACCAAATAATTTAAAATCTCTGGAAAACAGATTGATTTGAAAAATCTATTGCTTGTGTATATTGTTTTAATGACTAAACCATATTTTTCTCAGCCCTGAGAAGCTCTAACTAGGTGCATAAGGCATGATGTATATTGCTTTTATTCCCAGTAGAAACAATTGCACGCTATAAAGATGAAAGTCAGGCAGAAGTAGTTAATTTTGTTTTTATAAAGACTCCCAAACTCCATATTAAACTGTCACATAATTAATGAATTGATTAATTAAAGTGTGTCATATCCTCTATCTTGGTGTGCAAAAATTTATACGTTATCTTTTGTTGGCAGTAACTTGTCTCTAAGTTTGAAGATTAGTATCTAGAGTGACACATAGATGTTTCTCCTTAATTAAGAAAATAATCCAAGCTATGTAACTTAGATGATTATTTCTGCTTCAACATTGTGTGAAATAGAAGTCTTTGCCTTACAATGATTATGCTTTTAACTTGGTGATACAGATTTGAAACAAAGCCAAGAATACTCATCATAAAATGAGCACAGAAATAAAGATAACTTCATACAGGGTTGAATTAGTTAGACTTGAGACCAGTGGATATGTCTGATGTTGTAACATTTTCAAAATATTGTCCTATTTATATAAGTAATAAAAGTGTATTACAAATGAAAAATATAAACGCAAACAAAATTACTCAAATTCCCATCAATCAAAAATAACCACTATTAACATTTTGGCGTATATTTTCCTAGAACTTTCCCTAATCATTTTTAAAGGGATCATATTACAAATACATTTTTTTTTTTACTTTCTTGATTGATAACACTAGATTCTGAACAACTTTCAATGTCAATGGAAAATCTATATCACTATTTCATTGTATAATATTCCATTTTTTAAAGTATCATAATTTGCTTAGCCAGACTCCTATGTCTTTTTCTCTGTAATGATTATTTGTACATGTTTGTTGTTGTAAAAGGATTTGGTCATTTCCTTAGGGTGAGTTTTTTTGCATTGGAATTACGAGAGTTAAAGGGAATGCATATTTTGACAAGATCAGTTTTTAATTGGGCAGCAACTAACCAAAGCTCTAGGAAATGAATTTTGCCAAGAAAAGGCTTACAAACCATCCTTTATCCCTAGGATGACTACCTATCTGGATACCTTATGCCTTTGTGATTTTTGTTTCCTTCCACTTTTGACAAATTTTATTTTTGTTATCCAATTGCTAATTTTTGTTTTTATTCAGATTTTTATTTAAATTCTAGTTAGTTGGGGCGTCTGGCTGGCTCAGTCAGTTAAGCGTCCAACTTCGGCTCAGGTCATGATCTCACGGTTCGGGGGTTCGAGCCCCGCGTCAGGCTCTGTGCTGACAGCTCAGAGCCTGGAGCCTGCTTCGGATTCTGTGCCTCCCTCTCTCTCTGCCTCTCCCCCACTCATTCTCTGTCTCTCAAAAATAAATAAACATTGAAAACAATTTAATTCTGGTTAGTTAACATCTAGTGTAATATTGGTTGTGGGAATAGAATTTAGTGATTTATCACTTACATATAGCATCCAGTGCTCATCACAAGTGCCCTCTTTAATGCCCATCATTTAGCCCATCCCCCATCCACCTCCCCCTCAGCAACCCCCAGTTTGTTCTCTACAGTTAAGAGTCTCATAGGTTTGCCTCCCTCTCTGGGTGTTCTTTCCTTCTCTCCTTCTTCTTTCCTTTCCTTTTCTTTCTTTCTTTCTTTCTTTCTTTCTTTCTTTCTTTCTTTCCTTTCTTTTGTGTGTGAGAGAGAGAGAGAGAACATGCACATGGGTGAGGGGGGAGAGAGAGAGAGAGAGAGAGACTCTTAAGCAGACTCCATACTCAGTGCAGAGCCTGATGTGGGACTCAATCCCACGACCCTGGGATCATGACCTGAGTGAAAATCAAGAGTCAGACACTCAACTGACTGAACCACCCAGGTGCTCCTCCCCCTCTCTTCTTATCTAACTTTTCTTTCCCTTCCCTGTGTTCACCTGTTTTGTTTCTTAAATGACACATAGGAGTGAAATCATATGGTATTCGTCTCTGACTTGACTTGTTTCATATAGCATAATATTCTCCAGCTCCATCCACATTATTGTAAATGTCAAGATTTCATCCTTTTTGATGGCTGAGTAATATTTTCTCTCTCTCTCTATCTATTGCATCTTTTTTAAAAAAATTATTTAATTATTTTTGACAGAAAGAGAGAAAGAGAGCAAGCACGCTTGCATGAGCAGAGGAAGGGAAGAGAGTGAATCCCAAGCAGGTGCAGACCCCAATGTGGGGCTCAATCTCGAAAACTGTGAGATCATGATCTGAGCTGAAATCAAGAGCAGATGCTTAACTGACTGAGTCACCCAGATGCTCCTATATCTACCACATCTTTTTTTTTTTTATTAAAAAAAATATCCATTTATTCTTTGAGAGAGAGGAGAGCAGGAGCAGGAAAGAGAAAGGGAGACACAGAATCTGAAGCAGGCTCCAGGCCCTGAGCTGTCAGCGCAGAGCCTGACGCGGAGTTCTAACTCATGAATCACGACATCATGACCTGAGCCAAAGTTGGATGCTTAACTGACCGAGCCACCCAAGCGCCCCCACATCTTCTTTATCCATTCATCAGTTGATGGTCAATTGGGCTCTTTCTATAATTTGGCTATTGTTGATAATGCTGCTATAAACATCAGGGTGCATGTGCCTCTTTGAATCAGTATTTTTGTATCCTTTTGTAAATACTTAGCGATGCAACTGTTGAATCATGGAGTAGTTCTATTTTTAACTTTTTGAGGAAACTCCATACTGTTTTCTAGAGTGCCTGAACCAATCTGCATTCCCACCAGCAGCATAAGAAGGTTCCCCTTTCTCCACATCCTCGCCAATATTTGTTGTTTCTTGAGTTGTTAATTTTAGCGACTCCGACAGGTATGAAGTGATATTTCATTATAGTTTTGAGTTATATTTCCCTGATGATGAATGATGTTGAACATATTTTCATGAAACAAATTGATTTTAAATGAATATTCTGTGATCTATATGAAATACGTCCCTTCTAACCAATTGCTGATTGATTATGTAGAGTTCTTAACCAGTGACTGCCAACCCCATCAGGGATCTGGATTTCTGAAAAAGGAAATACCCTGATTTGTAGACTTTGACAATTTCTGTAGTGTAAATACTCCTATCATGGCCTATGTAAAGCTACCACCTGACTTGAAAAATCCTTCAATGATTAACAAGCAACTTTCACAAGCCCTAGGAGTCTGTTAAAACTCACCACTGCCCTGGGCAGGGGTCCTAAGAGGGGTCGCAGGACTCTTCATAATATGTGTGATCTCATTGCGTGTCAGAGACTTCAGTGGCTAAGCAGTGTCAAAGGCCATTACCACCTCTCTCTCTGCCTCTTCCTCTTTGTTTCCTGACTACATGTGGGGACAAAGAATCTACATAAACTTACTTTAGGACATAAAGACTTGGCGAACCTAATTCATTGCCCACTTTCCTCCCAGAGCTGGAACACAGTATAGCAAAAATCACAATACTGGTATCATTTGGAGACCCTTTTCTCCATTCTGCACAGTATAGCAAAAATCACAATACTGGTATCATTTGGAGACCCTTTTCTCCATTCTGCAATAGGAATTACTAACAGATGAATTCATCAAATGTTGGTGAAGAACACGATCTGGGAGCACACTCAGTGTCTCCCTTGGGAGATGTAACAACTATCCTATTTAGTATCTGGATTAGTAAACAATATGAATTATTAATCCTACTCCCAAATGGAGATACCGCTTGTAAAAATACTTTGTAAACTATAAAGGGGAAGAGCCCATCAGCTTTTATTCTTTTCTGTAGTCTTGATTCTCTTTGATTTTTCTTCCCCCCCCCCCCCCCCGTGAGAGTCCAAGTTCCCGATTTGTTCTAAAACTTGAGAGAATGCGAAAAATCAATTTTTTTTTTTTTTTTTGCTAAAATCAAGGTGCTAAAAATCAACCACCCATCGGAGAGTGCTAAAATTCCAACCACTGCATTTGTTACACTTGGTTCCAGAGACCGCATGTTTGGAGAGAGTAAGTTGAATCATTCATGCCCCTGAGTTTACAGCCATCAAATGATCATTGTAATAGCAATTGTTCACATGAGCTGAGAATCATAGAATTGTTGGATTTGTTCAAACTCCGTGTCCAAAATGTCTCCCAATCATTGCCTTTGTGCTTAATTAAAGTCTGTTGTTTTTCAGTTTTTTTGGCCAACTGTACTAAAGTTGAGATTGAAGTCTGTTTTTATTTTTATTTGATGCCGAGCGAGCAAGCTATCAGCGTATGTCAAATCTAAAGCAAAATGCATCTATCAATACACATATGTGATCTTGCAAGATGTCCCCAAACTGGGCACATTCCTGAAGAAGAGAGAAAAGGGAATCGACAAAAATGACTTTTGCTGCAAGCTGAAATCCTTTCATGATAACAAAAGCCTCACAAAAAAAAGGACTTGGACTTGGTCCATATTTTAGGAATTTGCAGATATAAAGAGTTACTTATCTTCTACTCTGGCTCTGCAATGCATAGTGTGAAAATATTTGCTGTCAGGAAAAAAAAAGAAAAAAAAAGTTGGAATGCATCGATTTCACTGACAGGGGGAGACCAAGAAACCCTTCTCCTCTTTGTCTTTTTGGTTCTGACTTTTACTCAGTGTTTGCAATATGACAAAAACATTGGTTTTTATCCATCAATCCTCCCGCATCCCCTCCAAATTTGTTTGAATCCCACAAGTATTGTGTTCCTATGGCAGGTAATTCACTATGAAGACATACGCTGTGTAAGTTCCGCTTGCTCAGATTCCTAACACGAAGCGGTTTGATATAACATAGCTGATAGGCTACTCCTTCCTCTTCTTTCTTTTCCCCTGAAATTTCATCCGGTTTTAGGCAAAAAAGCATATGAGGTCACGTAACACATATGCCAATAAGATATTAATTTCTAAAAAATGCATCCCAAACATTTGAGAGTGTTACAGGAACACTTTCTCGGTTAACTCCCCAAAGGGTGGAACACGAACTGAATGTGTCTGTAAAAAGTCGTTTGTAAAGCATGTATTACATTGTGTTCAGATGAATGCGGTTTTAGGAATGTTCTTTGAGCACGCTATGCAAATACACGTGTCTCAATCTCAGTATTTGTCATGAATGTCCACTCCTCAAAAGAAAACATTTCAAGCCCTCAAAATTGTATCATTTAGGTAGTGAGATAGTTGGAACCCTTTAAAACCTTTGTCAGCAGAAAGATTCTTCAGCCCCACTCCTTGGTTTTGATTAACA
Organism: Lynx rufus; assembly: GCF_022079265.1. Lineage (NCBI taxonomy): Eukaryota > Metazoa > Chordata > Mammalia > Carnivora > Felidae > Lynx > Lynx rufus. Next base: position 141,660,232 of record NW_025814867.1, read on the forward strand.
CTGCTTTCTCAACGTTCTTATTATTTCATATTATGTAGACACTGGAACTTAAGCGAAACTTGTGGTGCAGAAAAGGTTGAAAAATCTTGATTCCATTTGAAAAACAATTTGAGCTGCTGTTTGTCTAGTTGCTCCTTAAGTCTCTTGTATAGCACACATTTATGTAACTTTGAGGTTTGGTATTGTTGCCTAAAATTTCCTGTGTTGTACGGTAAGAAAATATACAGGTTAGTGATGGGGGTGGGGGCGGGCGTGGGAAGAGGACTGGAGTTGTCCACTGCTCTTGCCCAGATGAGCTGGCATTGAGGAATCAATGCCTAGAATTGCCCACGAGCAGAGTCCAGGGGTAAATTATTTTCACATTGAGACCTTTCTTGAAGACATAACCTAATTTGAGGCTCTCTGTTTTACTCTCCTAAAATCTGCAATTTTCTGAGCACGACTTGTAGTAATACTTATAGTCACATATAGTACATTTTCACGTATTTGTTCAAATGATTGTGCCTTCCATGTTGAAACCGTAAGCTCTACATGGAAGAGCTGACCATGAAGTGTCCTTGGCTTTTTCTTTACCCCCAAATCTCCCTCCATGTTAACCCATTTTTGTCCTGCTATTTTGTTGTGATTTCCAGGGAAGTTCACTAGACATAGACTGAGTGTCATCTCTTCTCTTCTATCCACATCGAGATTTCTAATCAGGCTACAGATTGGCTGCTCTATATGTAGATACACAGTCCTGGTCCAAGAATCCATAGACTGACCTCTCATGATTGTTCTTGTTGGTAATAAAGACTTTAAAATCATAGTGACATTCGGATAAATGTCACATAAACCCAACTTTTCCTAGAGTTTTTGTGCCTCATAGATTCTCATGTAGATGAAGGATTTTCTCTTTGAAACAACCAAATTACAATCATTAATGCTCCCTGTAGATAACATGAGAATTACTGCTTTTTCTAACATTTTATTATGAAAACGTTCAAATATAGAGAAAAACAAGTTGAAAGAAATTTGTAGTGATCTCACATGTGACAATAGATTCTACCATTAACATTTTTATTATACTTGTTTTATCCGTTATTTGTGTATCCATTCTTTTTTTATATCTATCAAACCATCTTATATTTTTGATGCATTGCCAAGTGTAGACATCAGTATGCTTTAATCCTAAATGCTTCAGCATTTAAATGAATGTCGTATTAATACATTGAAATATTAAAAATGTCTAGTTAATTTTGATGTGAAATTTTGGAGTTGTCATAAACTATTAAAATTTTTAAGAATTAATGCATGACCTATAATCACTCATAGATTATTCCTATGATTTTTAGAGACTTTGTGTGCATGTATTTGTTCCTATTACCAAAACCACCACAAAGTTTGATGGAACCATTCATGGTGATGCAAAAGTCTATCAGATGCTCCCATTTACTAGAATGGGATCTGAGAAGGTAATCTTCTGGTTACTAAGCTGTTTAACTTGTTGAGCTTTGACCACTAACTTATTACCACAACTATTATGAGTTCCACAAACATAATTAGCTTCAACGTACCAAATTACAGTGAAAACTACAAATAGCTATATCAATTTTACCTTATCATTGTGGTCTCTTGAATTCTTTATTCATTGATATTTTGTCCTAAAATATTTGAAATTTACATCCAGAAATGCATTTTTGTTGACTGTAATCTAAAAGCATAGACCTAGACTAATGTGTGTTTCATATTCTAAAAAGCATGGAGAGAAAGATATGAACATATTAATTCAATTAGACAAGTATTTATTTTCACGCATCTGCCATGGGTCCTAGACCCCAGCAGAGTTAGAAAGATAGGGATGGCTAGTCCTTGGAAAAATCAGATGAAAGAGTTTTTCGTCCTATCAGTTGCCAATGTAAAAATTGTGAACATTTGGTAAGAGAAAAATTACATAATTGGGAAAATGTTCTAGAAATGGGATTTGGAAAAATATGTTGGATTCAAAATGGATAATGAACAAAAAGACTGAACTCTGGTAAGATGCTGCTATAATTAGTTAGTTTTTGAGTTATACTCTGTACGTTCGTTTAAATAACTCACATGTATTGAGTTATTTATGTATACATTATGTTATTTATGTATACATTTAGTCCTCCCGACAAGTATGTGATCCTGATCTTTTCATTGACATTTTACAAGCATAGACACAGGTGCAGAGAAGTTAAGAGATTAGACTAAGATTATAAATAGAGTTAAGAGACAACCATAGGTGCAAATCCAACGAGTCAAGCTCCAGAACATGTGCATCTAACTACAACTCTAAAATCACGCAAGGTTAAGGAAGTAGTGGGTACGGAAAGAAAGGATCAGTCGAGTAAAACAGAACTTTATCATTTTACCTAATGTCAGTTGACAAGAAACAGGAGTTAAAAAAGTCAAAGCTACTATGTTTGAGCTGGTCCCTAAGAGATTCACCTGCTATAGAAGTCAGAAGAATATGTTTTTTTTTTAAATTTTTTTAACGTTTATTTATTTTTGAGACAGAGAGAGACAAAGCATGAATGGGGGAGGGTCAGAGAGAGGGAGACACAGAATCCGAAACAGGCTCCAGGCTCCGAGCTGTCAGCACAGAGCCCGACGGGGGGCTCGAACTCACGGACCTGAGATCATGACCTGAGCCGAAGTCGGCCACCTAACCGACTGAGCCACCCAGGCGCCCCAAGAATATAAGTTTTGATTTAGCAACTTGCGAAGCGTTCACAGACCAAGAAGTTAAAACATACACAAGAGGCTGCTTTGGAGGATTTCAATCCTGGGAGGCAGAGGCTGGAGAACTGAAGTAGAAATTAATCAGGATGCATACCGAACATATCCAAACAGTATTTATTGCACTTAACCAACAGGTTAGCTTATAACCAAAGTAGCCAGTCTTTGCGCAGTGAAGTCAGAGGCGAGGGAATCACGATGAAAGAGTGGTTTCTACTATTAGAATTCTCATTATAGGGAGGTGAACTAATCAAAAGTTTATCATACTTTCGATTAGTGAGCCTAGGAGATTGGGCCTACTTCTATTAGGGAGCATGCTGTATTGACACCTGTGCTGCATTAATCGTTTTAATAAGCTATGTTTGCCCATAAAATATTTCCAGTTTATGGGGCACCTGACCTGGGTGGCTCAGTCGGTTAAGCGTCCGACTTCGGCTCAGGTTATGATCTCGCGGTCTGTGAGTTGGAGCCCCGCGTCGGGCTCTGTGCTGACAGCTCAGAGCCTGGAGCCTGCTTCGGATTCCGTGTCTCCCTCTCTCTCACTGCCCCTCCCCTGCTTGTGCTCTATCTCTCTAAAAAAATAAATAAACATTAAAAAAAATTTTAATGTTTCTAGTTTAATTGTGTCACTGTGATTTTTGTCAATCACATTGTAATTTGTTTGTCAAGAATCAACAAATAGGTAAAGAAGTTGCTAACTTAAAAATGTGTCTTAGCGGTGAAAACATGGCTTTGACCAAAGACATTTTACATAGAAAATCTGAACTACTGCAGAGGAGTCTTTGTTTCGGAAGAGGAGTGGTTGGTAAAGGATAAGCTCCTCCTCTTGCAGGATCTCCCTCCAACATCTTAGAAATTGAGACCAGCTCCTAACAGAATAAGAAACCAAACAAGTGAAACAAGTATTAGTCAATGGGAAAAGATGGGTAAAATATTTAATGGAGTTTTGCAGCTGTGGTAAAGCATGTCCAATAGTAGTGTAAGGATCCTGATGGAATGGATGTTGTATAGATATGCCCTGTACTCGGGGTGCCTGGGTGGCCCAGTCTGTTGAGTTTCTGACCCTTGACTTTGATTCAGGTCATGATCTCATGGTTCGTGAGATGGAGTCCCACATCGGACTCCATGCTGATAGAGTGGAGCCTGCTAGAGATTCTCTCTCTCTCTCTCTCTCTCTGCCCCTCCCCTACTTGCAATCTCTCTCTCTCTCTCTGCCCCTCCCCTACTTGCAATCTCTCTCTCTCTCTCTGCCCCTCCCCTACTTGCAATCTCTCTCTCTCTCTCAAATAAATAAATCAACTTAAAAAAAAAAAAAGAGATACGCCCTGAACAAATCTAGGGTTTGCCACTTATAATTAGTCATCAAAGATTTGTATGTTGCTTAAAATAATGGTCAATCAAGTTTTCCAGAAGAGTAAGATGACTGATTTTAGGAAGAAGTCTCATCTCAAGTAGCTGATAATGGTGCTATACACAGTATAGCACACATTAAACATTCAATGAATATTAGTTGCCTGAACAGCTCAGCAAATGAGTAAATGAAGGAATGAGGAAATCATGGATGGGTGGCTGGATTGGTTGGAAGACAGATTAGAGGAAGAGGTTCATAAAAAGGAATTTGACCAAGAAAGCATGTAAGTACAAGGCAAACTACAAACCTTAGATCCAAGGAAAAACACAAAATGGGAAAATATAGGACTGATTTTATTCAAGTTGAATAACAGAGATTTTCAGTGTAATACGTCCTTCGGCTCAATCATGTCAACATGTTAAATTAATGAAGTGCATTAGGAAATAATTAGTAATAGCTCTAAAATCCCATTTATTTATTCTTCCCTAATTATTTCTCAGAGGACGTGAAGTAATTGTGTTGCCACGTCAACTATTGCCTCTCTGGGTAATGCTTGGTAAATACAATCAACATTTATCCTGGCTGAAAAAAAAAATTTTTTTACAAACATAATGCACGTGCATCGTAGAAAATATATTTACTTGATAAAACCATGCTTCGGAAAGGAGAAGCGAAAGCAAGATGAATCCGAAATTGAAATACTTGTGCTGTTAAGATCTTTTCCAATACTCTGACTTCAATGAACTAGCCAACCACAATTGACTTTGGTTTGAGGGTTTGCTTTCTATTAGCAATAAGATCCTGGTGTTCATGCAAAAGTATTAGGCCAATATTGTGTGTCTTAATCCACTCCAGCCACTGTAACAAACTACCGTAAGTCGCGTGGCTTATAAACAAGACACATTTATTTCTCACAGTTCTGGAAGGTCCAAGTTCAAGGCACTGGCAGATTCTGTGTCCAGTCAGGACCCACTTCCTGGTTCACAAACAGCGCCTTTTCTTTTTTACTGTGTCCTCCCATGATGCAGGCAGATGAGGGAGCTCTCTGGGATCTATTTTATAAGGGCAACAATCCCATTTGTGAAAGCTCTGCCCTCATCACCTCATCAATCCAGAGTTGCCATGTTTAAATAGCATCATATTAGGGAGTAGGTTTCAACATATGAATTGTGGGGGGGGGGGGCATAGTCTATACCATGTGTCAGACCCAGTATAGGCTGTCATCTTTAATGTGTGTATGTGTATTCCTGATTGAAAAAAACTATATCCTAGTGTTCTTTGTTAGAAGAATGTAAAATAGATTGTGAGGTTGTAGTGGAAATAAGACTGATTTCACAAAGGAAAAAAAAAAAGACTTTTTTCAAGGTATCACATGAAACAGTTTCACTCACTATTAATTCGATTTAGCAAATGTTGCTTATTAGCCCTAAGCTTGGCACTCAGTGAGCTAACCAAAATGAATCCTGTTTTTCTCTGCTAATATAAATTCCAATTTTTGTGAAATATACAAGTTGGGATTTGATGTCATTATTCCCCCTAACCTTGAGCATAACTATAAACTGGATCCCGAGAGAATTCCTTAAAAATGAAAAGAGTATTTTATGTGTTCCACGTAGATAGGTAGGTTTCCTAATGGAGCCTAGAATTATTCATCTATCTGTACCTTGTTTTTGGAGAGAGAGCATTCTGATGATAAAGACCCCCTGGATGTACCTTTTTATTTCTTTCTTAGTAGTTGGGAAAACTTTATTAGCTACAGGAGCTACTGGAAATTTCATTTAATTCAAAAAAAAAAAAAAAAAAGGCCATGCCCAATGACCTGAATACCTTACACATTAGAAAAGGACACAGTCTACCAGTGGGGGCGGGGGGGAGGGCGGGCAGTGTAAGTCCTCGGAGAAATTGAAATTCAGGGAAAACATAAACCAAAGTGTTTTCTATTAAAGGAACCATCTTTGATTAAATATATCTAACAATGCTTACACAATGGCTTGTAAATGTATGCCCAAAGCCCATGAAATAAAAGTTAGAGGACAACATTCCATGCTATTAACTTGACTTTATTGAAAGAAACATCAAATGGTGATGTCAAATACTCAGGGGCCAATAACATTCTTTCAAGCAACTGACCTACTTTCTTTAGGATGAGGCTCCAGTTTTCCCAAATCCTTGTCATTTGGATTTTGGGAGCAAAAGTAGACACTTCTATTTTGTATTTATAGTTAGAAACAAAACTTCTATTACAGTGTTGTTGTTTCTTTTTCTTCACTTGCAATCAGAAAATAATGGTGTAGAAAGCAAATATAAAATAATGGGGTCATAGAAAGTCAAGCATCAAATTTATGCGGAGAAGTTTAGAAACACTATGTTACATTTGAACTCTCTAAACATGACACAACAACATTGGAATAATGCAATAGCTTGTTGAAAGTGAATTTATTCATTTTATTATTATTATTTTATTCAAAATTAAATTATTTTTGTCTTTCACACATAATGTGAGAAAGTTTGATCAAGAACTGTATATTGACATCCTAGAGAAAAATCTAAGACATAGGTAAGTATACTTCTGGAAAGTGTCTATCTTGAGAACAATACAAATAAAATATTTTAAAGGAGTTGCTTCCCCTACTGAAGTCAATACCATCATATGAGGGTTATATATTTAAAGTTGAACTTCCCTACTGATGTTTAGCTAATAGTTGTTCTATTTTATAAGACTTTTTACTCTCAGGAAGACCAGAAAGAAATGTCCTCCAGGAATGGATAAAGCATTTTTGTCTACTACTGTTAAGCTTTTCAAAGTTGAAAATGCATCTGTTTATGAAAGCCACTCCATATATGCTTAACCTTATCCACACCAAAATCTGTACCATTCACGCTTGGTAGAAAAGTGGTTGCCAGGGAATTTCATGGCTCTGTGTGTGTGTGTGTGTGTGTGTGTGTGTGTGTGTGTGCGCGCGTGCGTATAAATATATAACCACAATTTTTGATTACATGGTTTCTAGCAATGTTCTCAGACACCGTCTTGTTTTCAGCTGCTGTAAAAGAGTACAGCCTCAATATTTACTAGAGCCAAGTTATAGGAAATTATGTATTGATTTCTAGGAAACAGCATCCCAGAAATAAAAGTATGTAAACCTCTACATGTGTGGTCATGAACATCCATAAATAAAGTAAATGTGGAGACAAGTATAGGGTAGCCTTGACTTATCAAAAGTTAAATCTTTTGAAAATTCAAATAAAGGAAAAGAGTAATGGGAATGAGAGATAACTAGGCCACCCAATAATAAATACACAAAACTTTGGGGAATAGTAAGGAAAGGTGAAAAAAGAAAGGAATCTGATTTAATGGGACCATCCCTATTAACATCAATTTTACACAGACTTTATTTTCAAGCATCTGATAGGTCTCAACTTTTGCTAATGTTGCATGCTAAACATATGTCCTAAAATGTCATCGGAAGAAGACTTTTTCCTTGATCTCAATTTATCAAGTGCTCAGTACTAAAGGGGGACATATTAACAATTCTGTCTACCTGCTAGAATAACTAAGGCCTTGGTACATGTTCACAATGTGTTTTTAGATTTTTTTTTTCTGAACGTATTTATCTAATAGTTTGTTGAGTTAGAACTCCACGAAGTAGCCCAGAGTGCAATTCTGTCCCAGGCAGTAAGTGCGTGACCAATTCGAGTCTTAGGGCAATGCTTATTCTTGAAGATTGAGTCTCTGAAAGGAAAGTCTTGTTCTATTGCTGAACTTCTAAAAGAATTCAGTTTAGAAGCAGCACTTCATTATTCTTGCTTAATGTGTGAGCCAGAAAACAGAGGTATGAATGGAGAATACATTTCTTTTAAAAAGATAATTGGAAATTAAATATTAAACGTGCTTAAGAGTTTCTACTTGTTTCTAAAGTCACTGACACAGTGAGATCATTTGAAATCCCATTTAATGGAACCCTAATGGATTATTGGGAAAATAGTACTGTCCTGCCATCATGTTGCCCTTACATTAGTAACAGATTTAACATTGACCTGAAACATAGTTCTTGAAATGGCAACTATTAAACGGGAAACACGTATTTTCTTTCATTGTTTCAATATTTTGTTTCCTAACAATCGTGTCCTAGTAAATGATATTTATGACACTCACATGATGAAATTAAGACCTAGGCTTGAGACCATGTATTTTATATTAAAAAAAAAAACACTTATCAGATAACAAAGCCATAACTATGATTCAGAAAAACAGATTGAGAGGATTACAAATGCTTAATGCAGCAGGAAAAAGCCTTAAAGAAGTGCTTCTATTGTTTAATTAAAGACCGCTTAAAATTAGTGAGAAAATTGAAAAGCTCAGTCTCGCAAATAGATTAGAACAGATTTTAGCACTGCTGATAAGTGACTAGATTATCAGAGGAAAGACCTCCTTTGAGTTAACATCTAATGGAAAACACTGATATTTCTTAACAGTATGATGGTAAGCCAATAAGAATTATGAATGCAGATCATGACTATTTCTCCATATGAAGTATTATCAATAATTATTCCAGAGGGGGATTATCCAATTAAAATATAATATGCAAAGTCACCTTTTCTAAATGCCACATTAAAGTAAAAAGAAACAAGTAAATTTAATTTGTTTACCCAATATGTCCAAGAAATTTTGATTTAAAGATGTAATCACTATAAAAATTCCTTTGTGTTGTGTATTTTATGCCTACAGCGCATCTCACTTTGAAACAGTTGCATTTCAAGTGCTCACTGGTCCCACATGCCATGATGGTACGTAGTTATGTGGTTATGATAATACTATAGAGTCTTGTCAACAGTGTCCCTGCCCTCCATGGACGTAAAGTCAAATTGAGAATAAAGGTGTTGGGTTAGTGTATAGTACTTTTAAGACAGATTGAATTTGTTCTGTAAACTAGTGGAAGATGGAACAAGGGAAATATAATGATAATTAAGGAAAAGCTGATTTAATTAAGCAAATTGGTATCACATATTTGTTCAGAAATGGATCCTGTAGCCCCGAAATTGGACTGAAATCTTTCCTCACTGGACTATTCGAAGTAGCCTACCTGATTTCATCTTGGAGGACACATAGGAAATTCCTGAGTTGAGAGGGAAGGTGCTTGTATGCAATATTCTTTCCTGGAGTGTAAGATTCTTTCCTGGAATATTTGGAGGAGTCAACCTGGTTTCATATTGGAGGAAACATAGGAGATTTCTGAGTTGAGAGGGAAGGTGCTTCACCTGGTGTGTAAGATTCTTTCCAACCATACCATAGCATGATTATATAATTATTGAAGGACTTTGTCATAAGAATTATTTTTATACTGTAAATGCATGATTTCAAACGATTTGAATGCATTGAGATATACATAGCATCAATTCATTATTTGATTTAGAAAGGATTTATTCTACGGTATTATTTCAGCATCAAGAATTGGAGCACACATTAATAATAGCTGTCACTAAAAAGCTAATAAAACCATCTATTTTCTCTAAAGCACTTTCGCCTTGGTTCCATTCATTAGACTATTTCTCCTCCCCCAGACAAACTCTATTATTTTTATATCAATCCCAAATTTGGCCGAATGAGAAGAGTAAAAAAGTACTGTCCTCTTTTAAGCCAAAGAGAAATATGATGGGGAAGAATTTTCTATTTCTTCCCAAAGTATACATTATAAATGTCACGTCACTACTTTGTTTAAATATTGTTTAAACTCAGAAATTTGACAGCTGGTACATTCACAGAAATTCATCATGAGTCTTTAAGTCAACAATTTACCCTAGTTTACATCAATTTCTACTTGATCCAGCAGACTATGATTCCCATAGAAATGGCTCATCTTTAAATGTTAACTTCCATTGCCACACTTCCTCAGGTTTTCCTTACTAAAAAAGTGATTTCTGCTTCCTCCTTCTTATGTAAAACTAGGCATATGCATTGTTGGCCAGTCTTAGACTTCTACCCTAATCTAATATCCTTTCTTTCCAATTCTGATGTCTCGAGATTAGTGAGTCTAGTAAATAGATCTAATGGAACATAATGAGCATTTAAAAGTTACACTGTTTACATAATTGTAATAGTCTGTTTATATGAATAGAAAAGAATGTGGCTAGCTGCCTACACACAGCTGGAAATGCAAACATGATTCAATTAGATAGCAAGTGTTCTGTTTTAAGACTGATGAAACAGAATGAGTTTGTACCATGGGGAATTTAACACAGAGCATTAACACTAGCGGTTTCAATACAGGCATCACAGACATCATAAATAACAGCATGAAGATAATAACATGCTATAGAATTGGAACTATTTTACTCCATTACTGGACAATGATATTGTCTTGCCTATTATGGTTATGTGGATGATGTTAAATACTGATATATAGAAAAATAAGATCTTCAAGGAGTAGGGCTTAGAAAAAAATAGAAATAGAAGTGAGAGCATTCAGAGGGCCATAATTCAATAAGTCTTTAGTTGAATTCTTTACAAACTGATGACACAATATTTCCAGAGTCAATTTTTATAGAAACAAAGTATTTGGGTTCTATTTGAAAATGAAGAAATTAGAAATCTATTACTGTCTAGATATATTCTTTTTATTTATTTATTTTTTTGAGTTTATTTATTTTGAGAGGGAGAGGAAGTGTGGTGGAGGGGCAGAGAAAGAAGGAGAGAGAAAACCCCAAGCAGTGTCCACACCCAGCACATGGTCAGAATACGGGTCTCAATCCCACAGTCGTGAGATCATGATCTGAGCCAAAACCAAGAGTCGGATGCTTAATCAACTGAGCCAAACAGGTGCCCCTTTATGGATATGTTCTATACAAATTCTTCAGCAATCAAAATAAAATTTACAAATGCCTAAAAATAATCACTTTTATCAAGCATTTTTGTAATTAAGGTGAAAATGTAAATCATTAGATTAAAATATAAGAAGACATCCATTTTCAGATTAGTACATTTAAATGTATTAAATATAAGGTAAACTATGCCTTTGGGCATACTAATCTTAGGTGCTTCTAAATCTTTCAAGAATTTCTGAAGTAGTCCATGTTTAAATGAAGAAAGTCCTTGGTATATATATATATATATATTTTAGTGTGGAAATATATTTTAGAGAAATTGTTATTCTGAGTTAGGTAGGGGTAGGCCAGTGTTCTCTAGGGCCGTCAGTGACTCTTACTCTAACCTTCTGTCTGCCATCCATGTCTTGCGTTATTGGACTTCGTTCTCCTACTGGTTGCCTCGCTGTTACAAGATGGTTTCTCTAACTCAGCATCATACTTGAGTTCTTTCTTGGGTTGAATTGTGTTCCTCCCCCTGCCTCCACCAAAAAATCCATCAGAGTCTTAACTCTAAGTACCTCCCAATGTGACCTTTTAAAGATAGGGTTTTTAGAGATTAAGGACTAATACAGTATGACTGGTATCCTTATAAAAAGGAGAAATTTGGACACAGAGGCAGATGCATGGGGAGAAAATAATACAAGTTCAAAGCAAGATAGAAAAAAAGTGGACAACTCTTGGCTTTTTCTAGCTGTACTGTCTCTTTATCAAGAAAGTACTGGGGCGCCTGGGTGGCGCAGTCGGTTAAGCGTCCGACTTCAGCCAGGTCACGATCTCGCGGTCCGGGAGTTCGAGCCCCGCGTCAGGCTCTGGGCTGATGGCTCAGAGCCTGGAGCCTGTTTCCGATTCTGTGTCTCCCTCTCTCTCTGCCCCTCCCCCGTTCATGCTCTGTCTCTCTCTGTCCCAAAAATAAATAAACGTTGAAAAAAAAAAATTAAAAAAAAAAAAAAAAAAAAAAGAAAGTACTTGTTCTAGAAACCCACGGCTGACTTCTACTCAGGTCTCATTGTCCAGGATAAGATTATGGGATCATAGGATTATGCCAAGCCTCTGGATAGAACTGGCTGGATGGGGCACCTGGGTGGCTCAGTCGGTTAAGCATTCGACTTTGGCTTGGGTCAGGGTCTCGTGGTTCAGAAGTTTGAGCCTTGCGTCAGGCTCTGTGCGGACAGCTCAGAGCTCAGAGCTTGGAGCCTGCTGCAGATTCTGTATGTGCCTCTCTGTTCCCACCCCGCTCACACTGTGTCTGTCTCTCTTTCAAAAATAAATAAACATTAAAAAAGAAATTTAAAAAGAAGTGACTGGGGAGAGGACAGGGAAAATGGTCAACTCATCATGATTTTTACTTTTTAAATGTTCAGTCCAGGGATATTTCACCCTCAGATAAAGAAAATATGTCAGCACATATGAAATGGAATGACAGCAGAGTCTACCAAAATAGAAATTTTGTTTATTTTGCTACTTGCCTATACCTTATTTCCATTTAGACTTCTAATTCGTCCATGAGAGTTTGGCTAGCTATATTTATGAAGATGAGGGTTTTAAACAGATATACAAGATTAAAAGAGAAGAGAAATGACAAAGAGGTGCATTTACTACAGGTTGGAGGGAACTTGGAGCAAGGAGGATGTGATCTATTTTAGATGTCTTATTTACCCTCTGTAACCTGGTCCCCCAAACTGTTCTCCATACTTCATCTCACAATTAAATATAACATCATCTGCTTACGATATAATATGACATTGGTAAGCTAGAGGCATCTAAGATCAAATACTTTTGATTATAAACATAATGTCCTCAACAAAACAGGAAATTTTTTTAATAAAGTTTATTTATTTTGAGAGAGAGAGTGAGAGAAAGAGAGAGAGAGAGAGCAAGGGAGGAGCAGAGACAGAGGGAAAGAGAGGATCCCAAGCAGGCTCTACACCGTCAGAACAGAACTTGATGGGGGACGCCATCCCACAAACTGCGAGATCATGACCTGAGCTGAAACCAAGAGTCAGATGCTTCACTTACTAAGCCACCCAGGCAGCCACCCCAGAAATTCTTCTTTAAGTTTATCTATTTATTTTGAGAGAGAAAGTGTGAGTTGGGGAGGGGCAGAGAGAGAGGGAGAGAGTCCGAAGCAGGCTCTACATTGTCAGCATGGAGCCCGAAGTGGGGCTCGAACCCATGAACTGTGAGACCATGACCTAAGCCAAAGTTGGATTCTTAACTGACTGAGCCAGCCAGGCACCCCCAAAATAGGGAATTCTGAAATGAGAATAGAGATTGGGTTTGATATGACAAATTTTTATAATTGTTAGATTTCTGCTCATGTTAGTACAATACAATGTAGTTTCAAAATTCATTTCTGGAATAACCAGTCATTCTTGTGTCAGATCCTTGTTTGAGGAAGACCACTATTACCCGATTTTTTTAAATTTTATTTTTTTTAATCTACATCCAAATTAGTTAGCATATAGTGCAACGATGATTTCAGGAGTATATTCCTTAATGCCCCTTACCCATTTAGCCCATCTCCCCTCCTACAGCCCTGCCAGTAACCCTCTGTTTGTTCTCCATATTTAAGAGTCTCATGTTTTGTCCCCCTCCCTGTTTTTATATTATTTTTGTTTCCCTTCCCTTATGTTCATCTATTTTGTCTCTTAATGTCCTCATATGAGTGAAGTCCTATGATAATTGTCTTTCTCTGACTGACTAATTTCACTTAGCAGAATGCCTGCTAGTTCCATCTACGTAGTTGCAAATGGCAAGACTTCATTCTTTTTGATGGCCAAGTAATACTCCATTGTGTATATATATATATATATATATATATACCACATCCTCTTTATCCATTCATCTGTTGATAGATATTTGGGCTCTTTCTATACTTTGGCTATTGTCGATAGTCTGCTGTAGACATTGGGGTGCATGTGCCCCTTTAAAACAGCATACCTATATCCTTTGGATAAAACCTAGCAGAGCCATTGCTGGGTCATAGGGTAGTTCTATTTTTAATTTTTTGAGGAATCTCTATACAGTTTTCCAGAGTGGCTGCACCAGTTTTCATTCCCACCATCAATGCAAAAGAGATCCTCTCTCTCCAGATCCTTGCCAACATCTGTTGTTGCCTGAGTTGTTAATGTTGGCCATTCTGACAGGTGTAAGGTGCTATCTCATTATGGTTTTGATTTGTTTCCCTGATGGTGACTGATGGTGAGCATTTTTTCATGTGTCGGCTGGCCATCTGGATGTCTTCTTTGGAGAAGTGTCTAGTCATGTCTTTTGCCCATTTCGTCACTGGATTGTTTGTCTTTTGGGTGTTGAGTTTGATCAGTTCTTTATAGATTTTGGACACTAACCCTGTATCTGATATGTCATTTGCAAATATCTTCTCCCATTCTGTCGGTTGCCTTTTAGTTTTGCTGATTGTTCCCTTTGCTGTGCAGAAGCTTTTTATTTTGATGAGGTCCTAGTCGTTCATTTTTGCTTTTGTTTTCCTTGCCTCTGGAGATGTGTTGAGTAAGAAGTTGCTGAGAGAAAGATCAAAGAGGTTTTTGCCTGCTTTCGCCTCGAGGATTTTGATGACTTCCTGTCTTACATTGAGGTCTTTCATCCGCTTTGAGTTTCTTTTTGTGTATGGTGTAAGAAAGTGGTCCAGGTTCATTCTTCTGCATATCGCTGTCCAGTTTTCCCAGCACCACTTGCTGAAGAAACTGTCTTTATTCCATTGTATATTCTTTCCTGCTTTTTCAAAGATTAGTTGGCCATACCTTTGTGTGTCCATTTCTGAGTCTTCTATTCTGTTCCATTGATCTGAGTGTCTGTTCTTGTGCCATATTATCCAAATTGTCAACCCAGATATTCACCAAAGGAAATATTCTTTATGATAAGCTTAAACCTGCCCAGAAAAGAAAATTGCTCTCTGAAACACTTCACAATATTTTTGTATATCAAATATATTTAAACTTTTTATAATAACATTTTTATTAATGCCTTATGACTAGTGAAAGGTCCAGAGGTGACAAGTTTGCTTAGTAAGTGGCGTTTTCTGTTTTGCTGTCACTGTAGAGAAGTCTAACCGTTCACCAAAACCTTGTCTTTTTATTCACACTATGAAGTTGTAGCTGGAAGGGAGTCGCCAAATCAATGATTACATTTGCTACTTCCACACCACCCCCTCATTACTATGCGTGGTGATTATATTGGTCATTGTATTGGTACCGGTCATCAGTCAATTGAATGAAAGGAAAGGTGGCCTGTGCCACTTTGGGACCAAGGCTTTTCAGAAGTGGGTGTGCCTTCCTCATGGTCTGACACCTTCTGCTTGATGGCTGTTGATGACAGGCCCTATGGGATGCTAGAACAGCAGAATGAAAGGTGTCGGGGCGCCTGGGTGGCACAGTCGGTTAAGCGTCCGACTTCAGCCAGGTCACGATCTCGCGGTCCGTGAGTTCGAGCCCCGCGTCAGGCTCTGGGCTGACGGCTCAGAGCCTGGAGCCTGTTTCCGATTCTGTGTCTCCCTCTCTCTCTGCCCCTACCCCGTTCATGCTCTGTCTCTCTCTGTCCCAAAATAAATAAACGTTGAAAAAAAAAAAAAAAGAAAGGTGTCTAGGGCCAAAATGGCAGCATGGATGAAAACAGGTCCCTTATCCCAAACAGCTTGCCCAAGAATGAAATACGAATGAGATACGAACTTTCATTAAGTTGAGCCCCTACATCTTTAGATCTATTTTTACAGCAGTTAGCTTATCCTAACCAACAGGGCTTTTTTTAAAGTCTTTTCATTGTTTTTTGTTTTTGTTTTTTTGTTTGTTTGTTTTTGACTTTTATTCCCCGCTCAAATGGTTTCCCTTCCCTCTTGTTCGAGGGGAGAAAGACCATCAACAGCAAAGGGCAGCTGCAGAAGCAATACCCAGAACGAGCTTTACATTCTAGAAAGGACCCTGCACTTCCTCTTTGTGGTTTCCAGTCCTGCACATGTACCGAGAAACTTCTTTAGTAACAAGCTATAGACCTGATCCCTGAAGGTAGTCTTTTATTTTATTTTTTGTTAACATTTTTTTTGTAGAGAATGTTAAATGATCAATCAGTGTCTTCTAGATTGCAATTTCCATAACAGCAAGATTGGTGTTACTTGTCAATTGCTAAGAAGTCATAGTGCCTATCTGTTTGCAAGCACTTAATAAGTGTTTAATTAATCAAAGAAACAAATACCTTAGACTAAAAAAAAAAATGGTGTTCATTTTTTTGTGTGTGACCCAGAAACAAACTTATGGCTCTTACATCCTTAGCAAGCATCTAGTGTTTGTACTTCAACCCAGCTAGAAGGTTTCTCCCAGTGGTTTCTGGACAGAACATTCCCAGCTGTTTCAGTGCCGCATAGCAAAGCTCTGACAGCTTTCAGAACAAGAGGCAATATTAGTTAATAATCATTTGCACTTGAAACTATCTTATTTCATGACAATGAAACTTATATTCCTCCGGCTAATTCCACCAATCCTTTGGATTGGTGTTGCTGAACTTTAGCATTCGCTGCTAGGCTCCAAGCTGTGACTATAAATCCCTTTGAGTTATTCACTCTTCATTCCCACTCAACATGTTCTAATTAACTCATAATGAATGCTCCCCAAGTACTGCACATCTGACATCTTTTTGTTAATCAGAATGGGGTAGGAAAGAAGTCGTACCACTTTCTTTTCTGCTAACCAGCCATCTTTTGGCATCTTTCTGTATCAGATGAGTTTGGTGATGATACATCTTAGCTGACACCCGTCTCTCAGCTCCATCAATGGACCCCGGTTGTACCTTTCATTCTGTATAGCAGGATATAATCAGAAGTGACAAAACCTCAGTGCAGGGAAAACTGCACACACTGCACAGGATTCTTGAGGCTGTCTCGCCTGAGAACATGTGCATGTGTGTGTGCAATAATGTGGAGCCTATTTTCAGGTATTGTATTCTGAAGAATATCCTGATATTTTTATTAACATTCTTGTTTTTGATGTTTTCATTTGCATTCTGAATTTGTTTCTAAAAATTCTAGCAATTGTTTGTTTGTTTGGGTTCTGGAAAGAACCCTATTTCGACTGTAGTTGAGATAGCAGATAGACGACGAATATATCCGCTTTTTAGTTTTATGTAGTAGGTGTGGGATGTTTGTGTATGTGTGTGTGTTTGGTCCTTTTGTGTTGCTATGGTTTTGTTTTTTTTTTTAATGTTTATTTATCTTAAAGAGACAGAACAGGAGTAAGGGACAGGCAGAGAAAGAGGGAGACAGAATCCAAAGCAGGCTCCAGGTTCTGAGCTGTCAGTACAGAGGCGGACCTGGGGCTTGAACTCACGAACTGTTAGAAAATAACCTGAGCCAAAGTTGGATGCTTAACTGACTGAGCCACCCAGGTGCCCCTATGGTGCTATAGTTTTTTTTGGGGGGGAGGGGGGGTTAATTTATTTTGAGAGACAGTGCAGAGGAGGGGTAGAGAGAGAGGGAGAGAGAGATCCCAGACAGGCTCTGCACTGTCAGCATGGAGCCTGATGTAGGTCTCGAACTCACTAACCGTGAGATCATGACCTGAGCCAAAACCAAGAGTCGGACGCTTAGCCAACTGAACCACCCAGGTGACGCTGTTGCCATAGTTTTTAAACACATTTTGGAATAATCAGAAAATCTTAGGATTAGAAGAAACTTAACTGTCCAAATAATTCAACCTCTCATTGTCTGTTAGTGATTCCTGCACAGATGTTGTTTAAAACAATAAACCTATTTGACAGATGAAAGGTGATATTGCACGTCCTTTCCTGATGTTGTTAAATAGAACGTCAGCCTTGCCTTGTACCTCCTAATGGTCATTGTCATACTGACTAGTGCTTCTGCTTAAGAAAAAAAACTGAGCCAGAATTTTTATAAACAATTTGGAATAGTTTTCCAATTTGAAATGAAGTTTTGGAGTCGTATTCAAAGAATTCTAGAAACTTGTAGAACAAGTTTGAGGCTATTGCTCAAGGACATACATATCAGCAGTTAGTATTCCTGACAATACATCACTGGATCTCAGAGTTCTGGGTCCTAAGTTCTAGAAGGATGGTAGAGAATACACTGAACATAGATATCTGTGAAAGCTTTAGGTGATCGTTCTAAAAGCACTTCAGGTTTTCTCAAATGTAGAAATCTAGAGGTTTTGTATTTCAGCTTTGTGCTTTAGATTAAGATGACATAAATTACATCCTTAATTAGTATTCTTTCCACTAATAGCTTTGATAAACCTTTGATTTAAGATACCTTAATATAGGCAGAATAAAAGCAAAGTATGTCTCACTCAGGTTGCTACAGCTTGGCACTGATCTCGGCCAGCCAAAGCTCTAACTTTGTTGGATTGTGCCAACAATTATTGTGGTCTGTTTAACTTATTTTGACCTACTGTATATAAAGACTATTTCATATACGTCTATTTTTTATGCTAATGACGTAAATCCTAAATGGCCGAAGCCTATGTCAAATTGTACAGCAGAGGTTGTAAAATACCAAAACTAAAGTTGAATGTTAAATCCTAAATACATGGTCATGATAGTCAGTCAGAATGATGATAAAATTTAAAGGATCATAGAACAAAAGCAAAAAATGATTTTGGGTATTCCAAAGTAAGTGAAATGGCAGTATTTCACTCCTGCTTCTCTTAATCCCTACTGTTATGCTTGGGTTGTGATAAGTGATAGAAGCTTGGTCTTAAAAGATGGCTAGATATTGGGGCACCCAGGTGGCTAAGTCGGTTGAGTGTCTGACTTTGGCTCAGATCAGGATCTCGCTGCCCCGCGTTGGGCTCTGTGCTGCCAGCTCGGAGCCTGGAGCCTGCTTGGGATTCTGTCTCCGTCTCTCTGCCCCTCCCCTGCTCATGCTCTCTCTCTCTTTCTCCCAAACATAAAATAAAACATAAAAAAAACTAAAAAAAAAATAGATGGTTAGCTATGAATCATTTGCGAGGGTTGAGACCTGAGACTTCAGGAGGATGAGAAACATCTTGGACAATGGCTAGAATGGGGGTAAATCAGGGCACTTGAGGTATGCTCTAAGGAGATACTCTAGGTTATCAAATGATGAGATTGGCGACTAGAGTGACAGCATAAGAGTACAAAGGAAATAAACCCTCAAATTCAGAACACTGACAGGGCTTAAAGCTATTTACTGACAAGGGGGCATGAAAGATCATAAATCAAAGATGACAAGAAATTCATCTGGAAATTGGAAAAGGAGTGTATCCCAAAGATTCCATGGAATTTGATAAGATAACCAGTTTAAGCTTTAAGAAAGCAAACTGCAGCAAGCTGGCTCATTCTGTGTCTAGCCAACAGTTATCTCTGATGAAATGTTGTGGAGATAAAGGGGAGTTGCTCATCTCTCAATGTCAAAGTAAAATAAACACATTTTCTTCAAAGTTATGACCAATAACTCGATTTTCAGCATGTTATTAAAGGAATCTTGACATGTTTTCAACTTGGGCAGTTTTGTCACTCTTCTTTAACTGTTAAGAATATTATTTGGCAACCACGATTAGAGTTACAATTCGAATCTAATGATTACCCTTGCAAATCAAGTAAAAATTAACAACTTTTTGAGGATGATATGTTCAAAAAGCATGAATTTAACATTTAAATTCTTCATGATCGTACTTCACAAAAATAGTTAGTTTATGTGACTAAATGGGGGCACAAAACTTAGAGGGTAAAATATATGCATTAATTGTTATCTGGTTAGTTCTTCCTTTTAGCAGATATTTAAAGACAAACAAAACCAAGCAAACAACTTTAATTGGCTGAGTTTGAGGTCTGCTTTCTACATTTCTGAGTGTCTTCCTTCAACTAAGTATTCAGTTATGTGAAATAAGAAAATATGGGGGGAAAATTACTTGGTCTGTTGTGCCTAATAGATGATGTTTAACACACTGACAAAAAAAAAATATGTACTTGAACAGAAATTTTATGATTTAGGTCAATTATCCACTTGGGAAGGGCAAATTTTGTTGAATATGGAGTATGTTGAAATGCTCAAGTTATTTTTCACATGTTTTGGGTCTTTTTTATTTTTAAAGAGGTTTTTCTCATTATTTAAAAACCCAGTGGAATTGTAATGGAACTGGGAAATGTAATCCATATGTTTTGGAACCTGTTACAATTAAATCATCAAATTACCATTCATTTTTTGACCACTTAAAATACAAGATCTTTTTATAAATGTATATACACCCACACAAGAAAATAATGCTGAACTCATAGAATTACTTTTTGATTAAATATTTCACTTCCAAATACTTATTTTCACTTTAATGTTGAATGGCATATTAATCAAGTACGTTATATTAGGATAGTGATATGTATTTAATGTATTAATAATTATTACTAATGTGTCATTAGAGGTAATATATTAAATTGTCAAGAAAAATTTACTATTAAGTAGGCAAAAACTTTCGTTCAGTGTTCATGTGTCTATCCCTGATTCATTATCTAAACATGTAAATATTTTTGCAAACAAATCTGCCCAAGGGCAAAATACTTCCAGGTTTACTCAAATCCATAACTATTCTGTTGATGTCTTTAGAAAAAACAATATTTTTAAGTAAGCAATAGGGTTTGATGTATGGTGTCTTTGTTATAATAACTATTGGATAAATTCTTCGTTCCATCATGTTTGACCTAGAAGTGTAATATTCCATGGTTTTGTGAAAATATTTCAGAGAAAAGTTGATTTTTCTTTCTTCATGGAGTAAGAACATCTATTCCCATATCCAAGACTTGTCTCTGGCATTAAACAGGCTATTTAGAGAGAGAGAGAGAGAGAGAGAGAGAGAGAGAAAACTATAAATACATATCATGTTGTTGGAAGAATCCTTACTTTTTCACTTGCATTCATTGTGGATACGGCCGGATCTGGGTTATCGTTTCTCCTTTGCAATGAGGTCAGTTAAGCTTCATTGACGAGTGAGTCATACTGTGGGTTGGGTCTTTCTAGGGAGCCCTCTTCCTTTGCCTAACTACTCTTGTGGGTATTAAAACTGCTTTTCACTTTTTTCTTAAAAGAGCTTTTCTTTTGCTTAGCTAAGATTGAGAGAATTTTAACAAATATTTCTGACATTAGAGAGTATTTACTCAAGGAGCTCTAAATTTGAACACTGAAGTAAATCATAAAAGAATATAGCAGCATTTGTCTTTCCTAAAGAAGCAAATTAAGCTACTACCTCAGTAGAGAAACTTTGAGCATTTAGGAAAATACAGGTTGTAGGGTGTTGCTAAAGGAACGTTCTTAAACATTGTATGTATTCAGTTTGTGCAAAAACATTGGTATGATTTTTATTATAAATATACTTTGCATTTGAAAGAGTTTTTTTTAATTCCTATGAAACCTATGTTTTTAAAATTATAGTTTTATATTATAATCAAAGAATGTAGATGGGTGTCACATATGATTTCTAAATAACTACTCATGTTCTGTTACGGCTTTCCTTGTGGAGGGCAAGGATATCGCGCTAACAACTACTCACGTGTGTATGTAATCATACTGTGGAGATAGCATGTCTGTGGAAACGTAGAATACAGCCATGTGGTTTAGATTCTGGAATTGTGTATTATGAAATCATTTGCAGCCCTACCCTGAACTTCCACAGAGAAAAACCACAGATGGGAGAGACTCATGGACATTGTAGTTTAAAAGCTCTTTATGGGGGAAGAAAGGATGGAGATAAACCAAGAAAGCCAGAAATCTCCTCCCCTCACAATTGTTAGTGTCCTGGGTAGAGCATAGACCTGGAGTCAGATATATGGAATTGCAGTGTTTCCACTGGCCAAATTATTCCACTTCTCTGACTCTTAAGTTTGTCCGTTTTTAAAAGAGAAATCATACTGCTGAACTTTCATATACATCTAAGTGTATAGAAACTAGTAGCATGAGATAATTCGTTGTGCATGTTTTGATTTCCCTTCCAACCACACCACCATATATGAAATGTCACTTTCATTAGTTTTTTATAAATGGTCAATTACAATCAAAGTGAAATGTTGTATGCAAAATCCTGTGACATGTTACATTTCTCATTTGATAAGTCACTATTTATTAGAAGACTCAGGTAATCACCCCGATGAGTGTATTAGCCAAGCGAATGTTCTGTGTGCAAGATAATTAAGAGAATACTAAATCTTTACTGAATCGACGACAATGAAAGATAACTGGTGATCCAAAAATTGTGCTCTTTGTTATTTGCCTGAATGAGTTGAACACTCCTGTCCGCACAAAAAACCTGAACACAAATGTGTATGGCAGCTTAATTCATAACCGCCAAAGCTTGAAAGCAACCAAATGTCCTTCAATACGTGAATGGATAAGTAAACTGTGGTCCATCCAAAGAACAGAATATTATTCAGCACTAAAAAGAAAGGAGCTATCAAGCCATGAAAAGACATGGAAGAAACTTAAATGCAAAGCACTTAGTGGACAACAACAACAAAAAAACAACACAACAAACAACAAAAACAACCTGAAAAGGCGGTAGATTGTATGATTCCTACTGTACGACATTCCGAGAAAGCTAACTATGGAGACAGTAAAAAGATCAGGGTGGCCAACTGTTTAAGAGGAGGGAGAGATGAACAGGGAGAGCACAAGGGATTGTTAGGGCGGTGGAACTATTCTGTATGATACTGCAGTGGTGGATATATGCCATTATACAATTGCCTAAGCCCATAGAATGCACAAGAGGAAGAATGAACTCTAAACTACGGATTTTGGGTGGTGACAATGCGTCAATGTATGTTCAGTTGGAACAAATATGCCACAGTGTTGTGGGATGTTGATAATTGGGGAGGCTGTGCCTGTGCAGAAACAGAGGTATATGGGAATTCTCTGTACTTCACCCTCAGTTTTGCTGGGAACATAAAGCTCCTTTAAAAACCTAGTGCTTTTACAGGGAGGCTTTATTTACTCATCTCCTTACATAAAATAAACATACGTGTTTTGAAAATTTTAAGCTAAAGATCCTCTATGCATTAGCTAATTATCTGCAAATACATGGAAGCAAATCACGTATTATGTTGTACAAAGACACAAGAAGACCACACACAGCTAGTACTAGAGTCATATAGTTCAGTGTCAAAATGAACTTATCTTGTAAAACCATCTGAACAGAGATGTACCAAGGAGCAAACAATCTGAAGGCTGACAATGTCTCACGTGTTCTCAACTGGACCAAACACACCAACAGAAAGACTGGAAGGTAGCTTGACTCCGTAAGTCTCTTCATCCATAAGGACTGGGGGACAGGGAACCTCCGTAGAACATGTGCCAAAGCTTAGCTTCCTGGATGAGGAAGGTGTCTATTAGAGGAACTTCAAGAGCGGGAATCAGTCTTTTTTTCTGCTGAAAATCTCTGCTGCACTAAGCCACTTCTTCAGTCCTACCAAAGAGTAGGAACTGAGCCTCCAGTGTTTCCCCTCACCCGATTTCAGGGGGAAAAAAAGGCAACCTTAGCTGGAAGTCTACAATGAACCAAAGGATTGGAAATGATATTCTCACTTACCTCAAAAGAACCCTGTGACAGATAATGAAATGTACAAAGAGAGTAAGTAAATCATCCAGAATGCCCAGCTAGGAAAGATTATGGCCTTGTGATTCAAACTAAATTTTACTGGCTCTGAAACTATGACCTTAATACATTCTAGCTCCTCAACAACTTAAAGGCTTAATGTTCCAATTTAAAGAGAAACAAAAATAGGACTCTTCCTGTGGAAAGTGAACCAGTAATAGCTTACTTAGAAAGGAAAGCCTAAGTATAACCATTTGGTAACTTGAAGGGAGTCATGGTAACAGGTATTTATTGAAAACTAACTATGTACAAGGCATTGTGCTAATTACCCTACATGCACTGGAAACCTGGAAGTAATGCTAAAAGGTGAAGGTCAAAGTCTTGTTGGAGAGAGGCTATGGAGGCCCCAAGAGGCTTCCTGCTATGAGAAACCTGAAAATATAAGGAGTATCCTTGGTCCAGCCTCCAAGTATCCAACAGAAAGAGGGGCTCCGGAATTCTCTATGCTCATGGCAAGATCCCTACCTTCCCTACATGCTAATGTTCCTGGTCTACACAACCATGTAGGCCTTGAGACCTTCAAGAGTCACATTTCCTGTTTCAGCCCATCCCGACCCTTCTCTATCTTCTAACACTTTCTCACTCTGCCACCATAACCTTTTATCTTGATTGATTATATTGATACTGTGTAATTGGTGTCTCTGCTTCTCTTCCTTCTCCCTATGATGTCTTATGACTTAGCAACTTGATTAGGCTATACTGTATTTCCAAGAATGCTCCAGTGTCGTCTGCTCCTACAGCATGGGCCAGGGGAGACGATCTCAAACAGGCGGTGGAGGGTTGGTTGGAAATAGGCAGCAGCCATTTGGTCATATAAGCACAGCTCCTGCCAGTTATTCAATCAAACACTAATCTTGGAGGCACCTGCGTGGTTCAGGAGGTTTGGTGTCCAACTTCAGCTCAGGGCACGATCTCCCGGTCATGAGTTCAAGCCCCGCGTCTGTGCTGACAGCTCAGAGCCTGGAGCCTGCTCTGGATTCAGTGTCTCCCTCACTCTTTGTGTCTCTCCCAGCCGCAGTGCTCTATTTCAAAAATAAGTAGGGGCGCCTGGGTGGCGCAGTCGGTTAAGCGTCCGACTTCAGCCAGGTCACGATCTCGCGGTCCGTGAGTTCGAGCCCCGCGTCAGGCTCTGTGCTGACGGCTCAGAGCCTGGAGCCTGTTTCCGATTCTGTGTCTCCCTCTCTCTCTGCCCCTCCCCCGTTCATGCTCTGTCTCTCTCTGTCCCAAAAATAAATAAACGTTGAAAAAAAAAATTAAAAAAAAAAGTAAACATTAAACAAACAAACAAACACCACTAATCTTGGTACTGCTTTGAGTGATTTTAGAGATGAATTAAAGTCCATCATCAACTGGTTTAAAATTAGAGCGGTTACCCTTGGGGCCTCTAACTTAATCATATGGAAAGTCTTTAAATGAGGATTTAGACCTTCTATGGGGGAGGAAAGGATTCCACCTTGTGGACAGCAAGTTGCTATGTGTACCTTTGTAGACTACAATGATGACTGCCCCCTGTGTGGTAACAGACATTAACATGACAATCCGCATAATGACTCCAAAGTAGGTTCTATCACACCAGCCATATGCAGATGACGAACTTGAGTCAGGGTAGGGAATGCCTATTTCAAGGCCATGGAGCTAACAAATGTTGTGTGTGGCTATAATCCCAGAGGGCTGACTTCAAATATTGTGTTTAAATTTTTATTATACTTATAAATACTATTTTACTTATGTGTACTCTTTTTTTTTTTTTTTACAATTTCTGTAAATAAAGATGAGGCTATGCTTTAGCAATAATGGGAAAACCTCACAGGAATGCATCAAACATTACTCTTCAAGGAGATATTACCAACATTAAGTTGAATTAACTTTATGTACATACTGTCTAACTAAAATGCAACTATAATTTCTATTTAAAAAGTCTCAAACTTTTCACCGGTGTTGTTGGATAAATATGAAAGAGTTACGAAGAAAAACAGTTCTATTATGTCATGAATAACCTTATTTATGTAATAATATGGATAATTAAATTTCAATCATTAATTTAGCCTTATAATTAAGACTTTTGGGAGATTTCTCTCTCTCTCTCTCCCTCTTTCTCTCTCTCTTTCTGTTTTTTTCCAAGGAGGCTTCACTCCCAGCACAGAGCCCGACAGAGGTTGAACTCGCAACCCTGAGATCAGGACCAGAACTGAGATAAAAAATTGGACACTTAACGCACTGAGCCACCCAGGCGCCCCACTTTTGAGAGATTTAATACCTGCTTTCGTAAGAGATTAACAGGACTATTGTCAGCCTCTATTAATTAATTGAAAATCTTCACTTATTTGAGTTTAAGTCTTTTTCTTAATATACAGTGACGAGGAACATGGGGCAAGCTGAGGGCAAAGTACAGGCTAACGGCACCCCCTCTACAAGGTAGACTTTGTGTGATATTCCTCAGACACCACTGGCTTCCCAAAAATAGGGGAAAGGAAAGAAAACAAATGATTGACTGATAGAGATCACAGTCATGCAGGACAGGAGCCTCCTTCAGTTTACAGATAACTTCGTAAACCGCAAGAAGGCAATCTTAGCCAGAGCCTCATCTCCAGAAACCTATAGACTCCGTTTCCTGGAGCCCTAATATCACCCTCATCAAGATGTAAAGGGGTTTAGGTGCTTGCCATGGTGATGGGGGAAACAAAGGCAAATGAAAAACTAAATGCCCTTGCTGCCTGTAGCCCATGGACAAGTCATTGAAACAGGCAGAGTGATCTCCCTCTAGGAGATCAGCTGCTTGGATGATGACACTTTGCTTAGGGCAAAGGGAATCTTGGCTTAACATTATCCCAACCCTGCGCGATCCTGTGAGTCTCTTTAAACACATAAGGAGGTTTGCAAAGGAATTTTTATCTTTAACCCCCAAGTATATGGTGGCAATTATACTCCAAGTGTATGGCCCCTGATATAACTCTGAAGGGTCTCATGACTGAGGTTTTAGTTAACAGCAATAAATGATGTTTTCCTAACAGCTAGCCCCTCAAGGTTCTGGAAACCTTGCTTCCAAAATTCCTTAGGGATTTATGCTGTCCCTAACCCCCTCCCAACCTGAAGGTATATAATCAGTCACCCTTCACAACCCCAGTGCAGCTCTTTCTGCCCATGGGTCCTGTCCCTATGCTTTAATAAAATCACCTTTTTATACCAAAGCCACTTCAAGAATTCTTTCTTGGTCGTCGGCTCAGAAGCCCCCATCACCCCCAAGCCCCATCATATAGTATTTCTTTTCACACATGGTTTATTTCCTATGTACATTCATGAACAGATGCGTCTATGTCCAAGGAATTACACAAATAGCATGAATTCTAACTTGTAGAAAGTTAGATTTGACAATCTCCTAGAAAATCAAAAGACTGTAACACGTACATTTACCAATTCAAGAAAATGGTGAGAAAAATAGTCGATAATGTAAAATAGTATTTTTAACAAAATTAGCTGAAAAATAAAAGAATGCATAGTTTCAGAATTGCTTGGGTTTCATTGAAGAAACTAATGTCACTGTTAGGACACATAATTGGTGTTGAACTATACTAAGTCATATTTTAGTATGTTTGTATGTATTTATTTAGTGTCAAGGTCAGGCATTACCTATCTAACCTTGAATGTCAAATTAGATTTTTATTATCCTGTTTGTAACATATTAAAAAATCAACTGACCAGCTTGACGAGGGAGCATAAGGCAAGCTGACCAGCTGCATCAGCCCCCCACACCATCCCCTGCCCTCCACTCCCCTGACCCGGCACCCCCCAAGTGGGATATGTGTGATATTCCTCAGGCACTCCTGGCTGCCAAGGATAGAGGAAAGGGAAAGAAAACAAATGGTTCAACGGAGTCTCCATCAGTTTACAAATATCTTAGTAAAATTACAAGAAAAGGACAATCTTAACTGTAGCCTCATCTCCAGGATCGCCCTACTGTCTTCATGGTAAGCCTTTGCTAGAGGGAAAAACAACCTTAGACTGACAATAGCTAAACCTCCAGTAATCCGTGGATCTTCTTTAGCATCTGAAAATCCCTTTAAGACTCTTCAAGCTTTATCTCCCTCAACTCCATAGCGTATAACTTTATGTCGCCCTTCTCAACGCCACTGTAGCTCTTTCTGCCCAGGGGTGCTGTCCCGTGCTTTATGAAAATCACCTTTTTGCACGAAAGACATATTCAAGAATTCTTTCTTGGCCATCAGCTCTGAACCCCCACCACCACCCTAAAACCCCACCAAGCTCCGCACCAACCCACCAGCTCCAAACAACACTACAAGTTTAGCATCCTTGCATCACTTGGGCTGCCTGGCCTGTTGCTCATCACTTTCAATGGCAGATGTATATTAATCCACAGTGTAGGCTTTCAACATTTTATTTGAAAAATATGCAACTACTTAATATTTAAGAGATCTCTGTTCTCGTGGAAGTTTGTAATTGTCTTTATCAAAGCAAGTAACTCAAACAGTAATCCAAACTTCCACATTTGCTACAGAATATTTGATATTAAATATTTAGAGGGGCACCTGGGTGGCTCAGTCGGTTAAGCGACCAACTTCAGCTCAGGTCATGATCTTGTGGTTTGTGGGTTCCAGTCCCGTGTAGGGCTCTGTGCCTACAGCTCAGAGCCTGAAGCCCGTTTAGGATTCTGTGTCTCCTCTCTCTCTTCCCCTCCCCTGCTCATGCTCTGTCTCTCTTTCTTTCTAAAATAAACATTAAAAAAAGTAAATATTTATAATATTTAGTATGTTTTATTTATAAATATTTTAAATGTGTTAATTATATAGTCAAGTAGATTAAGCGTCTAATCATTTTGGTATAAACTGTTTACAGCAAATCCTCATTTATAGACAAGTGGCCATCAGTTCAATGATATCAGAAACACATTTTGCTAAGAGGCTCTGATTATTTTTCTTGTCCTTCACATGGTGTCACAGGTTATAATGATTTTAGCATAGTCAGGACTAGCCATTTGGAATCATAATGATTTGTTCCAGAGGGCTTAAAACATTCTTCAGTTTCTGCAAATTTTAGAAAAACGTTTATAATAATTACACCTGGAAATAGACTTTGGATGTTATTTCATTCTGCTACTTATTCTACTAAGATGAAAACTGAAATAAAATGAAAGCTTCCATTGTATCAATTTTGTCTCATGTGACTGTTACAGGTATTGAAACAACATCTATTTTTGGAATGAGGCCATAAATGCAGCAATGTCATTTAAATTTGTCTGAAAGCAGTCAAATATGCTGTAAGCTTAGATTTTAAAGTTACTTCCTTCCAAATTTCCAGGTATAAATTAAGTCATGGGAATATAATAGACAGCTTGGCGACTATAGTTAGTAACTTTCAAATACACAATATAATATTATGAGAATAGATCCTAAAAATTCTCATCACAATTTTTTTTGGTAACTATGTATGTATGGTGATGCATGTTAACTAGACTTATTGTGGTGATCATTTTACAATGTATGCAAATATTGAATTATTACGTTGTGTACGTGAATCTAACATAAAGTTGTTTGTCCGTTATACTGGAGTTAAAAAGAAGTTACCTTATTCCAATTGGTTGAATTGATTTTGTGTATAGACCTCTATATCTTATGATAAAGGATTCTGGGGAAAAAGATAAACATCCAAAAATTTATAGAATAAAGTTGAGTTGAAAAGAATAGGGACGAGTATGCTACTTTTTAATGAAATACTTACACGTTGCCATTACATAAATGTTTCTCTAAGATCAGTGTGGAGTGACAGGGGTTTAGAAATGGAAAACAAGTCAACCCCTTACAAAGGATGTGGCTAAATTTTCACTGAAGCAAATAAAAACAGTTCCCTCATTCATTCCTTGATGTCTAGTCATTGGTCAAACAGCCCGATTCATAAATGGATCTCACAGAAGGCAAACCCAAAGTGTCTAAAGGAAATTCACTTTAATGAATTCAAAACCACATGTATATTAGACTGTTTAATGTAACAAATAAAGTCCTGAATGTTATGTTTTGAGCATCAGACAGCCTCAGTTCTTAAATCTTGCATAGAGAAAGAAACCAAATGTTCAGCAATTTCATCTGTGTGACTAATTTTGAATTGCACAGAAAGTAGTCAATGTAAGTGACTACTTAGTGGAAATATATTTTTTCGCAAAATATAGTTTGTCCACTAATAGAGCATAATCATTACAGATACACATGCATATTTGTAATAGTGAAGTGTTGCTATTCTGATTTTTTTTTTTCTTAATGTTTATTTATTTTAGAGACAGAGCACAAGCAGGGTCAGGGCAGAGAGAGGGAGACAGAATCTGAAACAGGCTCCAGGCTCTGAGCTGTCAGCACAGAGCCCGACGCGGGGCTTGAACTCACAAACTGTGAGATCATGACCTGAGCTGAAGCCGGACACTCAACGGACTGATCCACCCAGGCGCCCCTGATTTTAGTACATTCTTGACATTCTAAAAGTCGGAGTTGGATGGGACAAATTTTCTGCTGCAAATGAAAGTCACTGATAGTTAACAAGCAAATCCAATCAAATGGATCACCATATTTGCAATAGAAGCAGTATAATGGAAAAAATCACTTGGGCTACAGATGAGAAGTCTAAATCAGACACTTCCAGAAGATGAGAAAAATTCTCAAGCTTTCCATGTTTTTGGTCGAAACTCAATGAGTGGAGCTTTCATTAGTTGGATTTCTCATTCATTTGCAAAAGCGATTAACAAAGAATAAGAATGGAAGCCAGTTCCCACTGATACTTTTCTCTTTTCCTTCAACAATCCTGGGCAGTTGATGGAGAATGATGGAAAGAGTTATACTAGGGTGCCAGCCCAACCCTGTGTTTGCATCATAGTTTCTTTGCCTGACCTCTGTGGGAGGGACCTGCTTACTTTGTGTGACTAGAGGAATGATAAGCATGCCAAATGACCTTTTCCCAGTTAACCACAATGTTTCTGAACTTTTCTGAGCTTAAGACACCAGTATGTGGAAGCTAAAAAAGCAAGCTTTGGTTCATAGAGTTTATTAAACTAAAACATCTAAAACTATCTATCTCCAAGCAAGCTTTGGGGAATTGATAAGCAGAATTAAGTAAACCTTGACTGAAAAGGGATAAAGAAAACATAATAGAAAGCTATTCAGTCACAACTTAAAGACATTGAAGAGTTCTTTTTTTTTTTAATGTTTATTTATTTTTGAGAGAGAGAGAGAGAGAGAGGAGTGCTAGCGGGGGAGGAGCAGAGACAGAGGGAGATACAGAATCTGAAGCAGGCTCCTGGCTCTGAGCTGTCAGCACAGAGCCCGACACAGGGCTTGAACCCGTGAACTGTGAGATCATGACCTGAGCCGAAGTCGGACGCTTAACCGACTGAGCCACCCAGGCACCCCCGTCGAAGAGTTTTTAAAGTCAAGCTATTTTTATGTCCTATATCATTATGTCCTAAAGATTATCTGTAAAAAGGCCTACTGGCTTTAAAAATAGAAGATACGTGACCAAAATGTCATATCTGAGGTTCTTTAAGGCCTCATCTGTTTTACATGGAAGACCTAGAATTGGTACCATCATATAAGTGAAATAGATATTGACATATATATATTGTATACTAGATACTTACCTGGAAATTCCAATTGCCAATTTAATATTGTTTTCAATAGTAAAATACATTAACGCTGCAGAGAAAAGATATAGAAAGTATATTTTAAAGAATATCAGTAAAGTAAATATCCATGTAACTGCCACCCAGGTTAAAAAAATTTTTTTTTGGACATCACCTGTGGTTTATAAGTCCTGTTAAATCTTTACAAATTGCTTCTCGTTTCTATCTGAAAATCAAGAGAATCCTAGTGTATTAATGAGGGTTCTTCAGAGAGTTAAAATGTTAAATATGTAAGATATGTATGTGTATATATATCTTAAATACATAACAATATTTTAATATAATTATACAATTAATCTTACTTATAAATAAGAATATTTCTTGAATATTAAGGAATTGACTTGCATAATTGTGGTGGCTGGCAAGTCCAAACTCTGCAAGGCAAGCCCAAAGGCTGGAGGTCCAGGGAAGAGTTGATATTACAGCCCCTTAGGGAACCTTTGTCTTTTCTGTTAAGGCCTTCGGGGGAATGAATGAGACCCACCCATGTTATGGAAGGTAATCTACTTTTCTAAAAGTTTATTGATATAAATGTTAATCATCTCTAAAAATTACCCTCCAGGGCAACATCTAAACATATTTGACCAAACAGCTGGGTACCATAGTTTAGCCAAGCTGACACGTAAAGTTAACTATCACTCCCAGCAAAAATCTCAAATATGTCCATTTAGATGTATATTTCCAGGTGAAAAGAGATATATGGAATATGCCCTGCTCCTCTAGACCTCATATTTTAATTATGTTTTTAAAATTTAGGGAGGTCTTAGTTTCATGTCCAATTGGCTTATAGAAATTCAGTCAGTAAATTCAACCCATAAATAATAGATTATCTATAAAGCATTTACTCTTAAAAATTGGCAAGATCTTGCATTCAGTGTCAAATTAGGGAAGAAAATATCTAAAATGCGTGACGATATTATAGCTATTATTCATCTAACGTAAGACGTATTTTTAACAAAAGATACATTGCAGCTTTTATTCTCTGCTACCAATCACACAAATGTGAAATGCACCTCAGTGTAAATGTATTCATTTTAGCCTGAAACTGATGACCTACCTCTTTTTTCCATAACAAATTTCACAAAGGTTGTCCATATTCACTCTCCCAATTTCCTCATCACTGGTTAATTCATCTTCTTACTATTTGAATTTACCTTCTATCATTTTACAAAAATACTATTGCTAATGCTAGAGACAGAGATTCAATGGACATGTTTTAGTTCTCATCTTAGAAACCTCCCAGAAGCATTCAGTACCATTGGCTTGGCTCCCTGTCTCAGAGAGATCTAGTTGCAGGTGTCGGGCAGAATTGGCCAACCAGGGCTGAAGCTCAATGTCAAGGTTTATATTAGAGATGTGCTTGTGTTGGTTACCCTTGAGTAGGTAGTGACTGAGGCTGTGATTACGGATGAAATCATCTAGGAAGCGTGGGGCGTGAAGAAAGAAGGCTTAGGACAAAGCCGTGAGTAAGTAATGTCAACACTTAACGCCCAAGAAGGCAGAGAAGTGATTAGAAAACCACCAGAGTGTGGCATTTTGGAAGGGAGAAGGTGTTTCAAAAAATGTGGTGGTTCAACATTTTGGAAACCTGATGAAATGTGGAGAAAGATGAAACCTTAAATATTTGCACTGAGAGGACATTTGGGAAACCAGCAGAGGGAGAAGACAAATTGGAGTGAGTTGAGGAAAAATCTGCATGTGTTCATTTCTTCAACCTGCATAAAAGGTGATTGATTTGCTCTTTCTGCCTTCGTTCAATGTGACCCCATTCTATATGTAACCTCTTTTTCTGTTTCTTCTTATTTTGCCTTTCAAAATGTGCTCTGTAACAAAGATGACTATCCCCTTATTTAATTCACTCATTTCACCATACTCTTAATTTATCGAAAACTGTCTATTAAGTTCTAAACTGTATGTTAGTACTGTCCAAACACTGAAAACTCAGCAATGAGTAAATGAAGGATGAGGTCTTTTCCACAATTCACTTAGCCAGATTGTAACAGTATAGATTGTTTTAACAGATTTGCTCAGAGAACAAGCCACCATAAAATCTCAGTGGCTGCAACGATAAAGCAACATTTATTTCTTGTTTAAGCTACACAAAGGCTGAGATCAGCTACAGCCCTTATCCATATATTTCCATTCCAGGACCCAGACAGAAGACAGAAACAAATGGGTTGGCAAAATTTATTAGCACATCTTTAAAGATTCTTCTCCAATATGAACCATGTCCGTCCATATTCCATTGGCTGAAGCACATCACATGGCCAGGTTCTGTGTCAACATAGCAGGGAATATATTGTCTTTCCATAAGGAGCCCCTTGAACTCCAGGGCAATGAGCAGCAATGAATAATTTCCTTACAGGCAAGGAAGAATGAATAACTGTCTGCAATAAAACAATCTAGAATAAATAGTTACTCTTATATTTTATCTACAAAGTCATCCTACAAATATCTAAGAAAAGTTGACTCAGCCTTTACAGTATTAACAACAATGCTATCGTATTACTAGTGATTTCTTCTTCTTCTTTTTTTTTTTTTTACATATATTTATTTTCAAGGGAGAGAGAGACAGAGACAGAGCGCAAGCAGGGGAGGGGCAGAGAGAAGGAGACACAGAATCTGAAGTGGGCTCCAGACTCTTCAGTGACAGGCTGACAGAAGTGAGCCTGATGTGGGGCTTGAACCCATGAACCGTGAGATCATGACCTGAGCCAAAGTCGGAAGCTTAACCGACAGAGCCACCCAGGTGCCCCAGGTGTTACCAGTGATTCTTAAAAGTGACTTGCGGATGGTCATAACTATCAACACTTTGTTTTATGATTTTATTTAGCATAGTTACTTTTGTCCTTTCTTAGGAACACTATGAATTATTGATGTACTTCATATTCTATACTAAATATATTTATATTTATAACAAAAGTTATACTTTTTGTACAGCATACAAAATAAATCCATTTGTTAATTCATTAAAAGATATTTATCAAGTTCCTACAATATGCTACAATCACAACTGGAAACACACAAACACAGCAAATTGTCAAAAGTAAAGAAGCCATATCTTTGGTCTCTTTCTCACCTTGACCTTCTGCACCCATACTAACACCGGATCCCATGCTCTTTCCAACAGTTATTTCCAATCTGGCCTGTGTGGTACAAATGCGATTACATCAGGGGCGCCTGGGTGGCTCAGTCGGTTAAGCGTCCGACTTCAGCTCAGGTCATGATCTCACAGTCTGTGAGTTCGAGCCCCGCGTCGGGATCTGTGCTGACAGCTCAGAGCCTGGAGCCTGTTTCAGATTCTGTGTCTCCCTCTCTCTCTGACCCTCCCCTATTCGTGCTCTGTCTCTCTCTGTCTCAGAAATAAATAAAACGTTAAAAAAAAATTTATAAAAAAAAAAAACATGCGGTTACATCAGGCCCCACAACTTAATCTTGGCCTTTTGACTAGCATCTTGGAAAAATTTAGAGTCATTATCACAATATAGAGCATCCTGCAGGCTCTGGGCTTTCCTCCCTCACCTGGCTCCCTTCTTAGGCCTTTCGCTCTCTCCCAACCTTTGGCCACTCTGGCCTTCTTGTAACCGACTGAGCCACGCAAGTGCCCCGGTAACATACGACATTTTAAGGTTACTTTGCCCACTGTAACCCAAATGGATGTAAAATTTTGACAAAATGTAAGCTTTTATATGTCTTTAGAATTTATTTTTAGAATTATTTATGCTTTCAGTGACACCTGTTTTTCAAGTTATAGTGTCACATTACTACATATAAGGAAATACAATTGGCAATGTTTATTTTTATTCCTAATTTACATAGGCAGAAACAAGTCATTTGTTTGGGCTTAAGAGAAGATTTACCTTTTGTGAATGCTGCAGTCGGTGTTGGGCAAATAGTGATGGAAGATGGTTTTCTCAAGAGCTGAAAACCAAGAGCTCATACTCCTTTTACTCAGAAGTATAAGTCCTCGTATATGGAGATCAGGTTTTGAACCATAATTGATGGTAATGTGCTAACACCACAGTGTATTTTTTGTGGAGATATATTGGATAATTAGGGGATGGAACCATCAAAACGTCACTGGTATTTACATAAAACATAAATAAATATGTTTAAAACCAGAAGAGTTCTTTGTAAAAAAAGACTATTGAGTTAAAAAGCTGACAGAAACAGATGTTCAACATTGCACATGTAAATATTGGTGCTATGTGGGCTTCTTGTAAAACAGCACGCCGGGTTGCTGAGACTAAATAAAACACACAATTGCTGACACACTAGTGAAATATAGTATTAAAGATATTTGCTTGAAAAAAAAAATTTGCGGGGCGCCTGGGTGGCTCAGTCGGTTAGTACGACTTTGGCTCAGGTCACGATCTCACGGTTCGTGGGTTCGAGCCCCACATCGGGCTCTGTGCTGACAGCTCGGAGCCTGGAGCCTGCTTCCTGTTCTGTGTCTCCCCCTCTCTCTACCCCTCCCCCACTCATGCTCCGTCTCCCTCTGTCTCAAAAAGAAATAAACATTAAAAAAAATTTTTTTTTTAAATTTGCTTGGCAGAATCTGTGGCATGAGGTCAAATACCACTTTACAATGATCCCATGTATTCCGGAAGTGGGTGATAATATGGAAGACCAACTCACGGAATAAGTAAAGCCAACAGAGTGTTTTTAGTTGCAAGTAGGCTAATGCATGGATACTGTGAACACAGTAATTCTTCCAGCATATAGTTTTTTCAACATAATGTTGATCGATGGATTTTTTTCCTTCATTGTTCATTTAAAATAACTAGATCTGAACTGCATAAAACCATAAATGGTTAGCCAATGTCGTTTGGATATTAAGCTTTGTGTGGGAGTATGTTCTGATAGCCCAACATTTATGGCAGAAAACTTTCTGAAATAGTCAGATGTGGAGCTGGCACCAAAATGCAAATCAACACGCTACTTTGTTGATCAAAACAAGTATCGCTCTGCATAAAATGTCAGCTTGAATAGAGGGCTTCATAGCATGCTCACATTTGCAAATGAAGTAATGGCTAATGCATTGAATTTGAGATGATTTTCTTTATCCAGTGTTAATATGGAAGCTGACCATGAACTCACATTACTGTTTGAAGAAGCATGATGCTGGGGAGAGGGAAAATTCTGTTGAAAACATTTAAATTACTGAAAAAAAAACCTCTTAATATTTCTGTAAGATAAGAAACAAGTTTGGCTCTAACTTAAAGATGTTTTGCTGTAAGACTGCTTGGATACTTTATACCTATTTGATGATATTAACACCTCTAAGTATGTTAGGAAGGAAGGAAGTTTTTCAACGGCAGATGTAATTGGAGGGCAAAAATCAAACTTAGGAGGCTTTGTAACGACTGGTGTTCATGGATTTTATGAATTTAGTATCTTACCATTGAGGTAGATTTAAAATTTTTTTAAAATTTTTTTAGTGTTTTTTATTTATTTTTGAGACAGAGAGAGACAGAGCGTGAACGGGGGAGGGGCAGAGAGAGAGGGAGACACAGAATCGGAAACAGGCTCCAGGCTCTGAGCCATCAGCCCAGAGCCCGACGCGGGGCTCGAACTCACGGACCGCGAGATCGTGACCTGAGCCGAAGTCGGATGCTTAACCGACTGAGCCACCCAGGCGCCCCCCATTGAAGTAGATTTTAATGTTAGTATTTCATACTTGCCAAAGGTTATCACCACGGAATTTAATGGAAGCTGTGATGGGTTTTGTGTATCGACATGACTGTGCTAAAGGATGCCCAGATGGCTAATAAAACATGACGTATGGGTACGTCTGTGAGGATGCTTCTGAAGGAGATCAGCATTTGAATCTGTGGACTGGGTTAAAAGGTAGCCCCTACCACTGTGGGTGGGCATCACTTGATCCAGTGAGGACCTGAATAGGGAAAAAACAAAAAAAGGCAGGAAGAGGGTAAACTGGCCCTCTCTGGTTGAGCCGGAATATCCATCCTTTCCTGCCCTTGGACATCAGCCCTTTTAGTTCTTAGACCGTAGGACTTGGGCTGGGACTTACACATTGGCTCCCCTCGCTCTGACGCCTTAGGGATGGCTGGAACACCACCACCAGCTTCCCTGGGCCGCCTCCTTGCTGGTGGCAGACTGTGAGACTTCTTGTCCTCCATAATCATGTCAGCCAGTCTCTCATAACAAAACTCCTTCTATAGATCTATACACATCCTGTTTGTTCTGTTTCTCTGGGGAAGCCTGACTAATACAGATTTTGGTACTAAGAGTGACTTTAGAGGAGCAGACTGTGAAGGATGAGTTTTTTTGAGTTGGTTCTGGTGTTTCTGGAATGGTCTCTCTAATCCGATGAAATCTAAAGATGTTAATGGTTCAGTTTCTAGTAATAAAGACAGCACTTATAGTACATGGTATGAACAGTTAATACAAGAGAAATGTCTGCAGTGGATACTCCTAATCAACTTCTCATAAATAGCAAGGAGCGAAGTTGTCTGTATATGATACTTGCAAACATTTTGTGAAAACTAAGGAATAGGACATTGGTTGGTTGCTCCTCATATGGCTGGACAAAGTGGTGAAAAAGAAACATGAACTCAGAGACTTGAATTCCCAGCTGAGGTTCTGTATAAATGACCTAAGAGCTTCCATGTGTGCCCCGAAGGAGAGACCTTTATCTCCTGTCGCTGTAGGGCCCAAAGTGCTGCAAATCAAGTGCGACCTCATCCTGTGATTGGCTGAACACAAGTTGAGCTCCCCAGCCTTGCCGGGTATCTAGGGTTAAAGTGGGGGCATTGATTGGGAAAGAATGGGATTCGATAGAGTGGGAAGTGGACTTGTGGAGAGCTCCTGATGAAGGTGGGGGACGATGAGCCCCTAAATTCTGATGAGTCTTCATTTAGGTTTGTCTAGTAATTAATTTTTGGTTCTTTTACAATAGATGAAAAACACTGGTGCTTCACTATAAATACTACTTTTAATTTTTGTTTTAATTTTGTCTGGAGGTTCTAATCCTTTTATTTTACTGTTAAAATTATTACGATTTTTTTTTAGCCATGCCAACAGACATTTCTCATAATAATTTCTTCACCATTGATTCCTTTACCATGCTTTCTAGGAGTGCTAGATGGATGCTGGAAAACAGAGGTCAAAATAGATGGGTTCTCTGCCTTCATAGAACCGTAATCTATGGAGAGTGTGGCTATTCAAGCAAAAACTTAGAATCAAGGATGTCTGGTATACTAAGAGGCCCATGTGCTTCCAGAAAGCCTTCATAAATCTGAAAAGTAGATAGAAGTTAGTGAAAGAGAATAGGGATTTCTCTTTCTAGCCAAACAGAAAACTGAAGGAAAATTCTAGAAGCGAGGCAGTAAGGTGTTGTCCAAGAAACCAAATAAAAATATAAGAAATATGGTATTTCCAGATGTAGATTACAAAAGGGAAAGGGAGTAGTAAATGACACTGGATAAGTATGCCTGGCCAGATGGCAGAGCACCTATAAGTCCTAACGGGATCTGACATCTTTCCACACAGAATGGGAAGCCAGCGAAGGATTTTAAGCAAAAGAAAATCATGATCAAATTTGCAATTTTGATCTCACTCATGCATCCTATACATGCTTGCGTGTACAGGATGCATCAGAAAGAAGCATGATTGGATGCAGGGAGGTGAGTTAAGAGTCTGTTCCAATGATCTATACAAAGGCTCTGGGTGGCTTGACCCGGAGGTAACATGGAATGGTTGAAACGTAGGTGGTAGGTCTATCAGAATCGACTCAGCCTCATAATTAATTGCAATTATCAAGTGGGAAAGACAGTGTAGTCATGGGTCTATATGTCTGGATTACAGACGCCTATATGTCTGGATTACATAGATGTGGTTGACATAGAATGAATGAGAATCAGAAGGAGAAATGAGGTTCTAGGGAGAATGCTAATCTGGATCACAAGATACACTTGAGGGGGCTCTTGACTACAAAGCAAAAGAACGTGTAGTATTGTCAGCCTGTCTGAACTCTGTCAAGATTGGAGAAGGGAACTGGACACTGGTGCCGATATGCAGTGTTTAGCTTTATAGGTACAAGAAGTGCAGTTAATATTGGGGTTTTGCCAGACTTGCTGGAATGGAAGAATTCAGAGAGATGGAGAACTGCTACAAAAGCAGTTGAAAGATTGGATCATGGGAACTAAGCTCGGTAGGATGTAAAGCGAAAAGGAACAGCTGGGTGAAGAAAGAAGTAGAAAGATTCCACAGAATTTAAGTTCAAGGAAGGCTGAGAAGGAGTTCCAGCGGGCAAAGATGGACATAGAGACTTGAAAGACAGAAAGATGTAGTTAAAATGGGATGTATGTGTCTGAAACTTCTCACCCCATCCTGGGCTAGTGATAGGATTTTGAACTACGAGAGGAAGAGGCAAAGGTATAGAGGGAGAAGAGAAGAGTGAGCCTGGGTTGATATCAACGCTCTTCCAACTTCCTCCTGTGCCCTTGTGACTGGGCTCATGTGTCATCCTCTCTATGAGACGGCGGGTCCCTTTGTGTCTTCTCTATAACTTACTCTCCCCCTCAGCAAACACACACACCTGCTAAGCATGCAGCCGTGTAAAGAACAAAGCTTCTATGACTAAATCTTGCAACAATAAGTGAAAGCAGTATGTGATGATCTGTCCCCAAATCAGATTATAAAATTACTCAATAACAAGCACAGAGCACATATTTCCAAAATGATATCATACCCAGCAGCTCAGAGAACCTCGCTGATTATCTCATGGCCAGAAAACTTCCAAATCCTTTGAGCCCTTGCTGTCTTCCTGACTTGCTTACTAAATCCCACTGATACAGTTCTCAGAGAGGAATTCTTCCACAATGGTGTGATTACCAGTCAGCAAGAGATTCCCCTACAGCAACAGCTTTATACAGAAACATTTAGAATTACTCACGAGGTAGAACTAGTGTAAACAGGGGACAATTCTAATGTGAAATAAACCTCGTACTTGTAGTTTTATTTTCAAAGTAGATAGAAGGACAACCTCTTTTAGAGAAGTAGCTTCAAAGGGTAAGCGATACTGTCTACTTAACAATCTTTTTGAAAAACAGCTTTGAAAGGATCATGTAAACGGATTTTTTTTTTAATGGTTTGGGGCAACATATTTGCATTTTAAACTTTTGAGTTTGCATTTTCCTCCTTTTATGCTGAATCTGTCAAACTGATTGGAATTTATAATTTACGGCTGTGCAGCAATCCGATATTCTTTATCCTCAAATGCTCCTATTCCCATAAAAGTTTGTTACATGGATGAACATCATTTCGCAAGTCAGAACTATATATGTCAGAATTATTATATGCTGTTCTCAAAGTGTTCTGTGTGTGATCTCCTTACATATTTTTCTGAAAAAAATTGGATACTACAAAGTCAAAAAAAATTGTTGAAGAATGAATGAATGAAATCTCCTTAAAATATCTCCCATAATACTTCCTTTGAGGGATTTATCTTCAGCTTTATATATTAATCTTTCTTCTTAAACTGATTTTACCAGTCTCATTGATTTGAAACTATTTACTTGATATTTCATGTCATTTTAAGATGTAAAAAAAAAAGAAAAAAAGTAGCAGTCTCCAAATTTAAGTGCTTTTGATGAGTCTTGTAATAAAAGCAGACATCGAAATAGATCATGTTTTTGGAAGTTTAGGGCATATTTTTTTGTGAATATTTATCAGCCAAAGTTCTGTTTGGGTTGAAGATACACAAACACATACAAGACCACACTTATCATCATTCAGCTGTGCTTTGAGTAAGCTAGAATGCTTTAAAAAATGCTGTATTGGACAAAAGTAATGTTCCATTTACTTGCCTAACACACAACAGCTTCTCAACGATTACAATGTTCCTTAGCCACAATTTGTTTTCGACACCTTCCAGAATTAAGCCAAAATGTGAATTCAAAGTTGTCATGGTGATTTAAAAGCACAAAATCCAAATATTTACCAAAAGTATAAAATGGCACCTGCCCAATTCACCTTGAAACTGTTTACATTATTTCCAGCTCCATAGTGCTTACTCATAAGAAAATTGGCCTTGTTATTCACTGCGAAATTGATCTCCTATGTTATTGTCATTTGTCCAAATCAACCTATTTATATGCAAGAAAATGTGGTGGTTCTGTAAGGAAACATTTGCCTGCTCTGGGCAAACTGTTTTTCATATTTGCATTTCTTGGATCTTGTTAAAAGAGAATGCAGTATCTCGTTTGTCATTGTTCAACCCGTGCCCTGTGAAACATTGACTCGCCTATGTATCCAGGCTGTCCAATTTGGCTTCTCTGGGCAGTCAGAACACCCAGAGAGCCCTTGGGTCTGGTCTGGTTGCATGAAGAAAGCACAGTCTTTCTGTCGTGGCCAACACAGAGCTTGAAGGTTGCTCAATTTTCTAGTGTTGGTAAAGTAGTGACAGTAGTCTGGATTGGGGAAGTCGTGAATTATCATTATGCCTATCCAGCATGACATAACCAAGGGCCTAAGTCTGAGAAAGGGTGAGTGGATAAGTTGGTGGGGCTGACAGGATGTTGCATGGCACAAATCTAGTCTACCACAACACCGTATTTTATTGTTTTTTATTGTTTTTAAAAGTCTTGACCTCTTTCCTCCACATAAGATTAGTGATATTTTTTTCTTGAGCTGTTCGCACACAGTCTACAGATAAGCGATCTTGTCAACCCTTACCTTCTGTCCCACAATACCAGTTATATTTATTTATTTTGGTTTATTTTTTTTATTTGAGAGAGAGGGAGAGAGCATGCACACGAGGGGGAGGAGGAAGGGCAAAGAGAGAGAGAGAGAGGGAGGGAGAATCTTAAGCAGTCTCCATGCTCAGCACGGAGCTCAACATGGGGCTCCATCCTGGGACTCTGGGATCATGGTCTGAGATGAATTCAAGGGTCTGACGCTTAGCTGACTAAGCCACTCAGGTGCCCCTACTATACCAGTTATATTGATCAGAGGAGGCTAATTACTGTAAAATATAATTGCCTACATCTCAGCAGAGAGTAAAATTTATACTCACCCCACCAAGTTCAATGTAGATATTTAATGTACAGTAGGGTTCTTCCCAGTGGTGACTCAGGAGTCAAGGGTCCTTCTATCTAGTACCTTTCACTGTTGACAAGTGTTTCCAAGTCCTCAGAAATCTTGGGGGCCTCTGGTGATTCCCTGAACCCAGAAGTCAAATGAGAGAGTAAGGTGCTTTAATGTCAAATGTCATACATATATGTGTATATATGTGTGTGTCATACATATATGTATATGTATGTATATATATATATGTATGTATATTATTTTTGCCTACATTCTATCAACCAGAACTATTCCCACCCCTTCCTCTTCTACCATTCTGGAATATAAAACAGATTTAGTGAGTAGTTACCATTCTTTGCCAAACAACTAGGTCTTCCAAGAGAGAAGGGAAGGGGTACATAACAACCTCAAGAAAAGATGCTGGCAAAAAGACATTGGTGTTCCTCTGTTGTTGCTGAATAATGTGCTGTGTACATATTGGGGTATATTGTGCCTGGAGATGTAGAATACTCTTTTTTTTTATGTTTATTTACTTATTTTGAGAGTAGAGAGGGAGGGAGGGAGAGGAGAGAGAATCCCAAGCAGACTCCACTCTGTCAGTGCAGAGCCCAGTGTGGGGCTTGAACTCACAAACCACGAGATCATGGCCTGAGCTGAAATCAAGAGTCAGACGCTTAACCAACTGAGCCACCCAGGTGGCCCAATACAGAATACTCTTGTGCAAGGTTTTAACTTCCTCAGTTTGGGGAGGGTTTTATTTGTTAGTCACTGTAAACTGATTTTTCTG
This sequence comes from Lynx rufus, assembly GCF_022079265.1. Classification (NCBI taxonomy): domain Eukaryota; kingdom Metazoa; phylum Chordata; class Mammalia; order Carnivora; family Felidae; genus Lynx; species Lynx rufus. The sequence goes on from NW_025814867.1 coordinate 141,703,314, forward strand.
TGACTTCAAGTTCAACCCCTAGAACTATGTTGTCAGGGAGACAATAGCACTTAGAAATGCATTAAATTCCTCATCTCAGCCCATTCCCCAAAAGGCATGTTAGTCTAGTTGGTTATTCTTAATAGTAACCAAATTGGCAAACATCTAACTAACATTTTGTGAGCTGAGAAAATATTTTATCTATACAATAAAAATTTTTTAAATGCTAAAAACTGACAGAGTATTTAATATAGTTTTTTATGGAAAACATGATGCTTTACTATTTGTAGGTAATACTTAGCACGTGATAAACATTCAATAAATGTTATGAATAAATATATTCTAAATAGTACATTACTAGCCAGCTATAAATAATGAGGTTTGCTTGTAATGACCTGAATATTAAGAGAACACTTTTCTTTAGAGTGGAAAAAGTTATGAGGTTCCTGCTTGCACTGGGGATCTAAATGTTCAAAGGCAAATGTGTTATTCACTTAACTCTGATGTCAATTACTGTATTTTCTTTTTCTTATTTTAAATGTTTGTTTATTTTGAGAGAGAGAGAGAATAAGCAGGGGAGGGTCAGAGAGTGAGAGAATCTCAAGAAAGCTCCACTTAGCATAGAGCCCAATGCAGGACTCGATCTCATGACTGTGAGATCATGACCTGAGCCAAAATCAAGAGTCGGATGCTTAACCGAATGAGTCATCCAGACCCCCCCCCAATTACTGTATTTTCAAATGGGCACCACCAACTGCTATTTATATCAATATTTATATAATTTGATGGTAAACACTTGTACCTTTTGAAAATGGCAGATAGCATTTTCCCAAATGGCCTATCCTTCTCAATGGGGCCTTGATATTCCTTTCGTTGTATGCAGTGATGTGGTGGTTATGTGCCTTGTGCACTCTCCAACTTGCAACTGTATAGACCTCTGTGACTTCTTCGACCAATGGAATATGGCTGAAATGATGCCATGAAATTTCCAAGGTTTGATTATAAAGATACTCTGCATTTTCACTTTGTTCTCTTGGGATATTTGCTCTCAGTTACAATGCTGGGAAGAAGTCCAAAGGAGACTTAACATGAATTAGACATGAAGAGGGCACTTGTAGGGGTCCAGCCAACAGGCCACTTGAGGTCTGAGTAAAGACACCTCAAGATGATTCTAGCCTCCACTTAGAAAGTTCCCAGGTGCAGCCTTACATATAGTGGAGCTGAGACAAGCCACCCTGAACCTCTGAGTCTATGACACTAGTAAAATAGTGTGTGTGTGTGTGTGTGTGTGTGTGTGTAGCACAACTAGGCTTGAAATGATTTGTCATGTAGCAATAGTACCTGGAACACCCTTCATTCAAATATAATTTTACATTAAACTCCCTGTTTAGCTTTTTTATCATTTTCCCCCAACTTTAACTGTATGTAACAGTGTTGCATGTATAATTCATCCTCAAGCGCTCTATTTGACTTGACTTCCACCAACCATGTAGAACAGAAACATTTTTCTTTGAAGATGGTACACATCTATTTCTATTTGGTATTTAGTGTAGCTTTCATATTTTTTCTAAGTATTTTCTTAAAAATTTTTTTAACGTTTATTTTTATTTTTGAAGGGGGTGGAGTGCGAGTGGGGGAGGGGTCGGAGAGAGAGGGAGACACGGACTGGGAAGCAGGCTCCAGGCTCTGAGCTGTCAGCACAGAGCCCCACGTGGGGCTTGAACCCATGAACCACAAGATCATGACCTGTGCTGAAGTCAGATGCTTCACCGACTGAGCCACCCTGTTGCCCTTCTAAATATTTTTGACTTTACCATTAGTACATGATTTTATTATGCAAAAACACTGGATTACATAAGGGTAAGAGTTATTAGTGATTTTTTTTTTTAACCAGTAGATCTCCAATGCATACCAAAGGATTGATGCATAGTAAGTGGTCAATAAATATTGTAGACACAAGTGCTTTTAATCTGTTTTAGAAATTTAGGTAGAATGCTGCAAAAGTGAAAGTGTATAATGCTTGACTTTTTACCTCTAAATGCAGATTTGGTAGTTAGTTTGTGCTTTTATAGAATCATTTATCTGACCATTGAAATATTGGATGAAATCCCATCACTCTTTTCCTATATTATACAAACTGTAGTTACTCACTTACCAAAAAATGTTTTCATCATTTCAATGATAATGATAATAGTAACTAGAGGAGGTCAAATTTCTTATGTGCTTACTATGTGCCAGAAACTGTTCTAAGTTCTGCTTGGGTTACTGGATTATTTTTTTTTTAAGTTAGGTTTGTTGAAATGTAATTTACTTACAGTCAAATTCACTCTTTTAAGTGATACTATTGTATGAATTCTGACAAACACACGCAGTCACAAAATCACCATAGTCGAGAGAACTGTTCCACCACCCCCAAAAATTCTATCATGCCACTTTGTGGTCAATCTTTTCTCCATTACCAACCTTAACAACCGTTTTCTGTCCACATAGTTTTGCCTTTTCCAGAATTTCGTATAAATGGACTCATGCTGTAGGCAGCCGTTCGTAGTTTATTTCAATTAGCATGATAGGTTTGCAACTCATCAGTGCTGCTCCACTGTTTCTGGTATTCTGTTGTAAACCATCCTTTGCATACCTTTTCCCAGCCAATGGGCATTTGGATTTAGTTTTGGGTGGTTATAAAACGGTTAAACATCTGTGTGTAAGTATTTACACAAACCTAGGTTTTCATTTCTCTTTCAGATCTACCTAGAAGGGGCATTTCTGGGTTGTGTGGTGAATGGATGTTTAACTTTACAAGAAACTACCAAACTATTTCCCAAAGTAGCTGTATCATTTTACATGACTGCCAGCATGGTATGGAAGTTCTAACTGGTCTGTACCCTTTGCCATAACTTGATGCTGGTAGTTTGACCTTAAATTCACGTGGATGCGTACTTAGTGATCCTTCATTGTGGTTTTAACCACACTTCCCTAATGAATACTGATACCAAGTACTGATAAATGTGTGATGTTGATGACAAAGGATCTCTTCTAATATTTTGTCCATTTTTAGAGTGTTTCGTAATCATTAATCATGAAAGTTTTCATAAATTCTGGAGGCCAATTCTTTATCACATTGTTGTTTTGAAATATTTTCTCCCAGTCTGTGGCTTGTCCTTTGATTTTCCGAGCAGGGTCTTTCAAAGAGCAGAAGTTCTTAACTTTCTATTTTGCTTTTCATTTTGGCAGAAGCCTATGTATTTAATTTTCCTTTTAGAATTCATTTTGCTGAATGCCAAATCTAGGCCTAACCCAAGGTTGTGTGTGTGTGTGTGTGTGTGTGTGTGTGTGTGTGTTTTAAGAAGCTTCCTGGTAGATGTTTTATAAGTTTCCATAAAAGGCACAAGGTGTGGTTCACTTTTTACATACAGACGTACAATTTTTGCCATACCATCTGAGAAGTCATGTTAACTTAGTCTACAACATTTCAGATTTTATATCCCCCAAATATAATAGTTTAAATTAAAACCCAGGACTAAAGTTAACATGAAAGTTACATTGAGTTGATTTATTAAAACCTCATTTAGAATAAAACTATTGCCAAATTCACTATTTGTCTACTGAATAGGAGGTAAATACTTGATAGCTGAAAAAACTTTGGTTGATTTGCACAAATTGCACTCTTGAGAAATATTTTTTCCTTAAAATGTGACAACTAATGAAATTGACTAACGATATCTATTCAAGGTAATACTCAAAAGACCACTAGTACATTTTAAGAAGCCATTGAAATAATTAAAATTAGAACTGGTTCATATAGCATGTTATCACATCAATACTTTGGAAAGGAAAGGAAACTTTTTTTCCTGTTTCTTATTGATGATTTCTAGACAATAATCATAAAAAACAGATCCTGGAAATTTTCATTCTTAGAGTCTATTTTTGAAGTGGTATGTGTGGCTATGTATGTTTGCATGGGTGTGTTCTATTTTTAAGAAGGAAATAATTATTTTCATAATTGGAAATATTTTTCAAGCAGTACTGCTAAACATTATTTTGCTTCACACATTACAAGAAGTCTATCTGTAAAGATAAATTTAGTATACAGGCCTAATAAATGACGTGGGTTTCTTATTTCCTCATAAATATTCCTCTCATTTTATTCTGCTACTCTCTAGCTCATGCTTTATATCAGACTAAGTTTTTAGCCAGTCAATATACTTTTTTCTATATTGCAATAGTAGATGACTTTAACGGTAATGTCACCACTTTATTAAAGGCTGTGTATCGATGTATGTACATTTGAAGAACTCGAACTCTTGTCTTGAGCCAAATCTACTGGAATTGCTTAGTAAGAAGACATTATGGTAACAGTAGAATTTTTAGGACTCGCACAACCTAAGTTTTCATAATCTCTGAAGAGATTTTAGCTTCTAAAATAACTGGACAGACGAAATTGTAAAATAATGTCACCAAAGATGTATTGGGAATTTTTTCCTCAGTTTCAAAACTTATATTAATATCCCAGATAGACAGACACAGATATACAAATACACAAATACAAATACAAAAGAATCTCCATGTCCCGATTTTATTTGTGGTTTTTTTTTGGAATTTTTGCATTTATAGGCTCTAACGTATAGTGACCCCAGCAAGATAGAATTTTGTTCCTACCATGTGCAACAGTGCACGGATAAACAGGTGGTCTCTACTGACCTGTACAGACTAGTACAGAAGAGTAATAATCAAAATCCTGAAAGTGCATAAAGGGGGAGAAAACCAAACTAAACAAACCCTTGACTTTAAATACCATTTCCAACAAAATATATTCAACAACAACAACAAAAATTGATTCCAAGGTTGTATTTCCACATCCTTATCCTTTGTGCAAAATGTACCTCTTTGTACAGTTAGGTTCCATGCAGAATCCTGTATTGATAGGACAAATATTTTGTTAGCCTTTTCCTAGTGTGTCTGGCTGGGGTCCTACAGTCAGGAAAGGGAAGCTAATGCCTAGAATATATGTCAATTGTTGTCAGGATGAATCTTGTCCTTTCCAAATTCAAAGAAGTCCAAGGGTAGCAGCTTGCAAATTAACGCCTGGCTAGTTACCACGAAGTATAGTATCATCCCAAGGATTCGCAGTTTTTCTCTGTAGCTAAAAGATTTGGACATTTGACTAGAGTGGTAGATAAGTCTTATTAAGTGGGATTCCATGCTGTTGATCCCATGCATCACTCTATCTTTGCCACTATAGCAATTATGTTCCCGTCTATTCTGTGCCAAAGAGACGGCTGAGCAGAGATAATGGCCTATGTCAATGGGCTACTATTTAATTTTTTTAATGTTTATTTATATTTTGAGAGAGGGGGAGACACAGAATCTGAAGCAGGCTCCAGGCTCTGAGCTGTTAGCAATAGAGCCTGAGGTGGGGCTCAAACCCAGGAACCATATCATTATCCGAGCCGAAGTTGGACGCTTAACTGACTGAGCCCCCCAGGCGCCCCAATGGGCTACTATGAAATCTACATTAATGCCTCTTTTTCTGGTGAATGCTCTCTGATGGGTATTAAAATGTCATACAAAGGACTGTGTTTATCCTCATGTCTCTGCTCCCAAACACTTTGTCCCAGATTTTCCAATCTTTTTCCTCAAGTCTTCTGTCAAACCAAACAAGCCATTAGCTATTGCTTACATGTCTGTATAAATAAATAAATAAATAAATAAATAAATAAATAAATAAGAGCCGTTTCTATTTCCATAAAAAAATAGATGACAAGGTACACCATCAAAAGATCTGACTATTGGGTAAATTTACAATTGCCACTGTTTTTCTGGGCAATCTCCGAGTGGGGTTGTTATAAAACAATAGTTGATTTTAAGCTTGAACCTACTTATTAAGCTGAGCACTCTGGAAAGCAAGCTCTTTTCCCTTCTGTCAGATGGCCTATAAGGGGTCTCTTCTATGGCCCTAAGTATGGGCTACAGGAGAGCTGATGGGTCAAGGATAAAGAATGACACAGGACTTGGTAGTCTGGGCCACCTACTGTGTAGCTTATTTTTGCCTTCTGAGACTGATTCCAAACCTATTGCTTCCTTCTTAAAATGCGCTGCTTCCTTGCCTTCTTGATCTTGTGGTTTTATGACTATATTAGAGACAACATAAGATAGGTCATTGTGGTCACATGGTTCCTCAATGTCCCACGGTCAGGTGTTTGGTCTCTGCCACAGTCCAGTTACATACTGGGAGCTGCTTGTTGGGTCTGCAGATTCAGATGATGTGGTTTTGATCCAGTAGCCAGGGTTTTCCTGTTGTAATTCTGAGACTAGAGCGTGTCACAAAACTTCTCACTAAAGAGTCCTCTAATGTGTAATTCTGCTACATATGACTCACGTGTCAGAACCACTTTCGTCTCAACCTGGATCTGATGGTGATCCATTTCCTTTTTTGGGCCCCGTTGAAGGCTGGAAGCATGTCACTCAGTAAATGGATTGGAATTATTTTCCTAGGTGAGGGATATGTTACTTTCAATGCCTAAAGAGGCTTACCAGGCACTGTAATTTCTTCTTAATTGCGGGAGATTAAAAATGCAATAATAAATACATTATTTTGCTGGTTATATCCTAATTTAGTCAGATCACTGACATGGTGAGATCCTTTATCATTGTAGCTTATATTTTCCACTGTCTGGAGTACATGAAACTTATCAAGGCTTTCAATGATCTTGCTACTTCTTGCTTATCTAATCTTACTCATATGATGTCACCAGTATAGTGGATAAATGCGATATTTTGTGGAATGTGCTGACAGTTTTAAGCACTTTCAGATTCAATTATGATACAGCCTGGGGTTATAAACTGAGCCCTAAAAGAAGAACTGTAAATATATATTGCAGCCCATCCCATATGAACATATTATATTTTATTCTACTTCTTTTAATTTTGTTTAATGTTTGTTTATTTTTGAGAGAGAGAAAGAGAGACAGAGTTTGAGCAGGGGAGGGACAGAGAAGGAGACAGAATCCAAAGCAGTCTCCAGGCTATGAGCTGTCAGCACAGAGCCTGGTGCAGGGCTGGAACCCACAAGCTGTGAGATCATGACCTGAGTTGAAGTCAGACACTCAACCAACTGAGCCACCCAGGTGCTCCTACTTCTTTATAGGAATCCAAAGAACACATTCATTGTACTTTATGGGTACAATATATCTGAGACCATGTGAATTTGCTCTGGCCAAGAAACTATACCCAGCAGAGCAACTGCAATGGCGACCTTTGGATTCACAATAGGATGTTTCAAGGATGTTTCCAGATTTTATAGAGGACAATTTGATGAGATGGATATATTGCAAAAAAAAAAAAAAAAAGGCAACATTTGCTGATCTTCCTAAGATGTAATATTGTTTTTTATTCAATCTCTTGGCCAGACAGGTATTGTAGGGCAGTTTCAAAGCCTTCCACTTGAGTGTCCTAACTATGCTAGAGTTTATCCTAGAGGAAAAGTAATATTGTAGGATTTTGCCAACTATCAACATGACCACTTCAGTTATGCACTTTGAGACCAAAGAAATTACCCTTGAGTGAGTTCATTTGCCGGTGGGTCTATTGTGAGCCACTACTGGGCCTAGACTTTATTATCCTTCATCACATGGTGGGGGATGGGGTGGGGGGCAGGTAGGATGTAATAAATAACAGTCAAAATCTTCTAGAACAGGGGTTGGCTGACTTTTTCTTAAAGTGTCAGGTAGCTAATATTTTAAGATTGGAGGGCCACACCACTTCTCCCTCAACTACTCAACTCTGTTGTTGTAAAATGAAAATGGCCATAGACAAATTGTAAATTAACATGGCTCTGATCCCATTGCAAGGGGTTTAGCTAGACTTTCACTGGGAAGAGTGTGGCCTTTCTACAGGCCCTCAGACTAATCAATCTGGAGATTCAAGATTTTCAAGGCCTTGCCCATGTCTCCCTATGTCAAGTTGCAGAATTTCACTTTTCTTGAGGAAAGACCCTGATGGAGCCTCACGGACTTGCTGATTTTGAGAATTCAACCTTCACTAGAGCTCTGCTTATATTATATTTTTATAATCAAGTTGTGGGTCTGATGCTCTGCTTTTTCTGTCTTTATGGCAGTAGGAGATGAGATTTTTTTTTTTATTTTCTTTAATGTTTATTTATTTTTGAGAGAGAGAGAGAGAAAGAGTTCAAGAAGGGAAGGGCCAGAGGGAGAGAGGGAGACACAGAATCCGAAGCAGGCTCCAGGCTCTGAGCTGTCAGCACAGAGCCCGATGTGGGGCTCGAACCCACAGAATGCAAGATCATGACCCAAGCCGAAGTCAGACGCTCAACCAACTGAGCCACCCAGGTGGCCCCTGGAGCTGAGGATCTTTTTATGTGCTTCTGGGATGCCCTCTGACTTCCACACTGAGCCTGCATTTGGTGATCAATCATCCTCAGCCTTTCATTGTAGTTTTTCTAAATGTTGAGAGCCAAAGCCAGCTGATTCCAGGATCCCTGTAATTATTGCCTCCCGTGATTTCTCAAATGTCTTAGATCTTGCACTCACCAGTGCATTCATTCCTGCCACCGAATAAAGATCAGCAGTGACACCACCCTTGCCTCCCAGGGGCCACCTACGCTCCGCCTACCAGCCGTGTGGCCAATGACACAGCTATAAAATTCCCATTTAAGCTCTGTTCTCTAAGTCCATTCTTGGCACCGAAGGTTGTCTTTCTTACGTCCTAGGAAGTCAACGTGGGGATGGGGATTCATGCACACTTGGTTTACTGTGGCACGCTCTCAAGAACGACACCCAGAAGGAGGTGGATGGAATGGGATCAGGCAGAGTGGACCAGCAACACAGCTGCAGCAGGAGGCTCAGTCAGTTAAGCGTCCGATTTCGGCTCAGGTCGTGATCTCTCAGCTCAAGGGTTCGAGCCCCGCGTCGGGCTCTGTGGTTACAAAAATAAAAGGGGGAAAGAGTTGAACCACACCACAGAGTCAAATACCACACTGCTGTGCCTCTTGATCCCTACTGAAACCAAGAATTGACACACAGAGCATACTTGTTGGGCCCCAAAGGAGAGCTGTCAGTATAAGCTGATATTTGAAAATGACACCCATGAATCTTGCCTCCTTGTTTCTTGCCCTGCACCCTCCCTTGCCTTCGGTTCTCTCCACCTACTTTTGAAATTCTTATTCTTCGTATAACCACTCCCAGCTGTTTGCTCTCCTTGGCTTAGAGCTCATCTTTGCCCCAAGACTTTTGGCTTCCCTTGTCTCCTAGGGCCTTGTGATCCCATTCTGTGGTCTTAAAAAAATGGCTATTTTTGTTACCAGGCCTCTCATTTGGCAAATGCAAAGACTAGTCGTGTCCCTTTCCTTAAAGTAGATAGGAATTTGGCTAATTTCAGCTTTTTAAATACGCTTTACATTATTTGGACCTTGCATAGAAACCTATTAGTTAACACGCATAACAGATATTTAAGTTCTGACTTTGCGTTAGACACTACCGATCCTCAGTTTAGCTCTGTGGCTATAGGAATCGGGTCTCTAGATTCAACTTAAATTGATTCTCAGAAGCATAGCCCATCTTAATTCTGGGCCTGCATCCCACAAGAGCCGGAAGACTATAGAGTAGTCATAATTCACAACTCTCAGAGGTATTTTCTTGCGAAGCAGTTATCTATTGACATAATAAGCTTGAACAAAGGAAACTCATGTGAAACACTGATTGTTGCTCACGAGTCTTGAGTCAGTTGGAAAGATCTGATCTTCGCTGTACTTATGAATCGGAATTTAGCTATAAGTTGGGGAAACCTCTCTGCTAGTCTTGACTGGGCTGCATCATGTGCTCAGAGGGTTGACTGTAGGCTGGTCTACGATGGTTAGGACGATAAAGTTGCCTGCTACCGAGTCTCTTAATGTCTAGCAGGGTACTCTAGGCTTCTCACATGGCAGAGGAGGAATTCCAAGAGAGAGCAGAATTCTGTACAAGGCCTCTTGAGGCCTCAATTTGAAATTGATGCAGCGTTACAACTGCTGTGTTCTTGGACAGAATAAGCCACCAGGCAATGTATTCTCAAAAGCTGGATGAAACATAGTGGGAGGCATTTTGAAAACATGGCTAGGGATAGGAATACCAGGAAGGGACTAGTTGAGTAATAGAGAGTTAAGTTTTCCACTGGGATTTTATTTATTTTTTTTCCCCTATACATTCCACAGCTTGTTCAATCTCTAAATTTTTTGCTTCCTAAATAAACCCTTTACTAATAGTTAGGGTTTGGGGGTTTATCTGCCACTTGTCACAATCAAAACAAAATTAAAAAAAAATCAATCCTGTTGAAAAATATGTAATTAATCCTTGCAAATCTGAACAATCTTGCCAATAAATAGTATGTATATAGAAAAAAACCCTTCTTTTCATCTTCCTTGTTAATTCTATTTGATTACTGACCACCAAAATAAACACTGGCACAACTGTAGGATTTTCATTTCTTTCGGACTGGCATTGGAAATATAATCAAGGAGATTCAAGGTCAGCATGGGCTATGTCCTTCAATGCTGCTCTGCCTTGTGCCCCTGCTGATTTATACTTGTCACATACTGAAGGCTCGGCTCAGCTGTACTGTGGCACCAACTTTTTTTTTTTTTGTTACTAACTTTATATGAAAGTGATGTGTGTGATGGAGAAAAAAAAAAGACTTATAGGAAGTTAAAAATTCAGCGTCACCTTGATGTAATTTTGGAAACTAAAATTAACACAGCAGGAAAGATTTTGGTACTTCACTTCTAAGTACATTAGATATGATACTCGAAACCAAAAGAGACCTAATGTGTTTGCAAAATAATGTGCGTATTGAAGGGGGGGATTGACATATGTTTCAGGTAAACAGATGTCATTAGGTAGAATATGTCTGAGGCCATCTATGGCCACAAGGCTGAATATGGCGATCAGCAACTATTTGTACTGTTTGCGTCTTAGTTTCAACATATTTAATACATTTCACTACTCTTATAGTAAGAGCAGATCATTTTTTTTTTTGCATTGTCATCTTCATGGTCTATAGATTTATCTGTTAAATTGCAGGTGTTTAACACTCTTGGAATCCCAATTTGTGAAGATCAATGTTAAGAACAAATCTTGACTGTTCTAAAATTTTCAATCTGTGCTAGAATAGGAAACATCTGAAAAAGGTGACAGTTTAACAGTCTAGATCTCATTTTGTAAATCAGTACCCTACAGTCTTCTGCTGCTGACACAATAGCTTTACTATTGTCTGTGTTTGTTGTTTTTGTGCGCTTATGTAGACGGAGACGATGGGGTTTAAAGACAGTAATGTCTCCATGTGCTGTCTACTGGAACTGAGTATTTCGTATCAATGTCATGGGTGACTGTGAAGACATGTCTGAGGGAGAAAGCACAGGGAAGCCAGCTCTTGAATATCTTATTTTTTAGGGTTATCATACATTATGGGATATCTTTAACCAACCCAATATCTTTAAGGGTTTTCATTTGAGTGGTGATACTAAGCATTGGCTTAGTTTTTGTTACTCCCAGGATCAACTGACCCTATTTTATGTGGCAATATATGTAGCAGTTTGAATAAATATTAAAGGATGGGTACATAGAGCTCTTCAGTTCAGAGTTTACCATAAAATATTCTTATGGGAAAACTTCTTATGAATTGTGATTTTATCCACGCTCATCACTAATGACAATACTATTTTTCATTGTATACCATTTTTTCCTGTTTAAAGTTTTCATCTTTATCACCTGACTTGATTCACATATCAATCCAGTGAGATGGTTAAAGGTAGTTTTCCTCATCTTTTACATATGAGAAACTGAGGCGTAGATTTTTGAAATACTTTCCATATCTGACATTCATGGATTACTAAACACATTAGATGAGCAAAAAAAAAAATAAATAAAAATAAATAAATAAATAAATAAATAAATAAAACAAACAAAGGCAGTATGCTATTCCATTCATAGGGCTACAAAAACTAAACAAAATATTTTTAAGTAGTGATAGGCAATATGGGAGAGCAGCAAAATTTAAAAGTGATCATTGGGAAGGGACCAAGGTGGCTTAGTTGGTGAAGCTTCTGACTTCAGCTCAGGTCATGATCTCACAGTTCCTGAGTTGGAGCCTGCATCGGGCTCAATCTGTCAGCACAGAGCCGGCTTCTGATCCTCTGTCTCCCTCTCTGTCTGCCCCTCCCCAACTCATGCTCTCTCTCTCAAAAATAAATAAACATTTAAAAAAATTTTAAACAAAAGTAATCATTGGGGCTTCTTCAAACTGTGAATAAAGCAGGTTATCATGAGGGAGTCTTATTTAAGTTAAAATTTAATGTCAAGATGGAACCAATGATCTGGGGATCAGGAGAGAATACAACTAGTGCAAAGCCCTTACGTAGAAGCCAACCTGGTCAGCTTCCAAAAGTAGAAAGCTAACGCGCTGTAATGAGCAAAGTATAATTGGTATAGTGTGTGGTCAGAGAATTAGGCAGAGGCCAGATCCTGTAAGACTTTGGCCATTGTAAAAGATATAAACTGTATTATAAGTGAAATAGAAAACTATGGGAAAGTTTTAGGCAAGAGAATATCATAAATTTGAATTTGAATTTTTGGAAGTTCATGCTGTTTGCTTCTGGGCCAATGGATTTTTTTAAGCAGGAAGTCTGGTAAGGGTCAATGGCGGTTGTCCGTGAACGTGGTATGGGGCCTCGGACTTCGGTACTGCAATGACAGCAGAGAGAGAGCATATATTTAGTAAAAGTGCCTGGAGATTTGCCTGGAGATAAATAGGGAGAATGAAGGAAAAGGGGGACTGGAAGATGATTGCTAAGATTTTGGGTAAACTACTGTGCAGGTGGTGAGACCATTAGTCACGTCAGGGGTGAACTGATGAGGACTTGCTGCTTTAAAGTCGATCTGTTTGTTAAGAATTAAGTCCAAATGTCACGTAAATAGGTGACGTAGCCTTCTGAAGTTCAGACAAGAGAGCAGGTGGTAATTAATGTGGGTCTTATTGGTAGATTGCCTTGAAAGGCATGAGACTAGACCCAGAGAATGGAAAACAGGGCAAGGGAGCACAGCAGCATTTAGAGCGTTAGCAGAAATACTTTTAGAGATAATATTACTACTGCTGCAGTTTTGTCACCTTTTACTGACGCTTGTAACCCTAGTGATTTATTGGATACTTATCTCATGCTAGTCTACATGTGTACATCCAAATTATGAGCTTTTTAGTATTTTTTATTGGATGTTATTTCTTATTTTTCCACTTGTACCTTTATGTATTTATGTTTTCATGACAAAGAAATCTCTTCTCGGTCATGCATGGGAAAAGCAAAGGAATTTGTAAGATGGTGCGTGGCACCAACTTTTAATTTATTTATTTTTCATGACAGCGTTCGCTGAGCGTACATTTTTTCTCGATATAAAAAGAAACACCCAGATATGGTTTCAAAATATGCTCACATGTTCTTCTTCTGGTGACTCAGCAAAAAATATAACCTCCTATATTGAATTGTTCTGTGGTAGGGTCCCCTCCCTAAGGAGAGAGAGAGAGAGAAGGAAAAACAAAACAAAAAATCTTCAAGGTGATCTGGCTATGCACCTATGTGACAGCATCCCTCATGACCTTGTAAACTGAGACCACTTAATCAGACTACATGTTTGTGTGTGTTACCATATATGGGAGACAAAGAAATGGAAAATGTATTCAAAAAACTATGCCACGTGACGTTTGGTGCTCAGTTCTTGGGCTATGAACCCAACTGAGCAGTGCTGACACGAAGAAAGTTGCTTCCTGGCAATTAAAAAGCCTCGTCGTCACGACCCTCTGTGCAAGAATCCTGCTACGGTTCCGTTATGTATAGGTAAATAAAACATTGTTTTTCAGGCTTAGAACACTCAGCTTCCAAAGTAAAACAAAACAAAACAAACACACATACACACACAGAACAGCAACAATAAGAACAACTGCGCATACACACAACACACACTTCTCCTGAAAAGACAAACAAAAAGGAGTGGGGAACTATTTGTTGACCAAAAGGGTTGGGGAGTTACCATACAGCACGTGCCTGAACTTATTGTTATTAATTGGTGTGTGAAAACAACCAATCATTGGATTATACTGTAACTAAAAAATTTCATGTAATAAAACATGTAGCTATTTTGTGGAGACATCAAACCCTTGGGGGACTTTACAGTAAAACCTTGGATTGCAAGTAACTTGTTCTGCGAGTGTTCCACAAGATGAGCAAACATTCCTAGTAAATTTTAGTTTGATACATGAGGGATGTCTTGCAATGTAAGTAGGAGGTGACTCAGAACATCACATGATCACAACTGAGACAATGGTTTTGCAAATTCTCTTTGATATACAAGTGCTTTGGATTACAAGCATATTTCAGGAACAAATTATGCTGGCAAACCAAGGTTTTACTGTATTTCCAAACTAAGAAGAATTCCAACTGATAGGTGGGACATTTTTATATTGGAAAGATTGAGTTAGAGTTCCCTTTGAAGATCAAAGGGCATATAAAGTGGCAAAAGAATGGAGAAATATGTGTCAAAATTTATCAAAGCCAATGGGATTTCTTTAATATTAGCTGAGGCCCTGAATTCAGAAACTTTGGGATCCATATTAAGCCCGTTAAGTAGAGTACTGGTTATTAAAATGGTGGATAACATATTTAAGTTGAAGCAGCTGTTTTATCAATCTGTTCCATCAAGGAAGTCTGTCTTTGCCTTTTCTTGCCTACACATCTAGTCCTTAAGCTTTCTTTCCTTATGTTCTGACAAAATGACTCAATAAACCCAGCCCAGTGCAGGCTGTGAGGCACTGTAATTTGGGGGGTGCAGATATAATGGCGTTTATTGCTCTTGGACAGGCCTTGCCGCAATAGTGATGTCACTAATGGCCATCTTTCAGGTCTTCGATTTATTATGGAAAGGCTAGACGGCAGCTCAAGGGGGGCCTCTTTTGCCTCAATGTGAATGTGTGCTTCTAACAAACTCTACCGACTCCTGAAATTGTGAAGGACGGAAACACAATCCAATTTATCCGAGGTTGATTTGAAGTCAGACGAGGTTAATTTTCAGAGTGTTTATTTCTTTACCCTATTTTCTTAAGCACTTGCTATATAGTGCAACTACCTCCTAGGAACGGAATGTTCTCCACAGCTGAAGAACCAACCTAGCTAAACAAATACCCAAGTCATCAATTACCATTTTTAAATGTTTCAGAAAGCATTCTTTGAGGTAATCCTTCCTCAAATCCTGTTTGAAACTGGATTTATATCCTGGGGAAATGGGCAAACATCTTGAGGATTTAAATGGATGAAAGAAAAATGGAATGTTGTCACGCATAAAGTTGTTATCTTTAAAGGAATCCCGAAGAAAAATACCTCCTCAAAATGCTGGTACATCCAGTTGGAAGATTTTTAAACCAAGTGATTCCTAACACACGGCAGGAAAGATGGCGAGGATTTGTGAACAGTACGGTTAAATGAGAAAAGGGGCTGTAACAGCCCAGTGAATAGAGAAATGTGCTGTTTGTCCTGATCTCTTCTATTCCATCTTTCCATTTCTCTTTACCCTAAATTTGCCTCAGGAATGAATATAATCATGAATTAAACGTAAAATCCAGTTTGCATATAACATTAGCAATAATAATCATAATACAAATATTCACATCCTTTCAAATTGGCATTGACAGAGAAAGGAGCTTACCCAACATTGAACTTGAATTCTCAGAGAGTATAACACAGGGGATGTTTTAGACACACGCATCCTTTAGCTGACCTTAAATCTTGGGAGGAAACCTTAAGATTCCCTCTTTGTTTCTTGCTTTCTTAATTTCTTCATTCCTTATTTTGTCCTTCCTTCCTTCGTTATTATGGAAGGATGGTAAAATTTTGATTCTGAACTGATTATTAGATAATTTTACAATTTTACAATTTTACAATTAAACAACAACAAATTGTTGATTTGTTTGGTAGGGGGGTAACACCCTGTGGTCATGTGGAAGAATGCCATTCTTAGGAGATGCATGTTGAAAGTCTTAGAGATCTAGTGTAATGAGGTTTCCGATATATTTTGAAACAATTTTGACAACGTACGCTCATCTACCCATATAGAGAAGATTTGTCCAATTTTAACGCATTTCAAATCTAGGTAAGGGGTATAGGGGTGTTCTAAGTTTCTGTTCTTCAGAATATTTACTTTTTCTTTTTTATTATTATAAGAGTTGGGTGAAAAAAACAGATAGTTGGGGCGCCTGGGTGGCGCAGTCGGTTAAGCGTCCGACTTCAGCCAGGTCACGATCTCGCGGTCCGGGAGTTCGAGCCCCGCATCAGGCTCTGGGCTGATGGCTCAGAGCCTGGAGCCTGTTTCCGATTCTGTGTCTCCCTCTCTCTCTGCCCCTCCCCCGTTCATGCTCTGTCTCTCTCTGTCCCCAAAATAAATAAACGTTTAAAAAAACAAAACAAAACAAAACAAAACAAAACAACAGATAGTCAATATTTTGTCAGCGTGGCAAGGCTATAGTACCCAGTTACTTAATGAAACACTAATCTAGGGGTTGCTTTGAAGATATTTTGTGAGTGTGATTAATGTCTGTAATTAATTTACTTTGATAAATCTGTTAATATATAACATCTATTACTTCTGGTCCTCTGGTTGAACCTTGACTAATATAGACCCTTTCCTCCAGTAGCTTAGGATATAATTGTGCAGATATGAAAGTTTAAAAATATTAGAATACAGAAGGTAAGTGCTATATTAGAACTTACCGGGGGTTTCTATGACAAGCCACACGAGGGACACTTAGCTCAGACGGGAGAGTAATTTCAGAAAAGGCTGTGTAACTAACTTTCTTGGAGGAGATGCATATTTCCAGATCTGAAAACCACGCCATAAGTGTAAAAAAGTAAAGGTAGCGATTTTCCACTATATTTAAAACTAGTTTCATTAACGTAAGAAAGTCAGTTGTAGGCATGAGATACACAGATTGGAAACATTATTTGAAGAGGGTTGTATGACTTCACTGAATACCATTTTTCAGTGGAATTTTCTAACAGTCAATTAAAAGGTGTGAGTTATGGGTAGGAAGTTGTCTCAGCATTTTTGGAGGGAATATATACCTTCTGATTTACAAGGTCCTGTGAATAGATTTACTATTCAATTAAAGGTGAATGCAGGGATACTTAAAGTTTGCATTTCCTATGTAGGCGGCAGGATCCCTGGAATAAGGGTTTTGTTTTGTTTTTCCATATTTTTAGTGCAAATTAAATTTTCTTAGCATGACAGATTATCTCTTAAATCCAGTGTACTCATTTACTCTTAAATTGTACAGATTGTAGATTTACAAGTGGAGGTTAGATTGCCTAAAATCAAAAGATGAATCATTGGCAAACATTAATTTATATTCCCAGATTTCTCACTTTATTCCAAAATAGCCAACATAGGGGCCCATGGGTGTCTCTGTCGGTTAAGCGACTGGCTATTTGTTTTGGGTCAGGCCATGAGCTCACGGTTCATGAGTTCGAGCGCCATGTTGAGCTCTGAACTAACTGTGGAGCCTGCTTGGGATTCTGTCTCTCTCTCTCTCTCTCCTTCAAGATAAAACATAAAATAAACCTTAAAAACACACATACAAAGACATGGCTAAAACAAAAACAAAAACAAAAACAGAATAGCCAAACTAGTAGGACTGGAATGGCAGCATGGAGGTACTGAGGGTACTGGGCAGTCAAATGAAGGCAAAGAGGCAAAAACTTCTGGTCTTTACCCTAAAGAGTAGCTTTATCAGCTTCTTTGTGTTCTAAATAAAATTAACGTTGGTGTGGTTAAGTTTTGTCGGTCTGAGTCATTTTCTCTTATTGTCATTTCCTTCTGTGTCCATGTAAATTTCAACACATGGCTTTCTACTTCTTGTTTTCAAACAACTTTTACTGTGAATATAAATTTTTTCCCCAAAAAATGTTTTTTCTTGTGATGAAAACTTGTACGGTCCATTTAATCAAAATTTTAATCACAGCGTGGTTAGTTTGCATCGAGGATACAAACATGAGCTGGGTTTATGAAGGAAGCCTAAACATTAGATGTTTTTTAGCTTAGGAACAAAATGAAAATCGAGAGAACAATTTATTGGCAAAAATTTTGTTTTGTCTAACCTATATGCAAAATAACCCACAACTGCGTTTTTATTCACCCATTGTTTTCAGTCACTGGAAGCTTTCATGGGAACCTAAAGTTAAAAAAAAAATTGCTAACATATATATTTGGAAAGATCAACCAAATAAGCAAGGGGTTAGGAATACCTTCTATAAGCAGAACCATGTCTAAAGGGGAGGCAATGCAGAAAAGTATTAAAAGAGAAGAACAACCAAAGATGGACAGATTTTGCAATCCGAGTTCAATTCCCTAGAGCAAGACACATTGCAAATTGATTTTGGAAATCTGCTCAAGCTTAGAGGCTGGCTAAATCCACCCTACGTTTATAATTTCAGATGCTTACAAAAGGCATTTTCAAGGCAACCCATAGAAACCGTAAGAGAAATACATACAAATATCACCAAACTTGTGGGTAATTGATTTACTAATCTGTGTTTTTGACAATGACAACAAATTTTTTGCAGGGGAGGGGGGCTGAGAAAAAACTTGAAACACCTTTCTCGTAACGATCGTGATGCATGAACTATTTTGGATTGTTTTGGACTGCCACAACAATAACTCATATTTTTGGTTTGAGGAAAACCCTTTTCCTTGTTTCCTGCTTAGTTTTCAAAATGAAAGCTAAACCATGATGCTTTTTTTCAACAGGTTATGAAAATCCAACGCATATTTAGCTTTTGAAAGCACCACAGAGAACAAATGATTCTACGTGCTCTGTGCCGTGTCATCTTCTTCCAAGGTTGGTTGTAGAGGCACATTCAAGGAGCTGCAGACCATCACTTTATCTATAAACACTTGTCCCGTGGGTGTGAGGCAGAAGGAATAATTGTTGAAGTCGGGAATAGCCTGTGTCCCCACCCTTGTGATTAACTCAGACAAGAAAGGATGTGGCAACAGCGGATCCTGGAAAACTCAAGCTTGAGATAGAAGCCGTGTTCTTGTTTTTCTCAACAGATTATGCTAGAACAGTGCCAAATGATCCTGCAGTTTGGTAAGGAAGACCAGGAAGGCAGAGTAGGAAAGAACAGCAAGCAGGAGAAAACTCTTCATTTCTCACTGTTTTTTGCAATTTAGAATATTGTTACAGTGTGAAAAATGATTTTCTGTTAAGGTGCTTGCTTGACTATTCTTGTCTGCTCTTTGCCATTCTTATTTTTTTGAGAACAATATTTAAAGTTTATTACATATTTGTAAATAAATAAGTTTAAGTAATAATTTCGTGAATAATTAAAAATATGAGACAGTAGAAGTTACAAATATCTAAAGAAACTGAAATTCAAAAGCAATTTCTCCAGAACAGTGAGAATGTTGAGACTGAGATTGAGATTGAGCATGAGAATCTAGGAGAGACTTCTTCATGATTAAGTGACATTTATGTAGTGTGCCATAGTAATAAAAAATAAACTTTAGCCATTTTCATTGCTAGTATTATTCTTTTGATAGAAAATAACTACTTTTCTCTGCTCCATATTTCTTGCATTGAAATACAGGAACGGAAATGTATACATATATATGTACGTAAACAAATATCTGTTTTCATCTATTATTACTTCTATAAATATATAACTGTTACCACTGAAACGGTGAACTCAAATGTGGAAATAAATCCTTAAAGTCATAACAACTTAAAAATATAACGCTTTATATTTTACAAGATATTTCTCTATACAGTAATTCAAAATCTGACATCAATTGTGTAAGATTTAATAGATGAGAAACTGACGCTTAGAGATGTCAAGTAACTTGACCAAGGTGAATATAGCTAATAAGGCAAATGCATCCTAAATTTTTTTTTTCAACGTTTATTTATTTATTTTTGGGACAGAGAGAGACAGAGCATGAACGGGGGAGGGGCAGAGAGAGAGGGAGACACAGAATCGGAAACAGGCTCCAGGCTCTGAGCCATCAGCCCAGAGCCTGACGCGGGGCTCGAACTCACGGACCGCGAGATCGTGACCTGGCTGAAGTCGGACGCTTAACCGACTGCGCCACCCAGGCACCCCAAGGCAAATGCATCCTAAACCATGTTGTATTCCTTTGAGTCCATTGCTCTTGGCGTTATATCATGATTCCTTCCGGTCATTCAATCCAGCCTACTAAACTGACAGGTTAACACTGAGCCTTTGCTCAGTATTTCCAGTAACAGAATGATCACTGACTCAAATCTCCTGCCCATTTTCATTTGGAAGAGCTTCATTATGGGTAATTTCTTTCTTCCATTGACATTCTGGTTTTAGTTCTGTCTTCTGGAGTTGCTCAAAATAAGTCTCAACCATTTTATCATATGCTACTTGTTCAGTTATTTTCCAATGGTTGGTAAAAGTCAAGGTAGGGGCAACGATGTGTTATACTATGAAATTGACCAAGGAAATAGATACACTGAGGGAGAGTGGAGCAAAGTGACCTTTTAGAGCACCTTGGACATGGTTTGAAACTGCAGGTCAAAGAGAACAAAAGAAAGTATGGGGATAGGAATATAGAATTCGTACCCAGAGGTGTAATCAGTAATTTCTTCACCTTACAGAACCCTCAATATCAGCCAAGTGAAGTGTTAGAAACTGGGAGGAGGAAGAAAGAAATAAAAATAAATAGCACGTGATCTGAATCCAAAGGGAGTAAGGTGTGGAACATGAGGTTTGGTGAGATTAAATAGGTTACCCAGGCAGTAAGGTTTAGACCCAGAATTAAAGAGTATGTCTCAGTTTCAAAGCCCATGCCTTTTCCACTGTACAATGAGAAAATAAGCTGAGAGTTGCAAGCAGAGAGAGCCATTCAACAATGTCAAATATCATCAACCAGTAGTTAGACAACATGGATTTTGGGAGCCATATTGGGTAAATTTTTGAAAGGTTATAATTAGAAATATTACGTACAAATTGAAATGATATATACTGGATATTGTGATTTTTCAATACATCTGGAAGTGGAAAAAAAAAAGAATTGGGGTAGAATTGTACAGGAAATGTTATCGAGGAGAGCCACCTATCTGTCTCTGTCTATTTATGTGTTTGCTTATTAAATGTCTTTATGGACTCTGCATCCTTAGGGCAGGGTTCCTCAACATCAGCACTGTTGACTTCTTGGACCTGACACTTGTGTGCTGTAGGGCGTCCCAACCCCTCCACACCAGTTGCCAATAGCACACCTCTCTAGCCATGGCAATCAAAAATGTCTCTATACTTTGGTGAATATCTCCTGTGGAGGGGGGCGCAATTGTTTCCCCTGCCCCTAACTGAAAAGCACTGATTTAAAGAAAGAAAGTAATGGCAATGAGAGTGAGGGGAAAAAATAAGCCCTCAAAAATTATATATCTTACAAAGAATGTTGATGTCAGAAAGCAATAAAGAGAAGAATGACAAGAAAAATAAAGGATGGGTGAAGATATGAGCTTGGTGAGGGAATATTCATAACTGAAGGCCTCTACTTTTTTTCCCCAGTTAAGTAAAAGTAGAACAGCTATTCAAATGAGAGGGTGGTTTGATGTTAGTAGGCTTTTCAATGTTTGACAAAGAATATGATTAAGGTTTTGCACAAACAACTTGCCAAGAAACATTGAGGGAGCAGCTGAGGTTGAATAATAGCCTGAAATGATGCCAATCAGCAAGCTGATGAAATATTCCCAAGCAATGTTCAGCCTCAAGGGAATTGATAAATAGGAAACAAATGGTGAAAATGATCAGGGTCTGAGAGCTTAACAGGGCAGGTGTGGCTCTGGATAAGATGGACAGAAATTAGATCCGTGGGTAGAATATATGTAAAATGATTGATGATTAGGTCCAGGTTCAGGTACCAAGAAAATCAGTGGGAATGGGAAAACCAGGGGAAAAAAAATGGAATATTAATAGATTGGAGGTTTTGATGAACTCCAAAAATACTCTTTATTGTAATGAGGTAGGTCAAGTGACACTCTAAAAAATGTAGTTATTCAAAGGATTGGGCATATGTAGATCCATGGGACAAAGAGACCCTGCTAATAGAAAAATAAAAATAAGCTTTGTACATTACATATACATTGCCTTCAATGTTGAGGTACCCCTGTGCTAGTCATATGTGTGTATTGTATATTTATACTCTACCTATTTATCATCTATCTGTCATCTATCTTTTTTTTTTTTTTAACGTTTATTTTTGAGAGAGAGAGAGAGAGAGAGAGAGAGAGCATGAACAGGGGAGGGTCAGAGAGAGAGGGAGACACAGAATCTGAAGCGGGCTCCAGGTTCTGAGTCATCAGCACAGAGCCCGACATGGGGCTCGAACTCACGGACTGTGAGATCATGACCTGAGCCGAAGTCGGGCGCTTAACTGACTGAGCCATCCAGGAGACCGTCTATCTTTCTATTTAGTTAGCATTTGGGAGGCTTTTTTTTTAAATCATTGATTTGTTTTTTAATATCCTGATGGAGATTACATAAGTAATATGTATTAGAACTCCTTAGATGTAATAGCTTGTTTATTTTTGTCTCCCACTATCCTTTTAAACCTAACAGAAGGGGAAAATTATCCTCTACCACTGGATGAAAGCTTGATGAAGAGCCCATGAATTTCCAGACACTTCCAGATAATACAGCATAAAATCCTTTGGTCACTTTAAGTTGTAAACTTAGTCTCATGTGTTCAGTAAATTAAGGTGTCAAATCACATATATTAACTGCCTTTTTTTAAAAGTAGGATCCAGGGGCGCCTGGGTGGCGCAGTCGGTTAAGCGTCCGACTTCAGCCAGGTCACGATCTCGCGGTCCGTGAGTTCGAGCCCCGCGTCGGGCTCTGGGCTGATGGCTCGGAGCCTGGAGCCTGTTTCCGATTCTGTGTCTCCCTCTCTCTCTGCCCCTCCCCCGTTCATGCTCTGTCTCTCTCTGTCCCAAAAATAAATAAATGTTGAAAAAAAAATTAAAAAAAAAAATAAAATAAAAGTAGGATCCATGCCCAACATGAGGCTCGAACTCCCGACCCTGAAATCAAAAGTTGGATGCTCTACTGACTGAGCCAGGCAGGTGCCCCTATTAATTGGTATTTTCACCTTTATTCAAGATAATTTGTCTTCCCATTCCTCTGCCAGCTAGGGCCAGTCCCGGGGGGGGGACGGAGGGTGGTGGGGAGGGCTTCTGGCTATCAGAAAAATGAATCGTGGCGGTCTTCTCTCTCTTCATCCGTCAATTTGAACCCCACTGCTAGATGCTATTTCTAATCTCAGGTTGGTATGAAGGGAAGGAGGAGGAAGAAGGAAGCTAAGAAAGTTCTTCCTTGACTGGTATTATTACATTCAGGCTTCATGCAGCCTATGCCCAGCAAATATATAAAGCTGTGGTCTGTCTTGCAGGGTCTTTCTGGGTTCCTCAAAGGCAACTTATTGGTTTCCTTAGAATGTAGTTTCCATGATGTTAAGTGATACCTTTCTGTTGCCTGGCTACTATAATTCTCTCTAGCTTTTGCCTTCAGGAGCCACTTACTATTGTCTTCTGGCCATACAAGACTGTCTTCTTGGGCAGATGTTGGTTTGAATGACCCCATACTAATTTTCCTTCTGCATGTATCACACTCCGTCCCTGGGATTCATGAACTCTGACCTGCCCGTTCCCCTTGGAAGTACAGTTGCTTTCCAGCTGCCGCTCCCCAAGAAGCTGCCAAGAAGGTTTTGTCTTCTGTAGGCATGCTTCATCCTGAAGTGGGGTCTCCCACTGGAGGGAATGCATGTGAAGCTTTCTGAGTGTGCCTATTGGAGCCCCTGTTGCTGGGCTCCAGACAATGCCTCAATCACGGCCCCTCCACCCACTGCCTCTGTAGGAAGGCGTAGTGAGAGCCCCAGCACAGCAATCTTCTCACAGAATCTCCACTCTCTCAACCCTTACACTCTTCTGATCCTTTATTATTTTTAATCAGAGTAAGAGGTTTCAGGGTAAGAGGGCTAAGTACTGTATAATTAGTTTTCAGATATTTTCATTGAAAACTCAGTTATAGCGTAGGAAATCAGAACTGACATGCTTCTCGGCCTTCTTCCATAACTGGTACTTCAGTTGAAAATCCATTTAACATATTGGTTTACATGTAAAAAAGAAAATGAATAGGGAGGGTTTGTTTACATCTCTCACTTGGTTAGTTAGTTTACAGGCAGGGGCATAGGCATTACTAAGAGGTGATGCAATTATAATCCAAAGAGAGAGAACAACATAAAAATTCAATATAGCAGTGAGATCAATTTACTCCTATAATCTATTGAAAAGTAAGGGACAGAGGTGGCTGGGTGGCCACCTGGGTTACTTTCCAGGGTGGCTCAGTCAGTTAAGCGTCCATCTTCAGCTCAGGTCATGATCTCACAGGCTGTGAGTTCGAGCCCCACGTCAGGCTCTGTGCTGACAGCTCGGAGCCTGGAGCCTGCTTCGGATTCTGTGTCTCCCTCTCTCTCTGCCCCTTCCCTGCTCATGCTCTGTCTCTCTCTGTCTCAAAAAGAAATGAAAACATTAAAATTTTTTTAAAAAAAGAAAAAAAGAAAAAAAGAAAAGTAAGGGACAGAAAGGGGTTGGTACAACATTCGGAATCTGGAAGACTTCAGTAAAGCTATATACTCCGTTGGGTTATATGCAATGCATAGCCTCACTTTGAGAGACAGTAAATGTGCAGCAGGATCCATTGGAGAACAATCCTGAACAAGCGTACAAAGGGTTTATTACATGCAGCGTGTTATTTCATACTTACATCAATATCATGATGCTTGGGAGATAAGGAATGTGAGACGCAGAGAAATATTCAAACTTTCTGATTTCCAATCATTCCTTTCCCCTATGATGGTCTCTTAAAGGAGGTATTATTAGTTCCTTCCTGGCATCAGGTCAAGTATAACTGACCTCTGAACTGGTCCCATTTCAATCTCAAGTTTAATGTAAATTCATAGGAATGAATGTTTGTAGGACTTGAGAGCTGACTTTTGGAAGGTTTGTCAATTCTAAACTCAAAGGGGTGTGTGTGTGTGTGTGTGTGTGTGTGTGTGTTGATAGAGATAGTGAGTAAGGAGATCCTCATGGCAGGAAAAATACACAGGGATTTGACTATACAATTGGTTTTTAGTTTTATTGCATTTGTGTGCATTTACCTTTCTCCTCTCCTACAAAGCAAGGCATCATCACCATTAATAAATAGTCTTTTCCTTTGTAGTGTTTCTTATTGTAAATAAACGTGGTGTGAAAACACACTTCCTTTAGGTCAAGAAGACTTTCAGAGCTGTACAAGACTAACAGAATTACTGGATATATTTAATTTTTTTTTAACATTTATTTATTTTTGAGACAGGGAGAGACAGAGCATGAGCAGGGAAGGGGCAGAGAGAGAGGGAGACACAGAATCGGAAGCAGGCTCCAGGCTCTGAGCCATCAGCCCAGAGCCCGACGCGGGGCTCGAACTCACGGACCCTGAGATCGTGACCTGAGCTGAAGTCGGACGCTCAACCGACTGAGCCACCCAGGTGCCCCTGGATATATTTAAAGAATATGAACATTCTTTAAATGTTCTCTACCAACATTGATGACATTTCAAACCTGCTGAGTGGAGTGCCATTCACCTCATGAATTCTTAGGGCACCACCAGCTCTATTGGCTTCGATAGCTCAATCTCATTATAATTGAAATGTGAAGGTACACTAAGTCCAAAACCCCTGAGGCACCGCTCTCTGAAATCTAGGCCTAATTTGTGTCCTTTTCTGCAAACATGTTTTTCTTCTGACTTGTGTCTTAATTAAGTGATGTTTTTCCTTTTTTTTTTCCTCCACTGGAGAATGAAAAAAAAAAAATTTGAGAAAAGCAACTGACCGTGAGAATTGTTTTATGAACATGTGCTAACTTTCCACTGCCTTCAAGAGATGTGGGAAATACGGAGTTTCGCATCTACATAGCTCTATGAATAATATAACAGAAAAAGGCATAGTTTATTCAACCTTCTATGAGACATCGTATTTTTATAGATTGTGTCCTGATGGAGAAACATCACGTAAAAGTTGCTTTAAGTCTGAAACTAACATTTTCACCTAGCTATAGTTAGGAAGGCTTGGATCTTGCTTTTTTATTATTGCATCTTTTTTGATGATTTCTAAAATCTGTGTGAGTCACAAAATATAAATTAATGGCAAATTATGTGCTTGAATCTTTGGGGCATATTGATGTCAATATATTATAGTGCCATCAGAGCTCACTGTAGACCTCTGAGTTCAAACCAATTTTCTGTCTCTTCGTAACTATGAGGTACTTTTTCTGAACTTAAGAAAAATGGGGTAAATTCAACTGGTTTCAAATGAAGAATTAAGCTTGGAAGCTAGTACTGTTGGGCACATTCAGTAACCATTCGTTCTCTACCTTGTTTGGCTAAAATTCCCTTTACTAAGATGACTCTGTAATCGAACAATTGTGTAGTCGACTTCACCAGTTATACATGTGACTATGAAAACACTCATGACCCAGAATGAGTCAATCTAATGTTTTACTTAAAAATTCACATGTGACCACGAGTGCCCACTGCATTTACTTTTTGCTGTTCTAAAATGTAATAAGCTGATGTATCAGACACCAAAGCTGATGACACAAAATAAACATGATTTCCAGTTATTATCCCCGAAGGCGTGTCTGGATTCAGCAGGATGTGCAAATGTTTGCCTAAAAGGTGAGAGGTAGGTCTTAAAACAATAAAAAGTGGAGGAGGAAAAGCTAAAATCCTGACCCAGCTCTTGGGAAGAGGATGGGAGGTCTGAGCACAAGATGGGAAGGTCCAGGTGTGTTCAGTATTTTCTGTGTGAGAACATGTGTCTCAGCAGATTCTCTTCCTCATTCCCGCAGTATTCTGGATAATATTTTTTCTAAGTTTGCACAAGTCGAAATTGAGCAGCTCAGGCGTGTGAACTAAGCTTGTTATGATCACTGACATTTATTTTCCCACCCATCTATTCATTAGTATCGAAGGCGAAAGTTCAGGCTTGACTAAACACAGCCAACATGCCATCTAGCGAAGGGAAAGGAGAGGAAGGAAGGGAAAGGAAAACCTTCTGAAAACGGAGCTCCACCGTTGGGGGGAGTGGACGGTCCAACTGAAGCAGAGGAAGCCTAGCTCTGCCCCAGGATGTGATCACAACTGGAAACACAAACTTGCTTGTCCGCCTTAACTTGCCTGCTCGATTCGGCTTCTCACCCGTCCTAAGAGCAGGATGAAGTCGCAGGTGGTGGGGAGGGTCTTTCTCATACGCCATCTTCCTTAACGGAGGACTAGGGCCTAGACTAGTTCCATTGGAAATGATCAGTCTCCCCCCCCCCAACCATGGAACTTCAGGGACAGGCTGGGGACAAGGCTTGCCCTACAGAAACTTGTGTAGACTATGTTGCTTTCCCTTACACGTTTCTCTCGTATACATCGGTAACACTGCCAACACCTTGCTGGGAGCACTCACCCGGTCTCTGCTATGGCTCTTTCCTCCAGCAGAAGCCACCTGCCTCAAATTCAATGTCATGTCTTGCCCCCATCCACTCCACCACCAATAACGGTGCTTTCTCTGAGCCGGTGAATCTCTCTTGGATATTTGTAAAACAATCAAGTGCAATTGTGTTAATGAAGGCTTTACATTATTCATAACCTAACCTCAAAATTTGGGACGCTAGTTGTAGAAATATACCTTATACTTGAGAGAGGTATCCTTTCTTCTTTCCCATCAGCCTGCCAAGGGATATTACCTCTCTGGCCTTACTATACCCACCCTCTATCCAGTCCCTAGAAACCCAATGCAAGAACTCCTAATGAATGGGAATGGGAATGTCCAGCCCTTGCCAGTTTATAAGAAAAATGAAGTGATATTTTGATTCATACCCCCAAGTGCAACAACTTGGATCCTTCTTATATTTCTTTTAATTTTTAATTTTTTTTTAACATTTATTTATTATTGAGACAGCGAGAGACAGAGCATGAGCATGGGAGGGGCAGAGAGACGGGGAGACAAAGAATCTGAAGCAGGCTCTAGGCCCTGAGCTGTCAGCACACAGCCCGACACGGGGCTCGAACTCACAAACCGCGAGATGCTGAAGCCTGAGCCGAAGTCGGACACTTAACCGACTGAGCCACCCAGGTGCCCCGAACCTCCTCATATTTGTTCAGCAGGAATTCACTTCCCCACATGGTTCTTTACATGTCGGCCTGAACACACTTGTTGTTTGCTGAGGATTCCATATTTCTTCAATTCATACCTGCTTCTACTCGACTGGAGAACAAGGAAGAATGTCTCAGGCAAATCCTCCAGTGGATGAGAAAATGATAGGCATCAAAACTTTGGCTGGAACAAAGTTTGCGATGACCTCTCCTCTTAGGGCCAGGAGAGGAAGGAGGCCGGATTCCCAACTCCTCTCAGGGACTTCAGCCAGCAACTGTCTGATTACAGTACACAGCACGCTTTTGACTCCGCTAGGGAGCTCTCTCTGAGTAGTATCACCACCGGTCCCTATTGCTCAGGGAAGCCCTGGCTTGTGCCTCTTGTGCACGAATACCCCCCAAAGTGTCTCTGTATAGACAAGACATTATAGCTGGGGGTTTAGAATCTCTTTGAAAATCCACACAGAAGAAAGAGACCTACCACCCTGCATTATGTTGTCATTCACGGTCCACATGCCTTTTTCCTCTGCTTCACCTGTTCGCTCCAAACACATCAATGACTCTCTGTATTCCAAACACTGCATTAATATCTCTGGTTCACTAACAATTCCTCTTGTATCCCTTGCATGTAGGCCTTTACAAAACAAATTTTTCCCCCCCAAATCATTACTATCGTTTTCAAAACGCCCATGGTTAAGACACACTGGTTCTGAAACATGCAATATCGTTAACCCCAAATGAATTACATGTGTGGGTTCCGGTCTGTGTCCAGAACCAGGGTTCCCGTCAAAAGATTGGGTCCAGAAGGCTCTCCGTTCCAGTCGTTGTCGGTAACATAGCTTCAGTAAGGCTACTTCTTTGCTTAAAACGAGTTTTGATACATTGGAATCTCCATACATATAAAAATATCTGCGTTTTACTGTTCCCTTCTCTCTCAGGGGGCTCTTTCCCCTTTCTTAAAAATTTTTTTTTTCAACGTTTATTTATTTTTGAGACAGAGAGAGACAAAGCATGAACGGGGGAGGGGCAGAGAGAGAGGGAGACACAGAATCGGAAACAGGCTCCAGGCTCTGAGCCATCAGCCCAGAGCCCGACGCGGGGCTCGAACTCACGGACCGCGAGATCGTGACCTGGCTGAAGTCGGACGCTTAACCGACTGCGCCACCCAGGCGCCCCATCTTTCCCCTTTCTATGTATTCATACGTGTCAATAGATGCATGGGATGGGGTGGATGATTGCTGCTGAGCTCGATTTACAAGCGATAGTTTCAGCGTTCGGTATATGGTGCTATGTTGAGAGGAGTAATGCCACTACGCTCTTTCCCAGCACACGGTGGTTTTATTTATTTATTTATTTATTTTTAAATGTTTACTTCTTTCTGAGTCAGAGAGAGACAGAGCATGAGTAGGGGAGGGGCAGAGAGCGAGGGAGACACAGAATCGGAAGCGGGCTCCAGGCTCCCAGCTGTCAGCACAGAGCCCGACGCGGGGATCGAACTCACGGACCGTGAGATCGTGACCTGAGCCGGCGTCGGTCGCTCAACCGACTGAGGCACCCAGGCGCCCCGTTGCATAAAAGTATAGAAACAGGTATACTTAAGAGAAAGATGAGAACGAAGACTACAGCAGGAAATGGGATGAATCCCTTAAAAGCTTCATTGAAAGAAAAAACAACCCTGTAATTTAAAAAGATGTCAGAAGAGAAGGTAGCCATGCCAGGGTCCAAAGTGTCTATGCCCTTTTGCCTCCGTCCCCTTCTCTTTTATCCCTTGTTAGCAACCCCTTAACATTCAGTCCCGGCCTGCTGTAACCTGTCCTCCCTGACTCATTTTGCGATCTTCCTGCTTCAGACTTTTCCCTCCATTTTTAGAAAACCACAGTAGGCAGCGAAAGGTCTCAAAACTGGATTCTCACTCCTATTAGTGTGTCAAAACCAGGATCATTCTCCTACCAGCTGTAGTCCAATATATTGCCCCCAAGCTACGCTGCTATCCCAATATACCAGATACGGCTCATATATAAATACTGGGTACCCTTTTTAATATTTACAAGGATTTTTAAAAATTTAATTTAATTTTTTGAAATATAATTTATTGTCAAGTTAGCGAACATACAGTGTATACGGCGCTCTTGGCTTCGGGGGTAGATTCCCGTGATTCATGGCTTACATGCAACACCAGTGCTCATCCCAACAAGTGCCCTCCTCGCTGCCCATCACCCATTTCCCCTCACCCCCTGGGTCTCCACCGCCATCAACCCTCAGTTTGGTCTCTGTACTTACAAGTCTCTTATGGTTTGCCTCCCTCTCTGTTTGAAACTATTATTTTTTTTTCCCTTTCCCTTCCCCCAGGGTCTTCTGTTATGTTTCTCAAATTCCACATGAGTGAAATCCTATTATCTTTCTCTGACTGATGTATGTCACTTAGCGTAATACCCTCCAGTTCCATCCACGTTGCTACAAATGGCAGGATCTCATTCTTTCTCATTGCCAAGTAGTATTCCACTGTATATATATAAACCACATCCTTTATAATTGAAATTAAGCTTTATCTGGTGATACAGTTGACATGTGACACTTGATGTTTTGTTTGGGTTTTTGTTTGTTTGTTTGTTTGTTTTTAACTGGGAGTGCTTTCTGCTTGGCTAGTGGAAGAAGAAAGAGTAGGTTGCCTTGGTGTGCCAGGGTTCCAAAGTCCCTCCAGAAGAACATCTTATTATCTTTCACAACTTCCCCTAGAAACGCTCTCATATTTTCAGTTCCTATATTCTTTGTGTTCTCTTGTGTAAGGATTTTCTTCACCTAAAAGAATATTCAGGATATTCTTTGACCCATCACTCCGTTTGCAACCTCTGTACACACAAAATCATTCAAAAAAGTTCCTTTTGATAAGTTGCAAAAATGAATACAATCTTTCATTCCTCTTCATTTCTATTCTGTGCACAGTTTGACTTTGAAGTTCTTAACCATCAAGAATCGGGGTCTACTTGCCCCGTTTTGGCCTTGTGACTTGCTTGGTCCAATAGAATAAAACAAAAAGGGGTTGAGTCTAGCTTCCAAATCTCGGCCTCTTGAGGCCTTACATAATCCCACTCGCTCTCCTGAGACCTTTCTGTCTTCCCCCATGTAAACAGACCTGGGGTCCATTGAAGGACAGGATTGCAATGAGCCCGTAATCAAACCAGCCTCCTATTTACCCAGTAGTGCTCCAGCCACATCACAGGAGTGAGCCCAACTGAGATTAGAACCACCTCCCTGAGCCCAGTCCCTATTGCTGACCCGTAGAATCATTAACTAAAAAATGGTGCTGTTTCAAGCCACTAAAATTTTTATGGGTTTGTCATGCTGCCCACTGTTAGTTGTTTTAAGCCACTATGTTTTGCGATAGACTGGCACGCAGTATAAACATAGCTCTTACACCTCTCGTAACCCACAAAATAAGTTCCAAATGTTTTAGCATTATAGTCCAGATCTTTTACAGTGATCTCTAGGCCTCAATCCTACTACTTATCCCCTTGCGATCTATTTTCAATCCATATGCTGCGCATGTTTTGTTAATCAAGTCATGTCTTCTGTGGCTCTTTTGTATGTGCTGTGCCCTCCGCCTGTAATGCTCTCACCTCTCTGTTCCCCTTGCGAACGCCTACTTTTTTGACAGACCTCGTTCTCATTATTAGAACTGGGCTTATGGCTTCTCTTACGGCGTCCATAAAGATTTTTTTCCACCTTCTCCAAAAGAATGCCATCTTCAACTCTTTTTCCATTTTGGGTATATCTCTAATCTGTGACCCTTATCACGTGACACCGTGTTGTTTATAGCGCTCACACCTAGCATGGTGGTGGACACAGCTGCAGTAGATTCAATCATTATTTACCAAAATTTGCTCCCTACCTCTAATTGCGCCCCCACAGGAGGGATACAGTTCCTCACTACAGGCGGTACCAGTGAGTCAATTCTGCCCTAGGTCTTAAAAAGCATCCTACTCCTTCACGCTTTTGGGAGCTTCCAACAACACTTGTTAGGTTCATTAAAAAGAAAGCCAAACCAAAACAACAACAACAACAACAACAACAACAACAATGTCCCTCTAGTCTCAAAGCAAAGAAAGCAAAGAAAGCAAACTTACTTGCTAACGTGTGGGCAAGAAATGACTACAAGTCTTTTTGTTTCACGGCATTGTAGTAAGAGCTGAGATAATAGCTGAATTAATATTTGATGTGCAAACAGTGTTAAGAGTTTATGTAGAATTTTAAGATCCTAATGAAAAGGGATTGAAGCAAAACCTAGGGAATTTTGATTGAAAATGTCTGAGTTTCCTTGAAAGACTATTCAACAGTTCATTTGTTATCCATTCTTATAGACTGATAAAAAATGCGTTTACGTTTAATCAGAGGTTTTTGTCTTTGAGCATATCTAGCTTAACTGAAAGTTACTTGTTAATAAATCGATTTATTTTCATGGTTTACATGGATACTAAGTACTCTGAAATGTTAAACTTATACTGCTAGGTACACACAGCCCACGATGATATGAGAAATAAAATACTCTTAAAAAGGAATAGTATTGTTCCTTCCATTACCCCAATTTCTAAAGTAGCATATGTTCAAGTTAAAAACACTTAAGAAATGCGAGACCGTATAAACTAAGGTAAAATCTCATGATCTCGTTCTCTAGGGCGAAGTACTATTCACACGTCGATGTCTAATCTTTCAGGTTTATTCTTTCTGTGCACGTAACCATCTTTCTCTTAATATCATATTAGGGATAGATATGCTGGATGACTTTGCTATCCATTCTAGGAATGGCAAGTATCTCGTTATTGTGGAAATGAAGTTCAAGTATGGAGCGATTGTATTAGATTTCTAACAGAAAAAATTGCACATCATGCTTTGTTTTTAATGCTGACTAAGGTCTATGAGGGAAGATGTTTTGCATTTTATCCACTGAAACGATCCGCAACGCACAGAGTTCTGTGATGCTGGGTTATGACTTATGAATTAAAATATGTGAGTGTAAACAGTTGACTTGCTTCAGATGCACAAGTGAGATTTCCCGTTAGTCCTTTCATTTTATGAGCTGTGGCATAACATCCTCACCCCGCTCTAAACATCTGAGCTTCCAAAGCACGTGGAATTGGCACATTACGCGAAAATCCTGCCATCCTCCGGCATTTTTGTTAAACCTTTCTTGATGAAAATATTTTTCTTGGAGAAACAAGACAGGTATTTTTTTTTTTTTCCTGATGAATTGCAGTAACACGAAACAAAAGTTAAATAGCCTTTTTATGTGTTCACAAGTTATATTGCTCCAAATCAAATGTAAATTTTTCATGTATGCCTAAGTTCATATGACAGCAGAAATTCAGTACTTTAAAAAATATATTTTTTGAGCCCTCCAAGGAAAATGAGAGCCTGAACTTGTTTCCGCCCTTTGGTCAATTATCTGGTCTGTGCCAGAGGGTTTCTGCTTTGCAGAACCACCACATGTCCTTTGCTATGCAAGACTAGGTATGACTTACTTTCTGCTTCTAAATTTATTCAGTCAAAGTTTATTATGATCTACATGAACCAGGCAGAAAAGACCGACTCCGCCCATTCAGGGAATTCATTCAGTTCAGCAGGAGGGACAAACAAGGCGAGATAAAGATGCAGATACGTGTAAATGTATAAATCATAGGTACTAATATATGTAAGTTAATAGATTTTAAGTACAAGTTGATATTTTACTTATGGAATAAAAGGAAAGAGAACATAAGATGGTATCTGAAAGGTAAGAAAAAAATCGATTCTGCTCAGAGAAATGTAATATTTATTTAGTCATTGCTCTAAATGTGCCAGTTAATTCTCAGGAAGAAAGAACAAAGAAAAGTAATTACAGCTTCATTTATCTATATATTGAATGACAAAAATCTGGATAAGAAGGCTAGTAGACAGTAACTTGAAAGAGGAATACAATAAAAATGGTTTATTTTTAGTTTTGTATGTTTATTTGAGAGAGAGAGAGAGAGCAGGGGAGGGGCAGAGAGAGAGGGAGACACAGAATCGGAAGCAGGCTCCAGGCTCTGAGCTGTCGTCACAGAGCCCGGTGTGGGGCTCGAACTCACAAACTGCGAGATCATGACCTGAGCCGAAGTCGGACACTCAACTGACTGAGCCACCCCGGCACCCCAATAAAAATGGTTTAAATGTATTAAATGATTACTATGAGCTAGAATGTAGTGTCATTAATCTATTTAATTTCAAAAGTCTATTAGGCAAACTATCTGGTGGGACATAGAGGTCAAGTGTTTTACACAGAATCACATAACTGGCAAGAGGCAGAGTTGGGATACAAATCCAGGCTGGCTGGCTTCTTAAAACCGTCTCTCAAAACTTCACTTTACTATCTACTTACCCATTCTAGAAGGGAACTAGGATCTCATATGAGCATCTAGGATATTTTGGTGGTCCTGATCCAGAAAAAAAGTGCAATTTTTAGAGCTTCAGTTCCACTTAGTGGGTTCACACACCTACTCTCTTTTCTTCCTATTCAGAGAAAAAATGCCGTACATGAAAGGTGTTAGCTGAAAGATGAACAAACAAGCACAGGAATTTGTAGGCAGCCTATAATTTAGAGATTGAATTCTAGGCTTGCCATGTGTCCAGGAAGATGAGTTTGTTTTTAACTTGAAAAATGCCCATCCTCACCATTGCGGCCACAAAGTAAGCTTATAATTATATATTCTTTCAATTTCAGAAGCTGACGAAGGAACTTGCCAGTGGAATATGAAAATGAAAGCTTCTCGTATGTTCAAAAAAGCAAATCTAGGGGCGCCTGGATGGCGCAGTCGGTTAAGCG
Organism: Lynx rufus; assembly: GCF_022079265.1. Taxonomy (NCBI): domain Eukaryota; kingdom Metazoa; phylum Chordata; class Mammalia; order Carnivora; family Felidae; genus Lynx; species Lynx rufus. The sequence goes on from NW_025814867.1 coordinate 141,738,413, forward strand.
TCCGACTTCAGCCAGGTCACGATCTCGCGGTCCGTGAGTTCGAGCCCCGCGTCAGGCTCTGGGCTGATGGCTCGGAGCCTGGAGCCTGGTTCCGATTCTGCGTCTCCCTCTCTCTCTGCCCCTCCCCCGTTCATGCTCTGTCTCTCTCTGTCCCAAAAATAAATAAAAAACGTTGAAAAAAAATTTTTTAAAATAAAAAAAAAACAAAAAAGCAAATCTAATTGACGTGAGAGAAGTTAGTATTTTATCTTTTTTTTTTAATTTTTTTTTTCAACGTTTATTTATTTTTTTTTGGGACAGAGAGAGACAGAGCATGAACGGGGGAGGGGCAGAGAGAGAGGGAGACACAGAATCGGAAACAGGCTCCAGGCTCTGAGCCATCAGCCCAGAGCCTGATGCGGGGCTTGTATTTTATCTTCAAATGGTACATGGGAGACAAGCACCAAAGCATAGCAGAGAAATTGGGATTAGCAAAAAGAGAATATGAAATTGGTATTTGGGAGATTCAAAAAAATATTATGGGATCATCCTTCCTAATATATAATAGTTGTGGAGGCGAACTCATCTTTTAAGGTCCCATTCATCTTAAAGCAATATTGTACCTGTCCCCTTCTCTCTTGTCTATTGTCTTTTCTCTGCCCCTTTTTTTTGGCATCTATCCTTTGATGTACTCCAACACCATCATATGGTACTCTTTGTCTCCTTCACTATACGTTGAGTACTTCAACAGTAGGCAATCAGTCATGTTTATCATGGTGCTCTTAATACAGTGCCTGACACTGAAGTCACCTGTAAAAAGATGGTTTCATTGTAACTGTGAATGATAGGTTGATCTATCATACGTTTTCCAGTGATGAAACAATAGAATTTTGGCGGAACACTACACTTAAAAGCTTGCATAATTCATCGGTATGAAAATATTCAGTTTCTGACATTTGAACAAGACCTCTCTGTCTTCGGAGATGGAGGGATGATGCATGCCTCTGAGTTGTTCATGACCTAAAAGAGCAGACTGCCGAGCAGCTGTGAAGCCAGGCAGGGTGGAAAGGCTCGAAGACAATCTAAACGATGTACTTTGGGACAATCATTACTTCAGTTCCATTCAGGAAGAACTGGGGTGAGATATTACAGGAAACCAAAGCACTCTTATGAGGCAATCGCGTTAATCCTGAATTAAGAGCTTGAGTACCTAAACAAGTGTAACTAAGGAAACATGAAAGACCAAATCCCATAAGTAGAGCATATCAAAGGATTAAAGAAAAATCTAGAAGATCCTGCCCACAGATGATTTCTGAAGAATGGAATCCTCAGACTTGAATATGTTGGGAAGGTTGTTTTAAGCTCTTGGAGGACACTAAATAAAGATCTGGGTTTCACAACCAAAGGAGATCTTTACCGAACAGGTAAGAGGTCCCTACAAATGACACTGTTGTTGTTGACAGATTTTAACAATGACAGGGTGTCTGTTTTCCCTCTGATCCATCCTGAATGTTACTGTACAATTTCTGTTTCTAAAGTTAAAGTAAAGTACGAGGAGACCAGAGGTAATGGTTCCTGGAAAAAGCTAAAAGGACCTGAACTCTGGTATTGGCAGTAGAAATTACAAAGAAAGAAGGATAATTGATAATATTGGGGGGAATACAAAGTACATCTTATAAAGGTCATATGAAAACTTGGCCTACAGGAAGCTATAATAGAGAGCGTAAAGAGAACATACGTAGTACATAAAAAGGTATGATAATCAGAAAACAGAGAGGTAAAAATAGGCAGATCATCAAGGAAAAGCTGTACAAGGCAATGAAAATTAAGCTGAGTCTTGCATGAACCACAAAAAGTAGGTCAAGAGAATATGTAGAAAAATTGTCAAATAGAAAATCAAAGCATGAGCTAGTGGTCTAGAATTAATAGTCAACCACCATGGGTTTTTTAGGTGGCTCAGGATGGCCCACACTCATTGAAACGAAATCTTTATACAGAGTAGTTTAAAGAAAAAAAAAGAGTTGGGATAGATAAAATTTTCAGACATTAGTGACATAAAAACTATCAATAAACTTTAATGTAATATAGATGGCATTAAGGTATCTTCGTAGGCTCTGGAATAAGTGAGCAAAATAAAAGGACATTCAAAATCATTGCCATAGCAATGTATCCTGTACAATTAGCGTTGGGTGTAACAGAAGACCAAAGTTCCACTAAAAGGCAATTAATGGCAATTGAATTGATTGAATGCTAAAGCACTGAATGTTTGAAAGTGAAGAATGGCCAAAGCAAAGAAGATGGACAAATTTAAGAAAAACAAGGACGTGTCTCTTGATAGAGAAATGATAGGGGTGAAGAGGGCCAGGTTGGGGAGGGACGGTGAAGAAAGCAAACAGCACGAGGTGGGGGAGAATCCAGGTCACCAGCATGCTCAGCTGGTGATGATGACAGGCTATTCCATTCGAGTAAAGATCACGGAAGCAAATGGAAATATAACACTGAAGCTTTCGCAAGTGATTGGGCTAGAGAGTTACATCCGAATATCATTAATGTAAGGCAGTCAAGCGAGTGGGTGATTTTCTTAACAAAAACTAGTGAACAAAGACTAGAAGACCAAGAACTGATAATGGGGAGGCCATTGCTACTAGAGGTCAGGAAGGAGAACAGCTAACAAAGAAATCTAGGGTGATGATAAGGCTGCTGCTAATATAACTGTAATGCAAGTCCATTATTGAGATATTATTCTGAGTTGCGATTAAGAGTTTTACATTTAATGCTCATAACATCATCCTATAGACAAAGACATAAATTTGATGGAATCCAGTAAAATGTAAAAGTGGTTGTCCCAGGGATGGAGAGAGGACAGACTTTCATGAAGGTCATGATCAAAGGTCCTGGTCAAATCTACTAAGACAAGATATGCATTAAGAAAATTCCTAAAGTCTGGCTAAGCTGGGGACAGTAAGCTGGAAAGCCTGCTAAGGAAGAGCCATGACTTCAGGAAAGGCAGCTTGAAAGCCTCTCTGCTGCTCAATTAGGGTGAGAGCCAAAAAAGCCCAAAGAACTCATGTGGAAAATGATGACTTTCTACTGAAATGGACATGGTATTACTATGCCTGTTTAAGAGATTACAGATGATTTATGGATACAATTACACATGTAATTCTATTCATACATGTTCTATGGTGCTTTTCATAGAATCAATAAATTGATTATATGGATTTTTCCATAAAATAAATAATACTAAGAACAATAATCATCTATCATGCATTTAGACTTACAATGACCGAACGATTATGTTAGCCCTGGTACTTATAACCACTCTTTAAGATAGCTCTTATTACATGATTTTATAGTTAAAAAATTGAGATCTGGACTGTTGAAGTAATTGGCCCAGTTCACCCGGCTCTAAGTGCCAGAAACAGGCTTGTAGAGCAGAACTGCGTGGTCCCCTAGGATTCTTCTTTCTCACTGTTCCACACTGCCTTCTGCAGGAGTTTTTTTTATCTACCTCGCTGCTCCTCAACATAGAGATTAAAAATGCATGGTTTATACTAACAAAGGCATTGTGTATAACTCCCTTGTAATTTTTTTTTTTTTTTTATTAACCTGAAATGTTGAGGAACTAATCGCAAATATTCGGCAGATTGATGTTCTTAATCCCTAAAGGGCTGACCATGTTATAAAATTGGCAAAGATAAACATGATTAATACCATTCTCTTTATGATGCCCACGGTCCCACAGAAAATAAGGAATGTCGCCAATGGGAGTTGTGTTCCAGAATAACAGGGAGGCATCAGTTTAAGATGTGAAGAATGAGGGGCTCACCATTACAGTAAACTTTCTGCTGACAGATAGATTGTTTTTGTGTTTTTATAATACCCACAAAATTTCCATCTGAGGTCATTTTTAATTTATACCACACATTATCTCTCTTCATCCACCTTTGTCTCAAGGTATGCTATGCTGAGGTTTTGTTTTTATTGTCCCACCCACATGTGGCTGGCCTACACAAACAGGCACACACCCTGCCTGGGTCATTGCCAACACAAATACCGATGGTATTCACACTATGGGAAGAAGTGTAGCCTGCTTGAAAGTTGATGGGGAGGTTAACGTCCAAAGCCACGCTTATATCATACACAAAAATGCTAGAAAAATGGCAATGTCGTAGGAACAGAGTATTCAGAAGCTTAGAGGCAAACGTACCTCTTCTAGGTGTCACCTCTGAAAAATAACTATTGCCCCTAAACATCTGCCTAAGAAGCAAAGGTATTTATTATTATTATAATTACCCATCATTTGAGGAAGCTCAAGAATTCTCGCAGGCCCTTATGAGCTTCTCCAGCGGTGTATTCTTTTACTTGAAAATACCTCCAGTCAATTCTATTCTTTTCATAAATGAATTTACACACATAGGCACCCCCTGTCCCCCCCAACACACACCTATGCGCGTACACCAAACACACATGATGCAAAGACAGAAGTTATCTGAGTGAAGAGTAGTCAGAATTAGCAATGCCGCAAGGATTTGTTTACAGATTTTACTTAAAAAAATAAACACAGGGCAGTTAAGTATATAACATTTAACCGGGGAGAAACCAGACAGGAAGAAGTGTGAGTTTCACACTGGGGGGACACTTCGGTGAATATACACACTTAAGCCAATGCAAAACCACAGAGGAACCTACACGGAGATCCGTGAAGAATGAGGGCAGAGCTGAGAGGTGGGCAATTCATGTGTGCTGACGGGCGGGAGGGATCTTATAAAGGGTAAACAATCATAGGGCAAAGTGACGTAGTAATTCACAAGCAAGTTTGGAGGTGCTAAGTGAATTAAAATGCCTTCCTTCCATGTTTGCTGGGCTGGCTGTGTTATCAGGCGTGTTTTAGTCCGGTGACACCTCTCCACCCTCAAGTTACCCTTACATGACATTTTCGTACATGCACGTTTACTTCTGAATTCCTTGTCCCCGACCACAAGAATTTCATTTTGAGTGTATGTGGATTTTGAGTCATTCCGGTTGAGGATAATTAGAAAAAGATGGACGGACGTAGGAAATGGGGAGGGGAAGGGGAGTCAAAACAACAGGAGAAAAGGTTTTGCCAAAGCAGCCACGGAGAGAGAAAGGGCGCCCTTGTGCTCAGAATCCTTTCCCAGGCAGGCAGCTAAGACATCTGCAAAAGGGAGGGACAGGGCCAGGTCCCACACGGGTGTCTTAGAACGAAAGTTAAGACCATGGATCCCTGAAATGAGCCAAGAAAGCGTTGACAAGTACCTACTTCCCTGTGAGCGACCAAAGGGGTTAAATATGGTAACAGGAAACTGTTTTCCTGCCTTCAGTTTCCAAATGACCTTATGTCCCTTATGGAACCAAAAGCCTAAGTCGTAACCAGAAAGACACTAAATACTGACATGAAAGATCAACCTCTAAAGAGAAAGAAGGGCTTCTTAGCATACATTCGCGCGCACTCCCTACAACAGATCAGCTTTCACAAGCATCTCATTTTAACTACAGAAGGAGAGAAAGGTGAACTTAAGTCAAAGGTAGGATATGAATTATTGCCCACGTAAGAGGCATAAAATAATGTTTATATGCTTTGCATTTGGTATGTAGTGTGTGGGACACCTGCGTGGCTCAGTCAGTTAAGCGTAGGACTCTTGATTTTGGCTCAGGTCATGATCTCATGGCTGGGAGATCAAGCCCTGCATCGGGCTCGGTGCTGATTGCATGGAACCTGCTTTGGATTCTCTCTCTCTCGCTCTCTCTGCCCCTCTCTGCTAGCATGTGTTTGCACACTTTCTCTCTATCTCTTTCTCAGAATAAATAAATCAACTTTAAAGATTTTTTTTTTTTCAACGTTTATTTATTTTTGGGACAGAGAGAGACAGAGCATGAATGGGGGAGGGGCAGAGAGAGAGAGGGAGACACAGAATCGGAAGCAGGCTCCAGGCTCTGAGCCATCAGCCCAGAGCCTGACGCGGGGCTCGAACCCACGGACCGCGAGATCGTGACCTGGCCGAAGTCGGACGCTTAACCAACTGCGCCACCCAGGCGCCCCTAAATAAATCAACTTTAAAAAAAGAAAAATTGAATTCAATTTTCCTAAACGGCTTTATAAACCAAAGAAATAGGTTTGTGTACAACAGAGAGCTCTCTGTTTTCCAGCTTCAACCTCTCAGGATCTTAAATCCCTTAGCAGCCAAGTGTCCTGCCACAGGGGCCTTTGGGATCCTTGCGAGTGGGGAAAACCACATTAAAATAGACAGACAAACAAACCAATCCTTGAATTTAAGGAAATGTGTATTTTCCTGTACTTTGGGGCTTTCAATATTCAATTTCCCCTCTACGTATTTGTGCTGATTTTTGGTTGTGTTTGATGTGTCGATGGTTTGAGAGAAACCTCAACAATGATAGCCACTTCGGTGTGGTTTTATCAAAATGAGTACTGAGGACCAGAGTAATATACTTGTAGGTTAAAAACAAAAACACACATGAATACACCACACACACACACACACACACATACACACACACACGCACGCACATATAGATATACAAATAAACACAAACATACAACTAAACATAAACATTCAGGGGCAAATGGCTGGTTCAGTCAGTGAAGCATGTGACTCTTGATCTCAGGGTTGTGAGTTTGAGCCCCACGTTGGGTGTGGAGATTCCTTAAAAAATAGAATCTTAAGGGGTGTCTGCGTGGCTTAGTTGGTTAAGCGTCAGACATCAGCTCAGGTCATGACCTTGCGGTTCATGGATTCCAGCCCCGTGTCAGGCTCTGTGCTGACAGCTCAGAGCCTGGAACCTGTTTCAGATTCTGTGTCTCCCTCTCTCTCTGCCCCTCCCCCAGTCACGCTTTGTCTTTCTCTGTCTCTCTCTCTTTCTCAAAAATAAACCTTTAAAAAATTTAAAAAATAGAATATGAAAAAAACATAAACATACAAACATGCATGCACATTCAAATACATATAAACGCAAACACACATAAATACACAAACATGCATACACATAAATATGCAAATACATATACATACACAGAAATACATGTAAGTCTTCTGTCAGACCTTAAAGTCTCATACATTCCTGTGAGAGGATGTCTTCAGTTCTCCAGTAGGATGGACCAGAGTTTGTTCTCACATGACTTAGAGTCAGCCTAGACCTCGTTTCACATTTTTGGCCCAGGTAATGTGTGCCAAACTCGTGGTACCTCTTTTGACTTTATCTGCAGCTGAAAAAAAAAAAAAAAGTTCTGCTTCTGGAACTTTCTCTTTTAAACTAGAATTCACGAGAAATGAATGGTCCCATGTCTTCCTGATTATGAGAGCTCAACTGGACAGATTTCTTCATCTTTAGCTCTTACTCCCCTGTCCGCTTTGATTGGCATGCATCTCTTTTATGTAGAAGTCTCTTTCAAAAGACTGACTGTCTTTTCTGTTTGTTAGCAGTGGTGGCCTAAATATAGATATATTAATTTTTGCTATGTTATTCTATTAGGTATGAAAATTATATAGTCTTAGCAAATCTCTAAGACATTTAATATAAGAAAAATGGGTTCAAGTTTAGGCTCAGAGCTTCAGTGATTTTTACTGAGCAAAGAAACTAATTTTAGTAGCCATCAGGCCTTAGAGCCCATTGATGTTAGAAAACTCTGTGAAAAGATTATTTTTAAGGAAGACCTCGGGGACTTTGTTCTACACCATATAGGCAGGAATCATCCTATCGGTAAAAATGTGATGGATATTTTTAAGGTATTTTAGAATTGTTTCTGTGGTATGCAGAATTCTAAGATGGTCCCTAAGCAAGTGCAATATACATATTGTATCTCCTCCATTTCATTGTGACCTATGAGTAGAATGGATATCATCACCATGATTAAGTTATGTTATATGACTAAAACAGAGGGGTTTTGCATATGTAACTAAAGACCCTCTCTCTTGAGGGTCTTAAAGAAAATGAGTGGTAAAACCTCAGGGAAATAAACCTTGCCAACACTGCATGAGTTTGGAAAGATATCCCAGACTTCAGATGAGACCCTAGGCCCAGGTGACACCTTGATCTTAGTCTCATGGGACCCTGAGCAGAGGACCCAGTTAAGCCATCTGCTCCCAGGAAGGCCAGAAAGGTCCTTCCCAGAAATTATGAAATAAATCCATGTGTCGTCTAATCTGCGAAGCTTATGGTAATTTGTTACACAGCAACTGAAAACTAATACAGTTCTGCTACTGAGTTCGCAAATATAGCCAAAGCATAACCTTTTGACAATAAAATAATACACACAAAAATCATTCTAAAATTAACCTTTTGTACTTTTTGTTTTTATAATAGCTCATATGGGTCTAGCTCTTGCCATAGATAACATAGGGACTGCCAAAATATAGACTTTTATGGTGTGATAGATCCATTGTGACAGTTTTCCTACTTTTCCGTTCTCTTGGTATACATGTCCTTGGCAACGTTGTTTCTTCTCCCACAGGTAAAGACTATTGACAGTTCTGGCCTCGTGACTCGCTTGGGCCCATAGCAAAGTCACCTTAGAAGAGGTTGGGAGCACTGGTATGCCCGTTCCGAGCCTAGGCCTCAGGAAGACTTGCGTGTCTCCGATTGGTCACTTGAAACCCTTGCTAAGACGTGAGAAAAAGAAAAAGGCAGGCTCGCCAGAGGATGAAATGTGGACGGAGCTTACTGGCCCCTACTATCCTACATAGCCACTTTGCAGCCAACTCACTACCTGACCACAGATACTTGAGGAACCTCACGTGAAGGCTGCTGACCTCGGCTAACACAAGTAGAATGGTTTAGCGAACCCATATATAAGTGTGAAACAATACACTGAGGTTGGTTTCAGCCACTAAGCGTGGGCCAGTTTGCTCCTCAACAATATGCCGATGGTAGGTGACTTACGCATGCAATAATGTTTATGGTAAAAGCAACTGAGCATAATTGAGAGAGATTTAATTTTGAGTCTTTTCCTTTCCCTTGCCTGTATACATGCGCAAACGAGAAAACAACGCCTAGAGAATGCTTCCTGGTATATTACACTCACTGTGTAATAAGCGTATGAGCTCTGGTCTGTCACACTCTGTTATAATATGTTGAAAATATTAACCTTTATTTTCATTGTTTAGTGTCTATTTCTTTTAAGAGAGAGAGAGACAGAGACAGAGAGCGCTGGTGGGGGGAGGGGCAGAGAGAGAGGGAGACGCAGCATCAGAAGCAGACTCCGGGCTCTGAGCTGTCAGCACGGAGCCCGACGCGCGGCTCGAACTCACGGACCGTGAGATCATGACCTGAGCCGAAGTGGGAGGCCCAACCCACTGAGCCACCCAGGTGCCCCCCCCCCAAAAAAAGGTGAATCTTAATGTAAGTCTTACGCACCTATTATTTTCTAGGTGTTCTAGGTAATTTAGATGCAAAATCTAAAACCTCTGTCCTACTAACTAGCAGTTACAGACAATAGTGGGGATTCTCAAGGTTTCATAGGTTTACCAACAATCTGGTGCTTGAATGTGCTGCCTTATGCTGCGCTCCGCCGCCGCGCAAGGGGCTCAGACAGCACGCGGAGACTTCCAATAAGAAAACTCACTCTGTTTTAAGATCGCTTATTTATCTTTGGATTGTTCTGAGTGTTAAAACTGTTTCTCATTATTTTGGCTCAAACATCGACCTAGTAACTTGGACCCACTGATTCTAATTTTATGTCCTGGGGAGTTTCTGCCCCCTGGGGGGGAGGATGGTGGGGGGTGGTGATCATACAGAACAGATGGAATTCCTTTGGCATCAGGTTTTTATACCTTGTCATCACGGCCCTAGCAAACTAATAATATCCCACCTAACCCTCGTATGCTACTAATTTTGACCGAACTTTCTAAGGCAACAATTATTATTTTGTTACCTAGAGCCATGACTTCTATAGGTACTTGATTACAGGTGTGTCCAAATGATATTTTGAGTAAACACTTGTCACTACATGCCATGCACTCAAGTCCCCCTTTCGTCATTGGAAACAAAGTCATTAATGTTTTAAAATCTAACCAGATTGGAGAACCAAACCCAGAAAAGTTCAGAGCCAATTAAGAATATTCATTCTAGGGGCTCCTGGGTGGCTCAGTCAGTTAAGCGTCTGACTTCGGCTCAGGTCACGATCTCACAGTCCGTGAGTTCGAGCCCCGTGTCGGGCTCTGTGCTGACCGCTCAGAGCCTGGGGCCTGCTTCGGATTCTGTGTCTCCCTCTCTCTCTGCCCCTCCCCCACTCACACTCGCTCTTAAAAATAAACAAACATTAAAAAATCACACACACACACACACACAAAGGAAATTCATTCTAAAGATTCTATTCTTCTGGGAACACTCTGGTTGTATATTCTGTTCCAATGGGGGTTGGGAGGGGAGAGAGAGAGAGGGCAGAGAGAGGGGGGAGTGAGAGAGAGAGAGAGAGAGAGAATGAGGGAGGATGGGGAGGGTTTTGGTGGTATAGGAAAGATGGTAAAATCTTAAAAGTTGGGAAATCTGGGGCAGAAGATAAAGGAGATTTTTTGTATTGCTTTTACAGTGATCCTACTTAGTTCTCAATTTCCCAAAAGAACATTAGAAAATGGAAGTAACACGTACGAAGTAGATGTCTACTCACAAGTATAAAATCTATTACTTCTCACTGCAGTGTGGTCTAAATAGATTATTTGAAAGGAAGAAATGTGGAAATGAGGGGAAAAAACAGCAGTAAGCACATATCCTTTGTCATTTTGCATCAGGTAGCTTCTTTTCCAAAATGTCACTGGGCTTGCTACTGTAAGAGAAGAGTGTTAAATGTATTTGGTTTCCATCAGCTCGGTTAACTTAGACATTTGCATTATTTAGTTACTACAGTGTTTTGCTATTTTTCTTCTAAATGGAAAAATCCCCACTTTATGTAGCCATGCTTTCTAGACTTCAGGATGCATTGTGGTTACTTCTGCTAAGCAGATGTTTTCTTGTTTGCATGTAAAGTGAGTCTGTTAAAATTTTATAGTCTAGCATTTCATGTTCTCCAAATAGACTTGTTTCAGTGATTTGACTAAAATTTGTGAATTTGCCAGAAGAAATATTTTCCCGAGTGCCAAAAGTTTCAATCTCTCTGTGACTGACCCTTCCTGTCACTTCTGAAGTTCATGCACGAATGTCAGGGTCCCCGCACAGTTTGCAGTCTTGCTCCCCTTTCTCAGATGGTTCCTAATTAAAGATTTGGTCCAGGGTTGAATGTGATTATTTCTATCATTTTTTCCATTTCCCCAGGAGACGATTATTCTCTTACAAAAAGCTTATTAGAGAAGACAATGGGAATTCAGAACAATTTTATTTTTTGCTTATCTTCCAAGGACCATGAGATCAAGATCCAGATGTTCTGACTTAGCCAAGGACAGGGTTATTCCCTGCAAAGGAAAACTGAGGTTCTGCCTTTAACAGAGAAAGGGGGGGTGGTGGAGAAGTGCATGCCTGAGAGATCGAGGTAGATAAACATGCGTAGCCATTTCTAATATCTTTATTGAGAAGGGAAACATGAACAACTATTAGAAGTCTGAGACTCTCTTGACTGTAACCATTGCAGATGCAGCTGAAAAATAAAAGATTACATCACAAATTGAGATAAATGTTAACAGACTAATTTAGAGAGTAGGTTATCATATTTTATGCATTAAGGAGGGCTCAAATCAGAATAGTAGCAGGGAAAGGTTGTGAATACCATTTCCCTTCCAATTAGTCATCCTGACTTCCCTTCTTTTTCCATTTCTGTGTTCCTGAGTCTCCTTCTTCCCATTTCTGACTTTTTCCCCTGCCTTTCCATCAGATGAGAAAACAGCATTATTTGTTCGTTCTCTAATTCTTCTTTTTGTTTCTCCACATTTCTAACTCCGTGTTGCTTAAGGTGAGAAAATATTACAGCAAGAAAAGTAAAACTCAGTGTCTGTTTAAAAATTTTGAACAATTGATGTAACTATTTTTAAAACACTTACCACACTTTCTACTTAAGTCTCTTAATGTCCCCTTCTTTGCTCATTCAGCCATCCCTATGCATACGTTCACTTTGAGACTCAAATGCCTTGTCAGGAAGTTAACCCTGCCCAACACATTATCCAAAGCACATTTTAATTTCAATCAAACCCTTTGACAGAAAAATACTTCACTGACTTTCACAACCTAAATACCAAAAATGGTTTGATTTCAATGGCTTGTAGGAAAAACAATTTTCCATATGCTTATGCAACAGTCCATTATTTTTTTAAACACCGTCTATGATATGACTTTATGTTTAAATATGGGAAGTTTCCATCTTTAAATGAGACTGAAAAGAACAGAACAACCACTTTTTATCAGTGCAATGGGCAGCTTGCGTGGAGACTTGCCAGGAACCAGTAGAAGGCTGAGTGGTTTATCTCTCATTAGTGTGGGTGAATATTATGTTCTCTTGTCCTTGTCCAAAGAATGGCCTATTGATATCAACCCTTTTTTCGGCTGAGGGGTCATTACACAGGAAGATGTCAAAGCTATAAACCATGAGGCCAGGAAACTAAAGCTCAGTTGACTTTTCCAGTTGTAGGAAAATCTCCTTCGAAAAATGCTAACCTCTATCCTAGCCCTTGTGTCCACGTTAGACCGAGTAGCCCCGGGGAGATATATGTATGTCTGTACTTATACCTAGATAGATCTATAGATTTATCTCTGTATCTATTTATATAGATATATCTCACAAGGTATTCTATAATACAGGTGGTATTATATTTTATATATAATATATATAACACTGGTAATATTATATTTGGTATATATTCTATATATAACACCAGGAATATTATTAATCAGCCCTGGGGTTGGGGTGCTTAGAGGTAGGCTTTCAAAAAGTTTGTGTGTTAGCCTACAATGAAACTTAAACTTCTGCCCTAACAAAGTCATACTATTTCAGACTTCAAAAAGACTTTCAATAAGAATCTAATCTACTTGTCATCAACTGTGGCAATAATCTCCTTTATGATGTTTTTAACAGCTGCTCATCCCATCTCTACTTGTTATAGTTTTTGGAGTCAAATAGTTTGGGATTACAGGTTGGCTGTACGTCTCTCCAGCTCTGGGGTCTGGAACATCACCCTGAGTCTGTTTTCCTCATCTAAATGAGGGTAATATTAGCCACTTCATGGGTGTGTGGGGATATGAGGAGGCAATATACACAACATTCCGATTCTAGAGACCAGCACAATAGTTGTTTAATAAATACACATTTCTTTGTCCATTCCTTCCTGTTTGGGAAAGTACATTAACTTCCAAATCAGCCTGTTCCAATGTTGAATTGGTATCATCATTAGAAAGTTCTTACGTTATTATCTGCCTTTCTCTTTTTCTCATCTGTGCATCTCGGTTGTGATTTTGAGCTTCCCCGAAAGTAGTCTCTGCCTCCTCCTATTAGTTCGTAGAGGTTATTTAAAGATGGTCAAGTAAACTTATTTTTTTTAAGTTTATTTATTTTGAGAGAGAGAGAGAGAGAGAGAGAGGGAAGGAGAGAGAGAGACAGCGCATAGGAGGGGCAGAGAAAGAGAGAGGGTGTGAGAGAATCCCAAGCAGATTTCAAACTGACAGTGTGAAGCCTGATGCATGGCGTGGGCCGAAATCAAGAGTGAGACGCTTAAGGGACAGCGCCACCCAAGCACCGCATAGACTTGTTATTTTCTAAGCTATGGTTTCTCAGTTGCTTTTACCACTGTTCAGTTGATACATTTTCTGCACATTTTAACTGCCGAGGCTTCCCCTATTAGACAGAATTAAATAGGTAAGTGACCTAATCCTCTCCACCACCAATATCCAAGCATCCATTTTTATCATTCTGATCTTCTGGATACTGCATTTCTATTCATTTATGATTTATTAGATATTTTGCCTTACATTGAGTTTATAACACCTAAAAAAAATAGCAATTTTCATGGAAGAACGTGCTGGCATTGCATTATACAACTTCCAGCACCCAAGTACTGGACCTACATCTAGCTCTAAACAGGTTGGTTGCCCACGTAATTGAAATATCCTCTAGGTTAATAGGATGGCCTATTTAAGCCAAATAATTAAATGCATGGTTAGGCATATTTTATCACTGTATACAGTAAAATAAGTTATGTTTTTGTCAGGTATCTTTCTTTAGTCAGTGAGCAACTGCATTCCCTTTTCTTAGTTTGGTGTGAAAGTGCCACGGTTGACAGTTAATCCACTAAAAAAAAATGATTAGAGATGAAGGCAAGGGGCGATTATGTAAACTTATACACATTTGCATTCAATGCTGCTCACTAGCAACTCATCTGACCCCCCTTTTCTATTGGTATAAACTCTACCTGGGTCTGGAGAAGGTGTCAATCGTGACCTGTTTTTGTCATGACATTAAACATGACATTAAAAGTAGAGTTCACATTTAAATTCAATATGCATGCTAAATTACCGTAAATTGCATGGCAATAGCTTATTTTAAAATTTAAACATTAAGTCTCTGTAGCAGTGCAGCTAAGTATAATGTGAAACATATGCAGGTTTCTTGTGTTTTCATTTTAGCCGTTCTTACAGGGGTGAAGCGATAGCTCATTGTAGCTTTGACTTGCATATCCCTGATGATGAGTGACGTTGAACGTCTTTTCACGTATCTGGTGGCCACCTCTACATCTTGGGGAAATGTCTGTTCATGTCTTCTGCCCATATATTTTTTTTAAGTTTATTTATTTATTTTGAGAAAGTGAGAGAAGGAGAGGGAGAGAATCTCAGGCAGGCTCCACACTGTCAGCCTGGAGCCTGATGTGGGGCTGGGATTCAAAAACATTGAGATCACGACCTGAGCCAAAATAAAGAGTCAGATGCTTAACTGAGCCACCCAAATTCCCCATCTGCCCATACTTTAATCAGATTATTATTTGGTTTTTGGCTGTTGAGTTTTATCCATTCTTTATATATTCTAGAAACCAACGCTTTATCAGATATGTCATTTGCAAATATTTTCTCCCATTCAATAGATTGCCTTTTAGTTTTGCTGACTGTTTTCTTTGCTGTGCAGAAGCTTTTGATTTTGATGTTGTCCCAATAGTTTATTTTGGCCTTTATTTCTTTTGCCTCAGGAGACCTCCAGAAAAATGTCGCTATGGCCAATGTCACAGAATTACGGCCTGTGTATAATATTTATAGTATTTTTTATATTTTCAGGTCTCACATTGAGGTCTTTAATTCATTTGGAGTTCGTTATTTTTTTTTAATTTTTTTTAACGTTTTATTTATTTTTGAGACAGGGAGAGACAGAGCATGAACAGGGGAGGGTCAGAGAGAGGGAGACACAGAATCTGAAACAGGCTCCAGGCTCTGAGCTGTCAGCACAGAGCCTGATGCGGGGCTCGAACTCACGGACCGTGAGATCATGACCTGAGCCGAAGTCGGCCGCTTAACCGACTGAGCCACCCAGGCGCCCCTGGAGCTTATTTTTATGTGTAGTGTAAGAAAGTGGTCCAGTTTCATTCTCTTGCATATTGCTGTCCAATTTTCCCAACACCATTTGTTCAAGAGACTGTCTTTTTCCCATTGGATATTCTTTCCTCCTTTGTTGATTAATTGACCATATAATTGTGGGTTATTTCAGGGCTTTTTATTCTGTTCCATTGATCTATGTTTTGATTTTTGTGCCAGTGCCATACTGTTTTGTTTTCTACAGCTTTGTAATATACCTTGAAGTCTGGAATTGTGATACCTCCAGTTTTGTTTTTCTTTTTCAAGATTGCTTTGGCTACTTGGGGTCTTTTGTGGTTTGCAACAACATGGATGAAGCTAGAGAGTCTAATGCTAAGTGAAATAAATCAGTCAGAGAAAGACAATACCATATGATTTCACTCATATGTGGAATTTAAAAAAAAACTAATGAGCAAAGGAAAGAGACAGAGAGAGAGACTAAACATGAAACAGACTCTTAGAGAACAAACTGATGGCTATGAGAGGGGAGGTGAGTGGGGGGATGGGTAAGCCAGGTGATGTGCATTGAAAAGCACATTTATCACGATGAAAAAAAGATATGGAGGAACAACGTGTGTGTATTTTTAAAAATATAATGTTGATAAAATAGCATTGCTAGAAATCCCAATTTATTTAAACATGGACTTGTGCTAAGTATGCTTAATCTATTCTTTACAATTGATAAGCTCAAGAATAGTACTTCCTAAATTAAATGAGGATGTTTGAAATGAAGATTGTTAAGTTTGATAAAGGAAACTTTGCTTTAAATTTATTAACAGAAGGATCCTAAATGAATCATGCCCCAGGAAACTGATAGCAAACAAACAAAAAACAAACAATAAAGGATATATTTGTCATCCTAATCCCAAAATAGTTAACATCATTTCTAAAATTTATAAATAACAGAAACTATTGTCAACAATGCTTTATTGCTTTTTTTTTGCCTCTTCAACTTGACTCTTTGATGTTCCTCACTAGGAATTTTAGTGTCATTCCATTCACTGTTCCAAATTTTTTTTCTGAGAGAGGAAGGATATTTATAAAGTGAGTGTTCATCCGATTTCATTTGCCCTTATGGATGCAGAATTCTGATTTTCCTCCAGCGCTGACCATTCCTGCACGTCCCCCAGCCACAGGTTTTGGATGCAGTCACTCCACAGAGCATCCACTTGACATAATGTGACCCTAACTCTGACATCAGAACTTTGCACCTCCATGGTAACAGTGATTGTTGGGAAGGACAAGGTACCCAACACAATGCAATGACACTCACGTGCTAGACTTTAGAAAACTGTTGGGGAAAGAAAATTATCCATTCTGCTATGGGATCCTAAAAAGATAGGGTGCATTTCTGGATCATGTAGCTTGTCCCTAGGAATAAAAAGCCTACAGGAACACAGAGAAAACAGAAAAAAGTGTCCATTATAGAGCCAACATATAGATTGAAATTGAACCTTGAAAGCCTTCATGTTCTCTTTA
This sequence comes from Lynx rufus, assembly GCF_022079265.1. Taxonomy (NCBI): domain Eukaryota; kingdom Metazoa; phylum Chordata; class Mammalia; order Carnivora; family Felidae; genus Lynx; species Lynx rufus. The sequence continues at coordinate 141,755,381 of NW_025814867.1, forward strand.
TCCAGTTATCCTGATAAATTCTGCCTTTTGTTTTTGTTTTCTTTGTTTTTTTAAGGTGATTTGCATTGACTTCTCTATTATTTGTAATAGAAGCAGACCTAACATACCGTGTTCATTCAACGGGAAAAATCCGGAATCATTTGTCCCAGTGCTACTAGAAAGCATGGCGGTATTGATTCAAGTCTAATTCATGCCAAAAGGTCCTGGTGCTCTTAGATATGACCCTGGTTCCCCCAGAACAACAGTTCTCTCCACTATGTATTTGCCTCTTTCGTAGGAATAGGTCTCTATTCAAATCCTTTCCCCAACCCTCAACTGGTATTTTCTAAGAACATCTATCCCTCTTTAAAACTGAAACACTGTCATAAATTCTTGAACAGAAATAATGACACACTGTTGCACTAGGGACTTGATAAACTCTATCTTTGGAACTAGAACCTTTCCTATAGAGAAAGAATTTATATTTAGCCTGTAAGCTTTTAACTGATCGATTAAGCTGATGACCTTAATTGTATCTGCCTAATGTCAATGTATTTACTAAAAATGCATGGAAACCTAATTTATGTCACGACTTCTTAGAATTCACCATGCCTGAGGGTGCCTGGGAGGCTCAGTCAGTCAAGTGTCTAACTTCAGCTCAGGTCATGAGCTCACGGTTCATGAGTTTGAGCCCCATGTCCAGCTCTGGGCTTACAGGTCAGAGCCTGGAGCCTGCTTCAAATTCTGTGTCTCCCTCTCTCTCTGCCCCCCCCCGCCCCCCGAAATGCTCTCTCTCTCTCTCTCTCAAAACTAAAATAAACATTTAAAAAAAAAATTCACCGTGCCTGGAATACCTTCTTCTGTGTTGTCTGCCTTTAGAGATTTAATCTCCTCTACAAATCCTGTGCATCTCATCTGTTTATAAATCATGATATAAATTGTTGGATTTCAGAATCAAATGGTAAAAAATATTGTAAAACTCATATACCTTGCATAAGAAAGGATCAAAAATAAAACAACAAAATAAAGAGAAGCACAAATCATCCCACTATTGATCTATTTACCCTGTCAGTTCATTGAATCGATTCAGTGTAATTGTATTGCACATATTGCTTTGTCACCTGCTTTTTAAAAAAAAAAATTTTTTTTTTCAACGTTTATTTATCTTGGGACAGAGAGAGACAGAGCATGAACGGGGGAGGGGCAGAGAGAGAGGGAGACACAGAATCGGAACCAGGCTCCAGGCTCCGAGCCATCAGCCCAGAGCCTGACGCGGGGCTCGAACTCACGGACCGCGAGATCGTGACCTGGCTGAAGTCGGACGCTTAACCGACTGCGCCACCCAGGCGCCCCTGTCACCTGCTTTTTAATACATACTATATCATGAAGATTTCCATGTCAATACAAGTAATTTCTCAGTATCATTCCAACACTTGCATTGCACTTACTTGAAGAATGTACGTTTTTATTTATTTAACCCGTTTCTTATTTAGCATATCTGGTAAAACTAATAAATCTGATACTAATTGCAAGTTACTATTTGTAGCAAACACGACTGGTGCTCCCCACTGATTCCCTGATTCCTCTTATGTTTGCCCAAAGCCTCTTTCGTACGTTTTGCTTCTAATGGTTGATGCTCACAACCGTCCTCAGAAGATAGTTCTTGGTCTGTGGAGCCCTCTATCCACAGGGACAGTGACTTAGAGGTGCCTGGGAATTTACTTCCCTCTCGGATGATCCTTAGGTCATCAAGGGCTAGTCGCTGAGAAGGCAATCAGGTGGAGACAGGGGATTTACCTGAAGATACACACTTGCTGGGGCTTCTTCCATCCCCCTGTACTGTTTCCTCTGTTCCCTTCAAGTCTCCCTTGGGATCGCTTTCGAAGTAAATTTCTTGCACATGAATCCTCCTCTTACACACTACCTGTAACAAACCTGATCCAAGATACCAATATGGATTTGGGGGGAGAATATTTCTTTAGGGAGGTATATGATGATTCTAAACACATCAAAATGATTGTAGGGGAAGTTAAAATATATTGAATTTTTATTATGATGAAGATATAATAAGTTTAGTATCCTGCTAGAAAGTATATCTATTTCGCTTCTCAAAAGGAAAGCACATAAAGCCTGTGAATTTTAGAGTAAAATAAGTTTTAATCAAAATGTTAAGATTGTATTATATTCTGGTAAGATTATTCTGTTTAATATATTATTCATAGGTTGTTGTGACTATTTGATAAATTCTATCTAGCTTTTTGGCTTGTTAGCCCAATTTATTTCTGGAAAGAACACAAGGAATGAGTACATTCCCACGCATGCATGCTTGCGTTCATTCCTCTTTTTGATTATAAGAGAATGGAACATTGAATATGCAGTACGCTAGGGTCTGGGCATGAAAGATTATTAAAAAGTGGGACCTGATTTCACAGTCTTTATAATCTCTTGAAGTCGTGGATATGTAAATAGAAAATGATGGCCACTGTGAAAATATTATCACAATGATATTAGAAAACATTACTTTCTATTGTTTATGGAGATATACACACATATGAATAGAGCAAGGGAGACAAATATAAAGAACCTCAATAACTTATCATTTTTAATAATATGAAGAAGAGAGACCAAAGTATTGATATTTTGCTTTCTCTAAACAGTGGATGCCCAGGGAATAATTGCGTTGTCTTTGTTCTTTGCAGGTTTTTTTTTTTTTTTTTTCTTAATATGCTAAGGGATCATCAGTGGTAAAGCAATTTTTCTGGGGTGGAAATGTATTGGTGGTCACATTCGTTGTCAAGAAAGTTTAAAGCAGGGTACATATGTGGACCTTCTGAGGGGACAAATAGCATGAGCAGGGGCACAGATTTTGGGTTTGTTAGTGGCATGGTGGGTATTTGATGTAACTGGAATCAGATGGTTAAAAATAAACTGTTATAATAAAAACAGAGCAAGGTCGTACACAAGAGGTGCAAAAACGTAACGTCTACTCTAACGGAACATTCGTATGTATTGGCCGTGTGACCCAGAGTTGCCTAGATGAGCACTGTGTTATCCAATGAGGATCCACACTGCAAAGCGTGGAATAGCATGTCTGGCCATCGCATGGCTCATGTTTGCATCTATCTATCTCCTGCATCCCAGGAGATGAGGGTGCATGGATGTTTTCTTAAACTTGGGATCTTGTGGGGCGCCTGGGTGGCTCAGTCGGTTGAGCGATCGATTTCGGCTCGGGTCATGATCTCACGGTTTGTGAGTTCGAGCCCCACATCGGGCTCTGTGCTGACAGCTCAGAGCCTGGAGCCTGCTTCCGATTCTGTGTCTCCCTCTCTCTCTGACCCTCCCCCGCTCCTGTTCTGTCTCTCTCTGTCTCAAAAATAAATAAACATTAAAAAAATTTAAAAAACAAACAAACAAAGAAAACCTGGGATCTTGTGATTTCAAAACGTAAATACCCCTTTTCATGTATTTTGAAATTTTATCACCTAACTACCAAAGTAAATTCCCAACTGGAATTTGAGGAAAGAACTTACTTACCCTTCTCTTCATCCCCAACCTATGTTAATGGTAAGTGGGTAGAGTTCCCATTACCTCAGTATTTCTGGATAAAATTGGTCATAGTTGAAATTTTCTTTGCCTTAGGCAGGATTTTTTATTAGATTTGTCCTTGAATTATCAATGTACCTGCTTTTAAAAATGCATTACGCCTTATTCAATCTCTACAATCAAATTGTATAATTAAATATTTGTTGTTATGGTTAATGTCAAAGAATGGTAATGATACTTTATATTTTCCCATTGAAATTCATTTAAAACAACTTCCAAAGAAAAAGTACTTTATTTTATTTTTTTAATGTTTATTTATTTTTGAGAAAGAGAGAGAGAGAGCACGAGTGAGGGAGGGGCAGAGTGAGGGAGACACAGAATCCAAAGCAGGCTCCAGGCTCTGAGCTGTCAGCACAGAGCCCGACGTGGGGCTCAAACCCACGAACCGTGAGGACATGACCTGAGCCAAAGTTGGACGCTTAACCGACTGAGCCACACAGGCATCCCAAGAAAAATACTTTAAAGATTATGTCCTTACTCTGATAAGTCTGTCCATTTGTTCATTTTATTTTATTTTTTTAGTAATAGATTTCAAAACTGGGTCAGGAATCCCATTCCTTGTTTTACCAAAGAGAAAATGGATATCTAAATTGGTTAAGTGACTTGCCCAGGGTCAGCAAACATGCTGTAGGTCAGTATTGTTTAAGCTCTTCTAAAACAACCCATCCCTCACAAATCATTTATCATACTTTGATCCAAAACATCTTTGGCACTTCTTCAAAGAACAAGCTTTGGAAAATAGTAAAAGTTTGGGATAACGACGTACTCAAAATTTTCTTTTCCAGAAATTTGAATATATGAAAGAAATGCGTTCTAATATTAGAATTTTAATTGTTATTTCAAGAGCCGTAGCTTGGTTGTGTGTTTCTTGGGTGCTAATCTATGGTAATTGTGACAGCTCACATGCCTAAACATGGAACATACTCAGAATTCTCTCAGGGCAGTGGAGAACGGGGTATTTAAGACAGGTGGTAGCATATTTATGCTGTGAAAGACAAAACACACAAAAAAACGAGCAACAGTAACAAGATGAAAGTCAAGTAACAGGAAGGAAAAGCTGTTAAGAAAGGCTTGAACAATGTTGTAGGGGGGAGCACCTTTCTTTTCTTTTCAATTTAATATTTTTGAAATACAACCGAAAACGTAACTGAAAAGTGCAAAAAAGGTTTATTTCAGGAATTGTGTGATAACTTTAAAATCTTTTAGAATGAAGCAATTGACTGACTCTTGGGCCAGGTACGATAAGGGGATAAAAAAAAGGAGACAGCTCCTGCCTTTAAGGAGATTAATAACTTTGTGGAGCAGTACAATCGTAAAGCTCACATTACAAAATCTCCAGTTGCTCTGAAATGTGCCCCATTCTTTTCTGTCTCAGGGTAAAGAATATTTTGACATAATACTGAAATTCTGACCATATCACGGTCTATACCTCTGGTGTCAAAAAAAAAAAAATTAACTGGCTTTGGAAAGAACTTGGAGTGATTTTTAAACAAACCATGTGTAATGACAGGATAAACTATGTAGATGAAGAATTAGATGGGGTGAAAAAAATACAGGGTAAGTTTAGTACACAAGATTGCAGGTCATGAGGACTTGTGCCGTCACACCTTTAAATAAATAAAGTCTAGTATATTCATTTTCCGGTGGCAGTTTCATGATAAAGAACAACTTTTAGGGAAGGTTATTGTAAAGAATATGGATATTAACTTGTGAAGTGTGAGGTCATCTCTTGCAGATGTAAGTAACCTGGGAACATAATAATCCGTCATTACTATGTTGGAGCTTCTTCTAAAAGGAAATATCTTTTACTTCTCTGAAAAGGGGTGGCTTTTAGGTTCCCCTCACAAATGAGAGTCAGAAGAAAAAACCTCAAAGAAAAGGCTATAGGTTTGCAACAACTTTATCAAACAAAGACAATCTAACTTGGAAGGTTATTAGGTTGATTTTCCATTTAGCAAAATTTTCTTTACTGATTAAAACAATTCATTTACCATTTTGAAGTGTTAGGTCAGTGCTGTATTAAACGGCTCACTCACACTCATGTTTTCACTGCTTGGAGTTGCCCATGTTTTAATGATTGAATGTTCTTCTCTTGGTCAGAACAGCAGTGGGTCACTGGGTTAACACTTCTCTAAATTTAACATAACATTCTTAGGTACTGGCCTTGTAACTCAGAGTCCCCTTGGAAGATGCCTGTTGCACAAGTGGGGTATTTACTACAAAGAATAAAGTGTCCACTTTAGGATCTCAAAGCAATCAAGACCATCAGAGTTGCCAAGGGTCGAACGTTGTTATGGATTCCCAGGTAAACATTCACATCCTTAAAGTCCATTTCTTTTATATCTCCTATTTTTACTTGGAAGTCGAATAATTTTTCCTTGGATTTTAAATAATGCGTGGCATGCCAATTTGAGAACCAATTTGCAAGTTCTTGAGAACAAGATTACCCAGGAAAACACCAACCATGTTCCTTAGTGGTTTATGACATAACCCATGGAATCATACTCTGGGGGAGGAAGGGGAAAAGGCGAAAACTCGTTTGCTTTGTGGTGGGGACCCACTGTTGGGTCTGGCTGTCCGGCCTTACTACATCTATTCTCTTATACACTGAGGAAAGTTTAGAAATTCAGGAAAACCATTTTTACCTCAGCAGACCCTCTGCCCCTCCTTAAGGAGGAGGACCTTTGCATTGGAGCAAGATGAGAAGGAGGGAAATAATTTGCTTCGCCCTCCAATTTGAATTGAAGCACAGCCTTTTGAGGGATACGTGATCTCTTTCTCAGCAGTAGCTTGTGAAAGATGTTGAGGCCAACTGACAGGGTCAGCTTTCAGCTTGTCTGGAAATACCAAGCAAGTGTTTTCTGAGTGTCTATGGACACAATGAATCAGTTTTACCTCAAAATGCATTCTGGCATGCATGGGCTGAGTGTATCCATAGGCATACTCAGAGAGTCTGTCTGTCTCCAAGTGGGCATTGTGTTTACATCTTTGGACTATGTCAGAGACACTAAGAGTTAGAAAAGTCCGATTACACCCTTTCCTTCATAGGAGAATAACGTGCTAACACTCTGGGTAACTTTCTGTGGTAATTTTAACTTTGGAATGACTTAGCTTTTTTATATTTATGTATCTTAACTTCTGTCGGGGGTACGGTGCCATATTCTCATGTTTTGTTTATTGCTTAAACTTTCATTCCTCTCCCAATAATTTAGCCTCTCAAATATTTATCAACGGTTTTCATGGTCTCCTTTCGTGTTTGCGTAGCCAAGTCATACATGTAAAATCCCCTTAATCTCTCCTTATAAAATCTGTCCTCCATGGCCTTAATTATTCTTAGTAGTGCTTTTTATGCTTCTCTCGCCTGGTTTGGCAGAGTGATGGCAAGAAAGCTGGGTCTGGACCCTCAGTAGCAAAGCGTGTGCTATGCACTTACCCTTGCCAATCGCAGGCCTCCTCCCAGCTAGAAAACGGTCCAGAGCCTGCTCCGTCTTCCCTGCTTTCCACCAGCCTACAAATTCCAGCTGTGGTCAGCTGATGAGCTCTGAGCTACAGGGACAGCTTGGCACATGTTTTGAGTCTGATTCACGTCTCATGTAATGTTGGGACAGTGAACTAACTCCCCCAACTAACAGCCCCACAATACCCCCGGCTAGTATGTCTCCGCCTCACTCGCTCATCTCCACACCGATGTGGCGGCTGGAAACATTTAGTTATCAGAGCCTCTAAATGAAACAATTCAAAGATGTTTTACTTTCCATTGCACATTTCCAGAACTTTGATGTCCCTGATGGAATTCTCCTTGCGTGTGATCTGTTCCTAGATTTACCTAGATTAGAGGAAGATCTCTAATCAGGGCAAGAGAGGTCAAAATGCACGTAGATAATTTCACATCATGATACTCTGATGCTTTCAGGTGGAATGATGCCGTGTGTCGGGATTTTCAGTCACTGTCAAGTTATTTATTTGCATTTTTTTGTTTCTGCTTAGAAAAAAAAAAACTCTTAAAAAGTAAGAGCCGAGAAATTTTATGAATTTCTTCTCATACTGAAATTCCACCCTTCTAGCCAAAGGATTATTATAACGTGGATGCCACGAGTTGAAGAGGAAACGGGAGGCACACAGAACCTTGTGATATATCTGACATTTTTTCGTTTTAAGATTTAGGTTTAGAATTTAAGTGTGTCTGTTTGGGGAGAGGGGGGCAAAGGTCAATTACCTACTACAATTCTGCATCATTATCAAGGTGCAATCTCCAGACCAAACCAAGGGGTTGGGCTATCTCGATTCCTTATCTGAGGCCATGGGAAAGAATCCACTTCTAAGTTAATTTAGATTGTGGGCTGAATTTCGGTCTGAGGTTCACCTTTCCTTGTATACTGTCAGCTGGGGACTGGCCATGTCTCCAAGAGTCCTCTTTCCAGTTCCCGTTTGTGACCCCCTATATCTCAAAATCAGCAAAGGCATGTTGAAGTTAAATCCTTTTTCCATTTGGAAGCTCTCTGACTTCCCTTGCTGTCTTCCTCTTTCACCACGTCTCTCTGATACCAGCCAGAGAAAATTCTTTTTTGTTTTTTTTGTTTTTTTTTAATTTTTTCTTTCAACGTTTATTTTATTTTTGGGACAGAGAGAGACAGAGCATGAATGGGGGAGGGGCAGAGAGAGAGGGAGACACAGAATCGGAAACAGGCTCCAGGCTCTGAGCCATCAGCCCAGAGCCCGATGCGGGGCTCGAACTCACGGACCGCGAGATCGTGACCTGGCTGAAGTCGGACGCTTAACCGACTGCGCCACCCAGGCGCCCCTCTTTTTTGTTTTTTTTAAGTTTACCTATTTATTTTGAGAGAGAGAGAGAAAGTGAGAGCAGGAAAGGGGCAGAGAGAGACAGGGAGAGAAAGAATCCCGAGCAGGTTCCACACTGCCAGTGCAGAGCCTGATGTGGGGCTCAAACCCACGATCCCAAGGTCATGACCTGAGTCATAATCAAGAGCCAGATGCTTAACCCGCTGAGGCACCCAGGCGCCCCTAAAATTCTCTGTTCTTAAGGGCGTGTATGATAAGATTGGGCCTATTAAAATAATCCAGGACAACTTCTGTATTTTAACACCTGTATCCTTAAATTACATCCGCAAAACCACTTTATACCATGTACCATAAACTACTCACAGGTTTTAGAGATTCAGGCATGAATTTGGTGGGGGGAGGGGAGCAATTATTCAACCTAACGCATTACCTGAATCTCTCTTTCTCTATTATTTATTTATCTATCTATCTGTCATCTATCTATCTTTCATCTGTCTGTCTTCTGAGACATGGTGTTGAGAAGCAGAAAGTAAGACATTGGTTCCAAAAAAAAAAAAAAAAACAACTGACTTCAAATTTCTTTCCTCTACCAGTTGTTCACTAACGTGACTGGTAATTTGATCGTGAGGATTCTCTTCATCGTTTTCCGGTTTTGCACATCGCTTGTTGGTGTATTTACCTAAACAGGTCATTGTGAAATTGATGAGCTAGTCACACACTTGCATTTAGCGCTATGCCTGGTGTGCGGGAGAGGATGGGACATTTGGAATTTCATTTTGTTAGATAGGAACCATCGCACATCCTGTCTCTTATCAAAACCTGCTTCGTGGCAGTTCCCCCAGGTCACCGAAGCCAAGCCAGGGCCTGTCCTGGTGGGAGTGGGGTGAGGGGGTGGAGATAAGAATGCAGGGGAGGCTCAGCAGGGGAAGGAAGCTGGACACTGCCCTCTGGAAGCCCAGCATGTGGGAAACAGCTGGGCGCATTAATTTAAACCTTGTCATCCCTGGCACCGAAAAAGCACACCCAGTTTACACAGAAAGGATTCCCAAATGGAACTTTCACTGAGCTGCGGTGGAAAACATCAGGAAAGTGCTTTGAATTAAAGCATGGCATTGATTATTGACCAGATTACTTCCCCTGCTAAAAGCCATTCCATTCTCACGTGCTTCCTAAGAGATGCTGGGAAGACTGAGGTGCCCCTGGAGAAAAGCAAAAATAGAAAACAAACAAAACACAATAACCAAGAAAAAAAAAGGGGGGGAGGAACTCCATTAATACAGGGGGAAACATCTTACTGGTTCTCTTTTAACATTGCTTATAGGTGAAAGAGAAACCTATTTGAGTCATTATAACTCACTCCTATGAATCTAATACGATGTGTGGAAATTCTCTGAAAGCCAGCTGCCCACCTTGTTAGAGTAGGACTCTCAACGTTTACCCGATTGAATATATCCCAGCCTCTGCAGAGAATGTGGTGTTTACGTTGCCATAAAGGAACTATGTGGACACAGCTTTGGTGAAGCATCTGGTGGATGGCGGGCTCCATATGGTTCTTGAGTTTATCTCCTCTTTCTTCCAACAGCATCAAGAGAGGCTCATTGAATTAGGAAAATTTATCTTTCCTTTAAAAAGCTTGGCAACAGTAAATGGAGAGATTTTAAGATCCGTAGTGGATCCTAACACGTTTTTTTTTTCTCACTTAAATATTATGTCAGATTATAGGATATTAAAATATATGACAACAATGCACCAGAAAGTAAATATACTACCTTTATTTCATAGGTCATTGGAAAACTGTGTGTGTTTAGCATGACCATGTGACATTACATTCAGGTTACCGTTAAAAACATTTTAAAACAAATGTTGGCAAAGATCACTTACTCATTCTAATGAAATGACGCCTGTTGAAATGTGGTAGACTGCACATAAATGTTTATAACCATTTTTTATGAGTTTTTTTTCAATATATGAAGTTTATTGTCAAATTGGTTTCCATACAACACCAGTGCTCATCCCAAAAGGTGCCCTCCTCGATACCCATCACCCACCCTCCCCTCCCTCCCACACTGTTTATAACCATTTCTATCTATACCTTTATAAAAATGTTAGGACTTTTTGTTTCCACACGTTTCTCATGTAGAAGGTGTATGTCTAATTATTTTTCATTTTGTTTCCTTCTTATAAATATACTGAAGACTAATTTTATCTTAATAAACTATCTGGGACATAGTATACAGTTTTTGCAATGTAATAGATTCATTTCTAAATCATTTTTTTTTGGTGATAGTGTTTTAGTAGTGATTTTATCTTTAACCCATGTGTTATCGGAAGACTGTGTTGTTTTCAAAACAAATCGAGTAACTATCTGTTTAACTATCCATCTGTCCACCCATCCATGTATCTATTCATCCATCCATCAATCCTCCATGAGTCCTATTTATCTCGATCATTTTGACTCCCATACTTTGCTGTCAACTTTTAGTTTGACTATATTATACTCAGACAATATCAAATTCAACTATTGATATCAAAGAGGACTGTGGCAATTCTATCACCATCCTGAATTCATGAGATAGAACTTCTAAAACTTTCACTTCTTAAACTTTACATTTGTTTGAGATATTTCTAAACTGTGCTGTCCAACTCTTTGTTTTTTTTAATTATTTTTTAATCTTTATTTATTTTTGAGAGAGAAAGACAGCATGGGAGCAGAGGAGGGGCAGAGAGAGAGGGAGACACAGAATCCAAAGGAGGTTCCAGGCTCTGAGCCGTCAGCACAGAGCCTGACGTGGGGCTCGAACTCACAAACCACGAGATCAAGACCTGAGCTGAAGTCGGACACTCAACCGACTGAGCCACCCAGGCGCCCCAACTCTTTGTTTCTTATACTCATTATTTCTTCTGTATGGTTTCTACATATCATAATAGTTTCATGTAAAGCTTTTGGCCTAAGTTCTATTTTCTTAGATACATAATGTTGCTCTGTCTCTTACTTTTGCATTTACATTTGCTTTTTAAAACTCTGGCTGTCTTCAAATGTCAGTTGCTTTAATATTCTTCTCTTCTCTTTCTTAGAGATTTTCTAAGTGCATTTTTTTAAAGCTTTTTATTTGTTTCTTTTGAGAGAGAAAGTGTGAACAAGGGAGGGGGCAGAGAGAGAGAGGAGAGAGGGAGATTCCTAAGCAGGCTCTGCACTGCCAGCACAGAGCCCAACTCGGGGCTTGAACTCATGTGAGATCGTGACCTGAGCCGAAATCAAGAGTTGGACGCTTAACCAACTGAGCCGCCCAGGCGCCCCGTAAGTGGAGTTTTTAAAACCCAATTTGAGATTTCTTAGAACGGTAGACTCCAACACATTCCCATTAATGCTGAAAATATTTCCTGAAGTATTCTTTTCATATTTTGATGTCCCAGGATATTTTTATGTCTCTTTTATCCTTTGTCACTGATGTTGAGACTTTTATTTTATTTGTATTATTTCATTTTAGAGTGAGAGAGAGAGCACACATGCGAGCAGGGGAGAGGGGCAAAAGGGCAGAGGTGCAGAATGAGAGAGAGAGAGAGAGAGAGAGAGAGAGAGAATCTCAAGCGGGCTCCATGCTCAGCCCAGCACGGGTCTGGTCAAGACCCTGGGATGGTGACTTGAGTGGAAATCAAGAGTTGGATGCTCAATCAACTGAGCCACCCAGGTGCCCCAATAAAACTTTTAAGTTCTACCCCTTCCAGCAGTCACTTGGGATGCATATTCACCAATTTTTACATTCTTAAGTCATATTTATTATTTCTCCACCAGTGTTATAAGATAAACCATAATTTTCTATCCCTTTGTCTTTCCTCACCATCATTCTCAATAATTGTTAAACTAACTCAGAATTTTATTTGTAGGTGATGATTAAGCTATAACTATTCCTTCCTCCCATTCTTGTGTTTAAGCACTAAGAGAGAATGTTCTTACTTGTTTTGTAATTTATAATCACTTTGTTATTATTCATATAGATTTATTTATACGTACATACAACCAATGACTGCTGCTTCTACAACGCATTTTTCTTGACTTAAAAATCTTTAAGGTGCTCTAATGTTCTTTGGTTACCTCTGCAAATAATATGCTCAGCAATTACTTGTTGCTGTTGTATCTATCTGTGAACCGTTTGGGGATTGCGGCCGTGGTCTGTTGAAACACTGCAGATGTTCCGAAACTGAATGTTAGCTTGTACTTTGGTGGAACAGGAACGTTTTGTAAAATCTAATTTTCCTTATGAAATAAGCTGTTAAGTAAACTGCCTCAAAACCTGAAAATACCTTCTTAATCCCTGGAGATCAAAAATGTTACTAGGCTACCTAAAAATGCGTGTCTTTTTCCTTCCTTGTTTCTGGCCCCATGAGTTCTTTGGTTCTAAAATCCCAGGTCTGTCTTCATTCCATTCAGGAAATTCTTCATAAGTTGTATATTTGATTATTAATTTTTATTCCTTTGTTTATTTTGCTTTCCCTGAATCTCCAACTATTTCCACATGAAGGCTGTTAGAAATTTCCTGTTCTTATCGTTTACTTATGATATTCGTTTCTTTATCTTTGTTGTGAGGTATACCTGAAATTTAATCTTCCTAATCACTCACTGGGTTTTCCAAAATGTCCATTCTTTCATTTTATTTCCTCTTTTCATTTATTTATTTGTAACTCAGGGAACTAACCATAATTGCCTTTGGTCATTACGTATGAAGTTAATATTAATCCCAACCAAAATAAGTATATGTATGTATACATGTACATATACACATTTTTAGAGCTTATTATAATTTATTATATATTATGTTGCAGTTTATTATATTATACACTATTATATGTCTACTTATTACACATAAGGATGTTGTATATAATATAGTCACATTTAAATTTCTTATCACAGAGCCATCTTTATTTATTCTTTTTCCACTCACTATTTTGTACGTCATAATACCTTCATAAGGAAACTGCAGATAATATGTGTGTACACCATAGAATTGAGTTATTTGTACCAAATCCCACAAATGAAGGCAGATTCTATTTGCCCTTAAATGTATTATTATTTTTTTTAACGTTTTTTATTTATTTTTGAGACAGAGAGAGACAGAGCACGAACGGGGGAGGGGCAGAGAGAGAGGGAGACACAGAATCGGAAACAGGCTCCAGGCTCTGAGCTGTCAGCACAGAGCCCGACGCGGGGCTCGAACTCACGGACCACGAGATCACGACCTGAGCCGAAGTCGGACCCTCAACCGACTGAGCCACCTAGGCGCCCCTTAAATGTATTATTTTAAGAATCATTAGGGAGTTCTGTACAGGACATTTATACCTTCTACCAATTTGTGTGTTTCTTTCCATTTATTCATTCGACGAATATCTATTGAGAGCCTACGGTTTGTCAGTGTTGTGGTATCCGTGTTATAATTTTCTTTAAAAGATTTCAGTATGTGGTGTCTATGTCCCACCATTTAGAATGGCATTAAGTCTACCTCAGAAGGAGTCTTTCACGGAAGACAGTCATTGGAGAATCAAGGTCAGAATGCAGGAACAGAACAGAGGAAGGATCAGTATCGCACCTGCTTGCTGATATATGCCTGTGATGTGGCCCAAGCTGCTCACCGCAACCTATAACCTGGTATTGGCATTATGGTGGTAGAGGAAAAAAGCCCCTGTCTGTCTCTGATTGCTGGAGTTCCAGATTATTTGCCCAAAGATGGTGAATAGACAACTTGGCTTAGGTTAATTTTGCCATGGTCAGAAAATACAGGTGATAAAACACATTTATTAGTACAATAATAAGATATCTTAATAAAACCTATTAATTTGAGCTGACATTTATGATCTTTAAATCAATTCTTTACTCATCGCCATTCTTCTGAAGACGGTTTCAATGAACGGACTGTAAACTGAAGAAACCCTTAGAATTAGAAATGGGACCAATATTGGTTAATATGAGGATTTGGACTTGAATACAAACCACGTTCTCAAAGGTAAGGTCAGGTGCGCTCTCCAAGCCTTAGGTTGAATCCCATCATGTGGCCTACCTCCAAAAGGAGATCTTTGATCCTCTCCCAGAACCCTTGGGAGAGGGGGGGAGAAATCCTATTTTTTAAACTTGTTACACATGACCTTTCATTTCCCCTTACTTTCCACATCCATCATTTTTCCAGGCAGATATAACAAATTACTTGCCAAAAGTAGTCACCAGTGCTAACCTCATGGCTGTGTATTTAGGGTCCAGATAGGAGTTGAGATTTCCTTTGTCATCAGGATTCTAGCCCCAAAGCACTTTTTTTTTAAGGCCTGCCAGATAGTCGAATTGGAGACTGTTCTCTGGGGAAGCAAATATGTGGAAAAAGTAAACAGCGTCCCTTTCTCAGTGAAAACTGGCCAGGAACACAAAGCAAGGACGGATACACCAGAGCAGACTGACTCAAAGCAGCTTTCCACCAGTAAATCAGCTAGCAGTCACATTACCTGATTTTACTGTTCTTTCCTCTTAAAGATGTGGCCAAAAAAAAAAAAAAAAAATCCATTTAGTTTCGTGCGTGTATCACAAACTTCCTCCATATTCATTCACGTTGCATTGTTTGTGCTAAACAGAGCCTCTTTGCTCTCACGTGGAAGAATTTCAAGGAGCTTAATGATTTACAAAAATGTATTGTGCTGACATTACAGTGGCCAAAATTTTACCCAGTTCTCACAGACTCAAGGCCAAGAAAATCTCACTGGTGTGATTAGAAATGAAAGGAAATTCTTAGGATCACTGAATAGTCTTAAGAACTATAGGCTTGCTGAATTGCCATTGCCCCCGCTAGTCATATTTCTATAATTAGGTCAGTATGCACTTCTAAAAAAATGGAGGCAAGTCAAATGAAATAAAATACAGCCTTAAAGAGAATTGGCTTGTATGCAACGCCAACTCACATGATTTTAACGCTTGTACTCTAAAATAAATCAGTACTGGACAAGTTATAGGAAATAATGTCAAGTAGCCACTCTAAAGAAGGAAATTTAGAAATACGGTTATGTGTGCCCCCCTTTGCGGGGTCGCTTGGGGGCCCATTCCAGGGGTCTTGTAGCGAGGTGAAGAACTTGGATTCCCAAGAATCAGATCCACAGAATAGAGAGTGCAGTTTCCATTTGTATCCGTTACGACTTTTTTTATTGCAAGCAACAGACATTCCCTATGGCTTGCTTCACCACAAAAGGGAACATGGCATGAAAGACTGGGGTGCCACCCAGGGACCTGGGTGCAGCTGGGGCTCAGGAAGAGACCAGAATCAGCAACCATGGCAGCAGGGAATCCACAAACTACTCTTTCCATCTCTACCTCTCCTTCATTGTTTTCCTCTGGGGAGCAGCTTTGGTTTCTCTGTCCACATCTTTGAGAACCAGGCTGCCAACTTTGATTACCTGTACACTTCTGTTCCCACGATCGTTGCCTTTCCTCCTTCTAAATATAAGAGACTTTCCTGTTCCAATCTCTGGCCAACGTCCCCCTCCCCTTGTTCTCTTGTCTCCATCCCTTTACCTACTCAAGAACTTTACTCTTGCAATGATCTCTTCCCTTCCCCAGCAATGTCAAGTTCTTTCTTACGTCAAATGATTTCTAGCACTGTACAGACAGTTCTCACTTTCACCCATATTAAAAACAAAAACAATCAGGGTGCCTGGGTGGCTCAGTTGGTTAAGTATCTGACTCTTGACTTTGGCTCAGGTCATGATCTCACAGTTCCTGAGTTTGAGACACGTCTCGGGCTCTGCGCAGACAGCTTGGAGCCTGCTTGGGATTCATTCTCTCTCTCTCTCTCCCCCCCCCCCCCCGGTCTCTTTCTCAAAATAAAAAACTTAAAAATAAGGGGTGGCTCAGTCAGTTGAGAGTCCGACTTCAGCTCAGGTCATGATCTTGCGGTCCATGAGTTCGAGCCCCGCGTCGTGCTCTGGGCTGATGGCTCAGAGCCTGGAGCCTGCTTCCGATTCTGTGTCTCCCTCAATCTGCCCCTCCCCCATTCATGCTCTGTCTCTCTCTGTCTCAAAAATAAACGTTAAAAAAAACTTAAATAAAAATAAACCAAGAAAAGCAACAAGAACCCCCTTGCCCCCCCCCAAAAAAAATACAAGGAACAAACAAAATGGACATTCTCTTGGTCCCTTGATTTCACACCTCTCTCCAGCTACAACCCCATTTTTCTGCCCATCATTATAGCAAAAATCTCCAAAAGAAATCAGCAATATTTAACTGCCCCCTCTTCCATTTTCTGTGAGGTTCCCGTAAGATTTCATTTCTACTCTGCCGCTGGAAACGTTATTGTCAAAAACTTTAATTCTGTCAAACCCAAAGCTCCTATTCCTCGTTTCGTTCCACTTCTCAAGAGTATTTGTCATCACGCATCACTTCTTGAAAACTTCTTGCCTTTGGCTTTCAAAAAAATCTCAGCCTGCTGCTTTTCCTTCTACCTCACTTGCTTCTCTTTCCCAAGTTCCTTTGCAAGATTCTTCTCCCTTTTCCGAGCCTTGAAAGATGGAAAGCCATAGAGCACAGAACCAGGCTATTTGTATTTTCTCTTTAAAAGTTCTTCCCCGGGTGCCTGGGTGGCTCAGTCGGTGAGACATCAGACTCTTGATTTTGGCTCAGGTCATAATGAGATCAAGCCCTGCTTCGGGCTCTGCACTGACAGTGAGGAGTGTGCTTAGGATTCTGTCTCTCCTTCTGTCTCTCTTCCTCTCTCTCTCCCTCCCTCTCCGTCCTTCCCCTGTTCATTCTGTCTCTCAAAAATAAATAAATAAACTTAAAAAATAAAAGATAAATAAAAGCCCTCCCTAGCTAATGCTATAGTTTCATGGCTTGAAGATTACCAAGTTTCCATCATCAGTCTAACAACTCCCGAAGTCATATATTCATCTGTATATTTTAGAGGTGCGCTTATATGTCTGTCTCATATTTTAAACTTAACATGCTTAAAAGACAACACTTTCTTTCCTTTCCCAAACCTGCTGACTCTCATTCTTTCCCATCTCAGTGAAAACCTACACTATTTACTAGTGTAAGCCACAAAATTATATTCCATCTGTCCCTAACTCCACACGTCTGAACCATCAGCATATTCCATTTGAACCGCCTTCGAAATATCTCAGACTTGGGCAAGTCTCACCACTTTCTCTGTTCTCGCCACAGTCAGAGTGAACAGCACGCTAGACCTGGATCCCGCGACGTGTTCCAAAATGCCTTGCACGATTTGATTCCTTCCCCTCTGCCAGCAGCAGGTGGAATATTGTTGTGAAAATGTATTTCATATCACATACCCCTAAAGTTCAGAACATTGCAGTGACACCCGATCACGTTTTGCAGAAATCCCACGCTCCTTAGCATGGTTTCCAGAACCAGCACGGCAGTGCATTTCCCCACTTCTGTGAATCACTTTCTCCCTATCCTCCCTTGATCCAGGACCTCAGCCTTACCAGGTTTCCTGTTTATTTGTTTAACTCTAATGCGCTAACACCTCTGCCTTAGGACCTGTGCAACTGCTGTTCCCTCCACCTGGGACTTTGTTTCCCTGGAAGTCTGCATGATTACGTTCTTTATATTCCCTTTGTCTCAATTTAAATATCGTCTACTATGGCAGCTTGTCTGGTCCAGTTTCCCACAGTGCCCTTCTTCCCCCAGGCACCTGCTATCCTGTTTCCTTCTTTTATCGCCTCCATATTTCTCATCACATTCCATACTGACCTGGTTTGTTTGTTTAACTCCTAATTTCCTGTACCTTTCATAGCTCTGTAAATGCCGAGGTCAGGGATTGTTGTCTGTTGCAAGGGCTTCCCAATTTGATTTACGTAGATGTTCAGAAATACTGGTTTGAAAGATGAATGGGTAAAAGCAGGAAAAAAAAAAAAAAAAGAAAAGTGGAAAGGAGCAAAGGAAAGAAATGTGTTTGAGTATTTTCCATGATGATATACATTCTTTTTTTTACAAAAGTGTATTTGAAATGTGACCTAGCCGAACTCATTTGGAATTTCTAATGTAAATAATTTCATCATCACGCTGGATAGTTGAAAAATCAAGGTAGAAAATGGCATCTTTGGTTGATACTAATAAAGTTCTGGAAGCAATTTCTTTATTATAAATTGAAATTATTTTAAAAATAATTTCATACGGAGAAATGGTTTTGGAATAAATACTCACGCAGATATAAAATGGAATATAATGAAAGTAATTTGACTCACGCTACTCATGTTCTCAAATTCATGTTCTGAAATTCTTAAATTTGTAGCGCAAAACTACCAGATGCGGAAAGCCCATTAGCTACAGTATAAAATTGTTTATTGTCTGTCCCAGTACCTCTTCTGTTTTACCTTGAGAACACATACTTTTCAGGGAGAATTAATTCCCCCTTTGCCTTCCACTTGCCTTCTCTCAACTCATAAGTGCTTTTTATAGCTTATTTTTACCTCAAAAACTCAATTTATATCAGTCACTTCTTCCTATAACTTCTACCAGCTGTCACCTGCACCCTCCCTTCCAGCCGGGCTACCTCAGGTTTTCCTTTCCATTGGCTCTCACAGGGTGTTAGAAGAACACTCTCAGCCTGGAGACACCTTCTCCTCTCCTCTTTGCTTTCTCAGCCCTCCTTCTCCGGGGTAGAGATTCTGATGCTGTGTTCAGACCCCGGGACACATGGTTGGGGTCTAAGCAAGCACCTACCTCTGGAGAGAACCACCTCCTTTTACCTCACTTCCAAGCTCCATACTACATTCTTGGGAGATTGCAAATGGTAGCATTATGACTCTAAACAGGGAAGGAAAGAGGCACTACTGTGCTCTTGGGCCTAAGTCATATGCTGCAATCTGATTTCTAGAACAGTTTTACATGGCACATTCTTCATGACACAATTAGCATTGTCTCATTTGCTACTATTCTCGCATATGCACCTTCTTAAGTATTCAGGGAGAGAGAGAGACGGGAAACATGATTGTCAGGGTATATTTAGAGTATTTCTCAGGTCTTCTAAGTTAATGCCAGTGGAATCCATTTACTGCATTGTATCAATATGCCTTTGAGTATCACAATTTTTCTTATGTTATTCATAAAAATTTATAATTACAGTATAATTCTAAGGTCTAGCACTGAACCAAGTGCTTAGTGGGTATTCAATAGAAGTTGGTTGAATTAAAGATTGGTTGAATAAATAAATGACAATATTCTGTGAATGTAGATGCTTTTAAATAGTGACAGGATTTCTAGTCCTTTTTCGGGAGGTGCTGGTGATATTTGATGATTTTCTTTTTAGTTAGAATCTTCTCAGGATAATTTTTTTTAGACTTTGTGGCAAGAGTATCTTTATTCTAGTCTATCTTCCAAAGGCAACCACGAGTTCAAATAAAGTAACATAGGTCCTATATGTGCCACATTTTAGAATTTCAAACATGAGAAATATTATTTTTAAACAAACGGCTTCAGTGTAAAGCTGAATAAATTTGAAGTACCTGAAATGACCTATAATTCTAATAATGAGCTATGGAACTTACATGTTATTTAATCTTTGTCCATAATCCTCAGTCCGATGCTTAAACTGTGCAGGTGAAATTTTTTTTGCAAGTTACATGTCTCTTGGTTGGTTGAGAAATGTTTCTGCTATTACTAAACTTTAAAACTGAACACAGGATTGTGTTGATGGATTTAGGCTAGGTAAATCTCAATTCTCTGCTATGTAATTTTGTCATGTGTATAATGGACTAGTGATATCATCTGCTTAATACAGTCATTTGAATAATTCTATTGTATTGTTGATTACAGTTCTAAAGCATAGTTCCTGAACCATCGTAAACATTTCATGTGTGCCGTTGCACAATTATCAAATTGGTAAATGTAGTCACTTGGTAATTAAAAAAAAGAAAAAAATACAGGAGTAGTAGATGTTTTCAGCTGAAATGGAATACAAATGTAGATCTAAAAATGTTTTATTATAATGATACAGATTCAATAAATTAACTGCCACTGAAATGCCTAGAGAAAAAGACGTAGGTCTCACTAGAATCTGAACTCTGGCTCTATCTTCTGAAAGGCAGACAACACAGAGCCACGACAGCTCTGAGTCTTTCTCTGTCATTTTCCAGGTGACCGTTAGAAATCCACCTCGACGTTTAAAAGAAGAGTTCAACAAAGAAATGTATAATTCACCTAAAATGAATGTGCCTTACAGATAAGACTTAAAATCCTATCTCTGCATCAGATACATCATTTAATAGTGATATAAATGTACCTGGGTTCCCTTTACAGAATACATCGTATGAAATGAGACTAATGGAGTGATGGTAATTATGGCCCATCCTGTACCACTTCCTCTCAAAGCAATGGCCTCTGATGAGCTGAGGTCAATAGATGAAATCAAATTGATCACATAAGTATCTTAGGAAAGCTTTTTATTTTTCTCTTTACCTAGTCTAAGTCTGACTGTAGTAGCTCTAAATGACATTTCCATAGAGCATATCCACGACTGGAGAGCCTCTGACCCTCTTATGTAAGGTGGCCCTCAGAAGTTACACCTCCTCTCTCATGCTTTCCTGCTATATAACCTTCCTAACACCCACATTGTTTCCAGTTATTTCTCTTCCATGTCTCTTAAGGACATCCTAGACTTAACTTGTCCATAGTCCTATTATCGCCTTTTCTCCAATTTTCTTGGTTGATTTTGGCTGTCCATTGCTCTCCACGAGCACAATTAATAATACTTAGAAGTATTTTCTTGTTTTAAATCAATCAGGAACCTAATATTGACTGTTTTTTTTTACACCCTAAAAAGCAACTATAACTTTACCTCCAAAATTACGTACAGAGTCTCGATACAAATGATGTCATTGTTTGGCCTTGTTTTACTAAATTCCTATACACAATTAAGTAATAGTTTCTAATATTTAAAATACATTACAACTTCAACCCTGCTGATTTCAAGAAACAGGCTAATTTTTTCCTTGGCCTCAAAAAGGCTAAGGACTCTAAAGATGTTTATTGATTCCAAATAATCAGTACTAGCTACTGTTGTATCAGAGACAAGAGATTTAAATGTGTGCTAAGCCCATTCAAGAGCCTTGTTCTTATTTAATTTTCGTTCTGTGATTGATGCACAGAGTTCCTGCTAAAACTTAGAAATCTGGCAGTTCTGTGTTATACCTCATGCCTCTATAGTGGTGTCCTGGATGTACATCCCTCCTGGATGTATTATTTTCTGTTTGTTTGCTTCCTTGCTTAAACTGCATGGTGATGCTCTTGCCACGTAATCCAACACAGCTTAAGATCAAGCCGACATTCCAAGCAACAGCATGGGCTAAGTAGGAAAAAAGGAAATGGTGGATATGGTACTGAAATTACACACATCAATTCTGCTTATATTCAACTGCCCGTAACTTAGCTGTAAGGGAACTCCGGAAATTTTGGCCTTTACTGTGTGTCATCCAAGGCCAAGTTAAGAGTAGAGTGTATCATCATCAGAGAAATGAGAACATCGATTGGGGGTGACTATGCCTGCCATCTTCCACCTTTTTTTTTTTTGGCTACCCCATAAACTCATTATACCCCTCCTTTCAATTACAAAACCTGTACCTCATCCTCCCTGGGAGGCCACTCACAAGTTCTATGTAACCACTCAACCAGAGTGAATTCCAGCACTTCACAGAGATGACAAGTGGAATCAGGATTGCATTGGTTGTTCATGGCCAGTAGCCTGAAACCTAAAATACAAGTTATTTCCAAGTCCCCTCTTTTGACACAAAACCAATAACAAAGAGGAAGTCAGACCTGGATCACCAAAATGAACTTCTTGTTGAGAAAAGGGTAGAGTCCAAACATGGGTGTTTACACTGAGCCACAGTAACCATCCAGTGCAGCTGGGCACAAATCGAGGCCACTTCTGACCTGGCCGCAGACTTGGGCAAGCCGAGGTTATGTTCTGTTATGGATTGAATTGTTTTCCCCCCAGACTATACATATTGAAGTTATAACTCCCAGTTATATGATTCTTTTGAAATAGAATCATTGCAGATGAGGTCATGCTGGGGTAGAGTGGGCCCAGAGTCCAACAGACTGGTGTCCTTGATAAGGAACACCAGAGGAAAAGAAAGAGACGCAGACACATACAAAAGGAGCATGTCCTATGGAGACAGAGGATTGGAGTTATGCACTTGTGAGCAAAGGAATGGCCAAGATTGCTACCAAGCCACCAGAAGCTAAAAGAGAAGTGAGGAAAAATTCTTTTACGGGTTTCAGAGGGAACACGGCCTTGCCAACACCTTGATTTCAGACTTCGAGACTTCAGAACTGTAGGCAATAAATTTCTGTTATTTTAAGTTCACCCAGATTGTCAGACTTTATGACAGCAGCCCTAGAAAACTAGTACTGGTTCTAGGAGAGTTTTCTTTGTATTCTTCAATCTCCATGGCTACATATGAAGTGAACGTTGGAAAGTATGCCCCTTGGCCTGATTTTTATAGCACGCTTCCTGATACATCAAAGGCAGGGGTTCAAGAGCCACTTGGGAACCTGCATTACCACAGATTGTGGTCACTACAGTAATGGCTTAAATGAAAGGCAACGGGCATGCAGACGCTGTAGGCCATTGGCCTTGCTATGCCAGAGAAAATGGTCCTATAAAATCGGTGAACAGTTGATTTAAAAATTGATGGCACTGTTGTTCCCCGTCCTTGGGAGGCAGTGCAGATGTCCACCAACCAGTAACGTTAGGAGCGCTAATAGGTAAATATTGAAAATATCGCTGTGTTTTAGATGCTTTTGGCCATTTTCCACAAAGTCCCATGGACAGATGAACACAAGCTCGAGTACACTATAGATAGAAGTAACAGGAAATACGGTTCGGATACGGAAGACATTCTCTACCTACAACCTGAGGCAAAAATGAACTAAGAGACCAGTGACCTGCAGCCTAGCAAAACTGAAAATCCAACAACTTCTGTATCACAAACTAAAGCAGGTATAATAGAAGTAACAGCTTCAGCGAAAGACAACTCCAGCCCCGAGCTTTCTCAGTGTGCCTCTGCTTTGCTTGTTTCAGTGGGCCTACTTCCTTTCCTCTTTCTTGAGATGCCTCTTCTAAAAATGCATGGGATTCCCTGCCATCTGGCTTTACATTCATAATTTGTGCTTGCATTTTTTTCTCATCTCTCCTCGGCCAGCAATTTTCTCTTATCATTCAATTAGCAGACAAACATGCTACAATATTTTCGATCTTCTTTAAATAGTAAATTTAAATGAAAAAGCTACCTCGTGTCCCATTTGTCTCCCTTACCACCCCACTTCTGTCCCTGTCCTTGATAGTGTAACTTCTCAACAAAAATAACAAAATGCACATTTCCTGTCTCCCCTTTCTCTCCTCTTCTCTTTTGACCTTGTTCCATGTAGGTTTTGGCATCTAGTGCTTTCTTTAACTATTATGTTCATGGTCATGAGTGAGATCAAAGCTACCAAATTCCATGGTCAATTCTTAATCCTTCTCTTGCTTTTCCAATCAGTAAATTTGGACAGAGTTAAGCACGTTTCGGAAGAAATCACCAAGTTCTCATTCTTTAAGATTCTTTACATTGATAAATTCCACATGTATTTTTCCACCTGCCTTCTCTCCCATAATCTGTAGATGATTAGGACCCATGCCCTCGATATAATTCTGTTTGGGTATGTAATAATCATTTTAATCTTTGTCTCAAATAAAATTCTTCATTCTTGGCACACCACCAAAGAGAAAGCTCAGAACAAAAACAAACAAAATCTTGTTTTTTTCCCAGTGTTTCTGTATTAATCTGGATTCTTTAGAGAAAGGTAACAATAAGATAGATGATTGATAGATGATAGATAGATAGATAGATAGATACACAGATAGGTGATAGACAGATGGATAGATCTTATAGGAATTAGCTCATATGATTATGCTGGCTAGAGGTTCTAAGGCTTATAGGTGGCAACCTACAGACCCATGTCAGCCAATGGTGTAGTTCTAGTCTGAGTTGGAAGGCCTGAGAACCAAGGGAGCTGGTGGTGTAAATTGATGATGTAAAGTCTTTTTTTTTTCAATATATGAAGTTTATTGTCAAATTGGTTTCCATACAACACCTAGTGCTCATCCCAAAAGATGATGTAAAGTCTTAAGATGGCGGGTTAAGACCCAAGATGAGTCAATTTTTCAGTTAGAGTTCCAAAGGCAGAAGAAGACTGACATACCAGCCCAAACAGGCAGGAGAAGTTCTCTCTCTCTCTCTTTTCTTAAAAAAAAAAAATAAATTAAGTTTATTTATTTATTTTGAGAGAGACAGGGACAGCACGAGTGGAGGAGGGGCAGAGAGAGAGAGAGAGAGGAAAGACAGAGAATCCCAAGCAGGCTCCACACCAGCAGCATGGAATCTGAAGCAGGGCTCGAACCCATGAAACCATGAGATTATGACCTGAGCCAAAACCAAAAGTCAGACGCTCTACTGACTGAGCCACCCAGGTACCCCAGAAGTTCTCTCTTATTGAGCCAGTTTGTTCTACTCAGGTCTTTAGCTGATTGGTTGAGATTTACCCAGATTAGAGGAAAAAAATATTTTTTATGTAGTCTACTAATTCAAATGTTATTGTCATTCAGAAACACCCTCACATACACTCTCAGAATAATTGTCGGTTAAAATGTCTGGGTACCCTATGCCCAGTCAGATTGATGCATAAAATTAACCATCACAGTTCTATACCACAGCAAAGGGCACTACTGACTTCCAGTTATTCATGTCAAAACACTTGAAGTTAACCTTGACTTTCTTCTCTTTTTGTACTCCTTGCCTGCACTCTATCAAAAATCCTGTGATCTCAGTCTTCAGAAGAGGTTCAGAATCCAACCACTGCTATCTGTCTCCACTGTTATTATCCCAGTCTGAACTAAGATACTTTGTCACCTAAGACGCTGATATAGACCTCCAATTGGGATTCTTGTTTCAGCTTCAATTCTTGTCCTTCTAGAACTTATTCTCCACAAAGTAGTGAGTTCTCCTAAAATACAAACCAGGTCATCCCACCGTTAGGGATAGAACCCTTCATTGGCCTCCCATAATATTAGGAAGAAAATCCAAAACACTCATATTCATTTACAAAGTTCTCCAAAGCCTATAACCTCTGGCTCACCCTCTGATCTCATTTCTACCTACCATGCCCCTGCTCACTATACTCTAGCGGGATTACTGCATGCTTCTTAAATATGCCTTTCCCTGGTGTAAGTTTCCCTGACACATTCTTATAGCAGCCCCCCTTTATTCGTTCAGCTTTCTATTCAGATGTCCCTTCCTCAAAGAGACCTTTCTGACCATCAACCTAACTTATAGCCCCATCACTCCTTATACCTCTCCTGATTTGTATTTCTTCAGAAATGTTCTTCAGAACATTTAACAATGATTGACTTTTTATCACATAATTAGTAGCTGTGGGCCATTGTTGACTCTATTATTACAATATAAGGACAAAAAATGAATCTGTCACTGTTATCTGTGGTACAGTGGTGTGTTTGCCCGTGTGTGTGTGTGTGTGTGTGTGTGTGTGTGTACTAGGTGCTTAGTATACATTTCCCCATGATATGATGTGATGCATTACAAAAGTGGGGAATGGTTGGGATGGGTATAACCAGAGGCAACTATGCACTTTCCCCTAGAAGCAAAAGAAATGGGAAACGAAGCTATTATCACTAAATTTATCAGTAATGGTGTTTCTGTTTTGCTCTATAGTACACACAAAATATACCCCACAGTTCTAGAATGACTGGGTCAGGAGAGATTTTAAAATCAGCACTATTTGCTGCCCAAAACAAACTATTTGACTCTGACTCATATATTGGTACTGGAAGTAAACCACTGTTTCTTTCTCATTCTTTCGTGTGTGTGTGTGTGTGTGTGTGTGTGTGTGTGTGTGTGATGACACTGTGGGTTTACTGGTTTTCCCTTCTACCTGGTCTAGGTCAGAACTACTCCACTCATGTTCAGAAGCTTCAATCGCTATCCATTACAAAGTAGAGGAAACTCCCTCTGTTCGGTCCCAGATGACTCCTTGAGACTTAGACAACTTCGAAAATTCCTAAACAGAAACATTTAAAGTCTGCCTAAAAAGTATAGGAAACTAATCTATCTGCACCAAGTCCGGTGCTTTAAAACGTCTCGTCACCCATTCTTGGGAACTTAAAAAGATATTTGTCTTGTGGCAAATGGCATTATAATGACCATTTAAGTGATTTTTCCAAAACAGAAAGCTGCGGCACCATAACAGTGTCTCCACCATTGCAAACAATTAGTCAGTGACAGTTATGTCACAAAAACAATAAGTAGAAACACTGTTTCCACCCCTACCGTTGTAAGATCCAAGCCTTCTCAGCAATCAATGCCTTCTGTACCTTAATAAATGACCTTTCCCCCAATCTCATTCCATATAATCCCAATTATAGCATCAGCACGGAGGTAATCATCTGAGTCCACTTTCGATCTTTGTGTGACTGCAAACACTTTTAGCAACAGTTATATGCCTCCTTTGTCTCCCACTGTATGCCCGGCACCTGGCACCATGCATACGCACAGGAGGTGCTCACAAATTATAAAAGACTTCTTACCTGTCTCCTACTTCTCAGCTGCAGAAGCCTGAGAGTAAAACCTGAGGGCTAATAACTGTGAGGGTAAAATCTAGAACTTTGATGGCAATGCCTTCATTAGTTTAAGCACTGTAACATGCTATTGAATAGGGATGTGTCAGAGATAAGCAGTATAGAACACATGCATTGAAATTGACCCTAGGAGGCTACCTATCGTGTGCCTTGGGGGTAGTGCCTGCCTGCTAATTTCTAAGGCTGACCTTTGTTACTCTAATCCCAAGGGAGATGCCGGTTCAAATTTGAGCAAAAGCTCAAGGATAAACCTTCATGATCCTTTGCCATTGGGAATAATTACACGGATAAGCATGAGCCCTCCTTTTTTACTACAAACTCTTTTAACAATTGAAAAAAAAAAGAATCATGATTTTCATATAATTTTGATCCTAATAGCTCGTTAATGTTGGCAAATTTGACAGTGAGTAAATCTACCTTTGTATCTCCAGGCTCCTGTCACCCTAGGAATTGTCTGTGTCCCCACCCTTCACCCTAGGAGGGAAGGTCAGGGAATAGCAAGGGGTAATAGCTGATTTAGAGGAAACCCTTAGCCACTTCCTATGTTACTATTCAATGAGCAAGGAAAAGCCAGCTTTAACGTCATCATTTGTGCCTTGACCCAGTGACTGTCCATTAAGGGGCGGAAGGGCAAAGCCTATCAGTAGCTTAGCAACCGCTGCATTTTCCTTCCCACTTGAGGTGAGCAGTTTTTCAGAAAGAATTCCGGCCCAATTGACGTCCATCTGGCTGAGTAGTTTCCTTCCTCTACTGAAATAGGAAGATCCTACAATTATCTGCTTACCCCTGGTCTAGATGTCAGGGTTTAGACTCATTAAAAGAAATCTTATCCAGTTGGATGAATTGCAAGAAAAGAACACAATTCCCAAATTAGAGAGCCTATAAAATATTATTTCATTGTTCACTATCTTTTTTTTCCCCATTTCATGGTTCTTATAGCCTGCTTCCCCTTTTTCTACAGGCTGCCTTTGCCTCCAATTTCTAAGAGAGAGGCAGACGGATGAAAAAGAAGCAATAAAAGTACATGACCTGAAATCTCCTCACGTTTTTTGTCCTTCAGAAAAGTGCAAGATATCCTGAGTTGTCTTTATAATACCATGGATGAAGAAAATTTCAAGGCAGCATTTGTAGGTAAATGAACTGTCCCAAATGGACTAGGCATTATCCTAAAAGAAGATGACTAGGCATTATTCTAGAAAATGCTTGAAATAGCATAGGTTTCAAAGCAGTTTTAGAACATGTCAAAGCAAATATATTGAACTAATTTTCACTTTTCAGAAAAAATAACATTTTTGAGAAATACTGAAGTAATGTGATCTTAGAAAATGCTGTATTATACCTGAACTTTTCTTTTTTTCCTCATTGGCAGTAAAATGCTGTTCTCTGAAACAGAGGGAAAATAAGCTTTTTGTTAGGTAACAGACTTCAAAGCAACAGAACTTATTATAAGATTGTGCTGTGATTTTAAGTATATTCTGTTTAGGCAAAAAAAAAATTATGTCTAGTGATTGACAAAA
Source organism: Lynx rufus (assembly GCF_022079265.1). Classification (NCBI taxonomy): domain Eukaryota; kingdom Metazoa; phylum Chordata; class Mammalia; order Carnivora; family Felidae; genus Lynx; species Lynx rufus. The sequence continues at coordinate 141,783,957 of NW_025814867.1, forward strand.
AAAAAAAAAAAGGTTTTGTTTTGAGTAGTGATTTGTGTGCATGCAAATGGAGGTAAGTTTCATTAAATCCCCATGCTGTAATGTTGCCAAACTTGTGTGAGATGTCTAACCCGTCAGATCCTGATTCCAGAAAGTAGGTAGTCCCATCTTTACCTACAAATAAGATTTAGAATATATAAACGGTGCTTAACTGTTCGTGAATTGTGGTGAATTGTTCAAATGTAGACCCTCCCATGTAAACTAGTTGAAAACACTCTATCAAAAACAAAAGTCTTTCATGAGATGTTTTGCCTTTCATTCCTAGAGAAATGGTACCTTAGTCAATGAAAATGTTTCTCCCACAGAAAACATATCAGTGTTTAGTACGTGGTCAGATTGTTTAACCTCATTTCCTGCTTCCCTGTTTTATGCCCAAATCCCAAAGAACAGGGGTGGAAGATGAGGAAAGGTAAAATAGGAGATGAGATAAAAGTTGATCGTAATTTGAGGCAAATGGGGTTCCATCCATTGACAAGTTCAAATTGTTTCATGAGTGAAAGAAAAGAGGAGCTTTTGTCCACCAGCTTATATCCCTCTTTGGTCAAGAACAGCTCCAAGATGGTGTGCCTGCGTGGCTCAGTTGTTACGCATCCGACTTCGACTCAGGTCATGATCTCACCGTTCGTGAGTTCGAACCCCATGTCCTGCTCTGTGCTGACAGCTCAGAGCCTGGAGCCTGTTTTGGACTCTTTATCTCCGTCTCTCTTCTGCGCCCCCCCCCCCCACTCTGTCTCTCTCTCTCTCTCTCAAAAATAAATAAACACTAAAAAGACTTAAAAAAAAATAGCTCCAAGAGATGGATCTCCCAAATATCTAGGTTTGCTTAAGCACCTGTGCGGGGAAGATTCTCCTCACCCTGTCAGAGAAGCCTGGGAAAGAAACAAAGAGACTCTTAGCATTGCAAATCAAGAGGCCTCTATAGTAAACACAAGTGTCCTACAGGATCCATCCATTTTCAACTCTGACCCACCTAATAAGCTCCATTGAGTCAAATCCATCCCGAGGCTTCCAGGAAGAGACCAGTCACAATCTGTTCTTCTTAGTCCTTAGTTGCTTTGCATTTGCTCAGCTCTGATTGTCGCATTCGCCGCTGCGAATAAAAGCACCAAGGAATACCCTGGTGAATGCTTTGGGTTCAAAAGGTAATCTTTCTTTCCTCCTGTGTTGCAACAACTGTATCTCTTTTTGGTATTTGGACTGCATTACCCCCCCAGTGGTGTATCAACTCTTCTCTTTGTCTGCTCCTTCCTGGTGTGATGTGGCCGGGTTGTACCCTGTGGGTCAGTGGATCCCCTCTGTGCAGGATGTGGTTTCCTCAACAGGGCATTCTGCTCTTTTTTTATGGGTCGGTATAACTAGGCTACAGTCCCCAGTTATTCAATCAAACACTAATCAAGGTGTTTCTGGGAAGATTTTTTGTAGATATGATTCAAGTCCATAATTAGTTGGCTTTTTTTTTTTTAAGTTTTTATTTATTTTGAGAGAGAGAAAGAGCATGCAAGCGGGTTAGGGGCATAAAGAGAGGGAGAAAGAGAATCCCAAGCAAGCTCTGTGCTGTCAGGGCCGAGAAGGATGTGGGGCTCCATTTCAGGAACCATGGGCTCATGACCTAAGCCGAGACCTGAACATCAAGAATCAGATGCTTAATCGACTGAGCCACCCAGGCGCCCCCATAATTAGTTGGCTTTAAGTAGGACAGATTGGCTTAGATAATTTAGGGAGGCCTGACTCAATCACTTGAAAGGCCCTAAGAGCAGAGCTGAGGTTTTCTTGAGGCAGAAAACATTCTGCCTGTGGACAGTAGTTTAACAGACTTGCCCCCGGGAGTTTCAGCCTGCTTTTCCTCGTGACCAGCCTTACAGATTTCTAACTGTTAGACTTGCCTCGCCAGCCCCCACAATTAGATCAGCCAATTCGTTGCAAAAACTCTCTTTCTCTCTCTCACAGAAACATGTTTTGTTTTTCCTACGGCTTTTGGTTCCCTTAAATCTTGCCTGAGCCGAGCTGTGTCTCTTCCTGTCTCTGAATTGCCTATTGCCTGCTACATTGTTTTAAAGAATCAGCCTGGGCACCTCTGTGATTTGTCACCATTGGTATTTGCAGCTCTTTCCCATGCTCTATAAATATCATCAGCGTTTATTATTCCCGTCTAGCCCACACATTTTGACCTATATTATAGCAAATTTTTCACAATTCTTGCTGAGATACCAGCTGGACATGTGACGGACCGAATGTTAACCAAAGGAACTTCAAGTGTATGTAACACTAAAAAATGTTAGTGTAGTCTAAAAAACTTCCACTAAAAAATTCACTAAACAAGATTTCTAAGGAATAAAACGAAAATGATAGGATGACAGGTGGTAGGTTTGGCAGTTTTATTTTAGCACCATTTCTTCTGCCAGATTCAATAAGGAATTAATTAAATATCCCTTTGGAACCAAAACCACTTTAGTGAGTAATGGCACTTCAAACTAAAATTGAGCATTTTAAAATCGAGACATCCCATGGGTTAAATATTTCCTACTGAAATATGATCAGCTACTGGGAAAGCCTATTTCTCTCCTAAGACCCGTCATTAAATGATAGGTCTCAAGCTAATGGTGTTGATGTAAACGAAGAATATTTGTATAAATCCAATAGGCCTTTAGCTCACTGAACGACAGAAGATGGAGTCCTTCAAATGTTACTAATTGATTTAACATGGTCAAGCTCTTTAGAAGTTGAAATCAATATGAAGGAATATCTTTTCATAAATCCTAATGTTTTCTTATCTATTTATATAGATAAAATATTACATATTATAAGTAAATAAATTCATAATTTTTAAATATATACATTTATACATTGTCAAACACCAAACTCTGTGCTTTGGAGTCAAAATATAAAGCGAAGCCAGGAGTTTGGGATAAGAAGGAACAATAGCTTTACTGCTTTGCCAGGCAAAGGACGCGCCAGCAGGTTATGACCTTCAAAATACTGCAAGGCTTCCTGGAGGAAGGGGCTGGGGCGTTTTATAGGGAAATGCAGGATCTAGCTGGTTTCCACAGGAATTATGTATGTGCTGCCAGGCTCATTAGTCCTTTTCAGGGTGGTACCGGTTCCTGAAACAAAAGGCAAAGAAGGGTGGAGGAGAGGTTTGCAGAAGAGAAGAAAACGTTTCTTTTAAAATACAGTTTTGCATTAGTGCAGCCATTTTGATTTTTGTTCAACTACATGCCGTCATATATAATCACCCACGAAACTGAATCCTATCTCGAAGAACTGAGATAATATCTGTATTTGTAACAAACAGTTCTTCATCTATTAATGGCTTAATCAAGCAGAAGTTGATGTTTTGGTTTTTTTTTTTTTTTACTTTTTTTAAATGTTTATTTAGTTCTGAGACAGAGAGACAGAGCTTGAGTGGGGGAGGGGCAGAGAGAGAGGAGACACAGAATCCAAAACAGGTTCCAGGCTCTGAGCTGTCAGCACAGAGCCCCATGCGGGGCTCCAACCCACCAACTATGACATCATGACCTGAGCCAAAGTTGGAAGCTTAACCGACTGAGCCACCCAGGCCCCGGGAAAGTTGATGTTTCACTCGTGCCACGTTTACTGGGAGGGTTAGAGGTCACTCAGGCTACATAATACATAAGGTCCTGCGAGTTGGAGTCTCCACCATCTCGAACACGTGGTGTCACTGTAACTTCTATCGTGTATCTCATCATCTTCTAACTATACCATCTTCAGTATACAGCCTTGCTCTAACCTCAGTGGAGTAAGAAAGAAAACAGAGAATCATGTATAAATTTTCATCGCAATGTGGTACACGTCACTCTTACTCACATTTCACTGGCCAGCAACAGTCCCATAACTCCGTGCAAGGGGACTATAAAATGACAGTGGGCAATTGGAGTGCTTGTTGAGAACCACGTTCTCTGTTACTGTCGACTCTTCTTTTTAAGAGTCCATTAAAAAAAAAAAAAAAAAAAAGACCGGAGCGCCTGGGTGGCTCAGTCGGTCGGGCGGCTGACTACAGCTCAGGTCATGATCTCACGGTCTGTGAGTTCCAGCCCAGCATCGGGCTCTGTGCTGACAACTTGGAGCCTGGAGCCTGTTTCGGATTCTGTGTCTCCCTCTCTCTCCGCCCCTTCCCTGCTTGCTCTCTGTCTCTCTCTCTCTCAAAAAATAAATAAATAAACATTTAAAAAAGGATTTTTAAAAAAATTTAAAACAATAAAATAAAAAATTAAGAAAAGACTTTTTTTTTAACAGTAATTTTATGTTTACAGCAAAATTGAGAAGAAGGTGTAGAGGTGTCCCATGTACTCCCTGCCACCACGCATGCACAAACTCCCCCACCATCAGCCTCTCCCTCCAGAATGGTACATCTGTCAAACTCGAGCATCCTACGCTGACACATCACAACCTTTCAAAGCCCACAGTTTACATTAGGGTTTGCTCTCGGTGTTGTAAATGTTGTGGGTTTTGCAAATACATAAGGACATGGATCCATTACTGTATATCAAAATAAAATCTAGGGGCGCCTGGGTGGCGCAGTCGGTTAAGCGTCCGACTTCAGCCAGGTCACGATCTCGCGGTCCGGGAGTTCGAGCCCCGCGTCGGGCTCTGGGCTGATGGCTCAGAGCCTGGAGCCTGTTTCCCATTCTGTGTCTCCCTCTCTCTCTGCCCCTCCCCCGTTCGTGCTCTGTCTCTCTCTGTCCCAAAAAATAAATAAACGTTGAAAAAAAAAATTAAAAAAAAAAATCTATTTACCATCCTACGACTCCTCTGCACTCTGCTTATTCATCCCCCTAGCTGATAATTTTACTGTCTCCACAGTTTTGCCTCTTGCAGGAAGTCCTATAGTTGTCATCTTAATAGGATGCAGCCTTCTCAGAGTGGCTTATTTCAACTAGTAATATGCATTTAAGTTTCTTCCATGTCTTTTCATGGCTTCATAGTCCGTGTGTGCGTGTATGTGCGTGTGCGTGTGTGTCTGAATAATTCATTTTCTGGATATATACGGTTTATCCATTCACCTGCTGAAGGACATGTTGGTTGTTGCTGAGTTTGGGAAATTTTGAATAAAGTTTCTATAAACATCCATACGTGCAGGCTCGTATGGACGTATGTGTTCAACTTCTTTGGGTAAACATCAAGCAGGTGCAATTGGATCATGTGGTGAGAATATTTTTAGTTTTACACAAAACTGCCAGTCTCCGGAGTGGCTATTCCATTTTGCATTCCCACCTGCCATGAACAAAAGTTCCTGTTGCTCTACATTCTCTCCAGCGTTTGGTGTCATGTCACTGATCAGGATTTTGGCTCTTCTAACGGACGTATAGTAGGACCTTACTGTTGCTTTAATTTACAATTCCCCGATGACATAGGATGTGGAGCCTCTTTTCATATGCTTACTTGCTTACATATCTTCTTTGGTGAGATGTCTATTAAAGTCTTTGTCCCATTTTTAAATCTAGAGCCTACTCTTACAGTTTTCAGTGTTCTTTTGTTCTGTATTCCCACATGCAGAGCTTAAGTAACTACCCCCAAGGAAGTACCCCCTAGGTCTTATCAGTCATTATCTCCTGCTTGAAAGTACAGATTCCCAGTTGATACACAGTAGATTAATAAGTGAATGGAAACTCATGGTCAAACAATCCAGATAATTACAGTATTTTAGTGTCTCTACGGATAAAAAATGTAACACCAGTAAGAATTTAAGATGTATTATGAATAACTGAAGATATTTATAGATTTACAGCAAATAAGCAGTCAAATAAACTTCAAGTCTAAAAATTATGTCAATTAAAAGATTTTCAGGATAATTCTTTAGAAAGTTATGATTAATGCATAAGTAACTTCAATAATACCAGGAGTTAAGAATAAAATATTAACAGAGTGAAACAACAAAAAAAATAGTAAGTTGGTATAAATAAAAAGTCTCTCCAAGTTCCCTAACACTGAAGATATGATGATTAGAATACGAGATAACACTTCAATTAATTTAAGTTATTTTTCTTTCTTCCTCCATATTCTGACATTCATGAAATGTAAAGTTGCTAGTATAATAGGTTACTTTATGGTACTTTAAGTTTTTTGTTGCTGTTTGTTTTGGTATCTCAACAATCGAAATGGAATAAATGACTAACTATTGTTTCCATAGACTCGCACGCCATGAGCTGTTCAACAGTCATTTTTGCCTTTGGGATTTCTTTAAAATTGAAGGTGAGAAAGAATAGCAGGATAACCATTGAGTAATATTCTAAGTTAGCAAAATAAATAGCACTGATTCATCTTTTGACTCTAATAAGCCCTATCTGAAAACAGTGCCATAGAATGGAAAATGTACATGAAAACTGCTTTAATTCATTTTTTCTTTCTTTCTTTACTTTTTCTTTTTTCTTTTCTTTCTTTTTTTTTTAGAATGAGAGGGGTTAATGAACCCATCAATAAACACAAATCATCAATTCACTCAAAATACTGAATATAATGCCAATGCAAGTTGCATTAATATTTTCAAGGTATTCAATATCAGTGTGTGAGAACAAAATGTAAGGAAAATATTATCTTATGCATTTTCAGTTAAAAGTAGACACTTGTGTTAAAAACAAAACTCAACTGAGCAAATATGAAGATCTAATTGGCTTTGTTAAACAATTTATGAATCAGGCAGTATCTCATCTTAAAAGCAGAGGAGAGCTCCAGAGGTTAAAAAATGGAAGGTTTTGTAGGTTATATAGGAAGGAGGGTGGAGTAAGAGAGTTATGAGCAAAAGAAAGAATTGCTTAAGGCGTGATCATCTTCCCTTACTGGGAAGGGCAGGGGGTCTTATTATGAAGATTACCTCATCTTCCTTTGGGGAATGGAGAAGGCCCTTGGGACAGATTACCTCACTAATGCTGATAAGAAACTTCCTGACTGACTGGTTAAGACTACCTTTCTGGGGCAAGTTGAAACCGCCATTAAATTAGGTATTAAGCCTGGGTTTGGTGACTTCCCTTAAGTGATGCCATTTTGGCTTGGGCCTGTGGTTTCTTTCTAACACTTGTTAACTCACACACACACACAAAAATATGACAGATACAAACAAATGTACTATATGGAGGTACTTTAGATATATCAATTAGAATTAGAGACTGAATTCATTAAAGACTGAATTTGAATATACTTTCTCCATCTGGAAGTTATGTTGAAATTCCCTAGTATGCTTCTCAACTCTATATTATGTTTCATAAAAAGTAAATTTATTGAATATATTCTGTGTTCATACTGTAGGCATCACTGATCAGTTTGATTCTTTGTTAGGGAAGTTTAGAAAAAGCCATATGCATACCAGTTAACTTCTGCTTATTTAACTTCTGTCCAGTTAGCTTCTGTCAGTTCATGGGACTGCCCTTTGTACTGACACATGGCAAATGAATGCCAGTGGTTCCAAAGGTGTGTGAATAAAATTAATACTCCAAGGCTGAATTAGGCTTCAGGAAAAACTCTGTAAGGAGTAAATTCTACTTCCCTGGTTTTGCCCCCTATAGGCATGGAAAATGGAAATGTAGATATTTGGTTCCTTCATGCCCTCATACAATTTCTTTGCATAGGGGCATGTATTTCTTAACTTTGGAAATCAAAGGAGAGCTTCTTCTTTTTTTTTTTAGAGGTAGAGAGAGAGAGATTGAGAATGAGAACATGAATGGGGGTGGGAGGTGGGGGGAGGGGCAGAGAGAGAGTGGGACAGAGGATCAGAAGTTAGCACTGAGCTCACAATAGCAAGCCCTATGTGGGGCTTGAACTCAGGAAAAACAAGATCGTGACTTGAGGCGAAGTCAGATGCTCAACCAACAGAGCCACCCAGGTGCCCATCAAAGGGGAATTTATGACCATGACTAAGCACATCTGAGAAAGATTGACCCCCTATTCTATTAAAAAAAAAAACAAGCAAATAACAAACCAACTCAAGATAGGTAGATCAACACATATATAAAGGCTAAAGAATTTTTTCATGTAGTGCTATTGTTTCTTACTGTAATGCCATAGGGTTTGGTAAAGGGAACAGTTTACATGTTTGGTCAAGATTCTCTTCTGTGGATTTCGGTTTGTTCTTGTCCCAGGAAATCTGGTCTGTGGGTCTGTGGTCTGTGCCAGGTTGAGCACATTCCTTCTTCCTTCCTTCCTTCCTTCCTTCCTTCCTTCCTTCCTTCCTCTTTCTTTCTTTCTTTCTTTCTTTCTTTCTTTCTTTCTTCTTCCTCAGAGTCTCATCACTAAGATACAATCGCTGCATGTGTTTCTTCAGAGCTTGGACCAGAAGTATTCGTCCATCATTAACCTGATAGCCACCGGCTTCAGCCAAATCTGGCTGAAGCACTCTTTTGCTCTGTCTCAGGACTGCAGGCACTTTTTTGGTTTTCCCTCTACACTGAATGGTGCTTTATGCTAACTTTTAGGTTGCCTTCCTTTTTTTCGGAGGACTTCTTATCAGTAAGGTCACTGCTGCCTACCCCCTGTAAAGCAAATCCCCTTCTATTATTAAGTGGGTCTTTTCTAAGGTTCCTTCCTGTCACATCACAATGAATATTTGTTTTATTTGTGTGATGTGCCTCTGTGTTTCTGTCTATTTTATCCATTAGAATTTAGGTACCACAAGGGCAGGGATTTTTTCTGTCCTACTATTACCCCAATACCTAACGCTACCTGACACACAATGTGGGCTCAAGAAATCATCTGCTGATTAATTGATTATATCATTGTTGATGTTGTAATTTTATGCAAAAGTACTCAGTGAGCTGGCCAACTGAGCGAGTTGGCCTTGTTTGTAAGCCATTCTTGATTTTCTGTGGGACTTTAGTAAATCACAATGAAGTTTTCAAGGGAGCAGGGGTTTTCTACCATCATATCACTATTGGCCTTTTGTAAAGGCAATTGTAACCTGCCAGGGAACAACACCAAAATGCAATTCTCTGAAGGAGTCAAGGTGTACTGCAAACCACTCCCAGCACTCACAGGGGCCAGGCCAGGAAAGGGAATCTGGGAAGGGCAGTAATAACGCCAACCATCATCCATTTGGTTGAATTAATAATAGAATTCAAGAAGCAATATCCTTTAACAAATACTCATTAATTGCATATCTTCAGGGTACTTCTGAGACTGAGAACTTATGAAATGTTTAATGAAAGCAGACTGACAGCGATAGAATAAAGAGAAATTAGGTTCTGACCTTTAGTCATAAAAGTAGGTTGAGTTGGTGAAATTATTATCAAGGAAAATGGAACCAATTTGGAGAGAGAAATGATGCCTGTTTATTAGTCAATAGATATAACTCAGAATGATTGAAAGTGTACTCAGGAGTGCTCAGATATTCTTAAGAAGTGATTTGTGTGTTAAAAATTCATGATATGAAACTTGGAACACTCAAATTTGGCTAACGGCAAGGGATGCACTTCTTTGATGAAGTAATTCAGATCTGGATATTTTCACCATGGAAAAAAAAAAGTGAGCCCTCCAATTTTTCACCATGAGGGAGCCAGTGCTTTGGACATGATGTTCTCTTCTCTTGAAGGAACATATTTTAAATAGTGGAAAATAAACTGCCCCTCCAGATTTGTTTTTCAAATGTTTCAATACTTTATTTCAATTCTGTATGACATATCTATGGTTAAAAGAATATTGACTGGGGTAAATGATGCAACTTTGTTGGTTGAGGGCTGGCAAGGTGAAAGGTTTGTTTTTCATCTCTTTGGAAACAAAAGATGAGCTGTTGAAATTAAAAATGTTATAATGTGTGCTGAATATAAGGAAAATAATTTTCCCTTGGCACACGCATTTCGCTTTGGGTAGACAAATTTTTAGCAAGCATGTCTACTGTTTTAATTAAAATCATCTGGCCACCCTCAGTTATAGCTGCCCCAAGAAGAAAAAAAGATGAAACCATCATTCTTGCAAATACCTTCTATGATTTCAGAAGACTAGGATCCTACATCTTCAAAAGTAGGAAGGAAAAGGAAATGTCAAGTAACATAGTTCTACGAATCTCCTATTATAGTACTTTTCAGGGGGTTAAACTTTCTTCTACAGCACCAGGCTTTTACACCTTTTTTTCCAAAAGCCCCCTTACCCTCTTGATAATTTTAAAACACAAAAATAGTCAAATAATACATGCCATTATCAGCTATACGTGATTTCATCACCACATGCCATATAACCTCTGGAAAACACTATACACTTGTAAAAGGATAAGAGTGATGAAAAGATAAATCATCTTAATATTAATTTCATTATTATTATTTTGTATCTTAGCATTATTAAAAACCCTCACAGTTTTGTCCTCCTAGATCTACTGAAAGAGCCACAGGGGTTCCAGGACCATACTCTGAGAACAGTAGATTGACAAAGAAAGTCTAAAGGATTGACGGAAGATAGAAATTAAGAGTTGCAGATAACATTACTCTCTTCTTTATTTCAACTTAGCATAATTAAACTGTCATTTTTATAGAACAGAGGAAGAAGCATTACTTGGCAAATAATATAATACAGTATTATATATATATCAGTATATGTGTTCATCTTCTCCCAATATTAGTACATATTTTCTCAGTAGATTACTTTTTATCCTTTGTTGTTAATAGCAAAAGGAAATATTTAATTGAATGAAAGGCCACTTACTTAAAGATAATTATCCCAACTGTTGGGAGATTAGTTCATAATTCTTAGTCAGAAATATCAATTCTAAGCAATCTCATTTAAACCCACACTATTTGAAGCTCTAAATTGAGACATACACTCTATTTCCAAAGGCTTTCAGATCTTTTTGAGAAAATAGACAAATAGCATAAATAACTATGACACAAGCTTGTACTATGAAGACAACCTTCTGGAAGGAATAAGCTTTTAAATGTGAACTATGTTAATTAAAATAAAATGGTTGCAATTCAGTAGTTCTTACAATTAATTTGCATTCTAATTAATGTTCTTGATGACTCAGACTTTCTACAACCAAATAGACTCATTCTTTTACAAGAGAGATTGGAAATAGACAAGAAATCTCCTATTGAAATGTGTTGTCTATGAATGTGTAGATTGTTCAGATAATTATAAGAAAAGGTGGAGACATTTTGAGGTGTCCTTTACTGAGGTACAAGAGACTGATTTAATTTACAGCCAGAACTGAAAGTCTGCATTGAGCTGTTACTCATTCTTCATCAGCATATTACTCAGAAATTCGGGTGACACAAAATAAAGTTCAAAGCATATTTCTCTAAGCCACACCAACAAATAATGCAACAAATAATTTCTAAAGAAATGTATCATGAGAAGGAACTCTCTGGCATTTCTTTTTTCTTTTTTTTTTCTTTTTTTAGCGTTTATTTATTTTTGAGACAGAGAGAGACAGAGCATGAACAGGGGAGGGTCAGAGAGAGAGGGAGACACAGAATCTGAAGCAGGCTCCACGCTCCGAGCTGTCAGCACAGAGCCGGACCCGAGGTTCGAACCCACGGACTGACCGTGAGATCATGACCTGAGCCCAAGTCCGAAACTCAACGGACTGAGCCACCCAGGCGCCCTGGAAGTCTCTGGCATTTCTAACGGAAGTGTGAAACTATGGTATTCCTGAAAGGTTTATGCACAGACTATTACAGATTGAATTTCAGTCACAACCAGGTCAGAAGATGAGAACACGGAAGTTAGACAAGTACCTACCATTAAGATTTGTTTTTGTTTTTCTTAATAAAATTAACATACATTTAGGAAGATACCTAAAGTAGTTTATATTCTTTAATATCTTTCCCGAGCAGATCAAGTTTAAAATGGGTAAATTCAAGATAAAATGGAACACACTTGAATCTTTAATAAAACACGGCATGGTATATTCTAAAAAGAAATTGAACACATGCTATTTTCTCATACATACTGAATGGATATCAGTTAAGATCTCGACCGTAATCACATTGTACTCTGAATTTACAAATGCCTTCATTATACATTTGCATTGAGACTCATAACTGTACTGACGTGTAACTACTATTTTAATTTTAATATTATGAGTTTTAATTTTGAGGAGATTCAGTTTCACCAAAATTGAGTGCTTTACCATAAGCTACACAGCAGCGTGACCCAGAGCTTCTGACTTCGTTCTCAGTGTAATTTTTTCCATAAGACTGTAGCTTTGAGGAAACAGGGTGACCAATATGCGGGTGACCAATATGCCAGCCCTTCTGACTCTCTCATCCCCTTGGTAAATAAAGGAGTAAATTTTTTAATTTCATCAGCAGCCTTATCGAAACCAAAGCAGTCAAAGAAGAAAAGAAAAATAATCTCACCATCTCTCCCCTGGAAATCTCTTGCTTACTTGTTAACTTACTAATAACTAAAATCCTTTTTTTTCTTTTTCTTTTTCTTTTTCTTTTTCTTTTTCTTTTTCTTTTTCCTTTTCTTTTTCTTTTCTTTTCTTTCTTCTCTTCTCTCTTTTCTTTTCTTTTCCTTTTTTTTTCTTTTTCTTTTTTTTTTTTTTGGCGGCCAAGATTTTTACTCCATAACTACACATTTAGAAGTGTCTGTTGAAAATTGGTAGAGGGGCGCCTGGGTGGCGCAGTCGGTTAGGTGTCCGACTTCAGCCAGGTCACGATCTCGCGGTCCGTGAGTTCGAGCCCCGCGTCAGGCTCTGGGCTGATGGCTCAGAGCCTGGAGCCTGTTTCCGATTCTGTGTCTCCCTCTCTCTCTGCCCCTCCCCCGTTCATGCTCTGTCTCTCTCTGTCCCAAAAATAAATAAAACGTTGAAAAAAAAAATTAAAAAAAAGAAAATGTGGTAGAGACACATGTTCCACAGTTAGGATGCATTCACATTACAATGAAATAAACCAACAAAAGATAAATCAACCAGAATAAATTCCTGATAATAGGACAATAGCACCACTACCATTTGAGCCAGGAGACCACACCCTTCCAGTATGCCAAGAGTTCCTGGCTGAATTAAGAGTATCTCATCCCAGGTGAGAACCTGCTTGAGCTAGCCTGAGATTTTTATCATCCAAGAAAATTTCATTCTGGAAGTAAGACCGGCTAAATAACTCAGATATACCCATAATAAATTATCTTAGAGTGCAGATAACTTTCCAAGGCATCACTTAGTCCTCCGAGAGACTGCTGTTATTAGTTTAAACCATATGAAATTTCCATTATTTTTATTTTTATTTTTTTAATGTTTATTTACTTTTGAGAGAGAGAGGGAGAGAGAGAGAGAGAGACTGAGCACGAGTTGAAGAGGGGTAGAGAGAGAGAGGGAGACACAGAATCCGAAGCAGGCTCCAGGCTCTGAGCTGTCAGCACAGAGCCCTACGCGGGGCTTGAACTCACAAACCGTGAGATCATGACCCGAGCCAAAGTCGGATGCTTAACCGACTGAGCCACCCAGGCGCTCCAACCCATTATTTTTAGGTTAACACCCGTTTGACAATTTCATATGATTCAACTTAATGCCTTCCTTGTATGAGAAACAATAACATTTCAATTGAGAATACAAGTTTTGGGATCCAAAGACTTTGTCATTTAAAAGGAAGCACTTGCCCATGTTAAGTAGGGCAAGTTAATGAAAGCTAAACTGGACATGATTGTGATAGAGATAGACCTCAAAAAATTGTTTTCAGGATTGACTGAAACTATGAATATTTTTATTTTTAGCACAGTACTAGACAGCAGAGTATTATTCAGTAAATAATAGATACTGTAGGATTAATATTGTTGCTAAGTTCCTACATTTTAACTTGAACCCTATCTAGCTTTCTCATCCAGAAAGACTTGGTAGGTACAGCTGATAAACTAGGACTGCACCTCCATATTTAAAAATTTTTTTTTCAACGTTTATTTATTTTTGGGACAGAGAGAGACAGAGCATGAACGGAGGAGGGCAGAGAGAGAGGGAGACACAGAATCCGAAACAGGCTCCAGGCTCTGAGCCATCAGCCAAGAGCCTGACGCGGGGCTCGAACTCACGGACCGCGAGATCGTGACCTGAGCTGAAGTCGGACGCTTAACCGACTGCGCCACCCAGGCGCCCCTGCACCGCCATATTTTAGCTTATTCTTGATGGTAGCCATATAGCGCCTTCCATGCGTGGTATTAGGAGGGTAACTACCTGAATGAGCCTGTTTAGTGCTAACACCAGAATCTGGCCATTTTTCTGTACCTGTTAATGCCAACAAATATCTGTCCAATATGTGACTTAGGGAATAGAACACCTTTAGCACATGGATATACACACTATTTTCTGAATCACTCATAAATAATTTGACTTTTAATTCAAATTATCAAATTACAATAAAGTCAGATGTCAGATACAGCATGTGTGACTTCTAAAACCTCACTCTGCTATTTTCTCTTGGCTCTGGGCAATCAAGATTTTGTATTTGTTCCTGCACTAGCCTCAGACATTCTTCTGAAACTATTCCTTCAAATTTATTAGGACGCTATTGCTTTTTTCGGCCACTGGCCTCTTCACATTTTTGCTTTGACTGGTAGGCCACACAGACTGTAAATTCCTTGAGGACAGACTCTGTACTCTACTTTTGCATATGATCAGCACACAGCCTTGCATACTATAAGCCCCCTAATAATGTAGGTTGAATAGAATTGATTTTACTCTCCAAATTATGAGCAGATAATTACAAAAGTGAGCTTGGCACTTGGAACACAGGGAGAGTTTCCATTTGTTCATTTTAGTAGCGAATCACATATTGGGATGTTTTTAAGGCTTGCAGATCAACCATAACTATTGACCTACACTACAGCTTAAAATAATACTACCAGGAAAAAAAAATCTATCTTCAAGTCTCAGTGCCCTCCCAATTATCTTGAGTATTGGATGCCACAACTTTTTGTATCTAATTCATGATCCTCTTGCTACGTGGGGATACCAATGGTTACCTGGGTTGCTAAAAACAAATGCTGCAATTGCCAAGGAGCCTTGGTTGACCAGGGGGAGAGTTTTTCAAGGGGAAAATCCCTGAGGTTCTGATGTCAATGTTTTTATTTATAGGAAACAGTCTGGTGGCCCAATCTGGGTTGTACAAAATGGGAGCCAACAGCCACATATGTCTATTTACATTAAAGCTCCAAGTGAGTAAAGTTAGATAAGATGAAAAATTCAGTTCCTCGGTCACACAAAACATATTTCTAGTCCTGATAGCCATGTGAGGCTAGGGCCTGGCAAATTGGACAGCATAGTAATCGAGCGCTTTCTCATCTCATAAAGTTCTCTTGGGCATCATTAATCCACACAATTAATGGCAGGAGACCACTTGGTGTGCAGGGAGTAATTTATAACTCACATTATCAGGGAGAGTTAGTACATGATCTCAGAAATGCCTTGGCAATTCTCAGCTGTTGGATGCATTAACTCACCTCTCCCACCTGGAAGTAGAATTCCAGCTTTTCTCTATTTGATACATACATTTTGTGTTACATTAACAAGCAAACATAGACCTTTATGTCCAAAGATGAACGATCATTATCCTTTTCATGTATTTTTTTTCTTTGCCTTCTCGAACACTCTTATGATCAGATTATAGAATTTCCATGACATACGAAAGCATTTTATGTGTTTAGCCATCAATCAACCCCAAAATACATAAAACAGAATTACAAGACAAAATCCAGAACTTTAGGTGACGTTTTTACTCGAAAGGCTGTCCAATCTTGGGAATATTGCATAACTTATTACTATCTTGGCCTTCTAAGACGCGAGTATAAATTTTGACTTTTAAGCACATTGTTTTTCTGCTGTTATCAGCAGGGCTGCTGGGAGGAAAAATAACTCAACACCTTTAGATTCTGAAATGTGAAAAATACAAAGTTCGCCTCCAAAGAGGAAGATGCAATAATGATTTTACTTTTTTAAGAAAATTATTTCCCAAAATTCAAGTCCTCTTTATTGACACATTGGAAAATCAAGACAATAAAAAGCCCCCCCCACCCCACCCCCACCCTCCCACCGTCTTACTTGGCTCATATTTTCATCTATATATAGAATCTCTCATGGAAGAGGAAATTGTGTCCTATGAGTGACCTCAGGGTTTTGGTAAATTGCTTTCCTTCTCTGTGAACTCTAAAGCATGCATATAAATAGGAATGTGCATGAGCTTGCAAAGATATTGCTGGCACTCTGCATTTTTCCTATAAAGTTATATATGCCTGAGGCTAACGTCTAGCTATATTTCATCCTAAGGTTAGTAAAATTTCATAAAATATTTAGACTATCATAATAGGACTTTTAAATAGTTAATTTTTCAAGACAGTAGGGGCTCTTTGACCATTTCAACATTTTTACCTGAAACTGGAACAACAATCTGGCATTTGGTCTGGTAAATGAATCCTGTCCTCTGTACAAACTTCTCCTTTGAATGGCTTCCCCAGTCTTACTCTTAATTGATAAGAGTGCTTCTCTCTGATCTAACCTTGGGACACATCCATTCTTAGAGTGTAAACTCTCAACGTTTATGCTTTATTTATCAGTTATCTTAGAAAACAATATTAGGACAGCAATACCCAACTCAACTGACAATGTAGTCATCAGAAAAACATTAAAACAACAATAACAATAACAACAACTAAGTCAAAGACTAAGTATCTAGTGTTTACATATATCCTGAAATATTCAATGAAAGTGACATATAATCTTGACTGTATATTACTTATTCTCAAAGTTCACTTAAGTATAGAATTTCTTCCATCACACCAACTAAACAAGAATGTTAGTACTTACTGTTACTAAAATGTTAACTACTTAAAATGTTAGTACTTATTGTTAACAAAATTTCCTTGAGCTTTTATTACCTAGGTATTTGGAGGGGAAAATAAACAATTTCTTTGACTACAAAATATTCTCCAGGCTTTTAGTAGCATTAGAGCAAATACATATTAAGATACTTAATTTCTAAGAGATGCTACAAATTCCTTCGTTTCATATGGATCCCACAGAAATCTCTACCTTACAAAACGGGTAAATAGACCCCCAACATCTAAATGAATTGAGTCATTGCAGAAGATCCATCACACACATCCTTCTTTCCTTTCTCCCTTTCTCCCGTCCTTCTTCCCTCCCTCTCTTCCTTTTTTCCTTTCTTCCATCCTCCCATGATTCTATGGCCAGAATTTAGGACCTATTTTATTTTATGACATTAAAGAATCGACTCTACAGCTACAGCTACATCCATTTATTGGCTTTAAATCACTCTTCTGGAAATAGAGATATAATTTCTTTTCAATGTGATTTTTCATATATATATATATATACACACACATATATATATATATACATATATATATATTTCTTTTGCCTCTTTTTTCTGTTTCTCTCTCTCTCTCGCTCTCATTTTGTTTTGTTTTTTTGACTAAATGTCACTCCCACTCCAGATAATTAATTTAGGAAATCAACACCAATCTGACATCGTATCATGTGCCACCAGAGGCCATGAGTTCCTCATGCTTGAATATTATATTTGAACAAATATTAATTTGGACTAACTCTGAACCTTAGAAGCTGCAGTCCTCATATCACATAGGATTTAAAGTAAATGGTTTTTATATATTTTTTAAATCCTAGGGGCGCCTGGGTGGCGCAGTCGGTTAAGCGTCCGACTTCAGCCAGGTCACGATCTCGCGGTCCGGGAGTTCCAGCCCCGCGTCGGGCTCTGGGCTGATGGCTCAGAGCCTGGAGCCTGTTTCCGATTCTGTGTCTCCCTCTCTCTCTGCCCCTCCCCCGTTCATGCTGTGTCTCTCTCTGTCCCAAAAATAAATAAACGTTGAAAAAAAAATTAAAAAAAAAAAATCCTAATTGTCCATTGTTTTATAACACCAGCGAGAGCGTCATACTCTCCCCCAATACCTAGATGGAAATTTACATAATAACTCTTAGTGTAGAACAGCATTTATTTCGTAGGGTTATTTTCAGAGATACATGAAATAATCTATATAAAGCATTTAGCACATTGTCTGATATGTAGTGTAAATATTAGCTAATACTATAATTTTTATTAATTACTCATATTATTTTATATAAGCTAAACTCTAAGGGGTAGAGCTCTGTGATGCTTTCTAATTTATTCACGCGCCTGAATACATGTGATCATAATTTCTGGCTATAGTGTGTTTATTTCTAGCTGAGGTTGGATGAGAGGTTGACAGAAGCACAGTAATCTCATGGTATTGAGAAAATCATCCTAATTTTAATGTTAGATAATGAGTGAATCAGCTAGTTAATGGCATGATCGAACAGACCTGGAAATACCAGTCACTCCCAACACAGCATACAAATTGATCTGTTTATGGCTGGAAATAATGCACACATTGTTCTTGAAACCACTCTATCACCACAAAATATTGCTATAGACTAGACAGTTTAATCCTTCTGGACTTGTGTGCTTTGGCTTATAGTGTGGGGAAAATAGTATATAATTTAATAAGTAGAAATGTTATATCAAAGGAAGAAACTAAGAAACACTTCACATGGTGTTATCTGATGAATATTAAGTACTGGCATGGTCTTTATTATTTTTTAAATAAAGATAGGTTTGTTTAATTTGTACACTGTACTTACAGATTTTAAAATATGTAGACCATTGATATTTCTTTTAGGAACCTACTAGTTGAGATTATATTATAACTTTGTGTTCATGTGAATAATATTAAATATTATGTGAATGTGACTTAAAAATAAAAACCATCACACACATTTTAAAATTAGGAAGCATGGGGCCCCTGCGTAGCTCAGTCCATTAAGCATCTGATTTCAGCTCAGGTCATGATCTCACGGTCCGTGAGTTCGAGCCCCGCATCCGGCTTTGTGCTGACAGCTCGGAGCCTGGAGCCAGCTTCGGATTCTGTGTCTCCCTCTCTCTGCCCTTCCCCCGCTCACACTCTGTCTCTGTGTCTCTCAAAAATAAACATTAAAAATATTTTTTTTTAATTAGGAAGTGTGTCTCAGAGCTCTGGCCTCTTAGAGATTAGCTTACACAAAACAACATAAGAGTAATTCATAAAAAGTACAGTAACAGCAAGAATGGGATCTTGCCATTTACAATAACCTGGATGGACCTAGAGGGTATTATGCTAAGGAAATAAATCAGACGAAGATAAAAACCACATAGTTTCTCATATATGTGAAACAAAAACCAAAAAACAAAAACAGACACACACAAAAAAACAAAGGAATAAGCAAACAAGCAAAGTGCAGAGACAGAGCTACAATTACAGAATCCAAACTGATGGGTGTCAAAGGAGAAAGGGAGAGGGGAGATGGACAAAATAGGTAAAAGGGAGTGAGAAATACAGGATTCCAGTTATGGAATAACTAAGTCATGGGGATAAAGGTACAGCATAGGAAATAGAGTCAATAGCATTGTAATTGAACATTGTATGGTGATAGATAATACCTACACTTGTAGTGAGCGTAACATAACATACAGATTTGTCGAATCCCTATGCTGTAAACCTGAGACTAATGTAACATTGTATCAACTATACTTCAATACAAATATAGTAGTAGCCAGTATTTATTAAGCACTTACCATGTGTCAAGCAACGTTCCAAGTGCTTTGCACAAACCGTGTTTTGTATCTCTGAAAAATACCCTGTACGGTAAATTTACCTGTCAATTACATTAACAGTAACATGTGAATGACTATCTAGTTACTGGGAAGATAATTCTCTTCACTGATAGTCATACAACTAGAGAAAATTAAGATGTGAACAAAATAGAAACTTCAATATAAATAGAACCTTCTGTACCCTGTTTCTGTTAGGTGTTGGTCGAATTTAGTATTCAAATCTGAGATAATCATGGCTTCTGGGTATGCCTCACCCCATTTCTGGACACTTTCCGAACACTGTGGCAAAACTCTATTTTTTTTAAGGTTTATTTATTTATTTTGAGAGAGAGAGAGAGACCACGTGGGAGAGGGTCAGAGAGAGTGGGAGAGAGAGAGAGAGAATCCCAAACAGGCCTTGAGCTTGCAGCATGGAGTTTGGCTGGGGGCTCAGGCTCTTGAACCATGAGATCATGACCTGAGCCAAAATCAAGTGTCCGATGCTTAACTACCCGAGCCACCCAAGTGCCCTCCACTTGGAGATTTCTGATGACGTTACAAACTAATTTATGAAGTTACTGATTATTTGTTGAAAGAATTGGTTTTAAAGTGATGTGTTTCTCCAATCAGAAAATCTTTTCTGTCCCATATATTCAATCACATAAACAAGTGACCTGGATTCTACTTCCTCAAATTCTCTTGAATTGATTCCCTACTTTATTTCCCAACTGTGACAAGGTCAGCTTTCATGATATCTGACTGATAATCTAGAAACACTTGATAATCAGTCTGTCTGCAACTTCCTTTTCAACCTAATTCATCCAGAACACTCCTTGCTACAAGAATCATATTACTTAAATGCAAGTTTGATGACTTATCATTCCGCTTGTTATGAGCTGCAATGAGTGACGAGTGCTTCGCCAATTACCCTCAGTCCGGCCTTCCTGGTAGAGTCTAATTCATCTCTGCAATGTTAAAATGTATACCTTAATCACTAACCCATGCATCCTGTTCCCTACTCTTTAGGCACATTGCGGACTTTATAGTTTTGCTGAATTTTTACGTGATCACACATGCTAGCATTTTCCTCTCCCTTGTCTTCATTAACTGCACCTCTTCCAAATCTCATCTCAAACACCATTTCATCCATAAAGCCCTTCTGATCCTCCCGCTCAACATAGTCTCTTGAAACAGACACTAAACCCCAGTACTCTGTCGAAACATGTCTTAGGGCCCTTCTATTACACAAATGTGTATTATGGTCACGGTTATATATTCTTCCTACCTCATCATAAGTCCATTGAATATAGATACCATGTCCTATTTTTCACAGGAACTACTCAATATTTAGCCACGTTCCTTGAAAATCATTTTACCTCAATAAATATTTGTTCAGCTGATAATTTCATAAGTCCTTAAAGGAAGCATATATGTTAAGTTTTTGAAAAGTTTTTTTTTTTAAAGAAGATACACTTAACTTTTTTCTCTATGATAAATGCATACTAAGATAGTTTTAAACATTTTTGGGGGGATAGCATTGAGGAATTAACAGAAAATCCCCATAAGGACAAGCTGATTTTATGGCATAATTGGTTCTGAGACACCTTGTTTTTTATATTGCATTAACATGTTGAAATATTCAAACCATCATTTACCCTATTCGCTCCTACAAAGAGCCACAACAGAAATAAAATTCTCATTTAAAAAAAAAAAAACTTAAAACTAATGGCTTGGTTGGTACTGCCTTGCTTGAAGTGACAGCCGAGTTTTTCTTGATATTTATTCATGCAAAATGATGTTTGCCAGCCACAAAACCACACCCTTAAACATATAATAGATACAGCTAACACGGGGGACTGGCTGAAGAAACTTGGGACCTACACACAGAAAATTACTGTGTTAGAGTGAGGTCAGCTGACCAGAGATCTGGTCTGCAATAGATAGCTATTGCTTATTCACTCATTGTCTCCTCACCCGGCCTTCCATCCAAGGATCTGTTTGTCTTTCCAGGGATGAGAACACAACAGAGAAATTGTAGTTTTATTTAAAGTTACAGGAAAACTCTAGTCTTTAACTTCACCAGTGTTTAACAAAGAGCGCTTGAAAATGTATTCAGGTGAAGGTTAAATACCAGGAAGATAGTCACCTCCATTAGTTTCTGTCTGATGCAAGAGATAGAGTTTCAGAGACCATCCCCACGGTGAAAATGTGATTGACTGTCCCATTTTTTCTCTCTTTTTTTAATGCCAGAGAGGCATAGTCTTTGTTTGCCCTTGAGTCAGTCTAGATTGGCAAACTCAACACATACTTTGTAATCCGCATCACGTTGTACCATGGCACCATTGATATTATGCAAGTAACCATTGAGCAGTGACTCCCAAGCTGCGGGGAGGAGAAAACCTATCAAACTGTCCTCCATCACAAGCACAGATGAGATCTGACAATGCTTGGAGACATTGGTAATAGTTATAACCGGAGCAATGTTAATGCATCTGGAAGGTAGAGACCAGAGATGCTGATAAACATCTTACAACTTACGATGCACAGAAGAGTCCTCTGCCACAAAAAACAAAACAAAACAAAACAAAACAAAACGTTGAGACCCAAAATGTCAATAATGCCACAGAGAATAACGGTAAAGAGCGAGGATTCTGGAGTCACACTGCTTATGTGCCCGCTCCATCTACACTTTGGACGATTCATTATTTTTTTATGTAAGTTTATTTATTTTGAAAGAGAATGCAAGCAGAGGAGGGGCTCAGAGAGAGGGAGAGACAGTCCCAAGCAGGATCCACGATGCCAGCCCCAGAGCCGGTCTTGGGGCTTGAACCCGCAAACCTTGAGATCGTGACCTGGGCCAAAACCAAGAGTAGGATGCTTAACCAACTGAGCCACCCAGGAGCCCTGGACAATTTATTTAACTTTCCTAAGCTTTACTTTCAACATCTATCTAGAGGTTTGTTTTGATAATTAAATTGCATATTTAATTTAGTACTTAAAACATGTAAATATAGTTCCTGAGACATAGTAGATGCTTAAGAATGCCACTTTAAAGTTATGACGTTCTAATATTATTTTTATATTTATGGTGGGATTCCAGTAAATGCTCTGGCCTGATATGGCATTTCTTAAAATGCAGTAGTGGTAAATTTGCTTGAACGTTGCAACTCATGTCTGTCAGAAAAAGAAGATCCTTCTTGATCTATTCTATGTGACAGATTTTGGTTCTATCTCCTTCTATTGGTACTGACTTTTGATGAGCTTTGTGACTAACAGAATGGTGAAATCAAGCATCACCAATAGTGACAAAGCAATAGAAGACCTCTATTGTAGTCCTCAAAAGAGGGAACTGTAATTTGCTTTAGATTCTTCATTCTCAAAATCAGATTTTCCTTACTAATCTTAAACTCAGAGACTACTCGTTTCTGAATTATCTCAATATGTATACATTCATGGACTCACTTTACATACTAATATTGTCCAATCTGACTTCTATACTATCCGGTTCTCGATTTCAACGTGAGAATTTGAAGAAAGTTAGTTGTGGCATCTTTTTTAAAAGAAAATTTGTGAAAAATAACTTCTGATTTTCGAGATACATTAAAAGATGTAAAATTTAAAAAGACAGAGGTGGTACAGCTTCATGTAACAATGTCCCTGAGCCTTCCAAAGCCGTCCCTAATTAAAATATATATTCTTTAATAATGCACATCTCTCTGACTTCCTTTTCTTCTACTACAGTGGTATAAAATGTCATTTAGCCAGTGAGTGGCCTTGGGAGCAAGAGATCACAACTATTGCCAAAGTCCTTCTTTATCTCCCAGGACAGAATCTAGGACACTTCTAAAGTTGTCTCCCTTCAAATTTCACCCGGGCATCATTGAGCTATCTACATTGTGTTTTTCTAGGTGAAGTCACTCATCTAGGCTAACTTGAGAAACTACTCCCCAGTTGTAGGTTATTTCTGTTTTTGCTGTTACATACGAGGTGATAGTTCTTAACCCAAAGTCAATTACATTCTTCAACCAAGATATCACTAGTAACACTCCCCTTTTCTGCCTGTCAATAGATATTTAATCTTGACACAAACACCAATGAAGTCCCCTATTATTTGAAATCATATGGTTAAATATTTAGTGTTTTTAAATTGTTCTTGGAACAGCTGATATTCACGATGTATACAGAACACTCAATTGGTATTGGGAGTGGGGGTTAAAAAATAAGATGGAATTTTGGGGCGGCTGGGTGGCTCAGTCGGTTGAGCATCCGACTTTGGCTCAGGTCATGATTTCACGGCTGATGAGTTCGAGCCCCGTGTCGGGCCCTGTGCTGACAGCTCAGAGCCTGGAGCCTGCTTCAGATTCTGTGTCTCCCTCTCTCTCTGCTCCTCCCCTGCTCACGCTCTGTCTCTCTCTCTCTCTTTCAAAAATAAATAAAAACATTAAACAAAAATAAGATGGAATTTTGTTCCCTCCTTTTGAACTCCAAAGATTTGAATTGAAGTGCTAGGATTTGAAATGTAAACCAATTTAAACTGAATATCAAGCTTATGTGATTGGCCCCTTATGGTAGGGAGGTGATTTCAAACCTGGGAGCTGCTGTCACAAGAATCATAATAATCTAGAAACTAATACAAGAATTCAAAATATGAAATCATATTTTCATAGATGCATTAGAGCACACATACTCAGGGATTTCGAGGATGGTTAAGGTTGCCAATGTCAAGGACCATGGATTAATCAGAAAAGGACTCACAGGGGAAGTCAGCCTTAGCAGAGCTATTTAGACCTATGGCAAGTGACATGTTTGAGGTGACAAAGTGTGCAGGAGAGCTCCTGCCCATGGTTGGATTAGTGTTCCTGCCACCTGCTTGGGTTAGTGGAACATGCAAAGCACAAAATTCGGATCAGAGCCTCGAGGAATATTGGTGCAAATGGAGAAACAAGTAATTTTGTAGTATTTGAAGTCCAACATATGACTGGAGGTAGGACAGAAACTAAAAGAAGCTATTAGTTGAAAGATGAAAAAATAAACTTTTGGAAAAGTAATGATCAGGATTACTGATTATGAAGTATTTATGCTATGCCTGATACAATTAAGATGTTCGGAGGGATACATATAGGTCATATGGTTGAAAACGTTCATGCTGCCATTAAAAATATCTATTCTAACTTACATGTCAAGATCAAAGAAGAAAGTAGCCTAGACTATTTTGGAGTCTCTTCATTAATGAGAAAAATATTGATTAAGTCTCAGTTCTGTTATTTCTTTTTTTTTTTTTAAGTGTATTTACTTATTTTGAGGGATACCGTACAAGCAAGGGAGGGGCAGAGAGTGAGAAGGAGAGATTGAGAATCCCAATCAGGTTCCACACTGTCAGTGCGGAGCGGGATGTGGGGCTCCAACTCACGAACCAGAAGATCATGACCTGAGCTGAAATCAAGAGTGAGACGCTTAACTGACTGAGCCACCCAGGCAACCCTGGTCTATGTTCTTTCTATGTCAGTTTTATACAGGGGGCTGAACCACTGGAAATACATGTAGGTGAGATGTAGGAAGAACAAAAACACACTCAAAGAAAATTCTCAAAGGATGTTTTGGAGAAGGGTGGTGGTAGTTAGAAACATTAGCCTGATGTACTTTTCTAGCATTTGCTGACTCAGTTCTATCCTCCTTCAATTCCATTGACTTTTCTGTATCTGTGAGTCTGATCTTGGCAAATAATTCACAGGAACAAAACTCAAACAAACCTCACAGATTCTCTGGTTGAGCGAAGATTACGGCCAATAACCTATTTTCATAATTCTGAAGCAGAATTTAATTTATTCCGCTTAATTCATTCAATAGAAGGTCCACTACATGCCCAGTGCTGTTCTGCATACTCGGGATACATGGATGCAGAAGTAAACAAAACTGAAAAACAGAACAAAACAAAGTGACCTTGACTTTACAAAGTTCCCATGCTCGTGAAGGGTGGTCGCAATAAATTAAAAGCCTAAAAAAGTAAATTTTATAATAACCTAGAAAAGAAGTACTATGATAAAATAGAAATGGCCAAGGGCCTTGGGTGCAAAGGCAGGGAGAATTGCACATTAAAGAATACTCAAATAAAATGAGAGAGAATTGCAATTTCAGATAGTGTGGTCTGGGTAGGTCTTACAGAGGTGACTTCCGAGCAAAACTTAACTCGTTGACTGTCAAACGTATTTTATCTGCTGGGAACATATAATGAACAAAACAGTCTGAGTCTCTACTGTTTATATTCTAGTGGGGGGAAATAGGCAATGATAATAAAGAATAACGCAGGATATCGGGTAATGGAGATATCAAGGGTAGAGAATAATCAGAATGGGGTTCTCTTTTGGATAATGTGGATTGTGAAGCTTTTTTATAAGGTGATATTTAAGCAACAGACCCTAATTCATATAATTCTTCAGGGTGGGACTTGTGGAAAGTAGATCTCTGGAAAATCATACGTTCTAACACTTCGTTAGGGAGAGCAATCCCAGGGAAGAATGTCGAAGGAGAAGGAGAAGGAGCCGGGGAAGGAGGGCAAGTGAATAGAAAGATTTGTTCTTGATCCATCTACCATTTATAATCAAACCCTTCAGGGTGCTCACCCTCCCAGGACTGTCTTCCAAGAGGCTTATGACTGTGGCACTTGTGGGCTCTCCACTGGGAAGACAAGGGGGGGGAGACATTTACCTACCAGTTCAGTGTCTCGTTTGTGAAAGTCACACCCTATGGTGCGTTAATTTCCCCACATTGCTGGGCTGCTCCTGTGTACGTTCTAAGCTGGTGCCATAGTTTCTCATGATTTACCTGTACCGGAGAAGCCAGGGTAGATGGTGAGAAGGGGACACAGGAAGCCAGGTGTGAAACAACTCACTGTGGACTGTGCCCCTCCCTGTAAGGTGGAGAGGAAAACCTTCAGGGTTTTTGGCCTCAATGGTGCTGAGGTGCCATGTGGCAAAGGTCCATAGACACAGGTGAGGCTGGAACGGTTGGAGTCAGTGCACAGAGGGCAGCACTGATCTTATTCTATGGGCACAAATTGTTTTTAATTGATGGTGGAAAAATTCTCTTAAATCATTTCATCGTTCTTTCTTTTTTTCTAATTGTTTTTTGATGTTTATTTTTTTTTTTTTTGAGAGAGACAGAGACAGGATGCGAGTGGGTTAGGGGCAGAGAGAGAGGGAGACACAGAATCCGAAGCAGGCTCCAGGCTCTGAGCTGTCAGCACAGGGCCCGATGCGGGGCTCGAACTCACGAGCCGTGAGATCATGACCTGAGCCAAAGTCGGATGCTCAACCGACTGAGCCACACAGGTGCCCCATTAGTTCTTTCCATACATCGTGATTTCCAACATCGTTCCATTTGTCACAGTATTAGTCAATCTTAACCGAATTCCAAATTAATGGCCTCTAAAATTTATGACAGACGATCATCGGGAAAAAACCAATAAGGAGTGGACGAGGAAAAGTGTGTAAACAAGAACACCTAGAAAAGAACTGTAATTGTATTTTATTTGAATATTCTTTAAAAGCCAAGAAGACTTTTACCTAAATAAATCTTCTCATACATCATTTTGGCTCCATCAAATAAAGAAAAATTGAATTTAAAGTTTTGAACTAATTGAGTGGCACATCTTTACATCACCATTAAAAATATCTATTTCAGCCTGTATGTTGAGATAAAAGAAGGACATAGTGTACAAGAGGCTTAAATATCTTTATTGTATATTAAAAACAACTTGAACTGCATCTGTTTGGGTGTTTCGGTTCTAAGCACCAGTTATCTGAAGGAAGATAGATAGGGCAGGCTTTAATTCAACACGTCAGTATGAAATTTCACAGCCTTCGTACAGAGGACAGAAGAACCATTGGATATGCTCTGTTTTCTTCTCAGTCTCTCTTCTTATTGTTCATTTGAGTGAAGTCATTCCAAAGCACTAAGCCAAACATCTCTAATTTCACTCTTTTCTTGAGGGCAATTTTAATAATATAATATATGCATGCGTACGTGTGCGTGCGTATTTAAAATAAAGAACTTTTCACAATTCTGTATAGAGCCAGGGTTTTCTTGCAATATGAAGCTCGCTTGTAAAGCCATCAATTGTCTTTTTTTGAGATTGGAAAACTATACTTAAGAATGCTTTTCTCATCACAGAGAAGTGGATCAGACAAAATAATTGCAAATAAGACTGGATTTTTTTTTTGATGGAATGTTTATGAAAGTATATGTTAAACTTGTCTCTATGACTCGATCCTGAAGTGGTTTCTCCTCTTCTTTGCACTGAGCACTTTCTGTACAGTGAAGAGAGATCAACACCTCTGCAAAAACAACAAAAAAGAATGGTGACAATATTTTGGCCTCCATTTTTATTATCGATCAAATATGATTATGATTTCTTTCCTAAATTCTGTCTCCCAAGCAGGATGGAATGATGCATCTTTGTGTTCAAGGCCATTTTCCATCCCTGAGCAGTAGTTAGACTGTCTTTTCCATCCAGAGAAGCAAGAGATAAAATATCACCTAAAAGGTTGTGATTTTTCATCTCACAGAATGATGCTTTCTCAGGGCAGACATGCAGGTGATAAGGGCAAATTTTCAGGTAAATTTTAAAGAAGAAACTTTCCTGAAGGTCTGTATATACTTCTGTTTTGAAAACTACTAGCTAAAATCAAAGATGCTGGTCTTTTATCCAGCCACTTTAATGAAATCAATAACGTTCGGACAATAAAATTAGGAAAAGAGAGTAAAATTTGGGGGGGGTACAAAATTAGTTTATTTCTCCTCGTCCTTGTATTGACAGACTTTGTTATATCCACTCAGTAAGCTATCGGTAAGGTAAAAAACAAAACAAAACAAAACAAAACAAAAAAAAAACATTGGCGCCATAAAAATATTTGAAGATTTATTCAGTTCTAACCATTGAATTCTGTGTGATTTTAATGTTGGTCGTCAGCAGTTTCTTAAAAGTTTTAGGCTGGAGTTGTGGACATTGTCAGCATCTTCTCCTGAAAATACTGGCATCAGTTCCACTTGTCAAATCCCTACAATATTCATTACATCTGGTAGCTTCTGTTTCAAAATATCTCCTGCTGCTGTCTTTTTTCCTTTTTATAGCACTCTCTTCATATAACAGATGACCATTAGTCTTCATACTTTTTCTCCTATAGCCTCCTAACTGACAATATACCCACAATATGACCAAGGTAGATCTGTCCAAACGAGATTTGTGGATTTCAATGGCTCACTATAGCGTATAATAGGGGTCAGAATGCCTTTATGGCTTTTTCATTCATCTTAACCTTCCCCGCGTCCACATACCGTCAGGCAATGCACGCATTTTCATTTCCCGAACACCCATGCTCTTCTTCTCTTTTCCTTAGCTCTTTTTCTTTCTTATATTGAAAATACTCTTGCTCTGACTTTTCTGCCTCCCAGCCTGCTTGCCCTTCCTATCACAGGCTTCTGTGACTCTCTTCCGTGCACCCCAAAGAATCAGTCATGTCCTTCTACGTGCTTCTATAGAATTTTCTCTCTTTCTTTCTGGTGTGTAGGTTAGTAAACTACTTGAAGCTGTCAGCAGCTCATTCATTCACTCAACTCATGATTAACAGGGACCCACTTTGTTCTAGACGTCATGCTGAGCATATAGCAGTGAACACGACAAGACACAATCTGTGCATTTTTGAGGAGTGGTGAATCTCCAACCTCAGAAGGCATATTAATCACCAGAGGCACTTGACCAAAATGCAGATCCCTGAGGTACGCCGTCTGATATTCTGACCCAAAAGCTTGGGCTTTGTTCCAGGAATATGCCTTTTTGTTACCCACTCTAGGAGACCCTATGTGGTTCACTTACACAATGTGAGAAATATGGCAACAGACTTTTGGCTCTCTTAGGCATGACAAATATCCTTGCTTATTTCATTTCATTTTATTATTTTATTTTTACTCCTATATTCCCAGCAAGCAAGTTAATAACTGTGTTATTGTATGTGCTCAATAAACACTTGTGACGAAATGAAACTTTTGTGGAACTGACAATCTAGTGGGGGAATGTAGAAGATGACACAGCCCGCTCAACAGTTAGGGAGAAAATGTCCACTGGAAGGGATAAGGTAAAGTCTAGCACACAACAGTCACAATCAATGTGTGCTGAGTGAACAAATAAACTTTGTACATCATTGGACTATATGCTAAATATTTAACACCATAGCTGGCAGATAGGGGATGCTAAATGTATTAACTAAGTATTTACTAAGTGAATAAACATAGTTTCCTCAAGTCACTATAGGTGATCATAAACTGTAGATAACTATCTTTTAATAAATCATAAATTTTAAGTTGGGTTGTGATTCTTATTTTCTAAATAAAAACCACTTAAGTACAGATAAACATATATCTCTTCAGTTTCTCGAGGCTTGCTACAGTCCAAAACCCATGTGTCCCGTTGCATATTGGAATGCCTTCAAGACCCCAGTCATTTCCACAAAGCAATTTTTACAATCAAAAGTATACTCACTAATACTTCAATTCCGGGCAACTTACTTGTGTCAGTTTTGTAAAGTAGGCAATTTTCCTCATTATTAGTTTCTCATAAAATTCCATTTTAATCGCTATGTATTTTAATCAGAAAAGCATTTTTAATCCTTTTTATGCAATAAATAATTGAAGACAGGATCTAATCTAGACGATGAGATACTTGTTCCTTGTTCATGCTGTAGGGAACTTTCCAATAACTGCCTTCCATCAAATGTTGTTATTTTAAAGTGTGTAATCCTACACAATCAATTACCAAATTATAAATTTAAAGTCCATTTCCTAGAGCTTCTGGATATTTTACTAGGCAGAAGGGAATCTTGACAGTGACTTTCCTGAGTCCGTTCCTATTTGCTGCCCAGCAATGCAAAGCACTTACTTCCTCTAGTGGCTGATTCTGTTGCCTACAAAAGAGGGTTTATTTTTCTCCTGGGTCATTTGATGTTAACTAAAGATAAAAGCAATAGATGATAAGTTGCTTTTAACTGGAAAGATTCTCTTCTTATGAAAGGAATTTTTTTGACTCTAGTAGAGAAGACTATAAAACTATAAAAGAGAAGCTAGTAATGTTATTTTTGAAAGTACTCTAAGAGGTGAGAGCCTATCCTACGTGTGTAAAATCCATGAGGCAAAGACTTTGTAAGGCCTACCCAACCCTTAATGCATAGTTGCTATTTGAAATTTAATCCCTGACTTAGTGACTTCTATGGAGATGGGTTTCAAATATTTATTAAAACTGTATCTGCTGAGCGGGCACGTATCTTACCAGACTTAATGACAACAACTAACACAATGTAGTATCACGACACATATAGCTCAAAATAAGTCAATTGAGAATTCAGAAAAATGCAACTGTGTATATCAGAATTAATGAATTATCCAAGTAGCATTTCAAAAATAAGGAAAGCATGGATTGTTCAATAAATGGGGTAATGAAAATTAGCTGGATCCTCGGGTTGGGAGGAAATGACATGGAAATTGTATCCTTGTTTCATAAGCTTTACAAGAAAAAAAATACAATCGGATTAAACATCTAAACATAAAAACTGAAACCATATGCAAACTAGCAGGCTTTGCTTAATAATGATGCTACACAAGCTGAGAAAGGACTGTAGTTTAACAGACTGAAATGTTTAAAAATTTCTGCTATCAAAGCATATTAAATCAAGTAAGGAGGCAAAATCAAGTAAGATTGGGAAGGGTTTTGCAATATGTACAAATAAAATGGAAGTATCTTTAATGTGTACAAATGCCTTTATAAATTATTAAGATGTAAATCATCAGCAAAATGAGTAGAGAACATGAACCAGTAGGTTACACAGGAAAGAAGAGAAATAATCAATATACTTTTATAAATCATCAGTATTGGTAATAATCCCAAGATTTCACATTGTGCGTTATTTTTCAACAACGAGATCACTAAGGATTAAAATGGGAAGAACTTTCTATTGTTTTGAAGAATAAGGAGAAATGATGGAGTCCCTGGGTGGCTCAGTTGGTGAGCATCCGACTTTGGCTCAGGCCGTGATCTCACCATGATCTCGCAGTTTGTGAGTGAGTTCAAGCCCTGCATCAGGCTCTGTGCTGACAGTGTGGAGCCTGCTTGGGATTCTCTCTCCCTCTCTCTCTGCCCCTCTGCCACTTGCTCATGCTCTCTCTCTCTCAAAATAAATAAACTTAAAAATAAAGAATAAGGATAAATGTGTATTCAAGTACAATGTTAATGAGGGAATAAATTGTTTCAATTTTTTAAGAGACAGCCATTCAGAAATACTTATGAAACATTTGCCCATCAACATCCATTTCTCTGGCAATTCAACTTGCAATCTAGATTGGCAGATTTTTAAAGATTACAATCAATTATAATAAGTTCTATAATTGGGATTACAGGCACTATATTATTGGTACCCCAAAGAGAAAGTGTTCGATTTTATTTTTGGAGACTCAGGCAAGGAAAATGATTTATTTGGAAGTGGATAAAAAGCTTGGTATGGGTGCTTTTTGGTATTTACCTGAATAAATTGAAAACGTATGCCCACACAAAAAACTCTGGTGAATCCAGATAATGGAATATTATCTAGAACTCAAAAATGTTATCAAGCCATAACAAGACATGAAGGAAATATAACTGCATACTAAATGAAAGAAATCCACCTAAGAAGGCTACTTACTCTATGATTCCAATAACATGACATTCTGGAAAAGGCAAAACTATGGAGGCAAAAACAATTGGTGGTTGCCTGGGGTTTGGGAGAGGGTGGGGTGTGTAGGCAGAGCACAGAGGGTTTTTAGGGCAGTGGAACTCTTTTGTATGACACCGTGATGGTGGATATGTGTCGTTAGACGTTGTTCAAACCCATAAAGTGTACAACCAAATGTAAGTATTAATGTAAACTTGGACTTTGAATGATTATGATAGGTCAGTGTAAATGGGCCAATTATAACAAATGTACCTCTGTGGTGGCAGATGATGATAATGGGGGAGGCTATGTATGTATGGGAGCAAGGTGTTTATGGGCAATCTCTGTACCTTCCTCACAAGTTTGCTGTAAACCTAAAAAAAACTGCTTTAAAAATCAATTCTATTTTCAAAAACATAATGTGGTATTTAGGGCTATGCGAGTTTGCTTTTTACAGGGTCAGAGTGCTAGAGGTCTGGGGAAAAGATGGAGAGAAGGAGAATAGTTTGGGACTGGGACAGACACAAGGCAGTGTTAAAAGGAAGAGGGAGATGATATGGTGGGGATAGATAAATGGAGGAAATTGTCAAAATCAGGAAGATATATTTATTTCAACAGCCTTTATTTATTTATTTATTTATTTATTTATTTAATGTTTGTTTATTTTTGAGAGAGAGAGAAACAGAGACAGAGAGACAGAGCGTGAGCAGAGGAGGGGCAGAGAGAGAAGGAGACACAGAATCTGAAACAGGCTCCAGGCTCTGAGCTGTCAGCACAAAGTCCGATGTGGGGTTTGAACCCACGAACCGTGAGATCATGACCTGAGCTGAAGTCAGACACTTAACTGACTGAGCCACCCAGGCACCCCTCAGTAGTCTTTAGAAGTAGACCAGGCACTCTTTCCTGATAGAATTCAAATCCAACATAGAAGGAAGTTCTAGAGTGGTTATTACATGGAATCTGGCATGTTTCTGCCCCTTGGTCTATAGAAAATGATGTATGTGGTTTGTATTTGTTGGTGGCATAGGGAAAATAAACCTGATATCCATGATTCTTTATATTGGGAGAAACAGGTGGGAGACAAGGAGATGAGGCACCCCAGGCAAGGTATCATTTGGTTGACACTTTTTGGGTCCATTCGGAAGATTTTTTCCAAGACCTGATGGTAGAATGATCATAGCACTTTCCTTAATGTGGACTAAGGGTCGGCAGCTACTGGCACTGGTTGGTTGAGTAGAATTACTCAAAAACACTACATTGGTTGAACAGAATGACTCAAATAATACGATAACCTCAACAAAATGAGCACAATGCTATCATAGGATACCACACACACACACACACACACACACACACAAGCGTGCACGCACACACATGCACACACACATATATCTATATGCATGTATATGTATATAGGTATACATGTATATACATGTGTATGTATATAGATATACATATATACATATATATTAGAATATAAGATAAACCTTATATTATTTGAAAGAATTATTTTGTTTTATGAACAAAATAACTAGTTGCACAACACATTTCAATCAGCACACACTATAGTCAAAATAGCATGCTTCAAAATGCTTCAAAATAGCATGTTTGTGGGATAAATGTGGGTGATCTCCTAAATCAATGATGTGCAGGAAATGTATGCATTATTATTTGATTTTCAAAACTAAAAATTATTATAGTCCATATATTCATACTAGGAAAGCAATAATACAAAAGAAATCAAGGAAGTATATTTGATAAAGTGTAAGGTCATAGAATGAAAAACAGCAATGATGAGACACCAGTATATGCAAGTTAGGTAGCCTATATTTTATTCATTCGCAATAAAAAGATTGTTATTCTGTGATACACATTCTGACTGTAAGGAAAATATCTTGAAAAGAAAGACAAATTATTGCTTTTTAAAAATATTATGTAGTATATTTCTAAAAATAGAGATTCCAGAGAAACATTTAATTTTTGAAAGAATAAATGGAATAATTAGCGAGGAAGAGACTAAGGAGAACAATAAGAAAAAAAATAGAGGAACAAATATAGAAGGGAAATGCTCCATTTATAAGTTAAATTGTTTTTACTTCTTTATTTGGATTTATGTCCTTAGATTTCAATACTGGGATATTTACTTTGCAGGAGAGAAAAGGGGAGACATGTGCCACAGCTTTCTACTTTTTTCATTACTTATTTGAAACACTCTCATTATCTGCTTTGACTTTCAGTGCTCTGTGTATGTATATACATATACCATTTATCATATGCATATGTATATATGTATAATCACATGTCTTCACAAATTATTCTTTCTTAAATGTAACCTTAGTTTCAAAAGATATGGAATTTAAAGATAGACATTTTTATTAGTCAATAATACTTGGAAAATGGTAAAATCTTAATTTTCAATATGAGTTTGACAACTGTAATGTTCTCTAAACATTCAAAGGAGCCATAAATAATTCTCAATTTTGATTATTCTTCATTTATTCACAGAACATTTTTTTCCCCAAGAGATGAAAACAGTTGATAGGTTTTTATCCTGTAATTTGCTGTTGGAAGCTTGAAATTGTTGGTGGTCATATAATTCTTGTAGACTACAAAGTAGTTACTCTTTCCTCTCCCAACACACATTTATTAGAACTTGACATTATAAACTTTGCAGAAAGTTTATTTTA
Source organism: Lynx rufus (assembly GCF_022079265.1). Taxonomy (NCBI): domain Eukaryota; kingdom Metazoa; phylum Chordata; class Mammalia; order Carnivora; family Felidae; genus Lynx; species Lynx rufus. Next base: position 141,818,964 of record NW_025814867.1, read on the forward strand.
CATTCCAGCTGAGTACCTTTCAGTTCCTAGATTTTAGCTGGATATCATAGAGTGAAGCGAAAATAGCATAATACAGCTATGCCAGGAGTTATTTTATACTGAATAATTAAATCAAATGCTCCCCCAAAAAATTAAGAGCCAAGCAGCATAAAAGTGATAATCCTGAAGTTCATCAATTTTGCCATAAATAATAATTATTAAGTTTCTTCTTAATGACTGTGGCTTTAATGGAAAACTAAAACTAAACAATTCCTTATCTGTTATTATAGTATAATTGACAATATTTCCCACGCTGTGCCTTTTATTCTCATGACTTATTCATCCCATAACTGCAAGCCTGTATCTCCCGCTTCTCTTCATTCATTTAGCCCGTTCTCCTCTCTTCTGGCAACCATCAGTTTGTTCTCTGTATTTATAGGTCTGATTCTGCTTTTTGTTTGTTTATTCATTTCTTTGTTGTTTTTTAGATTCCACATGTGAGTGAAACCATATGGCATTTGTTTTTCTCTGTCTGACTCATTTCTCTTAGTGTAATACCCTCAGGTCCATCCATGTTGTCACCAATGGCAATCTCATCCTTTTTTATGGATGTATATGTAGTATTCCACTGTGTGTATATATCAAATCTCCTCTATCCATTCATCTATTGATGGAACTTAGGTTGCTTCCATAACTTAGATACTGTAAACCATACTGCTGTAAACATAAGGGTGCATTTATCTTTTTGATTAGTGTTCCTTTTGGGGGGGCATAAATACCCAGTAGTGCAATTATTGGATCATATGATATTTCTATTTTTAATTTTGGGGGGAACCTCCATACTGTTTTCCATTTTCCATTCCAGTACCAATTTACATTCCCCCCAACATTGCATGAGGGTCCCTTTTACTCCAGTCACATAAAAATCTTTTTAAAGAAATAAAAAAGATAACTATGAGGTAATGAATATGTTAATTATTCTGATTTTGGTAATCACTATACAAATATCAAATCATCACATTGCATACTTTAAATATATACATGTAATTTTGTTAATTATACCTCAATAAAGGTATAAATAAAGTAAAGGTTTACCTTAATAAAGGTATAAATAAAGGAAAAAATAAGTTAAAATAAATTAATAAAAATAAAGGTTTAATTTACTTCCCTTTAAGAAAGTTCACTATTTTTAGTTTTGCCATACATAATAATTAATTTTCTTCTCAATTGCTATGCCTCTAAAGAAAAACAAACAATTATCTATTTGATATTATGCATAATATTATTTTCAATCAGTTGTTTAGATTTGTAGATATATTTTCCAACAGACAACATGGAGAATATAACCATTTACTGCTATTACATGTAAGTGCTCAAATCTTATTATTATTTCCTTATTCCTTACATTTCTGTGTTTAAATTGCTAAATCCATTCACATTTTCTTGCAAGACCCACAGTTGGTTTTGGCACATTTTCTTCAACCATATTTTTTTCCCTAATGTCTGCAAAACCCATCTGAAAAACTAGAAACCCACAGACTTGTGGGGACTTTTTGGTTTATGAAATTAAGAATGTCCACAGAGAAAAATTTTAAGTCAACTTTCTGAGTCAAAAGTTCAACCCTCTGTCAATTTTCTGAATTTTTATTCCTCTGCAAGCCAGCTACCCATTACCTATATTTCTCATTCCAGTTATCTAAATGTGTTAGAATAATTGATACAGTAAGCCTTAATGTATCATAAATGTGAAAATAAGGAAATTATTCCTGTAAAAGCGCTTTAGTTCTTCATAGAAAAACTCCAGGCAACCAACACCTCCATCGGATTTTTCCCAACAACACTTGAAAATTGAATTTTTTCATCTTTCTACTCACGCAATTGCTTTTTCCTAATATTATTAATTATTTTCTACCCCCAAAAGAACATCTGAGTTTCACTTTGTATTTTTCTTGCTGTCTAAACCAAACCATCAGCTAGGTCCTATCAGATTTACATTCCAACATTCAAATAATCTCATTTCTCTTTCTGTCCCATCTAATCTTAGACGCCCCTGACAAATGACTTGTCATTATTATAAAAATAGGTTCCTAACTCTTCTCTGCCTATCTCCATATCTTGCCCTTGTAAGCCATCCTCCCTTACTGGGATCATTCTTCTCCAGACCACGTTTCTTTCCAACACTCGGACACCTCAATGACAGTCAGAAGCCGGACTTACAAGCGACTGTATAGCTGGGCCTAGCCCATGTGGTTATAATTAAGCAGGATATTTTAAGGAAGCCCTAGGCACCAAAATCACCGTGTAAACTACATTCAGACAAATTGGTTCGCTTATCCTGGCATCAGCCTTCAAATATTCACTGCCATGTTTCTATTGGAGTCACAATTGTTAACCTCAGATTTCTTTTAGATTTACACGTGAAGCTTTTGAAAACCCGCGTCCCTGTGTCAAGCCCTAGAGATTATGAATCTGTAATTCTCGGGGGCGCCTAGATTCAAAGATTTATCAGTAAACACCATGTGGGGTGCCTGGGTGGCTCAGTCGGTTGAGCCACGGACTTTGGCTCAGGTCATGATCTCACGGTTTGTGAGTTCGAGCCCCGCATCGGGCTCTGACAACTCAGAGCCTGGACCTTCTTCTGATTCCCTCTCTCTCTGCCCCTCCCCACTCGTGCTCTGTCTCTCTCTGTCTCAGAGGTGAATAAACATTAAAATAAAATTAAAAAAAAAAAAAAACCAACACCATGAATGTCCATGTTTCCTTTTATGTGGAATGTTCTTCCTATTATCACCAAAGGTTCAAATTCTACTCCTTGAGCCGTATCTCAAATGCTAAATGGTATAATTTCTTCGATTATAAATCTCCTCACCCCAATTAGGAAAGGACACTCGGTCTTCTGGAATTCTACAGTACTTGATATAGTATGGACATCTCTCACAGACCAGAACCCTTTCCACTTTATATGCCATGTGCCTTCGTTCGTTTCCTCACTACCCATTTTTTGAAGACAAACTTGCCTCTGTTTTATTTATGTATTTACGTCTTTATTTATGTATTTATTTATTTATTTATTTTGTCTAAAGATCCTTATAGAAGACTTGAAACGATTACGTTATGAGGTGAATATATATCCCAAGAGGTGCAATGTGTTGCTTGCAAATATTTTCCCGGCTGAGGTAAAAAATGTGGCTTAGACGGAATCAATCAATTTTAATATATTGATTAGATAAAAAGTAATGTACCATCTGATGCTCCACAATGCTTATGCTCAGTTCAGTGCCAGCATGATATACACTGGAAAATTAGTTATCCTTGCATGTTGAGAGTGCTACCTCGTTTTGGTGAGGCAGCATATTTTCTGTAAATGGTTTTGCCCCTCACCCTCTGTACTCCCACCCATTTCCTAGAAAACACTAGACAATGATTATCTTTGCCACTGACTAATCCGGAAGCCGACCAGGGATGGTGACTAAGAAAACGAGATTATGTTCAAATGGAACTAAGTGATTCTACCTCAGACTACTATCCGTCTATACCACCAATTTAATGAAAACCTGATACCTTATAGACCAGGCAGCAGGTTTATTTTATGTATCGTGTCCTTCTTGACATTAATATTTTCTTCTTTGTAGTTGAGCCATTGAAGTAACTGTGAACTCTCGGGCTTCAAGCCTCAAGGTGAGCACCAAAAATTAGAGTCCTCACTGACAGTAAGGCAATGCTATGGAAGATTTCTTCTTTCTGAATGCTCTGGAAATGTACGTCAGTTATTACTTCTCAGTTATGATCTCTCTCTCTCTGAACAGAGCGGTTCCTTCTACCTTACTCTGACGGCTCCTCGTGTCTCTGCCCCTCGTCTTTGAGTCACAGAAGGTTCAGGAGACGCTTTATCTCCATTTTGACTGTGAAGAAATGGCCCATTTCCCATGTAACCCTGAACTTGGAAAAGCTCCGATTTTGTATTATTTATTTATTTGTGTCCACCAACATACGGTTTACTAAGAGGTCAATTGATGGTGTGGGCAAAAAGTTTAAACAAACGTCAGAGAGGAAGTCAGGGTGAAGGCAAAGGGAAAGTTCCATGCCCGAAGAGGTCAACAATGTATAGGTAAAACTGCACACTTACTCCCCATGGTGTGGGCAGAATTGTGTGGTTTAATGTAAGGGAACAGCTATTGCTGTTCTGGTGGTTCTGGGTTCTGTAGAATGTTTCCTAATTCAGCAGAGGAAATTTACAGAATGTTAAAATAACCTTGTCCAAGCCCTCTAAGCATACCCATATTGCTTATTTGTGTATTTTTTAAATAGAACGAGTGAAACGTTCAAACGTCCTTTAAAAACAAATCTCTTTTTTAATTTTTAATAATTAACATCTCATTTCCAGAGAGATCAGTTACGTTTTAAAAAATCAGGATTATATCCTGAATCCTTTGTTTTGGTAATACCCCATTTAAATGCAACCTTTGCCATTTTACTTGAAGACTGAATAAATACTTTCTCCTGAGGCAAAAATTGTTTTGCGGAAGAGATTACAACAACACAGTCTTAATTTACTTGGAACAGGCTTGAAAAACTGTAAATAATATGAAACAAAACCAAACCAGAAATAATTGGGCCCATTGTCTTCATAATTATCTTTTAGAGTCACTTTATATAACCAAGGCATTTCTCTAGAGAACAAACACAGTTGGACACTCAAATCAAGCACACTCAGGACATCCGCGCGGATCTTCTCACGCTTCTTAGCATAAATATGTTACGAAAAAGTAAGTCTAATTCAACACTTTTTTGTTTCTTTTATGTGCCTAGGACTGCTATGAGCTGAATGCTTGTGCTCCCCCAGATTTTGTATCTTGAAAATCCAAACCCTCAGTGTGCTGATAGTAGGAGGTGGGAGCTTTGGGAGGTAACCAGGTCATGAGGATTGGGAAATCCCACATGAATGGGATTAGCATCTTTTCTTTCACTTTTTTGTTTTTTAATGTTTATTTCCTTTTGAAGGAGAGAGAGAGAGACTGACCATGAGCAGGGAAGGGGCAGAGAGAGAGGGAGACACAGAATCCGAAAGCAGGCTCCAGGCTCTGAGCCGTCAACACCCAGCCCCATGCGGGGCTCAAACCCATGAACTGTGAGATGGTGACCCGAGCTGAAGTCGGAAGCTTAGCCGACTGAGCCACCCAGGCGCCCCAGCATCCTTATAGGAAGAGACAAGAGAGCTTGCTGCTCTCTCTCACTGCTCCCCTCGGTGTAAAGATACAACTAGAAGACAGCCGTCTGTAAACCAGGAAGCGGGTCTTCATCTAGACCAACCAGCCCTGAGGCCCAGGGGTGGATCATTCGGTTGAGTGTCCGACTTCAGCTCAGGTCATGATCTCATTGTTTGTGGGTTTGAGCCCTGCATCGGGTGGTCTGCTATCAGCACGGAGCCTGCCTGGGGTCCTCTGCCCCCCTCTTTCTCCGCTGCTCCCCCACCGGTTCTCTCTCTGTGTCTCTCAAAATAAATACATGAACTTAAAAACAAAAAAAAAAAAACCAAAAACAAACAAACAAACACACAAAAACACCAACCAGCACACCAATATTGAACTTCCCGCCTCTGGAACTGTGAGAAATAACTTGTTCAAGCCACCCAGCCTATGGTATTCGCTTTTAGCAGCCCCAATCGACTGAGACAAGCGTATTCATTGTAGTTGCCGATTTTCCTATCCATTCTTCCACTCTGTATTATTTATCCACAACAGCTCTTTTTTCTGTTACAGTAGTAAGTAATTTAATGTAGGTATTAAAGAAATGCATCCCAGGTATTAACATATCTGTAACCTCTCACTCAATTTTATACTTTTCCAATCTGCCAGATGGTACAGATTCCTGTGCAACCTCGTTCAGCACAGAAGAGGGGAGAGGAGGAGGGGCAAGGGAGAGAAAAGATCTCACTGCGCAGGCATACTTGAAATCGGGCTTTCTTACTCTGAATGCAGTAGATAGCTAAGTGCCGCGTCGTTCTGTCAGAGAAAATCTCAACTAGGCATTTCTTTTCTTTTCTTTCTTTCTTTTTTTTAAGTTTATTTATTTATTTTGAAAGAAGGAGAGAGAGTGCAAGCGGGGAAGTGGCAGAGAGAGAGAAAGGGAGACCGAAGATCCAAAGAGGGCTCTGAACTCACAAACCAAACCATGAGATCGACCTGACCCAAAGTCGGATGCTTGACCCACTGAGGCACCCAGGCTCCCCTCTACTAGGCATTTCTAACGGCAGTTGTCCAGCGTAGCTGATGCTACCTCCTGGTCACTGATGACTCTTTACCTTGGTTTATACATTGACCACTTAACTCCCAATGTATTTCATGCACAGGTAACCTTCCCCTAAAGGGAACTGTTACTGTATGGAGTTTATTTTATAATAGCTTAGGGCCAAATACTTTCCAATGGATCCACACTGACCTATAGCACCCATAGATCTTGCTGGAAGTGTTATCCACTCCTATAGAAGTGCACTATACAGAGAGCAGTAAATCAGATACTAACAATCCCTACCTTCTTTAAATCCATGAGGTTAGGATTTACAGCATTCTACTCCAGTTATCTATTCTTCTACAATAAACTATTCCAAACTTCAGGGTATAAAACAACAATCTTCTTATGCTCCATTCTGTGGGGAAGACATTTGAAAAGGCCACAGTGAGGGTGGCATTTCTCTGCTCCATAATATTTGAGGCCCCCAAAGCAATGAGCTGAATGGCTGGGGTCACTGCAGTCACCAAGAGGGCTTTAAAAATCCCAGTGCCCAGGCCATACCTACCCCAAGCCAATAAATCAAAAGGAAGGGAGCTTGGCACCCAGTAGTTTTTGAAGTTACCGGATTATCCCAATGAACAGCCAAGATTGACAGCCAGTGCCATGGAACCAGTCCGTTCTTACCACTGTCTTTGGTAATAATTCTCCTGGTTATATTGTTATGTCTTCTGAGATTCAGAATCTGCCATCTCACTAAGTTTCAAAAAACACGAATCTTTGGAGTGTTGATGATAACATTTTAAATATATTGAATATTATGAAGGAGAACTATCATTTTTATACTATTAAGATGTCCTATCCAAGGATATCTTATTTTTCTTAGATTATTTTCATAACTTTTAATGTTATTTTATTATATTTTGGGTCTTTATTTACTTAAATAGATTTACGTTTATTCCTATATATTTCATTTTAACAGTTTTCGATCTTATAAATGCCATTTTCCCCATTTATGTTTTTAATTGCTTGTTTGGGATACGTATTTAGACTATAGATTTGTAAACATTTCCATAACTGAAAACCATTGTGAATTTTGTCATAGCTGATATTTCATGAATTTGGCTTTTTCTAGTAAAAACATTATATCATCTGTAAATAATAAAAATATTTTTACTTTGTTTCCAGGATTTATACTTCCATTTATATTCTTACCTTATTTCATTGGTTCAACATATAGAAAATATTTAATAGGGGCACCGGGGTGGTTCAGTCAATTAAGTGCCTGACTCCTGATTTCCACTTAGGTCATGATCTCACGGTTCATGAGTTCAAGTCTGGCACTGGGTTCTCTGCTGACAGAGCGAAACATGCTTGGGATTCTCGCTCTCCCTCTCTCTCTCTGCCCCTCCCCCACTTGCATGCATGTGCACATGTACTCTCACTCTCTCAAAATAAATAAATAAAACTTGAAAAAAGAAAATATTAGATAGTCATATCAAAAACTGTAAAAAAAAGGATCATTTAAGGTGATGGATTTTTGTCCTGCTGTTTTAGGAAATATCTAAAAGGATGTGGTTAGTGATAAGTTTAATACTTGTATCTTCCTGAACAACCTGTCATTACTCGCTGACCATTAGCCTGATGAAGAGAATGGAGACAGGGAGACATGAGACTCCCAAAGATATCTCTACCAGAGGACGGAAGGCATGAAAGCTTGGAAAATACTCAATGATAAAACAAATGATACTGAGAATAAGCCTTCTAGAAACCTATTCCGAAGCAATTAAGATATAATATAGACAAGGATGGGATAGAACAATATCTAGAATGTTTTGAATCTGTGCATGCAAGTTGCTTTCTGACTGCCCTTACAAAAACAGTTTCCTCAAAGCAGTAATTTTTGAACTTGAGCCCATGCCAGAAGCACATGGGGGTCTTCCTCAGATTCCTGAGTCCCATCCTTAGAGTTTCTGCTTCAGTAGGTCTGAGCATGCCTCCTGTACGGATCTTCCCAGAGCCTTCGGGGGAGAATGGTGACTTTTCCATGATTCGGCAAGTGACTGAGGGGAGCTCGGCTGTCACACTGGGAATGTGTTGTTCTCTTCTAGGTTCTGACTCCTTGTCCCTGCACACAAAACCCAGTCTTACATACCTTCCCACATCTGTTCCCGCTTCCTGTGTCTGTTACCTTAGAATTAAACAATATTTGATGACAAGGTAGTTTTCCATGAAGACATAGAGAACCTATAGTTAAGGACACAAATGGTGAAGAAGATGGGATTAATTTAAAGAGAACATGGTTGGCAAAGAACCACTACCAAAAGGTGTGTGTGTGTGTGTGTGTGTGTGTGTGTGTACATTAACTTCATTGTTATTAAAACTTCTTACTTTTCCATTCACAAGATGTACCTAGATTGAATGTCTAATTTAAACTAAAAGTTTTCACTGGAGGGGGGAAGTTTGCTTATCTATGAATCTAAATTGGCAATTCAAACTGAGCAATGAACTGTGATTTAGAAAGAGCGGAAAGTACACTGATGTTGTTTTCATTGGAAGACGACTATCAGGTTCCAAATTTTAATATATGTTCCCCAGTCTGTTACTGTTTCCACATCTTTTTTCCTTAATCAGCTATATAATATCACCTGGTTTCCATTCAACTAAAGACCACTTTTTAAATATGTCACAGCTGTGTTAGAACTACCAATGAAAAATTACACTTACTCTTTGACTTTTAACTCTGATATGTGCTGTGACTTAGGCAGAGTTTACAAATATTTTGGAAGACAGCCTTCATGCTTTACTTCGTAAGCAGATATGTATGGTATTTTATTTCTTGATGTTTATCAACAGCATTCTATCATATGTCCCCCAGTGGCATACTTAGGAGCTAAGTGATCGGTAGATGGGAGTTACACTAGCAGTGTGGAAAAAAGAAAAGCCAAACACCTTGAACTTGTTTCCTATGAATTTCAACAGCAAAAGGCACATTCACTTGGCAAGCCCTCCAGTCTCTGTTGTTGAAATGCTCCTTTCTTTACCTTCTCCCACAGGAGGGCACTCCTAGATTCCTGCTACAAGCTTATGTCTTGCAATTCATTCGAGCAGTGATATTAATAACAGATTAAAAATATACTCAAGCTAAATGTTCATAAATGTTAGCCCAGAATCCGTTCTTCTTTAATCCTTCCAATGAGCGACTTTCAAGCTTTGCTTTTTAAAAAGAAGGGACTTTTATCTGTGACTACCATAATTAGTAGAGGATGGACATATGTAGTATGTGTATTGTATAAACATATATATACACATATGTATATGTATGTAATTGAATTAGATATTTTTATGTTCTTTCCAAATAAAAAAAGACAGAAGACAGAGAGACTAGGTGGAATTTTACGTGAAACAAATATGTGCAATTATCTAAACCACAGTTACACATGTTCAATAATATTACACATGCTTAAATGTTTGATATTTTAAAAAGCAAACATTGGGAAGCAAATAAATAAATAATTTTAAAATGGCTTTTAAAGTGCTTCAAGTATATTTCATTTGCTGTTTGGGTGCAAGCCATTTAAGATTTTCTTTTTCTCTCCTGATGTTATTTTTGGCAAAGAACCCTGTGTTGAATTATTTCCTTTATTTATGTACAGAGAAGAAACAGCATACGTGTGGGTGAGAGATTGATTTCTTGGTGCTGTAGCTTGTTTTACGGTTGCTTTGGTTTCATTTATCTTGCTTTAAATATGTTACCTGTGACAATAAATGAATAAAACTGCTATTTCCTTCCTTCTCTAAAAGCAACCGTCCACTCTTGCTCATAAAAAATAAATAAGAAAACACTCAACTTGCATTTCTGAAGCTCTGAATGTTTCATCAATATAAATCGAAGAGTAGCTTTGTAAATATGTCTTCTGCTGTTGGTTTCAATAAGAATCTACTGAAAACTTTTTGATTTTCTTTCTTTTTGGCATATTGACATAAATTTCATTTGCCAACTTAAACCTCAGGACTACTTAGCTACTTAGCGCGCCATGTTTTTATACTTTTGCTGTGTGTGTATATATCCATGAACAATCAATATCACTTAATTTTTTCTCATTTAGATGTTTTAATTTTAAAAAATTAATGATGCAGTTCACATTTTCAATCAACTTTGCTTTGTATCCTTCTACTTACTAGCAATACATACACCCATAAATATGGTGTATTCATTTTAACTACTGTAGCTTACATGATGGGTTTTATTTTGAAGATGTGTCTTGGTGAGTATATGCAGAAATGCCACTGTACTATACCTCCCCAATCCAAATTCTCGGCAGTTTCAGCTTTGCTAAACATTCCTGAATGGCTGTCCCATCTAACTCTACAAATGCACACTCCCACTCACCATTTCCAACTTCCTCTTTTCCCTACCTCCTCTCAATCTGTGATATTAACAGATGGCAGCAATTTCAAAAACATAAATCGGATCAATATACCATAATGACTTGGGAAAATGCCCAGGATATACTTTATTTTGGAAGGAAAAAAAGTAAAGAGCAAATGTCAATTCAGAATGTGTAATATGACCTAATTTGGGTCGAAATACATAATAAACATGCGAAATAACAAACTGCAAGATCTAAGCTGATGCCTATCGAATGGCTAGGATCATGCAGAACGGTTACCTCAGGAGCATGAACTTGAAGTGCAAGAAGGGAATGACTAAACATTTACTTGTGATATTTTGTATTCTTGGACTTATTATGATCTGTAAGCAATGGCTGGTAATTACAAAGTGAAGTTATTGGATTTTGTCAGTTAAAAAAAATAAAGAAAAGGGAACACAAAGAACACTAATGTCCTTGTACATAAAATATTCCCAGGGGAAGCCCTGTTAATTTCAAGAATAATCAGGCTTCTCAGAGAATAGTGGGGGGTCACCAGGGTCACCCTGCGAAGCTGTGCTAGTTGTGCACAGCACAATTCTAGGGACATCACTCATACGGATCATTTGGATGATACCTCTCAGAGCTGTGTCACTTGTCACCAGACTAGCGGTGAGTGACAGAAAAAAAAAAAAATTCTGGCATCTCTTTGAAAGGATTCTATTTGCTATAGATCCAAATGGAAAAACAGTCTCAGCTGGAGTTTCTGAGCCACGAGATCTTTGTTCAGAACACACGAAAACTAGAGATGTTAGTGCTGAAAAAGATTAAGTCACCATATGGCACTGGGATAGTCCCCTGGACCCCTCAGATTCCTAACTTGGCTACGTGTTCTCAGGTGACTCAGTTCCAAGGCGCTAGATTTCCACTGTCTTCTAACATGTTATGGGGTTGAGATTTTACACCAGATTCTGTAGAGAATAAAATGCAACCATCAGAGCATCAGCAGATGCAGAAGTCAATGCTTTGACGGACAGACTGCATTAGCCCTCGTCTAGGGGCTGCTATGTAGATGGTTGTCGGTCAGGCTGTTGTGCCCGGAGAGGCATCTGTGCGTAGATTTGCTGTGGGGTTGTCATATATTTTCTCACAGGCTTTAATTTCTAAAAATTAACTAGATTTTGATTGAAATAATTCACTTTAGTTTTGGGATGTAGTATTGAGTCTGTTAATAAAAGCCCACCTGGGGCGCCTGGGTGGCGCAGTCGGTTAAGCGTCCAACTTCAGCCAGGTCACGATCTCGCGGTCCGTGAGTTCGAGCCCCGCGTCGGGCTCTGGGCTGATAGCTCAGAGCCTGGAGCCTGTTTCCGATTCTGTGTCTCCCTCTCTCTCTGCCCCTCCCCCCTTCATGCTCTGTCTCTCTCTGTCCCAAAAATAAATTAAAAACGTTGAAAAAAAATTAAAAAAAAAAAATAAAAGCCCACCTGATAAAGCGGTCTTCTTAATTTCAAAGCATAAGACATAATCTTGAAGTGTTAACCCATGCATAGAATGTGCTTTTTAACCTGAAAATGTATTGGTTCTTTGTGAAAAGACCAAACTTCCTTTTTGTCTTTAAAAGTGTTTGCTTTCCCTTTCTCTCTGCCCCTCCCCTGTTCATGCTGTGTCTCTCTCTGTCTCAAAAATAAATAAACGTTAAAAAAAAAAATTTAACAAAAAAAAAGGGGTGCCTGGGTGGCTCAGTCGGTTAAGTGTCCGACTTCGGCTCAGGTCACGATCTCGCGGTCCGCGAGTTCGAGCCCCGCGTCGGGCTCTGGGCTGATGGCTTAGAGCCTGGAGCCTGCTTCCGATTCTGTGTTTCCCTTTCTCTCTGCCCCTCCCCCGTTCATGCTGTGTCTCTCTCTGTCTCAAAAATAAGTAAACGTTAAAAAAAAATTTAATGAAAGTGTTTGCGGAGTATTGGCGCGGATTGTCTTATCCGTATTGGCATCTAAGAATTCTCTATTCACTGTAGACTTTTAAATCATTAAAACTGAAAAATATGATATTTGCTTTTAAAATTTATGTGCATGTTGTATTAATCTTCAGCATCATAGTCTTGCTAGGTTTTAAAACTTGAGAGAGTTCACAAATACATTCTAAAAAATAGAATGCCATGTATTTTGATTTTAATTTGAATATTTATATTGGCCTTAATTTTGGCAGAAACGATCAGTGAGTAGTTAACTGTAAGTACTGTAGTGTTTATATAGTTGATCATAATATATATGGATTTTATGGGGCGCCTGAGTGGCGCAGTCGGTTAAGCGTCCGACTTCAGCCAGGTCACGATCTCGCGGTCCGTGAGTTCGAGCCCCGCGTCGGGCTCTGGGCTGATGGCTCGGAGCCTGGAGCCTGTTTCTGACTCTCTGTCTCCCTCTCTCTCTGCCCCTCCCCCATTCATGCTCTGTCTCTCTCTGTCCCAAAAATAAATAAACGTTGCAAAAAACAAATTAAAAAAAAATATATATGGATTTTATATAGGGAGAATAAAGAAAACATATACGCATCTGCTTCTATTACATAATTGCATGTGCTTAGTTCAAAATGTTATTCACCAACTTCATACTGGCCACAGGCAGGTGGAACTTTCTTCATATAAAATTTGTCACAACACGTAGTATATCACTTTTTTTCTTTTAACCAGGAAAGCTATTACAAAAAATGTGGAAAAGAAAACTTTTTTTAAAGTGAATTTCTTAAAGTGTCGGTTTAGAAATCCAGAAGCAATGACCATTTCCAGCAATATATTAGTTTTTATATCTATTATCATTGTTTTTATGAGAATAGGTGCATAATAGCAGTGTGTACATATAAATTTAATATAGATATGTTTATGATCAATTTCACTATTCATGCAATTTTTTCTAAGTTTGAAAGTTGTTCCAAATGCAATTTAAATAAATATATTTACAAAGCTGCATATATATTTACTACATATGTATTTGCCAGTGATTTGCAGTTTTTTCATCCATTTTAATGTGATTTTGGAATTTTAAATTTTACAACTCTTAGTTGCTTACAATGCATAAAATACTGACCTTCTGACCTATACAGTAATACATAGTCACCCGATCTATGAGAGAAACTTTCTGAAAAGTTTGCTGAGAAGAAAACTTGACCTGGACTTGACTGGTTCTCTGAAGAGGGTAGAATGCAGAAGGGAAGGAAGAATGGCATTTGATAGTGAGAAAAAAGAAGGTGGGTTGATAGTGATACAGAACCTAATCTTATCAAAAAGAAGGGAGTGGGTCTTAAATTTGACATCAAGGGGATTTGATATGACGTGGAAAGGAAGTGAAAACCACTGATGTGACATTGGAATGATAAAACGTGGGAAAAGGAAACGCTTTCCTTAGAGTCCTGCAAATGATTTTTTAAATGGGTCATTAAATTGGGATTAGCTTTTCACAAAAAAAGTTTCTATTACTTCCCCACCCTGTCTGATCTGGTCATTACTATCCCTTGGTGATTTACCTCATCACTAAATTTCAAAACATTCACACATGTCTGCATTTGACATCCTTAGAATCCTCCCAATAAATGCAGGTTCCCATGAAAAGTAGCTCCGAAGGAATTAAGAGACAAAGCATAGCCAATTCTTCATAAAACCAGTTGCCTGGGTTTTGTTAGACCCACCCAGATTGTTCTTAGGTCCTGGGAAGAAGGAGTGTTGCTTATTTTCATGGATAGAGTACATTGTAGTTAGCCTGTTATCACATGATTCTCCTTGATTAAAAATGGTTACATTTATTTGGAAAAATGTGAGATGAAATTTCCTTTCAACTAAGTCAATTTATCTTCTGATAACACCAAGATAAATGGTTCTCTGCTAAAGTCTCAAAAGTGGTATGCTAAAGGGTCATTTTCTGCTTTGCAGCTATAATTAATTTAGCCAGAAAAACTACGATAGTGCTTATATTATAAATGATGTTTCTCTGTGTTACCCCATTTTTGCAAGAAAAAGGATTAAATCCATTTTAGTTGATCTGATAGCTTTCTCTTTTCTAAGTCTCTGAAGCTTCTGATGAATTACTGATTAAATTATACTTCATAAATTAAATCATCTCTATCCAAATTTTGTTCCCCTGCACAATTTATCCAATTTGGTATTAAGTTGAATTTTGCTATTTTTTTCCTATTTTATTTAAGCTAACCGATTTAGCTGGGAATGTCATTTAAGGACATTATCTTTCTGTTTATATTAATTAATCCAGTGTGTTACATAATTCTATGTGGCTGTCCATAATATATTTCTGAACACTTTTCTTAACAGTGTTGGAAATATTTAGTTCCACAATGCTTCTCCTCTGGAAAATGTTTTCTCCTGGGAGATTTTAATCACTTTCAGAAATATTCCAGAGATTCAAAATGTGGAAAGCCCAAACCAAATTATTCTCTGATCTGAAATAGTCTGGAATATAACTTGTATGCAGAAAGGGTGTCAATGACTATACTTTAAAATTAAATTAGACATTTTAATCCATTTGTATTAATACTTTGTGCAAGTGTTCCTCAGCTGTACCTGTTTTTCCAGCACCATTATCTGGTGCTTATTGTCTTTTCTCTATACTGTTGAGCCAGAGAATCTCATCTATTATGATTCAAAATTCCGTGGGGCTTGCAAAATGCGTATTTCCACCACCCTCTCAGAAATTCTAAATCAGTAGCTCCAGGGTAACGGTTGGAAATCCATCATTTGAATGAACATTGTGAATGACCTTCACATAAGTTGTCTGCAGATTACACATGAAGATACAGTAACAAAGGACCATATGTTTTAGAGCATTTCTTAGGTAAAACTAAACATGAATATATTTTCCATCTAATCTCCTCACTCAAATGTAAGGTCCATGGGGTGTATGGTAAAGGAGACCTTTTATTGTGTGCACCGCTCTATCCTCAGAACTTCAGACCTGGTGTATTTTAGATGCTTAACAAATTATTGCTCAGAACAAAATAAAACAAACAAAAAAAACCCCAATGTGAATGATAAATAAAATGTGACTGTTTCCAATTCCCTCCTGTTGGCAACTGCTAGTGGTACGGGGAATTCTACGGAGCACACTGACTTATTGGGAGAGAATCTCTCGAAAGAGTTGCTTGGTTTATTAACGTGCTTCAAACCATTGGATCACTGTCTAAACAGCACTAGCATGAGTATCCGAGACCCCTGCGATAGACTTCCAAATACTTTTTTGCGGTTCGAGAGATCATGGATGGTATTCCCTGGGGAACAGAGTCCCAGATGTGATTTTCTCCAGCATGAACTTCCTTCATAGAATCTGTGGAGGAGGTAGAACACTCAGGAAGAGAGAGTAAAAAGCTGAATCGAGAAAGCCTTGTCAACAGCCATTTTAGAAGGGTTACAAGCTCTTCTTGTTTGTGTGCAGAGAACCCACCCCGAGAGGTAGAAAGAAGCGGGAGAGCATGTGGGTTGAGGCTCTAAGCCCTCAAGGGCAAGCTTCATTGTCAATTAGACTTATTTACAAATCACAAATTCAAAGACAAAAGTACTGGGGTGCCTGGGTGGCTCAGTCGGTTGAGCATCCGACTTCGGCTCAGGTCATGATCTCAAGGTTTGTGAGTTTGAGCCCCACATCGTGCTCTGTGCTGACAGCTCAGAGCTTAGAGCCTGCTTAGGAATCTGTCTCCCTCTCCCTTTGCCCGTCCCCTGCTTGTGCTCTGTCTCTCTGTCTCTCTCTCTCCCCCTCTCTCAAAAATAAACATTAAAAATATTAAAGAAAATAAACGTTAAAGAAAATAGGCATAAAATAATAAACACGACAAAAATTAAAGGATAAAATTATTAAGAATTTCTCTGATAGGTGGCAACTGCAGAGCATTAAACCCCAAGAATGAAGCTCTTGTTAGCACAGGGATCTCTGTGCTCACACACCCCTCAGGGTTAACGTTTCTTACATCCCATTGTGTGTGTGCCTAAGGGTGTCTTTTCAACTGTCAAAAAGCGTTTCTACACTAGCTTGCGTGCAGCAGCGACATAAACCATTCTGGGGCCAACCTACAGGCGATAAACCGACAGCTGTTCATGTGAGGTCCACACCCCACATACTCCGCAGTGAACAGCTACTATGGCCCTTCTGGGTTTCCTTGCAAGGAGGTGAATGATCTGTCGATACCCACTGAGCTGCCCCGGTGTTGACCAAGCTATCACAGAGCCGCTCGCCACTGGGCAAGAGAATAACCCACATTCTCTGCAGACTGACCTCCCTCTTTTCATGACCCCCACCTCCCTCCCGTAAGATGGTCCGTCAGCCCTGCTCGCAGGGGGCAGGTACCAAGGGATTGTCGCATTCCTCTCCTCTACTGTTTCCAGCTCATGAGACCGTATGGATTTTCACTGTGCTTCTATTTTGCCCTTTTTTCTCATATGCTTGTTTCACAAGTAATTAAAAAAAAAAAAAAACAACTAAACGGTATATATTCTCTTGTTATTCTTGTCATAACAACCCTAGGTCTCCTGGAGGCAGTGTAGTTTCCTCTGAAGGACAGGGGAAAAGACATCTATAAAGAGGTTGGAAAAATAGGCAAAGATTAATATATTGAGAGGTAATCATATCAAACATATATGGCACATGAAGTATATTCCCCCGCAAAGATTTGGGGATATGAGGCACAAGGAAGCATTTTGGACCAAAGTATAGTTCCTTCGTTGGGACACAGTTAGATAAAGTCTCAGGATGGTGAACAAGAGGCAAGTCATAAAATTTGAGGAGTTTACTTAGAAAAAGCAACGAAAAAGGACTCAAATGTATGAGGAGATGCTCAAGCAAACTCATAATGGGATAAACTCAAATTAAATTCTACCTTCATATACCATTTGTCACATGTCAGAGGCAAAAATTCAAAAATTTGAAATGATACATTGATGGGAGATTTATATAAATAAATATATATTGATTTATTTATAAAAACTATATATATATATATATATATATATATATATATATAATGGTTGCTTTGTATAAATTGTATTTGTATCTTGGTCCACATAAACTCTTTTAAAATAATATACAGGTTTGGGGCACCTGGGTGGCTCAGTTGGTTAAGCGTCCCACTTTGGCTCAGGTCATGATCTCACAGTTCGTGGGTTCAAGCCCTGCATTAGGCTCTGTGCTGACAGCTCAGAGACTGGAGCCTGCTTTGGATTCCGTGTCTCCCTCTCTGCCCCTCCCCCACTCACACTCTGTCTCTCTCTTTCTCTCTCAAAAATAAAGAGTAAAAAAAATTTCTTAAATAGTATACGGTTCTCCCTTAACAATTATTTTATTTCCTTTGCTCCAAATGCTGTTGTAACTCACACTCATTGTCTCATTGTCACTAGATCCTCTGGGTCACCTGTTGCCATGGGGCAACAGATGAGCCCGAAAACCCGTCAGCTACTTCCAAATCTCCGAATCCTGGGCCAGAACAAGCATGTGACATAGGAACAATGGTTATACATATGCTGCTTAAGCAGCTCCCACAATTACATAAAGACAAATTTTTATTTAAAAAATTTCATAAGCTGTATCATTCCCAGAAATTCTGTTTTCCAACACAACAATCCTGATTGATGCAGGCCCAGATGAATCTATAAAATTTACCTAATTCACTATCCAATTCAAGTCACATCCTACCCAAACAATCTTGTGGAAATGAACTACAAAACAGAGTTTTAAACACCTTGGAAAAGATATATGTACGCATGTGTGTATTTCTGTCAACTTGTATTTTTTTTTGGCTGAAATTATTGCATATTAATGATAATACAGATTTCCACCAACAATTATGACATTTTCCCATGATTTTGCAGCTTTGAATTTGACCATCTTCCATCCTTTGAAAAATTTTCCCCAACATGTGTTTAAAGTCTACCAATATTATCAAATTCATTTTATGAAGCTAGATTTATCCTGTTACTAAAGCCAAAGACAGAAAACCAAAACACAATTTATAGATTGATAACTTTCACGAGTAAACATGCAACAATCCTTTCTAAGACATTAGAAAATTGATTTTAGCAATATATAAAAATAATTATATGGCACAGCCAAGCGGAATTTATTGAAGGCATGCAAGACAGGTTCACTATTCAAAAGTCAATCAATGGAACAGAATAAAGAACCCAGAAACAGACCTACCCAAATGCACCTAACTGGTTTTTTATAAATGTGCACAAGCAATTCGATGAAGGAAGAAATGGTTCTGAAGCAATTGGATACCAGCAGCTCTGGAAACACATTGAAAGCGTCTTGAAAAAACTGAACATGAAACTGCCATTCAACCTAGCATTTGCACTCCTGGGTATGTCTTCTAGAGAAATTAAAGCACACGTACTCACACACAGATGTTCATAGCAGTTATGACAAACAGAAACCAGAAGGGTAAACTGAGGTACATCCATTCCGTGGACGACAACTCAGGAAAAAAAAAAATGAGAATGGATTACTAATACACACAGCAGCCTGTATGTATCTCCAGAGATTTATGCGTGTGGAAAATAAATCACAAAAAGTTACATGCCATATGATTCCATTGACATAACACCCTTGAAGCGACAAAATTCTAGAAATCAAGAGCTGATTCATGATTGCCGGAGGGAAGGAAGGTGTGATCGAAGTGAGTGTGAATACAAAAAGTTACAGCAAAAGGACATCTTGTAAAGTTGAAAACGTTCTGTATTTTGAATATACCTGGGTCAGTATTCTAGTAGCAATATTGTCTTACGGCTTCGCAAAATGTTATCCATGGGGAAAAGGGTATATAGAGTAGCTCGTAGTAGCTCTTTGTATGACTTCTTTCAACTGAATACGAATCTACAAGCATCTCAAATGTTTGATAACGAATCATGCTATGTTACATGGAAAATCGTGACATGACGGTTGGTAATACACTGTAGCTTATATCAAAGAAACAAAGAAGTGGAACTTACAGAGATTTGACAATTACCATTAGTGTGCACCACGTGTCTAGAGAAGCCCGCCATACTGTGCATATACTTGCCATTTTAAGGAAAAAGAATGTATTTCTTTCATCACTTTTCGTACAGTTAGACCATTGTTATTTTAGACCTCTATTAAGTTGCATTTCTTTGGATTGTCTTTGGATTTAACATGAGCGCTTTCTTTTTTTTTCCAATGTTTATTAATTAATTAATTAATTTATTTATTTATTTGAGAGACAGAGCATGAGTAGGGAAGGGGCAGAGAGAGAGGGAGACGCAGAATTCCAAGCAGGCTCCAGGCTTTGATTAGTCAGCACAGAGCCCGACGTGGGTCTCCAAACCCCCCAACCGTGAGATCGTGATCTGGGCCGAAGTCGGACGCCCAGCGGACCGAGCCACCCAGGCGCCCCAAACATGAGCATTTTCTTACGATTACTGATATACAACCAAACAACAACTGATTCTATGAGAAAATTTTGTAATCCTGCAACTCTGAAACTGTTATTTTTCTGTTTCAAGTCTGACTACACATCAGAAAGAAAAGTTTAAAATAACATGGGGGCTCAATCCCGCAAACCTGGGATAATGACCTAAGACCAAATCAAGAGTAGGTCGCTCAACAGAGTAAACCACCCAGGTGCCCTAACAAACTTATTACTAAGAGTGGCTAGTTTCTGTTTTGTATACTCAGGACCATTCTGCCCATCTAATTGTCACTCCCACATCAGGCCTTACCTAGTAAAATTCATTATAACAAAAAGTGAAACAAACAACGAAACAAGGCAAGTATTTCACAATAAGAGCGTGCATGAAATGACCACCCTCATTCGATTTCTCGTTGTTGTAATGGAACCCCCATGCATGACACAGATCGATGGTCGTTTTTATAGGATTTGAATCAGGACTAGGAATACCCTGGGGCTGTGCTGCTTTTTGTACAAGAACGGCAATTGACAAATATCATGAAATGCTAGATGTTTTTTAGTGACAGGATTTATGAATTTACAACAGATTTTATTGATTGAAAAACTTTGAAGAGTGCAAATGAATTTTCCAAACAATATGTGTGCCTCCAAACTGATACCTTAAGGCACCTCGATGTATCTAAATGAAGACATGACATCAGGAAATTTTTTAGTTAAGGAAATTGGAGTTTCTGAAATAGATATTTTTTTTTTGACATATCTTCCAGCCCGTTACTTTGGTTCAAGATGTGTCCATTATTTTTGCAAGTGTGTGTTAACTCATTTGAAACAATAAAAGTATATGTTGTCTTAGTCTAGAAAATTGAACCTATTATTACACCCTCAAGGGACTGAAATGTATGATTATATTTTCAAAATTAATTTCAAAAAATATTAGTGTTTTCGTGTAGAGATACTTCTGAATGCAGAAATAAGCTGCAAAACAGAGCTCACTTGAAATATCTTGAATACCCTGAATATCTTGAGCTACCCATTCTATTAAATACAGAGATGATGGTCAAAGTAAAGAATATCGGCCTCATCTCATTAAGTGATAAGAGTGATAAGACCTCAAAGGAAGTCAACATATTCTCTAGCATAAATTACAGGTTTTGGTGTCAGAACCCCCTCCTAAACTTATCACCGCTGTAACATGGCAGAAATTACTTAACATCTCCAAGCTCTGAGTTCTTTAGCTGTAAATTTATAGGAGTGACCTCACTGAGTTACTAGAAGATAAAATAAGTGAATTCATTTAAAACACTTCTTACTGCCTAGCACTGACTAGTCGCTCAAAACAATGTGTAAGGTTAAGAGGAATATGGCTGGCCTCTCTATCTGAAAAATCTGTTTGCCCTTGCCATCAGTTGGCATAGAAGTCAGTCATCTGATTTTTGATTCATTATTAGGACCACCTTTTGTCGCTGGTTAAGAAACAGGATCTCTGTAAGAAACCCACTTTAGGTTTAGAAACAGGGAAAGAGGCAAAGAAGGATACCTTAAGGGAAAGGTATAAAACTATACATCAAGATTCAACATCAAAACCCTAAGGGCGTATTTTCCATTGCTTGAAGGGATGCTACATGGAGTTAATAACAAGGATATAACACATGTGCTAGAGTCAATCTCATTCATTACCCATAATTTTGTCAATTTACCACCACCTGCTAGACCCTTTACTATGGAGTTGGTTAAGGGAGATCACTTTGAAAGTACAGAAAATTGGGTTCTTTTTATAACTGCTCTCCATGAATAAAACACCTTTCAATTCTGGAATCCCTTCCTTCCTGCCAATTAGTGCCAGCGCTAGTTAGAACCGCCTCCACACAGAATCATTAGCCAGCTATGCATAGCACTTCGCCCTTGGCCATCAAAAAGATCAAGCCTCTGAACAAATGAGTACAGGACTTACCTTGAGAGCCAGTTATTGAAACTTGGATGTAAACCAAACCCCAAATATGCCAGCTATGGATTCTGCTTTATTTACCAAGAATGGATCATCTTTCCAATCATCTTCCAAAGGGATTCTGGGGTGAAACTCAGAGGCAGGAAAATATTTTCCTCTTAAAATAAAATAAAAAAAATAGATTTGACACTGAGGGAGAAATGTAAGTTTAATCCCTTCCCAAGTAATAAGGCACAAGTTCGGAGAACAGAGTTTGCTATCCGTTCTGTGCTGTTTAATGCTGGAGAATGACACGGTGACATATTGCAGCTCCCACCTTCCCAAAATAAGTGCAGAGAGTTACCGTGAAAGGAAGACTTGAACCACTGTCATCAGGCCATCTGTGGATTCATTAACCATCCATTCTCATTCTTTCTTGCCATTTGTATGAACTCCATGTATTTTGAGATGTGAAAATATAAATAAGTTAGAAGTAACATGCCTGATAGCCATTACCAAGAGAAAAAGGAGTAGACATACTTCTGAAGCATTTTATTTTATTTTAATTTTGAGAGAGAGAGAGCATGAATGGGGAGGGGGCAGAGGGAGAGGGAGGGGGGATCTTAAACAGGCTCCACGCTCAGCACAGAGCCCCATGTGGGGCTCAACCCCACAACCACCCCTGGGATCATGACCTGAGCTGAAATCGAGAATCAGGAGCTGCACCAACCAAGCCAACCAGGTGCCTCCCCTTTTTTATTTTTTATTTTGAGAGAGAAAGCGGAAGCATTTTTATTTATGTATTTGTTTTTATTAACATTTATTATTTATTTTTGAGAGAAAGAGAGAGAGAAAGAGAGAGAGCATGCGTGTGCATGAGTGGGGAGGGGCAGAGAGAGTCGGAGGCACAGAATCCGAAGCAGGCTCCGGGCTCTGAGCTGTCAGCACAGAGCCCAACGCGGGGCTCGAACTCACGAACCATAATCATGACCTGAGCCCAAGTTGAACGTTTAACCAACTGAGCCACCCAGGTACTACTGAAGCATTTTTAACTTCTTTCCATTTGACATAGCGTACCCAAATCTTGGAAGATCTGACCCTGTGGACTGAGCAGCTAGTTGTGTGCATGAATGGGGAATACGAAGACCAAAGGTGGAGACAGGCTAGAAACAAAAACCGTTGTGAGGATTGACAGTCTTTTGCCAGGAGAGAAAGTGGGAAGGAAGAAGATGAGCCTGGAAGTAGAAAAGTAGGACCAGTCAATAAGAAAAGGGGTACTCGAGAGTCACTTTGAGAGTTAGGATTTGCCAAGAAATTTAATGGCAGCTGAAATTGGGAGCACAGCTAAAATCTTTTCATTAAAGTGGTTCAAGAACATGAATGCCAAAATAATTCATTCAATACTTATAAAGACACAAATTAGGGACTAAGGATATATTGGTAAAACTGCTTAGGGTTATATATGTTTGACATTTTAATATTATCAGTCAACACAATCAATAAATGAAAATAGATCTTAAAATAATTCAATGATTCTTTTCACATAAAAGTGACTTATGATAAAGTTTATCTGTGTGTTATTTTATCATATAAATATGTTGATATGGAAAACCAATACTATACATACATTTAAAAATGCTCTATCATGATATTGCTGTTGAATAGATCAAGGAACAAATGATCTTCCAAAGTCTATGGAAAGGAAATTCCTGATTTCCAGCTTGAAAGATATTTTTCACTGACAAAGAGATGTTTTTCACCACCATTTGCTCACTAAGGGTGATAATATGGTTTGATACGTTCTGTTGTCTGTTCAAGGACCATTTTCGAAACCTCTCAACTGGTATCCGAAAATCTACCTGCTCAGGATAAGACAGACACAGATTTAAGGTAGGCTGCTACGTTATTTTGGTTCTTACTTATTTTCTTGGGTCAATTTTTACTCACTCCTCAACAGTGTTTGTTTCCCCAAAGACTTCTACTACTTCTTGATAGCCTTCATTCTGCCCTGTCTTCCCAGGGGATACCAAGTGTTGTTAGCTGTATGTTGGGTCCTGATTGAATAAAAGAAAAACAAAACTCGCTTCAGACACAAAGATTAACAGGAAGCTGCAGACCTTGAGAAGAAGCCTTATTAACTACCCCTCAGGCGATCTAAATGTACATTAAATATTACTATCAGTTGTTAGTTACTAATCTCGGGACATTTTTGAGGATTTAAAATATAAAGTCTTAACATGTTCAAATTAGAACTGCCTGACGAACCATAATTGGCAATCTCTTTCAATAAGGACTGTTAGGGGCGCCTGGGTGGCGCAGTCGGTTAAGCGTCCGACTTCAGCCAGGTCACGATCTCGCGGTCCGTGAGTTCGAGCCCCGCGTCAGGCTCTGGGCTGATGGCTCAGAGCCTGGAGCCTGTTTCCGATTCTGTGTCTCCCTCTCTCTCTGCCCCTCCCCCGTTCATGCTCTGTCTCTCTCTGTCCCAAAAATAAATAAACGTTGAAAAAAAAATTAAAAAAAAAATAAGGACTGTTATTTTTGTTTTTTAATTTGAAAGAGGGAGACGTGAACTACTAAATATAAATGAAAGTATCTTAAAGATCTTATCGTTATACGGTTTGGTGTAAGGATTATTTTAGGAATTTGTTCCTTGAAAAATAATAGATAGGGGCGCCTGGGTGGCTCGGTCGGTTAAGCGTCCAACTTCGGCTCAGGTCATGATCTCACAGTCTGTGAGTTCGAGCCCCGCGTCGGGCTCTGTGCTGACAGCTCAGAGCCTGGAGCCTGTTTCCGATTCTGCGTCTCCCTCTCTCTCTGCCCCTCCCCTGTTCATGCTCTGTCTCTCTCTGTCTCAAAAATAAATAAACGTTAAAAAAAATTTTTTTTGAAATAATAAAAAAAAAGAAAAATACTAGATAAATGCAAGTGACATATAAACAAAGAAAAATTATATCTAATAGTTCTAATAGTATCTAATAGTTCTAATAGTTCTGTTGTTAAGGCTCTCTTAAGGATCTTTGTACATCTTCTTTCAAAGATTTTCAACCAATTCTGGTATTGACAAGTATTTGGCCCATTTGTTTTTCTGATCTTTTTTCTTGGTCGTTGACGGTGGTCGTACTAGTTTTAGCAGCCTTCACCTGGAGTCTGAGATAAACTATAAACCGTTATAATTGATAACGAATGAAACAGCGGATTGGTGGAAAAAGTGTTGATGGTACCTAAAACATTTTTCCCTGACCCGGCTTTTAGAGTTGGGTGTAAATTAATAATATGGTAAAATGTATTTTAATTTAAAATATAAAAAATGAAGGAGACACGGTGGTTAGATTGGCATGTGTGGGACAGGTAAGGGTTTACTGATCTGTTGAGGGTTCCCTGATCGAAATCTTCTGAAGCCAACGGAGACTGGCAAACGTGAGATTCTTCCAGAACACCCGACTTAACGCCAAGCATTTCGATAGGACCTCATTGTTCTGCCTAACACCGCCACGAAGCCCCATCGCAAAATGCATTAAATGTGGTTTATTGGATTCCGTTGAAAAAAAAAAATCATAGCTTTCTAAATCTTTCAGAAAAGGATTCTTGACGAAGAAACAATGTAATTACAAAAACAATTTTACACAGTCACTGCCAGTAGACATAAATTTAATTTTTCCAAGGTTCAGCTTAACTAAGAAAGTCGCTTTGTTTGTGTAACTACTGAATATATATAAAAAGTTCATTTTTTTTGCCAGACAGATGTTGACTATAGAAGAAATTAAACCCTGTTTTACTTTAAGTGGTGGCAGTACCTGCTCTCATGCATTTTTCCTCTTAGAAACAGGGCACGAAAGTCTACAAAGAAGGATTCCATTACATTATAACATAAGAAAGTGGTAGTCCACACGTCCATACGTCCACACTCTTCCAGATTTGCTATTCTGGCATCCAAGAGGTAAAAGGAAGTAGAAAAAAAGCTAAGGAACAGCCATGAGAGGAATTCCACAGAGAGCTACTTCTGTCTGTCAATAGTCATTTCACACATGCAAACACGCGCGCGCGCACACACATACACACACACACACAGCCCAAACCTAATCCCAGCCAGTGAAAGAAGAAATAAATGCTGCAGTGTAGATACTATTGATCTTAATCCTTAAATGCCTGAGCTGCTTCTGTCACGAACTGGTACTATGACGTTGGTCATACTCGGCTTCTCTGAGCCCTGGATGCCTCAGATGGGAAGTAAGAAGCTCCTGGAAAATAACTTCACTGTAGTCACTACTCCAGTGACTCTATTTAGGATTTGAGGGGCTTAGTTTTTTTTCACGACTATATCAAAGCTTTAAGAATAGTGTGCTGTAAAATACTCAGAAACACAAATTAAGTAAGTGTCTTCTCAGTCGGAAGGAGAAATGTTTACTCGATAGAACAGGTGCAATGAACTTGTCATTCTTCTCATTTCACCTTGCTTTACGATTCAGTGTTAGAATGCTTAGTCAGAGGCCGAGATGGTGTTAGCAGCTGCCCAGTAGATGTATCAGGCATGGTGGCGAATGGAAATCAAATAGCAGAGTCTACGGGACGATAGGTGAACACTTGGGTGCAAGTTTTTAGAGTGACGGAAATACTTGAATTTGTATTTCTGCGAAAGACGGTGACTTATTTCCGAGGCCCTATGTCACACTGAAATCCTCCATTTCCAAAAGATATCTGCTCTAGAAATGTATCAGTGCATCCCACAAACCCATAGAGAGTGTACAAGGTTACCTTTATGGAATAGGAGATAGATCATTTTAATTTCAAGATGAGCGTATTCAAACCTTTCATTTAAAGAAGACTGTTCAGTACACACGTCTCTTAGCCCACTCTGACTGCTGGAACAAAACACCATCGACTGGGGGCTTAGACAACAGATTGACTTTCTCACAGTTCTGGGGGCTAGCAAGTCCAAGATCAAGGTGCCAGTTGATTTGGTTTCTGATGACAGCGTCTTCCTGGCTTGTAGATGGCTGCCTTCTCATTGTGTCCTGACGTGTTGCGGGAGGAAGAGACAGAGTGAGCTCTCTGGGGTCTCTCTTTATAAGGACTCTAATCATACAGGATGAGGATTCTCACCTTATGACTTAATTAATATTAATTACTTTTTTTTTACTTCAAATATAGTCATACTGTGGGTAAGGGCTTCAATTTATGAATTCTGGGGAGACACAATTCAGCCTATGGCACCTTACTCTCTCTCTTATTTCAGGACATGAACTTCATGTTTATTTCTGGTTTATTTCTGGTAGGTAAGCACATCGTGGTCATTATCGCTACCATTTGGACCCTCAAGTTGTCCAAGCTCACGTGAAACTCTGATGTGTATCTCAGAACCATCTGTGTAGGTCGAAGACAGGGAAACGTTCATCTATTGACTCCCCTCCCCCATTGACAGGAGCCTTGCTGCAGTATGTTAACTCTCCTACACGTCCATGTTAAACATGGGTTTATGCGGACTGGGTTGCCATGGGCCTTGCACAAAACAGTGCCAGAAAGGCCCAGGGCAGAAAGTGACAGATACACAATGAGAAACTATCAGGTTGTGCCTGTGCAAACTAGTCAGAGCCTGTGTAAAACAGCAGTGGCCGGATTAGCAGTGGAGGGGGAAGCGTCTCTGCATTTCTGATTAAAAAAAAAAAAAATGTGTGATCCAGGCTGTCGCAGACTAGAAACGTCCACAGATCCTTTTACCTTCCTCCCGTTGAGAGAAAGGGGTCCCCTCTTGAATCTGAGCAGCCCCTTTAAAGAAAAAAAAAAAAGAATATAAGAGTGGGGAAACTGTTCCAGGCCATAAGAGACTGTCAGCGGCTGGTTGGAAGCTGTTGGAATAGAAGCTCTTAGAAATTAGCTGTCATGGCATTGAAGATGTGTTGCTGAAACATAATAGAAGTTCACCGCTACATAATCGTGTTCAAAATGCAAGCGCCGAAGACCAGTAAGTAGGAAGGCCATGGAAAAATACAAACTGTGACTCTCCACACATTATTTATAATATGTTGGCGAAATTTTATTCTTCTGAATTTTCCTAGGATTTGAACTAGTCTTTGTAATTTCCTGATCTTAATCAGTAATTAAAAATCTCCTCTGTGAATTACAGATTGTTCAGGAAAACTGTTTGATTTGCCCACATTTCTCTAGACATGACTAAATTAGGGGGCATTCCCATTACAAACCAGTTTTGTCCAAACTACCCATAATATGACCATTGTTTTGCTGGTAGCTTTAACAATAAGATGCAATATACAAATATTTTTATATTTTTATTATGCAACCCATTATAATTGCTTTGAGCTACAGTTAAATAATGTGGGTAGGGAACTAAGATATGGTCTACAAAATGACCTAAAGCATTAGAATTGTTGTCAATTAATGCTGCTCTCCAAACTGAGCAATAAAATATTTGTGAGATTTGTACCTTTTTCCTGAATAAGCTTCTGATGAATGGAGTTTTTTATATAGACGCATTCCTCTGTTTTGTTAAATGTTTGTTTTATTATCACGAAATGCCACCATATTTTTATTTTATATTTCTGGATGGTACACAAAGGGAATTATATTACTTACAAATAATGTTGCTCTCAGTGATTTATTCTAAACTCTTTTTTTTAATGCTCATTTATTTTTGAGAGACAGAGAGAGAGAGACAGAGCATGAGTGGGGGAGGGCAGAGAGAGAGAGGGAGACACAGAATCTGAAGCAGGCTTCAGGCTCTGAGCTCAGCACTGACCCCAAGGCAGGGCTTGAACTCGTGAACCAAGAGATCATGACCTGAGCAAAAGCTCAATCAACTGAGCCACCCAGGCAACCCTACTGTCAGTGATTTACTCTAAAGAATAACAAATGCCATAGATAGAGGAACAAGTACCACCTTTATACCGAAGGGCTCCATAAAATTATTTATGTTTTGGGAGTTATAGGCAAGGGGATATAGCATCCTCGTAAAGCAAAAAAAGCACGAGTCACATTTTAGGATGTGCATCACTCTTACACTATTTACATTATTTATAATTATTTGCATTGTATTTCCCAGACGTTTTTACCGCTGGTTTCATAATTAAAGCCTCTTCACTATCATTCACTCTGACAATCTTTTTTTTTTTTAATTTACTAAGATTTTTCTACTTACGAGCAAGTTTTATTTCCTATATATTTCTACTTGCTAATCATTGTTTGACTTCCTAAGACACTCGGGCACTCTAGAATCCATTTCAAAAGACAAAAACAACACAAAAAAAACTACATGCTTACGCGTGCGTGCGCACACAAATGCTCACAGTCTCTGCAAGCACTGACCGAATGACAAGGGTGCTGTTTTTGTTTCTGATTCTGGAGGAGTAGATGAACCAAAGAACATGCACCTTCCCTGCTTGCCCTCCGCTCCTCAGTGCATGTCAGGGCCTTAGAAACGACGATCTCACAGAGCATTTCCACCCTCTGCAGCAACTTGTTAGTTGACCAATGTCTGTTTTTAGAGAGGGTATACTGTTGCTTCTGGTGGATGAAATCTATAACCGTGAAAAAAAAAATATATATATATATAAAAAATACTTGCCATCATGTAATTGAATTATTCATGTTGTGATGACGAATAATATTTTCCATACTATTGTAGTAAAACTGGAAATCTTATTTTTCCAGGAATATTTTGCATCTTTACTACTGAGGAAAAGAAAAGGGATAGTAACAACTATTAAGGAGAGAAACTCTGTAGGTGGGGATCTAGGCATAATTAAGAATTAGAATCATAGCGAATACCCTGCCAGCCTTCCAGCAAGGGTTTCACGCTCTACATGTTGGAGAAAAATATCTTTGCTCATTATAATACCTGGTACATCGTGTTATAATTAAGATTGTGTCACTCTTTCCATTATAAATCACTATTTTAAAGACTCGTAAAACAGCTGTAAAAATGAGCTCCAGGCTCTGCTTGGCATGTAAAATATCAGCACAAGAGAATTTATGTTTTTTATTTTTATTTTATTTTTTTACAAAACCGTCTTTCAGTCTTTTCAAAAAGAAGCGAAATCTCAAGTAGATTTTTTTTTCAGGTGCCTTTTTGCACTTCATAAATCAAAACCAGCCTTGCTTGTTAAAAGTCAAGTCTTGCAAGTGTTTGGTGAATTAGGAGAGGGAATCATTTGGAGTGCTTCAAATAGCTCCTTTAAGAGTGCCTTGAATATTTGAAACATTACATGTAATCACTAAATATCTTAAGAGTTTTATAAGCCACCTACTAGGAAACCTTTTGCTCCTTGCCTTTCCAGATGGTATTAAAGACTTTAATGATGCCAAAGAATAGTGTAAGTCACTTTGTGATTATAGGTGTGATTCACTACTTCAAAAATTCAAGTTCCATGAGACAGCTCCCTATGGTCAGCCATGCCAGCCTGCTTGTGGACTCTCTTCCACCTGTACCCACCAGGCACGCACAGTCTCAACGGGGCTGATTTACAACTGGATAAATGCACCCTGTGAACTTCAACCAATTGAGTATTTGGAGTGAGGACCTTACAATATTCGAACTACTTTGCCACTGATGCACACAGGCCAAATGTAAATTAAGAGCCCATTTGGCTTAGCAAGTCTCAACCGCAGAGGCAAATGAGAAGTGAACGTGTGAAAACCACACTTTAAGCAGAGCCAATGGCTGAGGTAGTCTGAGTCCAGACTTCATTCTCCATGATCCTGGAATGCATTTCATTTTAAGGGAATGTCTAATTGACTTTCAAGATGAGAAAACGGGTTTTATTGTGGGCTCTTGTCGGTGTGGATATCTTTCTTTGAAATCTGAAGAGATAATGTGCAAGGTTGGCTGAATTTAGGTCATTGTGCTCATTAATAGAATTCCTCTTGCTAGGGGATTCATATTTCCTGAACCAAGGAAATACTCTCTTCTATGTGTTTTTTCTCAAGTACAAGGTGCTATATACACTAAGTGCTGTTATTTATACTAATCACATTTGATCTCCACAGCAACCCTGTATGTAGGATTAATTTGTTCTCCAATTTAATGGTGAGGAAATTGAAGAGCAAAGAAGTTAAATAACCTTTCCATGTTGTTTGCCCAGCGGATACTTAAACTCCGAGAGTTTGGCCACAAATAAATAGCCGCCATACCATGGTAACTCCATCTTTGTGGACAGCCCCCCAAAACACCTTTAGCCAGGTGAACTGATGGAGATGTAATTAATCTAACTGTTTATTTTTGCTGCACAAATGCCAGAGAGGTCAAAAGAAAGTAAAAAAATTTTCAACTTTCACAAAAATAGCTCATGCACAGATATGCAAATGTTTTTTATATATATATGTGTATATATGGTATATATATGTTATGTATATATGGTATATATATGGTATATAATATATATAAAAATATATATGGTATATTATGTATAGATAGATAGAGATAGAGATAGAGATAGAGATAGAGATAGAGATAGAGATAGAGATATAATTTAATTTCAGCCCTAAAGGGCTAATCCATTTCACAAATGATATTTTCTGTAAGTGTTGCATAGAAAGGGTGTGCACATTTTACATCATGGCCAGAAATTGACACCCTTCCTATCTAAAAGAGGTGGGAATCTATATCCTCTCCCCTTGAATCTGGCTTGCAAAACTCCCATCTGTAAAGTATGGCTGAAGTGACGTTCTGTGGCCTCCAAGGCTGGGACAAGGCCATTCAGCTCTGTCTTATTTATCGGCATACTTGCTCTTCAACCTTGGGACTATTATGTAAAAAAACCTAAGTACCTTGAGGCTGAGAGGAAGCCCAAACGGAGAGTCCCAGTTGAGGCCAACATTCAAAGAGTTCCAGCCCAGACAGCAGGCGTGCGAGTGAAAACACTTCTAGATCATTCTGCCTCCTGCTTTTTGAGCCTTACCCAGGCATTTGAGTCTTCCATGTTGAGGCCCCAATAATGGAGCAAATGAAGCCACATCAGTTATTTATGTTTAATATCCCTTTAATATCATATGTTTAATATGGGTAACAATACTAGACAACTAGAACAATTTTTCAACCCTTCATAAACCAAAGAATTCCAAAGTATTTTAAAAATTGTTGGGGCGCCTGGGTGGCGCAGTCGGTTAAGCGTCCGACTTCAGCCAGGTCACGATCTCGCGGTCCGTGAGTTCGAGCCCCGCGTCGGGCTCTGGGCTGATGGCTCGGAGCCTGGAGCCTGTTTCCCATTCTGTGTCTCCCTCTCTCTCTGGCCCTCCCCTGTTCATGCTCTGTCTCTCTCTCTGTCCCAAAAATAAATAAACGTTGAAAAAAAAAACATTTAAAAATTGTTTCATTTTTGATCAGATATTAAAATATTGATTACGTTTAGGCATCAAGCTGCTTCAAAACTATGCAACCCTTGGAGTGTGGATTTCCAATTACGAGGAATTAAAAATATAAGCTTTGTGTTTAAAATCACACAGAACTCAGTTTACCAGATACTTGCATACATAATTTCCTTGAAAAAAAATCAAATATTTCATTTTATTCACTGTTTTTCATCCCATCTCCTAGCACAGTGCTAGGTACATCTTAGAAAGATGTTAGTGCTGGAACAAATAATAACAGTACTGATTATAGACATGCAGCACTTAAAATCAAAATATCTTTTCTTTAAGCCACATATGTTGATCGTAGTTGCTAAAACCATACAATCCAGAAGTTGTGGAAAATAATATAACAATTTCCTCAATAATTTCAGGAGCATATTAAATTTAGCTTGTTACATTAGGCTTTCGGAATAATGTAAACTTTGAGATACATGCAATAGAATGACCTTTTAGGTGAGATTGACTTATACTTAGATATGCTGGTATGCTAACAATTAAATGTTTTGATTTAGGTGCACAGCCAATTGACAGAAATTGAAATGTTTCTTACTTATATCTTAGATCTATGGACCCACTTCAATCTAGTAACAGTATAAATACTATGCCTAAGGTCACACAAGTGTAATTTTCTATACAGAGGAAATTTGGATGCTAAAACACAAAAATTGTATTTTAATAATATGAAAATTAAAGTAACAGCTTGAAATTTTTTTCTTTTTAGCCTTTTACACTTCTGACCATCTAGATCAGAAATGTATCTCTATTTAGTTGTATTGATAAAATAAAGAATGCTTACCTAGGAAGAAATACACAGAACAATTTAAGTTAGTGATCATTCATTGTTGAAATAATATATGTATGGATTTTTTTCATTTAATATTTCTGAACTAAAATGCAATTTCTCACATGAAATCTGTCTTGGGGCAGTAAATGCAGAGAGGGTGAACATTTGCTCAATTTAAAATATAACAACTACTTTCAAATATACTTGAACCAGGAAATGAAATACTTTAATGCAACTAAACTATTAAAAACGTATTTGCTGCTGTTCAAAATCAAGACTTTTTATAATCCAAGCAATATAATATCATCAAAATTAATCCTTACCTGCACAGACTTTCAGCCGAAATTGCTATTTAATAATAAAGATCAATTATTTCTCTCTCAATTGTTGACAAGTTCATTCATTTATTCATTCACAACATTTATTAAGTACTTTGAAAGTGCCTCATACGTTTTAAAGTGCTATCATTAAAAGCATGGAATATGGTCTTTAACTTTGGGAAAATAACATCTTATTAAAGTCCGCTCATCCCTGGCCATTATTTTTCTTATTAATAACAGTTTCCCTGGAGATTTCTAGTAGCTTCTGCCTTGTTCACTAAAGCTTTCCAAATCTTCAACCTAAAGCTCTTTCGTTATTAGTTCTGTGTACATATGCCTAACTCGAGATGCTCTCAGCAAGATTTCCAAGATAAAGTTAAAATTTAATAGACACTAAATATCGCCTACCAATTCATTCTCGCCCTATGAAGACCTATATTGGTTGATCTTACTGTCCATTAACCCAGAGGTTTTAACATAGTAGGTTAATTTATCTGCGTCCATTTGTGCACATCTCTGAGGTTTTATTTGGAAGATAACAATAGTCCCCCAAGACTTTGGAGATGACAGATAGAAATTGGTATGACCTTGTTACAAAGTTATAGAGAAAGAAGATTTAAGACCATATTCTGCCCTATGCAAAGACTACCACACAAACTAGGTCAGAATATTTCTTCAGTGAGCTCTATGACGTTCTAGGTCTTTGTCTTTCTGTAGGCTTTAACCGCATTCTTACACTAAAGGTTTACTTGAGGCAATATTTTATGAACCTTATTCTCTGCATCAGGCATCCAGAAATCCTCCTAAATCAATGGTGTGGTCCACAAGAACTCGATATAACTATAATGCTGCAGCTGTATGCCTCACTGGAGTATATGATACTGTGTTCATATGACTAGAACATGCCTTACTATTTTAGCCAAAACACATAGCTTGAATTTTTTTTTAATTATCAGCAAGAACATCTGTTTAAATTTTCTACCTGCTAATCAGTAAAACATGAAGTGTTAATGTAGATATGACAGCTGAAACTTTATGTATGTTGAGCTTTTGACATAACACTTACTGACGATTCTTAGATTGGGAATTCCCAATTAGATAACCGATTCTTCCAGCATTAAAGTTTAAATTAATGAGTGCAGATAGAAATCACTATGTCTATGCCAAAGCATTTTGAAAGAAAGACATCATGACCAATTAGTGTTTGAGTTGCAATCACCCATTAACTAGCTTACCGATTTTGTTAGGTAGTCCTGGATATAATTCCTGGTTCCACTACTTACCAGCTATTAACTTTGGATGAGTCATTTGGAATCCCAAAACCTCATATTCTTTATGCACATTGACTCCATTAATTTTTATTAGCTCCTTTATATGTGACAGTCAACATACTTGGTGCTTGGGATACAGACCTTAGCAAAGATAAGAGTTCCTACTTCCATGGAGCTACAGTTCATTGAGATGAATAGATCTCGATCAACAACTTCAAATAAATGAAATTACAACTGTGATAAGTGACGTGAGGGTAATAATTAATGGCACAAAATGAAGAGTCCTGACTTAATCTAATGGGCCAGATAGAGGTTTCTTGGGTGAGTGACCTTTGAACCAAAATTTAAAGATTTAATACAAATGAACTGTGGAAGAATATGGAGTAGAGGACAGTATCCTGGCAATTTACAGATGAAGGCAAATTGTGTGCTAAAGTTAGAGATTTGGGCAGGAATCTGGAGATGTATGCAGTGTCTTATTAGAAATGTCAACTTTTGGAACGCCTGGGTGGCTCAGTCGGTTGAGTGTCCGACTTTGCCTCGGGTCATGATCTCGCTGTCTGTGAGTTCGAGCCCTGAGTTGGGTTCTGTGCTGACAGCTGGGAGCCTGGAGCCTGCTTCGGATTCTGTGTCTCTCTCTCTGCCCCTCTCCCGCTCATGGTCTGTCTCTCTCTCTCTCTGTCAAAAATAAATAAACATTTAAATAATTTAAAAAAAAGAAATGTCAACTTTTGAGATGCTTGGGTGGCTCAGTTGGTTAAGCACCTGAGTCTTGATTTTGGCTCAGACCATGATCTCAGGGTCATGGGTTGGAGTCCTGTGTCAGGATCTGTGCTGGGCATGGGGCCTGCTTAAGATTCTCTTTCTCCCTCGCCTTTTACCTCTCCTCCACTTACACACAGTCTCTCTCTCTCTCTCTCTCTCTCTCTCTCTCTGTAAAAAAAAAGAGGTGAGGATGTCTGGTGGCTCAGTTGGTTAAGTGTCCAACTCTTGGTTTCCCCTTGAATCATGATCTCACAGTTCATGAGTTCAAGCCCCACATTTGACTCTGCACTAATGGTATGGAGCCTGCTTGGGATTCTCTTTCTTTACTCTCTCTGCCTCTCCCCCACTTTCTCATGCATGCTCTCTCTTTCTCTCTCAAAGTAAACAAATAAACTTTAAAATAACGTCATTTTTTTATCCTGGAAGTCATGAAGAGACATAAAAGAAGTTTGCTAGAATTGTCCCATGATCAGATTTCCCCTTTAAAAACATCGCTCACACTGAATAAGAAAATGTGGCCAAATTGCAAGAATAGACGATGGGTATCCATTTAAGAGGAAGTAGTCAAGGCAAAAGAGAGACATATATGAAACCCTCAGGGGAGAAATTTTCTACCCAAGTGAGTCATTTACAAATTGCTAGTACCATTCATATAATTGGAAATGAAATAGTAGTTGGTCATTTGTAAGAAATCATCGGAATGTTTAAAAAAAGGTACACAATATCCTGCCTGTTGTTTAGATATATTTGACTAATGTTCACACATAGATTATGCAAAAAAACTTTTAAGTTGGTGAAAACAAACTGCGGCTCAATTAAAAGCACTGGCTCAGTGATGACAGAGAAATGACCATTAAGTATAAGATTGTTCAGTTACACACTTAGAACGAGCCTTACGCTCAGTTGGTCCACATCCCATTTTATTAAATTCTATATGCTCAGTCCACCATGCTTTTCAATAAGAGAAATTTTGGCTTTTGATTATTTGTTTACTGGATAATTCCTAGGATTCATTCTGAAAATCTACCTTGTTTTAAATTAATAAAAGTATATATCCATTGACTTTAATCTATTTAACCATCTAATTTCCATCTGTTACCAAAATGCAGATACAAGAAAAGGAGTAAAACAACTTCACGTTGCGTGTTCCTAGTTTATAAGCCCTTAGAAAACATTCTCTTTACTTATTGTCTTTATCATTGAACAAAAACACACAAGTCGGTTGTGTCCATTTCAATATACTCTAAGTCTATGATGTGTAGACAATGATACATGGGAATACAAGAAGCTCTGTTATCAGATTCTAACCACAGATGAACTTGAATCTCAGAAACTATAAAATCAAACTTGAGAAGCACAGCACACTCAGTCTGTATCTGGCATGACAAAGTGTTTTTAATTGGGAAGAGATAACATATGGCTTTTTGGATCTTGGAGGGTGATGTCACAGGTATTCTCTCTGCCAGCATCTCCCATGTTATATACTCACAAGTCAAGTCATTGTACTAGAAGAGTAAAGAAAATAAATACATTGTGTTAACCAAAGCAAATGACACATAAGTCTAGAGTTGAAATACTCCTCCAGAAAAGAAGCTGAAATTGGAAAAAAACAAAAAACAAAAAACAAAAAACAACTAGATTTAGAGGATCTAGTTCTAAGACACTGAGAACACATCAAGCACATAATAGAACAGAGATAGAGGAAGAAAAGCAACAAGTTATCATACTCAGTGAACTTTATATACAGCTGAATATAGAACCATCTTTAATGTTTTGCCTTCCTTTACGGAAAGACAGATTGCACTCCTGGCAATGCCAGTTATCCCTAAAAGAAGAAATAAACTACAGTTAGTTCTTTGCCCTCACATTAAACAGTAAGAACGCATGGATTTAAACCTACAGATAATGGAAATTTTCCTTTGTTTTAGCAAGAGTATAAAACTTTGAGGAAACCAAGCTAACAATTGGAGACTGCTGATGTCCCAACCTTCTGAAACCTCTCGGTGATGGTTATCTTGGTTTTATTTTTTTCCACTCCATTTTAAGGGTTTCCTCATACTTTAAAATTTTGATATCACTTTAAAATGCCAGGGGTAGGGATGGGAGATAGCAGAGGTGGAAGAAAGAGATGCTGATCAAAGGCAAAAAAAAAAAAAAAAAAAGCAGAAATTCCAGTGATAAGATGAGTAAGTTCTGGAGATCAAATGTACAGTATGATGACCAAAATTATTTTTTATACCAGAAAATTGCTTATAGATTAGATCTTATGTGTTTTCACTACAAAAGGTGATAATTATGTGAAGTGATGGATTATTTAACTAACCTTATTGTGGTAATAATTTTGCAGTATTACCTATATCAAATCATCATGCTGTACATCTTAAATTACATGATGTTATATGTCAATTATATCGCAATAGATGTGGGGGAGGGGAAGAATGTACTATCAACTCTTACCTCAATTTCCAGCCTGCTGACTTGCCCTACAGATTTTGGACTTGGGACTTGACAAATCCCATAATCACATGAACCAACATCTTTAAAGTAAATAATCTCTCTCTCTCTCTATCTCCACTGTGGTCATTACTTTAATATTAGGTTATTTTGGCTTTTGAGGACTGATCTGATAATTTTTCCCATTCAGATTTAAGGATGAGGTGGTGTAAAAGCTAACCTGGGTTCTGACTTAGTGGCAGAAGCTTGTGAACTGTCAAATTTCATTTTTTGGGCATGGGAGCGCATGACATTGGGGGCACGACAAATGCCATATGATGGCTGGCTTTGTTCTAGGGCTGTGACACCTGCAGAAGTTGTCCTTATGCGTTCTAGTGAATTCATCCACTTTCTTTGGAGAAAAGACCTCCATTTTTTTTTTCTGTTAATAGTATCACTATATTCCAAGCACTTCATTGTGGAATCCTAGGATCTTTTGTGAACCTTCCTGTTCTTTCATTTTCCACACATAGTTCTTGTTTACGTTCCTTAAAATCTCTCTCACCACTGTTGGTGAATTGAACATCCCAATGTTTCTCCCTTATCTTAAGCCTGCATTACTTGATGTATGGGCATCCTTAATGGATCCAACATCTTTTATGTTCTCTCCAATTCTTTTTCCAACCTATATCCCACTACCAAATTCACCTTAAAACACTGCTTTCCTAAATCGCTGCCTTGTTCCAAAACTTTCACTAGCTTTTCATTAACCAGGGCTTACATTGTGCCCTCACCAGGACTTTCTTTTTTTTTTTTTTTTTTTTAATTTTTTTTTCCAACGTTTATTTATTTTTGGGACAGAGAGAGACAGAGCATGAACGGGCGAGGGGCAGAGAGAGAGGGAGACACAGAATCGGAAACAGGCTCCAGGCTCCGAGCCGTCAGCCCAGAGCCTGACGCGGGGCTCGAACTCACGGACCGCGAGATCGTGACCTTCACCAGGACTTTCTAACCCTTTCTTGATCTGACCTCCAATAATCCATGAACCTTAACATCCCCGAGTAAAGTTGCTGCCCTGCAGCAAACTGATCTACTCACTGGTGCTTACACGTGTTTTCATGTTCATGTCCTTCTGCCCATCTGGTCATTCAGGTTAACTGACCAAAATGTACCTGTTTCTCTTTTCTGTCACACAAAATCTAAAAATCCTTCAGAACCTCTTCTGTAAAAACACATCCAGACACTGAAGCCTACAGTGATCTCTCTCCTCTGAAAACTCAAAGTGTAGACTGAATCCCTGCTCCACCATGATGTCCCCCAGTGGTTTCCTCACGCTGACTTATAATGTCGTCAAGATCCTGCCTTGCATTTGTTTTTATAAACTAGATGCAAATACCTGAGTACTTGATTCCTTCAGTATAATTCATAGAGCCTTAAAAAGAAAAAAAGAAAAAAGTTACAATACGGTATGGCATTATGCAGTGTATTTGATTTGAAGATGAAGGCTTACAGAAGCCCTACTTATGTTTAACTGAATGGATCGTAGTTCTATTATAGATGTGGCAACAGTATACTTGCTGCCCTGGCCATAAAGATGTGACTAAAAAGACACAATCTAGGGGCGCCTGGATGGCTCAGTAGGTTTAAGCACCTGACTTCGGCTCAGGTCATGATCTCACTCTTTGGGAGTTTGAGCCCTGAATCGGGCTCTGTTCTGACAACTCAGAGTCCACTTCAGATCTCCTTTCTTCCCCTCTCTTTGCCATCACCTGGCTCAAACTCTCTCTCTGTCCCTGTCTCTCTCTCTCTCTCTCTCTCTCTCAAACAAATATTTTAAAAAGAAACAAAATAAAAAGACGCAATCCATCTTGTTGGCAAGAGGACAGGCTATGAGTGAGGATACAACAGAAAAAAATAAACCCCCCCAGTTCCCACCTTTTTAGTTGGCAGAGCATTTGTCTGGTTACATACATTTTAAATACCAGCTACTCACTTTCCCAGTCTCTTGGTGTCTCTCTCTCTCTCTCTCTCTCCCGGTTCTTTAGATAAGTCACAGGCTATGAATCAAATGGCAACTTCATTCTGCTAATTTGTTCAGATTCAAATTTGTGGAATTATTGTTATCTTTTCCTCTCACGTCTCATATCGAACCCGCTAGTGCATTCTGTTGACCGTCTTGTCACAAGAGGCCCAGAATCTGACTGGAGCATCCCATTTCCATCCTATCAACCTATTATCTGCAACCACAACACCTGACTGGAGCCATTCCAAACAGGACCCTCACTGATTTATCCACTGCTACACATGACCACGAAGCTCACATCCCCAGCCCCCAGGCTAACACTCCACAGAGAAGCCTGAGTGAATCTTTGAAAATGTTGGTCAAGGCACATTGGCCTTGTTTCCCAAACCCAACCTTGACTTCACATCCCACTCAGAATAAAATTTAGATCATTTGACTGCAGCCTGAGAGCTACCTATGACCTCTATGTGCTGTCGCTCTGACCCTTTTTCCATTCTCTTCCCCTTCACAGACTCTCCTCCCTCTCGGTGCATCCTCGCAAGGTTCCAGAGTGTTTGCACTTGCTATTTGTTCTACCAAGAACATTTTTCTTTCAAATATCTCTACATTTCACCCCCTTACTTTATTCATAACCAAACCCAAATGTCATTTTATCAAAGACACCTCCTTTGGCCACCTTACCGGTGTTTCTGTATTTCTCTTTTACGTGCTTTTCCTTTTAGCAACTTATCACAACCTGACATATATGTGTATTTTGTCATTGTTTAGTGTCTGTCTTTTCTAACTAGAACGCAAACCTCAAAACCAGAGAGTATCTGTTGTTCATGCTGGATCCCCACCGCTTATAAAAGTGCTTAATACATAGTAAATCTAAAGAACACGGAAACTAAAGAGTTGGACTAATCGATACTAACCAAGAGAACGTCTTGAGCGATCTGAGAAGGAGGGATTCCATGATAAAAAGTAAGAAACAGGCAAGAGTCCCTTTCCTTCCCACTAATGGATGCAGGTTTTGAAGACACGATGCTTGGAAACTCTGGAGCCTCCTAGAAGCCACCGCAGAGGCATCCCTGATACCCTAAGAACGGGAGTACAGAAAGCTCCAAGTAAAC
Organism: Lynx rufus; assembly: GCF_022079265.1. Lineage (NCBI taxonomy): Eukaryota > Metazoa > Chordata > Mammalia > Carnivora > Felidae > Lynx > Lynx rufus. Next base: position 141,859,946 of record NW_025814867.1, read on the forward strand.
CTGGACGTTTGTTGACATTGTTGTGCAGCTAACCAACCCTAATTTCTTGATTAGTTAGCACATACGTGTCCATACAGCTCTCATTTTAGTAGAATGTTACCTGCAGCCCAGTTCATCCTGGGTATGACTAAGGCACACTAGACGCTAGTGTCTCCTAGCACAAGATGAGAAACAGCCTCGATAGAGCCAAAACGAGGAAGAGTGCGCATCCACGTGTGAAGGTCAAGAACGGGAGAGGTTGCTAACATTTGTGAGTGAGGGAAAGGATAGCATGAATAAACGCACAGCTCAGTCTGGTGAAACTAAATCAAACAGCCCCTGAGCTCGGAGCTGGCTTTGTCTCTCAGTTTTATTATTGCCTAAATGGCTTAACCCATTTTGGCCGGAGATTCCTAAAAAGTGGAAACAATAGGAGTACCTGCCTTAGAATGTTGCTGGAAGATGGAATGTGGTGAGGACTGTAAGGCACTTGCTGCCCTGCTTCTTCTTGTGATTACTGTAGTTTAGGACCTTCAACGCCAAGTTGGTGGGGGGACGGGCGTTCGCTTAATGTGCTGAGCAAATAGAAATCATTGTTTTTGTCTTTGACCAAAGAAGCCTCATAAAAATGCAGTGTAGAACCAGAGCCATGAGACTTCTTCCCTCCCTTCTCTTCAAGGGAGGCTAAGTAGCCGTAAAATGAACACACATTGTTCAATAACATTACTTGAAGGCATGAGGTGGTCTTTGTTTTGAGCACAGACAATTCTCCAAAGGAAGAGGTTTGGGAGGGAGGGATGAGAGGGCTCTTCCTCTGCCAGCCAAAGAAAATAATTCCTCGCCCAGGATCTGATGCCAGAAGAATCAGGAGTATAAAAGATAAGGGAAATGATCGTGGTAGTTAGTTACACTTCATCGTGTTCATAAACTCGGTTTGCATCTCTCAGTGCACCACATCTATAACCACATTTGTGGTAAAACTAAATTATCCGTAAAATTTTGAATATGGAAATAAATATATAATCTGTTTCAAATGTCCCAGAACATTTTATTGCTATTTGTCTTCTGCAATCTGGGATCACTTGGAGCTCATCCGGTGTCTACACTGGGGATAGCTCATGTATCTACTATGCTCCGCTCTTCCTAAAATCATTTGCCACCTAAATACTTTCAGGTTTCCTCAAAACTGCCCCGAGGGATTTTCTGGATCAAACTGTCATAAAGCCGTTGAGTTTGTGACTTTTCTGAACTTGGAAAAGTTAAGGTTAACAGGGGAACATTATTTAGCTGCCCCCTCCCATGTAAAAACATCCAGCTCTAAGAAACTCATCCGCCTTTTGGAAACTGTTTACATAAAAATACAATTTCACAATGCTTTGTTGTCTTGAGTTTGATATAGCGGAGTCTTAGGTCATCTAGGAAGTAAGAAGTCAGGAATTTCAACAGATATTGATGCATATTGTCCTTTAAAAATTTACGATAATACATGAGTTTAATGATAAAATGAGATTATAGAATCCAAATTTTTCTTTGCCTTCCATATCGTAAAAGTTTGATTCTACTGGACATGTATTTATTGCCCTTTTCTATAGTCTGAAGAATTTCAGAACTTGATCAACATCATTATGTTTTTGTTGTTGTTGCTGTTCTAATTAAATATGGACAGTTCTCCTGGGGAAGGGTAATTTCTGAATAATTCAAGGGAAATACTAATATATTTTATAAACTCAGAAAACAATCACAGAGACTTTTTATTATACCTAGTACGTTCTTGCCATTCCTTCCAGTTTGCAAAACAGCTAAGGGATGGGGCCAGTATTCTGTGGCTACTTGTATGTTGTTAGCAGATCACCATTTAATCACTAACTTTAGGGAGCTAACTGAGACTAAATTAGTGTTAAATTCCATATGGTGTCTATATTCCTTTGGAATGATATAAGCCTATTCACTGAGGAAGTTAACAGTCATAACAAAGCAGGCCAAGATTACTTATGATAAAAATTTGGAGTGCATTTGTGGGATCTTTTTTACTAAATGAAGAGAAAAGGAAAAAAATAATTCACTTAACAAAGATTATGGAAAATGTCTTCACTGAAAACAAATTTAATTCTAAGTAATAATTACAGAAATTCCTCTTTGCTTATTATAACTCGGCCTTCTGGTTTCATTTCTTTGCCTCAATCAATCTCAGCTTCTGCTCAGGTGCATTTAGAGCAGAGATCCTCAGAGAGAAGGTGCACAGCCTTTAGAGCCTACAAGAGCCTACAAGATCCCGTAAAGAAATATTCCCCCTGCCTCCACTGTGCCCAGCATCATCCAACTTCTTATTTCCAAAATTCTCATGCATCTCAGTATTAAGAATTCTGGCTTATGGGACTCCTGGGTGGCTCAGTTGTTTGAGCATCCGACTTCAGCTCAGGTCATGATCTCACAGTTCATGAGTTTGAGCCCCGCGTCAGGCTTTGCCCTGACAGTGCAGAACCTGCTTTGGATTCTGTCTCCCTCTCTCTGTGCCCTGCCCCCACTAGTTCTCTTTCTCTCTGTCTCTGTCTCTCTTTCTCTCTCTCTAAAAAATAAATAAACATTAAAGAATTAAAAAAGAAGAATTATTGGCTTAGTACCTCTCTAGCACCGATGGAAGGCCTGTTTGTTTTGTCCCTCAAACTTTTCAAGGTATAAAAGTATTGAGAACCAGAGTTTTTAAGGTCATTACCTACCATCCTATCTTATCACTCTTCTGCCAGATTGTTTTGGACAAAATATTTTTTTTGGACACAATATTACAACTCATGCCCTGATTTCCTTTCATCTATAATTGACAGCCTTTCTTTGATGTACAGCCCAGCTCAGTTCTAACAGCAAATTCATACGATTTTTAAGAAATTCATAGATTTCCCTTCACCTTCAATCTTTCTGAGTTCAATACCCCTTAAAATTTTCTCCTTTTTAAATGTATTTTCTGTCACTTTCCTCTAGAGCTTTTTGTACTGTCACTTAAAGCCGTTGGGCAGTTATTAGTTCAGTAGAATAGAGTGTAACCAATATAACAGCAAAGAGAATTGAAACAATCAGAAAACACGGCACACAGCAAAAGAATTACTGCTTTGTGAAGTGTGTACATATGTGTGTGTGTGTGTGTGTGTGTGTGTAGTGTTCGCTGTGGAATGTTTCTATCTGTACCTGGTCAAGGTATGTGACATGGATTTCTTACAATGGATTTTGTTCTAAAATACATGAAAGCACCCACTCTAGGAAAAATCTGAAAAAAATGAAAACTGACATGGAAGGGAGAGGGCATCAACGTTCTCACCACAGTATTTCTCTAATATCTACCTGATCTGTTTGTGTGGTTTTGATACTGTACTAAGTTTTTTCACTTCAAGGATATGTAATTTCTTATTATTTATTATTTTGTTATCCAGTATCCCCTTCCAGTGAAACCTAGACTACTGTAGACGTGCTTTCAATCATGCTGAAATTCATCCTTTTCTGTCTTCTAGGACTACAAAATATGTGTGCTCTGTGTGTGTTGTAAGCAGAGAAAGGGCATGTAGTACACTGTTTGGGAACACGCAAACCACACCAGTCAACCTAGCTTCAAAAACTGTCCTTTCCACTTAGCAGGTGTATGAACCACGGACAGTTACTTAATTTCTCTGTAGCCTTACTTTTCTCATCTGTAAAATGGGGTCAGTAACAGTAACATTGTGACAATAACATTAAATGAATGAATAGATGTGGAACATTTAACACAGGGCCTAGTACACAATAATCATTTAGTGGATTTTAACTATTACCAGAATTTATTGTAGTGACATTTTTTTTCTTTGAGAGAGCCATCTAAGCTACTTTTGTAGTAATAAAGGACCGAGTTGTGATGACCTACTTAGTTTGCCCATGTTAAACATATGCCAAGAAAACATCTGGAGATAAGCTTGAATCTCAATAAAAGAAATTGTGGAAGATAGAAGACAGTAGAAATCCAGTATTATGTGCAAACATAAAATCATCCAACAAGATGATTCAGATGATCCAATAAGAAACATTCAGTGTAAGCATTAAAAATAAAAACAAAACAAAACAAACAGATACATACACACACATGCCCACAAAACCAGTATTAATACAGCCTCAGAATAGGAAGAAATAAAGAAGGAAGGAAGGAAGGAAGGAAGGAAGGAAGGAAGGAAGGAAAGAGAGAGAGAAGGAAAAGAGAAAGAAGGAAAGAGTGAGAGAAAGAATAAGAGAGGGAAATAAAGGAAGAAAGAAAGAAAGGAAGAAAGAAAGAAAGAAAGAAAGAAAGAAGGAAGGAAGGAAGGAAGAAGGAAAGAAAGGGACAGACTTGAGAATATGTAAGTTTAACATAGTGCTATGTCCTTGGATTGGAAGGTTTAATATTGAAAACACTTTCCAAAATAGGTTTAACACAATTATGGCTACATAGTAAATATTCTTTGAATGACAACATTAAATATTAAAGAATAGATTAAAATAACAGTAAATAAAATTATGTGGGCATTGAATCACAGCCATATCACAGGAACAGAGGAAATAGTCCTGAAATCTTATAAGGCCTATGTAAGAACTTAGTAAAATAATGGGGACAATACAATTTGAAGGAGGTTAGATTCTATTTTCATAAATGATGTCTTAAAATTGATCAGCTATGAAGGGGAAAATTTTAAAGCTTTCCTCTACAGCAAACTGTAGGAAGAATTTTAAAAATCAAAGTAAAATAGCAATAATTGTTTGAATTAAAAGAAAATACCGATAAGTGTGATTTGGCTTTTAGATAGACGGTTTTATTCAGACATATAAACCCTCCGGGCACCTGGGTGGCTCAGTCAGTTAAGCATCCAATTCTCGGTTTCAGCTTAGGTAATGGTCTCGTGGTTCAGGGGTTCGAGCCCTTGTAGGGCTCTGCCCTGACAGCACAGAGCCTGCTTGGGATTCTCTGCCTCTCTCTCTGCTCTCCCCTGCTTGATCTCTCTCTCCTCTCTCTCTCAAAATAAATACGTAAACCTTAAAAAAATAGAAAGGAAATAGAAAGCATGAAAAGGTTAAATCAATCAAAAGGGAAAGACTGGAAGATTTGGCAACATAAAAACATCCAACTAAAAAATATTGAAAACACAGGATACTAGGAAGATGGCGGCGTAGGAGGACGCTGGGCTCACCGCGCGTCCTGCTGATCACTTAGATTCCACCTACACCTGCCTAAATAACCCAGAAAACCGCCAGAGGATTAGCAGAACAGAGTCACCGGACCCAAGTGCAGACGAGAGGCCCACGGAAGAGGGTAGGAAGGGCGGCGAGGCGGTGCGCGCTCCACGGACTGGCGGGAGGGAGCCGGGGCGGAGGGGCGGCTCGCCGGCCAAGCAGAGCCCCCGAGTCTGGCTTGCAAAAGCGGAGGGGCCTGACGGACTGTGTTCCGACAGCAAGCGCGACTTAGCGTCTGGGAGGTCATAAGTTAACAGCTCTGCTCGGAAAGCGGGAAGGCTGGAGGACAAAGGGAGGGTGAGCTGCGGAGCCCCTGGACAACAGAGCTCAGTTTGGCGGGGAACAAAGGCGCTCGCCAGCGCCATCTCCCCCGCCCATCCCCCAGCCAAAATCCCAAAGGGAACCGGCTCCGGCCAGGGAAATTGCTCGCTCCGCGCGAACACCCAACTCTGTGCTTCTGCGGAGCCAAACCTCCGGCAGCGATCTGACTCCCTCCGGCTGCACAGGGCCCCTCCTGAAGTGGATCACCTAAGGAGAAGCGAGCTAAGCCTGCCCCCCCTGCCGCCGTGCACCTTGCCTTCCCACCCCAGCTAATACGCCAGATCCCCAGCATCACAAGCCTGGCAGTGTGCAAGTAGCCCAGACGGGCCACGCCACCCCACAGTGAATCCCGCCCCTAGGAGAGGGGAAGAGAAGGCACACACCAGTCTGACTGTGGCCCCAGCGGTGGGCTGGGGGCAGACATCAGGTCGGACTGCGGCCCCGCCCACCAACTCCAGTTATACACCACAGCACAGGGGAAGTGCCCTGCAGGCCCTCACCACACCAGGGACTATCCAAAATGACCAAGCGGAAGAATTCCCCCCAGAAGAATCTCCAGGAAATAACAACAGCTAATGAGCTGATCAAAAAGGATTTAAATAATATAACAGAAAGTGAATTTAGAATAATAGTCATAAAATTAATCGCTGGGCTGGAAAACAGCATACAGGACAGCAGAGAATCTCTTGCTACAGACATCAGGGGACTAATGAACAGGCACGAGGAGCTGAAAAACGCTTTAAAGGAAATGGAAAACAAAATGCAAACCACCACAGCTCGGATGGAAGAGGCAGAGGAGAGAATAGGTGAACTAGAAGATAAAGTTATGGAAAAAGAGGAAGCTGAGAAAAAGAGAGATAAAAAAATCCAGGAGTATGAGGGGAAAATTAGAGAACTAAGTGATACACTAAAAAGAAATAATTTACGCATAATTGGTATCCCAGAGGAGGAAGAGAGAGGGAAAGGTGCTGAAGGGGTACTTGAAGAAATCATAGCTGAGAACTTCCCTGAACTGGGGAAGGAAAAAGGCATTGAAATCCAAGAGGCACAGAGAACTCCCTTCAGACGTAACTTGAATCGATCTTCTGCACGACATATCATAGTGAAACTGGCAAAATACAAGGATAAAGAGAAAATTCTGAAAGCAGCAAGGGGTAAACGTGCCCTCACATATAAAGGGAGACCTATAAGACTCGTGACTGATCTCTCTTTTGAAACTTGGCAGGCCAGAAAGAATTGGCACGAGATTTTCAGGGTGCTAGACAGCAAAAATATGCAGCCAAGAATCCTTTATCCAGCAAGTCTGTCATTTAGAATAGAAGGAGAGATAAAGGTCTTCCCAAACAAACAAAAACTGAAGGAATTTGTCACCACTAAACCAGCCCTACAAGAGATCCTAAGGGGGACCCTGTGAGACAAAGTACCAGAGACATCACTACAAGCATAAAACATACAGACATCACAATGACTCTAAACCCGTATCTTTCTATAATAACACTGAATGTAAATGGATTAAATGCGCCAACCAAAAGACATAGGGTATCAGAATGGATAAAAAAACAAGACCCATCTATTTGCTGTCTACAAGAGACTCATTTTAGACCTGAGGACACCTTTAGATTGAGAGTGAGGGGATGGAGAACTATTTATCATGCTACTGGAAGCCAGAAGAAAGCTGGAGTAGCCATACTTATATCAGACAAACTAGACTTTAAAGTAAAGGCTGTAACAAGAGATGAAGAAGGACATTATATAATAGTTACAGGGTCTATCCATCAGGAAGAGCTAACAATTATAAATGTCTATGCGCCGAATACCGGAGCCCCCAAATATATAAAACAATTACTCATAAACATAAGCAACCTTATTGATAAGAATGTGGTAATTGCTGGGGACTTTAACACCCCACTTACAGAAATGGATAGATCATCTAGACACACGGTCAATAAAGAAACAAGGGCCCTGAATGAGACACTGGATCAGATGGACTTGACAGATATATTTAGAACTCTGCATCCCAAAGCAACAGAATATACTTTCTTCTCGAGTGCACATGGAACATTCTCCAAGATAGATCATATACTGGGTCACAAATCAGCCCTTCATAAGTTTACAAGAATTGAAATTATACCATGCATACTTTCAGACCACAATGCTATGAAGCTTGAAGTCAACCACAGGAAAAAGTCTGGAAAACCTCCAAAAGCATGGAGGTTAAAGAACACCCTACTCACGAATGAGTGGGTCAACCAGGCAATTAGAGAAGAAATCAAAAAATATATGGAAACAAACGAAAATGAAAATACAACAATCCAAACGCTTTGGGACGCAGCGAAGGCAGTCCTGAGAGGAAAATACATCGCAATCCAGGCCTATCTCAAGAAACAAGAAAAATCCCAAATACAAAATCTAACAGCACACCTAAAGGAAATAGAAGCAGAACAGCAAAGGCAGCCTAAACCCAGCAGAAGAAGAGAAATAATAAAGATCAGAGCAGAAATAAACAATATAGAATCTAAAAAAACTGTAGAGCAGATCAACGAAACCAAGAGTTGGTTTTTTGAAAAAATAAACAAAATTGACAAACCTCTAGCCAGGCTTCTCAAAAAGAAAAGGGAGATGACCCAAATAGATAAAATCATGAATGAAAATGGAATTATTACAACCAATCCCTCAGAGATACAAACAATTATCAGGGAATACTATGAAAAATTATATGCCAACAAATTGGACAACCTGGAAGAAATGGACAAATTCCTGAACACCCACACTCTTCCAAAACTCAATCAGGAGGAAATAGAAAGCTTGAACAGACCCATAACCAGCGAAGAAATTGAATCGGTTATCAAAAGTCTCCCAACAAATAAGAGTCCAGGACCAGATGGCTTCCCAGGGGAGTTCTACCAGACGTTTAAAGCAGAGATAATACCTATCCTTCTCAAGCTATTCCAAGAAATAGAAAGGGAAGGAAAACTTCCAGACTCATTCTATGAAGCCAGTATTACTTTGATTCCTAAACCAGACAGAGACCCAGTAAAAAAAGAGAACTACAGGCCAATATCCCTGATGAATATGGATGCCAAAATTCTCAATAAGATACTAGCAAATCGAATTCAACAGCATATAAAAAGAATTATTCACCATGATCAAGTGGGATTCATTCCTGGGATGCAGGGCTGGTTCAACATTCGCAAATCAATCAACGTGATACATCACATTAACAAAAAAAAAGAGAAGAACCATATGATCCTGTCAATCGATGCAGAAAAGGCCTTTGATAAAATCCAGCACCCTTTCTTAATAAAAACCCTTGAGAAAGTCGGGATAGAAGGAACATACTTAAAGATCATAAAAGCCATTTATGAAAAGCCCACAGCTAACATCATCCTCAACGGGGAAAAACTGAGAGCTTTTTCCCTGAGATCAGGAACACGACAGGGATGCCCACTCTCACCGTTGTTATTTAACATAGTGCTGGAAGTTCTAGCATCAGCAATCAGACAACAAAAGGAAATCAAAGGCATCAAAATTGGCAAAGATGAAGTCAAGCTTTCGCTTTTTGCAGATGACATGATATTATACATGGAAAATCCGATAGACTCCACCAAAAGTCTGCTAGAACTGATACATGAATTCAGCAAAGTTGCAGGATACAAAATCAATGTACAGAAATCAGTTGCATTCTTATACACTAACAATGAAGCAACAGAAAGACAAATAAAGAAACTGATCCCATTCACAATTGCACCAAAAAGCATAAAATACCTAGGAATAAATCTAACCAAAGATGTAAAGGATCTGTATGCTGAAAACTATAGAAAGCTTATGAAGGTAATTGAAGAAGATTTAAAGAAATGGAAAGACATTCCCTGCTCATGGATTGGAAAAATAAATATTGTCAAAATGTCAATACTACCCAAAGCTATCTACACATTCAATGCAATCCCAATCAAAATTGCACCAGCATTCTTCTCGAAACTAGAACAAGCAATCCTAAAATTCATATGGAACCACAAAAGGCCCCGAATAGCCAAAGGAATTTTGAAGAAGAAGACCAAAGCAGGAGGCATCACAATCCCAGACTTCAGCCTCTACTACAAAGCTGTCATCATCAAGACAGCATGGTATTGGCACAAAAACAGACACACAGACCAATGGAATAGAATAGAAACCCCAGAACTAGACCCACAAACATATGGCCAACTCATCTTTGACAAAGCAGGAAAGAACATCCAATGGAAAAAAGACAGCCTCTTTAACAAATGGTGCTGGGAGAACTGGACAGCAACATGCAGAAGGTTGAAACTAGACCACTTTCTCACACCATTTACAAAAATAAACTCAAAATGGATAAAGGACCTAAATGTGAGACAGGAAACCATCAGAACCTTAGAGGAGAAAGCAGGAAAAGACCTCTCTGACCTCAGCCGTAGCAATCTCTTACTCGACACATCCCCAAAGGCAAGGGAATTAAAAGCAAAAGTGAATTACTGGGACCTTATGAAGATAAAAAGCTTCTGCACAGCAAAGGAAACAACCAACAAAACTAAAAGACAACCAACGGAATGGGAAAAGATATTTGCAAATGACATATCGGACAAAGGGCTAGTATCTAAAATCTATAAAGAGCTCACCAAACTCCACACCCGAAAAACAAATAACCCAGTGAAGAAATGGGCAGAAAACATGAATAGACACTTCTCTAAAGAAGACATCCAGATGGCCAACAGGCACATGAAAAGATGTTCAGCGTCGCTCCTTATCAGGGAAATACAAATCAAAACCACACTCAGGTATCACCTCACGCCAGTCAGAGTGGCCAAAATGAACAAATCAGGAGACTATAGATGCTGGAGAGGATGTGGAGAAACGGGAACCCTCTTGCACTGTTGGTGGGAATGCAAATTGGTGCAGCCGCTCTGGAAAACAGTGTGGAGGTTCCTCAGAAAATTAAAAATAGACCTACCCTATGACCCAGCAATAGCACTGCTAGGAATCTACCCAAGGGATACAGGAGTACTGATGCATAGGGGCACTTGTACCCCAATGTTCATAGCAGCACTCTCAACAATAGCCAAATTATGGAAAGAGCCTAAATGTCCATCAACTGATGAATGGATAAAGAAATTGTGGTTTATATACACAATGGAATACTACGTGGCAATGAGAAAAAATGAAATATGGCCTTTTGTAGCAACGTGGATGGAACTGGAGAGTGTGATGCTAAGTGAAATAAGCCATACAGAGAAAGACAGATACCATATGGTTTCACTCTTATGTGGATCCTGAGAAACTCAACAGGAACCCATGGGGGAGGGGAAGGGAGAAAAAAAAAAAAAGAGGTTAGAGTGGGAGAGAGCCAAAGCATAAGAGACTGTTAAAAACTGAGAACAAACTGAGGGTTGATGGGGGGTGGGAGGGAGGGGCGGGTGGGTGATGGGTATTGAGGAGGGCACCTTTTGGGATGAGCACTGGGTGTTGTATGGAAACCAATTTGTCAATAAACTTCATAAAAAAAAAAATATTGAAAACACAAAGAGATACCACCACACCCTCATGGAAGAGTGAAAGATGCAGAGCAACTAGTATCTTACCCACCGTCAAGGACATACAGTTGACGCAGCCATTTAGGAAAACAGTCTGACGTTATCTGCTAGGTTGAAGATACAAATTCCTCCAAACACAGCAATTCCACCGATGAGCCCCATCAGAGACGTGGGCAAGACGTGCACTGAGTCATTGACGTGATTTTTCATAGCGATGTTTTTCATGGTAGTAGCTTACAACCACATACGTGAGCCTCACGAACATGACGAAATCAGCCAACACAGAGGAGTACATGCCTTATGGCGCTAAGTCCCATACCAGCTAATAAAAAACACAGGGCTGGAAGTCAGCATAGGGGGTAAGGAGAGAGGAATCGTGCTTGGCAGGGGACACAAGAAACTTCTACGGTGCGGGCAAAGGTCTAATACGCGAACTGGGCAGTGCAAGGCATTCATTTTCTGATTATTCATTGAGCTGCACCTTTGGTTGTATTCACTTTAAAAAAATTATCTATTTTTAGAGAGAGAGAAAGAGAGAGAGAGAGAGCATGAGTGGCAGAGAGAGAGGGAGAGAGAGAACCCCAAGCAGGCTCCACGCCGTCAGCGCAGAGCCCGACCTAAGGCTCAATCCCAAGAAATGGTGAGACCACAACCAGAGCCAAAAGCAAAGGGTCCGACGCTTAACCGAGTGAGCCCCCCGGGCGCCCCTGCGTTTGCTTTTGTGGACAGAAATGTGGCGGCCATGAACGTGTGTTGCTCAGATCTCTAAGCAAAAACTACATTGCGAGGAGTGTAGTTAGTTGATGGCCTTTGGATTTCCATCTTGCAGTACCCGCAGGGTCCACAGCATGCTGCCTGAGCTGCCCCAGCCAACGACTGAGCGCAGTGAGAACCTGGCCATTTCTGCCCCACTGAAGATTCCTCGAATGTGCAATATGACTGTGGGGCTTCTCAGCAGCCTTTCCAAGACTTTCTCAGAGCTGCACCGCGATCTGAAGCTCTCACAACCCGATCCTCTGTTTTCTCTTTCTTCCTTCTGTCAAAAGTCTCGGGCCTGCATCGCGATCTGAGTTCTAGCTGTTTATTCTTGCTCCCTCTCCCTTGGACCCTTCAGAGATGCCTGTCTGATAAAACCCTCACATTTTGAACTCTACCATGGATGGGGCACCGTGGCTCAGTCAGTTGAGCGTCTGACTTCGGCTCAGGTCATGATCTCACGGTCCATGAGTTCGAGCCCCGCGTCGGGCCCTGTGCTCACAGCTCAGAGCCTGGAGCCTGTTTCGGATTCTGTGTCTCCCTCTCTCTCTGCCCCTCCCCCACTTGCATTCTGTCTGTCCATCTGTCTGTCCATCTCGAAAAGAAATAAAAATACTTAAAGAAATTAATTCTACCTTGGAATCTGCTTCCTAGAACACCTGCACTAATACTACTGGAAGCAACAGTGATGAGACAGACACTTTTTAGGTAGTAAATCATTTTTATTTTCTGCAACAGGATCCCTTATCTTCCAGCTGGATAGGAAAAAATCCATCTTCTGTGAGATGTGGGGGCCAGGGAAGTCCCTGAAAGAAGGTTGCCCAATTCCACAAAATTTGCAAAAATGTCCACTTGGGAAAATGTCTCCAGGGGCATTGAACCTCCTTGCTGATGCAATGACTCAGGCATCCCAAAGGTATCAAGGGAGCAAGCCACACTGGCACCTGGCAGGAGAATAAAGAAATATGGAGGATAATTAAACATTTAAAGATGAAGGGTGACATTCAGAGGGCATCTTGGGTAGTGTGCAAAGAGGACCATCTCCTGCAATGGGAGAAAAACACAGCTGAGGGTCAAGCACCCATGAACAGAGTTGTAGAATTCCATGTAATACTGATGGCCTAGGCAAGGCAGATCTCTCATGCTAAGGCTAGAGCCCAGCTTAGAAAACTCTGAGACCCTGAACTATAGATGAGGGAGATACTCCTATGGATTGTGGTTACAAGGACCTCTCTGAACCCTCAGATCCTGCAGAGGCCATCTGCAGTTACAACCCTTAATTTTACATCTTCAACCTCACATCTACTCTTCGGCCCTTGACTCAAGACTCCAAATTCAGTGCTAATACACAATTAGCCAGAATATTTGTGTTACTTAGATCAAAACACGGAGAGAGAAAAATCCATTTGGCCAGTGGCAAGGGGTAGGGGACTGTGGTTGGAAGCAGGCAGGCAAATCAGACGTCTATTGTATGATTTAAAAGAACGGTGAGGATGTGGTATAGACAGATTGATGCACACTGAGGAGTGATTTAAGCCTTAGGTTATAGAAAGCCCAATCAGAACACAAGCACCAGCCTGGGGAGAAGACGGCTCGGAAAGACTGCACCACTTGAATTTGGTCTTTAAAACATCATACAATTTCAATTGTCAACAAACAGAAAGATAAAAAAAAAAATAACTCTCGAAGGAATTAATAAGGAAAGGTGAAAATTCAATATATGTTTAAGGAAACGCTGAGTCAGCTATCATGGCAAGTATTACATAAGAGTTGAGAAAGCTGAAAATGCAGTCTGAGAGTACATTGGCCTCTGAGAAGCCAAGTCACAAAGCATAAGAGGACTTCGTCACTCGAAGGTTTTCTGCAATCATGCATATAATGTCAAATATGACCAAGAAAAGCACGAGCTCTCTTTATTTTTTTCTTCCCAGTCAGTATTCAGTGCAAAAGTATAATATTTATCATATCCCGTTGGAGAAATATATACCTTCTTAAAGATAGAATTGGGAACAACTTTAAAACGCTGCTGTGTGAATTAGATGCAAAGGTGTGTTCCTTGTTAGCCAAAGGTAAGAACGTATGGTTTAGTTTAAAAAGCATGATGACATTGAGACAGCAGTCTATTTCTGGTATTTTGGCCTTGCTGCATGTGTTTTGAGTATCTTTACTTGCTGAATTATGATACGTGATGTACATCTCTGATCAGATGAAAACAAATCACTGGGTGTCCTTTTTTGTTTCTCTGTTTTTAATCAGCTGTCTTTAGCTTCAGTGCTCCTTTTAGTGAAATCTCTGCACCATTCTCCTGAAGCTGTATTTACATGGCTAGTTGTTATAAAGTGGTGATAAGATACAAAGAACATGATTATATGGCCTTGTGAACTGTCACCGTATTATTCTAGCCTTGTCAAGGAGAGGAATGTGGAGTTTTCTCTTTTTTCTTTTTTTCTTTCTTTCTTTCTTTCTTTCTTTCTTTCTTTCTTTCTTTTATTTTTTTTTAATAAAACAAAACACAACCAGATGTTTTGTTTCATTGAGGATCCTCCTATCTAGCCATGCTGGGAAGCCAGTTTTCTGAAGGCAAATGCACAAATACTCTGGAACATATTACAAGAATGGAAAGTGAATTTATCTTTATTTTTAGGGCATCAAGTAAACAATTTTTTTAAAAAAGGAAAGCCCATAAAAGTCTGGATACATTTATATTTATGCTTGATATATAGTGTATTTCAAACTGGCTCAGTTAAATATTGGAAGAACAAGTAATCCCACAACTATATAAAATCTTCCAGACTATAGAAATATAGGATCAGTCCCAAAATTGTCTTATAAGGTTGATACAGCCTTCATACTCAAACCAGAAAGTACTATATGTAATAAAGGAAGATTACAGCTCAATCAATCTTACTTTTGAAAGAAAAATTTTAAATTCTGCACAAAAAAAGACAATATTGACATACAAATCCATCATAACCAATCTGTTTTTAAACTAGAAATGCAAGGATGGTTTTGTAGACGAGTTCTATGCCCACTTAATATCCATTCCTCTCTTCTCGCTTGCCAATAACAAGCTTCCCTTTCATATCTTCCCTTGCAAGGATGCCATTTGACATAGTTATTTATGGCCAACAAGATATCACCCAAACTGCTGGACCATTTGAGCGGCCATCTTTTTCTTTTCCAATGAAAGGGGACAGAGTGTTCAAAAACAACTGTTTCCATCTCTGAATTTCCTGAATGATGACATGATGTCTGACATTCCTTCAATTACCTTGGGACACGATTCAGTAAGAACATGAGGATGAAATCCAATAAGTTAGAATGGCAGAAAAGCACAGCAAAAATATGAAGAAAGCCTTGATCCCTGATTGCATGTTTAAGAAATAAATCAGCCCTTATCTACTAGCCAACTCTTTTTTTTTTTTTTTATTTTTTTTTTTCAACGTTTATTTATTTTTGGGACAGAGAGAGACAGAGCATGAACGGGGGAGGGGCAGAGAGAGAGGGAGACACAGAATCGGAAACAGGCTCCAGGCTCCGAGCCATCAGCCCAGAGCCTGACGCGGGGCTCGAACTCACGGACCGCGAGATCGTGACCTGGCTGAAGTCGGACGCTTAACCGACTGCGCCACCCAGGCGCCCCGTCTACTAGCCAACTCTTAATGTATTCTTATATAAGAGAAAAAAAATGTTTAAGTTGCTTTTGCTTTTGTTTTTCTTTTGGTTTGCAAATGATAGCTCTCCAAATGGTAAGTTTTAAAAAATCAAAGTAGGAATCAAAAGAAACTTAAAATCTGACGAAGACCATCAGCTTGAAACTCGAAGCAAATATCATAATTAGTAGCAGAATATTTGAGGTGTTAGCTTGAAACTCATAATATGGATTTGAACACAACATAATGCATACAACGAGACTAGACTATGCCAAAATTGTAACATTGACTTGTAAATGTAGATGAGTGCTGAATGGGGTACTTAGTACTTTTTTTCAAAGTTTTGGCCGAAGTCCCAAAGCAACAAGAATATTAGGGAACCACACCAGCATTCTAAAGAGATATAAAGCCAGACACTAACATGCAGAACTTGTTTAAATATACCTATCTTAAAGACCACTAAAAAACAACCTGCTGTCTTCCTTCATTCCATAGAAGAGACGGTCTAGATCATGTATGGATGTAACTATTTGTTCTTAATTCTCCCTGTGCTCAAGGTGGAAGATTTTCTGGAGCTCCCTGCAAGGATAGAAGTTTCCCACATTCCCAGTGTTTGTCATGGCAGATGGCACCACCCTGCTGCACAACTACAGGGGTCATACCCTCAACTTGTTCAGAGTACATCCAATCCCATATGTTATAAAACAAATACACTCTGGAATGAATGCATGTCAAGCAGGTCAAGGAGATGCCATGATATACAACTGGCATCACTTAATGAGATCTCACCAAGGAGAACTAGCTGCCCAAGGGAAAAGTAGCTCTGGTGGGAGATTTCCTGAAGGCAGGAGTTAAAGGTGGGTTAGATGAGATGACCAAAGTGTTAATATTAAGGACCTACAGCAGTACCTCCTCCCAAGAGAAATTTTGAAGGATCCATTAACAAGCCCTCGGAAGAGAGAACACGTATGGATGCTTGCCACACTTGGACACATTACCATTGAAAGTCTGAAAATAATCCAACCTAGATGCAAAGAATTTTTCCCCCTTCCTCTAAACACCCTATCTATCCCTCAATTCGGGAAGATCCAGGAGATCTAGAGAGAAGTAGACAACACAACAAACATACACACAAAACCCAAGGTTTTAACCCTTTCTCCACAACGAGTTCACTAGCCATGAATTGGACCTCAACGAAAGGGGGAAAAGGAAGCTTGAATTAGACATAAATTTGAAGTTTTTGTTAGAATTGAAATTTAAACCCCTGAAGAAGTATGACAATTATCAAAAACAAGCTTGTGATTGTAAATGAACATGACCCCAAAGCCAGGAGACTCTTGAGTCCTCATTACACAAAAACTGGGAAAAGAGATTGGACATAACACATAGGAGTTAATGAAGGGAGGAAAAATAAAGCATATTTTGTTTGCATTCCACTGAGTTCAGAAATGCTAAAATCTGGAAAAATTCTAAGAAACTCCAAATATTTTTGGAGATTTGAAACATTTTAGCATGTTAATCTGTTTGGTGTGAATAAATAATGTTAGACTCAATTTATAAACAATGAAGCCAGAATCTAATTTTCCTACAGTCATCATCACAATGAGAGATAAAACAATACATATTTGTGTGATTCTCCGTTTATTTTTATGTCTTCGAAATATTTTTGACAAACCATCCATTCTGTCTGGTTTCTTATCTCATGTCTTCTATTTGCATTAAAGGATTAAATCTACTTTGGGTTAAGACTTGGTGAATTAAGCCATCCATGCTCAC
The DNA here is from genome assembly GCF_022079265.1 of Lynx rufus. NCBI lineage: Eukaryota > Metazoa > Chordata > Mammalia > Carnivora > Felidae > Lynx > Lynx rufus. The sequence continues at coordinate 141,877,197 of NW_025814867.1, forward strand.
TCTGAAATTTATCCATATCAGGAGTAAATGTGGGAGACATTTTATACTAGTAGTAAGCATATGTCAGGGAATTGGTATTCTCTTTCATATCTCATCTTTTTAGCCCTGTGAGATTAGAGGTTTGAAGTCTTTCAGAACTGTGCTCAATGAATAGAGATACACGAATGGAATTTCCTTTCTCCTACACGTGCTTGGCTATTCCAGAGGGAGGAAAAAGAACAAAACAATCTCATTTTATAACAATTTTAGGACCATTATGATTAAATAAGCAAGCTAAGTAGAACCTCGTGATACTTATCAATGACACTGAAATTATGAATTTGGAAGCCATGTCTGCAGTTTCCAGAGTAAAGAAGAACAAACGAAGAGAGGAAGAAGGCAAGCATGGGGGAAAAGAAGTAAATGGAGGAGAAAGAGATCACAGACTGGCATTCCGATCATCCTAGCTGAATGCTTATGAACGACATAACTGAGTTTATGCTACAAAATCATATTTTCTTCTGGTTTCTGAGTGTCATATATTCAACTAAAAAGGTTTGCAAGCATACTACTCTATTTTCATCAAGAGTCCATCCACTTTCATAACGGATCTTTCATTTCTTTGCTCTATTTCTAGAATGTACCCGTGTAGTTAAGTGTTAAAACCAGAACCAGGGCAATAAATTATTTTCACTCTTGGGGTTTGTTTTGGATATTTTTCTGAGTTTTGGTCCCACTTAGATCCTCCCACCTCAGTTATCAGTTCTTCGTGAGAGGAACCTGTGGTACTGGCTGAAAGCTACAAAGACCTCCCTAGCTGGAAGAAATGAGTATTAACTGAGGGGTAAGAACAAGCTTAAGTTTAGATTAGGACAGCATAACAACAGAGTCTCACTCACTTACAGTGGCTGTTCAAACTTATGAGCTGAAATGTTTATATGTTGTTGATATTAGCTTTGCCATGGTTGGTTTTTATCCTAGGATATTTGCAGACTTTCCACATTCAAATACATGTAGATAAACAATCCCTGTCAGGACATCTGGCATCATCCTTTAAATATTTCTTCACTGTCTTTGACTGCCAATGTATGTACCTTTCTAACTTGTTCAATTCAGAACAAGCCTATCATGGTCTTTAATCTCCCTGTGCTACTCCCCCACCACGATAAACAATGTGATACACAATACAAACTCTTCTAAGAAGATTGTTCTCTGTAAAATAGGCAAATCGCCAATGAGGGGCAATCAATATTCTATTTTTATTAACATTTGGTATTGATTTTTGAGGAAAAATTCATATATTCCTTGGTAATTAAGTGTATCTTGTTACTCTTGTAAATCTTGAGTTTTTGAAAGTCCTTGGCTAACCAACAAATGAATAATATTTCACTTAATACAAATTTTGTCTCGCTAAGAAACAAAAGTGGGGATGATGACATTTTCAATGGTCCGAAAGGACAAATTGTCCGTTAGAATGAACAATACATCTTCTGTCTCTTTGAATAACTTTATTTCCAATCCCTCTGTAACCCTTCATATTTGGGAGTTGTTCACTAGAGCTGTGGATAATGACATCATTCATCTCCTGTCTGATTCAGATTTAATAATGAGTGTGACTTACATTTATTAAAGAGCATTCTACTTCCGTCACCAACTGCTGCTGCTGTTTCCATATTGTCCTATTAAGAAAAAAAAAAAAAAAAGACTCCAAAATGCTTTTGAACATCTTCTTACAGTGGCCAAATGACTTCTCACTTGGCTGTATCTACCACTTAAAAAAACAAACTACACATTCAAATCTGTCATCTAACGTTTTATCTGAAAATGTGTATTCCATATATAGGAGCAGGTTGCTGGTGGATCTAAAATTCCGTCTTACTTCAAAATGGAAGGCATGTGACTCATCTGTAATTAATCATTTTCAGAAGTCAAGAATAGAGATGTACCAGACTAGCCTCAAGTTCGCTATATTAGGTCAGGAGATTAAGTTTAAAAAAAAAAAAAAAAGGTTTTTTGTTTGTGAAAACTAAACAGACAAAACAGAAGCTTGGTTTTCAACTAGATAAAAGATGAAAATACTCAAGATATGGACTTCATTGATTTAAAAATGAAATCTGAATGTTGGATTTTCACCTGTCCGTATGTATAAAGGTAACTGACTTTTAAAAATCAAGTAAATTTGTTTTTTCAATTATTTATGACCATTTTACCTATAAAATATAAGCTATGCACTCTTGTGTACGAAACACTATATAAAGATTATTCTTTTCAAAACTGAAAGATTCACTTATTGTATTTCATTAATGAAGGATGATTATTCTCATAGGTTTTGCTATTGGTTTCTCATTTCAAAGGAATATCTTCTCAATCAGAACTTTTCGTGGTTGAATATTGCATTATTCAACAGTAGGGTTTAGGACCTAATACATTTACAGCTTATTTTAGAATGGTGAAGTTGTGACATACTATAGGGGCTGACATTCAGTAGATAGTTTTAATAATATTATTAAACAAAGAAGTATTAGCCTAATGTGTTTGTGATATTCATATTAAAAAGTCTCCTTGGCCCCTATGGAGAAAGTCACATATTTGTCAGCTGCCTTACTCAGGGCATAAAGTAAAACACAGAACTCCTGCCATTTCCCTAATCTAAGGAAAATCTGGTCATAAGCCAAATTATACTGAAGAGCCTGCTGCTATATTTGGGTCTTAGAGTGTTTGCCAAATGCATGACTTACTTTTACTGTGTATGTTGTTCAGCCAAATGTCAACAATTATCATTTCGTTACACTGAAAACTCTTGCTTTAAGCCTCCTCCTACTATAGAACACATACATGCTATCTAAAAAACTCGTGTAATTATGTGTCAGTGGGCATGGTTACTGTAATAACTAAATATCACCCAATCACTAAACAGACCTTTGCACTCATCACATTTTATCTTTCAGTAATATTAGAGGTCAGTGTGAAAAATGTCCTCCTTGTAATGATGTGGAGATAAAGTAGAAAAATGTGCAGAGCTCGTAATACGCCTGTTATCCTTTTTCCCAAGCTTGGAGTTAAAACAGTGTTCAAGTACTATGGATAAGGTTTTAGAAGTGCACCACAAATCCCCAAGACTTAAATGAAGGACCCAGTGGGAGAACAAAAGCAAACGTGTATCTTTGTCCAAAAGCGAATTCTATCCTTTTAGGAATGGCCGATCTCTGGTCAAGCACCAGCTTGGAAATGAGAACAATATAAAGATAAAGCCTCCATCTTGCCAGCCAGACGAGCTGACTCAACACTTTCGATCATTGGAGTAACATGTGAAATACAATACGACTCACGGCTTAAATTTTGATGCAAAACATCACTATGCTTTGTATGTTCATAAATAATGAGATCGTTTTTTATAAAGTGCTGCTTTCGTATTTTAAAGCCATATTAACTTTATACCAGGCACTTTTCAGCCTAATTCCAGGTTTGAGGCTCCAACTGTTTATAAACTTTTTCTGAATGTCTGCAGACTATTGACAGGATAAGCTTGGGTATATTTGGAATGGGAGCGGATGGGGGATTTGGGTAGAAAATATATACTTTTTTTTATTTGAGAGAGAGAGAGAGAGAGAAAGAGCGAGAGAGAGAGAGAATGCATGAGAAGGGGAGAATGGCAGAGAAAGAGAGACTCTTAAGCACACTTCACACTCAGTGTGAAACCCCACACGGGGCTCCATCCCATGACCTGGGATCCCGACCTGAGCTGAAATCAAGAGTTGGAAACTCACTCGACTGAGGCATCCAGGTGCCGCAGGAAATATATATTCTTAAATCAGCGTCCTCAATGGCTTGATCCATCCAAAAGCTAAGAACGCTGGTATGTTCCATCTGTTCTGTTATCTGGCTGCTTTCTGTCATTGTACTCTTCCCTCATTGCCCTGCCTAGTGGAGTTGATTGTGCTCTAGGCACATATTCTGAATAGTTGAAATAAAAAGTTCCATTTTAATTGTTTTTGACTCATGACGTAATTTAATAGTGATCTGGGTAAATCCTAAAACACCATTTTTAACAGGGCAACACCCTAATAAATATACTTCCATGGAGCTGTGTTAAACATGTCTGCAACAGTATGCTACTTGTTTCTAAAGCCATTTTCTCTTTTACATTACATGGATGTGAGAAAATTGCCATTCTAACAATTATAATGAGTTCAAATGTCTCCAGTCTTCGAACAAAACCAGATGTAATTCATAGGTAAGTTTTTTTCAGACCCCTTACAAATGACTTGTTCCCTCCCCTTTCCCCCCACTCCAACTTCACCCCACAGGTCTGTTGTGCTCTAAGCAACTTAAATGGTGTTGATGTTTTGGGAGTAAAAAGTCCATGGGAGAAAGATGAAATAAGTATCATTTCTGTAGTTAAGTTGAATATATTACTAACAATATAGTTTTAAAAGTTGTCATTACTCATTTATCACTTTATTATTGTTTTTGCTCCTCCTAACCTAGAGATTGGGGAAAGAAATTAAAAATATATTTTTAAAGGATGCCTTAGAAGCCCAGTTCATGCTTAAGACAGTTGTCAAAATATTCTACTAAGTTTCACATTATTACAGAGGTTTTGATAATACCTACTTTCTTAAAAAAATGAATTAAAATACCAGTAATTGGGAAATAAATTATTTTAAGTTTTTACTTTTCTATAATTTGGGGTTGTTGGAAGAATTACAAAACCAGTACAAAGAAGTCCAGTAAATCCTTCACCTCCTTCCTTTAATGGCGTCTTACACAATCATACAATTGTTAAAACAAAGAACATAATTTTTATACATTTATATTAAAATGAAACTGCACATATATTTGAATTTCACCAGTGTTTTTTCACTAATTCCCCACTCCTGTTCCTGGCTCCCCTCTAGCACCCCACATTGTATTTACTTCTCATGTCTCCTGTGTTCTTCTAATCTGTAGCAGTCCCTTAGTCTTTCCTTGTCTTTCGTGACCTTGGCACTTTTGATTAGTACTGGTCAGTTATTTTATAGAATGTCTGTCAATCTGTAATTGTACAGAGGTTCCAAATGACTGGGAAGGGTGCACGAAGGTAATATGCCTTTCTTTCCGCGTCATACCAGTGGCTACATGATGTTGGTGTCCAACAGGTTCCCATCTTTTCTTGATTGCTTGTCTGTTTCTTTGCTTTGAGCACTTCCTTGACTTCTAACACTGCAAGGTACTCCATGCTTACCCTATAACATCCTTGCCCCAGCCCTGGAATCATCCATGTCTCCAAGAAGTCCTGATTTCCTTTTTATTTTTTAAGTTTTCATATTTAAATTCCAGCTAACATACATTGTAATTTTAGTTTCAGCTGTGTGATTCAGTGACTCACCACTTCCATACAATTCAGCGACTCATCATTTCCATACAGCACCCGGTGCTCATCACAATGACTTGCCTTCCTTAACCTCCCTCAACTATTTCACCCATCCCTACCCACCTCCCCTCTGGTAACCAGCAGTTTGTTCTCTGTAGGTCAGAGTCTGATTTCTTTTATTAGAAAATGATATTTTCTATGATAACTGGATGCTAAGTATACTCATTTCTAGGGGGTGTCACAGCTTTTAGTAGCTCTCTCAGTGGATAGAGACAGGAACTATGTGTGTGTACATTAATACCTGCATTGGCATCTGCCTATCATCTATCTATCGACTCTCTATCATCTATGTATACACGCATACACACACACACACACACACACACACACACACACACTTCACTGCAGCACACGGGGTTCATTCTAACCTTCTCTTTTATTTTTTATAACTTCTTGAAAAACCTGGCTCTCATTATCAACAGTGTACTTACGCATTTTTTCAACTATAGAATGTAAATAAAATAATTTAGGAGTTTTTACTCCATTACCCACTAGAATACAGTATTTGTGTAGAGCTCATATTGCTTTCTGTTTCCATGCAACATTCAGTCAGTTATATTGTGTTCCAGGGAAGTCTAGGTGGCTCAGTCAGTTAAGCATGTGATTCTTGATATCAGCTCAGGTCATCATTTCATGGTTTGTGGGGTCAAGTCCTTCACTGGGCTCTGCTCTATCAGTGCAGAGCCTGCTTAGGATTCTCTCTCTCTGCCCCTGTCCATTTGTGCTCACATACTCTCTCTCTCAAAATCAATAAATAAACATTTAAAAAATACAAAATATTGTGCTCCAAATTATCGTGCTGTAAATAACTCCTTTCTTCCCCACCCCCCTTCAGTGCAGTTATGTACTTCGCTTGTAACACAGTTCAATCATTTGTCAAAATTTACATTCCATCTCTTCACCATGGGCTGATGGTTATGGTGTTAACATTTACACTCGGTAGTAATCACTCATTGTAGGGTAGAGTCTGATCTGTTTTGACAAATATATACAGCTGTACGTTCAACAACAGCTCCGTACGGAAGAGTTCCATCACCTCAAAATGTTCTTATGGTCCATTTGTATCATTAGCCCTGCCCCATATTTCTCCAAACTGTGTCACCATTGGTCTATTTTTTTCCCCTATATATTATCTTCTCTAGAGTCTTATGTAATGGGATCATGAAGTGTATAGCTTTTGCATTCTGGCTTTTTTTTTTTAAGCAAAATGCATTTAAGATTCATCTGTGTTTTGGCCTTAATCGATAGCATTTGTTTTGTTTTGTTTAATGTATGTATGTATGTTTGTTTGTTTGTTTAAAAAAGACAGACAGCATGCAAGAGAGGGGGAGAAAGAGAATCCCAAGCAGGCTCTGCACTGTTGGCACAGAGCCAACACCTGCTAAAGACCTGAGCTGAAATTTAGAGCTGGACATTTAACTGACTGAGCCACCCAGGTGTCCCCTGAATCAATAGTTTATGTTTATTGTAACTATTATTTCTTTTGCCACCGAGTTTCAAAAAACAGAATTCAAACTGCAATAGGTTGGACTTGGTATCACTATAAAAAAATCCAGTATCCTCTAAATTTTTAGATGTGAGGCACTAATTTTGTTTCGAATGCATGCAAAGAGAAGTTTCTCTGTTTCCATTGCACTTCCTGTCTCTGTTGTTTGCAGATGGAAATTTAAAAATTAGTAGTTAAATTGACATTTAGTAATTGGTCTTTAGGAGTGTGTAGAGTTGAATATGGGGACCATGATTTACTGACATTTCCCTTGGTAACATTAAAATAATGTCAAAGGACTCTACAGAAGTGTGTGTGCAGTTAGAACAAATTTGAGAGTATCACTGATTGTAGACATAAAGAGGGGACGTCTAGGAAAAGTCTTAGATCAGGCACAACAGGCTCTCACGAATAACCGCAGGCTGGATTCAAACCCTTGCTTCCAGCGCTTACTACCCATGCGATCGTGTACCTCAGCTTTCTCGTTTGTAAGATGGGATGACAATAATATCTACATCATGAAGGTTATTTTGAATATTAAATGAGATACAGATTTCCAAGTGCTTAACACAATACTTGGCATCTGGTAAGTGTGCAATGAATGTTAAACATATGTCCATACCTATTTATTTCCTTAAAGAATTCCCTCCTCTGAAGTATGTGTTTCCCGTCTGAATAACCAGAACTAAGGTGACAAATTTCTGAGTAGAAGATCAGATGTGCACTAAAAGGGAAGAGAGAGGACCTTGTCAGATGTCGTCCCTTGTCACATCATGGCCAGAGAAGACTCTCTAAACAGTGATTCATATAGAATGTTCCTATTTTATCTGAAATTCCAAAGAGTGGGGTCATGAGAGGGGTTCCTAAATACTCCTTGTTTGTGTTCATGTTTATAAATGATTGATTTATTAAATGGTAATGGGTAAGTATACAGAAATAGAAAATATAGAGAAGAGACAAGTCTATTTATAATTTGAACTTTTTAAAAACTTTATTTATTCATTTTTGAAAGAGAGAGAGAACATGAGCAGAGGAGGAGCAGAAAGAGAAAAGGAGAGAGAGAGTCCCAAGCAGGCCCCATGGTCTAAGCATGGAGTCTGATGCAGGGCTAGATCTCAGAAACCCTGGGATCATGACCTGAGCTGAAATCAAGAGTCAGACACTCAAACAGCTGAACCACCCAGATGCCCCATTTTGAAATTATTTTTATTATTGACGATCATATTTGATCTTTTGTGGGATTTAGCAATTCCTTCTCTGCAACATCTCTTCCTTCTATCTCCTGATTAGAAACAACAAATGCACAAAAGAAAAACCAACAACTGGCTGTTAATTAACCACTTACAAAGCATTTTCACATTCATTATTTTATTTGATATCTTAACACACATCCATACAGACACACACGAACATATTCACACATACAAACCTTGTGAACTAAGAATGGCTAATATTGTTATTTTCACTTTCCTTTTCTCTAGGCTATTGTGTTACCTTCTTAAAGGTTTTCCTGATTTCATTCTCGCAGCTCTTTCATTCACCTTATTTTCACTGCTGAATAATTATCGTCAGTCACCATTCATCTATCTGCTTACAAAAAATTTAATTATTACTAACCACTCTTCCAAATATTAAGAAAATAAATTTTAAGAAATAAATATTAAGAAAATTAATATTAAGGAATATTAAGAAATTAATATCAAGAAAATAAATGAAACATGAGCTCTATGTCTTCCTCTGGGAGGATATGTCCTTATAAATCCGTGCCAAAATTAAACGTGGTAAGTACAACAATAAATATAGAGGTTATTATAGAAGCCCAAAGAAGGACATGAAAATCAGGCTGTGGCAGTGAGGGAAGACTTCCTGGAAGAAGAAATGCATCATCTGAATTTTGAAGGCCAAGTAGGAAGTAAAAAGGTGGGGGTGCCTGGGTGGCTCACTTGGTTAGCATCCAACATCAGCTTAAGTCATACTCTCATAGCTCATGGGTTCGAGCCCCGCGTCAGGCTATGTGGTGGTGACAGCTCAGAGTCTGGGGCCTGCTTCTGATTCTGTCTCCTTCTCTCTCTGGCCCTCCCCTGCTCATGCACTGTCTTTCTCTATCTCAAAAATAAATAAAACATTTAAAAATAATTTTTTAAATGGTGGTAAAAGAAGGCAGCATGTTTCCTTTGGAAGAAACGGCAGCTGTAAAACACAAAAGCATGGGTCCCATTAGAGATTTTGGAGACATAAGGTGTTTGGTTAGCTAAAGGGAAGGATAGTCATGGGATGGCAGGAGCTTATGTTGGAAAGGTAGTAAGATACCAGATAACAAGATTTATGAGAGGTGTCAAAACTTTAAACTAAAAACTTTGGAGAACTGTGTGCAAATATCAAGCCTAGGAGTAACATGACCATAATTTTAGAAACATAATTTTGAAAATAATGGAAAGGGTGGACTACTCGTGGGGTGTGGGAACAGGTAAGGCCAACCAGCCAACTAAAGGGTGTTTTCAGTGTTTCAGGATACAAGCAATGAATGTCTTAAGCTAAGGACTTTTATGAGGCTGTAATGACTGAGGAGGGCTAGAGCAGCTAACTCAGGGGTATAGATAGGAGTGAGGATTAAAACCGTGAATTTAGGAAAACATGGACATATTTGGTGTGGGCTTGTGGGGAAATGGCTATCTCATGCATCCAAATGCTTATATAAGTAAAAAACTAATGCAAAAAATAAACATAGCACATTTTATTTGGAATATCCTGCATTTAACAAAGACATTTAGTGGCCATTTGAATATACAGGTCAAGGGCTGAGCACAGAAGTATGAGATAGAAATAGGGAGTTGACATTCATCAATAGATACATAGAAGGTGGAGCAAAATGTTTGGATGCACTTACTTAGGAAACTGTCATAGGGAGGACAGGGGACTCTAGGTGAGGATGCATGTAAGGAACAAGGAAAGGAAAGACCAGGCAGGGAACAGAAAATAAAGGCCAGGTGTGTTGGGGGAAAACAAGAGGGAGTAGCAGCAGCAGCAGCCTGGATATCAAGGAGGAAAAGGGTTTCAGGAGGAAGGGAGGGCTGAACGTTGTGTAACACCAAGAACTTCAGTCAGTAAGAATTGAACAATATTCGTTATGTTGACACTGTGGCATCACTGGTCTGAATGAAACTGGACCACTTTCTTACATCATACACAAAGATAAATTTAAAATGGATTAAAGACCAACATGCAAGACAGGAAATCGTGCTAGAGGAGAACACAGGCCACAACCTCTCTGACATCAGCCATAGCAACTTACTAGACACGTCTCCGGATGCGAGGGAGACGAAAGCAAAAATGAATGATTGGAACTTCATCAAGATAAAAAGCTTCTGCACAGTGAAAGAAACAATCTAGAAAACAAAAGGGAATCTGTGGAATGGGGGAAGATATTTGCAAATGGCATATCTAATGAAGGATTAGTGTCCAAGATCTATAAAGAACTTATCAAATTTAACACCCCAAAAAACCAATAATCCAGTTAAGAAATGGGCAGAAGACATGAACAGACATTTTCCCAAAGAAGACATCCAGATGGCTAATAGACACATGAAAAGATGCTCACCATCACTCCACATGAGGGAAATACAAATCAAAACTACAGTAAGATACCACCTCACACCTGTCAGAATGGCTAAAATTAGCAAAACAGGAAACAATAGATGCTGGCGAGGATGCAGAGAGAGGGGAAGCGTCTTGCATCATTGGTGGGAGTGCAAATTATTGCAGCCAGTCTGGAAAACAGTATGGAGGTTCCTCAAAAGTTAAAAATAGAACTACCCTATGACTCAACATCTCTACTACTAGATATTTACCCAAAGGATTCAAAACTACTGATTTGAGGGACACATGCAGCCTGATGTTTATAGCAGCACTATCAACAATAGTCAAATTATGAGAAGAGCCCAAATGTCCATCAACTGATGAATGGATAAAGAAGGTATGGTGTGCGCACACACACACACACACACACACACACACACACACACTGGAGTACTACTCAGCAATGAAAAAGAATGAAATCTTGCCATTTGCAACAACATGGATGAAACTAGAGGGCATTATGCTAAGCCAAATAAGTCAGTCAGAGAAAGACAGATGTCATATGAGTTTACTCATATGTGGAATTTGAGAAACTCAACAGATGTAAAAGATAGGAGAATATAGGGAAGGGAAGGAAAAAATAAGATAAAAACAGGTAGGGTGGCAAACCATAAAATACTGGGTTTTTTTTCAAATTTTTTAATGTTTATTTTTGAGAGAGAGACAGAGTGCAAGATGAAGAGGGGTAGAGAGAGAGGGAGACACAAAATCTGAAGCAGGATCCAGGCTCTGAGCTGTCAACGCAGAGCCCGACGCAGGGTTTGAACTCACAGACAGTGAGATCATGACCTGAGCTGAAGTTGGTGCTTAACCCACTGAGCCACCAAGGCCCCCCACCATAAGAGACTCTTAGTACAGAGAACAGACTGAGGGTTGCTAGAGGGGAGGTGGGTGGAGGGATGGGTTAAAAGGGTGATGGGCATTAAGGAAGGCACTTTTCAGGGTGAGTACTGGGTGTCACATGTAAGAGATTCTTCAGGGTTCTACTCCCGAAGCCAAGACTACAGTGTATGTTAACTAACATGAATTTAAATAAAAATAATTCATTTTGGACACTAAAAAAAAAAAGAATAAAATCTTGCCATTTGCAACAACATGGATGGAGCTAGAATATATTCTGCCAAACAAAATAAGTCAGTCAGAGAAAGACTAATACCATACGGTTTCATTCATATGTGGAATTTAAGAAAGAAATAGATGAACATAGGGGAAAAAAGAGAGAGGCAAACTATAAAACACACTCTTAACTACAGAGAACAAACTGAGGGTTGCTGGAGGGGAGGTAGGTGGGGGGATGGCTTAAATGGTGATGGGCATTAAGGACGGCACTTGTGGTGAGCACTGGGTATTATATGTAAGTGATGAATCACTAAATTCTGCACCTGAAACTAATATATATATATTAAATAACTAGAATTTAAATAAAAGCTTATGAACAAATAGGTAGGTAAATAGATGATAGATAATAGACAGATGAATAGATAGATGATAGATAGATAGATAGATAGATAGATAGATAGATGAAGGTTGATAGAGAATGTGTAAACTGTTCAACAGCAGTTGTGTACCTGATTGGCCCAAACCTGTATGGTAAAAACTCTTTGGGGGAAAAAAACTTTCAAAACCTGAGAAGGACTTTTTTTTCTTCTTTATCATAGGGCTGAAAATACTGCTGTTAATACTCTCTGAGATCTTAATTTTTTTTTAATGAGAGAAGGGATATTTTAATAACCAGTTAATTAAAAGTAGGGTTATTAAGGGGTGCCTAAGTGTCTCAGTTGGTTAAATGTCTGATTTTTGATTTCGGTTCATGTTGTAATCTCATGGTTGTGGGACCAGCCCTGAATCAGGCTCTGCCCTGAGTGTGGAGCCTGCTTGGGATTCTCTCTCTCCCTCTCTCTCTCTGCCCCTCCCCAGTTCCCACTTTCACTGTCTCTTTCAAAATAAATAAATTAAATAAAAACTTAAAAGAAAGTAAAATTATTAAATTTGGGATCAGCATATAGATATCCATCCATAGTAGATGGGTGGCTTGGGGATATGGATTATCTTTCATCACCCTCCATTAACGGGAAACCAGAAAATAGATTCCTTCTGCCATTTCTGCCATCTAAAGTTATTATAATGATTCCTCTGATCCCATTTTGGGGAAGGACACTATAATTTCTTATAACTCTTCATCGTTTCATCAATTCTCATAACAACCCAGAAACTTAGGTATTACCTCCCTTTCCATGTGCACTTGCTTGCCCAATGTGAAAACAGCAGAGTTGGATTTGACCCCAAGTTTTCTAGTTCACAAGCTTAACGATATCGTTCCCTTCTTTCAACTTTTTAAAAAATGTGAGTGTAGCTGTTTAATGGAGAGGTATTGCTTTTTCTATGACTCAGGTGCTCAGTGAGAACAGGGCAATACTCTATTTAGTGCATGGGTTTAACAGCCTCTCCCAGGGAAATCTGGCACGTGTATATACTGCAGCCAACGTTTGTGTGCACGTGATTATACTTTCCATTCACCAGTGGACACAATCTGCGTTCATCCAGATGTGCACTGTAAGCTGTCTCTCCAACTTTGACTTAGCCCTCTCTCCACATGCTCTGTTGGTCAATAAATGCAAGTGGCTTGAAATTTGCCTCCAGCCTATTCAGGTTCATTTTTTCTGAGTTGTAGGGTGCTGGGAGGAATGTCACAGAGGGTAAAGTGCCATTTTTATCACACATGTCAAGGGTACATACTGTCAACACAATTTGTTGATGACCTTGATCACCTAGCTAAGATAGTATTTGTCAGTTATTCTTTTCTTCCTCTTTCTATATTTTCGGTACCCTTTGGAAGGAAGCCATTATGCACGGCCCACACTTAAAGAGTGGGAAATTATTTCAAATGCTGGGGATTCTTCTACAAAGCAGATTTGTCTCTACTCTTTGTTTATTTATTTTTTAATGTTTTTATTTATTTTTGAGACAGAGAGAAACAGAGTATGAGCAGGGGAGGGTCAGAGAGAGAGGGAGACACAGAATCCAAAACAGGCTCCGGGCTCCGAGCCGTCAGCACAGAGCCCGACGTGGGGCTCGAACCCACGGACCGCGAGATCATGACCTGGGCCTAAGTCCGACGCTCAACCCACTGAGCCACCCAGGTGCCCCATCTCTCTACTCTTTATTAATGTATTCAATCATGCATGGATACCCATATGAACTCAGATATTTACTTTATACCTTGGATTGTGGTCTGATTCTAATTTATTTTTATTTTATTTTATTTTATTTTATTTTATTTTATTTTATTTTTTGCCCAATTGTTTCAGCTTTGAACACTGGGCACTCTTTCAGTAGGTTTCTCTGTCCCTTTGCCATATCTCCAACAATGTGGGCTTTCCTTTCCTTTCTTTAATTTCTTTCCTTTTCTGCTTTGCTTTGCTTTGCTTTGCTTTGCTTTGCTTTTCTATCACTTCCTGGCACTACAGATACAGCTTCAGGCTAAGATTTATTTTACTTAAAAATGTATTATTAAATAGTGCTCACTCAATGCTTCCTTTTTTGGAAATCCATAGAAGTTATGTGCGTATATAACTGGAATATGATATATCAAATATTAATAGTAGTTACGCTATCTCTGAGTGATGGGGATATCAGTACTTTTCTCATTTTTGCATATGTGCTTACTTTTATTGTTGTATATTTCTTGAATTTAAAAATCAATAATATTAGATGATAAGAAAAGAAATAAAAATAGGCTGAAGGCAATAATAACATTTTTGGTAATGAATGAAGCTTGTGTCTCCTGATGGTCAGGACATGGAACCAATGTGGAGAATTGCAGCTGCCCTCTGCTGGTCTACACTGTGCGTGCTCTTAGAGACAAGGGCTGGCTGCTTTCAGAAAGCAAGCCTGCCACTTTCTGGGCAATGACAGTTCTGATACATCAGGAGTTAAAAAAAAAAATTTTTTTTTTTGAGCCTCTGCTAGAGTCTTCCGGCAGATTGAGCTTAGCTACATATTTCAGGGGTCACCACGTGAACTTAAAAATCACCTCCCATAAATGTGAAGTTCATGCTGAGGACTGTGAACAGAAATGGATATGTGTGAGAACAGGCCCAGAAAAATATCACATTTGCTGATTTGCCAGTATTATACCTCTTGAGTCTGATCTTAAGAAAATATCTTCTTGAATGAGAATATTTGGTCCATGACCTCTCTGCTGAGAATATGATCATGTCTGCTACAAAGCTGACTTGAAGAATGCTAAGACTTTTCATTGGAAAAATACAAAGGGAGAAAAAAAAAAAACCCACCATTTTATGTACTACTCAATTAAGTTGAAACTGTCTAGTGTGAATTTGTGATGAAGGTCAAAAGTTTCATAAGTGATTTAGCCAAGAGAAAAATTGACGTCCTGAGTAAATAATTATTGAGCACATATTCTCCTACATGCTAGGCGCTGCTCGGAGGAACTGCTTGAAATACAGCAGCAAAAAAAAAAAGCTGAAAAGCGCTCTGCTCCTGTAATGCTAGCAGTGGTGAGTAGGGACAGATAACACACAATAAACATAATCAGTAAATGACTTTATTGGTAGGACTCAGGATGAAACGGCAATGCAGTGAAGGTGTTAGGGAGGGTCAGTGGTGAAGGTGGGGACAGCTTTTGGTAGTAAATAGAGGAACCAATCTAGGTCTATTTGACCAGGTGAGATTTGCGTAAATATGAATAAATGAATGAATGGATGAAGAAGGAGATAATAGATATGCCTTTTTAAATCTTATTTTTGAGTGCCGTGGGTTTTTTTACACCTGCAGTGAATTCTAATTGTTCCTAGAATATACTGCAGACCTTTTATTTTTATTTTTTTTTCAATACAGACCTTTTCATGAGGCTTTTAAACATTCCAGCCTCTAAGAGTTGCAGCTCCTGCTTAGTTCTCCAGACGCACCTTTCACCACTCACCTCTGTTTCTTCCGTGCCAGTTATGTTGATTTCAGTTTTTTAAGTTTAACCCTCAAATTCGTTCCCACCTCTGAATCTAAACATCATCTATTTCCTGGGCTTGGATCCCCACTCCCCCCACCATTAACCTCTCTGCCCCACATCCACCTTTCAAGTCTCAATTTCACTTCCATTCCTTCAAATACAGCCTTTCTTGGTCACACCAGCCTCCCCAGATCAACACCTCCTGGTATTTCCCCTCCTAATCTTACCACAATTACCTTGGGATAGAGATTGGTTGAATGTTTGCCTCCCTTCACCCCCTGGCCGCCCTCCACTGTTGGGCTGTATGCTTCCTGATTGCCTTCATTGCTGATGCTTTTTATTTC
The DNA here is from genome assembly GCF_022079265.1 of Lynx rufus. Taxonomy (NCBI): domain Eukaryota; kingdom Metazoa; phylum Chordata; class Mammalia; order Carnivora; family Felidae; genus Lynx; species Lynx rufus. The sequence continues at coordinate 141,893,024 of NW_025814867.1, forward strand.
CCCCATAATAGCTGCTTAATAAATATTTGTAGCTAATATATTTCGCCCATAGTAGCTGCTTAATAAATATTTGTTAAACTAATGAATGAAGTCCTTTGTAGTTTTTTTTTAAGTGTATTTACTTATTTTTGAAAGAAACAGCGACAGTGTGAGTGGAGAGAGAGGGGGAGAGACAGAGTCCCAAGCGGGCTCCCAGTCGTCAGCACAGAGCCCAATGTGGGGTTCAAACTCCCGAAACCATGAGGTCATGAGCTGAGCTGAGATCAAGAGTCAGACGCCTAACCAACTGAGCCACTCAGGCGCCACCAGTTTTTTTGTTGTTGTTGTTTCTTTCTTCCTTTCTTTTGTAGGTAATCATGATTATATGACCTAACAAGAGGAAGTTCTTGCAGGTATCCTTTAAGAGTATAAAATTTCCCTGTGCTTTCCCTTTTATTAGCCAAATTTGTATCCTGGAGGCAAGACGTCAGGTGTGACAGAGGCAGAGACACCTGAACCAAGAAGTCTGTCTATACTCTCTTGGAAGCTTATATTTAAGTGCATTCCAGCTAAATGAAATACACTTGCATCATGCACAAAGATGGGATTTTGAGAAAGCAAAAAGACGTTTTGATTATGGGAATGGCTAGTTTGGTGTCAGTCTCAAAGCAGAAGAAGGAAACAGAAAGAAATCAAAGGGGAGAATCCCAGGACATCTCATCTTCTGTGCTGTCAGAAGGGGCAATTTTCCTAAATTACTTCGAGGAACCGCAGAGACCCCTTATATGAAAGGATAGGTACCTAGGCTGTTGCATAGAAAATTCGTTTAAAGAGGCATATTTTTAGGGCAGTGGTTCTCAATGCTAACTACACACTGAACTCACTGAGAGATTTTTTTGTAAAATGCATATGATCCTAGACCAATGACATCAGCATCTTTAGGGGTGGGACCTCAGCATTCATCGATTTTTTAAATTTCCCTAGGTATTTCTAATGTCTGGCCTAGTTTAAAGACCTCTGGTTTCAGTAAAGACAGTTTATTCTATTAATATGTAAATATCTCTCTATTGGTCGTATATACATATATTAACACATGATGTGAAACAATACACGTACAATAATTATTCAAAAATGAATATAAATGCACATTAAATTAAACTAAATGTCAGACTTTTTCTAGTTTACCTGGTCACTAAAAAGATTTTTGGTAAGGATAGAGAGGGCACTAGTTGGAAGAAGGTTTTGAAATGCCCTATCTCAGTTGGGGAGTGAATGGCCAAGAAGAGGTGGCAGGAAGTTAGAAGTCAAAACCAGGATGGGGGGAAAACATGACGGCATGTTGGCCAAAAGTCAAAGTCACGTTGACAAAGGTGTGCCTCAGCATTCCACAAGTGCATCTAGTCAAGGGCTACACCCCAGCGGAAATGGGGATCTCAAAGGCCCAGTGGCTGGAGACAAGAATACAGTCCCCAGAGAAGCTGAGAAAGCAGGAACTAAAAATTGTATGAAAATCTGTTTGGGAGAAGCTGTCACTGGGGCCAGAGTCATCAAGCTAGAGACAAAGATCTTGAATTTCTAATGAACAGGAGTGACTTTGTGCCATTTATAGATAACATGAGTGGAAATAAGCACTTGCACTCATGTAAGATTGGGAAGCTTGTTCTAGTAAATATCTGCTTGACTTAATTTTATGTTCTGTTTTTTAAACTTTATTTACTTTGAGAGAGACAGAGCATAAAAGGGGGGCAGAGACAGGGAGAACCCCAAGCAGCTCCCAGCCATCAACATAGAGCCCAATATGGGGCCCCACCCCACAAACCATGAGACCGTGACCTGAGCTGAAACCAAGAGTCATATGTGTAAACGACTGAGCCACCCAGGCACCCCTGAATTTTATATTCTTGACCAAGAGTTTCATCAGTTTAGATGACTCCATCAAGTGGTCGACTTTCACCTAAATGAATTTCTTACTGCTAATCTAGATTCTGACCCCAAATTATTTCCAAAAGGACATTTTCTATTAAGTCCAAAATGTTCAAAAATTATTTCAGCCTCGAAGCATCCTGTATATTACTCATATCAATAATTATAAGTAGATGAAGAAAATGAAGAACATGCTTAGTATATGAGAAACAAAGATGGTAATGCATCTTTTGTATTCAGGATATAAACTTGAATTTGAGATTGTCTAACCACGGAGCATAACTAGTCATTTGGATGAATACAATTCAGTTCTGTTGTACTTAGCACTCTTGGGAGCACCCACGTATAGCTCTTAATCTTGAACAAATACTTTGGTGGATAACAAATGACTGGTTCCTCGTGTCAGTTCAACGGAGTTAAACCCAACTTTGGCTCTATAACTGCAATTGAGGATAAGGCACAGCAAGGTCTCTCGGATATCTTCTGTTATTAAAAGTTGTGGAAAAAGGGAACAATAACTGGAAAGGTGAAAGGAACACAATAACCTAACTTTACATGAGTTAGACTTTCCAGTTTGCCCAAAAGTAACTGGCTGCAGAGACGAGACTGCTACAGGGCCCGTCAAGGAGATGCTTCTAAATATGAGAGACAGAAATGCTGTGTGATTTAGATCACAAATGGTGTTCCTTTCTCTTAGTTTAAAGACTGGACATCTTTAAAGCTAGGAAACTAACCAGCTATCCTAGAGGTACTCATTTTGATAGTAAAATGTTAAAATGAGCCTCTTTGGACAAGAGGTTAATTGGTACTTTGAATTCTAAAGAAAATTATTTTCAAGACTTTTATTTTTTGCAAAGCTCTGCCCGTGTCTAAATTTATTTATGTTTTTATTTTCGGCAGAAGTGATGGAAAGGAGAAGGAAGAAAGGAGAGTAGAAAAATCCTGTGTGTGTGTGTGTGTGTGCACGCACGCGTATGCGATAGAAGGGAGAAACGTCAGGTGATGTAAATATTGTAATTGGTGACATCCAGGGACACTTGAGAATTTATGAGAGTTCAGGAGCCTTTTGCCATTCCAGGCAGAAGATGGTTCATGCTATGGATTATGTTATGTTAGTAGATAAGAAATGACCACAGAATTCTACATCTCTCCCTTCAAGAGTATGTCCTTAACAGAGATCTTGCTGAAGGAACTGTAAGAAGGCCCATTATTCTGGGTGTATTAGAATCAATGCTTAGGAAGTACACATTAGGATTTCATTCCACTGTCTCAATCTGGACCAAAAGTATATAAAAATTTCTGATAATTGTTGGTTGGAAAAAAACTGAAGCATTGCGCAAATTCAAGGCCATGATTAGAGTTTAATCTTGCCTAATTCTGTATGAGAGACTAGTTTCTTCTTTTTGGGTTTTGTGTCTAGGTTTCCTGGGACCACCCTCAGACTTGATGACCTTCTAGAAGGACTCACAGGACTCAGAGATTGTTATACTCAGGGTTATGGTTTATTAAAAAGAAAGGACAGGGAGTAAAATCAGCAAAGGGAAAAAGTCACTGGCTGACATTCAGAAGAAATCAGCTGGAAGCTTTTATTAACTGAGTTTAAATCTCCAGTTTAATATATGTTTCAAATAATCTTGGGCAATTTACTTAAATTCTTTGTGTTTTGAAAGTTTCATTAGTAAACCGTAGGTAATGACAGTACCCACCTCATGGGGTTTTCATAAGGAGTAAATAATCTAGTAAATATAAATCATTCTACTAACAATGTAATAGTCTAACACATGAAATAAGAATGCACTGGAGGAAAATATTCTTTTTTAAATTTTTTTTAAAGTTTATTTATTTTTGAGAGAGAGAGAGAGAGAGAGACAGATTGTGAGTGAGGGAGGGGTAGAGAGAGAGGGAGACACAGAATCCGAAGCAGGATCCAGGCTCTGAGCTGTCAGCACAGAGCCTGACGCGGGGCTCAAACTCATGAACCGTGAGATCATGACCTGAGCCGAAGTCGGACACTTAACTGACTGAGCCACCCAGGTGCCCCGGAAATATTCTGATATCGAAGCACATATACTCTACATTGAAGGCCTTTAAGTCTTTTTTTTTTTTTTTTAATTTTTTTTTTTCAACGTTTATTTATTTTTTTGGGACAGAGAGAGACAGAGCATGAACGGGGGAGGGGCAGAGAGAGAGGGAGACACAGAATTGGAAACAGGCTCCAGGCTCTGAGCCATCAGCCCAGAGCCCGACGCGGGGCTCGAACTCACGGACCGCGAGATCGTGACCTGGCTGAAGTCGGACGCTTAACCGACTGCGCCACCCAGGCGCCCCGAAGGCCTTTAAGTCTTAAACTCAGTAGATGTGCAGTGAATTTTAACACATCATTCAACTCAATTCACTGCAGATCTCAAATCTTAGGAGGCTCGTCTTCCAAATACTGCATCACCGGCCTCCACTTTGAGATAAAGGGCCCTAACACCAATGGTTCCTCAGTGGTTGACCACCACTGCTAACCCTCATACTTTGTCCACTTCAGTAAGACTTCTTTTCCACCACACCCGATCACTTGAGGTCATTGATCTTTACCTGCGGCTTCAGAAAATGACAATAATACTTATCTTAATGCATTCTGTAATAATCAATCCAGATATTTTACTCCTTTAAATCCTTGTTGGCATCCACTTCAAGTAACAAAATTATCTCCAGGATTCCACTCGGAAGAAACCATCCTGACAACCAATTTAAGGTATTAAATTGGAATAGTTCATTATCGGCAACACACAGATTAAACATCTGTACAAAATAATGTGTCGACAGTTATCTGCCTATTAAAATAATCTCTATAATTCCTCTCCTACCTGGGGCAAAATGGCCCTTTGAAAATATGCTCCTGGGACAAGTTGTAGTACCCCAATTGTCACTAAGGCAATTGTTGAGTCTGGACAATGAGAATTTATGCCCACCACAGGTGGGAATCAGGAAGGAGGGAGACATAAAGAGAGAAGGGAAAAGAATAAATGGAGATAGTCTGTGTAGCGTAGAGGTGGAAGTTCCAGGAGATATTGAAGATCAAAGGGAACGTGGGCATGGATGCCAGAACCCACTGCCATAAGCTGAATGTGTGTGTCTGCCCCCAAAGTCGTCTGTTGAATCCCTAATCCCCATGAGATGATATTTGGAGATGGGGCCTTGAGGAGGTAATGAAGTAATGGAAGAGGGGCCTTCATGATGGGTGAGTGACCTCATGAGAAGAGGCAGCAGGGAGCTTGTTTCCTCACTCTCTCTCCCCCCGCCACATAAGCATACAAGCAAGAAGGTAGCCATCTGTGACCCAGGAGGAGGGACCTTACCAAGAACTCAACCATGTCGCCACTCTGATCTTAGCTCTCCAGACTGCAGAGCCATAATAACTGTTGTTTAAGCCCTCCAGTCTACAGAAATTTGTTATAGCAGCCCAAATCAATGAAGACAGATGATCTCTGACTAAAGGATCCCCTTTTGTATCCTAGGAAAGAGGTTTCTTCTTGGATAAGGGACAGCTGTAGCAAGATCTAGCAAACCGTATACATATCCATTAAAATAATTACCTGGGCTGAGTTGGTAGCTATAACTGCTGGACTGTTACTGGTTCATAGGGCACGAATCTGGAGAATTATGTTGCTCATTTCTATAAAGCCTGAATAGTTGGCTAAAAGTTGCCCCTTATTAATACCATTGAGATACGATACCTAAGGTATTTGCTCATTCGTACTTGTTTCCCTCCAGTCTCTGCTGCTTGTCAAAGGTACAGGGACTACATCAGTGCCCATGCCCTTTCTCATAATGCCACTGTTCGGTCTCCCTGTGGCATAGGTTAGACAACAGCACAGTCTTTTTCTCACTAGGTGTGATGGAAGCTATACCAACTCCAGTACCCGGTGCAAAGATCCCCGAACCCAGGGTGGAGCTTGCCTCCCCAGCTACTGCCAAGGGGATTAGGTGACACAACGCAAAAATGTTGGGGATTTTAGGCCATTTGGGATAAAATGTGCTCGATGGAAATCAGGAGAAATGGAAGAGCCAATGTATTATTTCCTCACATTTACTCACCAGCGGAACCCTTCATCCACCTCGTAGAGTCATCCTGAGGAAACTATTTCTATCAGCCTTCCCACAGACATCCCGGATCACATCACCCAGGAACCAGCTGTGTTTCTTGTGGCCGGCTTAGTTAGACACCACCTTGACTGTGAATTTTTCCCCTCACCCTTGGTGACCTGGTGTTGCACCCCTTCCTAAAATGTTCCCACATGAACTTGGCCTCAGGTTCTATTTTTTGGGGGTGCCTTTGACTCATCGTGCTTCTGCCACAACCCAGACACAGATGGCTTGCCAAGTAGTATGTTTATTTTATTGCTGTCAGGAAGAGCAGATGTTCATGTCCAACTATGTTGATTCCTTCCTTTAGTCTACCTTGGAAGCCGCTAAGAATTTCTTCTCTTGAGCCTCTCTTTCAACTGGGGACACACATCACGATGTAGCTGTTGAAGCAGTAGCTGCAAATCAGCAGGCCTGCCAAATGGCGCATTCCTTCTTAGACTAAGAATTCTTGGGATGTGTAGTCTACACATCACCCGAAAGCATAGCTTAGTACCCCCACAGTGGTGGGGGGGTGGCACGAATGTAAGCATCTGGTTCACTTTTCCTGGTAAACATTTATTTTGTTTCTCCTGATCAAACTTGAAATCATTGCAGGGGTCACAGACACAGGAAATGGGACCTTTGCACAGTCCCCTGCCAGAGCTAGATGTTGGCTTTCCACAAAGACTTGGAGCTACCCAAAGGGAGCCTGAGGATTCTGATGAGTTAACTCTGAATAAGTGAGAAGAGAAAGATTAATAACATGTTGAAGACTCAGAGTGTCCCTGAAAGCATCAAGTCCACCAGAACCTCATGTGACCTCATCTGGAAAAGAAAAATCTTTTCCAACGTCAAATGAAGTGAAATCATTCTGGATTTATTGTGAGCCCTAGACCCAAAGACTCGTGTCCTTGTAAGAAGAGGAGAGGTCACAGAAACGTAGAGAAGAAGGCCACGTGAAGATAGAGACAGAGACTGAAGATATGCTGCCACTCGTCAAGGAATGTCAGGACCCACCAGAAGCTGGAAGAGGAGAGAAAGAATTCTCCCTCAGAGCCTTTGGAAGGAGCATGGTCAGGCCAACACCTGGATTTCAGACTTCTGGACTCTGGAACTGTGAGAGAATCAACTTGTGTTGTTTCAAACCACCCATTTGATGGCACGCTGTTATGGCAGACCCAAGAAATTAACACAAAACATGATGGGGGATCACAAAGCAGCTGCAGAAAATAGTGATTGGCTAAGAGAAGTCGAAAGTAGGAATGAGCACAGAGAACGTACCCAAAACAGCAAGGTGCTCGATGCCAACCCATGTCTCTACCTTGCTCCACAGTGTTTCCCTACTTCCAGGAAAGTTGCTAGCAGTTCCTCTATCTGGGTTCAGAGTGCGTGCCTGCTCAAGGGGTGTTCAAAGAGCAGAGAAGTTGTTCATGCTCAATATGTATAGTTGACCTTTAAACCACACGAGTTTCAACTGCACAGATTCCCCTTATACACAGATCTTTCTTTCTTTCTTTCTTTCTTTCTTTCTTTCTTTCTTTCTTCCTTTAAATATAGTACAGCACTGTAAATGTATTGTCTCTTTATAATTTTTTTTCTTTTTGTAAAGTTTATTTATTTTGAGAGAGAGAGAGAAAGAGAAAGAGAGAGAGAGCATGCACATGAGCAGGGGAGAGGCAGAGAGAGAGGGAGAAAGAGAGAATCCCACAAGGGAGAGGCAGAGAGAGAGGGAGAAAGAGAGAATCCCAAGCAGGCTCCCCATTCAGCCAGACATGGGGCTCGATCTCACAACCATGACATGATGACCTGAGCAGAAATCAAGAGTCAGATGCTCAACTGACTGAGCTACCCAGGCACCCCTCTTTCATAATTTTCTTTTTTTTTTTTAATTTCTGTAAATTTTTAAAAAAGTTTTTATTTATTTCTTTTGAGAACCAGAGAGAGCACAAACAGGGGAGGGGCAGAGAAAGGAAGGATCTCAAGCAGGATCTTTGCTATCAGTGCAGAGTCCAATGCAGGGCTCAGACTCACAAACTGTGAGATCATGACCTGAGCCAAAATCAAGAGTCAGAGGTTTAACTGACCTAGCCACCCAGATGCCCCCATAATTTTCTTTTTTCTTTAATTTTTATTTATTTATTTTTGAAAGAGAGAATGTAAGCAGGGTCGGGGGGCCAGAGAGAGAGAGAGGGAAACACAGAATCTGAAGCAGGCTCCAGGCTCCAAGCTGTCAGTGCAGGGCTTGATGCAGGACTTGAACTCATGACCCATAAGATCATGACCTGAGCCAAAGTCAGATGCTTAACCAACAGAGCCACCCAGGAGCCCCACCCCCATAGTGTTTTAAATAACATTTTCTTTTCTTTAACTTACTTGATTTTAAAGTACATATATAATATAGTATATAATACAGTATGTAATACATATAACATACAAAATACGTGTTATTAAACTGTTTATATTAGTGGTAGGCTATTAGTGGTTAAGTTTGGGGGGAGTCAAAAGTTATATATGGATTTTCAACTGCACGGGAGGTTTGTGTCCCTAACCCCTGTGTTACCGGAGGGTTAACTCTATGTTAAATTATGGAAAATAGGGGAAGAATATATATATTTTTTCATGGTCAAGGCACCAGTCTTGAAACTAAGACTTGTATGCTGATCCTCTTATCAATCTACTAGAATTTTAAGGCACTATATTGCTTATCAACTGGTTATAATAAATACGTTAGAATTCCAGAGATATCATAAAATTTTTGTCATGATTACTTTTGAGTACTTGACATCACTGAGTAGTGAACAACTTTAAGCTTTTGTCTTCTGTGATAAGTTTTAAAAAATGCTTACCATAATTGAAAGATTGGAGGATATAACATTATCAATGAGAGACCCACTAGTAAATCGAATTTCGTATCATTTCAAGGATCATAAATACAAGAATTAAAGTTTGAAACCGGTATTTAAGACTCAGACCAATATTCTGGTCATATTTTGCTTGATTTTTAAGCAGTGTTCCAGTTTTAAAATTGTCTTTTCTTTCACTGATTCTGTAATCAGTTAAAACAATTTACAATTGCTTCTCACTTATTTTCTGAAATTCTGTTTTCCCCAGTATAAGAAAATCTATAAATATAGAACAAATTTGTCAATTGGAAATCTTGCAGCCTATTTCTGATTTACTCTATTGTCTAACATCTCATAGGGTTTAACTTTTCCCAGCTGTGGACAATTATGCAGTTCCCCCTCAAGTTCTCTGAGTTTTTGGATGTTACACTAGATATCATGAGTCATCATAAACCCAACAGTGGGCTTGTTGGTGTCATTGAATGACTTCAGTTTCTTTTACATGGATATACTAACTTTCCTAACTGTATATGAAGAAAGTTCAGCATAACTAAAATATTTCATTAGTGAGTCAAACTGTCTCCTAGATAAAAACACCAACAAACTAAAACAAGCTTGCACAAGTGGAAAACTTGACATTGTTGAAGAATGAATGACAGAACCTCAAATGTGTGAACAATGTTTCTTTCACAGCTGTTGTGGTATCTATCTAGTTGGCAAAAGGTCTAAGTCTAACCTTTACTAGAAGAGGCATATTCTAGTTTGAGCAAATGGATTTCACATCCGATGGCTCTCATCAAACAGTTCTTCAAGGTTGTGTATTTTTCAGTTGTTTTTGCCATCCCACAGTTATAAAGAAAATGAGGTAAGCGACTGATGAACACCTACAGATCTTTAATTCAAAATTTCCCTAAAGCCTTTAGTGTAGAATTATTTCTTATAACAAAAGTCTTCTTATATTCCTTGTAACTATTATTATGTATTTCCTGATCCTGCCTAAGGGCTATTTCATGAAAATGGTACATTTTGAAATAGGTTATTTTCATAATTATGTGTTCTTTTATTCTTATATAGAAATGTATCTGCAGACAGGCACCCCCGCACAAAGGGATCATTCAGGCCCATTCTAAACCAACTGAAATGCTAATGCACTTTGCAAGAGAATACTATCAAATGTTTTGGCACAATTTTTACTTGGCTTTAAATGCAAATTCCAACTTCTGCAGAATGGGTATGCCTTGCTTTCGTAAAATTTTCTGACCACAGAAATTTGACTATTTTGAATCTCGTGTGTGTGTGTGTGTGTGTGTGCGTGTGTGCGCGCGCGCGTTTACCAAGGATTGAATAGAACTGCAGTGTTTCAATGCCTGAAATAAACAAATGACAATAAAAACAGGAACCCTCACCAACCAAACAGCTCTTTGGTAATATGACCATATTTCTCTTCTGCTTGGAGAATCCTTTCTCTCCAAGCCATTCCTATCACACTTTCTTTCCACCTCACCCTCCTAGAATCATGGGATGTCTTCAGTCATGGATCATTATTTCAAAGATGAAATAATTCTTCAGGAATGATTTTTAAAGTGGTTTTGCCCCAGTGAATACTCTGTTGAATCATTAACATAAAGCTAAGCATTTTAAATTTTATGTCTCACGATTTCCACACTGAGAGAGTCAGTGAAACTTACCTACCATCTAAAGGAATGTGATATTGACTATAAAAACATTCATCTGAAGAAAAGAGAATAGAATAGATATAATTATAATCATATTTTAACATAAGAAGACTAAGATGTAGAATGTAAACAAATACTCTTTAAATAATCTTTTGGCCACAATTCATATCTTGATCATATATTTTTAAGAAAAAAATAAGATTGAATACTGGCAATTGTAAATCTATCTATCAAACCAGAATTCCCCAAATTTTTATCCAAAAATTAATTTCAGACTCATATGAACAAGTTCATTTTATATCTAGATGAACATATAATTTGTAGATTTTACTGAAATTTGAAATGTAAAAATAAAAACAGCATTAGTGACAATTGTCTTAAGGAAATAACCCTTATCTGGATCTAATTGCACTAAACATTTTGAAAGTCACCGCGTGCATTTCAATTGTCTTGAATATGAAATCCACCTAGTCAATAAATATAGTCCTTAGTTTTGGCCACAGGCAGCTCATGGCATAGGAAAGACAAAAGAGAGGTAAAAATAAGTGTATCGTGTTGACAGATGGTATGGATCCGAGAAGAAAAATAAATAGGAGGCAGCTAGGTGGAGAAAGGAAGAAAGAGAGGTTGAAACAAAAGAACAAAATATTTAAAACCCTGGAATCATGAAATAGTACCGTCTAGGAAGGCCATAAGGAAATAGAGATGGTGATAGACATAGAAATAGAGGTACAGGTAGAGATAGATGTAGACATAAAGGTAGGGTAAGGGTAGAGGAAGGGGTAGAGATAAGACCAGAGAGAGAGGGTCTGTGTGTGTTCATGCATGCATGTGCTTGATGGTCTTTTTCTGCATGTTAGGGAAGGAACAGGGAATTAGTGGTGAAGGTCTTTAAATGCAAGTCCTATCAAAATGTAACCCATTTTTAGGAAGGTAATTTTGGCAGGAGAACCTTCTGCGTAAGGGAGCTTTCTTTTTTCCCTAGAATGTATGTTTATTACGTTCAACCAGTTCCATAAGAAGAGAGGCAGAAGTTGGGGAGCCTGGGTGGCTCGGTCGGTTGAGCGGCCGACTTCGGCTCAGGTCATGATGTCGCGTTCCGTGAGTTCAAGCCCCGCGTCGGGCTCTGGGCTGACAGCTCAGAGCCCGGAGCCCGTTTCAGATCCTGTGTCTCCCTCTCTCTCTGCCCCTCCCCCATTCATGCTCTGTCTCTCTCTGTCTCAAAAATAAATAAACATTAAAAAAAATTAAAAAAAAAAAGAAGAGAGGCAGAAGAAACTACTCTTTGGAGATTGAAATGAAATTTAAACTCCCAAGAGCGCATAAATGCTATGTTACTTGGACAGAGCTTTGGTGACGGTAGAATTTATCATCCATAGTGAGACACTTGTGAGACTAAATGGCAACACTGAAAATAATAATTATTAAGTTTTAGAAATTTTGTTCACCAGAAAGTTGATTTTTATATTAATGAACTTGTAAAATGATTTTATTTTAAAAATTACAATCAAAAACTATTTTCTAAAAGAAAAACAACATATATCTACAATGACATATTTAAAAATGAAGTGTTTTTAATTTAAATATTTAAAAATAAAATAGTAAATTTAAGCAGAATAAAAATTCAGGCAGAATAATTATTATTGGTACATATTTATGTTCTTAGCTATATCTAACTTAGATAGATCAGTCTTCAAATGCAAGGTCACTGATATTTTTCAGAAAATTTTTTTTTCCCCGAATTTGATTTATGCTATTAAGATTATAAAAAAATTATCTACAATTGTCATCACAGTTTTATTTTATGGTAAAAATGACTTTTCTCTGTAGAAAATAACATTTGTAATTGAGGAAATACTCTCTAGGAAAAGGGTGTTAAGAAAATTCTCAATTCCATTATTTTTTTCATATTGTGATGTTTTTAGCTCAAAGACAGGTCATATTTTTCCTGCCTTTAAGTCCTGTCCAAAGAATATATATTTTTTAAACATCATATAAGTTGTCCTTATTAGATGCTAAAAAATCACAGAACTTCTTGATCTCACTGTATAGAATATATATGTATTTAATTAAAAATAAGAAGTTTATCAAAAGTTCTTTCTATGAGTCGTTTATACAAAGTGAAATAACAGAGGATAAAATCCATCCTAAGTAACAAATATAATTTTCAATTCTTTTTTCCTGTGCACTTTGAACCTTCATCATTTATTTTATTCAATTCTTCCCTTGTGATTTTAGACGTGAATTTCTTTTTTTTTTTTTTTAATTTTTTTTCAATGTTTATTTATTTTTGACAGAGAGAGACAGAGCATGAACGGGGGAGGGGCAGAGAGAGAGGGAGACACAGAATCGGAAACAGGCTCCAGGCTCCGAGCCATCAGCCCAGAGCCTGACGCGGGGCTCGAACTCACAGACCGCGAGATCGTGACCTGGCTGAAGTCGGACGCTTAACCGACTGCGCCACCCAGGCGCCCCTAGACGTGAATTTCAATGTTTTCTTGCTTGCTAGCTTTTGAAAAATAATAATAACTTCAATTTGCTAGAAGTTGAAGTATTTGGGTTCTTCCTTCAATGACTATTTTGATTAAAGATTTCCAATTGATGTGGAACATAATTTAACTAGAATTGAGAGGGCTTGTTTATAAGAATACATAACTGATTTCAGTTCATATCAGATTAATTTGATGATGGCAGAAAGTGCACACTTCTATATTAAAGTGTTTTTTTGCTTTCAACATCAATATTTTCACAAAAATTTTATGATTCAGTTATACTGAGTATATATAAATCTACAGAAATTTTGTATAAAAATTATAAAATTTGACTAGGCCAAAGAAAAGTTCAACTTCAGTTTCAGTTAGTATATAATTTCATAACTTATTACAGTATGACTATGGATGATGTGTACACATAGCCAATTTCAAGTAAATTTCTCCTGTTATTTTAGACTATTGTTTTTACCATGATACTGTCTTCAAAATTTGTGTTATCACTGCAAAATCATCATCAATATTAAACTTTTAAATGTGTAATTTATAATTTATAAATTTATAATCACATTCATAAAAATGTCTTTTGTTTCATCTTCAACAGAGTGAATCTTCAAACATTTTTCTTTGATTCCATGATTTGCTGAAACAATATATCATTATTAGAATCTACTGATCTGATTCTCTGAAGCATCAGATACCATAGATACAAATTGGACCCATGAAAATCTTCCCCTGTGAAAAGCACCAACTGTTAATATTTGGTTTTGCCCTCCTTGTCTTTTTGTGCACCCAAAGGGAAATATGAAGTTGAAAGTGAGCAGATGTGATTTATAATAGTCATGTAATCCAAGTGAAAGTCCACTATTTAAAGAGTAATAGGGAGGGGAGCCTGGGTGGCTCAGTCAGTTGAGTGACTCTTGGCTTCAGCTCAGGAAATATCTCACAGTTGGTTAGTTCCAGCCCTGTATTGGGCTCTGCATTGGTAATGAAGAACCTGCTTGGGATTTTCCCTCTCCCTCTCTCTCTGCTCCCAACCCCCCACTCCGCCCCTCTCTTTCTCTCTCAAAATAAATAAACTTAAAAAAAAAATTAAACAGCAATAAGGAAACAGGCCTGTGGCTGCGTGTTTTAAATTATCATCTGAGGCGCAAACTTCATAATATAATAACTTTTGCAGTAGTTGCTGATGGTTCTTCCTCGGAGTTGGGTCTTTCACTTTCCCTGTGGCAGCTGAAATCACTATGGCTCACAAAGGGGAAATCAGTGTTTACACATTTACGTAACATCAACATTCATCATCAAATTTCTTAAAAACTAAAGATTCAATATTCAACTTTCTATAATATATGCATTTTTTTAACCTCCCTGGTGACCAAGAGGTTTGCTGAAAAATATAAAACCAAACAATTTTATTACCAGACAGCAAATCCTACATTTCCCACTACTTTCCATGAGGAGATGCGAAGGGACGGCATTCATAGTTAGTATTGATGACATAACCTCATGAAAGAGGAAACCGTGGCCCTCGGATGATCTGTTATGTCAGAAGCTGTGAATGGTCTCAGCTATTCTCCTGATTGCAAGTTAGTAAGTTAGCTTACTTATGTGTACAAGTTCACATACGTACATGACACCGGAGCCCTGGGCCAGGCACACAGATGGTTTATTACAGCAGACGTAACGACCAATAGAGCATCTTGCTTCAGTTACTAACATCTGAATCCCCCCCAGCGCTACACACATGAAGGCTGTGTGTTCACCTGTGCACACAGTGGATTGTACTACAGCATTGGAAGCCTCAAATTAGGAGAATTTGATCTTTTATCACAGCTACTGGTGAATCTCCTCCAGAAAGAGATTACTCATTTTCCTTGAAAATAAGGAACTCTATTCCAGGAAGAGTATGGGGGAATTTATTATTTGAAATATCTCCAGGGAGGAAGACAGTCTCATCTTCCATGCATTATCCAGTCATCCCTGAACAAAGTTTCTCAGTTCCCCTTGCTTAGAAGACCCCGTGTGAGAAATCCAGAAAGAATTGTCTGCTAGTGTGGACATATAACCTCTTCCCAAGAGCTACAATCTTGATTGACCATAGTTTAAACAGGCAAGCTAAATGGTTAATAAGAACAAAAATTTGAGCACAGTGTTGGGTGCGTGGGGGGCATGTTTCCTCTTTTCTGATCAGTCCACCTCCTGAACGGTGCTCCAATAATGGCACATCTTTGGCTTTTCATAACTCAATCATTTTTCTCCAGATGGGGTTATTAGGCAAGTTCTCAATCAGGATTAGCTTGCTTTACTCTGATCTGCCATCTTCCTTCTGGTTGGAGAGCCAGTCTGTCCACACCACAGTTAACACATGCTCATGGCCATGGGATGAACTCCGCAGCCTAAGGTGGCTGTTGTACGTTGAGGTCTTGCATAGTCAAAGTCAATGCTGCCAGAGACCAACTGGGTAAGTCTGTGTAGTTCTGGATTCCTTCAAGAAATAGAACTGTCAAGGGAAAAAATGGGAAAGGAAAGACTATAATATGAAGTAGAGTGTAGGTTAATGGAAAAGTTATTTATTAGGTTGTTATTTTTTGGTGGAAAAGTTTAGAGCCAGTTTATTGTTTGAAGTGAATCACAGGGAAGAAAAGAACTTAAAATTACCTAAGTTAGGTAAACAGCAGAACTGCATAAAGCAAAAGGTGGATGAACCCAGGTGTGTATGTGAAAGAGTATCTCATCTTCTAAGGACATGAGTATAAGAACCACCAAGGTAACCACAGAAGTAGGGGAAAAAAACCGGAGGAAAGTTGTGGCTTACAACATCAGTTTTCACCTTGGAATTTAAAGCAAAGCTATTTCCTGAGACACGAAAGTTGTGAAAATAGGGCTTAGACCTAAAAATAAATGGTAAAAATTTAACCTCGTAGCCAAAGATGCCCCCTTAGAGTGGTAGTTTTCTCTATTCTGTATTCTCTATCACTACTTGTAAGGCAAACATTTCTTCATTATCCTTTGAGAAGCTATATTTTCTTAAGCGAATATATTCTAATGCAACTACGTGCTAATTAACTACATTCAACTGAAACAAATCACGTGTTATTCCTTGTAGAATTCTGTTTCTTCTTTTCCTTATTTTTTTTTTAATTTATTTTTGAGAGAGAGAGACAGAGGCAGAGACAGAGCACAAGTGAGGGAAGGGCAGAAAGAGAGGGAGGCACAGAATCTGAAGCATACTCCAGGCTCTGAGCTGTCAGCACAGAGCCCAATGCGGGGCTCGAACTGGTGAACCGTGGGATCATGACCTGAGCCGAAGTCAGACGCTTAACCGACTGAGCCACCCAGGTGCCCCAAATGCTGTTTCTGTCTATTCTACTTTTTTTTCCCTTAGAATTAATTTGGAGTTTTAATTGACTTCATCAAAATGACTTATTGGAGCACTTAAATTATTAAGATAAAAATTCCAGTTGATAAGTTACATCTATTTTAGTGAAAATGCACATATATATTTCTAGTAACACCTTAAAATCCTATACATGTATTTTTAATGAAATGAAACTAAATATTTCTGATATGAATCACACAGAATTCCTCTAAAAGTTTACAACATCCATTAGGGAATTATGACCTGTTCTCTGCCTGACCATACTATTCTTAGTTTATAGAGGAAATGTCATATATGAAAGTTTCACCTTCTGATTCACACTGCTTGACTTGTAAGTGGTATTTTACTTAGCAGTGTTAGTTATGAGTCATTTATATCAAAGAACTATTAGTTATAAGGTGTTTTATACATTATTATTTCATATAAAACGTAGAGGTGGGGTTAGAATGCATACAGTGAGACTACCTCTCTTTTAAGTATATAATTGTGACTCACTCATCAGTGAAACTTTGTGACACATCTTTAATGATACATTTTCAGAGCGAGGCAGCATGGGAGCTTTGGGAAAATAACGTTTCCAGTGAACTCAGTTTTGTGGGATACTTCATCCTTCTTTATCTTGTTTACTCAGCTTTTCATAGACTGTCTTTTAAAATATAACTTAGATGCCACACATATGTATATATGTACATATACACATATTTCTAAATATGTATACATTGTAAAAACTAGAACAACACTTAAGCTATATAAATGCGTTTAGGTTTGAGGTTCTTAAAAATTCAATATAAAATTGCTATGAGACATTATATGATGATAGCTGTTTGCATTATGTATATATAGATGTAGGCACACACACACATATATATGTATACATATGTATATGTATATATGTATACATATATACACCATTTTCTTTAAGTTTTCTTGAAAACATTTAAGCTATATAAATGCGTTTAGGTTTGAGGTTCTTAAAAATTCAATATAAAATTGTTATGAAACATTATATGATTATAGCTATTTGCATTATGTATATATAGATGTAGATACACATACACATATGTATACATATATACACACACTATTTTCTTTAAGTTTTCTTGAAAAAAATATGCTCTAGAAATATGTATTTTAATTTTTTTAATGTTTATTTATTTTTAAGAGAGAGATACAGACAGAATGTGAGCTGGGGAAGGGGCAGAGAGAGGGAGACACAGAATCCGAAGCAGGCTCCAGGCTCTGAGCCGTCAGCACAGAGTCCGAGGCGGGACTCGAACTCACAAGCCGAGAGATCAGACCTGAGACGAGGTGGGATGCCCAACCGACTGAGCCACCCAGGTGCCCCTAGAAATATGTATTTTAATATCAGAGCATAAAGAGTTCCATTGTTTTATGATTTAAAATACTAAAAATAAATACATCTGTACCTCTGCTGGGTCAGTCTAAATTAAAGGGTTAATAATGTCTTTTGTATGATTTTGTAAACTATATATTCCCATATAGATGAGATTTGCAGTCCTCATTTTGACTATGTTTGCTTCTAATTGATTTGTTATGGAAGATGTCTCAGTAGACGTGTGGTATTTGGACCACTTAACATGCATTCTCCCATCGGGGAGTAACGTTGACCCCACGGGGCTGGGGACTTAGAACTGATTGATGCCCTGGTGTTGGACTGGGCTTGTTACTCGGTCTGGAAACTCAGGGGATTGCATCTCCCTTACTGAAGCCAGGATACAGACATACACGGAAGTTGACACTTGCTGTAGTTAGTGAATACTAATACTAATACTTGCGCGCAGCTAAAATTTATTGTTATTGTTAACATTTTTTTTATCTTGTGAATTCATATCCTTTAGCCTAATTATATTTAGGATATCCATATATTATGTGTATTTTAAACTGGGCATCTTCATGTTCGGAGCCTCATGTATATAGATGGAAGGAACTTCATCTTGAATAATATTCCCAGATTCTCAACTTGTCACTCATTTCCCTCCACGGGGGAAAAAACCCCAAAGAACCAAAAAACAAAAACAAAAGCATGACCCCCTAAGTTGGGGGGGGGAAGAAACTGAGCTTACCTGGACCAACCCTCTTCCCTCTCATTTTTTCAAAACCGGCCTATCTCCGGGACACAGATCCACGCTAGCTGTCTTGTCTTACGTTAATCTTGGTGAGGAGCGTTCCGTCCCTGTGGTCGAGACTCACAGTGCCTTCGTTTTGCCTGTGACTGGGGCAGAGACTGTGGGCTATAGTGGGAAGTTTAAGCACTTCGTCAGGTATTTAATTCACATCTCCAATCCAGCTTCCGTCACTAGTAAACCTTTTTCTTGAACAACACTATCCGAAACCCATTATGCCATGGATTCTGATTTGGAGAGGGGAAGAAAGAGATAGTATTAACTTACCCCATTGAATCCTGTAGTTAAACAACAGGTTGGTAGATAGTTGAATATACTTGTGGTCTGCAAAGTACGTTTCCATCCATTATCATTTTGCATCTTTATAATAGCTCTTTTCAAAGAGTAAAGTGGATGTGGTCCCCTTTTTCAACATAAAGAAACTATGCTTGGCAAACTTTAAAATTCAAAATACGGTGTATTTTAATAACTGTGTATTATAAACGTATTTCAGTTAGCTTTTGGTGTATAGAAAAATACTTTTAAAGTTAATGGTTAAAAAAAAAAAAAAGCGTGTGTGTTGATGATTCTTTGGTCTGTAATTTGGGCCGGGCTCCGCTGAGGCATCTCATCTCTGTATCATACAGTGTCAACTGGGATCACTCATGCATTTGTGGTCAAGGGGCAGTCTAGTTAGGGGCTGGTGGGTCTAGGGTGGCCTCACTTATATCTCTGGAAATGGCCTCAAGCTGTCAGCAAAACCACTCTAGTTCTTTTTCAAGGCTAGCTTGGACTGGTGACTGGTTTCCAAGACTGTGAGAATGTTAATTACAAGGTTCCTTGATGCTTGTCATTGAAATCCTACAACATGACTTCTGCCGCACACATTAGTCAAAAGGTCTGACCAAGTTCAAGAGAATGAACAAACAACCCTATCTTTAGATGGGAGGGGAAGCAAACTCCTATTGTTAAGGGGTGTGCATACAAGAGATAAAAAATTTTGCAGCCACTTTTCCCAATCTACCGTTAAATATTAATTTAAAACTACAAGAATATAACACTGTCTGTTAATGACACTAGAATTAAAATCAAAATTTTTTAAAGCTGCAGAATACAAAAATAAATAAAAATAAATAAAACCGTGGGGCACCTGGGTAGCTCAGTCGGTTGAGCATCCAGCCCTTGATTTTGGCTCAGGTCATGATCCCAGGATTGTGGAATCGAGCCCTGTGTCAGGCTTTGTATCAAGTATGGAGACTGCTTGGGATGCTCTCTCTCTCTTCCTCTGTTCTTCTCCCCTGCTTGCACGTGCTCTCTCTCAAAGATAAAAATAAAAACATTTATAAATAAACAAATGAATAAATAAATAAATAAATAAATCCCGCAAGATTAATATGTTAACTACGTGGGAATTAAGATAAAATAAAAAAAAAAAACTACAGAATATAAAAATAATTTAAATAAAACTGCACAAAATTTAAATAAAACTGCACAAATAGAGGAGATTAATATTTGTTAAGTGTCTATCATATTTCACCTTTTTCCCTTTCATACTTCACTTATTAATCACCATAATTTCAGAGACTATGTCATGCCACAGAAGGGAAAGTATAATTAATAAGTAATGTACAATACATGCTAGAAAGTTTGGATTGAGAAACAATAAGAATAGTTTACCTAGGATAATGCTTATATTGTCTATTGGGATTGGCAAACCACCACAAAACTTAATGCTTAAAACAACAATATTTTAGGTCACAAATCTGTGTGTCTGTATTTTGGGCTACAGCTATATAGTTTCTCTGATGTCCTTGGCCAGGCTCATTCACATGTCTGCAGAGAGCTGATATCATCTAAGCAGCTTTGCCCCTACTGATTGGTTAGTTATTGGTTGAGTTCTGAGAAATGGCAGAAAATAATTATTAGTGGAAGCTAATAAAATGGAAAAAAAAACTAGTATTGGAGAATATGATACCCAAAAAAACTAGCAAAATTATCTTGTGAACTTTGACAAAATCATTTCCATGTAGAATTCTGAAAGTGTTATTAGACTTCTTTTGTTTCCTTTGATAAGATACAAAGAGGGAGAGATGAGCTAAAAGAACTATATTGTGATCAGAATTTAGAGGGAATGCACAGGGATCAAGACAAATTGGACTAAAAATTGTCCTTATCCCTAATCTCAAAAGTGGATTAAAAAAAATCTCAAAATAAAATGAGATTTGGAGCCAAGGATCATTCAAATATGGCTATGAGAATCTTTTTAAGGTCTGCCATAGACTGAATGACTGTGTCCCCCCCAAATTCATATGTTAAGATTTAATCCCCAATGTGATGGCATTTGGAAGTGGGATATTTGTGAGGTGATTAGATCATGAAGGTGGATCCTTCATCAATGGGATTGATGCCGTTATAAAAGAGACCCTACAGAGAGTTACTTCACCCCTTCTGACTTGTGAGGACACAGTGAGAAGATGGCTGTCCATGAACCATGTAGCAGGCTATCACCACACCATGGGGCTGTTGGTACCTTAATCTTGGCCTTCCCAGCCTCAAAACTATGATAAATAAATGTCTGTTGTTTATACACCATTCAGCCTATGGTGCTTTGTTATAGTAGCTTGAACTAAAACAAGGTCCCAGGAGTATTTTTGGTGTAGTAGACCTTCCCAACTAGAAAAATGAGATCCAGTACTGTTAAGGACATGGTCCCACAGCAGCCCAACATTGTCCCCAAAGTAGTGAGTACGTACCTTTTTAAAAAACAAATATAGATATGACTTTATTTTTCAAACGGATAGAGTATAATCCAGTGTTTAGAGTCCTGCAGAGGCTTTAGGTAAATTTATCAGAAAATGGCCACCAGCTTGCATTTGCTCAAATTACAAATAGGTCTTTGGGCATCTGTACCTCTTGAAAATTAAGCAGGATAAGAAAGCTGCTGAAATGCCAACACAGGTTGTTTCTTATGAAAAAAGAAGAAAGCTCAATGGGCAGAGTTCAGAAAGCTGGTTAATTTAGTTCATGGGATACCATGAACTAGTTTCTCAGTAGAAAACTTAACTGATTAGGAGAGAGTGGGATGGTATATCCAATGTGCTGAAGGAAAAACATGCCTACTCAGAAGAGTTTACCTGGAAAATCTGCCCTTCAGAAATGAGCAGCAGAAATGAGCAGAATTTCCCAGTAAAACAAAACCTGAGTGAGTTTATCACCACTAGTCCCATCTTATAAAAAATGCTAAAAGGAGTCATTCAAGCTGAAATAAAAAGATACCAATTAGTAACATGAAAACATACAACGATATACAACAAACTGGTAAAGGTAAGTATGTAATCATCAGAATATCCTAATACTCTAATATTGTGGTGTGTTAACCACTTAACTCTAGTATGACGGCTAAACAGGAGAATTACAAATAACTACAGCTACTATAATTTGTTAATAAATACACAATACAAAAAGAATAAATGGTGCATCAAAAGTATAAAAATAGCGGGGGCAGTAAAACGTTTTTATATGTGATTGAAGCTAAGTTGTTATCAGTGTAAAATAGACTATTCTATCTGTAAGATGTTTTATATATACCTCATGGTAACCGCCAAGCAAAAGCCTACAGAGGATTTATAAACGATAAAGAAAAGAGAATCAAATCATGCCGCTACAGAAACTCCCCAACTCACAAAAGAAGGAAACAAGAGAGATAAAAAGGAATAAGAGAAGTATAAAACAATAAAATGGCATTGTTAAGCCTTATATATATAAAATTTTAAAAATTCCGGGGCGCCTGGGTGGCGCAGTCGGTTAAGCGTCCGACTTCAGCCAGGTCACGATCTCGCGGTCCCTGAGTTCGAGCCCTGCGTCGGGCTCTGGGCTGATGGCTCAGAGCCTGGAGCCTGTTTCCGATTCTGTGTCTCCCTCTCTCTCTGCCCCTCCCCCGTTCATGCTCTGTCTCTCTCTGTCCCAAAAATAAATAAACGTTGAAAAAAAAAATTAAAAAAAAAATAAATAAATAAAAATTCCATCAAAACCCATCAAAACTCTGTTAGAACAAATAAATGAATTCAGCAGATATTCAGGCTACAAAATCAACAAATCAACCTACAGAAATGAGTTGCATTTCTGAATACTAACAATGAAACACGGGAGGAGGAGGAAGAGGAGAAGGAGAAGAAGGAGGAGGAGAAGAAGGAGGAAGGGGAGGAAGGGGAAGAGGAGGAGTGTACATTGAAAACCACAAGACTTTGACAAAAGAAATTGAGGAAGACACAAACAAATGGAAAGATAGCCTGTGTTCATAGATTAGAAGAATAAATATGGTTAAAATGTCCCTATTACCCAAAGCCATCGATAGATTCAATATAACCCCTATCAAAATTCCAATGGCTATTTTCAATAGGAAGAAAAATTGTTAATTTGTATGGAACCCAAAAAGACCCAAATTAGCCAATATAATCCTGAGAAAGAAGAATAAAGCTGGTGACATCATACTTCCTGATTTCAAACTATACTATAAAACTGTAGCAATCAAAACAGAATGGTATTGGTATAAAAATAGAAACCTAGGCCACTGCAACAGAATTGTGAGCCCGAAAGTAAACCCTCACGTGCACAACTAATATTTTACAAGGGAGTCAAGAATACTCAATGGAAAAACATAATATCTTCAATAAAAGGTGTTGGGAAAACGGGATCGCCTCATGCAGAAAAATGGAATTCATCTCCTATTTTATGCCACTTACAAAAATTAACTTGAAATGGATTGAACGCCTGAAATAAAGGTTTTAAGTTCATAAGAACTGAAACTATAATACTCCTATAATAAAACATAAAGGAAAACTTTGACATTGGTCTTGGCGAGGCATTTTTTTTTTTAAAATGACACTAAAAGGCTTGCAATAAAAGCAAAAACTGAGTAGGATGACTTTCAACAAAAAGCTTTTGTACAACAAAAGAGACAATCAATGAAATGAAAAGACAGCCGATGGAATGGGAAAATATTTGAAAATCATATATCTGATAAGGGGATAATATAAAAACATATATAAACTCATACAATTCAAGAGCAAAAACAATGTACAAATAAATCTATAAAAATAGGAGAAATGAATAGGCTGGTTTTTTTTTTCCAAAAAGACATATAAATGGCCAGCAGGTACATAGAAAGATGCTCAATATTACTAACCATCAGAGGCATGCAAATTAGGCACAGTGAGGTATCACTTCACACTCACTAGAATTGTTATCATCACAAAGACAAGAGATATATATTAGCGAGAATCTGAAGGAAAAGGGAATTATTTTACTCTGTGGGAATGTAAACTGACACATAATCATTTTGGGAAACAGTACGAGAGTTTCTCAAACAGTTAAAAACAGAACTGCCATAGAATTCAACAATCCTTGTTCTGAGTTTATACCCAAAGGAAATTAAGATGGGATCTTGAAGAGATATCTACATCCCCATGTTTATTGCAACATTATTCACAACAGCCAAGATATGACAGCAATCTAAGTATCTGTCAATGGATGGAGGTACATATGCCATGGAATATTACTCAGCCATGAGAAAGAAGAAAATTTTGCCATTTGTGACAACATGGATGGGCCTTGAGGACATCACGCTAAGTGAAGTAGTCAGAGAAAGACAAATACTGTATGATATCACTTATAAGTGGAACCTTAAAAAAGCCAAACTAAGACAGTGGAATGATGGTTACCAGAGGCTGTGGGATGGGGAAATGGGGAGATGTTAGTCAAAGGGTACAGACTTTCAGTTATAAGACAAATAAGGTCTGGAGATCTAATGGGCAGCCTGGTGATTACAGTTACAGTGTTGTGTTATACACTTGAAAGTTGCTAAGAGAGCAGATCTTAAATGTTTTGACTACAAAAATGAGACCAAAATTATGTGACATGATAGAGATGTCAGCTAAAACTTTTCAATATGTAAATGTAGTAAACCAACATATTGCACACCTCAAACTTCCGCACTGTTATATGCCAATTGTATCTCAATAAAGCCAGCAAAATAAATGCTTGTTTCCCATAGAGAAGAGTTAGATATAGTGGTAATGGTATCTGTCAACTTAACAGTATGAGCAGAGGAGATTCAGCATGAGTGAATTGGGCTTTGGAGCTCCAGCGACCATGGCTATGAAGCAGAGTAATTAAGGTACAAGGCAGGAGTTGGGTCTCCCCAGTGGCAGATTCAGACAGTCAAATCTGAGTCTGTTGGAAAGAAGAGAAACTCTAAAGAGAAGTGAAGCTCTGGCAATGAAGGTGGAGTTGATTCCAAAAGCTAGATGAGAACATGACAGTGATAGATAAATCTTCTGCTGACACTTCTACCATCAAAGCCAAGGGAGCCAATTTCAATAGGAATGTTTAAAGTAAATACATCCAGCAGATTCTACATCTGCAGGAGTTACCACTCCTGAACAGTTTTTCAAGAAGGTTAAAAAACAGGCTAACGAAGGATCATTCCAACACTCATGGAGAATGATCCCAATTCCTGCAAACATGACTTCAATTGCTGCCTGGAATTTGGTCATGGTACATGAACACAGATCATCCTATAATTACACTCTGCACTTCCTGCAAACAATTCTCAAATGTCACAATACTTCTGAAATATCACATGTTTTTACCTATTGTATGACTTTAAAATCAATAGTGTTGTTGAATGTATCCATTTTTAAAAATTGTGAAACTCTCCTTTAGACATCAACATTATTAGGATTAAGAAGTGAGATGAAAGAATTAGCTTTAGGGCAATCTATATTCCTCCACAGAGAACACACTGATGGTTGTCAGAAAGAAAGGGTTGGGGCGTGGGTTGTTAGAAGGAAAGGGTTGGAGGCATGGGAGATACAGGGTTCTAGTTATGGAATAAATAAGTCAAGGAACTAAAAGGCACAATGTAGGGAATACAGTCAATGATACTGCAATAGCGTTGCCATGGTGACAGATGGTCGCTATACTTGTGGAAAGAGAAGTTGAATCATTATGTTATATATCTGAGACTATTGTAACACCATGTGTGAATTCTACTCAAATAAGAAAAATTAAATCGATGTTTCTCAACATGGCTAGAAAAGCGAGTCACAGTAAATATAAGGTCAACATATTTCTTTATACATCTTTAAAATTATTCAAAACAGTTCCTAGCAATCAAAGGGGAAAGCAATTAATGATAAAATCACCATAGTATCAGAAAGATTTGTTTTTAAAATATAAGTAATTTATGGCAGAACATTATGAAGGCATATCCTGTATTAAAATCAAGATATTGCTTAGTATGTTTTCATTTTCATTTTGATAAACAGAAAAGCAAACGACTCCTAAGTATTTGTTCCTAAATATAAAGGAGTCTATCTGTTCCCATTTAAAATAAAAGGTTGTTTCTTGCTTTGCTGCATGCATAAATATTTGCATGCACAGTTACTGCAAGAAGACAGAAGAACAAAAGCATAACTGATTCAAAAGAAGTCACAAAAAAACCGTGCCATGTTGAAGCTTCTGTGAGTTACATTGTTTTGAAATTGGCTGTAGAACATTGTGGTTTGGTTCCCATTCAGTAAATATTGCCAGCGTTTATATAATGCCAAGTAAAGAAAATCCGCTGAGAAGTTTGCGGGAAGTATTGAAAATTTAGGTTAAATCCTTCAATCCAAATGGAATATTTAAAAACATCCTCTTGAAACAAAAGTACATGCTTAGAATATACGATGATTTATAAATCAGTTACACCAAATTTTCATCCAATAAAGACTTTCTTTTTGTTGCGGGTATTTTTAAAAAAATGAAAAAATTGTTCCACTAACAAGTTTTTCTCTTCATATCTGGAATAATGTTTAAGTGTCTATGAAATTTGTAATTGACAAAAATATACATGTTGACTTTTACAACCATAATGGATTCCATAATGAATGCTGTATCACCATTTTTTTTTTCATGTTTACTTTTATTTTCTTTCGGAAAGGACAATCGTAATGGGTTTTTGAAATTTTCATAGGTACTGTGTGTCTCCAGGATTCAGTAATTGTTAAAAATAAAAATACCGACATTAAGAAATATTCACTGACGTATAGTAGATTCCTGGATATGCAATGGTCCACAAAGCATGGAAAGCGTGCCATCGTATTGCATGCCACATCCTGTCAGAGCTAGAGTCACGCTAAAAGTCATTGAAATGAGTTTGAAAACCTTCCCAGACACCAGAACATGTAACTCGAAATTTGAACCAAGTCCCAGGAGTTTCTGAACTACTCTTTGGTCACCACCATCCTGAGGCAACATTTGGCGTTCAATGATGAAGAACACGCTACATGCAGTGACACCGAGGAAGTAGTTAGTTTAGCTGTAGTGTGTAGCAAGAACTTCTCTTTTCAGAAACACATTTTGAAATTTTATCATTTCAAAAGGGCATTTAGTGGAAAGGTTTCCTCCTACCTTGCCCTAGTTCCTTTCTTTAGTGGCAGAGTTTCCAATCCCTTTTATACTCATCCAGAATATATCCATGGATATACAGGTAAATTTAAATATACTTTCTCAATCTCTCAAGTTTCTACACATATTATACCTATGTACAGTTTTTGGCCCCTTGGTTTTTTTTTTCATTCTACAATCCATATATTTGAAGATCCATTCCACTTCCAGACATAAACGTATTTTTATTCTTTTTTTTCCTTACCGATAAATCTTATTTGATCTTGTATAAAATATAATCTTACTGAATTATTTAAATAAATAAATACATTGTATTCATCTACTCAGATAAGATCCCATGTGTGAAATTTAATTGAAACAGCTTAGGGGCATCTGGGTGGCTCAGTCGGTTGAGCGTCCGACTTCGGTTCAGGTCATGATCTCACCGCTCGTGGGTTCGAGCCCTGGGCCGGGCTCTGTGCTGACAGCTCAGAGCCTGGAGCCTGCTTCGGATTCTGTGTCCCACTCTATCTCTGCCCCTCCCTCGCTCATGCCCTGTCTCTCTCTCTCTCTCTCTCAAGAATAAATAAAATATTAAAAAAATTTTAATTGAAACAACTTATTTTGATGAATACTTGCTAAAGGTTTGCTATTAAAAAAAAAAAAACAGAAGAAAACAAAACTCCTACAGTGAATGGTGAATAGCCATTATATCCATTATACTCACACACACTAGTACAAATTTGAAAGATAAATTTCTAAAAAATGGCATTGCTTTCCCACAGGCTAAGTGCATTTTCACTTTCAGTAACTATTACCAAATGCCCTCTACATCGTCTGTACCAAATAACACTGTCATGATCTACTTATGTAAGTGCCTGTTTTTCATACTTGCAGCAACTAAGTGTATTATCAATCTTTTTGATCTTTGCCGAACAAAAAGGGTAAAAACCAGTAGTATTAATTTTTTTCCTCTATTTTGATCAGTATTGTTGAAATAAAGCTTATTTAAAGTAATTTGGTATTGGGGCGCCTCGGTGGCTCAGTCGGTTGAGCGTCTGACTTCGGCTCAGGTCACGATCTCGCGGTCCGTGAGTTCGAGCCCTGCGTCGGGCTCTGTGCTGACAGCTCAGAGCCTGGAGCCTGCTTCCGATTCTGTGTCTCCCTCTCTCTGACCCTCCCCCGTTCATGCTCTGTCTCTCTCTGTCTCAAAAATAAATAAATGTTAAAAAAATTTTTTTAATAAAAAAATAAAAAAATAAAGTAATTTGGTATTTAAGGTAGGCTTTGAAAAAGGTAAGAAAAAAATGAAGGAAGAAAGGAAGAAGGAAGGAAGGAAGGAAGGAAGGGAGAAAGAGGAGAAGGAAGGAAAGAAACAAGGTAGAGAACAAGGGAGGGGGGTAGACATGAAAAAAGAGTGGAAGGGATGGGAGGAAGAAAGCAGTGTAGTAACCCACCCGCCAGATGGGTGTGAAAAAATGAGCAAGGTTTGGCTGAAGCAGTGAGTGCATTATGTGCAAGGGGAAGTGTGTTTAGTAGACTGGTGTCAGTCAGTAGAATTTAAACCCAACACTTTAGATCATCACTATTGGAGTTTTCTAAGCAGAGAAGTTAAGTGATACGCTTAGTATGTAAGCATGATTGATAAGACAAGATGATACGTAGTAAAGGGGGCCCAGAATCAGAGAGATTGGTCAGGTGCTATTTGCAATGATTTTTTCTTAAGGTCATATGGGTGGTGAAGGCATAAAAAGCAAGCAGCCAAACTTGGTGGTTGTGTATAGGAGATAGACGAATGAACGATAACTTCAAGATTTACAATCATATAATTTTAGCTCTCCTAGAAAACAATGCTTCTGTTTTCATGAAAGGAAAGGGAACCGGTGACACAGTTGGCCAAAGGATGTGTTCGTTTCCCTTCTGTCAGTAGAATTGACAAAAGGAGCTGAGGCATACGGCAATTTATGATCTAAAATATTAAATACTCTCAGTCAACAGAATGACTGGATATATTCAGTGCTAAGGCACGGAAAGGGTCTTTAACTCCCTCCACCCGCATAATCTCCATCTGAAAGTTGTTTTTTTTTTTCCTTAAATGGACAGATCGAAGATATCTATCTATCATCTATCTATCTATCTATCTATATCTATCTATTTAGAGAGCAAGAGTGGGGCAGGGCCAGAGAAAGAGAGAGAGACAGAGGATCCTAAGCAGGCTCTACACTGTCAGCATAGAGCCCAACACAGCGCTCAGACTCACAAACCGGGAGATCATGACCTGAGCTGAAATCAAGGGTCAGACGCTTAACAGACTGGGCCACCCAGGCTCCCCCCCCATCTGCAACATCTTTCCACAACTAATTAAACTAAACCCACAACCGATGGAGAGGAGTGCAGTCACAATACACACACAGACACCTTCAAGATAACCTGCTCAACCTTTCCTGTTGCCAAATCACCTGGCTGTCTGATATAGAAACTCTGGAGATGTCATTGACCTGACTCACTTTCTAGTTAGGACCATCGTATTGACATCTGTGTATCATCTTATCTAATCTCTGTTTCCCTGTGAAATTTGTGTGTAAACTCCATGAGGGCCGGGCTGTTTTCCTCGTCTTTTGTGCATTGCTACTTTCTCAGTATCTAAAATAGTATGGGGCACAGCAAACATCTGTATTGAATTTAAATATGTAAACATTTATCTATCTGTTAAGTATCTCTAAAATGGATCTCTATGGGGGCACCCGGGTGGCTCAGTCAGTTAAGCAACCGACCTTGGCTCAGGTCATGATCTCGTGGTTCGTGAGCTCGAGCTGCGTATTGTCACTGCCCAACCTGCTTGGGATCCTCTCTCTCTCTGTCTCTCTCTGCCCCTCCCCCACTTGCACACACTCTCTCTCGCCCCCTCCCCAAATAATAAATAAACTGAAAAAAAAAATGGATCTCTATGTTGGACAGCTAATTGCACGCTAGAACTGGGGGTGGGGGGGCTAGGGAGCTTGTGCCAACCAAAGAATTCCACTTCTCACTGGAAAAGAAAGCTTGCTCTATTTCTTTTAGTGCCACCACAGCAGCCAAGTGACCTCATTGGTGAGTCTGTTGTCCCTGCGGATCAAGTCCTCTGAATATGATTTTTATGTTGTTGGAGTTTTTTAAATACGTTATTGTGTGTGTGTGTGTGTGTCTGTGTGTGTGTGTTGTATGTTTTATTATTTGTTTGCAGTGTATGCTTTCGGTATTGTTATTTTCATGCGTTGAATGTTAGCAATCCGGTGGTTTGAATCAATTCAAAAGCATTTCATTTTGTTTTTCTCTCACCTCCTCTGAGCCCACCCAAGAGCAGTGCAATCCATCAAGGCAGGAAACCCTGTATTTTGTACGCCAAAGGATTTGGAATTGATTTAGCTGTACCTGAATCCAAGTTGATTTCTCTTCAAACTCCCAGGCTTAACTGTTTACATCTATAGCACACTGAACTCTTAGCTCTACAAACTCACAGCCATTCGCTGGCCTGGCTCTAATTTTAACTTGGAGTTCGTACTTTTTCATTTGGGATTAATGAAAAGGCAAAAATATTTGTCAGAGCAACCACCAAGAATGCTGAATGTAATGTCACGACTTCCACAGCGGAAAAAGTTAATTTTCTCAGGCTTTGCGCACGGCGAATTTTCATCCCCGGATCTTGGGCCACGATGTTTCCTCCAGAGTTATCTCTCTTTGCTTCCCTTCTTTTGGCCAGATTCATTTTGCTGTGAATTTCCTCCATGTGGGCGGAAAGGTTAAAGCAATAAGAACCTTCCTTGTAGCCTGGTTTCTGTAGGCACTTAGGCTGACGTGGCAGCCTGACTCTCTAGGGCTTACAGGAAAAGTGTTCTGTTCCGGAAGCTGCTGTGAGCCAGGGGCTGTGAACCTGTGGCCCAACCGCAGGGAATCGGGAACTTCTGAGCGAGAGCCCAGACTCAACTGAGGCTCACGGAGTGACCTCAGGCAAGTTACTTAACTTTTGCCTGTCCCTCATTTTCCAGCTGTAAACTGGGAAAAGATAATATTTGCTCATTCAGGGTTGAGCAGTTTGCAAGTTGTTCTTATGATACTTGGGGCTCGTTTTCATATGTGTTTGCTTGTTTCGTTGTTTGCTTTTTTTTTTTTTTAAATAATAATTTTGAAAGGAGAGTAGGATTGCAACTTTATTTTTTAAAGATCCGTAGATAAAATTGTAGTAATTTGAAATAAACTAGATTAAGTCACTTGAATACACACGAGTACAGATATACGTGTATAATCTTGCTCGAGCTACACTGTAATATTCAGATACTTCTCTGCCAATTACAACAGGACTCTAATGAAGACAGTTGTTGTTTGGTCATTTTTTCTCCTTAACTTACATCCACACAGTTCATAAGAGTGCCTATCAAATAACAGATGCTCAATAAATAGTTGCGGAATAGAGGAAAGAACAAATGAATGAATGACAAATTAAATAATGGTTCAAGAAAATTATAGACAAGGTAGAGTTTTTGATTTTCCTGTGTAGAAGAGCCTTTTTTTTTTAAATTAAACAAAGATTGTAACCATATCAGAAAATTTAAAAAATAAATATAAAAGTGACAATTTATCAATTTATCGTACTTCAGAATTCTTTATTCACTCTTTGGGTACATACAGTACAAATCTGTCTTGTAATAATCTAAAGAGCCTGTAGGATTTGTTACAATGTTACTGCTCTGTATACTTTCATATCCTCAGGGATCATAAAGCATTTACTAATGCTTTTTGAATAACATGCTTTGATTCAGAGACATTACAAGAGCAGGGAAAGCCACTTGACAAACATGAGCAAAGGAGTTATTATCTAATTGAAATAAATATTTTGAAATGCAAAAAGAACGGGCAATTTTGTATAAAGGAAGGTGGTATATTAGTCATTGACATACCAAAGTATTTTATACAATCATTTTATTTAGTGACAAAATCCGTTGTTTGGTGTTATTTTCAAATGTTGCCTTGATGTTTAAAAATAATTAAACATTTACTCAGCTGACATTTGGGTTTTTCGTATTTTAATTCATTTCTGGTTGACTGAATTTCAATCAAATTCTGTAACTTTTGGCTTGCATTTTCTCAAAATCTTTGACTGTCTTTAAGGGAGACACCAACACAGCACAGTAGCAAAGTTTGGGTTAGAATAAGAGGAGATTTGTTTATCTTTTCACCAAAAAAATAATTAGAAACTCTTCTCCAGCTGACTACTTTGCATTCCTTTTCTGTTGGAATTTATGAACCGCATTGGCAATGATTCATTTGTTGTAAACAACTGAACCTGGGTTGGGTGGGGTTTAGTTTACATGAGCTTGCCATAATTGTTCTTAATGAGAGTAAGATAAATACCTTCTTTGATGGAGATATGTTTGAAAGATATTCTAGGAGTGAAGATTGCTGTTGACATTTTGCTCTAAGTATCAGTAACTTCCAATAAACACTCAGATTCTTATTAAACTTTTTTTTTCTTCTCTTCTTCTGAACGTAGTGACAGAAAGCCTCCAGTTAGAGCTAATAGCTTTAATTTTCTTCTTCCCCAATTAATCTGTTTTCATAGTAAGCAAGGGTATTTACCAAGTTTTCTATCGCTGCCATGACAAAGAACCACAAACATGCAGCTTTAAACAATGCCAGTTCATGATCTCACAGTTCTATAGGTCAGAAGTCTAGGTGCGCTCACTGGAGCCTCTACTCTTGAGTCTCCAGCCGCCAAAATCAAGGTGTTGGTGGGCTAGGGCTTTGATCTGGAAGCTCTAAAGGAGAACCTACTTCTGAGCTCATTCTGGTTCCAGACACAATCCAGTTCCAAGCGCTTAAGAAATGTAAGAAGTTTACTTACTTATCAAAAGAATAGTTCACCTTTCAGTTGAGGACTGAGGTCCCAGTCTCCTTGCTGGTTATCAGCTGGGGCCTGTGTTTAGCTTCTAGAGACCTCTCTCTGGTCTTTTTATGTGACCGCTGCATCTCAGAATGAGCAAAACAACATAAAATCCTTTCACACTTCAAACCTCCCTGTCTTATCCTTATCTCTGTCACATCCCAGAGAAAGTTATTTACTTTTAAGGGCTCATGTGATTAGACTGGACTCACCTGGATAATCTAGGGTAACCTCCGTAGGTAGAAATCTCTGATCTTAATTGCATCTGACTTTTTCCCTGACGCGTTGAGGGAATGGACATCTTTAAGAAGTCATTCTGACTTAACAGGAACCCATGGGGGAGGGGAAGGAAAAAAAAGAGGTTAGAGTGGGAGAGAGCCAAGGCATAAGAGACTCTTAAAAAATGAGAACAAACTGAGGGTTGATGGGGGGTGGGAGGGAGGGGAGGGTGGGTGATGGGTATTGAGGAGGGCACCTTTTGGGATGAGCACTGGGTGTTGTATGGAAACCAATTTGACAATAAATTTCACATATTTAAAAAAAATTAGGGGCGCCTGGGTGGTGCAGTCGGTTAAGCATCCGACTTCAGCCAGGTCACGATCTCGTGGTCCGTGAGGTCGAGCCCCGCATCAGGCTCTGGGCTGATGGCTCGGAGCCTGGAGCCTGTTTCCGATTCTGTGTCTCCCTCTCTCTCTGCCCCTCCCCCGTTCATGCTCTGTCTCTCTCTGTCCCAAAATAAATAAAAAACGTTGAAAAAAAATTAAAAAAAAAAAAAAGCCATTCTGCCTGTCACATTCCCGAATCCACTAATTGGTAAGAATGTTAGAATGAATGGACAAAAAACTTATAATCTCTTCCATAATCTAGAAAGAACACTGGAATATTTATAAATAATCATAGATTTCAATAGACATTTTAGAAGCAGGAAATGATGAGGCAAATATTTTGGGAGACTTGGCTTGATTTTTGAGGATGGAGCCTCTAAGTGAGGAATCAAGTAGGTCATACTAATGATCTGAATAGAACAACAAAAATCTAGGGGCAAACCTCAAAGGAGTTACAGAAAATGAAGCATGAGATTCTGGAAGTTTTATAACGAAGAATTAGAGGTAATGAAGAGTCAGAGTACAGCTGTATCTCATGGTGACCAGAATTAGTGATTGCAAATCATTTATAAGAGGCTCAGTGTAGGGGCGCCTGGGTGGCGCAGTCGGTTAAGCGTCCGACTTCAGCCAGGTCACGATCTCGCGGTCCGTGAGTTCGAGCCCCGCGTCGGGCTCTGGGCTGATGGCTCGGAGCCTGGAGCCTGTTTCCGATTCTGTGTCTCCCTCTCTCTCTGCCCCTCCCCCGTTCATGCTCTGTCTCTCTCTGTCCCAAAAATAAATAAAAAACGTTGAAAAAAAAATTAAAAAAAAAAAAGAGGCTCAGTGTAATAAGACTCAAAATTCCCATTGGCATACTACTTTATAATTTTAAAAGTGCTTCTGATGATAACAACTATCGTATGGTACAGTCCAGGATTGTCTGGAGGATTACTTTTGTTTTTTAGCAGAAACACTGAACATAAAATAGATGTGCTTAGCCATGTGCAAGTATCCTGAAGTTAAGAAATGTGCTAATTTTATCAAGAGAATTGTTCACCTTTCAATAAGTACACCAAAATATCATGAGTCTGGGAAAATTATATAACAAATTATCTAATGAAGAAATGTGCAGTGATTTACATAGAGGCTTGGCTAAGAACCTGCCATCTATTTCAGTGACCAAAAGGTCTTCTTGGGTATTTAAACTTTTGTCGGCATCCTGGTAGGCGAATCTTATCTTGGTTGTCAAAAGGGCACATCTGAATGCAGATGTCTAGAGATGTTTTTCTTTAAGTTGATCCTTCTAATCTTACTGTATACTTTCCTGGCTTCCCAACCAAGCTTGACGTTCTTAGGTGCTAAAAGGTGATTTATAAGCATGCTCAAAATCATTCAGGTCCCCAGAATCTGCTCACCTCTAAATAACCTGAAAATTTTAAGCAACCTATCCCGTAATGTACGGGTGCAGACCCAACTCTTGTTCTGATGCATTTCTCCAAGATGAAAATACTCAGGAAAGCTTATCCTTATATAATCAGACTTAAAAAAAAAAACCTCATTTTTGAACTAAACGGAAAACTTAGAAAGATGTTATATTATGGACACTTTCTTAGAAAGAAAATTAGAAAAGACAGGGTGGTTCTTTAATCAAAATCGTAACTCAGTTTCGTTGACTGGATTCTAATCCTTCTTCACCAAATAGTTATTTATTTTCTTTATTTTTGGCTCCGTGCTTCATGATTTTTGAGTCCGGCTTATTAGTTTCAGTCTCAGACCTACTTTGCTTTTGTTACCATTGGTGATGGTGGTAGTTGGTTGGTTGAGTTTTAAATACATCACTGTGAGAAGTTTGCCAATTTTCATGGCTGTTTTCAAAGAATACTTTGACCTCTCTTTCTGCCACAGTCTTTGCTGCTCCCTTTATAACCAAGCTCATTCCAGCTCTAAGACCTGTACCTCCCTTTCTGAAAATATGCATCCCACAATCATCCTATGATGCAATTTAGCTGTCCCTTCCTGGAGTTCTATTCTAATTACATAATAAAAAGTATACACCGCTCTCTTCAATGTCACTACACTGCAGATTGTTTTTCATAGAACTAGTCACTCTCTGACACTTTTGTCATTAATTTGTTCTAATTTCTTGTTTATTTCCTATCTCTTTCTATAGTAAC
The DNA here is from genome assembly GCF_022079265.1 of Lynx rufus. Classification (NCBI taxonomy): domain Eukaryota; kingdom Metazoa; phylum Chordata; class Mammalia; order Carnivora; family Felidae; genus Lynx; species Lynx rufus. The sequence goes on from NW_025814867.1 coordinate 141,928,657, forward strand.
ATTTGCGAATGGATGGATAACTTGATGGGGATATATAATTACAGCCTTATATTTCTGAACTATCTTCAAGGCCAAATGATCTGGTTAACCTAAAACTCCAGTCTTCTACTTATCGACCTGTTAGAAAAAAAGTGCAGAATAAAATATTCCTGCTCAATTTTATAAGTAGGATATAAGCAGTATCTTTTATTTATTTATTTGTATTTATTTAGTTAGTTAGTTTTAAATGTTTATTTGCTTTTGAGAGAGAGAGAGAGCGAGAGACAGTGAGAGGAGAGGAGGGTCAGAGAGAGAGAGAGAGGGTGACAGATAGTCTGAAGCAGGCTCCTCTCTGTCAGCACAGAGCCCGATGCTGGGCTTGATCTCATGAACTGTGAGATCATGACCTGGGCCAAAATCAAGAGTCAGATGCTTAATCAACTGAGCCACCCAGGCGCCCCTAATATAAGCAGTATCTTAAGATAGTAACGTTTCTGGCTCTTTCCAAAGCCCACTGTTATCTTCCACCCCCTGAATTCGTCACTTGCCCCTTCGGACCCATTTCAAGATCCATTTTCTCGTGCTATGGCCCTCTGCTTGAGGCTTGTTTTTGTCCCATTACCCTTTCATCAAGAGCTCACATTGGAAAGAAGCTGATGTTCCTATGTTGATGTATCAACGAGTTCCTGGCACAGCATGTTAAACTTCCTCTAGTGTTTCATATATCATATGTTTCTCATGTGAGTTGTCCACTGTATAGACTCATGTTTTTCCTGAAATACTCTGCGGTGGCTACAGTTCAAGCCCAAGTTGATGAGGGAGCAATTTTTGGGAAACGGGTTTATTTATTTATTTATTTTTTTTAACTTTTCACAAACACCAACCAATCTGAAAGTAGTTACAGAAGCCCTGGGAACAAACAGGCTTATATTTTTCCATTGCTCATCGCCTCACGTAAGCTCCAACAGACAGCTACCCTGTAAGTCACAGGCATGAGTTTTCTGTGGTCGCCGCTGGAGCATAATCTTTCTGGAGTCTTTCAGTTGTTTTTATGACTTCTGCATATATTTGTTATTGATATTTAGGAAACGGGGTGGTTTTCAATGCTCTCTCCTATTTAGCAGATGTATGATATGTCCTTAGGAAGGTAGAGATTCCCTCTGAGCTTTCAAAGAATGGATCCAATATATTCAGAACCCTGGAATCCATTTCCAAAGGTTCAGAGAGTGAGGGGAAAGGGTGTAACCACTGGCTACAAAATAGTTCCTGTTAGGGCGTGTGAGATAGTGTGGTGAGCTTGATTTTCTGTTTCAGAGTTTAAAACAATTTTCTGAGGGGAAAAAAAAACGTCTTTTCAAAATCCTTTGAAGTACCCCGCAAGTTTTTTGCTCCTAATTATTCCACGAAGGTAAGGGGGTGATTCAGCCAAATCCACAATTTCTCATTTGGATAAACTCTTGATGGCCTCTACTGAGGTATTTCAGTTTCCAACGTTTGGAGTCTCCGTCCAGCTGTTATATGATGGAAATTTACTTTTAGAATGTATTATAGGAACAGAAGTCCTTCCAACTACTTCTCTAACAAGTGTTTCTATAAAATTGAATGGCACCGATAGCGTTGAAAAACATTAGGAATACATATCTTGTGCATATTACAATAATATAAAGAGGGAAAGTTTGTATTGTCTCCAAAGAGCCGTTCTTTTCTAAAATAAATTTGAGCTTCAAATGTGTTTGCTTAAGTGTGTGAGGGAACTAATATTCTTCCTTTTGTGGTAATGATTACTTGAACACTGTGATTTTTTTTTTCTCTAAGGAAGTACATCTAACCGTTGCTTAATATCTATCTGGCAGTCCTTGAAGCAAAAGAAAGAAACATTTAATATTCTTTGCATCATTTTCCATCCAAATAATAATATCAAAATACCCAGACACTGGTTATGAAAATATAGAAATTGTGGCAACAGCCAATTAATTCCCAGAAAGTCTTACAGTTTCAAAATTTTTCCACAATAATTATGCATTGGAAAATCTCCTGATACAAATACAAGTCATAGTCAGGCTAATAGGTCAAATCAACCTAAACTCTCCCACTTCCAAGAGAGTACAGAGGCTGAAACAGCATTCACAGAACAAGAACAGCAAAAGCAACAACAAAAACATCAATACATACTCAGTACACAGTAACTATGACATAGGGACATTATTACATGTATGTTTCCAGGAAGGGATTGCTGAATGCCCCAAATATTTCTGTATTTAATGTATCTCTGACCTGAGGTAGGATGCAATGAGGGAAATTCAGAATGCTTTTCAGATTGTTTCAATGCACATATCCTGTTGCTTCCAGGACTGATTTGGTTTTCCTCAAGGTCATGCCCAGGAAATGGACATTCCATTGACAGTATACCCTCCTCTTCACTCTGTGGTAGAGAGGAACAGAAAAAAGGAAATTTTAAGATTGAGAAGCTGATTCATTTCACAGACTTCCTTCCCTGGAGCAAATTTGAGGCTTAAGGTAAGTACCTTGTAAAGTTAGATAGTTGATATTCGGCTTCCGGAATACCCTATGAATATGTTATATTAAATTTGGTGACTGGATCTGTACTTTTCAGTGGTTGTATTTCTAGCCCCCAAAAGTAAGATGCAGGTGTAAGTCTCCTTCCAAATATTTAGTGATAGTAATCGCTTTTAAGAGAATTTTTCATGAATGACATCCCTTTAATCACTTCACGCCTAATAATTTGGATCTCAGTCCTTGATCAAACATTCTGTTAATGTGAATGAAGTAAATGGCTGACTTAAGATCTGGTTAAATTGGATCCAAGATAGTTCCTTCTCTCTCTCACCCCCTCTTCCTCATTCAAGACAAACATATCATGTTTTCTATTGAGATCTTGACTAAGACAATATTCCTACAAAAGTAGAATGATACTACATGCAATGACTTGCATCAATATTTATTTCATGTAAATTATCTAAATATCTTCATTTCTTAACATATTCTCTAATGGGCTAGTTTTATTTTTTTTCTGTAGTACTCTTTATTCAAACAAAATCTCAAAAGCAAATGAAATACACGTGTCTTAGGCCTTACTAACGTTGACGACACACTTCTTTGTGTTACCAGATTACGTTGACAAGGAGTCACTAACCTAAACACATTGAAACATAAGTTATCGAAGATCATCCCCACTTATATATGAGATCCAAAGGGGAATCTGACACGCACCCCAGACTCAGACACTTGGCTACTTGGAAACACCAGAAGCGACAATTCGTACTTGTCAAAATGTTCGTATCTTTACCTTTGAGGCATATCAAAGGATTGTAATATTTTGTCCCCAGAGAAGGTACTTGTATCCAGTTGTCAAGACTTGGTCAGGGAAATAAGAGCAGAAGTGCCCCATTATTGTATATGGAAGCAGCAGTGAGCCCATGTGCTGTCCATCAAGATGCCTCCCTTCCCCAGTGCTCCACAGATTATGGATGTTGTGTCAAAATGAAGCTTCCATCATCCTGGGGTTTTGAATAACTGATGAGGAGGATCCCACTGTCAAAGAAGTATGAATATGTACAATCTGCAAGGAATACACTTCGCTGTGTGCTAACATACTGATATTGGGAGTGGTGGTTTTGTTTCGTTTTGTTATTTTCAGTGTAACCTTGCCTATCGTGATCGATACAACCGCTGTCACTACCAAACGTCTACCTGTTCTTCCTTCTTTCTCTCCAGCACAATATCCCTTTCACCATGACACTGTTGGCAGATGTCCCCACCTATATTCTACAGATACAGTACAAACATCCAATCTCCCACAGTGTTGCTAGAGTCTACATGAAGGAAGAGAACCATTTCATTAGCCCTGACCATTGTCCTTGCCCTAGGTATTTCTTTTTTTTTTTTTTAATTTTTTTTTTCAACGTTTATTTATTTTTGGGACAGAGAGAGACAGAGCATGAACGGGGGAGGGGCAGAGAGAGAGGGAGACACAGAATCAGAAACAGGCTCCAGGCTCTGAGCCATCAGCCCAGAGCCTGACGCGGGGCTCGAACTCCCGGACCGCGAGATCGTGACCTGGCTGAAGTCGGACGCTCAACCGACTGCGCCACCCAGGCGCCCCGCCCTAGGTATTTCTGAGACTTCTACCGCTACCTTCAAGGAATCCAATTCCAAAGAGATGAAGAGGGGAAAATATGTAACATAATCTTTCCCGCCCTCCTATGCTATCTGTTGTCCTACAGAAACACAACAACACAAAAGAAGTCTCTCTTTTGTTTCCCTTAAAAACAAATATCCCCGGCTAATGAATGAGTGTAAACAGTGGCTGGGGATAAGTGTGTGTGTTGGGGGGGGCGGGGAGCAGACAAGTGATTCAGACTATTAAAGTCTAAGGCATACCTTACCCATCCAAGAGTCCTATTCCAACAATAAAACAGATAATCTAGGGCCCGAGGCCTCTTTTTTCCTTCCTGTTCTGCTAGACTATAGGATTTAAAAATCCACTAAGTTATAAAAGCTTTTAACCTGGATGAGTAATACCTCATTGTAGATAGGAACTATTATTTAATTTCATCCATCCTTTACCATTAGATTAGATTGTTTAAAGTATGTTGCCTCTTTATACAATGCTAATGCATTTTGAAGGGGATCCCAGGTATATGTTAATATCCCAGCTCACCCAAAGTTATAATTTTCAGCATAAGGATTAACATGAAACTCTCAGAGTGTAATGGAAATTCTGATAATACTAACTTACTTATAGTTTAAAATTAAAAAGGACTTGTTTTCACAGCTTCATATACTTTATACTACATTTTATTCATGCAAAGCAAACAAAGGCCTGCTAGGATCTCATATTTGACTATCCTTATTTCATAAGTAATAGTACAAGCCGTTAGTTAACATGACTGGTTTCAATAGTGACGTAAATCTGTGATATCAAAGGGGCTCTGATCCAATTTGCCCAACTTTGAAATCTATTGGATATATCTTTTATATTAGTATCTATCTTTTATATTTTAATATGATTTCACTCTTAGGTGTATGTGTGTTTCTGGTGGTGAGTGGGACACTTTCAGAGAAGATAGTAATCCACCTGGCAAAGAAGAAGTCATACTTTTAGTCTTAATAAAAATCAGCAAATTCCCATTGAGGGGGTGTGGTGATGGTGATGGGGCCAGTGGAACTAATAAGAAAGCTCTGTCTTAATTGGTGTCCCTGAGAATGGCTCCAGGACCCCTTAACTGCCAGCATCTTTGAGAGCTTCTCTTTCTCTCTACCTGCTCTTACCTTTGCAGTGACGGTTTCCTAGAAGGGTTTTAGGGTGTCAGTTTCTTTGCTCTTTTTCCATCTGCTTTCTGTATTCCAGAATCTTCTTATTTATATCTTCCTTGTTCTTTCTGGCATGTGAAAGGCAGATGTTTTGAGGCATGTTTTGAGGCAGAATAAGTGTTTAATCTGTCATCCAAATCCAGTCCGAAGCCCATTTCGAGAAGATTTTATAAACCTCTTAGCAAAAAGAATTATATTTTAAATGTGCAAATTTCCTACCTATTAAATTCATGGAAATATATTTGGTGCCAATGATGCTAATAGAAAACATATAAAATAGCCACTTGATTTTTAAAATATTGCATCAATACAAATAAATTAACTTTTTAAATTCATGTCATCCATTCAAAGACTTCAATATTTAGCAAATGTGCCGTTTCCCATGATATATTTTATTGACTAAGTTAATGTTCGCTTTATTTCACTTATTTAAATATGTGTGGAGGTTGTTCAATGTGACATATATGCTATGCATGAGTGATACAAGCATGAATATAAAACTAACACACGAATACCATCAGTTAATATTTCTTGAACGCTTACTATGTAAGTGCATTATGCCAACCAATTTGTAAGCTCTTCTCATTTAATATTAACAGATACTCTCTGAGGTAGAAATTATTACTACCTTGGCGCACCTGGGTGGCTCAGTCGGTTAAATGTCCGACTTCGGCTCAGGTCATGATCTCATGGTTTGTGAGTTCAAGCCCCCCGTCGGGCTCTGTGCTGACAGCTCAGAGCCTGGAGCCTGCTTTGGATTCTGTGTCTCCCTCTCTCTCTGCTTCTCCCCTCCTCATGCTCTCTCTCTCTCTCTCTCTCAAAAATAAATAAACTTTTTAAAAAAAGAAATTATTACTATCTTAATTTTGCATGTAAAAAACGATGGCATTTCAGTGTAGTACGTCTCAAAATGTCTATGCACAAAGGAAAGTGAAAATAAAAATTAGGGAAGCAAAGTTGTCAGAAAGAAACACATAAGACATAGATCTTTTAGTTAAGTTTATTTTAAGAAAGAGAGCGAGAAAGAGCACTAGCAGGGGAGGGGCAGAGAGAGAAGGAGAGAAGGGATCCCAAACAGGCTCCAAGCTGTTGGTGTTGAGCCTGACGCGGGGCTTGACCCCTTGAACTGCAAGATCATGACCTGAGCCAAGATCAAGAGTCAATGCTTAACTGGCTGAGCCACCCAGGTGCCCCAAGGTACAGATCTCATGGAATGAGGGTTTTCCAAATAAAAAAATGAATGAGAGTAAGGGTTATTCTGGAGAAAAAAGGAAGCGGATCTTCTCTACAGAGACCCAAATGCTTATCAACATTTCAGTGTGGTTGAATTAAATGGTGCCAACAAATCCTGGAGGTGAAGCTATTTAATACACGAGGACAGAGCCACACAAATGTATCTATCGTGATAGTCACACTGTCAGACTTGAATTTTGGAATAAAACTTTTCATGATTTATGTGCAATTTAATGCAGTTTATTTGCAAAACTCCTTTTGCTTTTTTTTTTTTTTTTTGTGAAAGGATAGGCATTTTTAAAGTTACATAGCATGTTCTACACATTTAGTTTCTTTAGTTATGTTACATCATGGGATTCTCAAAAAGAAATAGTCATTGGTTCATCTTACGGATTAAGAAAGTGAGGCACAGAAAGAACAAATTGCCCAATACCACATGGCTTATAAGTGGAGGGTCCAGGATGTGAGACTTTCAGACTCCAGAACTTGGCCACTTCTTATTATAACTACTGGAAGTCAGAGCCCTCTGACTGGGATGTGGTGACACCCAGTTAACATTCCCTAAATATTTGATAAATGAATAAAAATATAGTGTAAGGTGCAAAATGTGCTTTATTTGACGGTAAGGAAAGAGCGGTGAAAGAATCAGCTATAATCAATTGCCTATTATTTCTAACTTACTTTAATTTTTTTTTCAATTTTAAGTTTATTTATTTTTGAGAGAGAGAGAGAGAGAGAGAGAGAGCACACAACCACGGGAGGGGCAGAGAGAAGGAGAGACAGAATCCCAAGCAGGCCCCACACCATCGGCTCAGAGCCCAATGCAGCCGAAACTCACGAACCCGGGAGACCATGACCTGAGCCAAGATCGAGAGTCGGATGCCTAAGGGACTGCGCCACCCAGGCACCCCTATTTCTAACTTGCTTTAAACCGTAAGATGCTAAACATATGCTGAAAAATATCCCCCAAAGTATTACAAGGTTATCCACATTTGAGAGTCAGTCATTTCAGTTTTTGAACGAGACTTAGAGCATTTATGCACTTCAATGGCATTTTGATTTTCAAAAGTGTAGGTCCTAGATTTTGGTGTGCACATTTGTTTTTGTTTACACCGCCCTCTATCATTGATTTTTACCATTTAAATCTCACGTCTTATAGCGACCTTACCCCCTCTCCATCAGATGTAGAAAAGCTGTAACATTGCCAAGGGATTTTCCTTACATTTGTTTAATCGAGTGTTTGTGAATCCTGTGGTATTGCACACCTGCAAGTTAGTGACCGCCTGGTGAAACGCTTTAGACTGAGAGGAATTTCATTTTGTATAAGCATCTGAGCATCCTGGCCCGCTCTCTCTCCTCCAAGATACATACGCTAAGCTTAAAAAAGGTTAACTGTCAATGCACTTAGAGGAAACTGTCCCAATGTTTATTTTTTAATCCCTAATATCTTGTCCTGGAGTAGTAAATAGACCAAATGATACTAGGGGAGTCCCTGGAAAATGTGAGCACATGAGCCTTGTACCATATAGCCATATTGCCCATTGTTGGCCAAGGACACTGAGAGCAACGCATGGCTGTTAAGGAAATTCCAGAGCCCAAGTTCGCAGCGCAACTACACCCAACAATCATGTTCTGAGAACTGCCTCATCAACCACATCGCCTCCCTTCAAGGCCAATACTTTGTGAGTTTTAGATTGCATGCCCCAAGAACATGTAGGAATTTTGCTCCTTTTTTCACATATTTCCCCTACCAACTCCAATACCGATACCTACCACCACGATTACCAATATCCACGCAATCACCGGCCCAAGAATGCAGCCATCATCACCACCATCACATTGCCCCCATCAATAGCAGTAGCGTCAATATCATCATCTTTCCTCCCATCAGTACCAACATCACTATCGCCTTCACCACCACCACCAAAGCCAATGAGAGAACAAATCCATATATTTCCTCAAGAACAAGAATTCAGTGAGAATGTAAAGGGTTTTTTCCCCCCTCTCTTCTGCCCTACCATCTCCAAACGTGAGGAATTTAGTCGTTGTTTCATTAGATCCTTAAGATATCAAGCAATATTTTCAGACACAAGGAGAATCATTGAAAAACCTTTATATTCCTGGGTTCAGCTCAGGTTACGATCTTACAGTTTGTGGGTTCTGTGCTGACAGCATGGAACCTGCTTGGATTTCTCTCTTCCTCTCTCTCTCTCTCTGCCCCTCCCTGATGTCCCTTTTTCAAAATAAATAAATAAACTTCGAAAAAAGAGAGAAAAAAACATTTATTTAGGTATTAAACAGAGCTGTTTTTCACTACTGCTGATTTGATTTTGTAGAAAAACTACAAAATCTGCTCTTTGTGAGGCCAGGAGGTTTAATGGGGAGATGTAAAAGCAGTACTCAGCCTAACATTTAAGCACAGAAATAAACATCATCTATATATATTCATGTAGTTCAGAGAGCAATGTAAGACTTTACGGTTAATAATACAAATCCTTAGGATGTATTTTGAGGAAGTTAGTGATATATAAGAGAAGGTTATTAGCATACTGAGGGCACTTGTTAATATCATTAAGTAGAATTTGGCAGCGGCTTTAAATTGTGGGACTCATTTTATTTTAATGAGGAGAGAGGGCATGTCAAAGAGGATAATGTTAAGCTGAGCATCACTGATGAGCAAACATGACAAGCACATAAGTAACGATAAGAAATGACACTGAATACTGGCGTGCCTGGGTGGCTCAGTCAGTTAAGCGTCCAGCTTCGGCTCAGGTCATGATCTCACGGTTCATGAGTTCGAGCCCCGCGTCGGGCTCTGTGCTGACAACTCAGAACCTGGAGCCTGCTTTCAGATTCTGTGTGTCCCTCTCTCCACTCTTTCCCCACTCATGTTCTCTCTGTTCTTCAAAAATAAATAAACATTAAAAGAGAAAATTTTAAGAAATGACACTGAATAGATACATTTATGAATGTAATTGCCTTAGCATTTTAAATAGTCTTAAATCTTAATGATGAAGCGCATTATTTGATGCTTTGATTTTTATAATACCTTTTACTTTTTAGAGCTATTTTAGATTTACAGAAGAATTATGAAGATTGTGTAGAGAGTTCTCATAACCCCACACCCTGATCTCTCTATTACTAACATCTTACATTAGTATGGTATGCTTGTTACAATTAAGCAACCAATATTTACATAATCATTAACTAACATTTATACTTTCTCATATTCCCGTGGCTTTTATTTAATGTCCTTTATCTGCCCTAGGAGCACATCGTGGGCAACACATTGTATTCAGGTGTCATGTTTCTTTAGGATCCTATTGGTTATGACAGTTTTTCAGACTTCTGTTTTTGATGAACTTGACAGTTTTGAGGAGTACTGGTGAAGTAAGATGCAGGATGCCTCTTTATTGGAATTTGGTATGTTTCTCATGATTAGATGGTGGTTATGGGTGTCTCAGAGGAAGACCACAAAGGTAAGCTGCTATTTTCATTACATCATATCAAGGGTGTATATTTACCCTGGTAAGCGTATACCCATATTAATATAACTTGTCAGTGTTGATAATGTTCTTGATCACCTGGCCGAGGTGCTGCTTGACAGGTGCATACCTCTTTTAAAAAAATTTTTTTTAACATTTATTTATTACGGAGAGACAGACAGAGCGTGAGCAGGGGAGGGGCAGAGAGAGAGGGAGACACAGCATCCTAAGCAGGCTCCAGGCTCTGAGCTGTCAGCACAGAGCCCGACGCGGGGCTCCGACTCACTAACCGCGAGATCATGACCTGAGCTGAAGTCGGACGCTTAACCAATGGAGCCACCCAGGCACCCCGAGGTGAAGTTGTTTTTCTCACTCTTTCCATCCTGCGCCTTCGGGAAAGAACTCAGTATGTGCCACCCACCCATAAATGGGGATTACGCTGAGCTATCACGAAGCCAGTGTAAACACATACATTATTTGAAATTCTTCAGCATGAGGGATTTGTCTCTTCTCTCCCGTTTACTTGGTTCTTTATTTATAAAACTATGGACTCATGGATCTTTATTTTATACTTTGGGTCATAATCCAGTATTCCTTTATCTAGCTTTGGTGTGAGGAAGGTTTTCCTTTTTCTTTTCTTTTCTTTTCTTTTCTTTTCTCTCTTTTTTTTTTGTCTTCAGATTTTTATTTAAATTCTATTTAGTTAGCATATAGTGTAATATCGGTTTCAGGAGTAGAATTTAGTGATTCATCACTTACATGTAACATGCAATGCTCATCATAACAAGTGCCCTCCTTCATACTCATCACCCATTTAGCCCATCCCCCCGCCGACCGACCCCCATCAACCCTCAGTTTGTTCTCTATAGTTGAGTCTCTTACAGTTTGCTTGATAAGGAGTTTTTTCAGTCGGTGACTTTAATATGCCCAAATCATTGTGAGGGGTGTGTGTGTGTGTGTGTGTGTGTGTGTGTGTGTGTTGTGTACTCTCTTACTTTCTAAAACTACAAAATACTCAGGCCGATCTTGTATATTTCTTGCTCCCGTCCTAACATTAGCCGTTTATCTAAGGAACCCTGATTTATTTTGTTGGAGATTAGAATTAGAAATGAATATCTAGGAGCTAGGTGTGTTCATTGCTACTTGAGTGTCTTGACTTCTTGGCTATCTTAGCGGACAGAACAGGAAAACATATGTGCATATAGTATAAGGTGTATATACCCAGATCCTTAAATATGTCTATATGTTAACATCTATAACTGTATTAAACTACACATGTTGACTTCATAGTGACGTACACAAATGAGATCCATTGTTAAATGGAGCATTCTGGCCTCTCTCCTTGGTTATCTGTAGCTTCCCACTTTAACAAAAAGAAATCTGGATTCCACTAGAAAAAATTATTTAATTGTTCAATTCTAGTAATCATGCACAGTGGGTTCATAATTTCTAATGCATACTACATTGGGAGACAACCAAATAGCATTTTATTTCTTCCCTTTTTGGTATTCTAATCACACACACATTGATTCTTTTGAAATTGTCCCTTAGCTCTTAGTTACTGTCTTTTCCTTCATTTTTTTTCCCTTTGTTCTTTCTGTCTGTCTCTCTGTCTTTCTTTCTGCCTCTCTTTCTTATTCCTTTTCCTATTCTTCTTCCTGATTCCTCTCTGCATTTCAGTTTGGGATGTTTCTATGGTCGTGTATTCCAGCGCACTGATTTTTTTCTCAGCTGTGTCCAGTCTATTGAGAAGATGATCAAAGACATTCTTATACCTGTTGCAGTGTCTTTCATATCTAACATTCCATCTTAGTTCTTTCTTAGTGTTTTCATCTGTTTGCTTACATTACCCATCTCGACTTCCATGGTGTCAACTTTTTGCGTTAGTGTCCATCACGTGTTAATCATGGCTATTTTAAAGCCCCTGTATGCTAATTTTAACATCTGTTTTATATCGGCCTGTTCCGGACATTTGCCTTGTCTCTTGGACTGTGTTTTTCCTCACCCTTTAGCATACTTTGTAATTCTTTTGTTGACATCTGGACATGATGTATTGAGTAAATAGGCCTTTGTGTAATGGTTTATGCTAATCTGGTTGAGAGTTCTGTTTGTTTAATATTTGCCATAGGTGGAAGTGCCAGAAGCTTCAAATCCCTCTCCTGTCTTGGTTTGTCTCCTCTGTTGTCTTTGAGATTTGCTAAAGGCACTCTCTTAGCTAGAGCCTTTGTCTTGCAACCCTTTCATCTGTAATCCACTGTTATTAACCTGGAGCCCTGTTGCTGCCAGGGCAGGATGCTGAGGAAGGGAAGTGTTCTATAGTCTTATGTCAGTATTTCACTTGGCCTGAATCCTTGAACTGTGACTTTCACGAGTGTTTATTGGCTTCTCCCCCTGCCCCCCTCCCCCCACCCCTGAAGACTAGAGGGGGCTAGAGTTAAGGAAGTGCATTCCCATAGGTTAGATAGGACTCCGGAGAAATTCTTAAGGATGGAGAGTAGTCCTTTGTTACGGAAGAACAGTCTTGGGGTTTCTAATGGCTCCTAAAGCTTTGCCCAGTGGCAATATCGTAGCCAATGAGGTTTATCCAAAGCGCGATTATTGCTAATTGAAATCTAATGGCTCTTCTCTTCTCTCTTTGCCAGAGCCACCTGTAATCCTTCCTGACTCATTACCATTAGAGCCTGGTAAGGTTTCTGGAAGTAACCCACCACCATGACCATGCCTACAGGAGTTTCTCACTCTTATGCTAATATACAGTCAGCCTCCAACAATTTATAAAAATTCCCATTCAAGTGTTCCTACCGGGTAATGGCTTGAGCAGCAGAGGTCCCAGATAAGGAGACCTAGGCTGTGACTCTCAGATTTGCTGTCTCTTCATGTTAGAAGGTCGTGTTTGGGTCTGCTATCTTAACTCTCTGATAAATCCAAGAAAAGTGATTAATTTTCAGTCCATTAAGCTTTTTCTTATTGTAATAATGAAGCAACACTTTCCAAGCTCTTTACTTATTGCAGCTAACACTGGATCGCTTTTTTTAGTATGATCAGTTTTGATGGCAAATGTGAGATAAAAGATAAGGTGTGCATGCTCTAAGTATATTTCCATTATAGAAATTTTTATACAAGTTGACATTAATAATAATATTGATTAAACACTGATGTTAAAACTTCATGATGATCATGTGAATAGATAAGACTTTCTAAAACCAGACCTAAAATATATTCACATTTGCTGTATTAACATTTAGTATGCTAATATATGCTAGCCTAGAACTGTTAAAAGTATCAAATGAAACGTCACAAGAGTATTTATTAGAAATAGAATTCTGACAAAAATGTGAAGTATCATAAAGATGGATTTCATGAATTCACTAAAATATTTTTTCCTTTCTTTTTTCTTTTTTAATTTTGTGATGTTTATTTATTTTTGTGAGAGTGAGAGACACAGCATGAGTGGGGAAGAGCAGAGAGGGAGAGGGAGACACAGAATCTGAAGCAGGCTCCAGGTTCTGAGCTCTCAACACAGAGCCCCACGCAGGGCTCGTACCCAAAAACCACAAGTTCATGACCTGAGCTGAAGTCAGACAATTAACCGACTGAGCCAGCCAGGTGCCCCATTTTTCCTTTCTTTATATGTTTAGTCCCAAATAAATGGCAAGCTTAACTTTTGATGATAATAGGATCATTCTGATTAACCTTTGTGATATTACTTTTACTTTAAAAAATATTAGAAAATCATATTTACACATATATGTAGATTATTAGTGTACATAATAAATATGTGTTACTTAAGGAACACTGAATACATTTGTCTAATTAGGAATCAGGAAACTACATATTTTAAAAATCTAGATCAGAGGTCAGCAAAACAGTGGACTATGGATCAAATCCAACCTAGAGCCTGTTTTTTGTAGGTAAAGCTTTGACGGAACACAATAATCCCATTAATTTACCTATTGTCTCTGACCGCACTCAGGGCTGAAATAGCATTTAGTTGCAACAGAGACCTTATGAATCACAAAGCTAGGATATTTATTATTTATCTCTTTGCATAAAATGTTTGCCTGTCACTACTCTGGATGCATCCTAATTTGATACAATATGATATCATAATTAACACTTTGGCATGGAATATATTTTGATTCATTAAAAAATGGAAATCCTATTTAAAACCTCTTGAAATTTCCAAGAACATATTTATTTTGCCAAAGAATGTATAATTATATGTGAGTCATTTTTTAAGTGATTCATATTTTCACCAAGTTAGGAAACACTGGTACACTGCATCTGGGTTTATGCTATGCTAATTTGTAATCATTGCATGTAAATAATCACAATAGATGTAACAAAAGCAAAGAAAAAGTATTAATGTCAGTTATCTAAAAGATATCTGGTATTTAACATAAAAATTCATTTTAAAAAATATGAGCATCTTCTTTAACATTAAGCATTAAACAAACTCTCTCTCTCTTTCTGTCTCTCTCTATATATACATATATATATGTTTTTAACTGTATGTTTAAATGTTTTAAATGTGTTGTTCAAGAAAGTGGATTTAATTTTTTTTTCATTTATTATATATTTATTTCCTCACTCTATTTAATAGATGAAAAATAATTTTATTGTCATGTTTATTTTTTTTCTTCCCAAGCAGCAATCTGATAAATAAACAAATTCAAAAAGAACTTCTAAATACTGCTTTTCACACAAAATTTAAAAATTGATCACACTCAAACCCTGGGGTCATGGGTAATTCATCGTTTATCCTCATTTGTAACAAACTTGCATGTGCATAAGTAGTCTATGCTTATTATGAAATTTGAATGTTCATTTGGGTTGTTGGATGCTGTGAAAATTTCTTGGTTGAAATAGGGAAACAGTTAATAGGCAGGGGATGGCCAAGTTGTAAACAATACTCTCGTGGAGACAAAAGTTGACGACTCTCGTCTGATCCTAAATTACACTCCATTAACCTACTGAGCCACCCAGGTACCCCAGCAAGCAGGATTTTTTAATTAGTCTCCTCTGTCTTCTACGAGTCTTGTCCTAAGGCTCACTTCCTACCAAGAGGCAAAATAATCATAGCAGGATTCATATTTCTACCCAACATCTCCTAAAAAGGTACAAAGAGAGAACATGCTATTCTAGAATGTCTTCTCCAGTCTCATTTTGGTAAAGCCTTGTGGTCTTTATCAAATTGTACAATTATATAAATTGTGTACAATTTATCAAATTGTAGTAGGCCAGGTAGCTCAGTTCTGGCACTCCTATTCTACCTTAAAACACAGGCTATGGGAAGGATGTGTGAAGATCTGGGGGGCGGGGGAGAGGCATCTTACGTGGGAAATCAAATAGCCATGTCCTGGGTTAGGAGATTATAGGGAATGCATTCCAAAGCAGAACACTGTTTTCTGGCCTTGCTGAAAACAACGGGCCATGCTTCACTTATCTAGTCAATGTATATCTAGGGGTTGGGTCCTGCCTGTGCTCATGAATTCCTCAGACCACGTTATCATATGGAATATCTTATCTTGTTTTCCACCCTGCTTTCTTCATCTGCTCTTTTGTAGTCTTGGGAATGCCTTAACTTGTTTTTCTGCATGCTTTCTATACTTTCTTACTAGCACATAGCCCCCTGACATATTGCACAATGTTTCCCTAAATGTATGCTTAATAAATGCAGGAGCTTGAGAGCAGCTCAGGGAGACTTCCCGTAGCCTCCCTCTCAGTTCTCTTGACTTACATAGAGTCTTGAGTAATCTTTTTCTGCTGTCCTCAGCTTTGCTGGACAAAGCCAGAAGCCAAACCCACAATCAAGGGACAGTGTTACGGATGTTAAGGAAGTTATGAGAAGGTCTCTGACTCTAAATCACCAAAGGACACTCAAAACCTAACTAATTTCTAACTATATTTTTTTAATCTTGTGAGCATCCCTCTTCTGCAAAATAACTCAGTTAAAGGCATCATCTTCTAGAAGATGAGAAGTCTGTATCTTCAGTTACCAGGGACACCTTATAATTCATAGAAAAGTCATTTCAGTCCTAAGATTCATCTGCATGTCTTTCTTTAGAAAGTAAAAGACAAAGCAGAAAGAAATGTCCCAATTCAATCATGCACAACAGATGGTTTTAGGAAACTTCCATGAGTATGCAGAGGGTGAATATGTGAATCTACTAAGGAAAAGAGCAATAGTGTTCTCTATACTTATCAGAACTTGCTTCACCTAACCACCAAATATTGAATTTACAGAAAGCATAATGATTTAATACATAAATAAATTTCCAGTAATAGATACAAATCTTCCCTCCACATTGATGATAGAAAATGTAGAATCAATTAAAATGTTCTGCCATGATGGGGTAATATTTATTTCCCTTTTAAAAATAATGGGGTTTTTAAATTTGATCTTAAAGCCAAGTTTACTAGAAGTTCTTAGTTTTTTTCCCCCTGATTTACATATTTCCTTCTAAAAAAGCAAAAACCTACATTTGAATGAGGTCCATGTTGACTTTGAAAGTTACTTTGTTCTTTATGTACATGGATTGTTAGCCTAAAAATATTTTTAGGTGGCTTTGTCTTCCACCTTTCCTTTAACCTTTGCCCCAAGGGTAGCACCTCCACATTTCACCGGATATGTGGATATGATCCTGACATCAGTACAAATAGAAATGCTTAGAATTACCTTCCTCAAAATATTAATTGGGTTTCCAAGAGTAAGCGCTACTCCCTCCTTCTTGAAATGTCTCTTTAAGTCGGCTTCCAGGAAATCATTCTGCCCTGGTTCTCTTACCTTCCACTGACTTTTGCTGTTCTATTTCCATCTCCCTAATATCCAAATGTTGGTTTTTCCAAAGACTCCAATAGACCTCTGACATTCTGTATCTACAATGACCTCCTTGATGCTTTTATTCAATGTCATGAATCTTATTATCTAAGTCCTGAGCCCTCTTATTTATTGTATACAACTAAGGTCTCTCTCCTGAACTCCAAACTGACATTTAACTCCCTACAAGACTCCTCTGCTTGGTTGTATCCTCAACATTTCAAGTTTATCCTCAATAAAATCACACTTCAAATGTTCCCTTTCAATTGTGAACGTCCTACAATCTTCCCTTTATTACACTATTCTCCCAGTTACTCAAGTACTCTTTCTGCCCCATTTTTGTTAGAACTTAGACATTGGCATTTTTGCTCATGGTTCTTTTCATCACACTTAAAATAATACCTCACAAAAGAAGATGTTCAATAATTATTTATTGACCAGATGTTTGAGTGAATGACAACAGGAGGGGGATGAATTTGGCTTTCGATGATTTGATTGGAGTATCCTATAAAAAACACATTTTTATAGTCAATTCAATATTAAAGTCATTGTGATGCAGATGATAGGTCAAGGAACTAACATGGAAGGAATTGTTTAGGGATGTGTGAAAATTGAGAAGAGAAAAATGTAAAAACAGATTCTATGGAATGGCACTTTTCAAGCCTTGGAGAGAGATAGCAGTGCCTGAAAGGAGTAGGGACAGAAATGATTAGAGAAATAGAATGAAAATAAGTATGATTAGAGTCAAAGGAACTAAGAAAAGGATTGCAAAAGAATATCGTTAAATGCCCAAGGGACCAAGTTAGATAAGAACTTGGATGGATGCAAAGGGGGTTCCTAAGGAGATAATTAAGGCAGACTTAGAGAAATCTTTGGGATGGAAGTCAAGTTACAACACATGGAGAATTCAATGGGAAGAAAAAGGAGGTGGAAATCATGAGCACGGATTGTAGATTTGTTATTCTTGGCGTTTAGAGGGAGAAGAAGTGCAGAAAGGTGGCTGGATGTGGAGCACAGAGTACAAGATTACTGTTTTCTCTATTACTGTGAAAGGAAAAATCTATACATGCCAAGGAAAAAAGTCAATAATAAGGGAGCACTTGAAGTCATAAGGGGATAATTTATGACACGGAGTCCTGGAAAAGTAAAGAGGGCTACAATTACAATAGGATGGATAGAAACAAAAATACTTATTTTATTGAAATTAACAAAATGGTCTCTCATCAAGTCTTCTTTATGGCATTATTTTAGTTTTGAGTACTAGTAAAGAACTTAAAGAACCTCTTCCAAGTGAAGAGTTTAAATGAAATGATGTGAAAGAAAAGGTATAAACTCTACTAAAGTACATTCTTTTGCAATGAGAGATAACTAGTGAAGGAGAGCAGGTACTGTTGTTGTCTTTGCCTGCATATTCTCTGTCAATGGAAAAACTAAAAGAGAAGTCAAACTCTTACCAAAAGTCTTGCATGCTGTAATGACCCATTCTTGATGGAAGAAAAGGGAAGATCTTTGTTCACTTTTTCTAAGTAAAGACATCCCCAGGGAAAGCAAACTTTGGGACCTGCTGAGAATTTAACTTCACCTGGGTGGATTGTAGTTACCAGAGTGTATCGTGGAGAGCACATAACATTGAATTCAATCCATAGAAGTACAACTGACATAAAATGGAAAAAAAAAAAAGTTGGAATCTCCTACTAGTAGGTAGTAAACAGTCTCCAGGCAAAGAGAAAACTTACCTTGCTGTTAAAAGCAAGAAAGTTTCTAGGATTAAAATTATGTTTTAATAGCTAAGCATTAAAGCCCATTCTTTGCTCAGATCAGAAGTAAAGATCCACGGGAGAGAAAAGGCAAGCCTCCCCCTAACGTTTGTGGGCCCTGAAGAATAGTACAAATGGTGGGCCGCACACCATATGTAAGAATCTTTAAGATATTTACCCAACGGTCATTCCCCAAGTCAATTAATCTTAACCCTGACCATACACTTGAATCATTTGAAGTATTTAAAAATCTTTATTTTTGAACACTCCAACCCACCGAAACTTAGATTTATTTGCTGTATAATAATTCTTGGGTTTTAGTATTTTATTATAAGCTCTCCAGGTGATGCTAGTATGCACCCAAGGTGACAAAATTCTAGTAGAATAATTATAAAAGCCTCTGTCTCATGATATACTGGTAGGATGAAACTCATGTAAATTCAGACTGTGGAGTATTGGAGCACCAAGAACCTCCCATCATGCTTTTGTACTTGGCCAGAAGGCACATTTGGCCACTTTTTGAACTTTGTAAAAACTTAATAGGTGAAAAAGTGCAAAATTTATGAACAGAATAAGAAAGAAACCTGAATATATATCCAAGATTGTAGTTTTTAAAACAGCAAGAGTCTCATTAAAATATTTTGAAACATCCCTGGAAATTATCTTGTCTTCTTAACCAACCTTAGTGCAATTTGGCTCATGTAAACTAGAGATCACAAAAGTAAATCCTTCTTAGTTCTAAATTCTTCTGAACAACTAAGTAATCCACCAATGTAACATGAATTTTTGAATAGATAATTCCATGTTCAGATTTAAATTTTTTCTCCTGACATGAGGAAACATTTATATTTCTTATTCCAGGATAAGCATTCAACAATGTAGTAAAGAAAATATTCTTTAGATAATACTTGTTGCAGCTATTTTTTTTCAAAATATAGTAGTTCAATGTGTAATAGTTTTTTTTTTAATGTAGCAAACCAGCTCAATATATTTTGAGTGACACACACACATATGTATATACCTACATATATATATACATATATATGTATGTATATATATATATATATACACTATCTCTATCTATCATCTATCTATGTATCTATCTATCTATAGAGATATTCTATATCTATCTATCTATGTCTAGATATATCTATATCTATATAGATCTATCTCTCTCTTTAGATAGATAGACAGATAGAGAAAGATGCTAGCTAAAGACAAATGGTATAACCTATACATATTAAAAAACAATGAATGAATTAAAGGTTATAAGGCAATAATAGTATAAAAAGGATACAATGGACTTCATGATTAATTCTTGTGTTCTACAAGGTAGTATTACAAATGTTGATGGAGGAAAGATTGCTATAGCCTTGAGTGTAATAGAGATTTCAGTAAGTTTTGAAATATGGACATACTCCAAGAAGGAAAAGAGAAAGGCCAATGGAGGGATAAAGTGTGAACTTTGGAAAGACAGTGGGGGGAAGAGGGAGATATGAATGAATGACTGGAGATCACAAAGATCAGTTGTCAAGAAATTAGGTTTTTCTGTGGAACAATTTTTGAGAGAGAAGAGAAGGAATGATCAGTGAAATCAGAAGTCTAGGAAGGTCATATACAGGATATAAACTAAGAAATTTAATGGCAATGTGTGTTTTGAGCTCTGGAAAGTCAATGAACAATTTCAAAAAAGGAATAACCACAACTTATGGTAGCTTTTAACTAAAAACTTACAGCAGAGGAGATACTCAAACTTCAATATGAAATTTTCGGTGACTTTTCTTTTTATTTTTCTTATTTAAAAAAACTTTTTTAATGTTTATTTATTTTGAAAGAGAGATAGAGTGTGAGCGGGGGAGGGGCAGAGAGAGAGAAGACACAGAATCTGAAGAGGGCTCCAGGCTCTGAGCTGTCAGCACAGAGCCCAAAGCAGGGCTCAAACTCATGACCTGAGCCAAAGTCGGACACTTAACCAACTGAGCCACCCAGGTGCCCCAGTCTGTGACTTTTCTAATGAACATTATACTTTTTACTGTGAGGTAAATTTGGGTAATTAGCAAATGCACATTCTTTGAAGAGGAACTTAAAGAATCCTCTGTTAGAATGTCCGCAATTCTTTCTTTGGGTCACAACTGTGATACAGCACTTCAAAAAAGGCTAAGCTGTAGTTTTTATTTGCTTCTAAAATAATTTCCTAGTGTCAAGATTACAGATTTATACCAAGATGGAGTGAGTGATTTATTCAAAACACTACATGTTAGAGTAGCATTTTTATCATTTTATTTTGAAATCTGGGAAAATATTTTCTTGATATTTTCTTTTATCTCTAGTACAATTTTCAAACAAATGACAATAAGAAATCATGTGGGAATTGTCTTTTAAAATTACTTTTTTCATACTAACCCTTTATCTGATATGTCATTTGCAAATACCTTCTCCCATTCCGATGGTTGTCTTTTAGTTTTGTTGTTTCCTTTGCTATGCAGAAATTTTTTTTTTTTTTTTATCTTGATAAGTCCCAATAGTTCATTTTTGCTTTTGTTTCCCTTGCCTCTGGAGACATATCACGTAAGAAGTTGTTGCAGTCTGGGTCAAAGAGATTGTTGCCTGTTTTCTCCTCTATGATTTTGATGGTTTCCTGTCTCACATTTAGGTCTTTCATCCATTTTGAGTTTATTTTTGTGTATGGTGTAAGAAAGTGGTCCAGGTTCATTTTTCTGCATGTACCAGGTTCATTTTCTGGTAAGTGGTCCATTAAGTGGTCCAGGTTCATTTTCTGCATGGCAGAACTGTCCAGTTCTCCCAGCACCATTTGCTAAAGAGACTGTCTTTTTCCATTGGATACTCTTTCCTGCTTTGTCAAGGATTGGTTGGCCACATATTTGTAGGTCCATTTCTGGGTTCCGTATTTGATTACATTAGTCTATGTGTCTTTTTTTGTGCCGATACCACAGTATTGTGAAAACAAATAATCCAGTGAAGAAATTGGCAGAAGACCTGAATGGACACTTTTCCAAAGAAGACATCCAGATGGCTAATAGACACATGAAAACATGCTGAACATCACTTATCATCAGGGAAATACAAATCAAAACCACAAAGAGATACCACCTCATACCTGTCAGAATGGTTAAAATTAACAACTCAGGAAACAACAGATATTGGTGAGGCTGTGTAGAAAGGGGAACTCTTTTGCATTGTTGGTGGGAATGCTAACTGGTACAGCCACTTTGGAAAACAGTATGGAGGTTCCTCAAAAAATTAAAAATAGAACTAGCCTATGACCCAGCAATTGCACTACTAGGTATTTATCCAAAGGATACATAAATGCTAATTCAAAGGAGCATATGTACCCCAATGTTTATAATAGCACTATCAACAATAGACAAATTATGGAAAGAGCCCAAATAGTCACTGACTGATGAATGGATAAAGGAAATGTGGTATATAGATACAACGGAATACTACTTGGCAATCAAAAATGATGAAATATTGCCATTTGCAATAACATGGATGAACTAGAGTGTGTTATGCTAAGTGAAATAAGTCAGAGAAATAGAGATATCATATGATTTCAATCGGTAATGGGATTTGAGAAACACACAGAGCATCATAGGAGAAAGGAAGGAAAAATAAGATAAAAACAAAGAGGGAGGTGAATCATAAGATACTCTTAAATACAGAGAAAAAACAGGGTTACTGGAGGGGAGATGAATGGGGGGAAAGGATTGAATGGGTGATGGGCATTAAGGAGGGTACTTTTTTGGATTAGCACTGGGTATCATATATAACAGATGAATTACTGTGTTCTACTCCTGAAGCTAAGACTACACTATATGTTAACTAACTTGAATTTAAATTGAAAACATTAATAAAAATTGAAAAATAAAATTACTTTTCTGACTCATATGTGGAATTTAAGAAACAAGACAAATGAGCAAAGGGAAAAGAAAGGGAGAAAGAGAGAGGCAAACCACAAAACGGACTCTTCACTCTAGACAACAAACTGATGGTTACCAGAGGGGAGGTGGATGGGGGGTGGGGTGGGGAAAATAGGTGACGGGCACCTGTTGTGATGACAACCAGGTGTTGTACGGAAGTGTTGAATCATTATATTGCACATCTGAAACTAATATACTGTATGTTAACCATACTGGAATTTAAATAAAAACTTTCAAAAATAAAGTAGAAAAAAAAAGGTGAATAAAGGAGAGAGAAGGAGAGAATGAAATATAGATAAATACAAGAGCTTTCCCTTGACTTTGAGAAAACTCTTTGGAACAGTGTCGTAAAAGTAAATAACTCTAATAAAAATGTTTAAAGGCTACAAAAATAAAATTAAATCGCTTTTCTCAAAGTTTTTTTTTTTATTAAAAATGTTCTCTTGTAGTACTACTTGGCTTAAAGGCAACTTTGTAAAGTTTTGTCTCAATATGGAGAGAGAGAAAAAAAAGCCATCAAAAGTCATAGCAGTATTAGATGCGAGCGAACTTCTTTCTTTGAAGTAAGTAATGGGCATTTTATTCTAGAATAGTCAATCAAAAGCTATTATTATAGACAGTGAGAGAACATGAGGAATACTTAGCAATTGAAAGACATAAGGACCACAAGCATAGATGTTGCACAGAAACTCGTTAAAAATCTAAATTATCCAACTTCACCCCAGATCTACCAAATAAGAACCTTTACCTTGACAGAGTCCGGGGACGACACTTATGTACGTCCAGATTTACAGAAAAGTTTGAGAAGGCTATCCTATGCTATTCAGTGTATACGTACTTAATTGTTCTTTCTAGGAGCTAATGAGAAGGAAGAAATCTTGACCTTTGAGAGAGCTACTAGAACTCTCTCTCTCTCTCCGCCTATCCAATGAAGTACATACGTACGTACCCGCTAAAGATTAATGACAGTCATCTTGGAACACACTGGGGAACTTGCCTTAGAAGAAAGCCTACCCTGGAATTTCAAATGGACAAGAATTCAGTAACATCCTTAAAATGCCAAATCAATCCGCCCAGAAGGTAGAACCACCTCTGGATATTTAAGCCCGTAAATGCACCTGGTTGTTAGAGCCATACTGAGTTCTGTTTCTTCCAACCTAAGGCACAACATGTTTTCTGATATATCATTGAAGCATTTACTTAAAAAATAGGTAAGTAGCAGGGACTAGGGTCTAAATTTTTAATACAAAATTTTAAAGAAAAGATGCACAAAAACTTCAGTAATCTCTGCAAGAACATTGGAGTGTTTGCTTTTCTTTCATAAAGGGCAGAATAAGATTTTGAACTATTATTAAGACTCAACACTTTTCTATTCCTCATGCTCATATTTTCTCACACTTGCAGGCTTCGCCAATTCACAGAGCTAGGACATCTTATAGTCACTAACTCCAGGAAACGTTGTTACTTACTAGAGAAGTACAAATTTCAGAAATAAGTTCTTTGGGAAAAATTTTGGCCTCAAATCAAACATTACTTTCTGGTTCAGAACACATTTTGGCTGCTAATAGGCCGCAATATTTCCAGCCTGGCAGACCCCGACAGTCATGAGTGTTGAAAGCAAAGGAATTTTATATATTTATAAAATTTACACTGAGCTCTATCTTCATATTTGTATACTATTTACTTTTGCAAATATTCTTTTCACCCCTATGTTTACATCAAGGAGAAAAATATTGTGATGTTCAAAATATGAAAGAAACTATAGTGTCTTTAGAGATACATATTTTACAATTCCACTTTCTCAATATTAATAACATTTGGTACTGTTTCAGATACAAGCATGCAAGGGAACCAAAGAATAAGTATCAGTCAAAACCATCGAGATATGTGCCACTATTCAGTATGCACTAAGATGAATAGAAAAAGTCACTAGGTACAGATGTTCTTAGTTGAAATAAACTGAAATATAATGAATTAGCTGAAACAGAAAAGATGAATGAATTGTAATGATAGCGAGGAATTTTCAGAAATAAGAATAAGGAGACATATAATAGTTAGGTGGGGGAAAAATAACCAAGAGATTTTATTTTTACTAAAGACTTCTCCAGATCAGAGTTTCTCAAAGTCGGCATTATTGGCCTTGTGAGCTGGATAATTCTTTGTAAGGACAGTGACCGGTGCATGTAGGATGTTTAGTAACGTCTCCGATCTCTACCCACTATATGCCAATAGTACCTTCCTCATTGTGATGGTCAAATATCCCCTGGGTTCAACATCACCCCTAACTGAAAACCGCTACCATAGATATAGAGGTAGATCTATACTATGTATAGGTATTGATTTGATATAGATATAAGTGAAGATAAATGTATACAAAGATGGAGAAGTGATATAGATATTGCTGTAGGTATAATCCACTGCACATCATGACTTTCTCTGCATGCTGATAAAATGAACACTGACCTTTACAACCTAAAATTTAAAATTAAAAAAAAAAATCCCAGGAACTCATTGATACTTCTTTGTTCATGAGTTTCCCTCACACAAACCAACTGCACTCAGGACACAGTGAGTCATATCACAATGTCAGAAGCTAGACCCCAAAACCTGACCTTTACTGCTCACCTGACCTTTGTCCCGCGTTTTTCCTGAAGCTGTCCTTTCCAGCTTATCTCTTAATTCAGGCAAAAGACCAGACTGACACAGGATCCTCCTGTGGATATAAAACCTATCCTTCAAGCAATAATGACTGGCCTGACAAAGAGTTCTTGCGGCCTAGACCACCCAGACCGGTTTGAGCTTAACCCCCAACTCACACCTGCACAAATGGACCATGGAGTGACCCATGGAGTGACCAACACTGACTTTTACCTCATTATAATACCAAAATCTCCACCCAAGGAGGAGCACAAGTCCCATTTACATAACATATGCACATATATGAGTTTTCATATATGTAAACTTATGGTCCATGCATTACCTCATACCACCACTGTATAAGATGACAAGGCCCCCTTTTCTACGTATTCATCATCAGTCTAAAAGGAATCCTTTCACTCTTGCTCAGAGATTCATGACTTTGGAAGTTATTCCCTGTGATCTCATTATTTGCTGCAAATAAAGTTTCCTTTGTGTGACAACTCACCTGGTGTAGTTTCTATCTGTGACTCAGCAAGGAGGGAACTCCCGTTAATTCAGTTACGATAATAACTCTTAAAAAAATGCACACGAATGGTGTTGGGAGAAGTATAACCACCAGAAAGGAACAAAGGGGCCAGAAAACCAGGGGTTTCCAAAGAGCCTTCATGAAACAGAAAGGAGAGAATTACCAAAGAACTCAGGATAGGAGATTTTCCTGGGCAGAAAACAGAAGTCTTCAAATTAGAAGGGTTTCACCAACTTCCTAGAAAAAGTAAAAAAAATAGGTACATACATTGCCACTCACCCATCACTTTCAAGTATCGACTAAAAACTTTCACAAGAAAAAACCAGTTTACTCACAGAAGAAGGAGAATCAACTTGGCATCAGTCATCTCATCTATAATTCTTGAAATTAAAAGAAAACAGAGCCTTAAGTGTCTGTGGGAAATGATTTCAGCGTATAATTTTATATCTATCAAAATATAGCAAACATGAAAATATTTTAATATCTCAAAACTTTTAGTCGCATTCATCTGGTTTTAGGAAAACAGTGGTGAATTGAGAATAAAATTATTACTTTTTTAATTTTAAAAAAATATTTATTTATTTTTGAGAGAGAGAGAGATGGATCATGAGCAGGGGAGGGGAGACGGAGTCACGGAATCCAAAGCAGGTTCCAGGCTCGGAGCTGTCAGCACAGAGCCTGATGTGAGGCTCGAACTCACGGACCATGAGATCATGACCTGAGTCGAAGTTGGACACTCAACCAGCTAAGCCACCCAGGTGCCTCTAGAGTAAAATGATTATTTTTAAAGTTTATTTATTTATTTTGAGAAAGAGAGGGGGAGGGGCAGAGAGACAGGGAGAGAAAGAGAATCCCAAGTAGGCTCCATGCTGTCAACACAGAGCACAACACAGAACTTGATCTCCAGAACCATGAGATCATGACCTGAGCTGAAATCGAGTTAGACACTCAGCCAACTGAGCCACCCAGACCCCCCTAGAGTAAAATTATTAAACAGTAAAATGAAAGAAAGAAAGAAAGAAAGAAAGAAAGAAAGATAATGAATCCAGTGAAATGAGAAGAAGGAAGGGCCCAAAAGGACAAGTCCAGACTTGATCATGACATAGGATACCAAAGCAAAGCCTTTGAGAGAAAAAAGCCTTCCAGGGGAGAATGGAACTAAATCTTAGAAAATATTATGATGTGCTAATGGCAAAATTTAAGAAAAAAGAAAAATAATCATTAATGCTAGAGAAAACAAATTGTAAGAGGGCATAAGGCCACTATGCAGTCAATTAAAATGACACATATTTTGAGGAGTTGCTGGAGAATCTATAAGAATACATGTTAAGAATATTCTTATCACAGGGAGAGTGGCTCAGTCAGTTAAGCATCAAACTTCAGCTCAGGTCATGATCTCATGGTTCGTGAGTTCCAGCCCCACATTGGGCTTTGTGCTGACAGCTCGGAGCCTGGCGCCTACTTCGGATTCTGTGTCTCCCTCTCTCTCTGCCCCTCCCTAGCTCTCTCTCTCTCTCTCTCTCTCTCTCAAAAACAAATAAACATTACAAAAAAAATTTTTTTTACGGTATATTCTTATTGTCTCCGTGGCTTAGTGAGCTGAGCATCCAACTTCGGCTCGGGTCATGATCTGCAGTTCCTGAGTTCGAGCCCTGTGTTGGGCTCTGTGCTGACAGCCTGGAGCCTGCTTACGATTCTCTCTCTCTCTCTCTCTCTCTGTCTCTGTCTCTTTCTCTCAAAAATAAACTTAAAAAACTTTTTTTAATGAATATTCTTTTTATTTTTTTATGTTCATTTATTTACTTTGAGAGATAAGAGGGGCAGAGAGAGAGAGAGCAAGAGAGAAAATCCCAAGCAGGCTCAGTGCTGTCAGCACAGAGGCAGATATGGGGCTCGAACTCAGGAATCATGAGATCGTGACCTGAGCCAAAATCAAGAGTGCTGAGTCTTAACCAACTGAGCCACCCAGGTGCCCCAAGAATATTCTTCTTTAGGTGGAGAGAAGACTTGTAAATTCATGACCATAAATGGAATGAACATACAGTTATAGCAAATCCTCTGATTCTTCAATGAATAGTATTTATCTATTCATAACAGTCTAAAAAACATAATATATTTTTTATTTTTTGTTCAGATTTATACAGTACAATTTACGTACATTAAAATTCTCCTTTTGTGGGTATATAGTTCTATAAAGTTGACAAATGAATGCCGTCCTGGAATCACTACCACAAACTAGATATGGAATATTTGGTTCATCTCAAAAGCTACCCTCAAGTACATTCGCACTAACTCCCCCTCACAACCACGTTTTTCAGAATGTTATATAAATCATATGGTAGGTAGTCTTTCTTCTGACTTCTTTCTCTTAGAACAATGTTTGGCATTTGCCACCATAATTGAATATATCAGAAGTATATTTCATTTTATTTCCGATAAACATTCTATTTTACTGGTTATTTCCAGTATAGGGGAAACGTACGCATCAGGGTTCAATCAGGAGACAGAAGCCACACAATAATTTTAGCAGGGGAATTTTAATGTAGAAACTTTTAACGTGGGAATTAGAGTAACGGGGAATTGACTGATAGGCAAATGGAACTCTAAAGAATGTCATAGTAGCAGATAGAGGCAGCAACCATCACCCCTAGGACTGAAATAAAACACCAAGAGAAGAGGTCAACCCCTGCTAGGGCTGAGACCCAAATCTCACTGGAGAGAGTGTAGCTGTAGCTCACAAGATAGCAGAGAAGTTGGGTAATACACTGGCAGCACTCAGCAGAAATCTACCTTCGGAAACACTGGGGGGAGCTGGAACTTACTGCAAGTTCCTCCAACTTTGTTCTTGTTATTCAAAATTGTTTTGGCTATTCTAAGTCTTTTATTTTCCATATAAATTTTAGAACTGGCTTGTCAATATAAGTAAGAAATGCTGGAATTTTGATTGGAGTATCGTGGAATCTACAGATGAATTTAGGGAGCATTATCATTTTAACCCTGTTGAGTCTTCTGATCCAGGAACACTATTTATTTATTTATTTTTAACTTTGGGAACCAATCTATATTCCGATCATTCCAGTGAAAATTACAACAACAACAACAAAAATCTCAAAGTTAGTGGTCATTGAGACATCACTTAAAATGTAGTTAGGGACATTGGAAAAAACGATCATTCGTTTCTAAGTGGAAAATAGTGAGTACAGTTTCATCCTTTTACTGAAAGATAAGCCTCACAAAATCTGGCATTTTTAATAGTAATCATAATAGACTCTGGAAGATATCAGTCAGTGGAGATATCAAATGCCTCCGCAGTAAGAGAATGATATGGAACTGAAATCAGGTCTATTGAAAGTATATACGTCAGGAATCTGAGACCTCAATCTCTTTCCAAACTCTGGTAGTAAAGTCAATCTCTTTCTAACCTCAACTCCAGGGACAAAAAAAAAAAAAACCACAAAAAAACAAGACAAAACAAAAAAAACAAAGGCAAGTTTACTTTCTGGGGAAACTGGATCACCAAATCTCTCATCTCAAAAAATGAAGCATATATAGGTGACTGTAATTTATGTGCTAAGATGGCATAGAAAAACCAAGTGTTACAATGAAAGCTTATCATTCTCTCCCTTGCCTGCTACCAGCAGATTGGACCATCCTTCTTTGAAGATAATAAATGGCCTCAATTACAGGAAAATTGATATTAATGCTTTGGAAGCACCAAGAGGCAATGTCTGCATCTTGTGTGATCACCGTCATAAAGATCACTAATCAGCAAGACCTACTCATACACACAGGGTGTCCAAAGAGTATTTTTAGTGCCACATTTTAAATTATGAATAGCTAGTTAAGGATCACCACACACACACACACACACACACACACACACACACATATTATATACATACATATACATATGTATATATATATATGTGTGTGTGTGTGTGTATGTATTTTAATTTCTAAATGAAAGGCATCAAATCAAACAAAAAGGTAGAAAAAGGGAACCATATGAAACACACTTTGTAGGAAAAATTAAAATTCCCAAAGTTATATAAATAGTACCCTGAGAGAAAATCGAAAATAATAAAAGAAGATAGAACAACAGAATATCATTTTTAAGTTTAAAAAACAACAGAATATATTTTTTAAGTTAAAAAAAACAGAGATAAGTAAAGGTTCTTGAAATCTGAACAAAAATTACAGGAGAAAAGAAATAGAGCAAAAAACATGCAAATAAAAGAGAAAAATAGTTTAGAATTCTAGGATTAACCCAGGAAGCTAAATAATTGAATTAAAAAAATCAGAAATAAAGGAGTTTCAGAAGAAGAAGGATATTGTCGACAAATTGATATGAGAAAATTATCCGTAACTTAGGAACATGGGTTTCCCTTTTAAAGGGCCTAACACCTCTCCTGATTGACTCAGTTGAGTGTTGGACTTCAGCTCAGGTCATGATCTCACAGTTCGTGGGTTTGAGCCCCGTATCAGGCTCTGTGTTGACAGCTCAGAGCCTGGAGCCTGTTTCAGATTCTGTCTCCTTCTCTCTCTGCTGCTCCCCTGCTTGCACTCTGTCCCTCTCAAAGGTGAATAAACATTTAAAAAATTAAAAATAAATAAATAAAGGTCTAACATCTCAATGACATTTAAAAAATAATGATAGCGGCCTCCAGATGGAGAGCAGTTCATAGAAAAAACTGAGAATCGGCATATTATGGCACTTCTCACAGAGAACACTAAGTATTCCTGAGTAACAATGTTTCTCACCCAATCTATGCTTATCCATTTCAGACAATACCTAAATCTTCATACGTGGAATGTTGGTAGAAACTGAACATAAAGGCAGTGTTGGTGAGCCCTCAGAAAGAAGAGAGGAAAATATTATTGGAAACTAGAGGGGAAAAGATCCTTATCAAACAATGGCAGAAAGCTCAGTGGAGTTGCATCCTACTGTTGTGTGGGTAGAGGAAATTGTAAGCCAAGAACTTGAGTGTCTCGGTGAGGAAATTTCTAAGCAATCTGTGGAAAGTAGAACCTAGTTCCTTTCTGTTGCATATGGTAAAACATAACAGGAAAGAGAGGGAAGTTCTGTCAAGGTAAAAGGAAGTAAGACCTGATTATATATGAAATTCTCAGCCTGGCCAGATGGCAGACGGTAAGATTAGAAGATTCACTGTCAAGGGAGTCGGCTCTGAAGAGAAAGCCAAAGGTGTGGCCGGACAACTTTTTGCTAGTGCTTTGGAAGGATCAAAAGATGAGAGTCTTCAATTACACATGTGGCTCTATGAGGGATCGGACAAGTGACTCACAGATCCCTTCATCCATCTAAGCAGAAGCCAGGAACATGGATGGGATTATCCAAGAGAGATCTGTGGATGAGCCTCTTGTCTAATGGAGTGAATCCTTGAAACACACAAGGGAGATTTACAAGGTTCTTGAGAACGTTATGCCAACAAACTGCCACGTCAGATTGAAAAAGAAAGAGAACAGAATAAAGGAAAGCTGTTAGACTCTCACAATTCTATACATAGGAAATAAGCAGATAAACCTCCTCAGCTGCAAACACGTTTTACCCTTCATGAGAAAAGAAAGGTGCTTCCAAGTACACAGGCTTGATCCAGAGGGCAGAGTCTCTAACTCCAAGAGGACAGCCAGAACCATGCAGGATTATTTTGCAGCCTTGGAACCTCATGTTATTTGCCCATTTGGACATTGCTTAGGACTGGTGACCCCCTTTTCTATCCATTTTAATCCTTTCTGAATAAGGACATTCATAAATGCTACCCTATGTCTGTCTCATCATTGTGTTTTGGGAGCAGATAAGATGTCTTCTAGCTTCACACATCCACAGATGAAGAGGAATTTTGTCCTGGGATGGATTACACTGAGGGTTTTATTCATATCTAATCTAGATGATTTAGATAATGAGATTTGTGCCTTTGATGGTGAGACTTAGATGAAACTGAACTTGTGATGATGCTGTAATGCTTGAGACTCTGGGCGATCAGGGAATAAGATGAATGTACTTAGCACATGGCATGGACGTGAATCTCTGGGGACCTGCAGTACACAGAATAATGGCCCTTCAAGATACCACGCCCTAATCCCTGGAATCTGTGAATGTTACCTTTAGGTGCAGAGGGATTTAGAGAGGTTAGGCTAAAGATTATGAGATGGGGAAATGCTCTGGTTTACCTGGCTAGGCTCAATATAACCACAAAAGTTCTAATAAGAGGGAGGCAGAGACGTGAGAGTCATAAAAAAGCAATGTGACGATAGAAGCTGAGAGAAAGATTAAAAGACATCTGAAGATGTGGTCAGAGGCCATGAAGTGCCGGTTCTAGAAGCTAAAAAAGGCAAGAAAACAATTTTTCCTCTAAAATCTCTAGAGGAGATGCAGTGTTGTTGATCCACTTTAGACTTCTGATCTCCAGAATTGTATGAGAATATTTTTGTATTGTTTTAAGGTACTAAGTCTTAGGCTTCCTCTCCCTAAACTTGCCCTGATCTCCCCGGCCACTTTCCCCTCCCTTCACCCTTCCACTTGCCCTAGGATGGAGAAATCAAAGAGAAAATAAACAGAAGCCAGCAATTTAATGCACCACAGTGAACTTTGAGCAAGTAAACCTCAGCCATTCAATCGAGGGGTTTACGCGAGAGGCAAGGACATCGGTGTCCCTCAAAAGTCTCTCATTCTTCTCAGGACAGTAATCAAGGTGCACAATGGACCACACAGGCAGCAGATCACATAGACGGGTGTCATTCCAGGCTTGATCCATTCTGTAATATAAGTAACATCCATGTAAGCTTAAGCTCAAATAAAGCTCTCAGGCCTATTGGTCCCCCAGGAGGTCACAATAGGAGGTCCACCCCAGGTACTTTCCCGAAAAATACTTGAAGAGGCGTTTCCAAAGCGAAAGTCCCCAAATCAGTCTAAATGTATCTGTCTTGTTTTAAGCCACGGAATTTGTGATCATTTCTTACAAGATCAACAGGGAACTATCACACCATCCAAACTATCAATTCAGCATGAACATAAAATGCAAATATTTCAGAGAGATATGGGTCCAAAAATTCATTTTATGTACTCTTTCCCAGGATGATTTTGAAGGATATGTTTTTCACACAGAGAAAAAAAAAAAAAAAAAACAACTCCAAAAGACATTGTATCCTGGAAACCAAAAATACAACACAGAAGACACATTTCTTTACCCTGTAGACTGCTGTTTCCTTTGGTTTACTATAAGACAACAGGCTACTGTGACTTCACCTTAATCTACGTGTCTGTCCACTAAATGTTTACAGCTATAGGCAACCAAATAAATATCGGGAAAATGGTGTAATTCCGGCAAAGTTCAAAGCAAAAGCAGCTTCCGTGAAGGGCTATACAGTTTGACTTTGAATTGTGGTTCTTTCCTATAGACAAAGAAGACACAGCCCTAACATGCGGAGAGCCTGCTCCTGGACTGTCGTCAGGATAAGTTTTTTAACACACACACAATCGTGAGGTGAGGTTGTAATTATTCACATACAGGGACAGTGAAACTGAAGAGTAGAAGGGCAACGAAACTTGCTGACGCCACAAGTAGTATAGAATAAATAGATTAAATAAGAATTGTTATATTTCTATTCAGACCGTAGG